>NC_048270.2:10017500-12417500 GCF_005286985.2 Setaria viridis | reverse complement strand
ACAACCCTCGAACATGCCCAGAGTGCTCCAAGGTTCTGATCATGGCTGTTAGCTGATCTTTCTCCCTGTCCGGTTTGAAAAGACCCTTCTTATCTGCCTCAGTGAGCTGTTCCAACCTCTCATAAATTTGGTCTGTTATTGGGTGTGTTAGTTTAACCTTGTCGTCGGGCGTTACTTTTAGAATTCGAGCTACTACCCAATTCGTGCTGCACTCATCCAAGCCTTCAAACATATTCGATAAATGAACTCTCCTCCGTTCTTCTTCCTCTCTCCTCCATTTAGCGATCTTGGCAACGTATTCTCCCGCACCCAAGTGATGGGGGTTCTGGGCGGCTTTTATAGCCTTCGTGGTATCTTCTTCGCTCAGGGCATTTGCTTCCAATATGTTCTTTTGTTGTTTGAACTCTTCCCATATTTCTGGAGGAAGCCTACCGATGTCTTCCCTAGCATTCTTGCCTTTCTGTACATATTATTTATTAAGAGTAGATCTCCAATTCCTGAAACATCTCCCAAGGAGGCCCTCAGCAAAGTTTGCTGCGAATTTCTCTTGACCTTTCAGGAAAAGTGAACCTTTCTTTCAATGTGGCCCACAATACATCCTTTGTAGTGGTAGGCACATTCTTCCAATTCCTAGTCGTGATCCAGGTGTGCAATTTATCCCTAACAATAGCTCCACATATGTTCTGAAACCTAGCAAATATCCCCTCAGGTAATATGGGCTCACCTTTGGCGCCAAACTCTTCTATTACAAGAATTCCTTTTTCAGGGATCTGTTTTCAGCTTCATTTCCCACGTTTCCTTTTTGGATTACTACTAGAAGTAGTAGTAGCCGAAGGTTGTGGTGCAGAGGCATCTACCTCCTCGTCATGTAGAGTAGATGTTCCACGACATCGCAACGGAGAATGAATCGGGGATTAGTCATCGTTCTATAGAGAAAACAATAGTTGGAGTTTATTATCTTCATGTGAACAACAAACGCATCACTAGCTAGTATATGAATATGCATGCAGGTAACTAATGATCCACGGTTGGATCGTATTCATGGTCATCTTCATCTAGACGCCCGCGAGATCTAGGTGGGCTTGGTTCGTACTCTGGTGGAGTAGAATATGATCCACAATCTTCACTAGATTCAGAGTCCTCGAAGGATTCCACATTGTTCTCATTGTTGTCCATCACTCTTAATATGCAAAATTGTAATACTTGCAATTAAAAATTATTCATGAATTTACACATATCAATAAATATTTGTACACTAATCTTTTCCTTTCATAATTTATACATATTTATTATTCATGAATTAATGGAAATCAATAACAAACATTTCCTTTCACCATTTATACTTATTTATTATTCATGAAAATTGCAATCCATAAATATTTATACACCACATTTATTATTAAATTTTCTTTTCTACAATAATTTGCAATCCAGTAATTATATTTGCATGAAAAAACCAACCGTGTGGCCCCCGGGAGAGGAAGAGGTGCTTCGGCTCGGGGGAGGGCCGATGGCGGCGCAGCGGCCTCGTGGAGGACCGGCGGTGGTGCGGCGGCCTTAGGGAGGCACAGCGGCGGCGCAGGCTCGAGGACGAGCAACGCCTCGGGTAGGAGCGGCGCGTCAGCTTCTTGGGGAGGAGGCGGGGCTCGGGGAGGAGCGGCGGTGTGGCATCACGGAGCGGCAGGGAGGAGGGAGGCACAGCGGCATTGGGCGTTAGGGAGAAGCAGAGATGTCACAGCATCGGGCATCGGGGAGGTGGCCGTTTACGTTAGGGACGGGCGAAGGGGCGGGTCTGTGGCCCTAGCTCATGGGCCTGGGGAGGGCCGGGGGTGGAGATGGTGGCATGGCTGGTGGTGGAGATGGGGTGGTGGCGGACAGTGGCCCACAGGTGAGCGACGGTGGTGTCGAGGAGGAGGCGGTGTTGGGGAGGGGGGTCGCGACGACGCATGGGTGAGCAGCGGTGGCATCGAGGAGGAGACAGTGTCGGGGAGGTGGCCAAGATGGCGTCGAGGAGGAGGCTGAGGTGGTGCTCCAGGAGGCATGGCAGCACACGGGTGAGCGGTAGCGCCATCAAGTTCAGCGGCGGTGGAGCTGGGGGGCGGTCGGCAGTGGAGATAAGGTGGTGGCGGACGGTGGTGCATGGGCGAGCGGTGGCAGCGTCGAGGAGGAGGCAGTGTTGGGGAGGTGGCCGCGGCAGTGCTCTGGGAGGCATAGAGGCGCTCGGGTGACCGGTGGTGGCGCTCCAGGAGGGTGGCAGTGGAGACGGGGTGGTGGCAGATAGTGGCGCATGGGTAAGCGGCAGCGGCATTGAGGTGGAGGAGGTGTCCAGGAGGGGGTTGTGGCAACGCTCCGGGAGGCAAGGTGGTGATCGAGTGACTGGCGGTAGCATCGAGGAGGGCAGCAATTCCGGCATAAAATTTTGGCAGCCTGACGGCGTAGTGAAAATTTCACGCTAGCACATAGAAATTTTGTTGCTCGGCCGTGGGTTATATGGGGTGTCCTATGTGCTGGCGGGCGCTAATGCTGCCTGCCAGCCCAGAGCTTCTGCACTAGCGAGCCGCATTAGCGCCTGCCAGCACAGAGTTTTCACCAAATTTTCAACCAATTTAAATACTTGATAAATGAGTTCAAAATTATTTCAAACGTCTACATCTAAGCATAAATGTTATTTAGTGAATGTAAAAAATATAATTTCATACATAACACAAATGTTTTGACTAGTTAGTTCACATGTCACTGTAGGTTGAAACACCTCATGAGTTATAGGGTGATTATGACTTGGATATCCATTTGGGAAAGATGTACTGTTACACTATCTCAAAATTGTGTTATTATTTTTGGTCCACGTTGGTACACTGCTAAAATGGTTACATGCCAAATATCATGATTGTTTGACAAATTTGTATTTTATTAAAATTAAAATAAACCTAGATGGAATGGCACAATCCACCTTTCCCCTTGGATTTGTGTTTTCTTATAAAGATACATTTTAGTTTTTATCTCAAATTATCAAATTTTCTTAAATATGGACATTTTTCAAAGGTTTAACTCAAAAATCCATTTACTTTTCGATTTAACTAAATTTAAAATATAATTTGGTCCAACAATCTTCATATTTGGTATGTAACCTCTTCATGAGTGCACCAACATGGATAAAAATAATAAGATAATTTTGAGATAGTATAATAGTACGTCGTTCCAAAATGGATATGCAAGCCATAATCACCCTATAACTCATGAGGTGTTTCAACCTATAGTGACATGTGAACTAACTAGTCAAAACATTTGTGTTATGTATGAAATTATTCACTATATAATATTTATGTTTAGGTGTAAAAGTTTGAAACATATTTGAAATCATTTATCAAGTATTTAAATTGGTTGAAAATTTGGTGAAAACTTTGTGCTGGCGGGCAGCATTGATGCCTCCTACAAAATCCGGAACCGCCTGATTTTCTCTAACTCCCGGCGTTTGTGAATGGAAATCACGCTATCAAGCTGCCAGTTTCCACCACGGCCCCAGGAGCACCGCCATCCTCCTCCCTGAGCGCCACCGCCGTGCACCGTTTGCTGGGCCGCCTGCTCGCCGCCGCCACTCCACCTCCTCCCCGATCGTTGTCGCACCGCCTCCCCTCCCTGGTCGGTTGTTTTTTTTCCTTTTTTTCCATTTTGTTCAAGTAAATTAATTAAGAAGAATATGTTATGATTAGTTTATATGCAGATCACACTATATTTTTCCATTTTGATTTCATGCAATTGCAACATGATAAAAAATATGTTATGATTAGTTTATATTCAAATCACACTATATATGTTTTTTAGATAGGGATTGTATTAGAAATTAAAAGTTGTTACCTTTTTCCATTTTTATTCCATGCAATTGCAAAATGATATAAATATGTTATTATTAGTTATAACAATGTTCATGAGATTTAAACCAACAATTATAAATTTCTTCCATTATTTTGGATAGTCTTTTATTCTGAGCATTTTGTAAATTTTATGTGGATAGTTTTGGCTCACTATAGCCAGTGGAAGTTCTTTTCCCCATGGTGATGGCGGCCGTGGAGGTGGCATGGGACAGTTCGGACTCGATTACTCTCTTGCTAGTCGTCCAGGACTTCACTTCCATGGCCCCATTGACTTGCCATTCGGCAATTGAAGCAGAGGAACAATTCCCAACATAGTAATATTCTTTTCTTCTTTTAATTTATTTTGTTACTACACATGAATAAATTCTAAATTTTCTTACATACAGTGTAGCTTATCAAACCTATTAGATGGCTCAAAGATGCTGTCGAAGCTATAGGTTGTACTTCTCCTGTAATGCAAACCGAGGACGTTGGTGAACATAATTTGAAAAGAGCACATCTCTCTTTTCAAGTACCTGTTCGAGATACAGATTTCACCTCGATGTCACTAGGAGAGGCCATCCCGATGGTTTCAATTGCCACATGGGGTAAAATAGCACCAAATATAGTAACTAGTGAGAGGACCGTCGTGGAGGCCTACCTATAGCAGCTTTAGGATCATGGGTACTTTGTGCCAGACTTTTCATATTTCCGAATAAAGCAGCTCGAGGAGGGAGAAGGCAATGTGATTGTGACTGCTGAGAGGCTTTCTCGGCTTAATGACATGGTATGGAACATTCTTTTATCATTCCTTTAACTTTAGTTATGTTACATCTTCTAACTTTCATCATGTTATAATCATCTTTTATAAGATATAATGGTACTACCATTGTGGAAGTGAGTTTTCATGCGATTCTGGATCAAGTCTTGAAAAAGTTTGATTTGACTTACATGGATGGAAACCCAATGTTCACCCCAGATTTGAAGTTCCAGGCTCATCTCCCTTTCTATAGGCCACATTAGTTAATGTCTCCATTGTCTGAGATTTATAGTAGTGTATGTGGTCGTCCATGGGAAGCGAAGGAGAGTGCCCTGATCCGTACTCTAACTTATTTTGATGAATTTCTAGGCTGGATGATTGGAGACCTTCACAATGTTGGAAAATGATCTGGACCCCATGACATGGTTCGTCTTTGATTCTTTACGGTTCTTGGAGTTCTGGTTGCTAGCTTTCTGTACAGGGTGGTGTAAGTAAAAAAAATACATCAGCAGTGCATTGATTGAACTAGTAATAAATACATGTGATATATGGAAGGATGAAAAGGAAATGCTATGAGACCTTGAAATTTGGAGATCCAAAATACAAGATAAGGTAGTGCCATTCAGCAATGTCAAGGTTTTTTGGCTTGTGTTTCATTCTTGCTGCGTAACTGTCATACGCCTTGTACGTGGCACTGAGTGATGATCTCCATCCTTTGCATCGCACCATCGCGATGGCCCAAATCTATTCCTTTTCATCGTCAACGTCTACAAGCTCCCACCTATTCTGTTTAAGTGAGAACACATTCAGACGGAGAAGTATTTAGCTATTTGAGGATTATTATAGCAATCAGGCAACAGAATTAAACATCGTACGTACCAGTATGTCGGATGCTATAGAATTTTTCAGATTTTCATGTATGTCTTTCCATTTGTTGACTCCAATAAGTGGAGCCCTTTTTCTTGTAAACATTACAATTTCATCCACAAATGACCGAGCGTTAGGGCCTACGGGACCTCCCAGCTTTGTGGAAAATTGAATTTTAAGTTTCTGTGAGCTGCTCCTTATCCTGTTTATGGCTGCTAATAAACCCTTGAGGGCACCACGTCCTCCTTGCTTGCACCCTTCACTGGAGTCTCCTATGAATCCATTAAGTAAAAAATGGTCAGATAACTGCAGCAATGTAGATTACATTAAAATAAAATTTGCAACACATAACACACCTTTTCTCTTTTTTTGTAACGCCGAGCATGAGATGGCCTATCTGATGGTGCTGATTGCATGGCTGCAAGACCTTCGTCATTAGGAAGGTTTTGAACTTCATCATTGTCATCTTGATCTAAATAAGATACTGCATATCATACAATGGATCCACATCAGTCCAAACATTTTTTGTTCACAAGTAATATTAATTTTGATTACTAAATGAATGAATAGAAATTACTGATGTCTTGAAGATACTCTTTACGCCTTGACCATTTTTTATATGTCTCGATGGTTTCGTCCATGTAATCATCTTTAAATTCTGCACGTAACGAATATGTAAGTGCAATGGATAATACAACACATAGCTTATATAAATTGTGACCAGAGGAATTGTACCTACCTGTGTCTGGTTCATCCTGCTGCAGGTTTTGAAGCCATATCTTGTAAGCATCTATTTGTTATCCTATCCTTCGTCCTTCTGTCTACAGGATTTGCAATAACCTGAGAAAACATACCTGGTTGGGGGAGGTTCAAATAAAAACTCATTAGGACCATCGTCTTCAGTCGCCATCTCTTGGTCGCCGGCGGTGTGGGGCGGAGTCGACCTCCTACCTTCGAATCCAGTCGCCATCTGTTGGTCGCCGGCGGTGTGGGACGGACTCGGCCTCCTGTCGTCATCTTCAGTTGCCATCTCTACAAGGAACTGAGAGTCGTTGGCTCGTCACCCCCCTCTCCCCCACGAACATCAAGAAAACGTGATTAATGGCGCCAGAATTTTAGTAGATGGGGATTGGTAAAAATATATGGAAGGGTTATTTCGGCGGGGATAGGGGGCAAATTTGGGCAGGGCAAGCGGGAAAAATTTGGCTGGGGAGAAGGAGGAGGTGTTTTGGTATATCTCGACACGTTATGTTTCATGCGTGTTTAATTGGAACACTTGAGCAATGTGTTCAATATTGAAATCACTATGCACATTGCTTCATCTGTACATGTATATATTCACGTGGTCATCTACATGGTGATAGTGTGGCACACAATGAGCATATATAATAAAGATAGTGTGGCACACAATAAGCTCCCCTTTGGCATGGCTCATCCAAAACGGCTTCACTGGTGAAGCCAATGCTTGTGAAGCCAATAAACATTAGGCATATCCCTTAGTGAGAGAGAAAGCATTAGGATTGCATTGGAAAGTATATCGATTAGCGTGGAATAGAGATGAACAATCTAATGAAACTAAGTTGACACCATAAAGTTGAGATACTTGACTCTCCAATATTCTTGGAATGACTTACAATTAGGTACTTTGAAACTCCAAGTTTCTTGGAATGACTTATAATTTGGTCAAACTTGAGATACTTGACTCTCCAAGATTCTTGGAATGACTTACAATTTGGTCAAACTTGAGATACTTGACTCTCTAAGATGGAATGACTTATAAGGGCATGTACAACGGTCGTCTTTTTGTCGTCCAGGCTCGTGCTCCCAAGGCATATTTGACCATCTTGATCTATGAGTGTATAGTAAAATTAAATAGTTTGTAGATAGCATAACAAACAACTCACGGTATAATTTGTCTGTATTGTTGTCCCTATGTGACTTATACAGACGACAGCCGCTTAAACTGTTGAATGTGCTCTAATTTGGTCAAACTCCAAGTTTCTTGGGATGATTTATACATAGAGTCAACCCATATGCATGCTCATGATATTTAGGATCACATGCGCGCAGCTAAATGAAGCTTTTCTAGCAAACTTGTCTTTTCTTTGGTTTCCATATTTTTTCTCTCCCTCTTCCTCCTCCAATTACCTATACGCGTGTGCAAAGTCGTAGGCAAGGAACTATATAGGATATCAAGAGGGCACCTTGCAACTGTTGCCCAACCTTGCCTAGCTTTACTGAGCAAGGATATATATGTGTTTGGTCTGGCTTGTTGTGGGTCCGGCTCCACCTGTCACTGCCTACTGTAGCATGCCAGTAGCCCCAAGGAGTTGGCAGGCTCAACGATGCACATGTGCACAAGCCAACGTCAAAGATCTTCTCCTCGTCATTGTGCCATTGCACTGCATGTGTCAGCCAGTGTCAAAGATCTTCTCATCAACACTGTGCCATTGCGTCGCATGTGTCAGCTAGTGTCAGCGGCTCTGCGGTACTGTGCCCGTGCCATGAGTATGTCGCTGTGGCAGAACCGCTCAGACTAACTTAACTAAAGCACAGTTAAGTCGCCTGACACGCGATCTCATGCTTTAATCGAGTTAACTCGGCAGTCCGTCGGATTTCATCCGATAGAACAACTATACAGGATCAGATTAGCAGAGCTCACACGAAGGTGAGTGGTTTCAGAGAATACAACAGATCATCCACAATCTAATAAGTTCAATAATTTATTACAACACTGTTTCAAAAATCAGAGTTTCACAGAGTTCAAAGCAGTGGAAAGATAAATCACAGGAGCTAGCACCGGGGTCGGATGTCACTGATGAGGCCGATCAGGACATTACTGATCCCTCTCCTTGCCGTCTGAGGAGGGATCCCACTCGACCGCCCACCGAGGAGGAAGCTGGGGAGGCCAAGTGCCACAAGCAGCAGACTCGGGAGCTTCAACATCACCTGAAAGATGTGCCACAAGCAAGGCTGAGCTGCTAAGCTCAACAAGACTTAACCGACCGGTGGGAAACTACTCCACCAACTTCTAGACATGCAAGGCTCTTTGGCTGAAGGGTTTGTTTTGCCAAAAGCGACTACAGTAGGTCCTTACTTTCAATCTTTTAGCTCAGATTCTAAGTTCATTAACCAGTCTACATTAGCAACTTATGCTAAACAAACATAATTTCCAACAATTTAAATAACAAGCATCAAGGTTCACATCATCATCATGTTCCATCTTTACTCAGTGTAGCATAGCGATCAAGCAGTCTCAATCTGTGAGAGGTAGACGAATCGATTCGAATTTTTCTTAACCATGCATGGCAAACCTAATCTCACGACATCCGCGCACCACAGAGGGTCGCTTCCTATGTCGGTCGTCCCTATCAATTCCCAGGCGCGTGCCAGGTCCAAACTTCCCTTGGCATGCAATGCTCCACAGTCCCGACCTCTTGCGGTACTGTGACCGCACTTGCACCCACATGATGCACCATGGGAACCTCGTTCCAGAGACAGCAGGGGTATAAACCATGCCCTAGTTCAATTAGGTACTAGGGTTTCCCATCCCATACTAGGTATGAGATTAGTACTTTCAAACACTTGATCATGAACACCAACACTTTCCGACCTTAAACAAATTCATGTAGACAGACGGGGCAATCCACCAACCACCAAAATAGTTCACAAGGCCCTGCCCCGTCCACCATCCTTATAGTGGTGACAAAGGAGAACAAGCAACTCCTATAACTCGAGAGTGATAGGGAATCACTTAACTTTTACCGAGTCCTGTTAAGCATGGCATCTACTAGGCCTATCATACTAGTGTTCAGATCAAGGGAACTGAGTCATGCATCTATGGTTTCAAACAATTCCTGTAACGTAAATGCACATACATACAAATGAAGGCATGCGCAAGTTATGAAAGATTGGGTTATGCTCCGGGGCTTGCCTTCGAGCGGGGTGGAAGCGAATAGGTCTTCGGTGCTCTTAGCTTCAGCTCCTGCAGGTGGCAGCTCGGCTACAACTCCGTCTTCTGGTACCGGGTGCAGCTCGTACGTGCTGTCAGCGAGGTTCAGCTCTAAACGGAATGCAAATGCAAGGGTCAGACGCTTAGACGCTTATTTCAACAACACTTGCAAGGTTTAGCCCCAAAACTATAGCAAAACTACAGGAAGGGTGTGAAACCCATTTTATTGGATTCTACTCAGAAAGAGGATTCCAACCCAAGTGATTTCACACTTTACTGATTTTTCCTTGAAGTAAGATGGATTTCCCAAGCTTCTATTGATTGAGAACAAGATAAAAGAGTCTGATTGGAAAAAACTTACGATTTGACCCTTAGACCTAAGGAATAACTGTACCGGGATTCTCAGACTTAACACAGAGAAGTCCCTAAAATTTTACACAGATACCCTTGGTCAAAAGAAAAAGATATAGCCGAGCCCTCGGGTGAGGCAGACAAGGGTCGGGCGAAACGGAAAGGGGTTGGGCAAGCTGGAAGGGGTCGGCAGCTCACCTTTGGTCCTTCCGACGAAAACTTTGGTCGGGAAGAAACAAGCTCAGGCGGAATGACAAAAGGCGCTAAGGCTCGAGCGGTGGCGAGGTCCGGCGGTGTTCTGGCGGTGGCGGTGCTTCTTGTGGACCATAAGTAAGCTCTAGCACAGCTCAAAGGAAATGAGCGGCCGGTGGGGTTGGAAAGGCGGGTGTTGAGCGGAGAGGGGGAGTTCCTCAAAGAGCTTATGCGGCAGCGCTTTTAGCACGAAACAGAGGAGGGTGGGGCAAGGCAAAGATGGAGAAGGGAACTTCGGTAAGAAGCTTCGGTACCCTTTTTATAGCTGCGCGGAAGTGAAGAAGTTCGAGCAACGCGAGGAGAAGATCGAGAGAGAATGGAGTGCTCTGCCGCGGCGGCGATTGGTCGGCGTCTCCATTGGCCGGTGAAGCAGAGTTCCGGGGATAGGATTCTTCGGTCATTGGGCGCTGAAGACAGCGCTAGGCAGGCGCGGTTTTGCTAGACGGAAGGATTGGTGAGGTCGAGCGCGTGGTCTGGTCGCGTCAAACGCCGGATTGGTTGCGGCGGCTCGGCCAGTGTGCGGCAGGAGGGAGGGATGGGGCACTGCAGGTGATGTGATAGGGCGAGCAACGCGATGTGAGCATGCGCGGGACTAGCGGCATTGTCGAGGCACGCTACTGGCAAGGTGGGGGAAAGGAGTCGTCACTGCTAGCGAGGTGGTTGGCGAAGGCGGTATTGTTGCGGGGTGCGCGGGTGGGCAGCGCGACTGAGGTACGACGGAAAAGCCGGAAGGTGTTGGGGCGCGGCCGGGGATCCTGGTGAGGAGATGCGTGCGGGGGGTGAGGCGGACTTGCACGGCAGCAGCCAATCTTCGATCACAGCAGTGGCAGAGCGCCTGGCGCGGCTAGCGAGATCTTGGGCGAGATGGGACGGGGCGAAAAAGTCTGCAGGGCGCTTCGGCGCGCAATGGGGAAGGCGGAGCACTGATCCATCGTGTCGTGGCTGCAAGGAAAGAGCGGGAGGAGGCGGTGGCGCCTAAGGAGTGGAAGGGGCACTAGAACTAGTTTATGTAAATGTTGTCTATGTGTTGGCACTAAAAGTCAGCTGATTGACCCTCAGCGTCGGACACACGACCCGGGAGAATCTGCTTAGCTGTTCGGGTGATCGCCCTAGTGCGGTTCACGCGACGTGCTAGTCAATCTGACCTTTTGATTGACAAGGAAAGAAACGTGTCAAATTCCAGGGGTTTCGATCAGCTAAAATTCCGATCTGTCTCGAAAAGGGTATCAGTGAATCGGCCGATTTGCTATAAAGATGACCGGCTATAGAACAGCCGATTATCATGCAGCAATTGTGAAGAAAACTATTAGAGTAAACTAAACAAGGCTATGGATGCAACACTTGAAATAGATCTAATCGGCTTATACGATGATGATAAATGACAATGATAGAGCCGACAGTTCAAATCTCAAGCTGGATAACCGGTGATAAAACTAAAACAATAGATAAAACCTATAGTTCTAGTTAATATCGATAACTTATGAATAAATCTAAATGAAATGATAGCGATGCGCTCGAAGTTAAAGCTTAGATATTACTTGATAAACGGAACTTACAGAATTGGCCAAAGATCGTGTCGATGTAGCCCTACCAACCCGTACGAACTCGTGAAAAGAAAAAGAATTAGCGAAGTCGCCGACTTGAAAGTAAAGTACGATGAAAACGTCAGTTGTTTGTATTGATTGATGTGCTGTTTTACAAATCTCTAAAGATGGCTATTTATAGCCTATTACAACTGATTCCTTAACCGACTAGGATCTATCCCTAATTTTAGACGAAAACGAATATTTACTAGCACAACTCGTATCGAAGTTGATTATCATTCTCCACGGGCCAAACTTTCTCTATATTCTTTCTCTGACCCACCATTGGCCTATACTGGCCCAATCACTCCAGCCTTCCAATCGGCTGATCTCCACCAACTCCGTCTGCCAAAACACTATAGCGTCAATCGGCCGATTCCCAACTGTAGCACCAATCTGCTGATTCCCAATCATAACATTTTAATCCACTGTATCGGCCAATCCTTTCCTTCCTTGACGCCGACCCCATACGTGTCAAAATCTGGCATCAACACATGCCCCCCAGTTTCGGAGTAAAACATGACTTATAGTTCGAAATTCTTTTTTAACCTCTCCTCCGAAACAAACGCGGAAAAAATCTCCTTCTGTTTCACGGTCTTCTACCTGATGATTGCAATCTTTTCGAACCGGGCACCTGAGACAACCGCTCCCCTGAAATTCGTGTAGACGGCGTGGTAAAAATCCCACCTTTACCCTTTCTCTCGGACCGCCTTTAAATACTGGCGTGCCCTGCGGTTTCTTCTCCAGGAGCTCGGTAACTTCCTTCCCGGCGCATCACTTTCCATCTTCTCCCGGCGCCCTTTTGGCTTCCAACTGCATCCTCCGGCGATCTTCCTTTCATCCACATTCTACTTCATCCCCTCAATGGCAGCGCCATTGGCATATCCACCAGCAACGGAGGCTCCGCCGGCAGCTCCATCAGTGGCGACAGGGGATCCATCGGCAACAGAAGCCCCGTCGGCAACTCCATCGGCGACAGCGGTTCCACCGGCGATCCCATCAACGACGATGGGCTTCATCCCAGAGGTAAGAATTTTGAAACTTTTTTCCTTTTTACCGTCCACGCATCTTTTTAGATCCGTTCTTAGTTCTTCCCTTTCTACCTTTTTAGGCGATCAGACACCAAATCGCCATCCGCCTTTTCTTGGCTCCTAGTCTCATCTGTTTATGCCCTATGGGGAACCCAGACCCAACCGATCTGATCAACTTGAAAACCCATAGGATTCCGTTTAAGCAGTCGCCTATTAATCTAGACCAATGGTCGGGCACTTTTAGATCTTAGCCGAATGAAACTCCCAGTTGGAAGGAGTGGTACCAAAGAATAGCCAACTCCAAGAGAGTTCTATGGGATGAACGAAAAATCGGCTAGTGCATCAATCTATCTTTGTCCCAGATGGAGAGAAATGAACCCTTGGTGATAGCAGCCTCCTACTTCTGGTCTAACGCTCTCAATGCGTTTCTCTTCGGGCACGGACCCATGACCCCAACTCTGGCCGATGTTGTGATATGGACTGGCCTTGACATTTCTTCCCTCGATACTCCCTTCAATTATCTGGTCAAGCCGACCCATTGGCTAAAAACAAAAGGAATCGGCGGGTGGAAGGGGTATATCAAAAACAACATGAAGACCGGGACAATCTAAGAGAGAGAATACGCGGCCTTCTTGATGATGTGGCTGGAGAAACATCTTTTCTATGGCAGAGCAGTCGGCCCTTCTTCTAACACACAAGCTCTGGCTGAAGCCCTATCAAGAGGAGCCACCATCCCTCTCGGGAAACATCTACTAGGATTGGCCTACCACATGTTGCACTACATCGGCACCAAACTGTCAAAGGGAGAACCAATTGGAAACCCTGGTGGCCCCTGGTGGTTCATCACCCTCTGGCTCAATTTGTGCATGACCAAAATCTCTCAGCAGCAAATAGAGACCATGACATTCCCCAACATTGAGTAAGAGGAAAACCCCACTGTAAGACGTCGATGTACCTGTTTTGGCGAAGCAGCCTCAGCTTTCCCTGGTTGCCCGTTCACCGCTACTCAGATAGCCGAGTATTTCAGATGCTTTTACAACTGCTTTAGTGAAGAAACTACCAATTGGTACCCGTACCAGAGAACAGAGCCGCTTTTTGAGCTCCCCTTCTGTTATGATTCGATGTCCAACACCTTTGATAACGATCTCACGGACGCCTTGATCAAGCCAGGGATCTTACCGGCGAACTTCTTTTTGGGGAAGGATACCCCAACTTATGAGTTTTACAACCCATCAGTTGCAGCACGGCAATTCGGCCTCGGTCAGCTGCCGATTCAAGTTTACTTCGCCGGCCGTGCAAAATTCCAGGATGAGCTCACCAAGGGTCTTGACTATAATCGGCTGTGTAGTGTGGTGCCGGACTCCAGTACCATTGACCTGACCAATTGGATAGTGGCTCCTTTTGCTGTCCAACAATTCAAGCTATGGTGGGCAGAATGGAAGCAGCATCTCTTTTGCGCATCCCCTGCGACATACTGCAATGATCTGGATCCTGACAACATCGACGCAAACGTAGCGGTACATGCTCCTTTCTCAGCTGATTTCAATATCACTTTCTTTTATGTTACAAGTTTTACTACTAATCCTCATTTTCCTTTTGCAGTCTGAAAGTCGACTTCCTCCGACGCGCAGCCGGAGTGGTAGGCCGATAGAGAATCGCAACCCATACACACCATTCCCACTCATCGGCTATCATGCTCCATCCATTGATGACATTACCACCGGCCGATCGAAACAGATGTCAAAGAAAACTTCTTCAAAGAAGACGAGCCACTGAGTGCGCGCTCGTATAGAGTTGGCCGATCAATCGGCGGCAACATCGGCTGAATCTCTAGCTGCGCCAACTCTACCTATTATCGAGGAAGTTGATCCCCAAGCTGCTATAGAAGCTGGAGCGGCTGTTGCATCGCTGCTGGTAGAAGCTGTTCAGGTAACATCGTACACCTTACATCTTTCTAGGTATTCTGCCGATACTAACTTTTTTCTATCAGGCTGCACAGATCACCCCAGTGCAATCTCTGCAGCAATCGGCTACATTCCAGGCGGAAACCGGAACACCAGCAATTCCTCCAACCGAGGTAGAGAGTCTTTTAGTTCAATTTTTGATACTTAACCAAAAGCTAATCCGTTTTTGATGCAGGCTACCCTGGACACATCGATTGTACCTTTCCAACAACCATTGGCCAGGCGACTCACGGAGGTACGGCGGTTATTATATATCATCAGATTTAATCATTTGCATTATATTTACAAAAATCCGCTTCTTGTACCTTACTAGGAGGCTGGCCCGAGCAGGGCACCGATAATCATGGAATCTTCTTCCTCTAATGAACCAATCGCGCTAGCTCCTGAGAAAAGCAGAAGAAATCCGCCTCAAAGAAGTAAGAAACCTGTCACCCAAATCGGCCAATTTCCCATTACCATCGGCTAATCTGTATTTTTATTTCTTATTCTTTCGCAGGAACAAGATACCCCCAACAACAGTCTTTTCTCTTTTGCGGTCGCACTTTCTGATGATGAGGAGATCGCTTCACGTCAAGTCACACTGAGCTCAATCCCCGATGACGTCCGCGCCAGGCTTGAGAGCATACGGACCCTCCTCCAAGACGACATCGGCCAATTAGTGGAAGACGTCTTGCCGATTTGGCAACTTCTCAGTGAAATCAGAGGCTGAGTTCCGGAGGAGGCAGAAGAGGCTCTGGCACCAGCCGCATACATTGAGTCGATGCGGATCCCAGTGTTTAGGGCCTTGTGCCACATGGCCGATCGCGCCAAACTAGCAAAAGCCCACAAGGAGGAAGACTCCTACAAGCATCGAGCTCAAGAGGTGCATCAATGAATCAACTTCCTTGAAAGCTCTCGCCCAGATATCGTTGGTGCCATAGATCGCCTCAAACGTCGAAGAGCAGAGCTTGCCAAGGAAATGGAGCAGGTGACCAAAGCCATAGCTGTTGAAGAGAAAAGACTCCAAGACCTCCCCTCTGTCATCGCCGAATTGAAGCAAGAGAGACAGAGCCTGGCCCACGAAGCAATCAAGCTCCATCGCCATATGCCAGAAGTCCCTGGATCGGCCAATGACAACCAGCGAACTTTAGACTCAGCCGATCAGGTTAGGCAGCGAGCGATTGCGGCCATTAATGCCCTTCTTGGGTAAATTGTAAAAGTACTGAATGCCTTGTAAAAACATTAATGTCCTCCTGCCGTTGACGTGTGGACTTAAACCTGAATCGTCCTTTGCAGCAGCCTTTCATTTATTAACCCTTTTACTCCGATGGGACGCGTCTTACCAACCCCTCGCCCTATTCCTTCTATAAGTATGAGGCCCCGTATCGTTTCCAAAGATGTTCACATCGCCCATCCTCTTTTCCTCCAGTGACTTGATTCCCATACCCCCATACTAGACGTCGAGATGTCTTCTTCGTTTTCTTCCTTCTCTTCCTTCTCCGTCAAACAGGTATGAAATCTTCCTCCATTCTCTGTTCCCCCATTTAACATTTTGATCAATCTGTCTGTGAGCAGTTGTTTGCTAATTTTGAGCCGAGACGCCTTAGTCCTGGCCTAGAATGAGCGATCGAGATCATGCACTCCGATGAACCATTGTCGTAGGCGGACAAAGATCTGATCAGGGCTCATCGCGAAGAACTCAGGGATCATGTTCCCGCTAAAGCTAGAAGATCTACGACCATATCGACACCAACTGCTCCAGGCAGCCGCCAACTGAAAGGAGTCATCCACTCCCTCGCCCAGTCGCCCTTGAGGACGCCGCGGCGGGGACATCCCAACCACCTCTCAACAGGAACCACCCACTCCCTCGTCAAGTCGAGGTTGAAGCTACCATGGAGGATCTGGAAGAAAAGAGCATCCGCCTGTTGATAGAATTAGGTTGGATTGAGAGGGAGATTAAGAAAAAGCGCGGTCCATAAGTGTGTTGGTACTTTTTGTTCTAAGGGTGACTTGTACCGTGTCGTCCATGTACCCCATCATTTGTACCGAATAAGAAATCGGCCATATTAATCGAATGTTTCGTCCTTAAGGCGATGTTTTCAAAACTTTACATCGGCTATGCCAACAGGAGCCAATAGGAGTTGGCCTCGTCACTTTGATGCACCCTATCGTTAGTTACGCACCCACCCATATACTAGGATAGTATATTTTCAGATATCTTCCGTTCAAAGCTTTTGTGAATTCCCCTCCTTCGATAGTCTCCAGTATATACGCATTTCCCGGAGCGTATCGGTCGATTCTATACGGCCCTTCCCAAGTGGGCGACCATTTACCGAACTTGGGATACTTAGACCCTATCGGTAGCACCAACTTCCATACCAAATCTCCTTGGGAGAATTGCTTGACCTTGACCTTCTTGCCGTACCACCTGGCCACCCTTTTCTTATTTTCTTCAATGCTGATCAGGGCCCTAAAATGCTGACTTGCCAAATCATCGAGCTCCCCATTCATGAGGAGGGAATAGTCATCGGCCGTCAACTAATCTTGAAGCGAAGTGCGTCTTGACCCCATCCTTAATTCCCAAGGTGATACTACCTCGTGACCATATATCAATTGAGAAGGAGATATTTTAGTGGCCCCGTGGCAGGCCATCCTGTAAGCCCATAAAGACTCAGTCAAACACAGGTGCCACTTCTTAGGTTGCTCTTCTATCTTTCTCTTGATCAACTTGATTATCCCCTTATTGGATGATTCGGCTTGACCGTTAGCTTGAGCATAATACGGAGAAGAATTCAACAACTTAATTCCCATATCGGCAGTGAACTCCTCAAACTCTCCTAAAGTGAATATCGTCCCTTGATCAGTTGTGATGGTCTAAGGGATACCGAACCGATAAACAATGTGGTCTCTTACGAAATCGACCATAGCGACCGATGTCATGGCCTTCAATGGGACTGCCTCCACCCACTTGGTAAAATAGTTAGTGGCCACTAATATGAACTTGTGTCCCTTGCTTGATGGAGGATAAATCTGTTCGATGAGGTCTATTCCCCAACCTCTGAGCGGCCATGGCTTGATTATGGGGTTCATAGCCGAGGCTGGTGCACGCTGCACGTTGCCAAACTTCTGACAGTCCTGACACCCTTTATAATATTTAAAGCAGTCTTCGAGTATCGTCGGCCAATAATACCCGTTATTTCTAATCATCCATTTCATTTTATGAGCCGATTGGTGAGCTTCGCACACGCCTTCATGGATTTCTCCCATCAAGATCTTTGCTTCTTCCATTCCCAAGCATTTGAGCAGAATTCCATCAATTGTTCGGTAGAACAAATCATCTTCGAGTAGCACATATTTCGTAGCATGAAAACGCACTCGCCGATCCACTTTCTTGGATGGATCCTTCATGTAATTGGCGATCTTCTTTCACCAATCATCGGCCGCGAGCTCCAGAGTCATAGCGCCTTGAATCGGCCCATACCCAGACGCATGTTGGGCAAGCCTATTGGCCTCTTCATTGTAATTTCTTGGAATATGCTCAATAACTGCAGACTTGAATTCTTTTAAAAGTTGGAGGCAATCCTCGTAGTAAATCCTCAAAACATCATCTTTGCATTTAGATCTCCCCGTTAATTGACCTACGATGTGCATGGAATCCCCAAAAATTTCCACCGCGTCGGCTTTGATCTCTGTCAATAATTGAATACCTTTTAAGACAGCTTGGTATTCCACCTGATTGTTGGACGCGGATGCTTCTATCGGTAGAGAAAAATCATAACTTGCCCCCCGAGGTGATCTGAGGATGATACCTATTCCTGACCCTGCCCCACACGAAGAACCATCAAAGTATAGAGTCCATGGAACTGGTTCAACGATAGCGATTTCTGACTAGCAATGCTGAGCCACGAAATCGGCCATGACTTGACCCTTGACAACTTTGGCTGATTTGTACCTCAGGTCAAACTCTGACAGAGCTAGGATCCACTTTCCGATTCGTCCTTTCAGAATTGGCAATGATAGCATGTACTTTACCACGTCATCCTTGCACACGACTATGCACTCTGCCGATAACAGGTAGTGCCTGAGTTTGGTACATGAGAAATACAGACACAATCACAGCCGCTCTTCCGGGGAATATCTTGTTTCGGTGTCCAGAAGTCTTCTGCTAACATAATATATTACCCGTTCCTTTCCTTCGAACTCCTGTACCAGCGCCGATCCGATAGCCCGCTCATCGGTCGATAGGTATAGCCTGAACAGCTTGTCAACTTGCGGCGGGACTAATACAGGTGGCAAAATCAGATATTGCTTGATGTCTTCCAATGCTTTTCGCTGTTCTTCTCCCAACATGAATTCTAGATTGGGTTTTAACTTCAATAGAGGAGTGAAAGCTTGAATACGCCCGGACAAATTGGATATAAATCTTCTGATGAAGTTGACTTTGTCGATTAAGGACTGTAGCTCAGTTTTATTCTGCGGGGCAACCACCTTGTTGATAGCGGCTATGATCTTCCGGTTAACTTCTATTCCGCGCTCGTGTACCATGAATCCTAGGAATTGTCCAGCCGACACGCCGAATGCACACTTGTTCGGGTTCATTTTCAAACCATGCTTCCTCTTGCACTCCAACACCTCTCGCAAATCAGTCAGATGTTCCTAATATCCTTTTGACTTAACCACAACGTCATCGATGTAGATTTCCACCAGTACACCAATAAGCTTGTGAAAAATATAATTCATAGCATGTTGATATGTAGCACCAGCGTTCTTCAACCCAAAGGTCATTACTACCCATTCGAATAAACCAAGGTGGCCCGGGCACCTGAAGGCCATTTTCGAAATATCTTCTTCAGCCATTAATATTTGATTGTACCCGGCATTACCATCCATGAAACTGATGACTTTATGTCCTGCGGTGGCATCTATCAAAACGTCGACTGTTGGCATTGGATACCCATCCATCGGTGTAGCCTGATTAAGGTTCTTGAAATCAATGCACACATGTAGCTTCCCGTTTTTCTTGTATACAGGTACAATATTAGATATCCACTCGGTGTAACGGCACTGCCAAATAAATCTTGCTTCAATCAACCTCGTAATTTCAGCCTTTATATCAGGTAGAATTTTAGGATTGCATCATCGTGCGGGCTGCTGATACGGCCGATATCCTAGTTTTATAGGCAACCGGTGTTCAACAATGGACCGGTCTAGACCAGGCATCTCATGGTATTCCCAAGCAAAACAATCTTTAAATTCTTTTAATAAACTTGTCAATTTACACTTGTACTCGGGATCCAGGCTAGCACTAATGTACGTCGGCCTTGGTTTGGTGCCATCACCTAAATCTACCATCTCCAATGAATCAGCCCACATAAACCCGTGCCCAAGCTTCCCATCTTCTCGGACGAAGTGATCCATCTAATCTGAATCTTTAGAGCCGACTGCTCGGATCGGCTGTAGGCCAAAATCGGACACTCTTAGGAAATCGGTGTCCCAAGTCCTACCGGATATGCACTTGACATGTTCGCAGCTCCACTGCTGCGTATCGGCCGCAGCAACACTGTAGGCGGAATCGGCGGTGACTATTTTGATGTTGTCGTCGATCCGTTGTACGAGGCATTTGTGCATTGTTGACGGGACGCAGCAATTCGCGTGTATCCAATCACGATCGAGCAACATGTTGTAGGACCCTTTGCCATTAATAATAAAGAAAGTAGTAGGAAGGGTCTTACTGCTGATGGTGAGGTCGATGCAGAGAACCTCGCGGGCAGGAGACACATTGCCTTTGAAGTCTTTGAGCATCATGTCCATCTTGGTCAGATCCTCATCGCTTTTGCCCAACTTTCGAAACATGGCATACGGCATGATGTTGACTGCAGCGCCTCCATCTACTAGTAACCTAGTGACAGGTCATCCGTTGACGAGTCCTTTGAGGAATAGAGCCTTGAGGTGTTGCCATTTTTCATCTTCGGGTTTCTCAAAGGTGGTTGTCATTGGTTCCAAAGCCAATTGCGCCATCTGTTCCTCCATCCTCGTCGTGTCGTCCCGATCGGCAGGAGCCATGAACTCCATCGGCAAGATGAACACCATGATGACGCCAGCTGCTGATTCCTGATTGTCGCCTTCTTCATTGGTGTTTCTTTTGGGGTGCCAGACTCGAGACCTGTCATCTTTCTTGTCCACCATCTGCCTCTGCTCTTCTTCTTGTTGTTCCCACTGGTGCAGATGTTGGATTCTTCATTTTTGGGATTTGGTCAATCCATCAGGGCACCATCTAGGGTTCACCGGTTTGACCGGCGGTCTGGCGCGCTCCCAGTCCGGTTCCCGTCCTAGGGGGTTTTCATCTGACACCTTGGCATCGGCCATCTCTTCTAGCCGATCGTGTGCGCTGGATCTGCCCCCCAGTCGCTTGTGCTGGTCAATCCTACCCCCTGGCCGATCATACTATTCAAGTCTGCCCCTTGGCCAATCATACCGTTCAACTCTGCCCCCCAGCCGATCATGCATTGAAAGGCGCCGATCCTCTTGTTCGTGCCAGTTTCTGCTGATCGGCTCTGATCCTCTATCTCTAGAGCATGACCTCTTGAATGGGCGATTGTCGCGATATGGACCACTGCACTCGGGGAAATTATCGGCTGATGGTAACCTAAGGTTATTTTCCCAGCAGTGGATGAAGAACGGGCACCGCTAGTGATCTTCGTGCCGGCGCATCATGTCTTCTTGGTGTCTCGAAATTTCCTGCTGCTGCTGGTACTTGTTGAGTAAGAGTTGGGAGGTAATGGGTCTTCGCGGTCTCCCCGATCCTTCGCCTTTGTCTTCGACCCGTCTTTTCCCCTTTACGTCTTCAACCGTAGCCTGATTTCTGGGGTCTACGGCACCGCTTCTCTTAGCCGAATCCGACGTCAGCACCTTGGTTTGAAGCGTGTTTCTCCCCACATCAACCATGTTAGTGGGGAAAGGATGCTGATCAATCTTCATTGGCTTTGCCGGCTTTGTCGAGACCTCGAACTTGAGTCTGCCTTGCTCGAAGGCCGATTGTATCTGTTGTGGAAGATTTTGCACTCGTTTGTGTCATGAGACATGGCATTATGCCATTTGCAATAATTCATCTTTTTAAGCTGCTCAGCCGATGGAATGGTGTGGTAAGGTGAGAGTTTGATCTGCCCCTCCTGGAGAAGTAAATCAAAAATTTTGTCGGCCTTTGACGTGTCAAAACCAAACGCTTCTGGTTCTTTCTTCCCAAACGAGCATGATATCGGCTTCTTTCCTTTTACCCATTCTGCCAGTCCGATTTCAGCTTCCTCTTCAGATTCAGAGCCCTCCAAGTACGCCACCTTTTTCTGAAAATTTCTCCGCTGATCAAAAGAGCGTACTTCCTGACTGGCCAATCGGTGAACAATTTGACTCAAGCTTTCGAACTCCTGGGAAGCGTACTTCTCTTTGATGTGTGGCAGGAGACCAGCTGAACGTCGGTGAGGACAAGAGTGTTGCACATAAATGGTCACTGGCTTGTCGCTCCTCTGCCTGAGGCTAGTCAAATCTGAGAGCTTCATCTGGTGGACTCCCACGTAGAAGTATTTGTGGAACTGCTTCTCTAGATCGGCCCATGTAACGATGGAATTAGGCAGCAGCGTAGTGAACCATTGGAAAGCTAACCCGGACAGAGACGACGGGAACAGACATACCCGCAGAGCATCTTGTGTTGTGGCCTCCCCACACTGGATGATGAATCTGTTTACGTGCTCCACAGTTGAGGTGTCATCTAGCCCTGAAAACTTGGTGAAGTCAGGAACTTTGTATCGATAAGGAAACGGCAGTAGATCGTAGGCAGGTGGGTATGGCATTTTGTACGTGTAGGTTTGTAGCTTTGGCTTCAACCCGAATTGATCTTGAATTACCTCTACTATCCTTGCTGTCCAATCCACTTGCTGCTGATGAACAACTAGTTGAGGGATCGGCACATGTTGGTGGATCGGCGGCGGGATGACCGGGTGATGGATCAAAGCGTGCGGCGGATTTTGCGGTAACGTGGCCGGCTGAGCAGTTGATAGTTGGTGGCGTAGCGAATCCGCCATCCTACCATACAGCATCATCGACGCCGTGCTTCTGATAGCTTCTGTGGCATCTGTCCCCTGCCGATTTCTGACGTAGCCGACTGATACTATGGAACCGTCGGTCGAATAGCCGATTGGAACGATGCTTGGATCGGAGAGCCTCCATAACCAGCCGATTGGTCCAGGACAGCTGCTGCTGCTGGTGCCCCCCAAGGCACTCAATTTGAGGGCAATGATTGCACAGAGGAAATCTGGGCATGCTGAGGCGGTGCTTGTGACTGAAAGCAAGGCGCACCGTTGTATCCTGGAGGCATTGAAGGTAGTGAAGTGTTGTGTACTTCATGTTGTGTTGGTATCGGCTGAGTAGCCGAGTAAGATGTGCCTGGTAAGCTCCTGACTGGGGTTACAATGGGCGGGGCGTACGCTGGCCCCTGATATCCTTGAGCTACCCCGTTGGCCAGGTAACTGATGACGGCGTTGTACACTGTGTTGGTCATCACCGGGGATTGGTCCATGAAAGCTTGATAGATGGACTGTTGAATCATATCGGACATCTTGCCTGAGTCCTCAGCGACGGTGATCTGGCGGGGAGTTAGAAGAGGAGCTTTCTTGACGGTTTCCCCGCTTCTGGTACGACTGAAAGATTGCAAGCATGTCTTCCTGTATTGTTCCATGTGTCTTGCCAATTCTTCTTTCTGGTCGTCCTTGAGATCTGCTTCCGTCACCTCGATGATGTTATCTTCGGAGATTTCGGCAGCTTTTGACATGTTGGATGTTGAAGTGGTCCCACTGGGCGTGCTAAAAGTGTGTTGGCGCTAAAAGTCAGCAGATTGACCCTCAGCGTCAGACACACGACCCGGGAGAATCTGCTTAGCTCCTCTTCGGGTGATCGCCCTAATGCGGTTCGTGCGGCGTGCTAGTCAATCTGACATGTTGATTGACAAGGAAAGAAACGTGTCAAATTCCAAGGGTTTCAATTGGCTAAAGTTCCGATCTATCTTGAAAAGCGTATTAGCAAACCGGTCGATTTGCTATAAAGATGACCGGCTATAGAACAGCGATAATCGCGCAGCGATTGTGAAGAAAACTATTAGAGTAAACTAAACAAGGCTATGGATGCAACTCTTGAAATAGATCTAATCGGCTTATACGATGATGATAAATAACAATGACAAAGCTGACAGTTCAAATCTCAAGCTGGATAACCGGTGATAAAACTAAAACAATAGATAAAACCTATAGTTCTAGTTAATATCGATAACTTGTGAATAAATCTAAACGAAGCAACAGCGATGCACCCGAAGCTTAGATATTACTTGATAAATGAAACTTACAGAATTGGCCGGAGATTGTGTCGATGCAGCCCTGCCAACCCGTACAAACTCGTGAAAAGAAGAAGAATTAGCGAAGTCACCGACTTGAAAGTAAAGTACGATGAAAACGTAAGTTGTTTGTATTGATTGATGTGTTGTTTTACAAATCTCTAAAGATGGCTATTTATAGCTTGTTACAACTGATTCCTTAACTGACTAGGATCTATCTCTAATTTTAAATGAAAACGAATATTTACAAGCACAACTCGTATCGGAGTTGATTATCATTCTCCACGGGCCAAACTTTCTCTATATTCTTTCTCTGACCCACCTTAGGCCTATACTGGCCCAATCGCTCCGGCCTTCCAATCGGCCGATCTCCACCAACTCCGTCTGCTAAAACACTGTAGCGTCAATCGGCCGATTTCCAACTGTAGCACCAATCGGCTGATTCCCAATCATAACCTTTTAATCCACTGTGTTGGCCAATCCTTTCCTCCCTTGACGCCGACCCCACACGTGTCAAAATCTGGCGTCAACACTATGAAATGAACTGGTCTTTTGTTTCGGTTGTCGAACTTGTTCTTTTTATGTTTTAACAATAGTGGTAATGGTAACCAGTTAGTAGTTTTATCTTGTTCTTGGAGTTTTTTCCAATGTTACCAGTTAGCATAGTAACCTAAAAACAAGGGGCAAAGGATCCAACAGTCACTTGAGTAGGTAATAGCAGAAGCTAGCTAGTGGAATCAATGTAAATGTGGTGATCAACATCAAGTCACATCAGTCGCCAAGCCTATTTACACGTACACATCTAGTACTCGCTTACTGCTGAAGCGGCACATCTACACAAGCGGCTTAAAACCAAATGCGCATCTACACACAAGAAGAGACCCCGGAGACAGTGGCATGTAATCATACGTAGTCACATGTAATCATATGTTTCACAAGTCTTAACTAAAATTGTTGGGAATTTGGTAGGTTCTACAATATTCGTTAATCTAAAAAAATGCACAATATATGTAGTAAAAAAATGAAAGGTAAAAAAAAGGACCACTACTGAAGGGGGCCCGATGAGGCTCAACCTCATAGGGAGCCCAATAGAAGGCTCAACCACAAAGGGAGCCCAACGGAGCCCACCAAGAGCAAGTAGTCAGGTAGTGAATCAGGTGGTGTATTAGATGGCAAGTCAGAGGATTTCGACGGTGCTTGTGCACCTCCGTTTTTAAGTACGGTAACGAGCATCTTCGTGAGCGAGGTGGTACTAAAAATTGTGGCCACGAACTCAGGCGCACCAGATTTCATACGTGGGCCGGCCCATTACAAATTCTTCTTTGTTCCCCCATCTCGCTTGCTTCTTCCCACATGAGGCCCCAAATCGCTCCGCCCCGAGCTCCTGCGCCGGCCACCGCTCTTCCGCTGCACCAAGATCAAGTGCTGCCTTCCAGTGAACTTGGGATCCGACGCCACCTTCCGGTCAATGGGTAGGTCACCGGCCGCCAGGGAATGGGTAGGTCACCATATCCCAAATCTTCAGTTTACTATATTGTCAAATTCACCATTAATTGCAAAGAACTACAAATTATGATAGTTAAACAAAAAACACATCTTTCGCTCCATCCACAATAGAATTCACAGGCGCAATGTATCCATCATCAATGTAGTCATCCGTGTCGTCTTCTTCATCTTTATTTGCTAAGTCAATAGTTGTTGGTTCGGGTACAGACTCAGCAAGAGCCTTTTCAATAACAGATGCGTCACCGGTGACACCTTCAACATCAGTCATAGTCCAGTTTGTCAAATCTTCATCTGTGCCCGATTCGATCATATCTCCCACTCCAACATCGAGTGAATCAACATCAATTTCTTCCTGGTTGTCTAATTTGGGCATGAAGAACACATTTCTGGGGTTCATTCTAATAACAGTGCTCCAATCTTGTTTCTTTGAACCTTCCACATAAAACACTTGCTGAGCCTGTGTCCCCAAAATGTAAGGTTCATTTAAATATCACAATCGAGTTGTATCGATATCTACAATACCATACTGATCCTTGTTGAATCCTCTACCTTTGCTCCTACTGGCAGCAGGCAAATCGTACCAGTCACATTGAAACAGGATGACTTCCTTTTGTGTCAGGAAATCTAGTGCGTAAATTTTTTTGACCACACCATACCAGTCGATGTTGCCAGTAGTAGGATCACCATTCACAACAACACCAGAATTTTGTGTAGTCAGATTCTTCTCTACATGAGCAGTTCTGAACAGAAATCGATTGATGAAGCACCTATTGAAAACACGTGCCCGATGGTCTGGTCCCTAAGAAAGTGCATGCATGGCGTCACTTGTTTTTCTTTCTGCATAAAGTATGTTGATCTGCAAGAAGTATAAAAGAACAATGTATAAGTACATGAGCACTAAAAGCAATAAAATCTATGAGAAAATTGTAATTCACCTTACGCTCAAACCAGCTTACAAATTGTTCTATATGATGTTGTTCAACATTCCTAACACACTGTTTTCTGAGTAAATCCTTATGCATACTACAGTAACAGGCAAAAAGGGGGAATACAAAGTTAACAAAAAAACATGTATGTGCATACTCCAATGTAAGTTAATTGAAGTTATACTTACTTGGCCCATGGAATAACCTCATCACAATTTGTTAATATCCAGTGCTTCATCCGCTGCATATCTAACCTAGCAATTTGCTCAATTGCAAATCCTTTCTTAGTATAATCAATGTTGCTGAATATGCTTAAACCTGCTAGTGGTTCATTCACTGCAGCCCTTTCATGACACTCTGGACGATTAATCTTTGTGTCCACGTCATCCAAAAAGCAAGAGCAAAAAGTCATGCACTCTAGTATATATCCCTCTGCTATTGAACCTTCAGGATAGGCTTTGTTCCGCACATAGCCTTTCAACGTACGTAGATACCTCTCTATTGGATACATCCATCTATAGCATACAGGTCCTCCTAGTTTAGCCTCTTTAGGAAGATGAACTAGCAAATGCATCATGATATCAAAAAACGCTAGTGGGAAGATCATCTCCATACGACAAAGAGTCTCTCTAATCGAAATGTTCAATTTTTCTAACTCTTCGGTGCTCAACTCCTTAAAACATATTGCATTGAAAAACCTACTAAGCTCAATCAGTGGTTCAACAACCTCTTGTGGAAGTATGTGATGAACCACAATGGGTAATAGTTTCTGAAATATAACATGGCAGTCATGAGTTTTAAGTCCAGAAAGCTTACACCTCAGCACATCCACACATCTCTTGATATTAGACGCGTAACCATCAGGCATCTTGACACCTTGCAGAAACTTGCATAGATATACCTTGTCATCTTGATCCAAACTGTACAACGTTGGAGGCAAAGTGTATTTGTCATTCATCACCGAAGGATGTTGATCCTTCCTCATGCCCAAATGTTGCATGTCCAGACGAACCTTCTCGCTATCCTTGGATTTTCCTGCCATATCAAGCAAGGTCCCCAGTATGCTCTCACATATATTTTTTTCAATATGCATCACATCCAAATTATGCCTTACAAGCAACTTTTCCCAGTAAGGCAGTTCAAAAAAAATACTCTTCTTCCTCCAATTGTGCCATCTAGTGTCCTCTTCACGCTGCTTCCTCTTTTTAGTCATGTTCCCAAATGTCACTTGCTCAAAGCTTTCATACTGTTTCAGCACAACTTCCCCATCCAGTGGCACTGGAGACTCCTTGGTTTCCACCTGGTTGTTAAAGCTAATCTTGTTGCGGCGCCACCTGTGATCCATTGGCAAAGAGCGGCGATGACCCATGTAGCAATGATTTGAACCAAATTTCAGCCATAAATAGTCAGTATCCTTGTGGCAGTATGGACATGCAAACTTTCCTTTTGTGCTCCAACCAGATAGCATGCCGTATGTTGGGAAGTCATTAACTGTCCAAAGTAGAACAACACGCAGAGTGAAATTCTTCTTTACCTTTGGATCCCATGTCTGAACACTGTTGAGCCAAAGATCTTTGAGCTCATCAATAAGGGGTTGCAAATACACATCAATGTTATTTCCTAGAGATTTTGGCCCCAGTATCAACATTGACATCATCCAGAATGGTTGTTTCAAACACAACCAAGGAGGCAAATTGTAAGGGATTAGGATCACAGGTCATATAGTGTATGTCACATTCAACATCCCAAATGGATTGAAACCATCAGATGCAAGACCCATCCTAACATTATGAGGATCCAAAGAAAATTTCTTATAAATTTCATCCACGTGTTTCCATGCCATGGAGTTAGCAGGGTGCCACATTTTTCCATCTTGAACAAGTCCCTCCTTATGCCAACGCATATATTCAAATTTGGTCACTCTCATGTATAACCTTTGCAGACGAGGGGTCACTGGAAAATACCTTAGGATTTTTTTTGGAACACGCTTCTTAGGTGCAGCATCACCACTAGCTGCCTCCTTCTCACTTGAACAAACAGCTTTCCATCTAGTCTCTCCACATGTTGGACATTTATCCAAGTCAGCATGTTATTTTCTAAATAAAACACAATCATTGATACATGCATGTATCTTTTCGTAGTCCAGCCCAACATCACGAACTACCCTTTTCACTTTATCCAAACTATCTGGAACACAATGATCTTCAGGGAGCACAAGCGAGAATAGCTGAAGCACAGCCTCCAGAGCATTGTTACTGAGACCAAACATGCACTTAATCTGAAATAGCCTTGAAATAGCCTGACAATGAATGAGACCTTAGTAGCCTCCGTGCAACCTGGATATAGTTCCTTCTGCGCCTCAGTTAATAACTTAAAGAATTTCTTAGCGCTTTCATTTGGCTCTTCAGTTCGGATTTCTCCATGTATTGCACCACTGATTAGTGAGGAAACCAAATCATTCATAGACGGACCATCCCTTGATTCACCATCATTGCCAACTCCTTCAGTGATGCTCGCATATGAATCCTTTTCTTCTCCTTCCTCTTGGATGAATCATTCAGAAAATCCCCTAAAAAGAAAATGATTTCTAATTTCCTCAACTGTTCTGTATGACATGGAACGGCATCTTGAACATGGACATGGTGCCGTATCTCCTTTACAAGTGCCTGCAAATCTAGTCTCCATAAATTTCTTCAATCCTTTTTACCATTGATCTGATACTTGTCCCCTCCCAAGTTCACGTCGTTCCCCATCCGCACCGCCTGGGTCAATGAAGGAGTACCATCACAACGCTAGGGGTCGTTTTACCTGGGGCAAAAAGGTCATAAAGTTGGAGATGCCGTCAAAGGCCCACACCGAGGGAGGTCGGGGCCGCCGTGGCGAGGCTGCTTCCTCACGTCGTCAACAATTGCACAGCGACGTCAACAGGAGGCCTACCACGCGGTTGGTTTCGAGGGGGTTTACCCCGGGGAAATCTTTTCAGGTGAAGATAACTACCGACTCCGGCTACGATTCTGATGTAGTTATCATCGGCCTGAACTCTGAAACTGAGTCCGACACAGAGACGGATGACGATATTGACCACATGTGCGACCAGTGCATCGATGAAATCGTAATGTTCTTACTGTCTTCTATGTTTTTATCTATGTATCCCTCATTTGTACTACAATTCAAAGATGGTTAAGATAGTCATTGAACCATTGAACATTTATCTATGTAGCTATGTATTGCACGTTAACCCCTGAACCATTAAACATTTAGGCAACATTTAGGCAATATTTAGGAGACTGATTCAACATTTATCATACATGACAATTGAATTATTTTATATATCTCCAAGGCATGGGTTAGAATTGAACATACATGCCTAAATATATTTTTTATGCATTTGTTGAATCTTTTTGAGGTACACATAGTTCTACTTGGAATTACTTTCGACCAGAAATTCATTTAAATGATAGAAAATATTAAATCTTTTAGAAAATTCTTGAAGCTCCTACATGACAACTTAGATGTTGTCTATTATATTTAAAAAATATATTGGTGTATATAAAATAATTATTTTTGTGTGTTACTTCACAATGATGCAATAAAATGAAAAAAGAACAAGAAAAACATGAAGGAAATGAGGCCTGTTTTGGCCCAAATAGTCCAATTATCTCTGGCCGTTCATTCCCGATCCGATGGCTCTGATCCACTCGCAGCCCTAGCTTCGGGAGGAGGCATGGCTATAGATAGCCAAACGGGCGGCCTAGCACGGGCACGAATAGGCCCGGCCTGTTTAGGCCCGCACAACAGCCGTGCCAGGCCGGGTCAGCCCGCGTGCTGAAGAAGCGGCCCAGGCCCAGCCTGCTACCTTCTTACGCAGGTCGTGCCGGCCCGCTGGTCCGGCGGGCCTTAACAGCCTCACCGTGCCCGTGCCAGCCCCTGATACGTTTTATTAAAAACCCATCACCAGAATCAAATTCATCACACTAAGACATTTTCACAATTTCAAAGCTAAATTCAAAACTTAGTTTCAACATATTCACAGATTCATAGGTTCAACATATTCACAAAGATTCACACAGATTCACAATCACAATAACACAAACAAATTTGAATATTATTTTGAGCTGTTTGTATTACTGCCTCATTAAAAACCTTTGTAGGTAAAAACTCACACCTCGTGAGAAAGCCCTACAAAGGAAAAAAGAGTACAACCAGCTCATCAAAGTTCATTGTTCAGACACAATCGCACAAGTTCACAACTCAACTAACAACTCACAACTCACAAGTCACAAGACCTACACAAGCACAACAGCATGAGGCTTCTGAGTTCTAACTTGCTCTTGAACACTGACAGAGCACCAACAGGGCAGCAGGCATCTAGCTTCTGCAAAAAATGATAGGAGGATCAGAGATCTTCAACTAACAAGTATGCTGCAGGAGAAGTAAATGAGATTAGAAATCTTACTCATCAAGATATAAATTCTCAAATGACTCTTCAAGTTCGGTATCGTCGACGGTATGCTGCAGCCTTGAATCTCCTTGCTCCCAATCCTTGATCAAAGCCAAGATCTCCACCATCTCAGGGGTCAGACGACGTCGCCACTCCTCAATGATCCTGCCAGTGGTACTAAATGCAGATTTTGAAGATATAGTAGAGACAAGCACAGTCATAACATCCCTAGCTAAGATAGATAGAACCAGATATGGTAACTTATGCTTATGCCACCAGGTCAATATGTTGAAGTCATCATCATATTGGTTGATAGTGTCACCGTCTAGGTAGGCAAACAGTTCAAAAGCAGCAGCAAGAGAGGCACCTGTTTGAGCAGCTTGCAACAAAGCACTAGCAGATTGTCTCCTAGACAGGGAGGAGGAAACAGAAGTGGAACCCAGGCCAGCACCAAGGCTAGCAGCAGAATAAGTAGATGAAGCACACTGGGAACCAAAGATCTTACCCCAAGCAGTCTTCTTCTTACCTGCAGGGCCTGGCTGAGTGGCCCTCTGCATCCTCACAGAACCATACTTAGCTTCATATTTGCCAAAGATTGTAGACAATTCAGCTCTTACATCAGTTAAGTAACTAGAATAATCCTTACCAGTTAGTTGAGACATCGGCTGAAGCACATTGCTAAAACCAGTAATCTTAGCTCTAGGATCCAATATAAAAGCAAAGGCATAAAGCATAGGTATATCAGACCAATAATCTAAGAACTTAGACTTCATGGGTGCAACAACATGTTTCAGATCAGCATCATTAGCATAGAAATTAAGGTGCCCAGCTATCTCAAGAATATGATGCAAGATTAATGGACCAATAGGATAATAAACACCAGACAGAATAACAGTAGAATCATAGAATTGTTCAAGAAATATCAGAATCTTTTCAGCAATATACTAGTGCAATTCTGTCAGAATTGTTTGACCTTCAACCAAACCATATTGAGTGGTTATGAACTGATGGAATGTGGTCTTATGGGGCAATAGATGCTTTAACATGAGATAAGTTGAATTCCATCTAACATCCATGTCCAAAGCAAACTTACGAGGGCGGACACCTACAACAATGCAATATGACTTGTATGCCACAATACGTTGGTTAGAACAATTTAGGAATGAAATTGCAGTTCTAAATGAACTAAGCATAGGCTTGAAAACATCAAGGCTAGCCTTAACAATAAGATTAATAATGTGACAAGCACAACGCTGATGAAAAAATAGTTTACCCATGTAACCAGTCAGTCAAGGATGAAGCTTACCAATGGCGGCAGTGTTTGCTGATGCATCATCCAGTGTTATAGAAAATATCTTATCATTTAAACCATAATCAGTAGCAACATATGTAATGCGCTCAGCAATATTATCAGCATTATGAGAAACATCAATTAAATGAAGACCTAAGATCCTCTTCTCTAGTTGCCAATTAGCATTCACATAATGAGCAAGCACACTAAGGTAATCTTCCTTAGCATTACCAGACCATATGTCAGATGTAAGAGCAACAGAGGAAACAGATTGCAAAACGAGCCACAAGTTTAGTACGACGCTCATCAAAATACTTAACAAAATCTTTGGTGGTGGTTTATGAGCAATATTAATGTACTTGTCAAATGCATCAGACTCACCAAAGCATAAAGGAAGGTCTAATCTAGCAATCAATCTGCACAACTGGATACGTGCAACATCAGGATTGTACTCCCACATATGCAGAGAGCCATCAGGATTGTACTTGAGTTGGGACTGAGCCATACGTGAAGCACCTAGCAAGACCGGGCACTTTGGAAGGTGCCTATGCAAGTGTGCAGTACCACTAGCAGACTTACCAGAATAAACTTTCTTGCAATGTAGGCACTTAGCACCGGTTCTTACCCTCTTCTTATTCCTTACCTCGTACAATGGCTCAAAGTTGTCCCACACCTTAGAGGTGCAAGAACGAGTCCTCTTGCTACCCGTACTCTCTAAGCCCGGACCAGCACCAGAGCAAGCAGCAGCAGTTGGTGGAGAATCTCCACTACCTGGCTGAGCATCAGAGACGGCACCACCGAGCAGCGCCTGCCGATCCGCCTCCAAATCAGAATCATCATCTTCGGTCTCCCCCATCAACCGCAACTCATCATTGAGGCAGGTTGGATAGTCGTCGTCCATCCTAAGACCTCAAATGAAGAGCACACCCGGAACAGGAAACACACCCTCGAGCGCTCCACAGTTGACGTCGTCGCCTCGGCGGCTCCATTCCTCAACGACGCGCGGCCCCTGTAGGAGACCTACAAGAAGAGAAAAGTTACAGAGGCGGATCCGTGAGGGGTCAAAAGAAGAAGAGGAACGAGAGGAGGTTGTTTACCTGCGCAGCTGAAGCTCGAAGCCGAAGAAGACGAACCGCAACAGTGGGGAACCAGGGAGTGAGGCGGATCTGCGAGGGTCGGGGGAAGGAGGCGAGGAACCAGGGAGGCGGAGGGCCCGAGGGGCTAGGGGAGAAGCCGGGTTACGGGGAGGGAGGCAGATGGGTGACCGGCGAGCCAGCGGCGGGCGAGGACGCCGGATCTGAGAGGGGAGGAGCAGTTACAGGGGTAGGGAGGCGGAGCCGCAGAGGGGCCACCGGCAAGCCGGCAGCGGGCGAGGACGCCGGATCTGAGAGTGGAGGAGCAGTTACGGGGGGACGGAGGCGGAGGGGATACCGGCAAGCCGGCGGCAGGCAAGGACGCCGGATCTGAGAGTGGAGGAGCAGTTACGGGGAAAGGGAGGCGGAGGGGCCACCGGCGAGCCGACGGTGGGCAAGGACGGCGGAGGATCTAGGGGAGGAGGCGAGGAGCCGGGAGGGAGCGGGGGGAGCGCTGGAGAGGGCGAGAGGCGGCGGAGCGTCGGTAGGGAGCGGAGGAGCGGCGCCTGGATCTTGGAGCAGCAGCCACCTCTCCCTTAGATCTGGTGGCGGCGGCGGCAATCGGTGGGCGAGGTGCGGTAGTGGCCCATGGTGGCCGAGTGGCTGCGGTGGCAGTCCATGGTAGCTGAGTAGTGTAAATACATTGCCCCCCTCTCCCCATCTCTCTCTCTGGTGCAGGGCTCAAGTGCTATACACCCGGGGCTCCGTTGCTCCGGTGGAGGTCGCTCGGGGGCTCCGGTGGGTGCGGCAGGTTGGATCCAGAGGGTCCGGTTGGCGGATTTCTTTTTTATTATTGTTTTAATATAGGCAGCACTGCCGGTTCTTGGTCCGGCGGTGATGGGGATACCCATCCCCACCGAGCTCTATGTGACGGGGATGAAAGCCGGCCGTGATGGCAGATTTGGAGCCAGCTGTGATAATACTTTCTGTAGCAGTATATGAATCTAATAAAGCCAAAATGACCTATATAGTTTAGGATAAAGGGAGTAAAAAAATAACGAGTAGTATTAATTATTTATAATTACGAGACTATATTGCCAGAATATATAAAATTGTGAAAACCATAGTGATTGGATCATTATGTTAGAGAGAGACTTGTGATATCTGAAACTTGATCTCCATTTTTTGTGTTAAATAGTTTTGCAGGGTCCACACTTGAGGTGTCAGGGATCACTGAGGTAAAACCGAACGGTCAGTGGTCGGTTACGGGTGGGACTGCGGCATTTGCTAGTGCGCATGCAACTATCAAGTTCACAAATTCCGCGAGTAGTACTGCCACTGATGCCATAAAAGAGCTTGATATTCATGTATTCCACACCCCAGAGACAGCGGTAAGTACTCCTAGTAAGTAGTAACTCTAGTTTAATGTCACTATGCCTCCTAATTTTCAAGCAACTAGTGCATTGGATGTAGCATGCCAAATACCCTTGCCACAAGTCACAACTGTATTTCAAGCAAAATTCTCCGTATGCAGAGCTGGACAAACGTTTAATTTTCATATATTTATATATATGAGGTATCCACATAGGAGCAACTACTCAGGGAAGCAATAAAAATGCTATATAATATAGGAAATACATATATACATATTTTTGTCTATTATTTATTTATTAACGCCAATTTACTTCCTGTAACATTTACAATGATTTGATTTTTGCTTTGCACAGGCTTAAGGTGCAACATGTTGGATCCGAGTGCAACTAGTGAGAGGGAATGATGCTATCAGCAGATCCGAATGGAGGATTCACAAAGTACTGATGAAGTTAATATTTGAACAAATAATGTTGTTTCTCAGTGTGTGTTTTTTGTTTTCGTTTGTGTGTGTTAATATTTGAATAAATAATGTTTTCTAGTAACTGGCAGCGTTATTGATGTTCCTTTATTGTATTATCCGTTTATTGGCACAATTTATACTCATGTATGTCGATTGATACTTTGGTATTTATTCCTAATTAACTAGAGACCCATGTTTCAGTTTGAGTACCTTGTGGAATGTTTTCCCTAATTCCTGGAAGCATATCGTTTTGGTGCAATTCAAAATGTGTTTGTATAAAAATGGCACATGAAGCTAAGTACCTTTCGTTACCAAAGTAAAAGGTAATTTCTGGCTTGAAAATGCACACTGACTCTGGTAAAGCACCAGCACCATACTAGCAGGAAGGAATTTTTCCCATTCGCCTAACCATGGCAAAATGTTTCTGGTACCAGTTCTCCATTACTGCTAATTTATCCTCTAAATTTGTTTTGTGTTAACATAAGTTGGCCACAAGAGCATATTTGGAGGATCCAGATATTTAGCAAATAGTACCACTACTTATAAAGAAAAGGTCACTAAAGTTCGTTTTAATGTACCTCCTCCTTTACAATGAGGTAGCAATAATATATAAGGTGTCTCGTATCTTTCTAAAGGCAACAAAATTTCAATACATATACAGCTGTGGTCAGTCTCAGTGCACCCAATAATAACAATGAGGAATGCGACATGTGAGCTGTTATCGTGGTAGTGATATATCCGTACATAGTTTTGGGTTTTGCAAAAGGTCTTAACTGGTTTATAATTTTGATTATTGTGTTTGTACTTTGTACTTGATTATCCTTCACTTATGTGAAACTATTCCAATATTTCTTCACTTACCTCAGATAAACCGTGCAGGTGATCCGTGCATATCTCTCAATTTAAACCATAGACCACTTCCTATCCTCAGGGATCTGTTTTGAAGATTTCGTTGGTCTTGACCAATCTGGAACCTGGCACATTTGTATCATTCGCCCCGTTCTGCTCCTTTTATAGATAATAAAGGAATTTCTTTATTCTAGCCTCTGCAGAAGTTATGCAATGCAACCATCCATTATTATATATATGAACAACACGATAAAAAGAAGTTGCCAACAAATTGCAGTAAAATATAAAACAGGGTTGGATGGCTAGACTAAGCACAAAACCTATTACACTACTAGAGAACTGAATTTACATCCCACCCTTTAGTCTTGGTTTAATTTCGGCCCGGGAGAAAAGGGGGTTCGCCACGGTAGGCTAGAATAGGGCGTACCTTTACTCTCGGTTCCTTTTTTGCAACCGGGACTAGAGGTCACCCTATAGTCTTGGTTAAAACGGCTAGTTTCCGGGCACCGACGGCGCCACCCTTTACCCCCCCCCCCCCCCCCCGGTTGGAGCCACCAACCGGGACAAAGCTTTTGTCCCTGTTGGAGTTACCAACCAGGATAAACGTTTTACTCCCAGTTGGTAATTCCAACCGGTTGTCCCGGTTGGTAATTCCAACCGGTTGTAATCACCAACCGGGACAAAAGCACTTTTGTACCGGTTGGATTTGCCAACTGGGATAAAATCTTATCTACAAGTACCCTTTCGTCCACCTCCACTCCTCCAGCCCGAGCCACTCCACTCCATAAAGACAGAGAAGCTCATCCTCTCCATGGCACCGAAGCAAGCCTAGGGCAGGTGCTGCTGAAACTTTTTTTCCTCATTACCGTGGGGATTTCACCCATCCAAAGTGTTGTGAAGGTTAGCTTTGTTTATTGTTAAGCATGTAGAGGATTTGTATTTATACATGTTTTTGAGCTACAATGTGATGGATAGTTTGAATGTGAGGGAGAATGGTTTGTAAATGTGAGGTAGAATTGAGATTATTTCAATTTTATGTATTAGGGAAAAATTAGAGTAAATGTGTTTTTAATACTTATAAAGTAGCCATATAAATTGTAGGTGTAATTTGATACTTTAGTACTTTTCAGATAGAGGTATGCAATTAGCCATTTTTAGAATAAGTACATTATGTGGGAAATATTGAATTTTTAATAGTTTAGTTATTTATAAATTAAATATGAGCTAAATAATTTGTGTATTTCTATGTAAACTTTCAGCAATATTTGAGTTTGTCGTACTGTATGATGTTGTTTACTTCTAAAATTTTAATTTGTGTATTTCTATCTAAAATTGTAGCAATGTGATGGATAGTTTTATTGTAGTCCATTTTATTGATGGCTTGCGTAATACGATACAAATAGACCAACATTGGATGTATAACGCGGACAGGCGGAGCAAGGTGTTTATTGCTAGCATGAATAACTTTCTTGAAGTGGCTAAAGCGAACAAGCTAGAGAATGGGTTCATATCTTGTCCATGCGCCCAATACAGTAACCAGAAGTACTATTTAGAGGCTTCTTGGGGGACTATTCATAGCCACTTGTTTAGGTACGGTTTTACACCTAACTATTTGGTTTGGACCCATCACAGCGACCGAGGGGTTGTAATGGAAGACGGTAAAGAGGAGGAGGATGATGAAAACATTCTGGACTACGTTATAGGCTAATCTTTTGCAAATACTACAATAGGTGAGGCTGATGAAGATGAGCTTGCAGAAGATGGCCATACTGATGACCTCGGTCAGGTGCTTAGGGATGCACATAGAGATTGCGAAACTTAGAAGGAAGCATCAAAGTTGCAGCGCATGATAGATAATCATAGGAAATTGCTATACCCAGATTGCCAGGGAGGCCATAAAAAGCTAAGTACCACACTAGAATTTATGCAATGGAAGGCTAAAAATGGTGTATCCGATAAGGCATTTCAGGGGATGTTGGAAATTGTCACGAAGATTTTTCCCAAGAATAATGAATTTTCATCCACAACATATGAAGCTAAACAGATTGTTTGCCCTCTGGGATTGGAGGTTTAGAAGATACATGCATGCCCTAATGATTGTATCCTCTATCGCGGTGCTGAATACGAGGATATGGATGCGTGTCCCATGTGCGAAGCGCTGCGGTATAAGATTAGGCAAGATGATCTTGGTGATGTCGAGGGGCAACCTCCCACGGAGAGAGTTCCCGCGAAAGTGATGTGGTATTTCCCTATAATACCACGCTTGAAGCACTTGTTTAGGAACAAGGCGAATGCTAAGTTGATGCGATAGCACAAAGAAGAACATAAGGAAGATAAGATGCTGAGACACCCCACTGATGGGGCTCAATGGAGATAAATTGATAGAGCATTCCCGGAGTTTGAAGGTGATCAAAGGAACATAAGGTTTGGTTTAAGTACTGATGGATTCAATCCATTCGGTGAGTTGAGTAGTGGTCATAGTACTTGGCCTGTAACCTTATGTATGTTTAACCTTCCTCCTTGGATGTGCATGAAATGGAAGTTCATTATGATGTCGGTACTTATCCAAGGCCCAAAGCAACCCGGCAATGACATTGATGTGTAACTAAGACCATTGGTTGATGAACTTTTACAATTCTGGAAAGAAGAAGGTGTACGTGTGTGGGATGAGGATAAACAAGAGATGTTTAACCTGTGAGCACTGTTGTTCGTAACCATCAATGATTGGCCTGCACTAAGTAACCGTTCGGGATAGACAAACAAGGGATATCGAGCCTGCACCCACGGCTTAGACGACACAGATAGCATCTATTTGAAGCACTGTAAGAAGGTAGTCTATATGGGGCATCGTCAATTTCTCCATGCTCACCACCAGCTGTGAGAAAGTGGGATGCATTTCAAAGGGGCACCAGAAACTCGTAAAAAACCTTTACATCGTAATGGAAAACGTGTCTTTGAGATGATAAAGGATATAAGGGTAGTATTTGGAAAAGATCTTGGGAGCCAACCTGTTCCGAACAATGATGACGGACGTGCAGCCATGTGAAAGAAGAAGTCAATATTTTGGGAGCTACCATATTGGAAACCCTAGATGTCCGCAACGTAATAGACGTGATGCACACGACAAATTCCTACATCTCCTGGCTCATTCAAAGCAAAAGGCAGCTCAAACTTTATCGTTTTCAACCGACGGCTGATGCGAGGTGAGTGGCGTCGACCATGGAATATGATACACTTGCGCTCGGCTACCACAGTGCCGCGCTGTTGCAGTTCGTGACAATCCCCGTGCGAAGCGCCCCCACGCAGCTGGACGCGTGGAGCAGCCTGCGGGCTGAGGCTTGATACCCTGCTGCAGGTGCTCCATGGAGGCTGCCCCGGCGCCCGAGTCACGAGCCACCACTACCCTTTGTAACACCGTGCAAGCTAATCGCTGAGCATCCATCTTACAACCACGGATTGGGGAGGGAGGAACTGATCCTTCCCCCAGCAGACCCTGCACGCACGACAAAGAGGGCAGGATTATTTTCTCTTCTTGTGTGTTCTTTCTCCCTTTAATTTATTTATGATAAGCTATTGAGCTGAAGACTTTGTAAAATTTTGGCTATGTGCATTTACCTTTGAGGCCGGATATAATTAAAGAAACCACAAATATAATACTATGGTAGAAAATAGCCCCATCTGTATCCCAGTTTCTATCACTGTTGCCAAATTGTGGCAAACGGCACATACAATTTACAAACTATGGGACATGACCCTTAGTAAAGTAGTGACATGTCAGCTAAACTCGAACTAGATTTATCAGTTAGGGTTATAGAGTGTGAGCATATGTTTATGATTTTCAGATTTGACGTGTATGATCTACCTCAGCTTGTGTCATGTTGCTAGTTGTAGCAGAAGGCAGGCGGCATGTTGGATCAAGGATGATGCTAGGTAGTACTACCGCCATAGCCGGCCAGTGTGTGGTTGTAACATCCCGGATTTTTCCGGAATGTTATTGATTGCAAAAATGTGGGTTTTCGAAAACTTTTGTGCTTGATGTGATTGTTCAGAACCATAAGGCTGATTTCTTGTGTGCTCTCGCATTCCTGGTAATTAAATTAATTAGATTGCTTTGCATGCTAAGGACAATCTCCATATTAGCGTGAATTGCTTCTTAATTGGTTTATTGGTTCTTTGATTGTGGTTTATGTTTGAATTCTAAATTCAAATATGAATCTAAAGCTAACTAAATTAACTACCCTCTCTAACCTCTGACACAGCCTGCTAACTGTGCCGACCCGCTAACTTTCCCGGCATAATCTTTCCAAGTCCTCTGGAATCTCTTAAATGGAGTATGAAATCATTTTCCGACTTTTCAAATTAATTCCTTGCTAATTGATTTGATTTAGGAAAATAGACTATTCATTTGTTCCAAGTTTATGAAATAAATTGCAATCAATTTATTTCGCGGGCTTAGATTGTTGGGGCCCAAATCCTAAAGCCCACCTAAAAGCCCATCTAAAAGCCCACTAACATACTCTAACCCTAACCTCCTCCTAAAAATAATCTCACCCCTCCCCCAACTCTTTCCCCTCTCCATTTCCTCCCTGTTGCCACCGCCGGCCTCTTTCTTCCTACTTCCTTCTTCTTCCACCGCAAGAAACAGCAGCACATCGTGCTTGCCTTCTGCTTGGGTCGGCCCTGCTGCCGCATCGCAAGTCATTGGCCGTCCACCCGCGCTTGTCCTGCGCCGCCCGTCGCCTGCCACCCACACCGCGTCTAGCCCCACTCGCCCCTTCTTCTGCGCGTCGCGAGCCCCTGCGCACGCACCGATAAGCTCCTGCCTGGCCAGAACTTTCTCACCTTCGCCGTAAAAATCTATAAATTTTACCTTAAGGCCGAATATCTCCCTCGAGTTGGCAGACACCTTCACGTACCATTGATGGAATTCGTACATCTTTGTTGATACCTTCCGTACGAACTCAGGCCTTACTCAAAGGTCCATCTCGGTTCAACTGGCGGTGCAGCTGGCGGCTCAACTTGCCTTAGACATTCATGAAGTCCCATACCTGTTTCTTCCATGAATTTCAATACTTATGCTTGTTAAACCAAGGGCATTGCTGCTATCTTTTCAGCATCTTTTTGATGAGGACATCAACACCAACGATACATCCACACCTACACAAGTACTAGTTTTTGGTCCTATAACTCGCTCCCGTGCTCGTCAACTTAATCATCAACTATTCACTCTTGAGTTCCTGTCCATCCTATTTATACCATGGAGATGCGTGCACTCTTGTTTTGGTTAGGAACCATGGAGAAGACCGAAAGGGAAACGGACTCGCGCAGGCTGGATTCGGACTCCAGGACAGTACCAACTTGTGATGGTCACCACGGTCGCATACGGACACGGATTGGGGCGTTCAAGTACTTCACGGATTCATTATGAAGTCTATTTTCATATAGATCTAGACTCAAGCCTACATCCGATCTGAGGCGGTTGCAATGACCAATTTACTACCAATAGGTTTTCTGGTGCTGCGTCACCTTATTTCGGCCTAATGCGCCGTGTATCAAGTTGGGTCCATTAGGGACATGTCCTAGGATTGGAGCATGACCCCAACACCCTTCTGGTCATCCTCCTAATCATTAGTAAGGATTAGAGCTGCCACAAACAGATTGGGTTTTGTTTAAATCAAGTTTAGCTCTCGCTACTTGTCTGTAAGCGCGCGTGCTGGATCAGCCGCCCATGTTACTGTCTTCGGAACCCCACCTTGTTGAGATTGAGTTGGAAACCTTCATCTTCATCTAGTAAATTCAGTACTTGTTATACTTGTTCTTGTTAGTTCTTCGATTGCTTGCAGGACGAGTGCCCTAGTGGCCGGGTGACACGCTCCACAAGATCGCGACAACCATTAGAGGTGGTCTATTGGTTGCTAAGGCGCAGCTTGGAATGCTGTAGTCGGGCCGTAAACGTCATCTCCATCCACCAATCGAGTTATCCACGCCTCTCTCATCGAAAGATCGGGAATCAACCCTAGTGGGTTTATATCAGTTGGTATCAGAGCAAGGTTTATCGGTGAGAGACTTCTAGTTCTTTGCTGTTTTTAATTTCCTATAGTCCAGAAAAGGCCAAAAAAATTAGTAAGTTAGTTCTCCGTAATCCCAAAAAAATTCTTTGAGCCTTTTACTATTACTGCTTAGTTAGGGCTTATTGAATTAACGGTTGCATCGTCGTGTCAAGTTGCTGGTCTTAGCGTCTAGTTATTTAGAGTTTCGAGTTCTTGTCACGTTTGTGTCACTATCGCAGATTTGAGTTTTTTTTTTTTGTTTCTCTCCACAAATCAGATTGGATTTTCCAAATTCCTTTGTTTTGTTTACCACTATTAACCAAACCACATCCTTGGAGGTTTCATTCACGTCCATACTTCCATCTCCATAAAGGAAATCCCACAAGTTCAAATCAGAATTCGATTCGGAGTCCTGTTTTATCTTGAAAAGAAAAGCACCATATTTCCATTATCAGGAGTCCGAATAGGGAGTTTGAATACAATCTGGAAACCTGAACTTATCCTCTTTCCAACGGATCTGTCCTTGGTCCCAAATTCAGTCTGAGCGCTTCGCAATCACCCTTGAGTTTTGCGCATCTGCTGATTTTGCAAAACAACCACTTGTTTGACTTTGCTACTGAATCACCCTTTCCAAGGAAGCATTTAATTGCTGTAAGTAGCTTGTTATTTCTCGTTGCAAAATTTTATTTTTGTGCTACTTGAAAAAAAAGAAAATAAAAAAAAGGAAAAGAAAGACAGAAAGAAAGAAAGAAAGAAAAGAATGATAAAGAAGAAGAGAAGGGTTTTTCTTTTGTTGTTATTCCTCTCCTTGTGATCCTTTCTTACTGCAGCTTAGTGACTTTGTTTGTGTCCAGGCTCGTGTCTCTAGCACGTACTAGCCTAGGACCAGCACAATAACGTCGTTGAGCGTTTGTTCAATTGTCTTGCAACTAATGTGGTGCTATTACTTCCTTGCTTTAGCCCACCTATTGCTCCATATATTTCGACTACAGCTTGACAGGTCCTATTGTTGCGGCACCGATACACTTCATTCCATGGTTGCAGACTTGTTGGTAGTCGTCCCCCCTATTGAGCAAGGTAAGAATTGGTAAGAGCTTGTGTAACGGGTTGAGAGTGAGCGCCTTGCAGTAGCTACATCCTAATAGCTGTAGGGTTTTTATTTCTTCACCTGTTTTCTTGTTGCCTTTGTTTGTCTAACCATGATAGGATCAGAGGATAGTGAGAATATGCCACATTCTCCCCGCACCAAGGGCATCATACAATATTTTGAAAACCTAGTGAAGGGGCACGTCGAGGGGCTCGATGATGATTTGTAGGTGACGAATGAGAAGATTGGGCAGTTGGAGGCCACGCAGCTTGCCACCAACACCAAGCTTACAGGGTTGGAGACGTCAGTCGCTCGTATTGACAAAAGCCTTGCTACTATTTTGAGGCGCTTTGATGAGATGCACGCCAAAACCACTAATGGACATGATGGAGATAACAACAAGGATGAGCATGTCGAGGACAATTGGGATGTTGATACTGAACAAGATGACCCAGATGCTCATGATCGCCGACGACTACGCAATAATCGCATAGGTATGGGTGGTTACCGACGATGCGAGGTACATAATATTGATGATGCTTTCAGTAAGATAAAATTTAAGATACCTCCTTTTGATGGTAAATATGATCCTGATGCGTATATTACTTGGGAAATTGCTGTTGATCAAAAGTTTGCATGCCATGAGTTTCCTGAAAATACACGTGTTAGGGCTGCTACTAGTGAGTTCACTGATTTTGCTTCTGTTTGGTGGATTGAACATGGCAAGAAAAATCCTAATAACATGCCACAAACATGGGATGCTTTGAAACGGGTCATGCGAGCTAGATTTGTTCCTTCTTACTATGCACGTGACCTTTTAAATAGGTTGCAACAATTGAGATAGGGTGCTAAAAGTGTAGAAGAATATTATCAGGAGTTACAAATGGGTATACTGTGTTGTAACTTAGAGGAGGGTGAGGAACCTGCTATGGCTAGATTTTTGGGTGGTTTAAACCATGAAATTCAGGATATCCTTGCTTATAAAGATTATACTAACGTAACCCGTTTGTTTCATCTTTCTTGTAAAGCTGAAAGGGAAGTGCAGGGGCGACGTGCTAGCACCAAGACTAATATTTCTGCAGGAAAATCTACATCATTGCAGCCGCGCATGACTACCTCTTTGACCGGACGTGCACCTCCACCCGCTCCCTCTCCGAGTCGGCCGGCACGACCATCTCTGTCCAACGACAAGCAACGTGCTCCTCCTATAAATTCAGCAACCAAGACTGCCGAGAAACCAACCACTAGTACCACTTCGGTTGCATCCACGGGTAGAACAAGAGATGTTCAGTGACATCAATGCAAGGGCTTTGGACACGTGCAGCGTGGCTGTCCTAGCAAGCGTGTTTTGGTGGTCAAAGAAGATGGTGGGTATTCCTTTGCTAGTGATTTTGATGAAGATACACTTGGTTTGCTTGCTGCTGACTATGTAGGTAGTGAGGAACAACCAGAATAAAAGATTGGTCCAGAGGATGCAGATCATTATGAGAGCCTCATTGTGCAGCGTGTGCTTAGCGCACAAATGGAGAAGGCGGAGCAAAATCAGCGGCATACACTGTTCCAAACAAAGTGTGTCATTAAAGAGCGTTCGTGTCGTTTGATAATTGATGGAGGTAGCTGCAACAACTTGGCTAGCAACGATATGGTGGAGAAGCTTGCACTTACAACCAAACCGCACCCACATCCATATCATATTCGATGGCTCAACAATAGCGGTAAGGTTAAGGTAACGAGACTGGTGCGAATTAATTTTGCTATTGGATCATATCATGACGTTGTTGAATGTGATGTTGTGCCTATGGAAGCTTGTCATATTCTGCTAGGTAGACCATGGCAATTTGATACGGATTGTATGCATCATGGTAGATCAAATCAGTATTCTCTCATACACCATGATAAGAAAATTGTTTTGCTTCCTATGTCTCCTGAAGCTATTGTGCATGATGATGTTGCTAAAGCTAAGAAAACTAAAACCGAGAACGAAAAAATGTCAAATCTGTTAGTAGTAAGAAAGATGAGATAATATTGAAAGGACATTGCTTGCTTGCTACTAAATCTGATATTAATGAATTGGTTGCTTCCACTTCTGTTGCCTATGCTTCGGTATGCAAGGATGCTTTGATTTCGGTTCACGACATGCAGCATTCTTTGCCTCATGTTGTTGCTAACATTTTGCAGGAGTATGCTGATGTGTTTCCAAGTGAGGTCCCAGCGGGGCTGCCACCGATATGAGGGATTGAGCACCAAATTGATCTTATTCCTGGTGCATCTTTGCCAAACCGTGCGCCATACAGGACAAATCTAGAAGAAACAAAAGAAATTCAGCGACAAGTGCAAGAACTACTCGACAAAGGTTATGTGCGTGAGTCTCTTAGTCCTTGTGTTGTTTTGGTTATTTTAGTGCCTAAGAAAGATGGAACATGGCGTATGTGTGTTGACTGTAGAGCTATCAATAATATCACGATTCGATATCGACACCCTATTCCACGATTGGATGACATGCTTGATGAACTTAGTGGTGCTGTTGTGGTTTCCAAAGTTGATTTGCGTAGTGGGTACCACCAGATTCGTATGAAATTAGGAGATGATTGGAAAACTGCTTTTAAAACTAAATTTGGTTTATATGAGTGGTTAGTCATGCCTTTTGGGTTAACTAATACACCTAGTACTTTCATGAGATTAATGAACGAGGTTCTTCGTGCTTTTATTGGAAAATTTGTTGTGGTCTATTTTGATGATATATTGATTTATAGCAAATCTATGGATGACCACCTTGATCACTTACGTGCTGTTTTTAATGCTTTACGAGATGTGTTTATTTGGTAACCTTGAGAAGTGCACCTTTTGCATTGATCGAGTGTCTTTTCTTGGTTATATTGTGACTCCACAGGGAATTGAGGTTGATCAAGCTAAGGTAGAAGCTATACAGGGATGGCCTGTACCAAAGACTATCACGCAAGTGCGGAGTTTCCTAGGACTTGCTGGTTTTCTATCACCGTTTTGTGAAGGACTTTAGCACCATTGCTGCACCATTGAATGAGCTTACGAAGAAGGGAGTGCCTTTTAGTTGGGGCAAAGTACAAGAAAACTCCTTCAACATGCTGAAAGATAAGTTGACACATGCACCCCTCCTCCAACTCCCTGATTTTAATAAGACTTTTGAGCTTGAATGTGATGCTAGTGGAATTGGATTGGGTGGTGTTTTGTTACAAGAAGGCAAACCTGTTGCATATTTTAGTGAAAAATTGAGCGGGCCTATTCTGAATTATTCTACTTATGATAAGGAATTGTATGCTCTTGTTCGCACATTAGAAACATGGCAACATTACTTGTGGCCCAAAGGATTTGTTATTCATTCTGATCATGAATCTTTGAAACATATTCGTAGTCAAGGGCATGTGAACCGTAGACATGCTAAGTGGGTTGAATTTATTGAATCTTTTCCTTATTTTATTAAGCACAAGAAAGGGAAAGAGAATGTTATTGCTAATGCTTTGTCTCACAGATATACTTTGCTGAATCAACTTGATTACAAAATGTTTGGATTAGAAACAATTAAAGACCAATATGTTAATGATGCTGATTTTAAAGATGTGTTGCTGCATTGCAAAGATGGAAAAGGATGGAACAAATTCATCGTTTGTGATGGGTTTGTATTTAGACCTAACAAGCTATGCATTCCAGCTAGCTCCGTTCGTTTGTTATTGCTACAAGAAGCGCATGGAGGTGGCTTGATGGGGCATTTTGGAGCGACGAAAATGGAGGACATCCTTGCTGGTCATTTCTTTTGACCAAAGATGAGAAGAGATGTGGAGAGGTTTGTTGCTCGTTGCACGACATGCCAAAAGGCTAAGTCACGATTAAATCCACACGGTTTGTATTTGCTTCTACCTGTTCCTAGTGCTCCTTGGGAAGATATTTTTATGCATTTTGTGTTGTGTTTGCCAAGGACTAGGAAGGGCCGTGATAGTGTGTTTGTGGTTGTTGATGGATTTTCTAAAATGGCACATTTTATACCATGTCATAAAACTGATGATGCTACCCATATTGCTGATTTGTTCTTTCGAGAATTTGTTCGTTTGCATGGTGTGCCCAACACAATTGTTTCTGATCGTGATGCTAAATTTCTTTGTCATTTTTGGAAGACTTTATGGGGAAAACTAGGAACTAAGCTTTTATTTTCTACTACATGTCATCCCCAAACTGATGGTCAAACTGAAGCTGTCAATAGAACTTTGTCTACTATGGTACGGGCTGTTTTAAAGAAGAACATTAAGATATGGGAAGATTGTTTGCCTCATATTGAATTTGCTTATAATCATTCGTTGCATTCTACTACAAAGATGTGCCCATTTTAGATTGTATATGGTTTCTTTCCTCGTGCTCCTATTGATTTGAAGCCTTTGCCATCTTCTGAAAAATTAAATTCTGATGCTACTAAGCGTGCTGAATTGATGTTAAAACTGCATGAAATAACTAAAGAAAACATAGAGCGTATGAATGCTAAATATAAGTTTGCCGGTGATAAAGGTAGAAAGGAACTAATATTTGAACCTGGCGACTTAGTTTGGTTGCACTTGAGAAAGGATAGGTTTCCTGAATTGCGAAAGTCTAAATTGATGCCTCGGGCTGATGGACCCTTTAAAGTGTTGGAGAAAGTTAATGATAATGCATATAAGCTCGATCTGCCTGCCAATTTTGGGGTTAGTCCCACATTTAACATTGCAAATTTGAAGCCATATTTGGGAGAAGAAGAAGAGCTTGACTCGAGGATGACCCAAATGCAAGATGGGGAGGATGACGAGGACATCAACACCAACGATACATCCACACCTACACAAGTATCAGTTTCTGGTCCTATAACTCGCGCCCGTGCTCGTCAACTTAATCATCAAGTAAGTTCACTCTTGAGTTCTTGTCCATCCTATTTAGACCATGGAGATGCGTGCACTCTTGTTTTGGTTAGGAACCATGGAGAAGACTGAAAGGGAAACAGACTCGCGCAGGCTGGATTCGGACTCCAGGACAGTACCAACTTGTGATAGTCACCACGGTCGCATACAGATACGGATTGGGGCGTTCAAGTACTTCACAGATTCATTATGAAGTCTATTTTCATATGGATTTGGAATCAAGTCTATATCTGGTCTGAGGCGGTCGCAATGACCAATTTACTACCAATAGGTTTTCTAGTGCTGCTTCACCTTATTTCGGCCCAATGGGCCGTGTATAACGTTGGGTCCTTTTGGGACTTGTCCTAGGATTGTAGCACAACCCCAACACCCTCCTGGTCATCCTCCTAGGCATTAATAAGGATTAGAGCTGCCACAAACAGATTGGGTTTTGTTTAGATCAAGTTTAGCTCTCGCTACTTGCCTGTAAGCGCGCGTGTTGGATCAGCCGCCCGTCTTGCTATCTTCGGAACCCCACCTTATTGAGATTGAGTTGGAAACCTTCATATTCATCTAGTAAATTCAGTACTTGTTATACTTGTTCTTGCTAGTTCTTCGATTGCTTGTAGGACGAGTGCCCTAGTGGCCGGGTGACGCGCTCCACAAGATCGCGGCAGCCATTGGAGGTGGTCTATCAGTTGCTAAAGTGCAGCTTGGAAGGTTGTAGTCGAGCCGTGAACGTCGTCTCCATCCACCAATCGAGTTATCCACGCCTCTCTCATCGAAAGATCAGGAATCAACCCTAGCGGGTTTATATCACTTTTTCTGGTAGATGCACGAGGTCGAGGATAGCACCACTGGAAGATGACTTTCCTTTCCTTTTATCCCTCTCATCAGCCTTGACTAATGCCCATTCGTAGTTCGATAGTAGTGGTATCCTCTTCTTGGTTCCTTCTTCCATCCTGATAAAAAAAATTAATTCTCTTCGATTTACTAGCGATGGCTCCGTCTCCCTTGCTTTTTTTTCGGCTTGTTTCTTGAACCACTCACTACCCTCTGCTTGGATTTCAGCCCACTGTTTTGCATGAGTCATTGCCTCCCAGCATTCCTTATGAGTCACTTTAGGCTCCTTTCTTTTCTTCTTTCTCTATCATAGCTTCAGAGGCGGTGGTCGCGACTTCTTAAGTGGTGCTGCAAGTTCCTTCCTCGGGGATGCTCTTAGTCCCGGCGACGGTGATCGGGGAGGGGTGTTGTTATTGTCATCGTCGCTCCCACCACCAGGATGTGGTGGAGATGGAGACCTTGATCGAATAGGAAGCGATGATCCTGGAGCAGGTTGTGCTCGAGATGACGGTCTTGAGCTTTGAGGAGATGGTCACTCCTGGGGATCTGTGGGGAGTCGTCTTGAGCTCTGAGGAGATGCCTCCGTGCCGAGAATGATGATGTAGCATTTGCGCCATAGAATGATCCCATGAAGCGCATCTCCTAGTGTTCTTCTCCCGTCACCTCCCGGGAGGTCGAGCTCTAGGCCTTCATATTGGCTATCAGCAAGCTGCTCTAGGCTGACGCTGGCGTAGCCAGGTGGAATCTCCATGCCATGGCTTGTCTGCCCTGCCAGGATTGGTAAGGCACTCCCGTACGCCACCTGTACATATAGCAGAAGTAAACAAGTTATTAAACTTCAATCCTGAGGCGTGGATCAATTGAGAAGATTGCATAAATATTATGTATAAGTATACCTTAATAGTGAGGTTGCCGACCAGTGTATGCAGCTCACATGAGGTGCGTTGCGTGATGGAATCCACAGCGAACTATTGCTCGTCCATGGGTAATCTTCACGTCTACGCATTGAGGAGCCCTGTAGAAGCACAACTGCTCAAGAGGCGTTGAGAAGGGCTGGCGAAGTTTGGATCTGGAAATGCTCTAGATTGGGCCAACTCCGCAACTACATGGGCCACTCGACGATTGATTTCCTCCAACATACTTACTTCTTGTGAATGCACTTTGGATTCTACCATCTACTGCCAACTCTCCTCGATCTGTTCCTTTGTTCGGTTGCGGCTTCTGTACGATGCGTTGTCCCCTCGGAAAGCAAACTTCCACGAAATGACCCCGAACCCTCGGCAACATCCTGGATGCTCGGGATTACTGAGGGCTAATGTGAGCTCATCATTCTCTCAGTCCACCTTCAACCTCCCAGCCTTAGAATCTTCAATGTTCTTGATAAGACTTTCAGCCTTCTTATGTATTGTCTCATTGAATATCAACATCCCATCCTCTTGGCTCACGAAGCCTCCATGAGCGTAATACCAAATTGTCAATCGTTCGGGCCATTCAATAGTTGCTGGTACAATACCCCGATCGATCAAGTCTTGTTCTGTCTTCTTCCATCTGGGAATTTCTGTGCCATAACCACCTCGTCCTAGATGATGATCGTACTCCTTTTGACCAGCATTTGTAGTGTTGGTCTGGATCTTTTTCACACCATCTTCGCTCCTATTTTATTCGACAAATGCCTCCCAGTGGTCCCTCAACTTTGGCCACACATCAAAATCTGGAGTTTGGCCCTTCTTAAGGTAGTTGGCATCCAGCATCTTCTTGAATGTCTGGAATTGTATAGCCATCTTCTTCAGCGTCCACGCTTTCATATCCTTTTCAATATATCCTTCGGGAAATGTGAAATGTCACTTGACATCTTCCCACAGCATATGCTTTTGTGTATCCGGGAGCATGTATGGATTAGTGCTTTTGCCCTTCCATTCTCTGATGTTGATGTGCATGTTATCCCTTATGATTGCCCCAATCTAACTCACGTACTTCTTTGCTACTTTTTCGGGAGCAACTGGCCTACCCTCTTCTGTGACTTTTGTGATGACAAGACTCCCATCCATCACCCTTGTACAACCTCGGGGCTTCTTACGTTTTCTCGATCCAGAAAGCTAACAGTTCAAGATTCGTTAATTAGTACAGAAATAACAATTTTGTAAGAATGTCTACCAAATTTATACAAATTTCTACTAATTATACTGAGTTTCAACTTATTTCCTATTGATTTTTACTAATCTACTATTTTTCTACGAATATCTGTTGATTTTCTAACTAAAAAATAAAAAAGGCCTGTACGTTCCCGGCACCAGTGCCGGTGGGGATAGGCGGTGGCGACTGGGGCAAGAGGTCGTACGACGGTCGGGGCGGCGGGACGGCAATGCACAGGCTGGGGCGGCGGACGCTAGCGGAGGCGGGGACGGAGCGAGGTGGCCACGGCGACGAGGGACGGAGGCGGCAACGAGGACGGAGGTGGCGACGAGCTCGAGGGGGCGCGACGGAGGAGGCGGCAAGCCACGGTGACGGAGGAGGTGGTGGGCCGGGGTGGCGGAAGAGGGCGGCGGCAACGGAGGAGGTGGCGGCGACGAGGGCGGAGGCCGGCAGTGACGACGGGGATGGAGACGGCGACGAGGCCGGAGGCCGGCGGTGATGATGGGGACGGAGTCAGTGATAAGGATGGCGGCTGCGACAAGGCGGCGCAACGGAGGTGACGGTGACAAGCTCGAGGGGGCGTGACGGAGGAGGAGGCAAGCTTGGACGACAGAGGAGGCGGTGGTCCGGGTGGGACGATGGCGGCCGGGGGCGGTGGGACGATGGCGGCCGGGGTGATGAGCGACGAGGAGAACGGCAGCCAGCGAGGGAGGTAGACAGGGTGGTGACGGAGCAGGCAGACGGTCGCGGATCTTGGCGCGGTGAAAATTTTGCCCAAGTGTAACTAGCGTGGGGGTAGAAGAGGCTACAGTTACTTTTATACCCCGCACCTTTTATCCCAACTCGTAATTGAATCCAGGACTAAAGGTACCTTATATCCCGGGTGCCAACAGCAACCGCGATAGAAGGCACCCCCTTTTATCACGGTTCTAGTTTGTAACCGGGATAAAAGGGTACGTTCCCGGTGGGAATCAAAAACTACCATTTTATCCCGATTATATTTTGCAACTGGGATAATAGGGGGGCCTTTTGTCCCAGTTGCTGTTGGCACCCGGGACAAAAGGGCCCTTTCCCAAACTTTCGTCTCCCGCTATCATCAAGAAATTATTCAATTAAATAATTTCAACGAGGGAAAAATTCAATTTTTGTATGTGGTTAACATTATTCATGTTTATCTAATAAATCTTCACCTCAACTAATTTAAACACATGTGAAATCATACATATGTTAAATTAAAAATTGTATCAAGTAGTACATAAAGGTGAAATAAATTGAGCGTATTAGAATACAACGTTATAAAATTTCTTCTTCATGAAAGTTCCTTGATCATGATCGCGGTATAAGTATGGAGCCTCTTCTTTGGATAGCAAGATGCTTGGGTCAACTTTAACAGTGAATGGCCATCAAACTGATCATAATCATCTGATTGGTCTATTTTATGCTCGGCTCCCATTTTTCTTTTACCTGGAAGAACTATGTGGCGCTTTGGCTCCCATGGCTCTTCTAGATTTCTCTTGGGTTTGCTAGACATGCCCTTCACATAGAAAACCTGATGCACATCATTGGCAAGTACAAATGGTTCATCACTGTATCCAGTCTTGCTCAGATCCACTATTGTCATTCCGTACTGATCTTTGGTTACGGCAGTTAGTTTCACCCAATTGCAAAGAAATAGAGGGATGTAGAGCGGTCCGTATTTGAGTTCTCATATCTCCTGTATGAAACCCTAATACGACTCCTTGCTATTGTTTCTATCTATGGCATCTATGCAGACACCACTATTCTGGTTCGTGCTTTTCTGGTCCTGCGCTCTCGTGTAAAATGTATAACCATTTATCTCATAGCCTTGGAATTTCACGATTGTACTAGCAGGTCCCTTGTCTAAGCGAGCTGTGGGTGAATCTCAGAGTTACCCATAAGTTGTTGGCGCAACCAGGAGGGAAAACTTTTCATGTGATGACGTGTAAGCCAAGTATCAGATTTCGTCGGGTTTTTGGAAACTACCATCTGCCTGTGCTGCTCGATATATGGAGCCACAAAAGATGATTGTTGCAGAATAGTGTAGTGTGCCTTGTCGAGTATTATTGCTCAAACTTGATTTCCTTCCAAGGGTGCCCATTCCCCGCAGCCTCCCCTCCTCTATTCCATATCCCTTGGCGATGCTTCCTTCTGAATGGACACGATTAAGAACATAGCTTTTCAGGACTGACATGAACCTCTCGAAAGGCCACATATTGTGCAGGTATACAGGTCCGAGAATACCAATCTCTTTTACTAGGTGAACCAGGAGGTGCGTCATAATATTGAAGAAGGATGGTGGAAATACCAACTCAAAACTGACAAGACATTGCACCACATCGTTCTATAGCTTTGCTAGCTTGGATGAATCGATTTCCTTCTGCGAAATAGCATTGACAAACGCACATAGCGATACGAGCAGCAATCGGACATTCTTTGGTAGAACACCCCTCAGTGCAACCGGAAGCAACTGGGACATCAACATGTGGTAGTCATGGGCCTTGAGATTGGTAAACTTCTTTTGTTTCATATTTATTATTCCCTTTATATTCCAAGAGTACCCAGATGGGACCTTCCTACTATTCAAGTATTCAAACATACTATCCTTCTCTTCCTTACTGAGAGTGTAACTGGCAGGACGTAAGTAGTGCTGTCCGTTATCTCTCTTTTCTAGATGTAGGTCATCTCTTTGCCCTATGACTTTCAGGTCCTCTCATGCTTCCAATGTATCTTTCGAGGTCCTGTAAATACCCATGAAGCCTAGCACGTTCACGCAAAGATTCTTCATCAGGTGCATCACGTCCTCCAAGGTATCCACATGTGCAGGGAGGAAGCGTCGCAAGCCGGACTACTAGGTCCGCGAGTTGCAATAGGCGTGGGTGTGGGAGGCGCAACAAATGTGTTTCGCCAAAAAGGTGTAAACCCTAGGGCGCCCCCACCCCTCTATTTATAGAGGTTCCTAACGGGCCTCTGGGACCGAGGCCCATTAGTACTTCTAAACCTAATCCAACTCGGATCACATTCGAATTGGGCTTCCAACCCCTTAATTGTGTGACCCTATGGGTTCGGATACGTATAGACATGGCCCTAGTACTCCTACTCGGCCCAATAGTCAGTAGCGGCCTCTAGCAAGACCTACCAACTCCTATACGCACATGAAGATCATATCAGATGAACCATCATAACATTATATACATGCTATTCCCTTTGCCTCACGATATTTGGTCTAGCTTCAAGCCGACCGCTCTTTCTCGATCCTATGATTCGGAATCCCTTTGTAGGTTAACTCTTAACCGTACATAGCATGGCCATGTATTTTCGGATCCGATCACTCGAGGGGCCCAGAGATATCACTCTCAATCAGATAGGGGCAAATCCCATCTTGATTGACCATGTCTTATAGCATGCTTCTTGACAAACCCGAAAGCTACCTTTACAACTACCCTGTTACGGTGTAGCATTTGATAGCCCCTAAGTAAGTCGATCCACATCTTAAGTACATGTGACAATCTCATGTCTAAGGACTAAGCGTATACGTTGTGTAAAGAGAGAACTACTTCTCATGTTGGGTCAGTCCTAGCACATGTCTCCACATGTGCCCACATTATTAGTTTATTATCTCCATGTCCATGACTTGTGAAACATAGTCATCAACTAATACATGTGCTAGTCTAATATTCATGTGTGTCCTCACATGAACTCCGACTAGGGACAACTTTAGAATAACCATACAAGTAAAGAGTTTCACATACAATTCTCGTAATTGCAAATCAATTCAAGTATCCTTTAATGGATATTCAAGGAACACAATATAAATCATGGATACAGATGGAATATCATCATATCTATGATTGCCTCTAGGGTATACCTTCAACAGGCATTGCAACTAGTATGCTACCACTTTATTCCTCCGTATGATGATGATAAACCATGCATAGCCTATTTTTAAGCCATGAATCCTTTTGCGACCTATTACCATATTGCTTATATATGCTATATGATGTGTATGGGATACTGTGATTAGGAATCTTGGCGTGAGTGGCGATAAAACTAGCAGGAGAAGGTGTTTTTTGGGATATATGGCGGGGGTGAGGTTTAAACAACCTATTCATCATACGTCCACTGGGTGGTACGTTGGATTAGGGGCTTGGGGTTTGTTCTCGAACGTTCCCTCCTTCGTACCTGTTGCGGGTACATGTTGTAGGAGCATAGGAGTTGGAGACGACGACACTTGTAATGGGTGATTTTACATCCGCCGCGGTAACGTGCTTTCATGGAAGATTAGGAGCTCACCCTGATCTGAAGCTGAGTGGGTCGCCATGCCTCATGGGAATATGTAAACGTGCACACCACTCGCCGATATGGGTAAGGCCCGGATCAAGACTGGCAAGTGCGTACCATACCTGTTGTAGTGTAGAGTCACCATGTTAGGGGGAGGAGGGTGTAGCCCTTAGCCTCCCTTGATTAGCCATAGCCCCCGACTGGCCCCAGAGGGAAGGTTTCATTGTACTAGGGTGGTTCCTTGCGAGGGATCGCATTCCGCGTCTGGTAGCAGGATGGTATCGTAACTACCAGGTTCTTCGCTTGGTAAGGTGACGTTCAGTCGACTAGCTACCGGATTCGCTCATCCCAAGTTGGCATACACCCCTTTGGGGGTGGTTGAGGTGTACACACTCTGCAAAAATTAAAACTATACATATAGCCGTGTCCTCGATCATGGACAACCCTGTGACATCATGACTCTCCATTATTTTCGGATTCTCTACCTCCCCTTATAGCTACTTGAGTGTGGTGAGCTGCAATTGCAGCCGGGGAGAGGAGATGCTGCTCCCTTCTGCCTTCACGATCCGGCTGTAGTTGTTGAGAGGCGAAGAGGGGGAGTCTTCGCCTCGTCCCTAGTTGGAGGATGATGGTGATAGGGATCCGGTCGTGGCAGGTGTGCCCGAGGTGTTGAGAGCTTGGCATGGTGGATATGGAGTTTATTTTTATGCTTGCTGCTGCGTAGGAAACCTGAGCCTACTCCTTGTCTACTTATTGACCCTTAGCATTAGGCTACTTAAAGCATGCATACGGATGGTGATGTGGATCTGTCCTATTCCTTGGGGACACATCGTGAGTGTGCCAGTTTGGACTTGGAGTGGAAGGCTGAACTCGAAGAATTCATGAAGGATGGGTTGTGTTGCTTCGCTCAAGGGTGCCTATGGAGAAGATTGAAAATGAAGTCTTGAAGCCCTAGTTTTCGCTGCGTATGAGTTTTGTTTGTCATTTAGCCCAAGGGGCATGTACCTTATTCATATTCCGAGCTATTTTGGGATGTAAATATCAAATGTAGTACTCTAATTTCGTTGTATGGAAATGATACTATGTTGAAATGAGTTCTGTACGTGGTAGCTACTGATCGAGGGACTATCATAAGGGTATAAGGATTCGGATTCTCAGATTACGAAAATCCGGGTCGTTTCAGTGGTACACGAGGACACTAGCACATAGGGAATTAAATGCCTGGTTCGGTGCATTATTCAGGCCTAGGAAACGGATGTCAGCATTGTTGACATTTGGCTGCCCTTGTTAGGTTACGATAATGGTCCTGTTTGGTTACTCTTGCTAAAGTTTAGTAGCTAAACTTTAGTTGCTAAACTTTATCAAAAGCTGTTTGGATACTCTTGCTAAAAGGTATTTAATGAGCTGTAAAAAGACCTATCTACCCTTATTAATGGTACGCAAGAGGGGGGAGACAAGCAATAAATGAGGGGTATAGGTTGTCCAGCCCACCTTTTAGCAAGTTTTAGCAACTAAAAACTTGCTAAAGTGCTAAACTTTAGCAACTGAATTTTAGCAAGTTTTAGCAAGGGTGTTTGGCAGTTTAGTAGCTAAAAGTTGCTAAACTTCAGCAACTAAAGTTTAGCGGTGGAACCAAACACCCCCAATGTGTCTCTCCTCAACAATGTGAGACAATCTTCATGCTGAGCGCGCCATGCCACCACTGCATTGACGTGCTATTCTAGCGTTGGGTTGGGATAACGAATGACAGGATAATAAAGGGGTGGGTAATGAGATTAAAAAAGTAACAACTCATCATTGTTAGAAGTGATAATCTTGGTCAAATGTAAATGTGCACAGATGTAGACTCTTACATGGTAATTTGGGAGATGTTATACACCAAGGAGGCCATGAGAATATTATGCTCAAGGTATATGGGGTGGTGTATATAATAGAGTAAATTGCACCCATCATACAATAACTTATTAGTTGGGTACAAATTGGTCCAACAACTAGGAAAATGCTCAATCTAGTCCAATAACTTTACAGGTGGGTGTAGATTGGTGCGAGAAGTTGTAAAATGATAAAAATTAGTACAATAACATCGTAAATTGGTACATGAATTTTCTTTCAAACAATAATTTTTAGTCTTTTTGTTAATAAGAGTTATTGATCATGATTAGGTCGTTTCTTCTCAACTATGTATATAACTTATTTGTTTAACTATTGTTTATTAGTTAAAGTGAATCAAATTTTAGATTTACGCTATCGTTATTACTGAAAGACTAAAGAGACTCCGTGACCTTAGGTTTTATCTGCACTTCTGCTCATGTATTCAACAACTGTATAGAATCATGTTTGTTTCTGTTATTTTTGCAGATTATCCAAGGGAGTACCACACTATAATACACGATCGATCGGATCGAGAAAATATAACTATTGCAAAGTACTATAAAGGATTCGTACTATATATTCGAAAGCACATGGATTTCAGAAGCAACAAGTTTGACTTTTATGTATTGTGGTATTTCACCTCTGTATCCAGCTCAATGTATTCATGGCTGCTGGATGCCTCCTGGATCCTGGTACATATTCAGCTAACATATGTCCTGCATGGCCATGTGTAAGCTCCCTAACAACCATAGATGCCCACGTTCCTATGCACAACCACATAGAAAAAAAATATTTCCTCTGAAATTGCCAGCAGAATTTTCTTATTATCTATGACCATAAATCTTAGTCTTCCAGAGTCACTTTTTCTAAACAGTCGGATCCATAACCACTGGAAGGCTAACACTAAATTAAAAGTATATCCTCTTCTATGCTCCACCATAATGCTCTTCCATACATTCAGCCATGTGTCCCTCCCATCTGTACAACACTGACCTTGCATCTCGTGAGCAACTGACTGCCCACCGTGCTCATGCACCTCCATGACAGACTGGGACCACAGGCCCACAGCGTCTGTAACGTCTAGGAACCCCTCTAGATCCCTCTAATGCGACATGCTTGAAGCCAATTCCCACATGGCATGTAAATTGGACCCACAGCAGATAGAGTTCTTCTGAATTCAACATTGCACCCAATAAAATTACTTGAAGGACATGTCAAATTTACTGAATTGTGCATTGCACTACCACAATGTAAGAATAGCAAATCTCAGGTACATGTTCCGCACCCCCCACCTCCGCAAGGCAAAAACAAGTGGGTGAGGGGAAAGAGAGAGGGAGACAGAGGGAGGGAGGGAGAGGGAGAGATAGAGAAGCTTCATAATTACCTTATTTAAAGTAAAATGACAGGTCCATTTTTCAGATATATTTGCCTCTTTTATGCAAGGACAACTGAACTGCCACTTCTCATATTCATTTGTTCATTGTAGCACATCTTTACTTGGTAAAAGCAATTCGAATAACATAGTTATGAATTGGTGCCTCTCCTAATGCATATTAATAAAAATAAGGTACTCCTCCAAACAAAAGCATGGTGATGATTCTGTGTCTCTTGATTAGTAGCAAGGATAATAAGGCATGCCAAGGGGCAAGAACGTAAATTTTATGAATACTTTTCTCAACTACTTTATTCTCGCACTCCATGTATTCTTCAACAAAGAAAGGGTTAGGGACTCCACGCTATTCTATAAATACAACCTCTCTTCCCCTCATTTGCCACACTCACACGGTACACACGAGCTATACAAACCCTCTACGCATCCTTATCTTTCCTCTTGCATTTGTAGCCAACACAATCATACACTATATGGCGACTCCCTCTCGTGCCCTGATTTTTTTCTTCCTATGCATGCCAGCAATCCTTGCCAAGGCCAACGTCCTTGAAGACATCTATCCAAATCCGTGCAAGTGCTGCAAAGAGAATGAGACTCGCCTTCATATGTACTTGCACCAGTTCCCTCACTTACCAGGTGTTCCAAATCGGAACGAATATACTATGGTAAGCTCATCCGAACCTATAGGGTTTGGCACTATGATAGTCCACGACTGGATTCTCACCACGGGGCTCAGTGCAACTGAAAATGTTGTGGGACGTCTGCAAGGCTTTCATCTTCAAGCTGGTCAAACTACCACCAGCTGGTACACTGTTCACACCATAGTCTTCCGCAACGGCAGGTAAAAACAACATCCACACGCAATAGTTGTTCGTTTCTGTTTTCATGGAACTCGCCCGTCCTAAATTACAGGTCGTTTTGGGTTTTCTAGATCCATTGATATTATTATGCATCTAGACATCAGGTATATCTAAATGCATAACAAAGTCTATCACTACAACAAAACTAGCTATCCTAGACGGTCTATCACTATTCGTTTTGGGTAAACCGGCAGTGATATAGCGATTCTACAGGAAATGGAGCTGTGGGATGTCAAACCGACACAGAAAAATACCATCACCGCCTGTTTGTATTACGAACTGTTGTCAAAGTTGGGGGGGACCGAAATTTTCATCAACTAGAGTTGAGTCCAGCACCACCCCTCATGCGTCCACCCCCCTCTCTCTCACCCCATGCTCACCCTCTCCCCACACTTATCCGCTCCTCCCCTCATCCTCTCACCCGCACCTATCTTTCTCCCCGCTGGATCCCCTCTCCCTCAACCCCACAGATCCCATCACCGCACCTCCCGTCATCACCTCTCTCCTCCCCCTTCCGCTCGCCCCTCACATCTTAAATGTGGCGTGGAGCGGCAGTGGGGCAATGAGCGGGGGAGGGCGTGGCGAGGCGCGGCAGAGCGCGGTGGAGGAGTGTCGGTAGGGCGAGGTGGCAGAGCGTAGGTAGGGAGCGCAGGAGCGGCGCCTGGATCTTGGAGCAGCGACCACCTCTCCCTTAGATCTGGTGGCGGCGGCGGCGGCAACCAGTGGGCGAGGTGCGGTGGTGGCCCATGGTGGACGAGTGGCTGCAGTGGCAGTCCATGGTAGCTAAGTAGTGTAAATACGTTGCCCCCCTGCCTATCTCTCTCTCTGGTGCAAGGCTCAAGTGCTATACACCCGGGGCTCCGACGCTCCAGTGGAGGTCGCCCGGGGCTACGGTGGGTGCGGCAGGTTGGATCCAGAGGGTCCGGTCGGCGGATTTCTTTTTTTTATTTTTTTAATATAGGCAGCACCGCCGGTTCTTCATCCGGCGGTGATGGGGATACCCATCCCCACCGAGCTTTATTTGACGGGGATGAAAGCCGGCCGTGACGGCAGATTTGGAGCCAGCTGTGATAATACTTTCTGTAGCAGTATATGAATCTAATAAAGCCAAAATGACCTATATAATTTAGGATAAAGGGAGTAAAAAAATAACGAGTAGTATTAATTATTTATAATTACGAGACTATATTGCCAGAATATATAAAATTGTGAAAACCATAGTGATTGGATCATTATGTTAGAGAGAGACTTGTGATATCTGAAACTTGATCTCCATTTTTTGTGTTAAATAGTTTTGCAGGGTCCACACTTGAGGTGTCAGGGATCACTGAGGTAAAACCGAACGGTCAGTGGTCGGTTACGGGTGGGACTGCGGCATTTGCTAGTGCGCATGGAACTATCAAGTTCACAAATTCCGCGAGTAGTACTGCCACTGATGCCATAAAAGAGCTTGATATTCATGTATTCCACACCCCAGAGACAGCGGTAAGTACTCCTAGTAAGTAGTAACTCTAGTTTAATGTCACTATGCCTCCTAATTTTCAAGCAACTAGTGCATTGGATGTAGCATGCCAAATACCCTTGCCACAAGTCACAACTGTATTTCAAGCAAAATTCTCCGTATGCAGAGCTGGACAAACGTTTAATTTTCATATATTTATATATATGAGGTATCCACATAGGAGCAACTACTCAGGGAAGCAATAAAAATGCTATATAATATAGGAAATACATATATACATATTTTTGTCTATTATTTATTTATTAACGCCAATTTACTTCCTGTAACATTTACAATGATTTGATTTTTGCTTTGCACAGGCTTAAGGTGCAACATGTTGGATCCGAGTGCAACTAGTGAGAGGGAATGATGCTATCAGCAGATCCGAATGGAGGATTCACAAAGTACTGATGAAGTTAATATTTGAACAAATAATGTTGTTTCTCAGTGTGTGTTTTTTTGTTTTCGTTTGTGTGTGTTAATATTTGAATAAATAATGTTTTCTAGTAACTGGCAGCGTTATTGATGTTCCTTTATTGTATTATCCGTTTATTGGCACAATTTATACTCATGTATGTCGATTGATACTTTGGTATTTATTCCTAATTAACTAGAGACCCATGTTTCAGTTTGAGTACCTTGTGGAATGTTTTCCCTAATTCCTGGAAGCATATCGTTTTGGTGCAATTCAAAATGTGTTTGTATAAAAATGGCACATGAAGCTAAGTACCTTTCGTTACCAAAGTAAAAGGTAATTTCTGGCTTGAAAATGCACACTGACTCTGGTAAAGCACCAGCACCATACTAGCAGGAAGGAATTTTTCCCATTCGCCTAACCATGGCAAAATGTTTCTGGTACCAGTTCTCCATTACTGCTAATTTATCCTCTAAATTTGTTTTGTGTTAACATAAGTTGGCCACAAGAGCATATTTGGAGGATCCAGATATTTAGCAAATAGTACCACTACTTATAAAGAAAAGGTCACTAAAGTTCGTTTTAATGTACCTCCTCCTTTACAATGAGGTAGCAATAATATATAAGGTGTCTCGTATCTTTCTAAAGGCAACAAAATTTCAATACATATACAGCTGTGGTCAGTCTCAGTGCACCCAATAATAACAATGAGGAATGCGACATGTGAGCTGTTATCGTGGTAGTGATATATCCGTACATAGTTTTGGGTTTTGCAAAAGGTCTTAACTGGTTTATAATTTTGATTATTGTGTTTGTACTTTGTACTTGATTATCCTTCACTTATGTGAAACTATTCCAATATTTCTTCACTTACCTCAGATAAACCGTGCAGGTGATCCGTGCATATCTCTCAATTTAAACCATAGACCACTTCCTATCCTCAGGGATCTGTTTTGAAGATTTCGTTGGTCTTGACCAATCTGGAACCTGGCACATTTGTATCATTCGCCCCGTTCTGCTCCTTTTATAGATAATAAAGGAATTTCTTTATTCTAGCCTCTGCAGAAGTTATGCAATGCAACCATCCATTATTATATATATGAACAACACGATAAAAAGAAGTTGCCAACAAATTGCAGTAAAATATAAAACAGGGTTGGATGGCTAGACTAAGCACAAAACCTATTACACTACTAGAGAACTGAATTTACATCCCACCCTTTAGTCTTGGTTTAATTTCGGCCCGGGAGAAAAGGGGGTTCGCCACGGTAGGCTAGAATAGGGCGTACCTTTACTCTCGGTTCCTTTTTTGCAACCGGGACTAGAGGTCACCCTATAGTCTTGGTTAAAACGGCTAGTTTCCGGGCACCGACGGCGCCACCCTTTACCCCCCCCCCCCCCCCCCCCCCCCCCCCCGGTTGGAGCCACCAACCGGGACAAAGCTTTTGTCCCTGTTGGAGTTACCAACCAGGATAAACGTTTTACTCCCAGTTGGTAATTCCAACCGGTTGTCCCGGTTGGTAATTCCAACCGGTTGTAATCACCAACCGGGACAAAAGCACTTTTGTACCGGTTGGATTTGCCAACTGGGATAAAATCTTATCTACAAGTACCCTTTCGTCCACCTCCACTCCTCCAGCCCGAGCCACTCCACTCCATAAAGACAGAGAAGCTCATCCTCTCCATGGCACCGAAGCAAGCCTAGGGCAGGTGCTGCTGAAACTTTTTTTCCTCATTACCGTGGGGATTTCACCCATCCAAAGTGTTGTGAAGGTTAGCTTTGTTTATTGTTAAGCATGTAGAGGATTTGTATTTATACATGTTTTTGAGCTACAATGTGATGGATAGTTTGAATGTGAGGGAGATTGGTTAGTAAATGTGAGGTAGAATTGAGATTATTTCAGTTTTATGTATTAGGGAAAAATTAGAGTAAATGTGTTTTTAATACTTATAAAGTAGCCATATAAATTGTAGGTGTAATTTGATACTTTAGTACTTTTCAGATAGAGGTATGCAATTAGCCATTTTTAGAATAAGTACATTATGTGGGAAATATTGAATTTTTTAATAGTTTAGTTATTTATAAATTAAATATGAGCTAAATAATTTGTGTATTTCTATGTAAACTTTCAGCAATATTTGAGTTTGTCGTACTTATGATGTTGTTTACTTCTAAAATTTTAATTTGTGTATTTCTATCTAAAATTGTAGCAATGTGATGGATAGTTTTATTGTAGTCCATTTTATTGATGGCTTGCGTAATACGATGCAAATAGACCAACATTGGATGTATAACACGGACAGGCGGAGCAAGGTGTTTATTGCTGGCATGAATAATTTTCTTGAAGTGGCTAAAGCGAACAAGCTAGAGAATGGGTTCATATCTTGTCCATGTGCCCAATGCAGTAACCAGAAGTACTATTTAGAGGCTTCTTGGGGGACTATTCATAGCCACTTGTTTAGGTACGGTTTTACGCCTAACTATTTGGTTTGGACCCATCACAGCGACTGAGGGGTTGTAATGGAAGATGGTAAAGAGGAGGAGGATGATGACAACATTCTGGACTACGTTATAGGCTAATCTTTTGTAGATACTACAATAGGTGAGGCTGATGAAGATGAGCTTGCAGAAGATGGCCATACTGATGACCTCGAACAGGTGCTTAGGGATGCACATAGAGATTGCGAAACTTAGAAGGAAGCATCAAAGTTGCAGCGCATGATAGATAATCATAGGAAATTGCTATACCCAGATTGCCAGGGAGGCCATAAAAATCTAAGTACCACACTAGAATTTATGCAATGGAAGGCCAAAAATGGTGTATCCGACAAGGCATTTCAGGGGATGTTGGAAATTGTCAAGAAGATTTTTCCCAAGAATAATGAATTGCCATCCACAACATATGAAGCTAAACAGATTGTTTGCCCTCTGGGATTGGAGGTTTAGAAGATACATGCATGCCCTAATGATTGTATCCTCTATCGCGGTGCTGAATATGAGGATATGGATGCGTGTCCCATGTGCAAAGTGTTGCGGTATAAGATTAGGCAAGATAATCTTGGTGATGTCGAGGGGCAACCTCCCACGGAGAGAGTTCCCGCGAAAGTGATGTGGTATTTCCCTATAATACCACGCTTGAAGCGCTTGTTTAGGAACAAGACGAATGCTAAGTTGATGCGATGGCACAAAGAAGAACGTAAGGAAGATAAGATGCTGAGACACCCCACTGATGGGGCTCAGTGGAGATCAATTGATAGAGCATTCCCGGAGTTTGAAGGTGATCAAAGGAACATAAGGTTTGGTTTAAGTACTGATGGATTCAATCCATTCGGTGAGTTGAGTAGTGGTCATAGTACTTGGCCTGTAACTTTATGTATGTTTAACCTTCCTCCTTGGATGTGCATGAAATGGAAGTTCATTATGATGCCGGCACTTATCCAAGGCCCAAAGCAACCCGGCAATGACATTGATGTGTAACTAAGACCGTTGGTTGATGAACTTTTACAGCTCTGGAAGGAAGAAGGTGTACGTGTGTGGGATGAGGATAAACAAGAGATGTTTAACCTGTGAGCACTGTTGTTTGTAACCATCAATGATTGGCCTGCACTAAGTAACCGTTCGGGATAGACAAACAAGGGATATCGAGCCTGCACCCACTGCTTAGACGACACAGATAGCATCTATTTGAAGCATTGTAAGAAGGTGGTCTATATGGGGCATCGTCGATTTCTCCATGCTCACCGCTAGCTGTGAGAAAGTGGGATGCATTTCAAAGGGGCACCAGAAACTCGTAAAAAACCTTTACATCGTAATGGAAAACATGTCTTTGAGATGATAAAGGATGTAAGGGTAGTATTTGGAAAAGGTCTTGGGAGCCAACCTGTTCCGAACAACAATGACGGACATGCAGCCATGTGGAAGAAGAAGTCAATATTTTGGGAGCTACCTTATTGGGAAACCCTAGATGTCCGCAACACAATAGACGTGATGCACACGATGAAAAACCTTTGTGTGAATGTGCTAGGCTTCATGGGTGTTTATGGGTCCTTAAAAGATACACTGGAAGCACGACGGAACCTTAAATAAATGGGGCAACGGGATGACCTACATCCGGAAAAGAGAGATAACGGACAGCACTACTTACGTTCTGCTAGTTACACTCTCAGTAAGGAAGAGAAAGATAGCATGTTTGAATACTTGAATAGTCTGAATGTCCCATATGGGTACTCCTCGAATATAAAGAGAATAATAAATATGAAAGAAAAGAAGTTCACAAATCTCAAGGCTCATGATTGCCACATGTTGATGACCCAGTTGCTTCCGGTTGTACTGAGGGGTGTTCTACCAGAGAATGTTCGATTGCCGCTCGTAAAGCTCTGCAATTTCACAGAAGGCAATCGATCCATCAAAGCTAACAAAGTTACAAAACAATATGGTGCAATATCTTGTCAGCTTTGAGTTGGTATTTCCATCATCTTTCTTCAATATTATGATTCACCTTCTGGTTCACCTAGTAAAAGAGATTAATATTCTCGGACTAGTATATCTGCACAATATGTGGCCTTTCGAGAGGTTCATGTCAGTCCTAAAAAACTATGTTCTTAATCGTACCCGTCCAGAAGGAAGCATCGCCAAGGGATATGGAACAGAGGAGGTGATTGAGTTTTGTGTTGATTTTATTGACTCAATTGACCTGATTGGGGTTCCAACCTCACGCCACGAGGGGAGGCTTCAGGGAATGGGCACCCTTGGAAGGAAAGTATGTTTGAGCAATGATGTTGATTTGTTCAACAAGGCACACTACACTGTTCTACAGCCGTCAACCTTTGTGGCTCCGTATATCGATCAGCACAAGCAGATGTTAGTTTCCGAAAACCTGGCGAGATCCGATGCCTGGCTTACAAGAATCCACGTGGAAACTTTTCCCTCCTGTTTACGCAAACAACTTATGGGTAACTCTGAGATTCACTCATAGCTTGCTTGGTTAGCTAGGGGACCTTCTAGTACAATCGTGAAATTCCAAGGCTACGAGATAAATGGTTATACATTTTACACGAGAGCCCAAGGCCAGAAAAGCAGGAGCCAGAATAGTGGTGTCCGCATAGATGCCATAGGCATAAATGGTAGCATGGACTCTTATTATGGTTTCATAGAGGATATATGGGAAATTGAATACGGACCACTGCGCATCCCTCTGTTTTGTTGCCAATGGGTGAAGCTAAATGGCGTAACCAAAGATCAGTATGGAATGACAATAGTGGACCTTAGCAAGACTGGATACAGTGATGAACCATTCATACTCGCCAATGATGTGCATCAAGTTTTCTATGTGAAGGACATGTCTAGCAAACACAAGAGAAATTTAGAAGATCCATGGGAGCCAAAGTGCCACATAGTCCTTCTAAGTAAAAGAAAAATTGTGGGAGTCGAGGACAAAACAGACCAATCAGATGGTTATGATCAATTTGCAGGCATACCTCCATTCGCTATTGAAGTTGACCCTGGCATCCTGCTATCCAAAGAAGAGGCTCCGTACTTGTGCCGCAATCATGACCAAGGAACATTCGTGAAGAAGAATTTTTTAATGTTACATTGTAATGCGTTAAATTTGCTTCACATTTATGATTAATTTCATGTACTACTTGATACAAATTCATGTGTGCTTAAATTAGTTATTTTCGCGTGTATAAATTATTTAATTGATAATTTCTTGATGATAGTGATGCAGTAAAATAATTATTTAAGAAGGTAATATAAGTAGTGTAGAATTAATGAGTCATTCAAACTTATTGTAAATATAATTACTAATTAAATCTATTTTTTCATGTTCGAAATATGTAAAGTTTTAAATTTTGCTGTATGAAATCCAGCGAAAACATAAAAAAACTTTATTTCCAAAAAACAAGAGGGAGATGAGAAATAGGAGAGGGACATTTTATCCCAATTGGTAAGGCCATTTATCTAGGTTCATAATTAGAATCGGGACAAAAGGGTAAATTTCAGTTCCCGCCTGGACATGACCTTTTATCCCGGTTCTACTTACGAACTGAGATAAAGGGTTGCCCTTTCATCCCGGGTGCGTCAAAACTGGGATTAAAGGGAAGGGTAAATGGACAGACCAGTTATCTCGGTTTGTAAGAAGAACCGAGATTAAAATCCTATTTCTCTTGGTTCTTCTTACAAACCGAGATAAATGGTGGGGGGATAAAAGTAACTGGCGTTTCTACTCCCCCGCACCCGGTAACTTAGCAAAATTTTTACTCCTCTAGCCTTCGCATCGTCTCCGTCGCCAGCTCCTCGGGCGTCACACTACCGCCTCCGTCCCCGTCGCCGCCGGTGGTCTTCATCCCCGTCGCCGCCTCCTCTCCGTCCGCGCCATCGTCCTCCGCCTCCATCCGCGCCGCCGTTTGTCGTCATCCGCGAGCCGTCTCCTCTGTCCGGCGCCCGGCCGTCCTACCTCCTCCGTCCGGCGCCCCGTCCTCGCTCCTCCATCCACGTGCCCTATCCTCCCTCCTCCGTCCGCCACCCCGTCCTCCCTTCCTCCGTCCGGCGCTCGTCCTCCCTCGTCCTCCGTCTGGCGGCCCGTCCTCCCCTCCTCCGTCCGCGCGCTGTCCTCCGACCGTGCCTCGAGCCCCGATTCACCTCGCGCACATTGCCGCTGCGGCCACCCTCGCGCCTCGTCGACCCGCGCCGCGCCCGCGCGAGTAAAACCTCGGCACCCACCGCTCTAGTAGTGTTAATACGTTTGGCATGATGATGCAAGGCAGTGTGATGTAGGCAGTGATGATGCAAGCCTTTTTTTTTACTTTTTGCTAGTTATATAATTGATAGAAAATTATGGATTAGTAAAATCTTATATGAAGTTAGAATAAATTTGGCAGTCATGCAAGCTTTTTTATTTACTTTTTTCTCGTTATAAATTTAATAGAAAATTTTGGATTGTTAAAATTGTATAGGAAGTTAGAATAAATTTGGCAGTGATCCAAGCCTTTATATTTATTTGTTTGTAGTTATAAAATTAATAGAAAATTTTGGATTGGTAAAATTGTATAGGAAGTTAGAATTTGGTAGTAATAAAATTTTCTAGTTATAAAGTTTGGTATAAATTCTTAGAAATTGTACTAATTAGTACAAATTTTAGAAAAATTCCAATCAATTAGTAGAAATCTCTATAAATAAATTATGCTTCAATTTTGATAGAATTCAGTAGAAATTAGTATAAATTAGTATGGTTTCATGTTGTTCTTCTATGAAGTGCATGTATGTACATTAACTTGTAATACATTAAAGACGTTTCATGTAATTAAGTTTCATTCAACCTTTTTTGTGTATTTTTTCATGTAAGTTTTCATGTAATTAAGAAGTTTTCATGTAAGTTTAATTTCACGTACGGTTTCATGTGTACGGTTCTATGATTTTATTTATATACCTTAACATACATGTAATTATGATTTCATGTGTGTTTGGAGTAGTTGAAATGGTGGATGACGAGAATGCAAGGTTGATGCTGGGGGACATTATTACTGTTAGAGATCATAACGTAATGTACACTAAAGAAGAGAGTCACCAGGCGGACACGTACCTCAACATATCTGCCGATGGCAATGAAGAGCCCGAGCAAAACCTTGCCGCGGCGGAAGATACCGCCGAGGTACATGTCATTAATAACGTTGTACCCCAAGAAGAATGTCTTCTTCAATGTTATTATGTACTAATTAACAAATCTTGAACTATTAGCCATCTGGATCAGTGAACCCTAAGAAGACACGAGGTCAAAGCATGGAGATGGATGGATCGCAAAAGCTAGAGATCACAGAAGTGTTAGAAGACGGCATGCCGATTGCTATTGTAAGGGACAATGTGCCCATCATCTTCAAGAAATGGAGAGGGAAAAGCAATGATCCGGACGCGCTGCCGCAAACAGAAAAGGATATGCTGTGGGAACAGGTCAAGCAACATTTCATATTTCCCGCTGGATATATTGAAAAGGATGTGAAAGCGTGGGCGCTGAAGAAGATGGCCACATAATTTCAAACATTCAAGAAATTTGTAGTTTCAAAGTATATTAAGGAGGACAAAACTCCAGATTTCAATGAATTTCCAAAGTTGAGCAGCCACTGGGAGGTATTTGTCGAGTACAAGAGAAGCCACGATGGTCAGCAAAAATTCAACACCAACATTGAAAATGCTAGTCGTAAGAGAGCACCATAAGCTAGGGCGAGATGGTTACAAAATAGCAGTGCCTTAATTTCAGAAGATGGAACAAGACCTGCTCGAACGGGGTATCGTACCAGCAACTCATGAATGGAGCCAACAAGCTAAAAATTTGTTTTTCGCTCATGGAGGCAAACTGAACCTAGAGGATGGGACATTGATCTTAACTGAGGAAATATGTCTCGGCGAATAGCTCGCCAAGAACATTGAAGATGTGAAGGCTGGGAGGTTGGTGGTGGGTCGAGAAATGGATGACCTCACATTAGCCCTCGGGAATCCTGAGCACCCAGGACGTGTCTACGGGTTTGGGATCGTTCTGTGGAAGTACAGTTTCAGAGAAGATAGAGACTCCTACAGAAGCCGCAAGTGAAAAAAGGATCGGGTTGAGCAAAGCTGGCGGCGCAACCTAGAAACTCAAGTGCAATCTATGGAACAAAGAATGCATGACAAAGTCAATCATCTAGTGGCCCTTTCACAATCAGAAGCACAGCCCGATCCACAGGACCAACAATTTGCTGTTGATTTCATCAGGCAACGCACCTCTTATGAGCTGCATGTACCGGTCGGCAACCTGACTGTTAAGGTATACTCTTATACATAATTAATATTTATGCAATAATCTTCTCAAGCCATCGATCCACCACGCCTGAGGATTAATAACATCTTTATTTCTGCTATATGTACAGGTAGCGTATGCGAGTGCCTTACCAAGCTGGGCAACGCAGGCGAGCCATGGCATGGAGATTCCATCTGGCTATGCTAGTGTTTCAGTAGAGCAGCTCGTTGATCAGCAATATGAAGGCTATGAGCTCCAGCTCCCGGGAGGCATTGGGAAGAGGACATTAGGAGATGCAGTTCAAGGAGGCATCATTCTATGGCGCAAATGCTACATCATCATCCCGGGCATGGAGGCAGCACCCCTCCCGGAAGAACCCGAGCGACAACCATCTCCTCAAATGGCAAGACTGACTTCTCCACCACGATCAATTCCAGGACCATCATTGCTAGGACCATCAGCACCAGGACCTTCAGTGCTAGGACTGTCGTCGATGCATGCTCGAGCAAAGTCTCCATCTCCACATCCAGCTGGCAACGACGATGACAACAACACTCCTCCCCGCTCACCGACGACGCCGGGAATAAGAGCAGTCCCGAGCAAGGTACCTGCAGCCCCGACAAAGGAACCTGCTAGAGACCCGATTATGATGTCACGACCAACGGCTCCCAGGCAACCACATAAAAAGAGGAAAACAAATAAGGAGCCTGAATTGACTCCTGAGAAATGCTGGAATGCAATGACTCAAGAGGAACGTTGGTCCAAAATCCAAGCAGAATGCAAGGATTTGTTCAGGAAAAGGGTGAACAAAAAAAAGCAAGTGAGATGGAGCCACAACCAACAATTGATCCAACTAAATTACAATTTTTTCAGAAAATGTCACATTCAAACATGGAGGCGATGAATATAGGGAAAAAAGAAAAGTAAAGTCATCTTCAACTATTGCTGATTGTCGCCTTCGTCATCTGCCAGAAGGAGACGCTAGAAGGATAGCAGCAATGCCCAAGTCTCAACAAGATCAAGTATTGCAATTCATCGAAGAATTTGGAGTGGGACTTGATCAATGTATACAGCTAGGTGGTCACGAGCCAGCAGCTTCACAGCCATTTCAACCAAGATGGACGTTTGAGCTAGGAAAGTCTCTGGTAAGGCCAGAGTTGGTAGGGAGCCTATCACCGAAGATGTACGAATTCCATGAATGGTACTTCCAAACAACTTCAAGTAAGTGTTTAAGTGTTTGTCGTACGTATACCATCTATCTTGCATCCTTTTCCTTATCTGACTAATGAATATTTACGTACACAGTTACCACTGGATTCTAATAGTAATTGAGCCTGATAGAAGCTGAGTTACCGTCCTCGATTCCTTGAGGAAATCACTAGCGGAGTAGCAAGAGATTCAAGATATTCTACACTTGTAATTAATAATTCTGGACCTTCATCTTAATACAAAAGTGTGTTTCCTAAATTTTCGCCTAACACTATATCATTGATTATTTAAATCCGTAGGGCATGGAAACAATTCATCAAAAAATGATACCAAGGTGCATTCCAAGAAAAACTTACATGGGACACAGGCTTCCCGGTACGTATGAAGTTTGTATATTTTGTATATTCTATATGACGAATATTTTATAACTTGTTTTTTTCCCACTGAAGTGCTTAAGACAGGAACAAGGGAATAATCTATGTGGGTACTATGTCTGTGAGAACATGCAAAGTTTTCTGTCAGGTTGACGCTGCAGGAAAAACAGGAAGTACATAATATAAAATAATACTATTAATAGTTAATTGTTTTATATCTCCTTATATTTAATTGTCCATGTAACATTATTCACTTCCAAATTATAGATGCATAATATTCGAGACAAGATCTTGGAGAAGAAAAGAATAGACACGATATGTGAAAGTCTCGTAGGATTCCTACTGGAGGAGGTGATAAATCCACAAGGAGAATTTCATTACAGTGGATGAAATTAAGAACCACCGAGCAACATCTCGACGGGAAGACCTGTAGCTATATAGCTAGCTAGCTAGGAATTAATTGTACTGTATATATACTAATCAAGAATTGTACATATACTAGTTAATTGTATAAGAATTATCTATATAAGTATGTAATAGTTAAATTGATTCGTTTAAATACTATATATAGTTTGATTGATTTCATTAATTATAAAAAAAACTCTCAAGTAACTAAAGGGGTACGTGATGCATGAAATTATAGGTGCCATGCAGGCGCCTGCATGGCGTTGTATACACGCACTTTAATCCCGGTTTGTTTTACAAACCGGGACTAAAGAGGAGACATTTAGTTCCGGTTTGTTTTTACAAACCGGGACTAAAGGAGTCTGTCCAGCGCCTAGTGTAGCAGCCCCATTAGTCCCCGTTGGTTTTACAAACCGAGACTAAAAGATGGTCTTATATTCCGGTTCAGGGACCCGTGATAAAAGACTGCCCCCTTTTATCTCGACGGGTTAATCCCGGATGCATTTTCGGGAGATAGACACCCTACGAACCGGTACTAATACCCAGTTCCCTAGTAGTGTTAGTTGCATTGTCCATTTCATTATTGGTGGGTTGCCTTCCTTTTGTAGCCGTGTCCAAAACTGCACTTAATATATGTAGCCCCGAAGACGATCTGCATGTAAGAATGTATTCTTTTTTTTTTCAACAACAATGTCTGCTCCTACTTAGCATACTGCACTAGCTCCCACCCAAATTTGGAGATGCATCTTTAGATCTATTCTCTGTAACCAATTTCCAAATAAATGGGCTGCACTAATTGGTTGTTGTAGGCCATAAAGAGTTTGCATTGCACTATAAATAAATCTTGACATATGACAATGAAAAGGTAAATACTGGATGGTTTTCTTGTTGCAAAAACAACATTGGTCATCACATTTCCATTTTTTTATTTAGATTGTCTTTTATTAAAACTACTCCCTTAACTAAGAACCACATAAAAATCTTAATCTTTAGAGGTAGTTTGACTTTCCACAAAGATTTATTTGGAGGTAAATGGTTTTGATTCATGACATGGTGATATAGAGGTTGAACAGTAATTTAAACGAATAATTTTTAGTAAGACTCCAATTAAAAGTATCTTATTGATCATTATGATGCAGACAATGCAACTCCTGCATCCAACTCATTCCATTTGTTCAGTGTATCCCCAATCTATGCCCGGAAAAAAGGTGTGTAACACCGTAGCATGTTTCTCCATTGCAATGTTGTACAATGAAAGGTACTGATCTTTTAAGCAAAATTACCTAACCACTTTTCTTTCAGAAGTCTATTTGGGACCATTATGCAAATTAAAATAACCAAGACTCAAAAATCTCCGATCTGTTCCTTTGGTTTTTGTTATTTTGATTCATTCACTCGTGCTCATGGCGGTACTTTAACATGCTGACCTCTTCGTGCCACTTGCGTATTTCCTTACTTGGCTTTACTGAATATTGTACATAACTCAGATAAAATTAGAGATCCTTTTGCCTGCATGCACTAACTCATACCCCGATGTAATTTTCTCAAATTACATCAGGCATGTCAAAAAGAGCTTTGTTACAATGCTTTTAAAGTACCTGTGGACTTGCAATCCTTCTTAAAAAAGAATCAAATAGATTTACACATAATTAAAAGAGCATTATAGTAAATTTGTATTATTTTGGTACTTTTCCTTGCAAATTTGTACTTCTTGGTACTTCGTTTTTATACTTCATGGTACTACCTTTATTTTCACCGTTTGATTTCGCCAGATGGATGGTTCTCATTTTTCTCAAGCACTCTAAAATTTCTCTATTAGAATTGCCACATGGTGATTACGTGGTGCATGTCAGTCTCTGTTTGTTTTCTTTCCCCTCCCTTGTTTTGACTCGTGCATCTGTACGAGCACCTTGCTTTAACTCCAGTTCCACTCCTTCAGCATATGGATACACCCATATAACCAGAATGCACAGAACGAAAAGCATTCATAGCATCTGCCCAGGAGCTGCACGGGGCCACCGCAAGAAACATGGAGAAGCTAATAGTGGACGCAGTGAGTCACCTTACGGAGCCCACAAGCCCTCACCTTACGGCGCCGTGATGTCACTGACCTATGACGGATCTGGATCTCACGGTAACAAGGAGAATTTCTACAAGCCACTAAAAAAGTTCTAAATTTCATATGTACCATTAAAAAAAAATCTGATGGTTGTCATACCATTGCATCATTTTTTATTGGACCTCAATGCCACCACCATCTAGTTTAGGTAAACGGAAACTAACAGGAAGATAAAATAACCATTTTACCATTATACTCCGTTTCACGATCTGTCTTCGCAAGCTGAATCCGTTGACTTTGCTCTGACAAGTCATGGTAAATTCCTACATCTCCTGGCTCATTCAAAGCAAAAGGCAGCTCAAACTTTATCGTTTTCAACCGACGGCCGATGCGAGGTGAGTGGCGTCGACCATGGAATATGATACACTTGCGCTCGGCTACCACAGCGCCGCGCTGTTGCAGTTCGTGACAATCCCCGTGCGAAGCGCCCCCACGCGGCTGGACGCGTGGAGCAGCCTGTGGGCTGAGGCTTGATACCCTGCTGCAGGTGCTCCATGGAGGCTGCCCCGGCGCCTGAGCCACGAGCCACCACTACCCGTTCTAACACCGTGCAAACTAATCGCTGAGCATCCATCTTACAACCACGGATTGGGGAGGGAGGAACTGATCCTTCCCCCAGCAGACCCTGCACGCACGACAAAGAGGGTAGGATTATTTTCTCTTCTTGTGTGTTCTTTCTCCCTTTAATTTATTTATGATAAGCTATTGAGCTGAAGACTTTGTAAAATTTTGGCTACGTGCATTTACCTTTGAAGCCGGATATAATTAAAGAAACCACAAATATAATACTATGGTAGAAAATAGCCCCATCTGTATCCCAGTTTCTATCACTGTTGCCAAATTGTGGCAAACGGCACTTACAATTTACAAACTATGGGACATGACCCTTAGTAAAGTAGTGACATGTCACCTAAACTCGAACTAGATTTATCAGTTAGGGTTATAGAGTGTGAGCATATGTTTATGATTTTCAGATTTGACGTGTATGATCTACCTCAGCTTGTGTCATGTTGCTAGTTGTAGCAGAAGGCAGGCGGCATGTTGGATCAAGGATGATGCTAGGTAGTACTACTGCCATAGCCGGCCAGTGTGTGGTTGTAACATCCTGGATTTTTCCGGAATGTTATTGATTGCAAAAATATGGGTTTTCGGTGCTTGATGTGATTGTTCAGAACCATAAGGCTGATTTCTTGTGTGCTCTCGCATTCCTGGTAATTAAATTAATTAGATTGCTTTGGTAATTAAATTAATTAGATTGCTTTGCATGCTAAGGACAATCTCCATATTAGCGTGAATTGCTTCTTAATTGGTTTATTGGTTCTTTGATTGTGGTTTATGTTTGAATTCTAAATTCAAATATGAATCTATAGCTAACTAAATTAACTACCCTCTCTAACCTCTGACACAGCCTGCTAACTGTGTCGACCCGCTAACTTTCCCGGCATAATCTTTCCAAGTCCTCTGGAATCTCTTAAATGGAGTATGAAATCATTTTCCAACTTTTCAAATTAATTCCTTGCTAATTGATTTGATTTAGGAAAATAGACTAATTCATTTGTTCCAAGTTTATGAAATAACGCGGGCTTAGATTGTTGGGACCCAAATCCTAAAGCCCACCTTAAAGCCCATCTAAAAGCCCACTAACATACTCTAACCCTAACCTCCTCCTAAAAATAATCTCACCCCTCCCCCAACTCTTTCCCCTCTCCATTTCCTCCCTGTTGCCACCGCCGGCCTCTTTCTTCCTACTTCCTTCTTCTTCCACCGCAAGGGCTGGACGGTTGAGAAAGTTGGAAAGGATAATAATAGAAAAATAGTGTCGTAAAAAAAAGAAAGAGTATCGTATATAAAAAAGAAGAGGTTAATAAATAATTCTATTCATTATATTCACTAATTCTAATGAACTTAAATTATAAACTAATATTAAACATTTAATTCATCTATTCAAACAATCCCCACAGCCAAGAACATAGAGGACATTTGACCGCTTACATCCATTCCTAAAAATACAGGAGAAGCCGTTTTGCCAAACACTTTCCAAAATGGCTCCATCTACACTAGAGCAATCATTCCACCAGAGGAGCCAGAGCCGGAGCCATTTTAGGAGCCGAAGTCCTGCTAAACTAGCCCCATATTTGTATGCTGCAACCAATCATAAGTGGGGGTAGATGATTCTTTTCTATTTTGATGGACTCTTGTTATTTCCTAACATTGTAGCTCATTCCTCAACTTAGGACTGCCTGCTGTGGACCCCACTCAATGGACTAGTTTGCTAAAAATATTGTGGTTGCCCATATATGAGCAAGCTATATTGTTACCTCTACATGACATGTCAACAGCTAGCTAAGGACTTGTTTGTTTGAGCTGCAACTTTTATGTTTTTTGGAAAGCTGCTGTTGACACTAGCTTGTAGAACATGTATTTAGCTTTCTAGGCTCAAAAAGCTACGAAAAGCTCGGGAAGCTGAGCTTTTCAGCTTCCGAAATAAATTCAGTTTTTTTTTGAGCTTATAGCTTTTCAGCTTCTTAAATAAATTCAGTTTTTTCGAGCTTCTAGCTTTTCGAAAGCTGCAAGGAAAGTGACTTTTCACGCTGACAAGTTGCTGGGAAGTTCAAGGACATAAATCATTAGCCATGCTCTTAGGGGTTGTTTGGATCATTGATCTAAAGTTTAGCCCTTGTCACATCGAATCTTCGGATGCTAATTAGGAGGACTAAACATGAGCTAACTATAAAACTAATTGCACATATGGAAGCTAATTCGCGAGACGAATCTATTAAGCCTAATTAATTCATAATTAGCGCCTATTTACTGTAGCATCACATTGTCAAATCATGGACTAATGGTTTAACAGATTCGTCTCGTGAATTAGCCTCCATCTGTGAAATTAGTTTTATAATTAATCTATATTTAATACTTCTAGTATCTAAATATTTAATGTGACGGGACTAAACTTTTAGTCGAAAGCCTCGAATGGCTTGAGGAGATAGCGGGTCCCACGCAGCACGACGACCGAAATCTGTATCCCAGTTCTCCACGCCACACCAACGGCGACTGTCCAGTGTCCAGTGTCCACTGCTGCATTCGCACGCCTTTTCTCGCCACGCGACGCGCCCCTCGCCGTCCGATCGGCCGTTCATCACAGCGCGGCTCGCATCCGCACCAACCCTACCCTGTCCGGTCCGCGCGAGAACTTCTGGTACGCGCATCACCACCCCACACCATCCTAACCTCCTGACAGTGGACCAGACACTACCCTGGACCCCACTCGCCCAGTGGGACGGCGCACACAGTTCGGCTTCGGTATTCCCCTCCCTTGGGGCCAACGAGCCAGTAACCCTAACCCCAGCGAGACTTTCGTCGCTTCAAACCGTCGACAAGTTCAAAACAAAAGGGAAGCCAAGTCGAAAGGCCACGTGTTCGCCCCCTTTTAGATTTTTTCCTTCCCTTTTCTTTTTTTTACTATTTTTTATTTTCTTTCTTTGTTTCTCCCCACGATTTGGGCTCCCCCTTCTCTCTCTCGTCCTCGTCATCGTCTTGCTCGAGCCGCGGGGCGATCGCATCGCGTCGAGCCGGAGAGAAGAGGGGAGAGGCGCAGGCCGCAAAACCCTAGAGCAGCGAGGGAGGGAGTCTTCCCGGAGTAGGAGAGATGCAGGGCGCCAGCCACATGCTCCTGGAGGAGCCGCTCCGCCTCGCCTCCGTCCTCACACCCGCCAAGCCCGTAAGCGCCGCCGCCTGCTCCCCATTTCTCCTCTCCTGACATCCATTTCTCTCGCTCCCTCAGTAGCGGGATCTCTCGATTGAGGCGTCCGTGCGTCCGCGCGTACCTACTATGGCCGGCTGGAACGTCTGCATCTGGATGTGGTGATTGTGAATCGCGGTGTTAGTTTGGTTGGTTCGGTCCGATTTGGTGCGAGGAGGGGCCGGGCGGGGGGTTCGCAGAAATGTGGGGATCCATTTCGTAAATAATGTGTGTGATTCGCGTCAGGGATAGGGGCAGCCCGGGGTTTATTGTCGGGTCAATTTGCCTTCACCAACATGTGACGGCACTAATTTGTTGAAATGGTGTGAAATTTGAAATTGAGATTATTCAATACTCCTTAAACAAGGCGAGGGCTTGTTATGGAACTTAGATTTAATTTGCTCTTGAGGATTACGGACATCTCTTTCTTATCCTTGCCTCGTGCATCTGTGCAGAAAGTATTCCCATCCCTCACCAAGATTGTTGGGACGCTCGGGCCCAAGTCGCAGTCCGTTGAGGTTATTCAGGAATGCCTCACTGCTGGAATGTCAGGTTAGAGTAGTTTGTCCACAACTTTTTTGTATCTGGTGTTATTTGCAGTGAGACTTACTCTGATATTGTTGGTTATTATTGCGTTAACTAATACTGATAGTGGTCATGATCTGTGTATGCTTCGTTTTGCAGTTGCGCGGTTCGATTTCTCATGGTTGGATGCTGAGTATCACCAGAAGACCCTTGACAATCTGAGGAAAGCGGCGCAGAATGTGAAGAAGTTGTGCCCTGTAAGTTGAATCCTCTTCAGATTCAGTTTTAACATATCTGAACGTTATCGGTCAAGTATGTTTCTATGGACAAACATTGCCACGCATGGGGAATTGGTAACTGGAATTTGGGTGGAAAGGACATTGCCTAATGATCCTTTATGTCACCTTACTAGTTTCTGGTTTTTATAACTTGCAACTTATTTGGTGGGTTTATATGTCTTGCGTTTAAGACAGTTTTATGGCAACATGGTTTTGCCATTTGAATTCAATTTATGTATATAGACTGAACATTCATTATATTTTGTAATAAATGTAGCTGTAAATTAGTTTTGGTCTTCTAATATGCATTGCGCATATTTAAATAGTGGATGCTTACAAATCACATTTTATAACTTGCTTGGGACTAAAAGGCTATGTTGTTGCACCACTGTATGGTATACTTTACATTTTTGAAAAAAATGCTGTCCCCTGTTTTTATTCTTTTTTTTCCTGTCTGCTACCACTTTGCTCTGCTTTCTGAAAATTAGTTGTATCTACTATTGTGGTAGACTATCAGACTGTCTTCAATTGTGTACAGAGTCCAGACTTAGATATGTTTTCTGAATAGCTGGAGAAAATGTCAAGTTTTATGTTCAATGATTAGGACAATGGTAAATCTTACTTTGGCAATTTGAGATATCATACTTATACTTTCTTTTAAGGTTTCCTGCTTAGATTTTGTTTTCCTATGTACTTTTTTGTTTACCATTTTATTTGAGTTAGACAACTGTGATTCTTTCTCCTTTTGAATGTTTATGACTTTCCATTGTCGCATTTTGGTTGGCCTTTTGTGCATTCTTCTAACTCTATTTGACAACATGAAGCCATTGTTTGCCATTTTTTATATTGATGCTGAGAGGCATATCCTAGAGGCATCTAACTTGACTAGCTGACTTACAAATTACTATGCATAGGTAATGCTGGATACTCTAGGTCCAGAAATTCAGGTTAACAATTCCACTGGTGGTCCAATTGAGATGAAAGCTGGGAATCATGTTACCATAACTCCAGATGTTTCTAAAGCTCCCTCTGCTGAGATTCTACCAATTAAATTTGCTGATCTTGCAAAAGTAAGTGAATAATGTTGATAAGTTAGAAATACGTTATTATTTTGCTCTCCATGTTTTTTTTCCTGCTTTTGTGTCACTGCACCTGGTCTAATTTAGTATATCTTGTGTAATAAGAAAGATCTTAACTTTTCTGTTGTCCCAATAAAAATACTTCGTACTTGATATTTCTATTTGACTTATAATAATACTTAAATTCTTGGAACATTGCATTCTCCTGAATTATCCTTTTTGTGAATTCAGGCTGTGAAGAAGGGTGATACTCTTTTTATGGGCCAATATCTCTTCACAGGAAGTGAAACAACATCTGTTTGGTTAGAGGTGTGTGCATTTTTAATTTCCTCATTAAAAAAAAGCCTTTTTGCAGTACCAACATTTGTTATATGCGGTTATTTGCAGGTTGTGGAGACTTCTGGTGAAAATGTGAATTGTCTTGTGAAGAACACAGCTACACTTGCTGGCCCCATTTTCACTTTCCATGTTTCACAAGTCCACATCAATTTGCCAACTTTGAGTGAATATGATAAACAAGTAATGCGGACCACCTCTTAATTTCTTTACATCATCACTAAGTTTTATGATGCAATATTCCTTTTTCACTTTACATTTTGTTTGTACAAAAAGATTAGTGTACCAAACTTTTTCTATAAAAGAAATGATGGTTCTATTTCATGTCCAAGTGTATATTTTCCTTTTTCATTTTCTTTTGAAGCTCTTGCCTACCAAAACTCAACCTCAGAAATTGTATGGTTTCTTGGAAGAAACTGATTTTGTTTGCTGGTTTGGCTTTCACAAGTTATATACTGCAAGTATAGAAGAATTTTTCTTCTATCATGGTGCATATAAACACAGATATCAAGCCTCATGTGAGCATGATACACTTATACACAGACACGTGTCTTCAATTTGCATATGAATGCATTTTGTAGCTGCTGATTCATCAAATCAAATCATATTCCTTAAAAGTTAAACACTTAATTCTGTAAAGATTACTTTGTTAATCCTTCCCAAGTTTTGTTTAATATGGCTCATATCTTTGTATAAGGGCATACTAATGCTATGATATCTTTTGAAGATTGTCCTGAGTACTGTTTTCTTGGAATAGGTCATTTCAACTTGGGGTTCCCGTAACAGTGTTGATATTATTTCTCTTTCCCATACCCGCTCTGCTGAGGATGTCAGGGAGGTGAGTTTTCTTTCCTAGTTCTGCCAATCTTGTGCTTGAATTAAACATTCAGTTGAATAGTTGAGTGGCCACCTGCTTTTCATTTTCTTTATTATGGTTCCTTCTAGTACATTATATATCTGAGGTATCCATATGACGTTGAGTCCACTAGCAAAAATCAAATTGCAAGAAGCAGTTTGTGCAAATTATTAGCCAATTCAATCTGTAGGTTTAGTCAAGGAGCATCCACCATGTGCACATGTAGTTTCAACTCTGAAGATAATCAACAAGACTAATGCTTATCTCAGGTAATTGAAGTACAGGGGGTAAATGGTGTGGAAGAGAAGATATTCTAACATAAACACTTTTACATAAAAATAAATAATATTTTGATCAGCTTGTTTTATCTTTGCTTAGTTTTTAATGGATATGGTGTTAGTTTGTAACTGCTTCTCCCTCAATCTGGGAGCACACATTATGCATTTCACTGTACCGCAATAAGCTATTCGTGCTTTTTGGCATACAGTTACTGAGGTATTGAAGTAACATATGATTATTATGGAGACCCTGCTTATTTTCAGATATTTGTGATGTGCAGCTTAAAGCCTTCTTACAATCACATGATCTTCCTGACACACAAATATATGCGAAGATCGAAAATTCTGAGGTAATCATCATGCTTTTATCAAGATGATGTTGTCAGTTTGTTTCATTGCTATGCTGTGGTTACTGATTACTGCATTGTGCATTTCATGCTAGGGTTTGGATCATTTTGATGAAATTCTCAAAGAGGCTGATGGCATCATTATTTCTCGAGGAGACCTGGGAATTGACCTTCCACCAGAAAATGTATGTTTTCTGATCTTCTATGAAATCCCAATTCACACTGTCTATCCCTAGCATGTTATCAGATATTTCAATACTCATGTTCATCAGTGATGCCTTGCAATGGTAACTCTTAAGTGACACGGAGATATGAATATGTGACAATCTCAGGTGTTATGGTGCAAAAGTCTTTCATTTCTAGGCTGATCATTTTAGAGTTCAAGTTACGCATTTAATTCTTATTATAGGCTGAAGAAACACCAGGAAATACTGTGCAACATTTAGTTTTCTTCAATATTTACTGAAATGCCATGACTCCATTTAGTTCTTGACTCATGTCATAACATGTTACTCTTGACGCATCAGGTTTTCATGTTCCAGAAGACAGCTATTCATAAATGCAATCTGGAGGGTAAACCTGTGATCGTTACTAGAGTTGTGGACAGCATGATTGACAACCTGCGCCCTACACGTGCAGAGGCCACTGATGTTGCAAATGCTGTCCTGGATGGTCCGTCAACATTTTACCACATTTCAACCACTTTATGAATGTCTTGCTTATTTCTCCTGCTGCTCAAATTCCAGGAACTGATGGTATTTTGCTTGGTGCGGAGACACTTCGAGGGCTCTATCCTGTTGATGCAGTGAGTACTGTGGGCAGAATATGTGCAGAAGTATGTATCTACTACCTCTTTATAAGAATAAACTGTAATAGAATAATCCAGAATATTTGACTAATCAGTTATGAGTCTTTTAGGCTGAGACTGTGTATAACCAGCCACTTCAATTCAAGAAAGTAATGTGGCATGTAGGTGACCCAATGCCCCATGAGGAATCTGTGGCATCAGCAGCGGTAAGTACTATCAATTCATTGGGAATGAATAGAGATTTTCTAATCTAGAATATTAATGACAAACGACTGTTTGCTATTTTTAGGTTGGTTCTGCGATTAAAGTAAAAGCTGCTGCAATTGTTGTGTTCACATTCTCAGGGAGAGCTGCTAGGTGCTCTATATTTACTAGATCAGTACCTCACTAGACAAGTTCGCATTGTATGAAGCAATCAATTCACTTCATGCTTATCTGTCTGCAGGTTAGTTTCCAAGTACAGGCCAACAATGCCAGTTTTAGCAGTTATCTTCCCGCGTGAAGGGTCTGATCCATCAAAGTGGCGTTCTTATGGCACAACTCAGGTGACTAACTTGGATACCTCTTGAATTTTATTGACTTTGGTACTTTCTTAGTTTTTTCTTCACCACGGAGCAGGATCTGCAAACTTATGTTTGACCATTGTTGAATCACTTTCAGGCAAGGCAATGTTTTGCAGTGAGAGGCGTGTACCCTTTGATGGGGAGTACTGATGAGGTATTTGTTATTGTTGAAAATTGGAGTTATATGTAAAAAAACATAGAACTAATCAGGTCAGTTTTAACTCTTTAACAGGCCGAAACTGGTGGGCTTACAAAGGAAGAGTATGGGATCAAACTTGCACTGAACTATGGCCGGTCAGTGGGCATAGTAAAGCCTTTCGACAGGGTGATAATCTTTGAAAAGATTGGCGATTCTTCTGTTGTCAAGATTATCGAGTGTGAAGTTTAAGCATAAGATACCCACAACCCATGCTATTGTTTCATGTGATGCATGGGAGATTACCTCCAGTTCTTTCTCACTTCTTTAACCAAAGATAACTAGAGAGTACAGCGTGTGCAATGGTTGTCATGTTAGGCGATTTTGCCCCATTTCAGATTTCATATGTTTGAGAGTTCTCATCCAAATAAACCAAGATTGTCTCAGAGACCTATACTGGAACTATGGTTTGATGAGGAAACAAATATAGGATTGTTGGCACAATACCATGAGTTATTTGTTGCTACCATTTTGTATTTGACATTACATCGTGACACTGTATATAACATCCTTAAAGACAGTCTTTTGGTATTATCAGTATGTTAATTTACCTATACTGTTTTGTATGTGGTGCACTCGCGCAACCTTGCTGCTGCTGTTGATACGCCACCGTCAGTACTGCTCCTTGAAGAACACGGCGTAGATGATGCAGCAGACGGAGAAGATGATGATGACGATGTCGACGGTGAGCGCGGTCATGGCCTGGTCGCTGAGCTTCATGTTCCTCCCGCCGAGGCGGTCGACCATGTCCGGCACGGACTCGTAGTTCTCGATGTCCTGCTCGTAAGGGTCCTCGAGCCTGGACCTGAGCTGCTGCAGCCGCCGGCTCTCGGCCTCCTGCGCCAGCGTCCAGTCGTAGAACCGCCGGGTCTCCTCCTTGCTCAGCACGTTGTACACCTCCCGCAGGCGGATGAACTTCTCCGACGCTGTCTTGAGCGGCAGCGTCGTCGTGTCTGGGTGGTACTCCTTGGACAGCCGCCGGTACGCCGCCTTGATCTCCTCAAGGTCCGCCTCCGGCGCTATCCCCAGGAACCTGGATTTATAGTTTTCATCAATTTCAGCGAAGAAACAACTGAGATAGACTGAATCTGAAAATCTGAATCACAATTCAGAGAGAGCATGGACTTGTATTTAGAGTTTCAGTTAGGATGGAAGGAGCATGGATTGGGAATGGACTCAACTGGTAGTGAGACTCGGAGGCGGCGTTGATGAGGTCGGCGAACCTCCCTCCCAGCGGCTCGTTCTTGCCGCGACGGCCGTCACCGTCGCCTTCCTTCTTGGCCTTGCCGCCAACCCAGCCTTCGTCCGGGTCCGACCAGTGTATCCTCGTGTCCACCGTCTTCTTCTTCCCCTGCGCCGCCCCGGCTGCCGCCGCTGGCTCGGCGTCCGGCGTGCTCGCGGCGGCAACAATGACCACGGCGTTCGCGCGCCGCCGGGTCCGGTAAAGGAAAGGCGTCAAGGGGCGTGAGGCCGTGGATGCTGCCATGGGGGAATGTGCGTGTCAGAGTCTGCGGCGGGGAATATTATTTGAGGTTGTGGAGGCAGGGAGCCGGAGATTGAGGTGCTCGTACATGGGATGAGCTGTGGTAGGAAGGCGATGAGGTGGGCCCTACCTCGCACAGGATATGGTTTCTAGGATGGTATTACATCGACAAATGACATTTTTTCTGTCTTTATATCAGGAATTATATCTTGGAAAATACAACGATTTTCCAACGACGTGGAAATGAATTACAGTGAATTCGGTCGGATATAATATTGCGCATCCAAATTCACATGGAGGTAGTACCGGTTTATTCTCTCCTGAGTACAGATGTTTTTGTTCTGCGGCCAACTGAAGTCCGTGTTCAAATTTTCAGAAACGTATCCTCTGTTGTAGCTTTAGCGGTGCATAGCAACTTATTGTAATGGTATTGAATAAATGCATTCGCTTGCTAATCAAGCATCGTCTCTCTCGTTTTCTCATTTCTTACGATGGGATTGGCTTTGCTCTTACAATTTTTCTACATAGCATGGAGCATGAGCAATGCTCAAGTAATATTTCAACATGGTAGCTGCTTCATAGATGACCAGTGGCAACCGAAAAACGGAACGACAGGCGTAGAAACCCGAAAAGTTCCTTATCGGCACCTGTGGTGAAATTTGGAAAATCTGTGCGCCGCAGAAACACTAGCTAGCGTCGTTTAAAAGTCGCACGCAACGCAGTTCAGCCACACAGCTTTAAAATGCTTTCTTAGCTTGTGTTCTATTGCTGCTGTTGTGGAGGGGAAGAAAAAGGAAAAACCGAAGCTTTTATTCTTTTTAATAGCTTAGAATTATTTTTATAATATATAAGAAAAATAGAGATGCTGGGGGATCGAACCCGTACCTCCGCATGCAAAGCGAGAACTCTACCATTTAAGCCACATCACTAAAAAAGGTAGTACAGCTTATCATGTCCGTCTGAATCATGCACTTGCAGTACTACTATCGACAGAGGGATAGGAGAAGAGTGAAAACACAAGACAAATGGTTTATTTACGTGACATCCTGAATCGACCATTTCCAACATATGTACACGCCAACGATATTCGATCAACACACTTCAGAGTTCACAAACACCAGACTAGGAAAATAATTTCATTCCAAATGGAATTGAATTTGATTTCACATGGGATTGAATTTGATATAATCTGACTCAATTCTAATTTCTAATTTCGTCTGGGTGTTCAGAAAGCCTTTTTTACATGAATCAAATTGCAAATGCTATCCGGATGATTGAATACTGAATCACCATCAGTACAATAGAACCATATGGTTCCTGCGCTGGATTCTCTCTCTTAGACACATGGTCATCAAGATCAAAGTAGCACCCGGCTCAAGAGGTGGTTGGTTCGATCCCCAGTGGGGACGAATTGTGCTGGGTTTTCCAGGATTTATTTTTGAGTTGCTCTGGGTACACACGCGTGCGTGTTCCGTGGTACTACGTGTTTCTCATGCAATGAGGGCATTAGTCTCTCCAATCTCTTCTCTAGCGTATGTATGGACGCACGCGTGTCTGTGCGTGTGGTGTGCATGGGTGTGTGCTCCCTATGTATGTACCATAAAAAAAAGCCTAAACAGACACATGGTCGTAGAGCAAAATTTATCCTTTTGTATCTCTCCATATTTACGACTGATTTGTAACAACTAACAAGGATACGCAAATATGCTTCCTAGAGGACAATGCACCACCAATTTCGCCTCTAGTTTTGCAAAAAAAGAAATTCAATAGCACTGAAATTCTCTACCTTCTGTCGAGCAAAGCAGTGCTGAAACCTAAATCTCTTTGCAGATATCTCTTCAATTATTTGGATCCTGAAAAACCAAGGCGCCTAGGCAGGTTTGTTTGTGTATGAGGGACCATGGAGCCTAGGCAGGTCTCTTCGATCCTTAGTATCCTGAAAAACCATGGCGCCTAGCCTTTTCTGTCCGAAGGACTCTATTTTCTTTGCTCTTTTTTATATTCCACTGTATAGTTGTACCCAATAATTTGACTAAAAATTTATGTTAGATTCCTTCCACAAATCTCTTTTCATGTATGTACTTTAAACTTTGTTGATCTGGCCTTATAGCAACTGCAGTGCTAGCAAAATAGTGTTTCCACTTTGTTAGAGCTTCCAAGATGGCCATTGCTTCTTCACTACAAGAAATCTGCAGGTCTATGACGAATCAAAAAGTGTCATAAACACTTTTTTGTGTCATAAACCGTGATTTATGACGCGGGAGTGACCAAAACCCTTCGTCATGATTCGAGGGTCATAAACCATGACAAGCAGTCACCCGGAGAAAGGCGGTTGTGAGGTGAGCCCATAGGGGGTTGGTCGGAACAGGGATTCGGCCGAACCGCCCTTGTCCCCCCTCATCTCCAGCTTCCACGTGGCGATAGTTTAGGTCGGTTAAGGGATATTCCCTGAAGATTCCCTCACAAAACCGGCTCTTGGAGCATATAAATATGAGGGGAGGGGCTCCATTCTAAGACACACACCACAAGAGAATCACTCTCTCCATCTTAGCTTCCAAGTTAGTGGAGTTAGGCTAGACTAGCTCTACTTCAGGTTCCAGATCTCCTTAGAGTCTAGGGTACGGCTCTTGTATATTTTATTCCTAGGTTGACTTTATTCTATTAAAAGTATACATATTCCTTACATAGTGTTGTGCTTGGTTCTTCTATTCATGAGTTGGTTATATACCCTTGCTATGTTGATGTGCTAGGCTTATATGCTCGTATGCTTGTCGTATACCCCTACCATCCTAGTATAGGCTTATATACTCTCATGTGTGCTTATATACCTTGCTACATGTTATACCTTGCATGCATACATATCATGTATAGGCTAGTTGATCTATGCTATGGCATCGGTTCAGGGGCCATTTCCATGGCGGCTTCAGCCACTGTCATCATAGCCAAGAGGTTGGAGTGTTGTTAACAATGCAAGCATGGTGCTTGGATTGCTTAGCTTTATTGGATATGAGTTTGCTCCATGGATTGCTAGGGGTAGGCGGCAGGTCACTACTAGATTTTAGGGCTATTGCCATGGCCATCATCCCATCAACTCAAATTTCATTGCAATAGGTAGAGGTTATTGCAATGATTTTGAGTTTTTGTTGCAACCGGTAGACGTTATTGCCACCATTTGAAAATTCGTTGCAATAGGTAGGCGATATTGCCACGTGTGTTTTTTGTTGCAATAATTAATTTTTTTCGTTGCAATATTGACGGGTTATTGCCACAAAATACACAAAGTTGCAAGGCTTTGACATTTTTGCAACGAATTTGTCACGTTGCCATATAGCCCAAGGCAACAACGGAAAATCTGTTGCAATAGGTCGGTGTTGTCGCAACGAGTTGAAAATGCTTGCGAGTTGATGAACAAATTGCCACGGTTTTTTTGCGTTGTTATAAAGTTTTTTTTGCGTTGCAATATCTAAGGGTTATTGCCACTAAATATGTAATGTTGCAAGTAGGAAGCAATATTGCAACGAATTTGTTACGTTGTCACATAGCCTATGGCAACAACAAAAAATTTGTTGCAATAGATAGGTGTTGTCACCACGAGTTGAAAAATGGTTGCGAGTTTTATTTCAGAAAAATAAAAATTAAAAGATGCGCAATGAGGGAATCAAACCAGGGTCAACAGAGTTTGGACTCGAGCACCTCACCACCACGCTACGCAATAGTTGGGTGATGGATAGGAGCCGAAGTAAAAGAAATAAATTCTATGTTAGTTACAGCAATGTATCTATAGTGTAGGACGATACATCACCTGACCGTTTGCCCGCCATGTCACCCGACCACTGGCCTGGCTAGGTCACCAGCCGCGCACCACGTCACCCGGCCACGGCGCCCACTGAAAATTAGAAAAAAAAATTAGCAAGCGTGGGTTTGAATCCTGGTTTTAGAGACCACACTCCAACACCTTACCACTGCACTACACCAACACTTGAGACGATGTATGGTATTCTATATTTTATACGAACCAGGGTCTCCAGAGTTTAGACTCGAGCACCTCACACCACGCTACGCAATTGTTGGATGATGGATAGGAGCTGAAGTAAAAGAAATAAATTCTATGTTAGTTACAACAATGTATCTATAATGTAGGTTAACTACTGAGTTCTTTAGTGCCCATCCTATTGGAGAGATCAAATGCAGCATCATTGAGGTTGAAGAAAGGGAAAAAATTACTATCAAAACAGATTGAGTAAACATAATTTCTACGAGATATTAGCATTTCAGTGTAAATGTCATGGATCCTATGTGCTGCAATTATTATGTAGTAATTTGGAGATAGAAGTTTAAATTGTCCTAAGAAGACAATTGAATTTTTCATCTATTTCTAAGGCATGGGCTAGAATCGAATATACAAGCTTAAATATAATTTTTGTGCATTTTTTGAATCTTATTGGTGGTACACATAGTTCAAGTTGGAATTACTTTCGATAAGCACGTAGAAATTCATTTAAATGATAGAAAATACTAAATCTATTAAAAAAAATTCTTGAAACTCCTATAAGACAACTTAGATGTTTTCTATTACATGTAAAAATATAATTAGGGGTATATAAAATAATTATTTTGCAAGTTACATCACAAGGGTGTATTAATTAGTTAGTTAAAAAATAGAAAAATATTTTTTTTTACAACAAGTGGCAATCTAAATCCACAAATGTCAACAACAGGGTAAAGGTAAATTTGTGTTCAAATTAAAGGTGCATATGAGTTCAAATATAATACGAGCTATTCAAATCTTAAAGTTTGATTTGAGTTGTGTGAAACAATGTGAGAGGTCTATCGATTTTGTGAACAACATACAATCCAATCTTTTTAAAATCTTATGAAACTTTTATGTCAAGCTTATAGACCCAAAATATATTGTCATGTAAATTTGTAGAATTTTCTGACCAAATTTAGATATTATTGTAATTATTATGTGGTAATTTGGAGATAGAAGTTTGAATTGTTCCTAGAAGACAATTGAATTTTTCATCTATCTCCAAGGCATTGGTTTCTATAACATTATTGTTTACAACTTTTTCATGCGAAATCATTTACTATCTCAAAATATTGTTTGAAGTTGAGATATTTTGAAATTCAAATTTTGAATTGTTCAAACAAAGTCGGATAGAGAGATTACCAAAACAAAAGTTATAGACCTCGTTGGTTTCTACAACTTTGTTTTTGAAGGATTTTTTATTTGAAATCTTTTAATTTCTCATAATATTGTTTGAAGTTTTCACATTTTGAAATTCAAATTTTGAATTATTAAAACAAAGTTGGATGGAGAAATGGCTAAAACAAAAGTTGTAGATATCGATAATTTTTAAAAATTTGTATCAGACAATTTTTCCATTTGAATTCATTAATAATTTACAAAATTAATTACAATAATAACTATGAACTTTACTAGAAATTTAAAATAAATGTAACACAAGACAACAATGGGCATAAGCCACAAAATGAACCTGTTACTATGCTCAGCCTATAATTCCTTCAACGGCCCAACTCCTTGTAGCCGTCCATCTCGGATGCAACGGTTCTCATGTCACACGAGTACAAGCCTAGGCTATAAGCTGAAATCCTTCTTCCTTCATCGAGGCCCCAGCCGCGCCGTCCCGCACCACCCCGCCCCAAGCCCCAGCCCCAGCCCCGCCCCTCGCCCTCCGCCCCCACCGCCAGCCCCGACGCCTCCCTTCCACTTCACCTCCCTCTCCCTCCCTCAGATCTGCCGCCGCCCTCTAAGCCACACCCCACTGCCCCCCCTCCACGGTGCTCGCGGCGCCGGCGCGCCGTCCGCCGCCCCACCCGGCACCCCCCGCGGCCCCACCGCCGCGGCACGTTGGGTGAGATCCTTGCCGCCGCTCGGCGCCAGACCCCTCCATGGCTCCACCCGTGCACCTCTCGGCGCTCGCGGCGTCGGCGCACCGTCCGTCGCCCCGCCCGGCGGCTCCTGCAGATCTCCGACGGCTCCGCCATGGCGCCGTTGCCGTAATCCCCGCAGGCTAGCCGCTTGGTCACTGGCGGGATGAGGGACACGCCGAGGTCGCGCAATGGGAACCATCGTAGCCCAGGAACCCCGGAAGGTCAGGATCCCCAGCCGGGGCAAGGAGGCCAGAAAGTCCAGACCACCTGCAGCGGAAGGAGGCCAGGATGTCGGCATGACCAACCATCAGGTACTGATAATGTCAAATTTGTTTTTTTCCTCCTGCCTGCACAGCTACTTGATTTGGTTTGGTAATTAGGGCTAATCTCTCTTTTGATTCCTGAGAGGTTTGGCATTTATTTTTGGGCCTTATATACTCAATCTGACCAGGTGGAGTAATAGATTATTTTAGATAATTTTAGTTTCTTTGCATGGAGTTGTTAAACACTGATTTTGATAGAACATATCAGGAGATGTGTGGTCTAAAATCTTGCTGGTTGCAGAATATCATAGTTGTAAGAAATTTGATGTAGATGTTTGTGGCTTCAACTGATAGCTGTTAGTTGGACATCCTGCCAAGGTTTCTAACTTCTTTTTGCAAATTTTGGAATTCGTCGATGGGGCAATTGAGATAACTGAACGCAAAACATAATTGGTATTGGATCTTCTAGTTTGTGGTATTCAATTTCAAATGAAGTCAGTACTAGTTGTGTCATGTTTCCTACTGCTTTGTAAAGATCTGATTATATGAAGGTCTGCAACTGCAATGATCTGATTATATGAACATGAATCCTTCTTATGCTCTGAACTTTTTGCTAGCTCCATCTGCTCATCTTACTTGCATATGCTTGTGAGTTGACTTAGCTCCATCTGATCTGTTTGCTAACTCCAGGGAATTGACTGACGAAGAAAGAGCCTCACGTGTTGTTTTCAGAGAAATTCGAACAACACCTCCTGTTCGATCTATTTGAAAATAGCTTTCATGTTCTTGACTCTAGGGACATCGCGATTTGAAAGATTATGGGAAAAATTCTTTGAGGTATATCTCCCTTGTTTATTCCCTTGGCAGATTCATGCAGTTTGTCAATTTTCTTTGCCATATTATTAGCTTTGAAAATTGATATTGGCTTTTGCAGGAATAATTACAGTAGTAGAATCTTGGCTTTGTCTGTCAGTTCAGCACAACAAGGAGCAGGGCTTGTGTTCAGTTTCATGTGAGCAGCGACAACAGTGATCTGCACTGATACCTCATTTGTTAAGTGCCCCTTTCATGCTACTAGAGATTTTTATTTGATCAAGTGTTACTCCTCTCATTTCAGTTTCATGCTGCAACATCGATAGTTCTCAGTAGCTTGTTTGATCAACTCTGAACTTGTCACATGTTTACTTATAACTGAAGATCTCACGAAGCCGCGGGCGATGCCCCAGCCCCCTCCCGGCCTCCTTTCTTCTTCCTGCAATTCTGTGTGATCTTCCTTACTGCAGTGCTGCTCTTCTTTGCGGTTCAGGGTGATTCATGAAGCTCCAAGGTATATGTACCCTTGGGATGTTAGTGTTCTATAAGCTGCTGCCTTCTAGAAGTGATCGCTTCCAGCCATCTTTGTTAGAACTTAGAAGGGATGCAGACAGTTAATAGCTTTGTAGATGATCTCACAGATTATAGAGTTTTTTTCTCAACCTGATCTGGATTAGAGTCTGTATCAATCCTGAAGGGAAAAAAACTTAAGATCAATACACTCTTTTGTTTCATTACAACGGTATGCTTTTATCAGTTGATCTTAGTCGCATCACAGGCAAATAAATATTATACAAATAAATATTAGGAGTCAGTCCCACATGTAACTTATGTGTAATTTTATATTTAGATTTCCTTATCTTCTATTGTGTAATGCTAGAAATTACATAATAAAAAGATTGTTCACCTCTGCTACAGTAATCTGACTTGCACTATATCTTTTAAACAATTGATCTAGTCTAGGTGAGGCATAATGCATATGGTCTATTCAGCTGAGCTGTCTCCATGTTGTTCAACTGAATAGAAATATTTAATATGTTTTTTGTATAACTCCAGGTAGTAATATTTTTTGTTTGTCATGCAGAAGCTGTTTCATACTGATTTTTGCTAATTATATTTCCATGCTCTACTCTAGCCGAACAAGAACTTCATATCATTAGGTTTATCAAACATGTAAAAGTAGAACAGCAACATTCATAGCTGTTGCTTAAGTATCCCTGTCTACAATTGGTCCTAACTCCTAACATCACTTAACAGGAACAGCAGGTCATGCTGCTATTAGTGTGCACCTAACACTTTGTAAAGGTGGAAAGGAGATTAATGCTAATGGTTGTCGTTAAATTAGGCAGGCTTCAATGGAATTGCAAATTGACAGATCAGTTTCCTTAAGATTCACCCCTCCTACCAATCGTTCTACTACTTTTTAGTTCCATCCATTGATTCCTTTTAGGGCTCGTTCGGTTCCTCTGGGATGTTTCCTGTCCAGGAACCATTCCAGGGCCGGATTGAGTGAATCCGGCTCCTTCACTCAATCCTGGTCCGGTTCTTTTCTGATCCAGGAACTATTCCAACTTTTAAAATGTGTGTTGTTCGGCTGGACAGGAATAGATTGTCCTGTTCTTAAACCAGCAAGTTTACAGCAGCAAGTTTAAGTTTACTTGTCCATTTAAAAGAAAAATACATTATGATCGCATAGAATCATGTTGAAAATTTAACATTACAATTCTGGATAGTCAGATCAATCAAACAATTCTGGATATATTACATAGATGAACTAGAACTAATAGCTATTTCCAGTACGTTCACTAGGTCAACTCAATATCTCAATTCTTTCATAATAACTTGTACTAAAGAACCTTGCTCGACCAAGCACCATATTTCTTCGATTCTAAAAAATTCGAAACCAAAATATTCACCCATTAGCTTCAAAGTATACCGCTGCTCAGTGCTAAACTAACACATTCAATCACTATGGTCTTGACACATAAAGAAATGACAGGAGCTCCATAGTTCTGATTGCATAATAAGTTGATGCGTTTATTGTTAGTTTCAGGCTTCAGGCACACACACTAGGTGTAGTTGCAAATAAGTTGCATCAATCCAGTTGCCTTTTGATCAAACAGTACCAATAAGCCCACACCACATGCCCTTAGGCAGACCAAACAATAGTATAAGTAGACAGTGAATTTATGAGGTAAGTAGACAGTGAATTCATGAGGTAAGTAGACAGCGACTTTACCTGCTAGGTCATCATCATGTCATGGTAAATGCATGATGCATGGAAATCTAAAATCAGTTACCATAAAAAGGAAAGGTAAAGATCAAAGGAAACATGACAACAGATATGATACAAAATCTGGAATTTCTAGAACAGGAACTAACAGATGATTAACTAGCACACATACTTTTCCCCTCAAACAGATAAAGGAATCAAACAAACAAGAAGCTGATAGCCTGAAGTAAGATTGACTAGGACAGATGTCATGTTCCATAGTACAGCTATAGCACCTGTCTAACTAACATTCTCATCGACTGTAAAAATTACAACACTCTACTATAAGGAAGATGAACTTGTGCTTCAATCAACGCCGAATCCAAATATGTCTCTCAGAAAGACAATGTTGGAGCATATGCAAAATGAACATAGCTACCCAAGGAGGGTCCGGTCCCAAGCAAGTGACCACCCACAGGTAAGGTCACTTCAACTAAGCTAACTGACTGCCGACTGCTAACTGAATATAGGAACCAAATGAGTTTTCGTTCAGTCATGGTTTGGGTTACAGAAACTATAAATCAGAAGCACAGTCCAGCCGAATGAACCTAGAAACCGAAAGATCAGATCAGTACTAACTAAGCTAACTGACTGCCGACTGCTAACTGAATCAAAACAAAAAGAAAATACTAATAGATACTGAACACAAAGATGGATTACTATCATCACAATAAACTGCACATGACAGATGTGAAGCAAAAAGAGCTGTCAGTATCACCAATGCAATGGGAAAAGAAAATTGTAGGAAGATTCTACTCGAAGCTGATGCTATATGCTATTCAGGAAAAGTCATAGGCTCGCAAACACAAAAAACTATACTGGATAGAGCGAGGCAAACAGCAGGAACCTAGCATGCAAACCATACCCACATCTCCAAACAGATGCCAATACCACATGCATATGCTAGTCATCGAAGAATAGAGACAAATACCAATCAGATCGAGAGGGTGGCAGCGGTGAGAGCAACCGTCGGACTCCAAATAAATACCAATCAGACTCTCGCAGGACGGCCGTGGCTGTCGCCGGATCTCGCGGATCGTGCAGCGATGGCCGGGCGGGCGGGCGCAGGAGTAGATCCAGATCCCGGCTAGCCCGTGCACCAATCGACAAAACAAGAAACGATGGCCAGGGAGCAAGAAACCTAGGGCGAGAGGGAGAAAAGACGGGGAAGGCTGCGGCTTACTGGCGAGAAGGCAGCGGTCGCCGTCGCGGTGGTGGCCGTCGGAGATGCTGCGCCGCCACGCCACCACCTCGCGCCGCCTCGCACGCCGCCAGCGGAGCGCCCGTCTCCTCGCGTCGCGTGTGGCCAGGAACCGATCCAGGAGGGATGAGGTGCGGATTGATTCCGGGCTAAGGAAGGAAGGATTGAAATCGTTCTAGCCCAGGTTTGGTTCTAGGCCAGGCCAACCAAACAATACTTTTTGTATTGGGTCGTATTCGTTCCGGGCCGTTCCAATCCGCCCGGATTGGGCTGCAATCCAGGCCATTCTGGCCAAACCGAACGGGCCCTTAGTCAGACTAGAGATATGTAGTGGTGGGTAATCTCTTACTCTAGTGGTCCGTGGTGGAAAAAACTTTCCTTGCAAGACTATACATGCTTACTTCCTCACTGAAATAGGACAAGAAGAGATCAGCGCTTATAATTCAGAAACTTTGAACCATAATCTACTATTCTATTCTACTCTGTGTCTTTTTTCATAACATAAATTATAGTCCACTACCTTCTAGTTCTACTACAGTAGTATTTTTTATGTATTTCTTGGTACGTAATAACAAGCTGTGGTAATTCACAATGGGTAAAGACATCTTTTTTTTTTTTACTTCTTGGGGCAGGAATACATATCATTCATCCCTATGCGCAGCTAGCCTTGCAAGTCACGCATCAATAGCGTGCGCAACACAAAGGCAAGCGTTCCAACACTTGTTGGCGGTGCTCCTGTGGAAGTAAGGAGATGAAAAAATGGGATGAACCAGCTCATGCACGCATCATGGTGTCGTTACGATCACATGTTATATGCCGATGAAAGGTAATATGCAACTATATGCCTGTATATAACTGCTATATGCCGATCACATGTTATCTCGTTCCTCTGCAGGTTAAGTACGTGGGAGATGACGGGGAGGAGCAGAACGGCTTGCAGATGACGGGCCTAAATCTCATGGACAAGACGATGACCGTCCGGGGAGCTAGGATTGCCTCTTCAGGTTATGCAAACATGAATGGATGCTGTTTTTGGTAGATGCTGTTCATGCTAACATGAATGGATGCTGGATCATATTGTTTGTAGGCAGTAAAGGTTGTTGATCTGATAGATATTAGGCTATATTGTATTGTCAATCTGTTAGATGTTTGCTATATTGTATTATCTCTACCAGAGACGAATTTGAAAAAATTCAATTTTTGCTACATTGGATTTGGTTTGATACAAATTGTGTTGCCATAGAATCTGTGATAACGCAATATTGTCTGTTGCAAAACGAATTATTACCACCACATATGTTTCCATGGCAATATAGTTTATTTTGACGAAACCATTTGTGTTGCCATATGATCTGTCACAACGTAATATTTTCTGTTGCAAACAGAATTATCGCCACCAAACATGTTTTCGTGGCAATATAAGTTATTGCCATGAAAGCAATTGTGTTGCCATAGGATCAGTCACCACGTAATAGTTTTCGTTGCAAAACTAATTATTGCCACTGAAAATGGTTCCGTTGCAATATAGTTTATTTCCACGAAAGAAATTTAGTTGCCATAGGATATGTCACAACGTCAAATATCCGTGGCAATATATTCTATTGCCACCATGTAAATCGTTGCAAAATACCATATTACCCCAGAGTTTGTATGTTGCAATTACGTACTATAGCAATGAATGCTTGCGTTGCAATACATACTAATGCAACGAAATCCTCCATTGCCATACTCTATAATGCAACAAAAAAGTGTGTGGCAATTACCATAAGTTGCAATGGCCCACAAAAAACATTGCAAAGAGCTATTGCAACGCCAGTACTTGCCACGCCTGCCAACCAATGAGTCGCCGTTGCAATTGCTAGATATTGCATCGATTTTGGGCATACTGCAACGTTTTTCCGCCGTTGCAATAGACCAAAAATTTAGTAGTGGGTGGTGACAACCATGTCCATCTTTTGTAATCCTCCACATTCGGGTACGCTGTAGGAGTTTGTAAAGTAGCACTAACTACGCCAGCAAACCGGTAGGGTACTGTCTCCCCGTGTGTGTCTGGGTGCATAGACCTGGTCCCTATACAATGTGTATGTATGTTACGCTTGTATGATCTGTGCAGTATATAGGAAGTACATATGAACCTAGAGCTAACTCTTAGTCCTTCTCCCTAGCTTAGTTATCTTGAGATAATTCCTGTGTGTCACACTACTCTATCCATTTATCTTACCCCTGTCTTGAGTATTGTCCCTACCCATCTTATGATGTACTCATATGCATAGTAAACTCTTTTGACCTACCTGCCTTCCTTTGGGAAATACGATACCCTTGAAAATACTCTTGGGTGAAATGCTACAACGGTATATCCGTGCACTTGCGGATTTGTTCATGATCGCTAAATATACCAACACTCCACCACTGCCACTTCCTCTTAGCCCTCAGCATTTTGCATCACAATTACTGTGTGGATTTGTTTACTCTTACAAAATTTTTGCATGACCCGGCACATAAGGCCCTCTGCACTTACAACACTTTCCACAGCTCTTAATTCAGCTATGGAGTTATTCTGTACTTCCCTTCCCTCCTTCTCTTTCTGCTCTTTCACCCATGGTTTTAACTATTTCAATGCAGGGTTGTACATTGCATACTTTCTGGGTACGGGGTTAGCTTGCTCTAGCCTTCTTGCAAACCAATAAGCTTGTGTTAAATTGACATGCTTATGGAATTGCTAGTGATGTTGTATATATTCCTAAAGGCCTGACACAAAGTGTTATGGGTCTAGAGGACCCGGCTGGGCCCTTAGGGGTGGCCAACAGGTGTGCCAGGGCCGCAGCCACCCTCCTTGGGGTGCAAGAGGAGAAGGAGGTGCCCAAGGTGGCGCCGTGCATGGCCACCGCCAGGCCCACCGGCGAATATCCTTTTAGAGTCCTTGAGTATTAGTCAAGTTAGAGAATTTAGAGATATTGGAGAGTTTGTTTAGGAAAGGATGGGTCAAATCTATAAGGAATCCAATCCTAGTTATCTTAGGAGTCAAGTCATAGGTCCCTATATAATTGAGGTAGTTGTACCCATTGGAAATCAAGAAGGAAGAGAATTCTCTTAACCCTAAGCCTCTCTACTTCCATGCACCTGCTCTCTCCTTCTCCCTACACCGCCCCCTCTCCCCTATGCTTGCTAGGCAGCCTCCACCGCCCCCCCCCCAAAACCGTAACAAATGGTATTCAAAGACTAGGAACTAGCCCACCATGTCCACCTCCAAGGAAGTCTCCCTAGACGATCTGAGCAAGCAGATCACTAACATGCGCGATTCCATCGACAAGCTATTCGCCGCCATCACGGCGATCGAAGGCCGTGTGATGGCCCTAGAGAAGAAGCCCACTGAGGAGGAGAGCGTGCACACCCTGAAGGCCAAGGAGGATGCTGACGCCAGGGCCAAAGCACTGGTCGAACTGTAGGAGAAGTCCTTGGCCGATCTGGCCAGGCGTGCTTCCACTTAAGCGGGTCGCAAATTGTTCATCGACAAGGCCAAGGAGACAGGGATATCCTACAGGACCGGCATCATCGACAAGGTGGTGAAGTATCTATTTCCTACCTCTGCAGATGGATCCTAGCTAGAGTAGCTTGCAGACACGCCCCCAAGCTTCTACCCCATGCTGATGCCAAGCTACTCCGGGTGCTCGCTCCTTGAAGTGCCTAAGACTGGACAAGATGGCGGAATGAAGGCGCTTGGGCCTTTGCTTTAACTACGATGAGCAGTTCAGCAGAGAGCACAAGTGTAAGCAACTGTTCAAGATGACGATCGTCAACGATTTTGACGAGGATGACGAACCATCCCTGATGGTGCTCATGGCCGGCCAAGAGGGGTCACTCGAGGGCTGGCGCACCATGCGCCTGGTGGGCACCATCTTCGGGGAGGGTGCATGTGTCCTTATCGACATGGGAGCGACACACAACATCATCGACTTCAGCTTCGCTCATCACATAGAGGTCCCAGAGAGGCGCATCAAAATCAGTATCACCATCTGCGATGGCTCGAGGGTGCACAGCCGCGGCCTATGTCGGGGTGTGCTCATCCAACTAGATCATATGGTCTTCCCTTCGATGCATACATCGCCACCCTCGACGGTGATATGGATGTCATCCTCGGCACCATGTGGCTCACGTCGTTAGGTCCCATTACTTGGGATTTCACGACCTTGACCATGTGCTTCAAGAGAGGAGATCGCATCGTCCAGTTCGTTGGAGTCCTACAAGCACCAACTACTCCACTACCACCCGCCCCAGTCCAGGTAGACCTGCCAGCACCACTAGTAGGAAGCAGCAGCACAAGCAGTAGTACCAGCAACACCAGTGATAGCACTACCAGCAGCACCACAGGCGCACAGCTCCCGGGTGGCACCACCGACCCCAGCACGTGCGAATATCTAGGGGACAGGCCATGGCAACGCCTTCAACATAATATCCCCACGCTTGACCATCTTCAGCAACATTCGGAGGGTAGTTCAGGAGGAGCCTAAATTGGCCACCATCAGGGATACACTGAGCAGCTCGCGCCTGGACCCTTGATGATGGCATCATCTTCTTCGACGGACGCATCTACTTACCAGCCTTGTCACCCCTGCTGTCGCCCCTCCTCACCTCCCTGTTGGTGATAGGGGAGTGGAGGTGCCTATGTCTCCTCACAGTCGGCAGCCACACACTTGCAAGCATGGCAACAGCTCACTCCTTCCCGGCTATGGTGATCCTGACACGGGAGTGGCCACGGGCATCCCTGCTACATGTCGACACCATCTTTTTGGACCTAGCCAATTGTGAGTTCCTCATTGCAGGGTGCATATTCTTTGATGTTGACAACGAGATAGGCATGCCAAACATCTCGCTACTACCCCATGAAGCCTTAGTTGTTCTATTCGGGGAGGTGTTGGACCTCACAGCACCAGGTGTATGGCGCCGCACATTCTTCATCTTCAAGGTGCCTGGAGTTCTTCTGACTTAAGAGGGACTGCAGCCGTGCATCTTCACCAGGCTGCCCCTGTCGTGCATACATCTATGAGCCCACTAGAAGGTTTGGACAGTCCTAGATACAGGGCTGGACATCGAGACGTGTTAGACATGGAGACTACGATGTAGGACAGCATGGTATAAATGTTGGACAAGAACTAGTTGAGGATTAGGAAACTACTCGTAGCAATTAGAGTAGGACTTGTCTAGTCGAATCCGACTAGTATTCTTGTAAGCAACCAACCTGTAACCCTAACCCCAGTAATATAAGGTGAGGCAGGGACCCCCTCGAAAGCAATTCTATACAACCAACACACAGGACGTAGGGTATTATGCAATCCAGCGGCCTGAACCTATCTAAATCGTGTGTTCGAGTTCACCTTCGAGTTCCTGATCTCAGCGAGCCCCACGCACTAAACACTACCTCGGGCACCCCCCTCGGTAGGTTGCTGAGTCTAAGCACCAATAGCTAGCGCGCCAGGTAGGGGACCTCACTGAGAATCCATTGGCGAACTTGATGGCCCAAGTCATCATCAAGCCAACCATCGCGTTCGAAGCGGGTGCGTTGTTCATCTTCAGCTCCGGGGTTTGCATTGCAGATGGCGCTGGGAATTTTCACTGCCACATTGCACCGGCCTAGGAGAAGAAGTAGTACGCCATAAAGCTCCAACGTCAAGATCTGGAGGATCTCATCGAGAAATCCAGCAAAATTTCAATTTTTGACCTAGTCAGAGTTTGGGTAGCTGAGTCGGAGTACAACTAGACTTCTTCTGCTAGTCCGACTAGTTTTCACAAGCCGGCGCTTAAGGCATCATGCGAATCGAACTACAACCCAAGACAATTCCCATTCGAACTTCAAAATACGAGTGCCATTTACCAAGCTACCTTGTTCAGATCACATTTCGACACGGATTTGATTGAGGACCCCGACTACTACTCAAACCCGGACGAGGAGACTCCTTTCTCAACTCCATAGCAAGACCTGGTGATTACATCAACTCCATAAAGCAGATTCGTCTACTGGCCCAACATGAAGCCACCTGCTCTGGCCAAGAATGATGATTCATGCCTCATCGCCTACCTTGATACTCTCCCTTACCAGGAGGGAACTCCTCTATTGCCCATCTACAAAGAAGATGACTCCACGGAGGTGATCACGTCAAGTTTGGGAAGCTATTCTTCGGAATGAGAACTCTTCGCTCACATTGCTGCACAAGAAGGCAAAGAGGAAGAGCAACCAGAGAGAAACCCATTGGGGCCCGAGTAGTCGTAGCCCCATGTGCACTGGAGTTGTAGGGGTTGAATCCGCCTCTTCATGAAACTGAAGGCCACCTCAACTCCTATTAGTCCTTGTTGTTTGAGCTGGGTGATTTTGTCCAGGAGTTCAAGTAGCTACAAGTAGTCCCCGTGTGAAGGATCATCCAACCACCTGTTATTCCAAGTCGGGTGGTGGCCTGTCACATTGAAAGCATGGGCTCGTGGTTGTCGATGTAGCACCACCTTTCCTTCCACCCAAAATGCGAGTCAAGTAACTCGTAGTCCAAATATAGGCCCTTCACATTCTCCCTCATCTGGATGCCTGCCCCTCCAACTACTTCAGTATGCTCTCGCTGGGGCTTGACTCGAAAAAACTTGTGGAACAATTGGAAATATGGCTGGATCCCAAGGAAGGCTTCACACAGATGAACAAAAATGGTAGCGTGCAAGATGCTGTTGGGGTTGAGGTGCACCAGTTAATGACTATGGAAAAAAATGGAGGTAGGCAACGCTAAACCACGCTCAATGAAGTAGGAAAAGATTACCGTCTCATCGATGTAAGTCTCTAGCAGCCACGGGTTGCCGAACACACACCTCCAGTTGATGATGTCCTTATTTTGGAGGAGGTTGGCCACCACCAATGCTTTGATGTCCTCCTCCTTCAGCACGGATTTCTTCCAGGCACACGTGGGCAATGGCAGGGCCGTCTGGTTAGTCTTGCCATATTTGGGATATTTTCCTTCTTCTTCCCGCCTTCTGCCACCTTGCTCGAGGTTGCCTTCTTCCCCATCCTTGTTGCCACGTGGGTCTTCTTTCACATGTTCTCGGGGGCTAAGTGGTGGGGGACGGTGGCGCTAGAGCTCAAGGATCAGGCAATGGCGGCGTTAGGGCTACAATGCTGAAGATGAAAGAGCAGATGCCACAAGTGAAACGGAAGGGCTGTTTTCATTCATTATTTATAAACGCGGTGTAGTAATAAGCAGCCTGGTTACAGTTTCCATCATTTTTGGAAGAGATAAGGTTACTGTTGGTGAACGGTCATGTTGACCAGTGGTTGACCCTTATACCCAAACTAGTCGTGTAACGGTTCGGGAGTTGTGTGCAATGTGCCCATCACCTAATAAGTTTTTTCTTTGGGTTTTAAGGAAAAAGAGATACAAACTACAGATTGACCCTCAGCCTAATTCTTTGATTCAACCTAAGGCTCGGGGGCTACTCCATATGGAGTGTGACTTTCATCACACTTCCATACAAAATTCAAGATTGAAGATTCAAGACCAAGTTAAATGAGGCTTGAGCACATTCTAGCCGCATGGCAGTGCTCGAGTATATTTGAAGACTCAACCCGAAAGACTACTCGAAGAGCACCAAAAACTAGTCGGAGAAGCCTACAAATGTACTCAAAACTGTTGCATTTTACTAAAAAGTACTCGGGAACTTGTCGTGCATACATCTATGGGCCCACTAGAAGGTTTGGACAGTCCTAGATATAGGGCTGGACACCGAGACGTGTCAGACATGGAGACTACATTGCAGGATGACTTGGTCTACATGGAGGACAAGAACTAGTCGAGGATTAGGAAACTACTCGTAGCAATTAGAGTAGGACTTGTCTAGTTGAGTCCGACTAGTATTCTTGTAAACAACTAACCTGTAACCCTACCCCTGGCAATATAAGGTGAGGCATGGATCCCATCCAAAGCAATTCAATACACTGAACACACAGGACATAGGGTATTATGCAATCCAGCAGCCCAAACCTGTCTAAATCGTGTGTTCGAGTTCACCTTCGAGTTTCTAACCTCGATGAGCCCCACGGACTAAACACTACCTTAGGCACCCTCCTCGGTAGGTTGCCGGGTCTAAACATTGACAACCCCCGCCCACAACACTAGTGCTAGACATGGGGGTCCCACGCTAGACCATAGCAGCGCCCAGACCCGACGGCACCCACGGGCACCGTTGTCTGCTGGCCGCCCGCGACTTCGTCCTCCATGGCTACATAGGGGACCTACCCTCCTACCTCCACTTCCGCGTTGACAGGGCACTCTACAACACTACCACTGTCCTGCCTGTTGGAGTCCTGCACATTACTCTCGTTGCATGCCGACAAGACGACCCACTTCCGCGAGCAGGAATAGAAGGATGGGTACCACTGCAGCGTGAGGACACACTGGTGATAAATCTGTCAGGAGATGTTATGGGTCTAGACGACCCGGATGAGCCCTTAGGGGCGGCTAATAGGCGTGCCCGAGCCGCAACTGCCCTCTTTGGGGTGCAAGAGGAGGAGGAGGCGCCCTAGGGGGCGCCGCACATGGCCATCGCTGGGCCCACCCGCGAATATCCTTTTAGAGTCCTTCAGTATTAGTCAAGTTAGAGAATTTAGAGATATTGGAGAGTTTTTCAGGAAAGGATAGATCCAATCTATAAGGAATCCAATCCTTGTTACCTTAGGAGTCAAGTCATAGGTCCCTATATAATTGAGGGAGTTTTACTCATTGGAAATCAAGAAGGAAGAGAATTCTCTCAACCCTCAGCCTTCCTACCTCCCTGCGCCTGCCCTGTCCCTCTCTCCACACCACCCTCTCTCCCCTACGTCTGGTAGGCAGCCACTGCCACTGCCACTCCCTCCTCCCCCTCCCCCCACAAAAAAAACCCTAACACAAAGCTTGATATCAAATATTCTTATGTTAAAGAAGGATTATCTCCTTACATGTTTCCCATGAGCTCTTCAAATTTGTCCCTATAATCCTGGACTAAACCAGATTGTTTCAAGTTGTGAAACTGGCCTACCACTTCATAAGAAGATACTTCATTGAATCTATCTCCAGCCAACCTACAGAAATGGTGCCAAGATACCGAAATTCTTTTCTTCCTTCTATATATGTAAACAACCACTTTTACTCTTGATATACATAACAACCACTTTTACTGTCTTCATTTGGAAATCCAATCATTTCAAAGTACTTTTCTGCTTTTCTTCTCCAACCATCAAAATCTATGCCACCAAACTCAGGAAATGATAATTTAGGCCCTCTTGCTATGGCTATGTGTTGAAACAGTAATTGGTGGTTAATGTTATATTGAAAGGTGTCCTGCTTATTGCTTCTTGTGGTGTCTAAAATTGGTGTTGGGATGGTTTAGGTTGGTCATTCTATTGCAATTCTTCAGTAGCCATTGCACAAAAAGATTCAAACTCATTTGAATCCCAAGGGCAATCATTTAAATCCATTTCAGAGCAAAAATGATTGCTGATATACTAAGACTCTTTTTGGTTGGGCTTTTCAACCTGCTGTGGCTTCTCCAAAAGTCAAAAGCCAACCAAAAGGGTTGGCTTCCACCCAAAGCCACAGCCAAAAGAAACTTTTGGTTAGTACAAATCTCGCAGCACCCTTACTCCAGTTTTCACATAGCTTCTAACTTTTCACAAAAATTACGCACTAGCAATTGGTTACATTGCGTAACCTCACAAATTCTTCCCATGGCCGGCGGAGTCCTACCCTCCTTCAGCTCCAACGTCGGCAGATCCCTCCCCACTCCCAGCGCCTCCTTCCAGCGCTCCCGAGGAGCAGCTCTTCATCTTGCTTGGTCCCGAGCGGCGGGTCCTCGAGCTCCCAGCAGCCAGCGTGGGCGCGACCCCTGTCCCGGCCCCGGTTTCATCGGCGCGACCACCTCCTCGAGCCCCGGCGGCAGCCACGCTCATCGACCAAGCACCCCTTCCCCTGATTGTGGCCGCGGCCAGCGCGACCGCCCCTCCCCGCTGGTGAGGAGCTTAAATCTTTGGCTCATCAGTGGTCAGAGTTGTCGAAGGAGGGGTTGGGGGCAGCGCTCAGGTGGTGAGGTAACTTTGGGTGGCGGAGATTTGATTTTGGTGGCTGGAGCTGAGGGAATTTGGCCCGCGGAGGAGCTTTAGGCGGTGGGGCAATGGTGGGGAACGTGTCTGAACTAGGCTAGGCGCTCAGCATCTTAGCCGTTGTGTTGGGGAGAGGTTGGAGGACACGAGGCAGCGGGCTCTGGCAGTTCACGTCGTTCCTCCATGGAGTCGCGTTATGCAAGCTCGTCTGCCACCTGAGGGGCGCGGCGCTCTTGGACGGGCTCCAGAACTCCGGTGGTGGCCGGAAGTTACTGCGAATTTTTCTGCATTGATTTATTTTTCTCAATTCCTATTGGTCTGCGTAAGATGCGTTTAACATCAGAGTTTTAGGTTCTTTCATAATTCATACGATGGATGGTGTACCCGTATTGGGACACTGATTTTGAGATGTTGAATTGTCGATGAATGGATGCCGATTTTGAGATAGAGAATTGCTCATACGTTTTGATAGTTCTTGATTTACTTTGGATTCTTGTTTCCTATCAGCTATGTAGCTTGTCCTTGCCACAGAGCTTGTAGCGAATGACAGAATGAAAAGGGAAACACATGAATGAGATTTTATTATCCACAAAATGATGATTCATTTTGACATCGTATTCCAATGATTTGCTTTTGAATTGGTTGTAGTCTGATCTGATATACTAGGAGATACTCCCTCAATCGTGAAATACAAGGCATTCTAGATATTTCAAAATATATTAGTAGAAGTTTTATGATCAATTTGCATATCAACAGTCTCTCATGCCTTCAAGGCGCTATAGACATTACTTACCAAATCTAAAGTTTCACAGCTATTTCAACCAAATAGCTTTCAACTTTCTCACAGCTCGCAACTCACAACAGCTTTTCCACATCTCACAACCTACAACAGCTTTTCCACATCTCACAGCCTAACAAATAGACCCTAAGCTAACCCTTGTGCTCTCCTTGACCACTCAGGCATATCAGTGAATCTGTGCTCTAGTAGTGAATGGTGGATGGTAAAACTGTTTTTGTGACATAGTCGAATTGTCCACAAAGTGTGTGGATCTATGAGCCTGAGCAAAATTTGATGGAATTGGAGGTGTTTGCTTACTCTCGAAAAGAGGTGGTTTTATCTTGCTATTAGATCCCTTGCCTTCTGGTACTGAAGTACCTAGCTTTTCATTCTTATTTGTTAGAGCATCTCGAGCAGATTGATCTTCCCCTTTCCCCTTTATCGCCCTATAGGGGAATCCCCTTTCACATTTTTTTATTTTTGGAGACAAGAGCTACAACAGATCCACTTTCCCCTTTCCATACTCTAACACGTGGGGCCAACTTGCCAGTGGCACTTCTATCCTTTTCTCTCCTCTCTCTTCTCTCCCTTGTAGGACCTCTCATCAGCACAAATGGTGGGGGCAGCCGTCAGCGGCGTGGGTGGCTGGCAGACGGTGATGGCATGGATGATGAGGTGGTGTGAGCAGCTACGATGGTGGATGGTGAGGGTGTGGTTGACGGTGGCGCAGGTGGCTGGCGGTTGGCGAGGGTGTGCCTGACGGGCGGTCAGTGAGTGTTGGTCTCAAAGGGATTCGAGCACAACAGATGGAATTGGAACAACACTTGTAATCTCTTGAAGACCATGAGTCTCCGCTTAGAACGGGGTAAGGCTCCCCTTTTATAGTGACTTGTGAGCCACTTTACATCCCGAAAATGTTCTTTCTCACCTACTACATTCCTAGGATATGCCGTACATAAAGATTATTGGGGCAACATGTACAAATTGAATTCTTCTACGTAGTCATGCTTCTGATGCCTTCATGTAGTCATGCTTGTCACGCCTTCGTGTCCTTAACCTCGGGACTTCTTCTCTGTGCTGATTTAAGTCTTCAGCTTCGCACTAAACGAGCTCCTTTACCTCGTGCCTTCAACCTCGAGCCCGAGATAGATGTCCAATCTCATGGCATCTAGTTCAGTTCTGATCCTAAGTAAAAAGTAGAGTCAAAAGCTCGGTGTTCAAGACTAGCTTCGAACACTTGAGGATAAGTTAAATTATAACATAGCCATCAGCCAATAACCGTTAGCTTTGAAGTCAAGGTAACAAAGAAGTTGTGAGGTTAACCAAGTTTATCCATTGGTCCAGAACTTGCAAGGTTAAATGAGTTTTATCTGCTGGCCCCAAACTTGCGAGGTTAGGAAGTTTCTGTTAGTGTTTTAGACTGACAACCCGCCTAGGGGGTACCCTAGGTAGTCTTTTATGCGGTAAGTATCGTCGAGAATCAAGGAATCAATGGTGACGCAAGGAAAGCGATTTAGACAGGTTCGGGCCACTAGATCGTGTAATACCCTACGTCCTGTGTGTTTGTTTGTATTGATCTTGGATGAATTGGAGTTGCTCTGTTTGAGGGGGGTCCTTGCCTGCCCTTATATGCACGGGGAGGCAGGGTTACAAGTCCGAGTCCTAGCCGAGTACAATTACAGAGTTCTACTTGGTTATGGCCCGAGTAGTTTTCCATACACATACTTGACTAGTCTGAGTGGGATAAGACTATCCCCTTGTCCTGATTATATCCAAGTATGTCCCTTAGTGGGCCGTCCAAGGTCTACTCGTGGGCCTTGGGTGCATGCCTGACAAGCCCCCGAGTACTTTGTAGTCGTGCGCCATAGTCTCGAGTACTGTGGGCACTATCCGAGTAGTTCATCGTAGAGGTTGAAGTGTTCGAAGTGCTTGAGTACTCTCGCGTGGCTAGAAGGTACTCTTCTTTGCTCCTTTGAGTTGCTTCTGCTTCAAGAATTTTTTTTATATGGTAGTGCGATGACAATCGCACTCCATATGGAGTAGCCCCCGAGCCTTAGGTTGAGTCGAAGAGTCAGGCTTAGGGTCAAATTCTGCTTCTTGGCTGTTTTACCCTCGGAAGTCTAAAAAAGAAAATTCTGACCATCGGGTACGGTACCTGCAGCCCCCGAGCACTTAAGCGATTTTTGTCGTTGAAGTGGTCAAAAACCCATTGAAAAGAGTAGCCGTTGGGTGTTTAAGGCAATTAATCTGCTTAAAATCTGTCCGTTGCGTAACTGACGCTTGGAATCCGGAGGTGGCGGAGATATAACTGGAGGGCCCCCTTTCGGTTAGTTTACGCCCCACTGTAGCAGATCTGTTTCTCTTCTTTCCCCACCTTTCCATTCCTATTTTCCTCCGCCATGATTCTCTAGCACCACCGCCGCCGTTGCTGCTTCTCTGAGAGAGGTTCGAGGTTGAGTGCATTTTGCTGCGAGTGAAGCTAGCGGATGCGCACCAAGAAGATGGGGAAGAAACCCGAGAAGGTCCAAGGCAAGGCTCCAGTGGCGGGCAAGGTGAAGTCCAAGAAGGGGAAGGAACTGGTGCTGCCGGCGCCAAAGGTGGGACCGACAAACCAGACTGCGCTGCCACCGCCTGGAGCGACGTGGCAGCATTCGGTGATGAAGGAGGAGGCCGTTCAGGCGCTAGTCGACGCCAAGCTTCTGCAGACGAAGGAGGTCCTCGAGTGGCGCCCTGCTTTTGCAAATGCATGGCAGTTCGAGGAACACCCCAACGAGACGGTGATGCTTGCACACTTTGTGGAGAGGGGGTTGGCAGTGCCCACCTCCGACTTCTTCAGAGGTATCCTTGAGTACTATAAGCTTCAACCTGTTCACTTGAACCCGAATGGTGTACTGCATATGTCAATTTTCGTACACCTCTGCGAAGTTTACTTGGGAGTTCCTCCGAGCCTTGAGCTGTTTAGGAAATTGTTTTGCTGTAAACCTCAGCCTAGTGCTCTTAGGACGGAGGTCTTTGGAGGCGCCAGGTTCCAACTCAGGAACTCGAGCGCGTATATTGAATATAACTTGACTGACTCCCATGGGGAATGGAAGAAAAGGTGGTTCTATATTGGGAACCATGATCCTCGCTTGCCAGTGCTTACTGGTCACGCGCCGAAGCATGCAGAGAACTGGGTGAGTGAACCTGAAGATACCCCGGAGCTTGACCATTTGCTGCACCAGATTACCGAGTTGAAACTACTCGGTCTGACTGGGATTAACGTGGCGGCCAGTTTTCTCAAGAGAAGGGTTCAACCTCTTCAAAAACGGGATCACTAAGGAGGTGAGTACTTGGGGTTCAATGACTCATCGCGTATGTTCGCTGAGGATATATTCGATGATGATTTGGAGGCACTGCTGGCCAAGTTCTTCAGGAACTATCAAGGAGTACCAGTTATACCTACAGCTCTTCGGCAGTATGATGCTTGGTATGAGCCAGAAGTGGTATGTTCTTGCACTTGACTTGTACTTATGTGAACTTTTGAACCCTTGTTTGTGAGTGTCGACTTGTTTTTGTAGTCCCAAGTTCTTGCCGGCTACTTGGCGCAGTCGGAAGAAGAAGAAACTGTTGTTGAGGAGTCAGAGGATGAGCCCTCTCCTCCTGTGAAGAAACGCAGAGTAGTTCGCAAGAGGTCTACTGCTAAGTTTGCTTCGACTTCTCCTCCTGAGAAGTTTCAGAGTGCCAAGGTATGTAGCCGTGTACTCACTTATAGTTGATGAATTTGAATTTGTAATCTTGTGATCACTTTGTCTTTTTCAAAAGGCTGGCGATCTGGCACTTGGTGGTGATGAGGCTTCTTCTGAAGAAGTAGTCGTGACCGACCCGGGTGTCGGTATTGCGTCTGTTGAGAAGGTGCCAGAGGAGGTGCCGCCAGCGGATGCTGGAGTAGCCCCCGTGCTGACAGCCCAGACTCCGTCGGCTACCACACTGCCGATCCCTAACCAGGCAGTCCTGGGTTTGCTTGCTGGAGGAGCAGATGTCGCGAAGGAAATGTCGCCAGTAGTTTCTACTGGTTCATTGTTGTCCAATGTGATTGCTAGTGGTAAGCTTTCTTTCGCGACTAGTTTTCTTAGTCTGAGTTGTATTGTAGTCTTGACTCTGTGTTTCCCAGGTCTTGGCGAGAAGACAGCGCCAGCAGCTGTTCCTGTGGCGCCGAGTACTCGGCCGCCTGTTGCCGAGAAGAAACGTGTGCGATTGCCGCCATGCTCAACTCGGTGAGTTTGTTTATCCTTGGTGTGTATCTTCAAGTTGTCTTGAAGTCGTGGAATGACTTTGTACTTTGATGTAGGGATGTGGAGGAGACTATCCCTGTGGAGGCAGGGGTAGAGCCGTGTCCCCTGACTACTCTTTCTGCACACTTGGAGGATTTTATTGTCAAGGAAGTGCCCGGAGTTGACGCTGGTCGCCTTGGAGCTACCATGTCTATGCTTCAAGAGGTGATCCGCTCGGTGGAGGATCCCTCCGCTGCTTCGGGTTCTGGGAATGCTTCTTTGTCAACATCTACTGGCGGAGCTCTGGCTGTAGTGGATGTGGAGAACTCCAAGGAACCAACTGCTCTAGGTATGTATTCGTAGTCCTGGTATTGTAGTCGTAGCATTGAGGTGACTGATGATAATCTTTTTAGGTACTGCTTTGGGTGCGGCTCCTCATCTTGCGAAGAGTACTCAAAGTCCAGTACTCAGCCTTCCATCTGAGTCAGAGTTCCATAGAGCTGTTGATGTTTTTCAAAGCTTCCAGGTGTGTTTTCTTTGCTTGTCTAATAGATTAAGTAATTTAAGGGACTTGACCGATCGTGTTGCTTTGCAGGAGCTGTATGACCAGACGCAAAGGAACACTCGGGCCCTTCAGGAACGAAACCATCATTTGGAGCAGGTGTGTGCCTGACTTACAGAATCCTTGAGGGTTCATGAAGCTGGAGCGAAATCCTTTGCTATGGAGCGGTTAGATCATGAAGTCTTGCAGCAGAAGCTGGAGAGCCGCTACAAGTCTTTGAATAAAAAGTATCAAGGTGAGTACTTTGCATCTTCCGAGTATGTCGGACTGTAGTCAGTTGTGTTTGAACTTGGCCGTTTTTGCAGAGCTCAAAAGGCAAGAGGCTGCTGCGAGTAGCCAACTCCTTGACTGGAGAAACACGCACGACCGAGTGGCGGATGAAGCTGAACGTCTTCGGGCCGCACTATCAGAATCACAGGCTGCTTGCGAGCATCAGCAAGACAGGAAAATTCAGAATGGGGTGATGCTTGCTATGGCCATGGTGACATGCAGAGATCATGTCCAGGCCATAGGAAGACTTCGGGGCGAACTCCAAGAGTTGACTGTTGCAGCTCAAGACTTGGTGAACGCCATTACCCCCTTGGAAGAGGACGCAGGACCTCATACACTAGTCGAGTGCTTGAAGGCTGCTCCAGGTAAGGTGGCAGGCCTCTGCAAGGCTATTTGCAAACAAGTCCTTGCTGTGGTCAAGTCATATTACCCGAGGGCAGATTTGTCGGCGGCTGGTGACGGTGTTGCTCGCAACTGCATAGAAGAAGCTTATGCGCAGTACCTCGAGGAGGCAGAGCCAATCGCATCCAAGATGTTTGAATTTTTAACTCCAGAGGAGCCTTGAACTTTTGTGTACTTTTGTAAACTTTTGAGTACTTTGAATAATATTGTCTGAGAGTTGAACACTTGTCCATATTTTGTTGTTTGAGGTTATCTTGACCCGGCACGGGCGAGGAGTAGTTCATTCTGCCTCGCCAGACCCAAGGTTGCGTGGTCAGACACGGCCGACCCTTTGAGGATGGAACTCCGCTTCGCCCGACCCTTGGTCCCAGGGTCGGATGCGCCCGACCCCTTGCCGTAAGGCTTCGTATCGCCCGACCCCTGAGTAGAGGGTCGGACTTCTCCAAGCCCCCAAGATAATGATGCGTTTTGAGCACAGGCCATCCTTGGCTAGAGTATTTCTGAGTTTTGAGTAGTTGCGGTGTTTGTTGAGTACTCTTGTTTTTGGGGGTGCACAGGTGTACAATACTCTTTTATCCTTTGTAGCGTGAATGCTTTCACGTGGGTAGAGTCAGAGGTCATCAAACTCATCGATCACGGGCGCATAGTAACTCCTGCGTGGGTGGTAGTTGTAGCGCTTGGCTATAAATAGATCCCCCTGGAGGCCGACCCAAATCAAGCTTCTGAGTAGCAATGGATTGCCTTCGGTTGCTGTTGTTTGAGTGTAGAGAGCCTTCAAAGAGTACACCGGTGCTAGAAGATTCCTCGTAGATTGAGACCACCTTCCCTCCACAGACTCTAGCGCTCGTAGGGATAGCCGCGATGCTAGAAGAATCCTCGTAGGAGGTTTCATCGCGCGCCTCATCTTGCAGCTCGTGATCCAGCGGAGTACGCGCTGGAACTCGCGGGTGATGGGTGATGAGTGCCGCGGTCTTTATCCCGCTCACTTAGAGGTGGAGGTGTGGCCGTAGAGTGGGTTGGCTCAGCAAGGTTAGCAAAAGAGCAGCCTTGGTTCCCTCTTGGCGCGGTGCACGGGATTCATCATTGCCGCTGTCAAGGCAGCGGCGGTGCAAAAGTACCTGGCGTTGCCTTGGGTAGAGGACCTGGATATGGCTGCATTTTGCGCAGCTTCCTTGCGTGTAGGTCCCACCCGTTGTAGTCGGCAGACCTGAGTGCCCTTGTGATATTGTAAAAGCCTGAGGCTTAAATGCAGCCTGCCAGTAGGCAGTTGCTTGTAGTCCTTTTGTATTTCGAGTACCTTTACTCGTATGTAACTTGTTGATGTATCTTCGGGCTTGAGAATTACTCTACCGTTGAGGCTTTGTACCATAGCTGGAATGCCTGTTGAGTTGGTAGTCTTGTGTCAAGAGTAGTGTACCTTGAAGTCAGTAGTCGAGCTGTTGGCTCGAGTAGTTGACATGAGTTTTTGCTTTGAAGCAATTACTCGGGTGCTACTACGGGTAGTAGCGACAAAGGTGTTCTATATTCCAAGAGTTTGGTACTTGTTCTCCTGAGAGCTCTTGTAGTCTGTAAGATCTGGGTCCCGTAACCTTTGATACGATGTAAGGACCCTCCCATGGTGAATTGAGTTTATGCAACCCTGACGTGTCTTGGATTCATTTGAGGACCATGTCGCCCAAGTTGAAAGAGCGTTCTTTGATGTTGCGGTCATGGTAACGCCTTAACCCGTCAAGGTATCTAGCAGACTGCACTAGCGCTGCGCATCTTGCTTCTTCTAGACTGTCTAGATCTATTCGCCTTGTTTCTTCTGCCAGTTCTTCATCATATTGTTCAACTGAGGGAGATCGCCACATGATGTCGGCGGGTAATATAGCTTCTGAGCCATACACGAGGAAATAGGGCGAGAGCCCAGTAGTCATGCATGGTTGGGTTCGTAATCCCCATAGAGCATTGGGTAATTCCTTGAGCCATTTGCCTCCTTTGGTGTTGCCGACATCATGTAGTCGTTTCTTGAGAGCTTCGAGTATCAAGTCATTGGCACGCTCGACTTGTCCATTAGCTCGTGGGTGAGCAACCGAGACATAGCAAATGTCAATTCCGCTGTTCTCGCAGTATTCCCAGAAGTCGTGATTGTTGAAGTTCGACCCTAGGTCGGTAATGATCCTGTTTGGAAAACCGTAACGGTGTACGATATCATCCAAGAAATCGAGGACTTGGTCCGCCTTGGGGCAAGTGACTGGTTTGACCTCGATCCACTTGGTGAATTTGTCAATTGCCACGAGTACTCGGTTGAATCCTCCTGGCGCAGTTGGTAATGGCCCTATCATGTCGAGCCCCCAGCAGGCAAACGGCCATGTTGGAGGTATTGTGACTAGCTTGTAGGCCGGTACATGCTGCTGTTTAGTGAAGAATTGACAACCTTTGCACTTCCAAACTAGCTGTTTAGCGTTAGCCAGAGCCATTGGCCAGTAGAAACCTGCTATGAAAGCCTTGCCGACTATTGTTCGTGAAGATGCGTGGTTGCCGCAGATTCCCTTGTGAATTTCTTCTAGGATTTCTTGGCCATCTTCACGGGTAACACACTTCATGAGTACCCCTGATGATGCGCTTTTCCTGTAGAGCTTGCCTCCGACAAGAACGTAACTTTTTACTCACCGGGAGGTTTGTTCGGCTTGATTTTTGTCAGAGGGTAGCTTGTGATCCTTGATGTAGTCAATGAAGGGTGTCCTCTAGTCAACTTCTATCATCATGATTTCTCACGTGACGTCAGTAGTCCGGACTACTGGCGGTGTAACTTGTTCAGGTATGGACAGCTTGTGCAGTTCATGTACGAAAATTCCTACTGGAACCTCTACACGAGTTGAGCCCATTTTTGATAAGACGTCAGCGGCTATGTTGTTGTCGCGGACGATGTGGTGAAATTCCAAGCCTGAGAATTTGTTTTCCACTTTGCGGACTTCTTTGCAGTAAGCGTCCATGTTGTCTTTGTTTCGATCCCACTCGTCATTGACTTGGTTTATTACGACTAGTGAGTCACCGTACACCAGTAGTCTTTTGATGCTGAGGGAGATTGCAAGACGAAGGCCGTGTAGCAGTGCTTCGTACTTGGCTTCGTTGTTTGATACCTCCCAGAAGATTTGTAGTACGTATTTGAGCTGATCTCCCTTTGGGGAGATGAGGAGTACGCCTGCACCAGCCCCTTTGAGTTTGAGGGACCCGTCGAAGTACTTCACCCAGTGCTCTGGCCGCTCGACTGGTGTTGGTACTTGATTTTCAGTCCATTCAGCCACGAAGTCGACCAAAGCTTGGGATTTGATGGCTGTCCTTGGTTTGAAGTCCAAGGTAAGAGCTCCGAGTTCAACTGCCCATTTGGAGATTCTACCCGTGGCGTCTCTGTTGTGGAGAATTTCGCCGAGCGGGAAGTTAGAGATGACTGTGATGTTGTGTTCTTGGAAATAATGGTGCAGTTTCTGGGAGGTGAGCAGGATTGCGTATAAGAGTTTTTGTATCGGTGAGTACCGAGTTTTGGAGTCCGAGAGTACTTCGCTGATGAAGTAAACAGGTCATTGGACCTTGTAAGCGTGGCCTGGTTCAGACTGTTCAACTACTATTGCTGTGTTGACGACATGAGTAGTAGCTGATATGTATAGGAACAAGTCTTCATTTGGAGATGGAGCAGTGAGTACAGGAGGCTTTGACAGAAAGTCTTTGAGTTGCGATAATGCCTTATCTGCCTCTTCTGTCCATTTGAACTTGTCCTGGCATTTGAGAAGCTTGAAGAAGGGTAGACCCCGTTCTCCAAGTCTCGAGATGAACCGATTGAGAGCGGCCATGCAGCCTGTGAGTTTCTGCACATCCTTGATGCTAGCTGGTGCTTGCATGTTTGTGATGGCAGAAATTTTCTCCGGGTTGGCCTCAATGCCGCAACGGCTGATGATGAACCCGAGTAACTTGCCAGAAGGTACTCCGAAGATTCACTTAGTAGGATTGAGTTTCCATCAGAAAGCTCGTAGACTAGAGAAAGTTTCCTCCAGATCAGCGATGAGTTCCTCCTGGTTTCTTGTTTTGATGACTATGTCGTCGACATAAGCTTCGACATTGCTGTGAAGTTGCTTTTCGAAGCACATATGTATAGCTCGTTGGTAGGTTGCTCCTGCGTTTTGTAGTTCGAAGGACATTATTTTGTAGCAGAAAGCTCCAAATGGTGTGATGAAAGCTATTTTAGCTTGATCTTCTTCCTTGAGGCTTATCTGATGATAGCCTGAGTAGCAATCGAGAAAACATAGCAAAGCGCACCCAGCAGTGGAGTCGACCACTTGATCAATCCTGGGTAGCCCGAAAGGGTCTTTGGGGTAGTATTTGTTGAGGTCGGTGTAGTCGACGCACATTCTCCACTCGTTGTTCTTCTTGCGAACGAGTACAGGATTGGCGAGCCAGTCAGGGTGAAGGACTTCTTTGATGATCCCTGCTGCGAGTAGGTTGGCTAGCTCTTTTTTGATTTCTTCTCGTCGATCTTGAGCGAACCTGCGGAGTCGCTGCTATTTTGGAGTAGCTTTGGGATCAACGTTTAAAGAGTGCTCGATCAGCTCCTTGGGCACACCGGGCATGTCAACTGGTTTCCACGCGAAGATGTCATGGTTAGCCCGAAGGAAACTGATGAGCACGGATTCCTATTTAGGATCTAGCCCTGTTCCGATCAGGGCTGTCTTGGAAGGGTCACCCATCTGGAGATTGACTGGTTTGAAGTCTTGCTCGCTTGCGGGTTTCACCTTTGTAGACACCGACTTGTTTTCTGGGATCTCGAGTTTGGTTGGATGGAGTTTCTTTGAAGCTGTGAAGATTTGTTGCATAGGGCTAGGTGCTTGAGAGGTCGCGGTGATTTCCACGGCTTCGGTGTCGCATTCGTAGGATCGCCGTAGATCTCCCCGTAGCGTTAGTTCTCCCTTGGGGCCTAGCATTTTGAGTACCAAGTAAATGTAGTGTGGTATGGCCATGAACTTGGCGAGTGCTGGCCTTCCGAGTATGGCGTGGTAAGATGTCTCGAAGTCAGTGACCTCAAATCCGATATACTTAGAGCGGTAGTGTTCCTTAGTTCCAAAGGTAATTGGGAGGACGACTTGTCCTATTGGTATAGCTGCGTTTCCAGGTACGATGCCGTAGAAGGGTGAATCAGTTGGAGTAAGCATTTTTGTAACGTCGAGGCACATCTTCCTCAATGTTTTGGTGAAAATGACATTGAGTCCACTTCTGCCGTCGATGAGTACTTTTGTTAGCTTCGATCCTGCCACCACGGGATCGAGTACTAGAGGGAACCATCTTGGTTTCGAGAACTTGGTCCATTGGTCCTTTCTGCTAAAAGATATGGGCACTTCTGACCACTTTAGTGGTGTTGGATCTGTTGGTTTGATGGCCATGATCTCCTTGAGTACGAGTTTGCTGGCTCGCTTGGATGCGGTGCCTGAGATTCCGCCAAAGATGACGTTGACTGTCTTAGAGGTGGTCTGGAAGTCGCCTTCTTCTTCTTCGTCGTTGTGGACTTTGTTCTTGCCTTTATCCTTTTTCTTGGTGTACTCTTCAGGGGATGGTGGTGCGGGTCAGTCTTGCATTACTCGGCGCATGCTGTAGCAGTCTATTGCCGAGTGTTTGCTAGTCGGGTGCCATGGGCACTGCTTTTTGAGTAGTTAGGTGAAGGTCGGCCCTTCATCATTTTTGTAGGATCCCTTTTTCCCGAAGTTGGTCATGGAAGCAACAGTGTTGTCGGGCTTCCTTTTGCAGTTGTGATTACTTGAAAAGTTGTTTCGAGTATCATTATGTCGAGTTCTATCTTGGTCATTGTTGTTGGTGTTGTCACGTTCACAGTTGCGGTGGGAGCCGAACCATTCTCGCTCTTTGTCTTCTTCGTCCGCCCACTGTTGCACCATGACTTTGAGGTCTTTGACGTTAGCTGGTCGTCGTCGACCGAAGTCTTGGTATGTTCATCGATCGTAGAGTCCGTTCTGGAAGCACTCGATGATGTCTGTTTTTGAAATGTTAACTATGGTTGCCTTCTTTTCGAAGAATCATTGTAAGTACTCGTGCAAGGTTTCACCTTCCTTTTGCTTAATTTGGCTCAAATCGATCTTGTTGCCTGGTCTAGCCATGGAGCCGGCGTAGTTGTTGGTAAAAGCTTTTGTCAAATCTGCCCAAGAGTCGATTGACTTGGGTTTGAGGGACTCGAGCCATGTCAGCGGTGCGGGTTCCATGCATATGGGAAAGTGGATGACTTTGGTATCGTTATTGCCCCCGGCTGCTTGGACTGCTAGCGAGTAGCATCGCAGCCATTGAATTGGGTCTTGCTTGCCATCATACTTGGTTATTCCTGTTGGCTTGAACTTCTCAGGTAGTCTTGTCTTCATTACCCAATTTTTGAAAGCAGGAAAGTGGTTGTAGTTGTTGACTTGTCACTCGCGCTGACTGTTGAGTATTTCTCGTAGATCACTGAAGTTTGACACTTCGTGGTTCTTCCGAGTAGGGAGAATACTTTTTACCGAGTTGGTGCAGCTGGCCTCTCCAACATCCTTATGGCGTGTTGGGGCATTGTGTTTGCTTGGGCCTTGGCTGTGTTGCCGAGGTTGGTTGACGACTTCATTGTCGTTTCTTGGAGCATCGTTGTTGTTGGCTGCAGCACCTCTGCTGCCTTCTTGATGAGCTGTGATGCAAGGAACAGACAAGATTGGTGATTCTTTGTCGAGTAGCTTGTAAGCTTGCTCCGCGAGTTGTGCGATTAATCCGTTGTCGCGCTGCACGAGCTGAGCTGTGGCTTCATTGTCCCTGTCTTGAGGCATTATCGTTGTTAACAGATTGATAGAGGCAATTACCGCAAGTGGGGTATTGTGCTCTTGAGCCTGTACTGCATCGAATGCTCTTTCGAGGTTTGTGATGGGGATGTTCGTAGCCATCGTCTGCCGTCGCTCAGCCCGAGTAGCGTTGCGCATCCTTCTTTGATTCCTTTGGTCAGAGGTTTCATTTTGTGGGGCGTCAGCTATAGACTTGTCTTCTGAAATGTTGTCGAGTTGTGCTAATCGCCTGGGGGTTCTGTTCTGGCTAGTACCCGGGTTGTTGTTTTGAGTAATAACAAAAACTTCTCTGTCTGGGTAGTAGCTTCCGGAGCTTGATGTTGCAATCTCTGTGGAACTTTCCTCGCGGTTGGAAGTGAGTGGGACACCCTCTTGATATGGGAGGTTGTCTATATGAGCGACAAGGCATGACTCGTAGTCGCGGGCAAGAAGAGATGGTCTCAAACCTGGCCAATGTACGAATCTGCCTTGTGATTTTGAAGTTATTACCAGTCCTTGGGCTGGACCAGATAATGGTATCTCTGGAAGATAGATCGAGTCGGAGTCGTCATCTTCGTCATTCCCGAGTTCGAGTTGAATTCGAGTAAGGGAACTCTGGTGGGCTTTGGCTGCATTGCGGAGTCCGTTTGGAAACCGTTATGGAGTCGAAGTTGGTTTGAGAAATGACAGGGACCGACTAGTCCGAACCGAAGTCGAGTCCGACGCGTAGTCGAACTTGAAGTTGTTGACTTTGAAATCTTGGTTTTTTCTGACCAATCCCTCCGATTTCTTCTCCTGGGCGTTGATGATCTGGCACCGGAACAAACCAGCGCCATCGGCGATGCAGAGCCAGGATCCAAAAATGAAGGTTGCGCCCGCTTCGATGGTGAAGACGGGCTTGATGATGACCGTTGCCATTGAGTTCGCGCTGAGAAACTCGATGAGTACCCCTACCTGGCGCGCCAGCTATCGATGTTTTAGACCGGCAACCCACCTAGGGGGTACCCTAGGTGGTCTTTTATGCGGTAAGGATCGTCGAGAATCAAGGAATCAATGGTGACGCAAGGAACATGATTTAGACAAGTTTAGGCCGCTAGATCGCGTAATACCCTACGTCCTGTGTGTTTGTTTGTATTGATCTTGGATTAATTGGAGTTGCTCTGTTTTAGGGGGGTCCCTGCCCGCCCTTATATGCACGGGGAGGCAGGGTTACAAGTCCGAGTCCTAGCCGAGTAAAATTATAGAGTTCTACTCGGTTATGGCCCAAGTAGTTTTCCATACACATACTTGACTAGTCCGAGTGGGATAAGTCTATCCCCTTGTCCTGATCATATCCGAGTAAGTCCCTTAGTGGGCCGTCCAAGGTCTACTCGTGGGCCTGGGGTGCATGCCCGACAATTTCCACCTACGTACGACGCTCGAGGTTGTTCAGTTTTTGGGCGATCCCCAACAGTGGCCCCTCGTGGGCGAGGGTCGACTCCGACAGGCCAAACCCACGACAAAGGATGGCTCTACCAAAAAACATCACCCTCGAGTGTTGGAGGTGAGATGAGCCAATAGTTACTTTCTGCGCCTTATGTGTCAACATTTGATTGATTGACGCTTCGGCTTCGGTTCAAGGTTCGAGACGCCCGTTTGCTCCCATTAGCGCGCCTATAAAAGGTCAGGGGTGCGAGTCACCTTTTGATTACCCTCATGCCTTGCTGTTACTTTGCGCACTGCCCGCTTGGTTCTTTAAGATTCGTGCTTGTTCTGCTGTTTCCCTTGATCTTCAGAGCTTCGAAGGTATTGATGTTGTCTAAATTTCTCATTCTCACTTAATTCTTGTTTTATTATTTCATTTTAATTTTCTCTTGTGTGTTTTTCAGCTAGCTCGGATCATGCAAACTTCAAGGTTGATGTCTTCCAAAGAACAAGTGGAGCAAACGAGGTTGCATGACGACGCTACTAAGGGACAAGGGTCTGGTGAGGCTAGTGACGTTTTGGTTTCTTCTTCTGTTTAGAGTGGGGAAGATCTTTCAAATGTAGAGGCTGACCCATCGGAGTTAATGGCTGGCAAGGAAGTGTACCCTCCTACCCTACGCTTTGGGCTATCATTGGCTTCGCGGAATACTATTGATTTCAATGTGAGTAAAGGGTATTTCCCCGAGGGTGTTGCTAGGCCTCTTGGTCATGACTTAGTGCCGAAACCACACATTGGTGAGGCTGTGGTATTTAGGGACTTCTTTACTACTGGCCCGCGGTTTCCCTACGATAAAACATTCCCTGTGATCTTGGAAAGATACAATGCCAAACTTCACCAGCTTACCCTTAACTCTTTCATTGCACTTTCCAAATTGTACTAGCTTCAATGTACTTTTGGAGGTGCGATTGATGTTGATGGGTTTGCGAGGTTATTTGAGCTTAATGTTTAGAAGAAAAGGGTGGAGTTTGATGATGAGGATGGCATTTTTGAAATGCAATTTGGCTGCTGCACGTTCACGACTCGAAGGAAAAATCAAAGCAGGAAAATTACCAGAGTCGAGCTTTCTTCGGCAGGGAAGAATAGATGGGACGATGACTGGCTCAACTATTGGTTCTATATTAAGATGGATATATCTGATGACTATAGTCAGCCATTTTATCCAATTTTTACCTCGCTGTCGCCTTTGGACATTACAACTGCTCCTCCATTTGTATGGTCAAAAGCTTTCTGAGAATGTGAAGATGCTTTTGTCCTTGCCTCCTCGTCAATTGCTGGGTGAGATTTTGTTGAAAAATTTGTGACAGCAGACAATTGGCCCATTTCTAGTAGATGGGCGCCAAAGCATATCGTGATGAAGTCTGTATCATGGTACCCTAAGCCAGTCCCTTATCCTATTTTTGGATTGAGTTTGCCGGATGGTGTTAACATCGCCATTTTTGTTGACAAGGTTAAAAGGTGAGCTGTGAATATTGTTGGACCTTGTAGTGAGAACGAGTACTTGTCTACTCGCAAGTTTATTACACATGGCCTCCGAGTGAACTGTGTTCTTTCGGAGATGGGTATTAAGGTCAAGCCTCGCAAGCCCTCCAAGCGGATGCGCGAGGCTGGCGTGGCTGGCTTAGTTGATATTGGTGGGAATGGTGGCAAGGGGAAGAGGAAGAAAGCTAAGGACTTGGCCTCTAAGCCTATGAACGAGGTTGGAAAGAAGTCCAAGGCCTCCATCCTTGAGGCCCTTAAAAAGAAAAGCTTGCACGGCCAAAGCTCTTCTGATTATCAACAAGTAGACATCTTTAGCAAGAAACCCGGGGTTGTCAAGAGCTCTGTGCCTACAACTCGCGATCCCGAGGCTAGGCCAGAAGCTACAAAGTCGGAACTCTAGGCTGTCGCTGCTCTTGCTAGTTTGAAGTTGAAGAAAGCTGGCAAAAAGGCTGGGAAATTATCAGTGTCATTGTTAGTTCGCAGGGCTAGAATTGTCAGTGCCGTGGATGCAGAGGAAAATGAGCATTTTTTGGAAGAGGATTTGTCTCTAGCCTCGTCTCAGCACCCTGAAGCTAAGGCTAAGTCTCCTCTGAAAGAGGTGCAACTCAAGGCTGCTGCTGCCGGCAAGACAGACAAGCCTGATCCGGTGCCTGTTGAGCCAGGTAAAAATGTTGTCAAATTTTTGCCTATGTTAGGCCTTGTTGATTCCAACAGTGCCTTTGTTAAATTTTTTATGGAATTGCAAAATACTGTTGGCACAGCTGGAGAGGCATATAGCGAACCCCCGTTGCTTCTCAGAGTGGAACCTTTACCTAAGGGTTCTGCTTTGCCTGCATCAGTTGCTAGCTACAACCAGGCTTTTGGCACCGATATCAAAGAAAAATTGTTGCCTATTCATGTGCTCGGGTCACGTGAGGATGATGACCCTTACAATTCACCACTGTTGTGGGGTTCTAAGGACTCACTCCATGCTGTAGATGAGACAACAAGAGCGGCTTTAGGAAAGGCTAAGTTCATCAAAGAGGAGGTTCGTGAGGAGGGCATTAAAGAAGAAGAAAAAGCTAAGATTCCTCAGGACTCTACAACGGCTAAGTTATCTGTTGAAGATGATGCTCAAGGCAGAGCTTTTGACCCTAAAAGTTAGCATCCTTTACTTCTTGACTTGTTCTATGTTTGTTGTTTGTTTTCTTTGGTTTCTTATATGTTGCTATTTGTTTTGATAGAATATGAGAAGCCCCTTCATTGCTTTGACCCTGATCATTTGGCCAGGATAATGGCTACCCTTGGATATAAGGTACTGTTTTGGGGATGGATGAGGTTTTAGTTGTTTCATAAATTTATTGTTTTCCTTAGTTTTTTACTTGTTTTTCATTGTTTCTCCTTTCTAGGCTATAATTGCTAGAAAGGTTGTTGTTGAGAGGCTTCAAGAGAAGGAGAAAACACACTCAGCCGCAGCACCAAGGTTATGGAACTTGAGGCTGAGGTTGCGAGGCTAAAAAAGGAGAATAATGCTTTAAATGATCCCAAATGCTTTTTGAAGCCAACACTGTGCTGCAGAAGAATAAGGAATTTTTGTGAAGACATGTAGCGAGCTCGTTCAGAGGGTAGAGATCTTAGAGAAAAATTCACATGATAATCTTGGCATTTTGGAGAAGCTTTGAAATACTATAGAGGAGGAATGAACAACCATCTCATCTTTGATGAAGGCCTATGCTGAAAAGGATAAAGCTTGTGAAGAAAGAGACACAATGATTCGTATGCTTGCCAAGAACCTCAAGGAACAAAAGGTTTTATTGATGAAGCGGAGCAAGTACTGAAGACTAAATTTGCAGAGATTTACAATGGATATAAGGCAGCTCTAGCAGAGTTTGGCACTGAACCTCTTCCTTTTCCCACCGATAAGGGTGCAAAGGAGATGTTCGATTGGATGGACCACGAGTTCGAGTATTTGCCTGGGGTTATAACTGGAGCTAGTGACTATGCTGCCTCTTTTTGCATTGAGGGCATGCTCAAACTGCTGGAGACTGAGGGTTATTCTGACTTTCTCAAATTTGGAGCTCGTAGCTATCAGTTTCCCTTAGCCTCGGAGCTTGAAGAATAAGAAATGTCCAAGAATATTAGAATTGTGAAGAGAAATTTCTATAAACAACTTTGGGTTGCTTTTGGGCACGGCCATTCGAGGCTAGTTGCCCAAGATCGTCTTGCGAAAGTTTGTGCTCTTTATCTTTCTTGTATTTTCTCTGGTTGTTTTTTAAGCGATACTGTTTTGCTTTTGAATTAGGCCAAGGAAGAGGGCTCAAGAGATGAAGGTAAAGCTGATGACTCTGGTCGACATGAGGAATAGTGCTTGAAGCTAGAAATGAAAAACTTGACTGTTGTAGTGTTTTAGGGCTAGTGTCTGTAAAATTTGGCGGTTGTAAAATTTTGGTGTAAATGATGGTTGTTTAACTTTAGCTGGTTTAACGTTGTTAAGTATTTGTGTTGGTCATCTTGTTTTCGATTTATACATTCTCTTATGAATCCTTTTGCTTCAAGGTTGGTTGTATAAAAGCTTTTCTCGGATTTGTAACAAAACTCGTAGCATAAAGGAACGAGCTTTGTCAGGTTTGTTAAGTAGTCCTTTAGCTGCTCGAAGGCCTTGCTCTGTTGCTAGAGCTTCACAACACCTAGAAAAGGGCAAGCTTTGTTCAACAACTTTTGGGATGAACCTATTGAGAGCTGCAATTCTCCTTGTTAGCTTTTGCACATCCTTTACTGAGGTTGGCTCTTTCATGTCGACAAGAGCTTGGATTTTGTCTGGATTAGCTTCGATGCCTTTTTTGAGACTAGGCATCCCAGGACTTTGCCTCGCTACATTCCAAATACACACTTTTCTGGATTCATCTTTAGATTTTCTGCTCTCAAGTTAGCAAAAGTTTCTGCGAGGTCGAGGATGTGATTCTCTCATTTGTCACTTTTTACAACAATGTCATCCACATAAGACATGATGTTTCCTCGTAGTTTCCTGCACAGGACTATTGCTATCATTCTTGAAAAAGTTTGCCCCACATTCTTGAGCCCCTTAGGCATTCTTACAAAGCAGTAAGTTCCAAATGGAGTTATAAATCTTGTTTTTTTCCTCATCTTCCTTCTTCACTCGGACTTGGGAACATGTTAAGTAGTGACAACATTTCACTATTTGCAGCGTCGTCTACTACTTTGTCAACTCTTTCTAATGGGAAGTCATCTTTTGGGCAGGCCTTATTCAGATCAATGAAATATATACACATTCTCCATTTACCATTCTGGGTACATGACTGGGCGTATAACATTTGCATCAACTAATCTTTGGACCTTTGATTTTGCAGCTTGTGCTTTTTCATCTGACAATTTTTAGACTTTTTGTTTTTCTGGTTTCATGCCTTTCTTTATTTCAACCTCTATCGACCCCTTCTAGGTCATTTGTAGACCAAGCGAAGACTTCCTTATTTTTATTTAGGAACTCGATTAGCTTTTTCTCTTTTTCGGGCTCGAGGTTAGCCCCTATTATCACAACCCTGTCTAGAATGCAATTATCTAGCAGTACTGTTTTTGTTTCGCCGTCTGCACTTACTTTCACTTTTTCTTTGTCCCTCTTAGGCTCAACATATGGTTTTTTTCTTTTCTTGTTGCTCAGCCTTGCCGGGACTTGTTAAATGGTGCACATTTTTCTAGCCTGGGGTTGCACCTTTCTCAATGTTCCTGGCGGTTTGCTGATCGCCATAAACTGTGATAACCCCTTTCAAGGCTGGGGTCTTCATGCATAGGAATAATTGCCTTATTGCTGCGTCAAACTTGTTGATGAACCCTCTGCCAAGAATAGCAAAGTTTGGATAGTACATCTCGACAACATCGAACGTTATGCATTTGATTCTGGCGTTGTCTAGGTTTCCAAATGATACCAGAAGTGATATTTTTCCTAAGGCTCTAACTGACCTTCCCCCGAAGCCAAGCAATGGCAGTTCTGCCGGCTCTAGTAGATGAGGATCGATTTTCATTTCTCTAAATGTATTTGCAAAGATGATGTTCGCGGAACTTCCGTTATCGAAGATGATACCCTCGACCACCATCACATCGTTATGCGACGCCGTCTTTAATTAGAAATCCTCTTTTGTGAAGGAGATCAGCATGTGTGCCCATTCTGGTGAACGACCGAAAAGGGTGACCAGAGGGGGGGTGAATGGGAGCCAATTCAAAAATTCTCCGATAAACTTGGCCTTAGTCCCAAAATATTTTTCAACCCTGTCTTCTAGCTATTGTCAAGATCACGTAGTCATAGCGGACCTACTGATCTTAGGAACAATACTAGGAAGACTCAGAAGCAACATAGAAGCAAACTCAAAAGATTGAGGCAAAACTGAGCTCAAAACACCTTCCAGGTATTAGAATTTCCAACCTCTTATCGGAACTTCCGAAAGCAGAATCGGAACTGTCTTGAAAGCTCCGACAGAGGTCCTTTGCGGTTTTGTCGGAACTTCTGACCCTGTATCGGAACTTCCGACACCTATCGGATGTATTGAGAAACTACCGACAGAGGCTTTCGGGTTTTTAGAAATTAAATCATCGGAACTTCTTGTCCTGTGTTGGAACTTCCGACCCGTCGGAACTTCCTACACAGTGTTGGAACTTCCTACAGCTCAGAAAACAGTCCGAAAAGTTTAGGTCAAAACTTTAAAATTTGATCAAATGACCTCCAAAAATAATAAAATTTTAACCATAGCTCCGTAACAACATACCAAAGCTATTCCCAAAAGATCTCCTCAAAAAGATCAAGACTTCACTACGGATTTCATGATTTCGGTCAAGAACACAAGAAAATAGTGGTTTCGAGGAAAAGCCAAATTAAGCCGAATCTATGGAGGACTTAAGGGTGGATCACTTCAAAGATGTTCATAAGGAACCCAACAACATATTCCCCCAACAAACCTTGAAGGATTTGGACTCAAACATGAAGAACGAAAATCCCACGAAAATGCTCCAAAAATACCAAAAAAGAAAAACACTCGAGAATCAAAGATTTGGCACGAATCAAGACATCTATTAAAACCAAATCACAAGGACATCATCTTCACAAGATGAGGACTAGCCTCCTCCCTTCATCCACCCACTAAAGATGAAGAAATCAAGAGAAAAGGAGCAAATCACCCTCTAATCTCCCTCCCTCCTCTCTCAGTAAGCGCTTGGCTAGCCTATAAGCAAATGATTTAGGATTTTCTAGAGAGGTGCTGAAATGAACAGCCATCCACCCAGATTTATAGTCTGGGAAGGATGACCAAACTACCCCTACAACTACAACTAGGATAATTACCCATACAGGGGCATTTTGGTCCAAGTTTTTCTACGCTCATCGGACGGACATGCCACCTTCACGACTTTGCTTCGCCTTGAAGCAAGCTTCGCGATGATGCCACGTGTCCTCCTTCTCGAAGCTTCGGCCGCATCAGGCTCGCCCCGAGTTTTGAGGCCCAAACCAGCAAACCTACCTACGCCGTTTGTTTTTGAGGCCCAAACCACCCAAACCGTCCATCTCTGCTTGGCCGCCACGACCTCCTCGATGTCGACGTGTGTCCGGTCTCTACCAAGCCTTTGACACCTCCAAGTCTTTCGCTCCCGGCTCCTAGGCTGCCTACTTGACTCGCATCCACCCCACTTATCCCAATCGACGCCGTCTCCGTCCAGTCATGTTCTCTTGCTCTTTCGTGCACCATGTGGACCGCCCATGACTCCGCTCGGACTCCTCGAGTCCATCGGTCCAAGCCTACTCGTGTTCATCTTTCACTACCCTTGGTCCATCGGCATGAACCTTTCACTTGACCTTCACCACACGCCGTCAGCCGTCACACCACATCCTACACCTGCACACCACAAGCCAAGAGTAACATCATTCCAACACAACGTTGTTAATCCCTCATCATCCAAGGGTGGCCACCATTAGTCCTCAATCTCCCCCTTGATGAGTGCATTGACAACACCCAACACAAATTCATAGTTTGAAAAAGAAAACAAGAAACTCAAAATAGAAAATCTCAGTCCCCTAAGACAGGGGCAACGGCTCTATACAACTGAGATAAAATCACATGATCCCTCAAGAAGAGGTGGAAAAGGACTCAACACCAATCATGTGAAGATTACAATCTCAAATCAACCGCCAGCTTCTCAAGAAGAGATAAAAAGCTCAACACAACCTGCAAAAGAGCACAAGATCATAAAAAGCTCACAAAGACTCCCCCTGAACAAAAGCACTCCCCCTGAAATCATGCATAAATGCAATCTCTCCCTTTTGATAGATGAATGAGTTTGTGTGAATTTCTCTCCCCCTTGTTGACAATGCAAACATCAAGACGAGCATGAGAGCACAAAATGCATGTCATGAAATGCATAATCTACCAAACTTCTCAAATATACCACAAAATACTCTCAAAGGCTACAAGAGAGAAAATGCTTGGTGGATCTGAAAGACCAAGAGCATCGCCATCAAGAGGATATTATGTTACAACCAGGAGGTGAAGCAAGTATCAAGTTTTAGCAATGTATAAAAAGATCACCACATGAGCAAACACCTAGTCAAGAATCACCCAAGCAAGAATAAACTAGGCCATCAAGAGCTCATACAAGGAACATACATTCTTAACAAGAGATCATTGCAAACACCCACATATGCATCACAAGTCATGTGAAGATTGTTGAAACCAAGTGCCTACTTCCTTTTGTAGGCATCTTGTAAAAACTAAGCAAACAAGAATATTAACATTAACCACAAAAATTTGGTGAATTATTGAAATTTTCTTTTACTATCATTTTTCATCATTTTTCACACAAAGCAAAATACATGAAGTGCCTTTGCGGCACAAAGAAGCCATGCTTCCTCGAGGGATGCATCATGGGCTAAACATTTGCAATGATACCTAGATCTTTGAACCAATTGAAAAGAACATGAATTCCAACCATAAGCTAAACATGGAACCAACATTCAAACAAGGGCAAATCATAACCAAGGATATACTCATGGGTGATAAGCAAGTTAATAGAGTAGAATTTTGCATTGGATTTCAAAACAGTTATCTCATCATGTATACAATATCATCAAGAGCATAACTGCGCATTGCATCAGACATTACCAACCAAGGCACTAGTTCACAAGTAGCATAAGATAGTAGTCAGGGCATATAAGAGAAGCTTATCTAGTGCAATATGATACAAATGCAATGAAAAGCCAAACAAGCATACTACAAAGAGCTCACAAAAAAATGGCTATACAGGTATAATACAAGAGAAGCTCCAAAACTCAACTCAGAAAGGAAAGCACACACCCAACTCCCCTCCCGCAAACGAGCAAAAGTGGCTTGATCCAGGGGTTTGGTGAAGATGTTAGTGAGTTGGTTTTGGGTAGCAACATAGCCAAGGTCAATGTCCTCTCTCTCAACATGATCTCTCAGAAAATGATATCTCACATCTATGTATTTGGTTTTTGAGGGAAGAACGGAGTTCTTGGCTACACTAATGGCACTCGTGCTATCACAAAGGAGGGGTATATGGGAAAAACTCAAACCAAAGTCTCTCAAAGTGGAGATCATCCACAACAGCTGCGAACAACAGCTAGCAGCAGAAACATACTCGGCTTCGGTCGTAGATTGAGCAACACTGGATTGTTTGCGGGAAGACCAGGAAACCAAAGAAGAACAAAGAAACTAGTAGGTACCAGAAGTGGACTTACGATCCAACCGACACCCAGCAAAATCTGCATCGGAGTATCCATGAAGTGTGACTGTCGAGGAAGCAGAGTACCACAAACCAAACTTAGGCATGAAATGAAGGTACCTCATGATTCTCTTTACGGCTTGACGGTGAGATGTTCTTGGTGAAGCTTGAAAATGAGCGCACAGACACACGACGAAGTGTATGTCCGGCCTCGGCGCCGTGAGGTATATGAGGAAGCTTCATGCTCCGTACTCCTTCAGATCCACCGATTCTCCATCTTCATCCGCATCCAAAGCCATCATCATCGCCTTAGGAGTTGACAATGGCTTGGAGTCAGCCATGTCGAACTTCCTCAACACATCTTTCATGTACTTGCCTTGGTGCACAAAGGTTCCATCCTTGCTTTGCTTGATTTATAGCCCGAGGAAGAAGGTCAACTCTCCCATCATTGATATCTCAAATTTCCTCCTCATATCATCTGCAAACTTGGCAACCAAAGCATGAGAAGAACCACCAAAGATAATATCATCCACATATATCCGAATAATCAACAAGTCATTGCCTTGCCTGAGGAGAAAGAGAGTTTTATCCACTAACCCCATTTCGAAACCATTCCCAAGCAAAAATGAATTTCAACCTAGCATACCACGCTCGGGATGCTTGTTTTAGGCCATAGAGAGCTTTCTGGAGTTTGAAAACATGGTCAGGATGTTTAGGATTCTCAAAACCAGGGGGTTGTTTCACATACACTTCCTCCTCAATAAAACTATTTAGGAAGGCACTTTTCACATCCATTTGGAAAAGCTTAAAACCTTTAGCCACAGAAAAGGCTAGAAGGATTCTAATCGCTTCCAAACAGGCAACAGGGGCAAAGGTTTCCTCATAATCAATTCCTTCTTTTTGGCTAAAACCTTGGGCAACCAACCTAACTTTGTTTCTCACAACCAACCCATCCTCACCTTGTTTGTTTTTGAAAACCCATTTTGTTCCTATAGGGTGGCAATTTGGAGGTGGTTGAACTAAAACCCAAACCCTATTTCTCTCAAAGTTTTCTAACTCCTCATGCATGGCATTGACCCAGTTTTAATCAGATAAAGCATGTCCAATATGTCGGGAGTTCAAAAGAGGCAACAAATGTAGAATGTGCAAAGTGTGAAAACTACCTAGAGTTGTGCCTAGTGGTGTGCTCATGCAAGTTACCGATCATCTGTTGTGGAGGATGGTTATGCTTAATGTGTCGTGGAACTCCTCACTCTGAAGTCACCTCCCCCTCAACAGCTGGACCAACTGTATTCATATGCAACAGCTCCACTAGATGCTCAATCATCATGTGATTCACAGGTGGGTGAGAAGCGGCAACCATTTTGCCATGTCGACATGGAGCACAAATAAGATCCTTCTCAAATTTTAGCTTAGGCAAACCTCGAACAAGATCAAGAGCACTCAAGCGGGAAAGCAAATCAAAGCTCAAATGACCCAATCTCCTATGCCACTTCCAAAGCTCAGAAGACGAACCAGCAACTAGACAACAAGAGAGACCAAATGACTTAGAGAAATCCACTCGAAACACTTGACCCTCGGGGACAATCACACACACAAGATCACCTCGAGAGTCTAAAATTCGTGAAGCCCCATGCTTAAAACAAACCTCAAAGCCATCATCAAGAAGTTGCAAAACTGAGAGCAAATTCAAACCAAGAGAGTCAACAAGAGCAACTCACTTGAGCATAAAATTTTCACTCACCTTGATGGCACCCTCGGACAATACCTTACCTCTGCTATTATCCCCGAAAGTGATGTACTCTCTGGTCATCACTGGAGTGCGGCTGGAGAACCATCTGTGATCACCAGTCATGTGATGAGAACAACCGGAGTCAATGAGCCACGTGTTCTCCAGGGCTCTGACCTTTTCAAACAAAGGGAGACCAAGGATGAGCAAATGTCTCAACACTATGGTTAGAAAAACAGGGAGAATACTAGTGTCGAACCATTTGCTCAAGAGTGGGGTTAGCAAAATCAACCATCTCTCATCTTACTGGAGGACTACGGCCACCATGAGGGGGTAAACGTGGTCCGTTGTACCTCTGAGACTCAAAGCCACAGCCATGCTATCCTAAGTCATATTGATCATGATGAGGAGCATGCCTGGCAAAACTTTGAGAAAGAGCTGAACACACACTATCCACACGACGAGGTGGAGGAGCTGTTCTAGGCACATGTACACCATGAGAGGGGTGGCACATGTCCTTGTTGCCCCATGCACGCTACACCTCAAAGCTTTCTTCTTTCGAAAGCAAAACTCCTCAAGATGACCCCCTTTCTTGCAATACCCACAGTGGAATCGAGCAGGCTGTTTTGGCTGTGGATTTACTTTGGGCAGAGGGTTTGTTTTGGGTTGAGGATTCACACTTGGTTGTAGCTTAGCTTTGGGTTTTGGTGGAGGACACCTTGAAGCCATATTAGGGAGTGTGTCAAGCTTGTTCTTGAGGTAATTTGGTTTTTCCACACAAATGGATTTCTTTGGGACTTTGGGTGGTGTCTCAATGAACACTCCATCTCGAACACACTTTGGGACTTTGGGTGGTGTCTCACATTTTGTGCTGGGTTGCTCTTCACTCAGTTTAAATGGCTGACTACGGGTGGAGGTTGCTTTCTCTCTCTCACCACTATATTGACCAACCTTCTCATCCAACCCATCAAAAAATCTTTTCATACATCCCATCAAATCTACACTGCTTGATAAGATTCCCAAGACCAAAACCATCAGCCCTTTTAAACTTCTGAATCATCATACCCAACTGAGGTTCCTTACTTGACAACCAACTGAGAACTGTGCGCAAGTAGTGATTTTCATCCTCGGTATTTTGCAAAGAACAACTAAGTTTAGGACACTTTGTGCATTCAGCAACTTTAGATTTAGCAATTAAATCAGATTTCTCATGAGCTTTAATCTTAGCACATGCATCATCAAATTGAACCTATAAAGCAGGGCATGATTTGCAAGTACGAGGTAAAACAGGTCTAGTCTTAACTTCATCTAGAGAGCCCTAGTCAAATCAAGTTCATCTACAAGCAAGGCAAGCTTAGATTGCAAAAAAGCTATACTAGCCATGTGAACAGCACATTCATCACACTCAACAACATCAGAAATAGTAGGAGCAGATTTAAGCATATCTATCTCAATCAAGGAACTTTCCAACTTAGCCTTAAGCTCAACTCATTCACGAGCGGCCTTATTAATCAACTTATCTTGATTGAACAGAGAATCATTCAGTTCTTCTACTTCTAAGGCAAGTTGTCGGAGTCACTTCCTTTATCATCCTTCTTGTTGTCGGTGTTGAGGGTCATGACGCAGTACCCATCGCGGTTCTTGTTGGAGTAGAAGCAAAGGCTGTTGAAGTTCTTACCATCCTTCTTCTTTGCCTTGCGGTCGTCGTCCTCCTCACTTGAGCTTGACTCGGTGTGGTCGTCGGTGTCGAAGTCGACGTCGCTGAGGGAGGCGATGAAGGTGCGCGCTTTGCCCTTCTTACGGTACTCCTTCTTCTCATGATTGGTGTACTTCTTCTTCTTCTTGGTGTTGTTTTTATTTTGTTCTTATTGTAGTCGTACCCGCTCTTGGACTTGTTTTTGTTGGGACAGTCGGCGGCGAAGTGACCTAGCTTGCCACAATCGACACAGTTGTTGTTGTTCCTTCGTCGGTTATTGCAGTTGTTGTTGAAGTGCATGAATCGCCTCGTGATCAAGGTGAGCTCCTCATCATCAAGAACCTCCAGCTGCTCCTCTAAAATAGAAACCAAGGAAGACAAGGCAAATGACATAGAAGAAGAGTTACCCAAAGACTTAGGTTGTCCAAAGCCTGACATGAGAGCCATACTATGTGGATCAGTAGGGCTCCCTTGATTTGCTCGGAGCCTCTCATTAACTTCCATCAACTTCAACTTAGCAAAGAGCTTATCAGTAGAAAGAGTCTCATAGTTTGTGGACTCGATGATAGCATCAACCTTCATGCCCCACACCTCATGATCCAAAGCATGCAGGAGCTTCAAAGCTCTATCATGATCGGTGTAAGGAAAGTTGGTAGTGTTTGCTTTTATCTTGTTCACAATAGTAAGAAAATGCTGAAACAAAGCATCGGCAGACTCACTGGGCAAATGAACAAAATTTTCATATTCACACTGGTAACTCTCAAAGAGTTGTGCCTTTACTTGATTGTTCCCCTCATGGAAACTTTGAAGTCGGGACCAAATCTCATGAGCAAGAGATAGATCCTCGACACGATCAAACTCAGCCCAGCACAGACTAGCAAATAAGATATCAACCGCCTTGTTGTTGGCGTGATATTTATCTCTTTCATCCTGAGTCAAACGAGTAGCAAGAATCACATAAGTCACATCCAGAGTGATTTCCCAAACCCCTACTCCTCTACTATTTAGATGGGCTCTCATGCAAGTTTTCTAATACCGATAGTCAGAGCCATCAAAGTAGGGTGCAGCGGTCGAGGAAGAATGCTCAGAGGTCGCCGTAATAGGTTTCGAAACCGATTAGGGTATGGAGAAACCCTAACCAGCTCTGATACAAATTGAAGGACCGAAAAGGGTGACCAGGGAGGGTGAATGGGAGTCAATTCAAAAATTCTCCGATAAACTTGGCCTTAGTCCCAAAATATTCTTCAACCCTCTCTTCTAGCTATTGTCAAGATCACATAGTCACAACGGACCTACTGATTTTAGGAACAATGCAAGGAAGACTCAGAAGCAACACGGAAGCAAACTCAAAAGATTGAGGCAAAACTGAGCTCAAAACACCTTCGAGGTATCGGAACTTCCGACCTCTTATTGGAACTTCCGAAAGCAGAATGGAATTGTCTTGAAAGCTCCAATAGAGGTCCTGTGCAGTTTTGTCGGAACTTCCAATCCTGTATCGGAACTTCCGACACCTATCGGATGTATTGAGAAACTGCCGATAGAGGCTTTCGGGTTTTCAAAAATTAAATCATCAGAACTTCCGGTCCTGTGTCAGAACCTCCTACACAGTGTCGGAACTTCCTATAGCTCAGAAAAACAGCCCAAAAAGTTTAGGTCAAAACTTCAAAATTCAATCAAATGACCTCCAAAAATCACAAAATTTTAACCATAGCTCCGTAACAACATACCAAAGCTATTTCCAAAAGATCTCCTAAAAAAGATCAAGACTTCACTGTGGATTTCATGATTTTGGTCAAGAACACAAGAAAAGAGTGGTTTTCGGGGAAAGGCCAAATTAAGCTGAATCTGTGGAGGACTTGAGGGGGGATCACTTCAAAGATATTCACATGGAACCCAGCAACATATTCCCCCAATGAACCTTGAAGGATTTGGACTCAAACATGAAGAACGAAAATCCCATGAAATATGCTCCGAAGATACCGAAATAGAAAAACGCTTGGGAATCGAAGATTTGGCACGAATCAAGCCATCTATTAAAACCAAATCACAAGGACATAATCTTCACAAGATGAGGACTAGCCTGCTCCCTTCATCCTCCCACTAAAGATGAAGAAATCACGAGAAAAGGAGCAAATCATCCTCTAATCTCCCACTCTCCTCTCTCACTAAGCACTTGGCTAGCCTCTAAGCAAATGATTTAGGGTTTTCTAGAGAGGTGCTGAAATGAACAGCCATCCACCCATATTTATAGTCTAGGACGGATGACCAAACTACCCCTACAACTACAACTAGGATAATTTCCCACGCAGGGGCATTTTGGTCCAAGTTTTTCTGTGCTCATCGGACGGACACGCCACCTTCATGATTTTTCCTTGCCTCAACGTAAGCTTCGCAATGATGCCACGTGCCCTCCTTCTCGAAGCTCCAGCCGCACCACGGTCGCCCCCATTTTTGAGGCCCAAACCGACAAACCTGTCTGCGTAGTGGTTTTGAGGCCTGAACCACCCAAACCGTCCATCTCGCTTGACTGCCACGCGACCTCCTTGATGTTGACACGTGTCCGGTCTCCGCCAAGCCTTTGACGCCTCCAAGTCTTTCGCTCCCGGCTCCCAAGCCGCCTACTTGACTTGGCTCCGTCCCACTTGTCTCGACTGACGCTGTCTCCATCAAGTCATGTTCTCTTGCTCTTCTGTGCACCATGTGGACCGCCCATGACTCTGCTCGGACTCCTCAGGTTCATCGGTCCAAGCCTACTTGCGTTCATCCTTCACCGTCCTTAGTCCATCGGCATGAACCTTTCGCTTGACCATCACCGCACGCCGTTGGCCATCGCACCACATCCTACACCTGCACATCACAAGCCAAGAGTAACATCATTCCAACACAGCATTGTCAATCACTCAACATCCAAGGGTGACCACCATTGATCCTCATCTAGCTTGGCTAGAGGTCCTACAGGTATGATTGTATTTACTTGTTTGAAGTAATTTTGCTTTTGTGTTTTGTTTTTGAACTCAAGAGAAGGTCCTCCAGCTATTGGCATTATCATGCCATAGGTGGGTAAGGCGTTTGGACTGGTTTCTGTGTATTCGAGTTGTGAGGATCCTCCCGATATTGGCATTATCATGCCGTAAGTAGGTGAGGCTTTGGGGTTGTTGTTCTGTATGTTGTTAGGCTTAGCTTTAGATATTTGGTTGGGTAGATTTGGTGGAGGTAGTGGTATTTCATGTAGAGGCTGGGAAGGCACGAAGCTAGTACCTTGCGAGGCTTGCTGAGTTTGAGGTTGGAACTGTGGTAAATGTTGCCATATCATGGCGGGTTGAAAGTTTGGGAGGTTATTTTTTGGGAAGTATGGATATTGGGGCTAGAAAGAGGTATGGTGGATGGTTTTGGTTGCTGCGGCAGCCTTTTTGTCTTCAGCTACTCTTTCGAAGGTCTTTTTGGTTTCAGGGCAAAAGTCGGTTGCATGGTCTAGTTGCTTGCCATGGAAAGTGCAGTAAAACATTTGAGGTTGGTTGTTCTAGTTATGCGGTCTCAGAGGCCCTTTGCCTCGGCCTCTTCCCCTTCTAGCGTAACCGCCCCTCTATCCATTGCCATAATTTTGTGTTTGTTGCTGCTGAGGCTGCCTGTTATGACTTGGTTTTGTTGTTGTGAGGATTGAGCACTCTCTATTGGTAGGACATGTTGAGCTAGGTATGGGTGCTGATATGGCACGTAGTTGTACCTCGAGGCTTGCCAAGTTTGGTCTCTTTCGGTTTGCCTTTGGCAGTTTCTTTCCATCACTCTTTTTCTGTGATCCTCATCTAACCGGCAATACCTTTCCAACTCAGTGAACAAAGCTTCCATGGTGTTTGGCTTCTCTCTTGTTAGATGCGAGGCTGTTGGGCCTAGTGCTAGCCCTCGGATGCAGGCTGCTATGGCCACACTTTCATCCACATCTAAAGTTTGCAACTTTAACTGCACAAATCTTTTGACATAGCTAGCCAGGGGCTCTTTGTCTTTCTGGATGCAATGAAATAGGTCACTTGGGTCTGAAGCTGCCTGATGGAAAGATTGGAAATTTTGTATCAGCTTGGTTTTGAGGTCTATCCAGCTGTACACTAATTGTGGTGGAAGTAGCAAGTACGAGTTCAACACTGCTCCTTCGCAGGCTATGATTAGGGACTTGGCTAAAACCACGTCATCTCCTCCTGCAGATGCTACTGCAACCTCGTAGCTCATTAGGAACTAGTGAGGGTCATTTTGCCCATTGAATTTTGGCAACATGACTGCCTTGTAAGTTGTAGGGCACGAAGTTGTTTGCAAGCCCAAGGATAATGGAGAGTTTTTGTCAACTGTTACATAGGTATTCATCATTGTTGGGGTGTTGTGCCCAACGAGGTTGGGATTTGCGTGTGGGATACATGTGTCGTTCATGACATGTTGTTGTCCTGGAAGTGGCGGTTGTGGTGGCATGGTGTGCAGGTATTGCAGCTCATCCAGCTCTTCTTGCAATTCTACTAGCTATTTTCTTGCTTCATTTAATTTTGCTATTTTGCTGGCTGTTAGTCATTGTGCCTGTAGCTCTTGAGCGAATCTTTCTTTTTCTTTTTTTAGCGTCTTTGGCATCAAGGCTAACTATCTCTCCGTCTCCCCAAGTGAATCATTTTGTGTGCACATTTCTGGTTGTACTTGGCCCAAGGTCGCCACCTCAGCTCTTTTTTTCTCACTTCTTGTTCTTAAGCTGGCTTCAATTCTTTTTAGTTTTTCCAGAGTGTTCATGTTGTCTTGATCAATAGGAACGAGCTGTCTCTCTTGCTTTCTTTTACCTTCAGTCATCTTCTTCTTCTTTTGTGGTGGCATTGTGGGTTGTTTTGTGGCTGAGAACACGGTGGGCGCCCTGTTGGTCTCAAAGGGATTCGAGCACAACAGATGGAATGGGAAAAACACTTGTAATCTCTTGAAAACCATGAGTCTTCGCTTACAATTGGGTAGGGCTCCCCTTTTATAGTGACCCGTGAGCAGCTTTATATCCCGAAAATATCCTTTCTCACCTACTACATTCCTAGGATATGTCGTACATAATGGTCATTGGGGTAACGTATACAAATTGAGTTCTTCTATGTAGTCACGCTTCTCACGGCTTCATGTAGTCACGCTTCTCACACCATCATGTAGTCAAGCTTCTCACGCCTTCATGTCCTTAACCTCCGGACTTCTTCTCTGTGCCAAATTAAATCTTCAGCTTCGCCATCTTAGCCTTGCACTGACCGAGCTCCTTAACCTCATGCCTTCGACCTCGAGCTCGAGATTGATGTCCAACCTCGTGGCGTCTAGTTCAGTTCCGATCTTGAGTAAAAAGCAGAGTCAAAAGCTTGGTATTCAAGACTAGCTTCGAACACTTGAGGGTAAGTTAATTTATAAATTAGCCATCAGCCAATAACTGTTAGCTTCGAAGTCAAGGTAACAAAAAAGTTGCGGGGTTAACCGAGTTTATCCGTTGGTCCAGAACTTGCGAGGTTAACTGAGTTTTATCTGCTGGCCCAAACTTGTGAGGTTAGGAAGTTTCCACCTATGAACGGCACTCGAGGTTGTTCGGTTTTTGGTTGATCCCCAACAATGAGGTGGCCATCGACGGTGGATGGTGAGGTGGCACAAGGCTGGGATGGCAGTGTGCGAGCCTGGACCGCGCATGGGTGGGCGGCAGCCGCACATTGCCATGACGGCAGCGGGACGAGCCGGGCAGGGGGTAGGCAGTGGCCTCCGGGACAGCGGCGCGTGAGCCAGGTGAGGGGCGGGCGGTGGCTCATTTAGGTGAGCACGTGCGAGCTAGTGGGCATCGGACGGCCGAGAGTCCATATCACCTAGGAGATTGGACGGTTGGAGAGAAAAGAAAGAAAGGGAGAAGGAAAGGGAGATGGGTGAATTCCCCTTTGTAAAGGGAAGAGGGAGGAGAAGAAATGGAATTGAGAAAAAATAAAGGGGAAAGGGAAATGGAAAGGGCATCTGCTGGAGCTAGATTTTCTCCCCTAAATTGCCTTTATTGCTTAAAAGTGGAAAGGGGAAAGGGGATCTGCTGGAGATGCTCTAAAGATCCCCAAAAGATCATCCAAACTCTTCTGCACATAATCATTATTCTTCTTTTGCTCCTTCGTAAATGACTACAAAGTGCACCTGATCCCATCCACTTCTTCTGCAGTAGCATACAAGTACTAACCACTACTTTCATCACTCGTCACCATCTTCTTCTCTTGTGAATTTGGTTCAGGTCTAGCCTTCCCCAATCAGATTCACAAGATTTGTTCTACCGCCACCAAGACAGCAGATTTGGCTCCGGAATTTTACACCAAGACTTGCTTCACAACACTCACCAAAGATCAGTCCATGCCATCGCCTCCATGAATCAAATTCGAGTCAGCTATGTAATTTTACGTGAGGACAAGTGCATGGCAACCCTTGCTGACATGAATCAATCGGCAATTTTGTGGAAAGTTGGGTAGTTTCCTCCAATCCGGGTGAGAGGATGGGATTTAGGTGAGTGGGTCACAACCACCTACCACTGTGCTGATCGGACAGGATTTGAGAAATTGGCTCTGGAATTTGGACAATTAAAGCTAAGGAATGATAGTTTTATATACCAATTGTCAGAATCTGAGTATTCCTGATGGCAATAAGTGTACAAACAACAGAAATCGCACAAACAAAACAACATGATATGCAAGAACAGAAATATTGGATAGAAGAAACTAGATGTATTAACTGAATTGTGGACAAAATTCCGAGGAACCTTGATACAGTAAGCCGACGGTGAGATGACCAAGCTACAACCAAGACTACTTCTATCTAGGGTTTACTCGTTCATGAAGTCGATACCCATCCCTCCCCTGACCAGCGTCTAAATAGCAGATGGCCTGGTCAAACTCATTGCAAAAGAAGATTAAGCTTAAACACCATTTAATGTCCCACAGTATTTAATTAAAGTACAAAACAACACTCTTATTGATCCCAGCCGAGGATCGCCAGATGGATGGCCTCAATAGAACTCGACGACTCGTTGTCATCGGCACTGACTTGTTCTGCTTGGTTAACTCTGATGAAACTGAATAGAAACACCTTCAACTGCCTGTTGTTGCCTGACACTGCACGCCAGCACCCGCCTCCAAAGGAGCCTCCAGGCGGAGCTGCTGATACCAACTCTTCATTTATCTGCCACTCAAAAAAAAAAAACTCTCCCTCTATCTGAGGAGAGTTGGGAGCATGTATTGGGATGGGCTATATGTCCATTGAGAGGGACAAATTCACTTGGGAGCTACATCAACACGATATGGTTTCGGTCCGATCTATGTATCAATATTTGATAAACCAGGTATCTCTTTCACCAAATTTTTTTGGAAGCCTAAAATACCTTTGAAAATAAAATTTTCCCTTTGGTTCCTCCAGGAGGGTATTATATTAACAAAGGATAATTAGACCAAGAGAAACTGGATTAGTTGTAATACCTCAACCCAATATATCATAGCAGTTGAAGTGTGGTTGTAGCTTGTGGGTTTCGTATCACCTTGGAAGTTTAGGGGGGTAAGTTTAGGGGGGTAAGGGCTAGCTTATAATCCTTATCATTTCAAACGTATATAGCACCTCCGAGTTAACCCTTTTGCATGAAGCGAGGACAAAAGTGTAAAAGAGGTGCTATGTGTATGCGGATCCGTTCCACATGAGAAGCTAAGCCGTAAGCAAATTTTGGAGTGGGGTGTTACGCTTGTAGTAAATAATGTTGTATTTGTGATAGTTATGAGACAATTAAGCATCTCTTTTTTGATTGTCATCATGCAAAAATTACATGGAAAATTGTTTATATTGCTACCAGGTTAACCCCACCTAGGTCATATAATTATATGCAACGGAATTGGTTAACGGGCATAGAAAGAAGATAAGAAATTTGATCTTTGTGGTGGTTGCAGCTATTATGTGGGCTATGTGGTGTACTCGTAATGATATAATTTTTGAGAAAAAAAGTTCATCTGATTTATGGGAGCAATTTCAGGGGAGCTTATTGGCTGTGGTTCTCATCCATGTTGCATCCTAAAGACACAAGGCAATCGATGTGTGCGGTAAGCAAAATGATGGAAGTTGTCGCTTTGGATATCTTCATCAAGATTGGATGGAATAGCAATAATGTAATTCGTTTACAATTATTCCTTTATTTTGGTGACACTACTAGAGAAAACACCTCTACTACCGATAGGGAACCCCACTCTAGTACCGGTTGTGCAGTCGGTACTGGCAATTCCGTACTAGAGGGGGTCCTTTAGTACCGGTTGAGATAATCGGTACTAAAGGGTATTAAAAAATTAAAAAAAATAAAATCCCCCCGCCGGCCCCGCCCACCGCTTCTATCCAACTCCGCTCGGCCCCGCTGCCCCTCCGCCCCTCCGCCCGAGCCCCCCCGCCACCGCCTCGCGACCGCCGGCCCCCGCTCGCCACCTACCTCCACCCTGCCCCGCCGTCCCTCCGCCCGAGCCCCTCGCCACCGCCCGAGACTGCGCCCTCCCACCGCCGCCCGCCACGCCATCCCATCACCACAGCCACCAATGCCGCCGCCACATCCACCAGCGCCATCGCCGCCCACCGCGCCCTCCCGCTGCCGTAGCCACCAGCGCCGCTGCCACCCGCCAGCCTGTGCGTTGCCGCCGCTCCTCACTACCACGAGTGAGGGGCGAGCGAAGAGGAGATAGGGAGGGGACCAGGGAGAAGGAGCTCCGGGGAGAGCAGAGGGAGAGGAAGAGGCAGGGAGGAGAGGGAAAGTGAGAGGGAAATGGGACCACCGGGGAGAGGATAAGGCTGTGCGCGTGGATCGATGGACAAGTCCATGCGGTGGGAAACCTCTAGTACCGGATGTAGGTTTCACCTAGTACTTTAGTACCGGGTGGAGCCTCCACCCGGTACTCCCGGTACTAATGTGCCTTAGGGCCTTTAGTACCGGATGGAGTCCCCACCCGGTACTAAAGGGGGTCACGGGGGCCTCCTCAGGGACTATTCCTTAGGTCTGTAGTACTGGGCTCAAATTGAACTGGTACTGAGGCCGTGGACGAGAGCTCATTTTTCTAGTGTGAACTTTTTTGTTTCTAGTGATCAGCATTGTGGCTGATTTTTGCTGTAGGAACTTAGCTGTGTGCGATCTCAAAGGCTGAAAAAAATTCCATTTTTTTAAAACAAATTTGGATGTGCCAAAAAGTATTAGGGAAAGGAACAACTATAGGAAGACTGCTACACTGATACAGCACTTATTTTCCTAATAATGGTAAATTTTTTAGGAAAGAGCGACTACCGGAGATGCTCTACTTGCACGTGTGCACCACCGAAAAGGAGTTATCCACCTTTGGTCTTTCTGGCCAATCACCGGTGTTACTTTTCTAGACCTGTTGCGCTCAACTTTTGACGTGGAACTATATGCAAAGAAAAACATGAAAAATAAAAAATATGTAGTTCGCAAACCAAATATCAAAATTAAATTCCAATTGCATCATTATATTTCAATATGAATTTCCTTGTGGATACTATGATACCAAAAGGAAAATTCTAATTTCCAGTGGTGGGTATTTACATTTCCTCTGCCATGCATTCACGGAAGCAAGACGCTTGAGCGGAAGAGGGTCAACATGGAAATCAGCTACCTGCCTTTGTGCACGATAAATCTGAACTTCATTTGGATGTCCATGGTGGCGGTAGCTGCTCTGTTTTTAGTGTCGTCCAGCAGGAGGAAGAGGGACATGAACTTGGTGGCGCATGTGACCTGAACTTCCAACGTTGGCCAGCTTCTTAGGGCGTCATTAGTTTAATTTCTTGCTGGCCTAGCTTGCCTCGCCTAGCTGAGCAAGGTCAGTCTTGCCAAGTCCAGAGAGCCAATATGCCTCGCCAACGCTTGTGACCAAAAAGCTGCAAAGCACAGATCTTGAAGTAAGCTTGCTGCACATCCAAAGGCCTTGCTCATGCGAACTTTATTGCCTAGCTCAGTAATGCAGTAACTAGTAAAAGATCCAAACACGCCCCTAGTCTCTAAGTAGGAGCCGATGGTCATCACTAACATCTAGTTGACATGCTAGATTTATCGCAAAACGACACTAGGACCTAAGCGTTTCTTAGAGCTAGCGATGGAAATGGTAAGAATCAGGTAGGAAACTTTACCAATTTTTGTTTGAGAGAGGAATACGGAAACTTCTGACTGTTTCGATTTATTTCCCATGGAGTGTATGTTTTCTAATTGTGTACGGAAAGGAGGAGGAGGCCTTTAGACTAGATTCATCCTCTAGCCATCTTGAACCATCAGATTCGATTATTCCTGCATAAAGATATACTAGATTCCTGCATGCACAAATTGAGGTGGACGAGGAAAACCATTGGTAACCTATATATACGTCCAGGCATAAAGATATAGATACACAAGTGCAGGTATGTGCTCCTTTTGTGTCGATTATTCGCCAGGCATCATGCAGTTTCTAGTTATCCCTAAATTAAACAAGATGCTTGGAGACAGAGAGACATACGTTATCGATGTAAGCGATGCACACGGCCGCTAAATTGCACAAATGAATACATCGCATGGTTCCCATCGACACGAGAAAGCAAGGTGCATGCCATAGATATGCATATTCGTGCTTGTATATATAGAGCACCCTATCAGTGCAATACATAATCATAAACGCAGTAGCGCAGCCAGCTCCTGATTCAACTTTGCCCTTTCTTCTCCCTGTACACTGCAGGCTCGTTTGCAGGTGTTTCCCCTTACGGTTGATTGCATATGTTATATATTAACCTCATAATAGTGCTTTCCGATCAAGCACCTTTTTTGCTCGTTTACTTGGTATACTTTCATCATCTACGATGTTAGCATAGTTCCGAAACCTATATATGGAGTTAATGCCAACACTTTTTAAGGACAAGATCAATTGAATCCTGTCTCTACTGATCTCCGCTGCATGTGTTGTTCAATTGGTTTTACTCTTGTTAATTCGCAGCGGATTCGGGGGAGCTATGTCAGACTTGTTATCCAAGAATCATTCTATACCGGAGCGGCAATCGTGGCCAGATTTGCTGCACAAGCATTGTGAAGACGCCGATAAAGTTATCCAACAGGATCGACCGGACCTGCGTGTCCTTAACATGATAGTGGGTTATGATCCGGAGCCACCAATTGAAGAGCTTGACCGCGTCATCGTCTGGTGCTTCGTTGACGTTGCTTCCAACTTCATCGTAGACCGGGTCCCGACCCAGGGGTAGCCTGTGTTTCTGGCTCTTCATCTCTACTGGATACAAAGCTTCAATAAACTAAATAATGCGAACGAGTTCGATACGAACCGCGCCATGCATTCAAGCACTTCTAGTATATCCATTATCTAGATCTGCTTGCATGCTTTGATACTGCTTCCATCATACTTTGATTGTTGTATCAAATTAATAAATGGAATAATATATTGCATGTTCTATAATATAATTTGCTACCCTCCGTACTTCCTATCTGAAAAAAAAGTTCATTTTACTACCCTTGCCTATCTGCTTTGTCCATCTAAGACCCTCAACAAACTTTAAGCTTGATTTACTTTGGTAAACTATTTTAATTTGACCAAATCTACCCCTAACGAGATTTATCTTTTTAAGTCTCCGCAAATAAGCTGAATTTCAAATCCAAATTTTGTGAGTACGTAATGAACATGATGACTTCTATTAAAAATATATTAATATTTTTATGGTTATTTTCATAGGTTCGAAATATTTATTACGAAATTGATCCTATGGGTACAAAGCAGCATGAAAATTAATCGTGAAAATTCCCAATATATTTTTCTATTATCAGGCATCATGTTATATGTCATCTGGTAAACTTTGAACTTAAAACTCGACTTGTACCTGGAGAAATAAAAAAGGAAATCTTATTAGGGGTAGATTGGACAGCCTAAAATAGTTGAGGGGAGTAAATTGAGCTGAATTTTTTTGTCAGGGCATTAAGCACAAAAAGTGGATAGGTTAATGTAATAAAAATAGAGACCTTTTCCTTTCTAGATTTATGATAGAGGCGCACATATGGACATTATTTATTTTGCAGGTGACTGTAATACTCAATTTTGCTTCTAGCTAGACAAGTAAGGCAAATGCACTATCTTTTGGCCGGTGGTGTGTATTATCTTTTTTGCTTCAATCTTTATTATTTTCGCTTTGTTGACAGTTGAAAAACAAGATTTGTCACCTCATTGGGGGTGATCATGTGATCGTGTAACGTGACAGCCGAGTTAGCAAGTATTTTGAATATTCAATTCGGCTGATCAGTTTCGCAGGGTTGGGACAAGCCCTGATTCCTGATAGCTCGGTCATGCATTAGTTTAAGATATGGGGCCGATAATGATCAGTTTAACCAAAACAGTGACCAGAGAACATAAAAGACTTGCAGGTCACTTGGACACAATAATAATGTCGATAAAGATATTTGGCTAGTCTCAGTGCATGTTTAATAGAGGCTTCAAATTTCATAATGTGCATTAAGTAGGGGGTCATGTAATTATTTTTTTATGATACGGCGATGAATTAACGAGAAGAGAGATGAAAGGAGTTTCATATAAATAAAACCATGTGTGCCATGTTTCCAACTTAACTTGTCTCTTGCATGTACTGCCCAGGAAACACCAAAATTAGTTTCATCCATCAACCAAATCTGTGCTTATATGATATTTTTGGAAACAAAAAATGAAACCTCACATTGGGAATAGCCAAAGAATCAACATCCTATTTAATTGATTGGCTATAATCTCCATCCTAAAACATAGCTACATTCAGGATTTAAAATTTATCCCAAATATAGAGGTTTGGAGTTCCAACAGCTGATATAATAGGTGAACGATCTAAAAGACCCGTCGTGTAGCTGTGCGTATACATTTCTTTTTTTACTCCCTCCATTTTCATTTACAAGGCGCACACTCTTATCAAGAATTGAACTTTGCAATGTTTGATCAATAATTTGACTAATATTCTTTTATATTTATAATGCAAACTTGGTTGGATTCGTAATCAAATATACTCTACAATCTTTATATGTTTATAGGCATAAACAATATAACATAAGATAAATGAATGGTCAAAATATTATTTGGAAGATCGTACCAAGCGATACCATGCCTTATAAACATATATGGTGGGAGTATCGTAGAGACATGAAAATTCTATGTATAGCAGCAATTACATATTCTGCGCATGGCATCTAGAGCAAGATCTGTGCGTGGCAAGAAAATGATATATTGGTAGGCATTGACGTGCGTACGCCGTATGAACACATTTTATGAAGGGCATACACTACTCGAGAAAGATACCACCCTCTTTAGTCTCGGTTTAATTTCGACCCGGGAGAAAGGGGGTGCACTACAATTTATTCCCGGTTGGTATTTGCAATCGAGACTAAAGGGGGCCTTTTAGTCCCGGTTCAAAAATCATCCACCCGTGAGGATCCTTTAGTCCCGGTTGAAAAATTCAGGCATATGTGTGGGACCCTTTGGTCCCGGTTGGTATTACCACCCGGGACTAAAGCAACCAGGATAAAAGGAGGTCCTTTAGTCCCGGTTGGAAACTCCAACCAGGATAAAAGGGTCCCCCACGGGTGGCTGAAAAAAGAATAAAGTTCTCGGACCCTTTTTATCCAGGTTGGTGTTTCCAACCGGGATAAAAAGGGTCCCCCATGTGTGGCTGGGAAAGGACTAAATCCCTCGAACCTTATTATCCCGGTTGGTATTACCAACCGGGATTAAATGAGGTCTTTAATCCCAGTTGGTGTTACCAACCCGGATTAAAGGGTCCTCCATGAGTTAATACAAAAGAATAGCATCCCCTATATAGATAGATGTGGTGTGTAGATAGGATGCCAAGGAAGCTATGCACGAGGCTTGAGGTCATGGGTTCAAATCCCACAGACTGCGCACACACATATTTCGCGTGAAAAATCGCGTGACTTGTGACTTTAGGGTTTAGGGACTCCCGATATTTTTTTTATTTTTGCAATTTTTTTTGCAAAACCATTTAGTCCTGGTTTTGGACTAAAAGGGGGTCTTATATCCCTGTTTTGGAATCTATGATAAAAGACCCCCCTTTTATCTCGACGGATTAATCCCAGATGCATTTTCCGGAGATATGCACCCTACGAACCGGTACTAATACCGAGTTTTGTAGTAGTGATACTTGAACGTTACTACTCTCTTTAATATTTCTTAAAATTTGGAATGTAGCTACTTTCTCCTTCCAAAATTTTAGCTATGCATATAGATATACGCTAGGTATAGATTCATAGCAAAATTTACAAACTTAGAAAACCAAAACAACCTGTAATTTAAAATGGAGAAAGTATATTTTAAGGGAGGCAGTAACAAATGTATTGTTCATGGTTGATTAGTTTAATTAGAAACACGAGAGAGAGATTTTCAACCGTGAAACCCAGCTGGTTCGCCTTCTTGTGCGAAGCTGATGCAAATCCAGAGAGTATGCACCTAAATTAGACACATTTTGGATGGACAACCTAAATTATTACTAGCTGCATAGCTGTAATTCGACATCATGGATGGATCCATCCATGGATATGGCAAAAGCAATGTTCGTACATAGCTGTAATTTGACATCATGGATGGATCCATCCATGGATATGGCAAAATCAATGTTCGTGCAAATCCAGAGAGTACGGGCAATCCTTTAGTTTGGATATGCCACGCATTCTATGCTATTTTTAATTAGAGTGTGTCTAGATAACTCTCGACAACTTTCATTCTCCATAGACGTACAGAACTACCATCACAAGCTTATCAGAAGCTTCTGTCCACATCTTTCAAAATCAGATCCTTTCCTTGATTAAAGTGTATGAGCAGTATTTTTCCTTAAGTGGCTGAGCAACAAAAGTTATTCAAAGGTAGAAACTAAGCATTGCTAAGTATAGGTTATTTACTAATTTGTTTTGAACTAGTGGCAATGATGTCCTAGCAATCAATGTTGGATTGTGAATAAAAGTAAGTTTTCATTCAACTTAATGCATGAATAAGAAATAACCATTAATTTTGACACATGAAATATGAATTTCTAAAATTAATAGGTTTAGATGCTCCGGGGCTTGCCTTGAGTAAAAACAATTAGCTTCTTCAGAGCACCATTCAACAATAGGAGCAACCTCAATGATCTCCTCGTACTCCTATGGTTCTTCAGATAATTACCTGAACTCAACTTCAGGAGCTTCAAATTCTACGATCACTTGTGGATAACGGACATTTAGTCCCGGTTGGATAGGACCATAGATCCCCAAAATCCAATCGGAACTAACTATTCGAGATAAAGGGGGGTCCTTTAGTCTCGGGTCATTCACTCAGGACTAAAGACCCCCTTTAGTCCCGGTTGGTAAAACCAACTGGGATAAAAAGGTTCCAAAAAAAGATAAAAAAAAGGCTGCGCTTTGCCCGCGCCGGCCCCTCGCCACTCAACTGAGCCCGCGCCGACCCTGCACTCGGCTGCCCCTGCACATACCTATGAGAGGGAGAGGGGGAAGAGGGAGAGGAAGGGGGCCAGCATACCTGTGCCCGGTGCACCGTAGCATCCCACCTACGCCCCGCCACCTCTTGCTGGCTGCCGCTCCCCCGCGCCGGCTGCTACCCTACACCTCGCCCCGCTGCCGCTCCTCACTGCCACTGAGGGGCAAGCAAAGGGGGAAGGGGAGGGGCAGCAGAGGGGGAGGGGGCGAGAGAGGGAGGGGGGCGGTGGTGGGAGAGGGAGGGGATGGGCCGGCGGCGGAGGGAGAGGGTTGGGCGGGAGAGGGAGGGAAGGGGGCGGCGGTGGCGGGAGAGGGAGGGCCATTGGAGGAGGCAGGAGAGGGTGGGGATGGGGTGGCGGCGGCAGCAGGAGAGGAAGGGCCGGGGGAGGGGGCGGGAGAGGGAGGGGAGGGGGCGGCGGCGGATAAGGTAGGCCGGGAGAGAGAAGAGATATGGGAGAGAGGGAAGATAAGGTGGAGGCTGGGGGCTGCACGCGTGGAAACCATCATTTTGTCCCAGTTGGTGGCCAACCAAGACTAAAGGGGTTGGTGTTTACAATCAGGACTAAGGGCTCCTTTGGTAGAGCTCGAAAAACGGCTCCAGGAGTCGTTTTTGGTGGAGCTGAGCCAAAGGGCTTAAATGGGAATAGCTCCAAGGGAGGAGCCAGGTGGAGCGGAGCCGTTTTTGCACGCGTGACATGGAGCTGGTTTTTTTGGCTCCTTGCGGCTCCGTCCCGCACACCAGCGCACCTGTTACCTATTTGCCCCTCGAGTTTGCCAAATTTACAGCAAAATTGCCACCGCACGACAGGCAGAAGCGCATCGCTCCGTGCCGCTCCCTCTGTCTCACCCCATCCTCGCGTGCGCTCCCTCTCTCCTCGCGCTCGCAGACACAAGACGGCGGCCTCGCCCACGGCGGAGCGGCAGCGGGGGATCCGGCGCCTCCTCATGCACCCTCGGCGGCCCCCGCGATGGATGAGGGGAGGCGGAAGGGGTTCGCCTCGGCGGCGCTGCGTGGGCTGGGGTGCACGTCGGCGGCGGCCTCGTAGGCGTCCGCGCCCGGGGGGGTGGCCGTGCGGTCGTCCGCGGACTAGCGCATGGGCGGCGGTGCCGGAGAGGGAAGGAGAGGAGGAACGAGCGGGGAGGTGGGGGGAGGCGACGGCCGGAGGTGACAGCAGGAGGTGACGGCAGGAGGCAATGGAATGGGAGGCCTGCGGTGGGAGGAGGATAACGAAGGAATAGAAGAAGATAATGAAGGAAGAGGAAAGAAAGAAAGAAAATAAATAGGAAGAAAAGAAAAAAAAGAAAAAGAAAAGGAAAGGGTATTATGGGTATTTCATCTTATCTAACAATTTTAAACTACACGGAAGTGCCGTTTTGCCAAACAGTTTTCCAAAAGGAGGAGCCGGAGCTGGAGAAGCCACTCCACCAGAGGAGCCAGAGCCGTAGTCGTTTTTGGAGGAGCCGGAGCCCTGCCAAACTGGCCCTAAAGCTCCCCCCGTCGGTGACCTTTGGTGGCTAATTTTTGAGCCGGAACTAAAGGCACTTTAGTTTGGGGTCCAAAGTGAACCGGGACAAAAGCTCCTTGATGGAAGGTTAGTTCTCTACTGGTGGATATGATGGAGGTCATAGTTAGATTATGCAAAAAATTTTGGTAAAAATAGACTATACAAATTATCTTCATGATAAAGTTGCCAGCACTAGTCTTCCAAAAAAAAGTTAACCCTCAAATTATTTCTCAACTAATCTAACCTTAGGCAATATTTCTTATTTATAAAAGCATTAATAATAAATTCTAATCTTAAAACCTAAATCCTATGGATTATGGGGTATTTATAATTAAGAAAAATTATTCATAATTTTATACATTTTCTAAAATATTAAGTATTTATTTAAATACCTTCAAAATAAGGTGCTAAATAAATACCTAATTTTTATTACTTTTTCCTAGGGTTTAAGAATTTTAATGCAGGAAGGAAAATAAAAATAAACCTAACAAAATTGGTTTCACTATTTTTTGACATTCTTACAAATTGTAGTGAATTAAAGATCAAAACTGAATTTAAATCTAATTTCTAAAACACCTAAACTCAAAACACCTAAACTCATTTTCCCCAAAACCCTCTGGAAAAACTAAATGTACTCACCACCGGCCTAGCCATGCACACTAACGTGCGGGCTCGGTCAAGCAAGCGGTACCCCCGGTCTTGACTGGGGGTATGCCGGCGGGTAGCGGTGGTTTCTTGCTGCCATCGAGGATTCCGACGATGGTGACTCCCCGATTAGACTAGCTACGACCTCACACATCTTCTGGAGAAGTTGTTGGGGGTGGTTTGGCTAGCGAACGGCGACTAATGGTAGCGACGGAGGTGGAGCGAACGGTGCTAGGGTTAGCGGCGGCAACTGGCTCAACAGCGGTGACTCGATGTCAACAAGCGACACCTACGACTTCACCTCGACATAAGACACTCGGCGCACTCCTGAACCCGACCTCCTCATGGTCGGAGCATAGCTCTTGACGATGGCAGCCTTGGCGGAGGCATGCGCGCGGTGGCACAGGACTTACAGCCAACTCGGCCGTGCTTTAAGCCAACAGACAGCACCAACACCATCTTTGGCTCATGAGTGACACACCTAGATGCTCAGATGACCACTACAACCCCAGCAACCTAGAGCTCACCTGCGGCGGCCTTACCAAAAGTAGAGCAGCTAATGGCGCTAGCGAAGATGATGGCAGGAGGGCACTACAGTTGACGGAGCTGGACGATGACTAGTGGAATGGGTTGGGGACTTCCAGGCAAAGGTTTTGACAGTGGGGATTTGATGGTGGTGGCCGTATGGCAGCGAACTGCGTTGGTAACCGGGGAGGTGGTGAAAAAATTGTGAGGCAGTGGTGAAGGTATAACTGCGACCCAACGGCTCGATATTTATTCAAATTTTCACCGTCTTTGCCTTGGGCACCTCATGCTTGCATGCACGGAGTTGTCATTGTGCTTCATTGGCACGTGGTGTTGGTATTCTTAACATTCACAAAACAATCAGCAAGCACATGGATATACCATTGTAGCACTTCACCCGTGAGTATTCAGGGTATCATATTTTCTCATGGAATGAGAGTGTAAAAGTTTTCTAGCTGGTTCATCCAAGGACAACAAGAATGAGGTAGGCAAGGGTAGAGAGGATTCCTATGGATTTATGGTCTTTGGTTAAGATAAGCTCAAACTCTACTGCTTACTTTCGACACTGGTCTACACCTGGTCTATCAGATGCCTCTGGCTATTAGCTCTATGCCGAACCCAAACATGGAGGAATACAAAGGATAGACATGACTGTCACCACCTACGGACTACCTCTCAGACCGTGGGGCAGGAGGCAAACAAAGGCAACCTATAGCCTAGACACCACATCTACGCTATCAATTACTACTCTAGCTACGACCAGATCTCCGTCCTAAACAGGAGTCCTTAACTAGAGTATCCGCTACAAGAATGGACGATGGTCCCACAAGCAAATAAAGATAGAGTTTACCTTACCAAGAGACTCACCACCATAGGCAATCATGAATACTTACTCAACTAAGGAAGCATTCGCCGAGGTATATGCGCGGGGAAGAGTGGTGACAGGCCAGCACTTCCCCGAACTACCCCTCACTCTCTCTATTTTCTAAGCACTACGGATGTAGGACTTTACCTTGGAGTGGAGCTCTTCCTCTCTTCTTGTGTGTTGTGTGCTGAATGGAGGGGGGTTACTTTTATAGTGGAGGGGGATCTTTGGTGAGTGGATATGCTCCAAGGATCCCATGAAATATCCCCCATATTCCCTCCATTTGTGAGAGATCCCACATCCAGGTGCATTGGTTCACCCCAACCCCCCTCAACCGCCTTGAGGATGTCACTATGAGTCAACACATGGAAGATAGGCGTGCACGGGCTCACTGGTGGTTCGGCTGACCCCTGGTTGCCGCCTCTTGCACCATTTTTTGGCTGGGATAATGCCTGGTGGGCCCTCAAGTGGGTATAGTGTGTCTTGCACCAAGTTAAGGAGGTTTAGCCCCTGTTGTGGGCCCATGGATCCCTGTGCTCTTCCTTGATTGGCTAGACTTGTGTTTCTTTGCACCTTGAGTATGTTTTTGAGCACGTTTATCCCCATGTGCAGACGTGATCTCCTGTAAAGAATGATTCACCAAAGCTTGTGGAAATAGTTAGAATTAAACCCCTATCTCTAGTTTGGTGTTTGTTTCGTCACTTTTCTCTATTAGAGTTGACGGTCGGATATGGAATTTAAGGACCGTCAACACATGGCCTGGCCATACCACCTTGACTCGTCGGTGGCAAGCAGCTGCATGTCAGCACCGTGCCTCTGCACCTCCCCCTTCTTCTCTATTTTCCGCTCGATTTCAACCCGAGATTCCTCAACTTTCTCAATCCCAACTCGACTGACTCCTTTAAACAATCTTGTAGACCGATCATCAGGCTTCAATCAACTGATTTGCATTTTGGTTGATAGATCAACTAATTGCTCCGATTGAGTCCCCAAAATCTGGCCAAAACACTAAACCTCGGTGCTCAATGGCTCAAGCCATTCAGTTTTGTCTGTCCAGTGCAAAAACAGCACATGTTTCAAACTTTGAGCTCACATCTAAATTTGAATTCCATTTCTTCTTTGTCCAACAACTTATCCAAATGATTCACTGTATACCCAAGATCACATATGGTCCAAAAACATCCTGAGTTTACATGTAAACTCCTTGAAAAATCGAGCTCAAATTTGCCCACTTATCACTGATTTCAGACTTCAAATTTTCCTAAGTTTGATCAAGTTGACCTTAGTTAACCTGTCTGAATTTGAATTTGAAATGCTTCTGTCTTGAATTTGATCTCAAACTTGATTCCATTGAATTCTAAACACTTTCAACTCATGATTCCAATTTTTGTCAATTTTTTCAAATTTGGATCATTTATTTGTATTTTTGGTCAAATTTGGCTCAAATTTGAACTTAACTCATTAACCTCTTTTTCAGCCAAATTTTTCATTAACCTAATGATGATCTCCTTTGGGTCTTAAAGACACTTGGTGTTACAGCCAGCGCTAACGCCGAAAACAATTTCATTTTCTAAAAAAAATTGGGATGGGCCAAAAAATATTAGGTTAATAAGGAACAACTATTGGAAGACTGCTACATCACTTATTTTCCAAATAATGGTAGATTTTTGAGGAAAGACCGACTACCGCAGATGATCTAGTTGCACGCGCGCACGTCCCAAAAGAAGTCATCTTTGCTCTATCTGGCCAATCACCGGTGTTACTTTTCTAGACCTGTTGCGCTCAACTGTTAATGTGGAACTACGTGCAAACAAAAACTTTGAGAAATAAAAATATGTAGTTCGCTAACGAAGTATCAAAATTAAATTCCAATTACATCATTATATTTCAATATGTATTTCCCTTTGGATACTGCGATACCCAAAGGAAAATCCAGGTTTCCAGTGGCCACCCTTTTTTTTTGCTTATCACCGCCAGTTCAAATAAAACTGGTGGTGATAGTCCGGTGGTAATGGTCCCTTCTGTAGTAGTGATTTATTTCCCCATGTTTTCTAATTGTGTATGGAAAGGAGGAGGCCTTTAGGCTAGATTCATCCTCTAGCCATCTTGAACAATCAGATTCGATTATTCCTGCATAAAGATATACTAGATTCCTGCATGCAAAAATTGAGGTGGAGACAAAACCATTGGTAACCTATATATAGGTCCAGGCATAAAGATATAGATACACAAGTGCAGGTATATGCTCCTTTTGTCTCGATTATTCGCCAGGTATCATGCAGTTTCTTGTTATCCCTAAACAAGATGCTCTTGCGGAGAGGGAGACATACGTTAACGATGTAAGCGATGCACACGGCCGCTAAATTGCACAAATGAATACATCACATGGTTCTCATCGACACGAGAAATCAAGCTGCATGCCATAGATATACATATTCGTGCTTGTATATATAGAGCACCCTATCAGTGCAATATATACATAATCATAAACGCAGTAGGGCAGCCAGCTCCTGATTCAACTTTGCCCTTTCTTCTCCCTGTATACTGCAGGCTCGTTTGCAGGTGTTTTATATTAACCTCATAATAGTGCTTTCCGATCAAGCACCTTTTTTACTTGGTATAGGTATACTTTCATCATGTACGATGTTAGCATAGTTCCGAAACCTATGTATGAAGTTAATGCCAACATTTTTTTAGGAGAAGAATTGAATCCTGTCTCTACTGATCTCGGCTGCATGTGTTGTTCAATTGCTTTTACTCTTGTTAATTCGCAGCGGATTCGGGAGAGCTATGTCGGGTATTCCGGAGCGGCAATCGTGGCCAGACTTGTTACACAAGCATTGTGAAGACGCCGATAAAGTTATCCAACAGGATCGACCGGACCTGCGTGTCATTAACATGATAGTGGGTTCTGATCCGGAGCCACCAATTGAAGAGCTTGACCGCGTCATCGTCTGGTGCTTCCTTGACGTTGGTTCCAACTTCATCGTAGACCGGGTCCCGACCCAGGGGTAGCCTGTCCTGTGATTCTGGCTCTTCATCTCTACTGGATACAAAGCTTGAATAAACTAAATAATGCGAACGAGTTCGATACAAACCGCGCCATGCATTCAGGCACTTCTAGTGTATCCATTATCTAGATCTGCTTGCATGCTTTGATACTGCTTCCATCATACTTTGATTGTTGTATCAAATTAATAAATGGAATAATGTATTGCGTGTTCTATAATATAATTTGCTACCCTCCGTACTTTCTATCTGAAAAAAGTTCATTTTACTACCTTTACCTATCTGCTTTGTCCATCTAACACCCTCAACAAACTTTAAGCTTGATTTACTTTGTTAAACTTTTTCAATTTGTCCAAATCTACCCCTAATGAGATTTATCTTTTTAAGTCTCCGCATACAAGCTGAATTTCAAATCAAAAATTTGTGAGTAGGTAATGAACATGATGACTTCTATTTAAAAATATACTAATATTTTTATGGTTATTTTCATAGGTTTGAAATATTTATTATGAAATTGACCCTACGGGTACAAAACAGCATGAAAAGTAATCGTGAAAATTCCCAATATATTTTTCTATTATTAAGCATCATGTTATAAGTCATCCGGTAAAATTTGAATTTAAAACTCGACTTGCACATGGATAAATAAAAAAGGAAATCTTTTTAGGGGTAGATTGGACAGCCTAAAATAGTTGAGGGGAGTAAATTGAGCTGAATTTTTTTGTTAGGGGATTAAGCACACAAAGTGGATAGGTGAATGTAATAAAATGGAGACCTTTTCGTTTCTAGATTTTTGATAGAGGCACACATATGGACATTATTTATTTTGATTTGCAGGTGACTGTAATACTCAATTTTGCTTCTAGATAAGTAAGGCAAATGTACTATCTTTTCGCCGGTGGTGTGTATTATCTCTTTTGCTGCAATCTTTATTATTTGTCACCTCATTGAGAGTGATCATGTGATTGTGTAACGTGACAGCCGAGTTAGCAAGTATTTTGAATATTCAATTCAGCTGATCAGTTTCGCAGGGTTGGGACAAGCCCTGATTACTTAGCTCGGTGTTCGATTTATAAGCTCTGCAGTCCACTAGGGTGTACCTAAGTTGTTGATTTGTAGGTGAGGGCGATTGCGAAAGCAAGAATTCGAAGGTGATTGTGAGAACATGAAGGGGACACGAGGGTAGATTCGCTCCTCCGGAGAGTAATACCCTACGTTCTGTATGTTGGTGTATTGTATTGCTCAATGGTTCGATGCCCTCGGTAGGCTCCCTTGGCCACGTTATATAGGCTGATGACCTAAGGTTACAAGTCGGTTTGAATCTATTCCACTCGATAGTTACATGGAAGGTAATCTAAATAAGACCACAATAATACATGTTCCATGATATCTGGGCAGATTTGAACTATCTTGTTGCCTAGTCGGGTGGGCCCACTTGTCAGGTCCAGCCAGTATCCTGGTTGGTAGGGACCCATGGGGTACCCATATCCCTCAAGCCCCCGAGCAATGTGTAGGCGAATAGAAACTTGAGGTCATCACAACGAAGCTTGAAATGAAGTCGGATGAAGCTGCGATGGCATCATGGTGACAGAGAGGCTACGCAGTGCTCAAAGAAGAAGAAAATCTAAGCGAACGCAGAGCCAACGCGCAGAGCGAAGTCGAGCGCCGAGTTGCTGGATGTTGGTATCCAGTAGGTTGAAGCGAAGGTTACGGAGGGTGTCGCAAGATGCACTTCGTAGGAGTAGCCTCCGAGCATTGAAGTGATTAGAATAATTGGTCCAATGGTCAAAGAAGAAAAAAATTAATCCCTGAAGCAGATCCTAGTGCCTGAGCACAAGGATAGGCGCACCCACGGAGGCCCGCTGACCAAAAGAACACACCCAAATCTTTGAAGATAAGGACTAATGCAACGATAGAGACACATCAAAGATGCCTGTCCACAAATACTGCACCGCCTAAGCAACTGCAAGATTCCTGTCAGCCCTTGCGGAGGTCAGGCCTAGCATCACATGAAGACTATGCAACCTTATCATCCTTGGAGAATCTTGTCGTGAGTCCTAACGGACCTACTGTAGCACCTTGGCAGTGTACTAGCCATCCTGCTATAAATAGACCACAGTTCATCACAAGAACCATGTCCCAAATAATAGCACTCGTAGGTTGGAAGCTTGTAGTCTTTGATAGGAGTAGCACCTACCCGAAAGCCTGATGCCAAAAGAATTCTCATGAGGAAAACTAGGATGCTTCTTTCCTTCACAGTCTCTTTGATGAAGTCAGGAGGTGACGATGCTAGAAGAATCCTCGTGAGGAGGCTGTATAGTGAACCCTGCCACCTTCTCGAGCACACAATTAGGGGGAGTATTTTGTGCAGCTTTCTTATATCGTAGCTCCTTAGCCGATATCCTTAGATATTAGCTATGTTAAAGTTGCCACAAGCATTTGTAACATGTACCGCCAGTAATTGTTCCAGGGAATATGGTTGTATTTGAATAAAAGTATGCCCCAACATCCTAATGTGGGGATTTACAAGGCCACGGAGGCACACCATCTTGAAAATAGACGCCCAACCCTCAAGAACAAGACTGCGCGCAGCCGCGGAGGCACACCAACTAGAAATAGGGTGTCCTGCCCTCGAGGACGAGGACTAGCGGAGCCACAAAGACACGCCGACTAGAAATAGGGAGTGCAGCCCCGAGAACGTGGACTGGCGGAGCCAAAAGTTGCACGCCGACTAGAAATAGGCTTCCATCCCCCGAGGACGTGGACTAGCGGAGCCACAGAGGAACGCCGACTAGAAATAGGGCATCCAGCCCCTGAGGACGAGGACTAGCGGAGCCATGGAGGCACGCCGACTAGAAATAGGATGTCTAGCCCCCCAACACTACAAGGTTTTGTCACTAGCGCCACGGCACGAAATTGTTGCAATAGGGGTCGTTTCGTTGCAATAGTGAGCTATTGCGACGATTTTGTGTCGTTGCCTTAAAAATCATGTCGTTGCGTAAACTTGCGTTGTAATAGGGTATTACAACGACACAGGACGCCATGGGCATAAGGGTGAGTTGTTGCAACGATTTGTGTTGTAGTAATAAGTGGATATTACGACGCCCATTGTCGTTGCAATTTTGTTATAGTGACTATTGCAATGACATTGCGCTGTTGCAAACAAGTGTTAATGCAACGCAAGAATGTTGTTGCAATACGAGACTTATGCTGTTGCAATATGCTAACAGGATATCTCAATGAAATACTAGTCGTGGCTATATGTGTCAACCATATCCCAACGAAATATAGCGTTGCAACATGCTTAAAGGGTATCGCAACAAAATATGGTTCGTCGTTGTATGCTCAACGGATATCGCAACGACGAGAAAGCGTTGTAATATGCTTACAAGGTATCGCAACGAGGTACTTGTCGTCGTTATATGCTTCAACCATATCACAACGAAATATGTCGTGGTTATATGCGTACAGGATATTGCAACATAATACGGGTCATGGTTATACGCTCAATGGATATCGCATCGACGAGAAAGCTTCGTAATATGCTTACAAGGTATGACAATGAGGTACGTGCCGTCGTTATATGCATCAACCATATCGCAACAAAATATGTCGTGGTTATATGCGTACAGGGTAGTGCAACACAATATAGGTCGTGGTTATATGCGTACAGGGTAGTGCAACACAATATAGGTCGTGGTTATACGCTCAATGGATATCGCAACGGAAAATATGTCGTCGTCATATTTTTTAATACAACGGAAAATATTCTTGTCCATTCATCCACATGACTCCCAACAATAAAGTATGTAGAACACCTATATTATTCGTATGCATCTATAATCTTGATCACTCCCAGCATTCATGATGATCAACATTGCTTGAAGTTATGCTTGTAACCAGTAGGCAACCTTGAGTCTTATTGCCCCTCTGTAGCTTCACTGGCCTGCTAAAGCGAAGAGAAACAAACGAGTGAATTAAAACTTGTGAAGCTACTTTGTCTTGGAATCAATATGCAACAATATTGAAAGCACACTTCCAGTTTGTACCTATTGTACTTTCTTTTTGCCTGCTCGTGTTTTACCACCAGATATAAGCTGCTGTGAACTAATGAATCTGGATCCTGCAACAGCTCCTGCACCTTTACCGCGATTCTCATTGAACAGCCTCTTTGCAATGTTGGCAGTTTTAGCATTTCTGGTCGGTACCAAAGTACTTTTTTCGGTTGTGACAATGGTGCTTGGAGCATTCTGGATCATAATAAAGTTTTTGGAACAATGTTAGCTAAAATTTAATGAAAAAAAACCATCATGATTGGAATGCTTGTTCGATGTTGTTACCTGGTTTGATGTTTCTTGACTATGCACTACTTGTGTTGCAGCAAGGTTTTCCTCAGTGCTCCCAGCTTCATCGTCAATTGTGTTATTGTTGGTTTGAGGTGTATGCTGCACAATTTAAAAGCGGGCAGGCAAGAGATTAGCGACATATGTATATATATTTTCAATCACAACCAACTATTGTCGATACCTGGTTTCTTGTTTCTTGGCTGTCCAGTACTGGCCTTGCATCAATGTTATCCTCGGTGGTTCTAGCATCAACTTCAATTGTATTATTGTTGTTTGCCAGGGTACGCTGCGGATTTTAAAAGAGGGGAGGCTAGACATTAGCGACATTATGCAAATTTAGAACACAACAGAAATAAACATGCACAAATTATATTCTAGTTACCTCTCGCAATAAAGCCTAACGATAAGGTGCGATCATTGTAGCAACTTCCCCCATTAATTCTTGTCTAAGTGCAGCATTAAGTTGTTCTATCTATGCTTCCTTTTCAGCTTCATGCTTCTGCATTTTTTCATGTAACTGATGTTCTTGTTCTTCGAGCCTCTCTATTCTCTCCTAAATCATTCTCTCCTGAATGGCTTCCTGCTTTCGTTTTGGATTCGACGAGTAACCATGGCCACGTGACCTGCTGTATTTGGCTCATGTTGTTTCCCTGTACGTTTCCTGGAAAACTTGGTCTTCCTTAGCAGGTCCAGAAGTGTGACTTGTTGGTTCTTCTTCATCTAATTGTGTTTGAGATAATTTTCTGGATGTACAAGTCTGATGGCAAGAAACAATTAATTGTAACATTAATTTGGTCATGTTTTCATACCAAAAAATAGCTTGTAATGCCGAATCAATGTTATGATCAAATTAGCACTTAGTACTCACATAAATACTTTCAGTCAGGTGATTTGTCCATCTTCCTTCCCTAGTGTGAGTAGTCTTCCAAAGTTCCAAAAGGGGTGGCTCATCACCAGTTACTGGATCTCTTTATGATTGCAACATTAAACGCTATTAATATATCATTTTGTAATGTACTGAAAGTTGAGAATAAGTAAACAAATCTTTACCTTTTCCCTACTCCAGTGCGAGAAAGGTTTGGAACCCCTCGAGTGATTTGTTCTCAGTTGGCTACAATTCGAAGAGTTCGTGCTGCTCCTACTCTGCATAGTCTTCTCGTAAAGTAATGGTTAGCGATGGAAAGTTGAACTCATGATTGTGTTATTTTACTTACAAAAGAGGGCGTACCTTGAAGTTCTTAGTTCCAAAGTACATGTTCAAATAGTGCCACTCCATAATGTCTATGTCTTCGGGCTTATGTTTCATTCTCTCATCATAACTGTCGTATGCCTTGTATGTAGAATGCAAAACGGATCACCAAATTTTGTAGCGTTCATTAGCAACCTTCCATATCTTTTTGTTCGGACTCAAGGTCCCAATGATCCTAGTGGGAAAGAAAACTTGTTATATATGCTACATTCAAAATATAAGTTTCCAAGAAAATAGAGGGAACAAGACTAATATATAACATTATAATGTAGCATGAGGTGGCCATTGAAATACCATTACAGATTCTGCGATATCATCCTTGACATGCTGACACACATCTTTCCAATTTCTAACTCCAATTAATGGAGCCTTCTGCTTTGTAAACAGAACAACCTCATCCACAAAGGTACGTCTATTATCTCCATAGGGACCACCCACATTTTCGGAAAATTTGATTTTCAGTTTCTGTGAGCCAGTCTTCGATCTCTTGGCTACCACAGCTAGCCCTTTCAAGCATCCTCGGCCCATTTTCTTGCCACCTACTTACAATAAAAAAATAGAAACTTACATTAAGTCATGCACAATAAGAGCATAAAAAACTGCAGAAGGTGTGAAGCTTTTAGAACCTATTGTCTGCTTTGGTTTCCTAGCATGTGTTAGCCATTCTGATGGCGGTGTGGCGCTACTACCATTGCTCTCATCACGTACTTCTGTAGACTTTGTTTGACCTCTATTATAAGCCACTGAACAAATAAAAAACAAGTGCACTTAGAGGATTGTACAATTTTCATCAAAAATAAGAATTAGTTCTGAGGAAAATTTTTTTACAAATATTTCTTATAAGGCCTTTCTGCCTTAACCATTTAGAGTATGTTTTTACTGTTTCTTCCCTGTAGTCATCGTATAGATCTGCACGTTACCAACACAATTATGTGAGTACATTGTACAGTTATAGACACATGTGCATAGTGTAGTACAAACAGCATACATACCACAATCTGGGTCTTCGTCGTGAAGCCAATCTTTGTATTCATCAAGTGATTCATCATTACTAGTATCAGCATTAGTAACATCATCAGACTCATTCACCCTTGGTCGTTTCAGGGGTGTAATGTTGACAGCTCCAACCAGTTCTTGTTTTGATAGTATCAACCTTAGTTTCCTTTCTTCAGATGAATCCATGTACTGAAACATGCGCTCTACATCTTTGGGGTAACCAATTGACTGAACAGATGCATCAGCATTTCCTATTCTCTTCTTGTAGTAGTAGTAGTAGTCCCGCGCACCATGTCCAAGTTGATCTTTGTAATGCCACAAGCTGACAAAGTATAATTGTGCCCTATCAATGTTAGCCTGAACTAGGCGCACATCTTGTCCTTCTGCCCCCAAGCACTGTACCATTACCTGCCACATCTGACCTGTCAACTCGTCTAATCTGTATGTGCACATAGATATCAAAACCCCCGCATCAATCAATGAAGATGTAGTACTACTAGTGCTATGCAAAAAACTAATCAGTAGTAATCAGATCTGTGATTTATAAAAGCATGCACCAATGAGGCAGCATCAAATCGATTGTATGCAATAAATGTGCAGAAATTTTCTGCCTAATCCTAGAAGGCGTTAAAGGTGGATGTGAACCTGTAACGTTCGTCTTCAATATCGGCTTCCTGGACTCTAACCGTACTTGGTCGTGTGCTGGGTTCTCCATCGCCGTTCATGGAAGGAGTCGCCATGGAAGGAGAAGGAGTCACCATGGATGGAGTCGCTTGGGTAGAGAGGAACTGTCGCCCCCCCTGACGCAGCCGGCACAGTTTTGGGGCAAGTGGGGTGGAGGCATAGATATATTTGAGGGTTTAGGAAAAAAAGAATGGAGGAAACATTGCACTAGTACTAAAAATTTGAGGCACAACCTGGCGGGATGTAGTGGGTCCCACAATTGAAATCTAAGGACAAATGAACGTACCCAAGTGTGGGTTCTTTTTATAGGTGCATCATAACACCTATATGCAAGGAGGTGTAAGGTGTGCTTAGACACAAAAGCACATTGTGAAAATACGACTCCATTGGACAAGTTGAGCCAAATTAACCACAAACATAGTTCCAGCACTACAAGTTGAGCCAACCAGTCATGGACATCATCAGGCAAAAGCAAAAGAAATGCTACAATTAGTTATCAATCCCCATTCTCCTTTCGAATGCCACAATTTCGTGGCGTATCCTACATTCCTCGTTGTAAAAAAGCGTAGCTTGTTCCCAGCCCTTAACCTTGCCACAGTCGCCTCCAACGCACGGGAAGTCACCACGAACTGGTGCCGGTGGAAGCGGATCACCATGCCCACGCCATGTAACTCTGTTTACTAGGTAGGTGGCCTCCTTGTGGCACACCCTGTAGCCATCGTTGCGTAGCTTATTTGGGCCTGCACTCCCGCTCGCCGCTGAACCATCCTTGCATTTGACGCGGCGGATGTACATCTTCGCAATGTTGTCGTCCGTGGCGCCGCCATTGTTCCTGTACATCATCAGGGCGTACGATAGGCCCCCACATCGTGCCCACCCGCCGCGGCGCGGGAGAGCTTGTGGAGGGATGGCTGGGGGACAGCGAAGAAATCTACAATCCCTTTGATGGTGCAGGCCTCCGGGTTCCCCACACCAACCAGTAGAGCGAGGAGGGCGTGGTACCTGTCCGGCTCGTTCCACTGCATATCCTCCCAGTACATCGTGATCAATGCCATGCGTCGTCCGATGGATGGGTCACCACACGCACAGTGCATGACCCTGCAGACCGCTCATAGGTTGTGGAGGTCATCCATGGGTTGCAAGGAGGTCACAGCAACGTGGCCGGCGATGTCAATGAGCACCTCCATAGGGAGGTCTGTGAGCAATCGGCATTGCCTTCCTGATGCCATGAACGTCGAGAGGTGGAGGGTCACGAAATCTAAGGGGGAAGGGTGGAAGGGGGCGCCGGCGGGCTACAGGCCGGGTTCTTGAAAACCTCTTTTTGCGATATGGCGAGGAGACTGTGGAGAGGGGCCCGGGTACAGGAGGAGTTATAGATATTCCCTGGGTACAAGAGGAGTTATAGATATTCCCCGCTGCCGGTGCATTGGGAACTGCCGAAGAACAAGCATGCATTGGGAATTGCCGAAGAACAAGTGGAGGATACGGGGAGATCAGGTGGCTGGTGCATTGGGAATTGCCGAAGAACAAGCAGAGGAGATGGGGAGATCAGGTGGCGCTGACTTTTCTCGGGTATGGCAGGCGATCGCTGGAACAGGCCCTGCAATAACTTCCAACATCCCGTCTTGTCCCATCCCGCTGCATACCACAATAACTTCCCACATCCCGTCCCGTCCCATCCCGCTGCATACCGCAGGCCTAGTACTCAAAAACTCTGTTCACTACGACTCACATTACACGGTGACGTAGCAAAACATGCATGACACGCCCTGATCGAGATGGTAGATGGTGGACATGACACATTAGTCTTAATTATGAAGATAGCTTTCACATGCTTTCGTACCTAGCATGAAATCATGCGTCTTGGTATCAATCCCCTTGCCCCTCAATATCTTTTCGAGTTTCCCTTGGTAAAAGGTGGCTCTTCGTGGGAAGTGGCGCGACCAGGCTATGGACCGGGTAAACGACATAGATCAAACACGACACTAGGACATAATCCTACTCCTAGATAAGTGTACCTTGGTAAAGATGTGACGCTGCAAAAAGAACAAGTGCATGCGTGAATGCTATCACAAATACAAATATAAGTGTATCACTACCTCAATGGTTTGTGCGATAAATCATGTCCTTGAGGAGATCGATTACCAATTTGCACCGAAACATTGTCTTTTATTAGCACCCACATGAAATCACCACAAGGCAAAGAAGGTGTGACATTGAACATGATACACCTGTATGATATGCCATATATATGATACACCTATATGGTACACACTAGACCATAAAAGATTCCAACTTGCCTATTCATAAGCCCCTCGTACGTTGGACGCATTCAAAAAAGTTCCATTCATTGTAGAGTAAGTAAATATTGAAGCAAATGACTAAATGTTAATACAAGGGGTCGGGTAACACAATGTAAATAAAACCACGTGAAAGGGAAAAGTTGTCCGACAAATTGGGAAAAAGAATCAACGGATTGGGACAACAAATGCGAAATTTAAACACGTTTAACATTTTCACAATTAATCAAAATAAAAAAAGAAGAACACCATGAACCGAACTATAGCAGCATATGAACCCGGCGCCGACAAGTGGGTCCTGCATGTTAGTCACACACCGGTCTGAAACTATGTATAACAAGGTTAAAAAGCTAGAAGTGAAACAAAACTACCAGTAACTCAATGGTGTCTGCGACATTAATATAAATTGACGATCCAGCTTCGATCCCTGCCCTCCACCCTTTTTCCTTTTTTTATGCATTTTATTTCAATTTATATTCCTTCATTTTTCCTAGTTTTTATTCCAAATTTTTTGCCAATTTAGGTTTATACAAAACCATAATATATTTTCGTAAGTCCTAACACAATGTGCATGAGTGAATGCTATCACAAATACAAATATAAGTGTATCACTAGCTTGCTGTATCACAAATACAAATACAAAGATAAGTGTATCTTTGTGTCAGGAACCCAAACCTCGTTAAAGATTTCACGCTGCAAAAAGAACAAGTAGCTCAATGGTTTGTGCGATAAATCATGTCCTTGAGGAGATCGATTACCAATTTGCACCGAAACATTGTCTTTTAGCTCCCACATAAAATCACCTCAAGGCAAAGAAGGTGTGACATTGAACATGATACACCTATATGATATGTCATATGTATGATACACCTATATGGTACACATTGGACCATAAAAGATTCCAACTTGGCCATTCATAAGCCCCTGGTACCTTGGACGCATTCAAAAAAGTTCCATTGATTGTAGAGTAAGTAAATATTGAAGCAAATGACAAAATGTTAATACAAGGGGTCGGGTAACACAATGTAAATAAAACCACGTGAAAGGGAAAAGTTATCCGACAAATTGAAAAAAAGAATCAACGGATTTGGACAACAAATGCAAAATCTAAACACGTTTAACGTTTCCGCAATGAATCAAAATAAAAAAAAGAAGAACACAATAAACCAAACTAGAGCAGCATATGAACCCGGCGCCGACAAGTGGGTCCTGCATGTCAGTCACACACCGATCCGAAACTATGTATAACAAGGTTAAAAAGCTAGAAGTGAAACAAAACAACCCGTAACTCAATGGTGTCTATGACATTAATATAAATCGACGATCCAGCTACGATCCCTGCCCTCCACCCTTTTTCCTTTTTTTTGCCAAAAATTGGGTTGGCGCCCGCATGCAGCCATTTACCGCCTAATAACTTGCCCATTTTGCCAACAAATCGAATCTTAACCTCCCCACTTCCACATTATCCTACCTATCTCCTCCAATTCTTTCCTTTCCCCCCTCCAACTCGGTTCCCGAACACACGCCTGAGGAATACACTTCCTCGTCAGCGCACGTGGGGAGCTAGACCCACTATGTCATATACACGTGGGAACCGCATATCACTGGCTCTTGCTATGAAAAGTACTCTACGCTTTTAGAAACAAAATCTACTCATTGTCCCCTCCAATTCCTGGATGTGCCTCGTTTGCAGGGTGACTCGTGTCATTACCGAGTGGGCCCAATTGCTACTAGGCCCACACGTCAGTGATATCTGGCCTACATAACTGAAGGTGTGTACTCCCGCTTCCAGAGTACGCTTCCATAACTGAATGGCCCCTTCGTCTCCGCCCCCTATCAATGCCCATCTATCTCCCCCAACACGTCCCATGACAATCCCACACGCACGCCTCGCTCGCTCTCCTCCACTTCCCTTCCCATCATGGCTGAGCGCAAGAAGATGCACAACTCTAGTTGGCATCTGCGCGATAAAGCCACCAGGCGATTCAAGAAGATGATCCTGAAGATGGCTTCCACCATGGCCGTCGAGGAGAAGAATGGACTTGGTAGATCCACCAAGTGTCGGCCGAGGCGCTCGATCCCTAAGGAGGTGATGCTGGAAAATTAGATTTAGTATACCACATATTTAATTTCTTGATTCGGTGATATGTTAAACTTTGCGATCTCATCATAGGCGCGAGTAAGCAATCCGTGCGACCCGGTCCGAGCCTACCACATCTACACCGAGTCTTCTCCCTCCAAGGATGAGCCATACGTCCAATATGACTGGCTAGACATGCCAGCAAGTCTCAAACCAGTATGTGTTCTTTATTTCGAATAAGTTCTAACACTATGTGTTGCCATGTCATGATCCTATTAAAACTGAGCAACACTTTATTTAGTTTTGTGACCCTAATTTCCTTGTAATGAAGGTCACCGGAGATACCTACAAGGTCATTTTCCCAAAGATGTCATGTACAATGATACTCACTCAGGGGAGCGATGATGAGCTCTCCGATGGACCGGAGCTATCTAGTAGGCAGGTGATGTTCCTAGCCTTTAAGTTAATCATCAATTGGTTTCTATTATGTGCTATTTTGGTTTATCTAGTCAGTGTATCTTTTTCACATGCTAAGTAACCCCCTTCAAAAATGTCAAGTGCGAGAGAAGATAGAAGAAGTTTGCGTTGCTATCAAGCGCAAGCTACGGAAGGACCATTTCTACATTGTGGAAGGCAAGGATGACTAATCTTGACGAGGGAGTAGTCTTTGTTGATGTAAAAGTATCGGTACTCTTAGTTATAAGAGTTATGTTAGTTGATCATGTCGTGGATGCCTCTTCTTTATTTTGGTAACATGAGAGGCATGAACCATGTTTATTTTGCTAACATGTTAGTTGATGTAGAAGTAATGGATGCCTCTACATTATTTTGGTAACATGAGAGTCATGCACCTACTATATCGAACTTGATGTAGTTCATATGAATTAAGTAATTTTTATGTATGGGAGCTCTATCTCGTCTGGTTTAGCATTTGATAAAGTTCACGGTTCATGGTATATATAATATCTTAATGTTTACAGAAATCAAATGCACATTAGTTCACGAAGTAAACTTTGCAACTCCAAATTACACAAAGAAAATATCTTCATCTTCTCCAGGTATATTGACTGGAGCAACAAATCCATCACCAATGTAGGTGTCATCATAATCATCTTCATCTTCTGATATGTCCGCAAGATCTGATTCAGGCATGGGCACCACCTTTTGAAGTACAGATGCATCACCAGTTAACCCTTGCACGTCTGGCCTAATCCAGTTTGTCAAAGCCTCCTGCTGGTCCTCAACATTAATTTGTTCCACTCCTGTGGTAACCGAGTCCACATTGGTATCACCAACACTGTCCTCAACTTCCGGCATGGCAAACAGGGTCCTAGGTTTCATTTTGAGGACACTGCACCATGTAATACCTTTCTTCCCGCCTTTCACATAACACACTTGCTCCGCTTGTGTTGCCAGGATGTATGGATCATTTGAGTAGCGAAACCGAGTGGTATCAATATCGATAATCCCAAATTTATCTTTACTGCAGCCTCTGGATTTGCTCTTAGTTGGTGCAGGAACATCATGCCAGTCACACTCGAACAATGTGACTTCATGCTGGTTAGGAAAATCAAGGATGATGATTTTTTTAATCACTCCATACCATTCCATGCCATCATTGCCCTTGACGACAACACCACTATTATGTGTTGATAGATTTTTCTCTACATTTGATGTCCAGAAGAAAAACCCATTGATGGAACACCTGTTCCTCACACTAACTATTTGTTATTGACCATGAGACAGAGAATAAATCATTTCATCTGCTTTTCCCTCTTCATGTAGGTTCCTGAGCTACACTTAGAAATGTTTGGAAAATATATTACGAACAAATATATTCAAGTGTGATGAATAAAATTGAACATAAATATATATGACTCACTTTACGCTCAAACCAATGTACAAATTTAGTCTTGTGCCTTCTATCAACATTATGCGAGTTGGTGTTCCTCAATTCATCCATGTGCTCACTGATGAAACAATAAACTTATGTCAGTTAGATAGTGAACACAATATAAAAAACACATAGGATTACATGTAGCTTACTTTATCCATGGAGTGGCCTCATCACAATTGGATATTTTGTAGTCGCGCATGTCATCAGGAGAAGGTATCTCCATATTGTGCCTATGACTACTTTTCTTTCTAGTGAAGTCCATGCTCACAAATACACTTAGACCAGCAGGTGGTTCACTAACAGTGCTCCTTTCTTGACGCTCTGGCTGATTCAGCTTTGTACTAACACCTTCAAAGAACCGAGAACAAAATGTAAGGCACTCCTCCGAGATGTACCCCTCTGCTATTGAACCCTCTGGGCACGCTTTGTTCCTCACATAGCCTATGAGGGTACGTAGGTACCTCTCAACTGGATACATCCATCTATAGGAAACAGGGCCCCCGAGTTCAGCCTCCCAAGCAATATGAACTGGTAAGTGCATCATAATATCAAAAAATGCTGGAGGGAATATCATATCAAGCCGACAAAGGGTCTCTCCAATTGATTTGGTAAGTTCTTTCATCTCAGTTTCCTCAAGCTCCTTTGAACATACCGAACTAAAAAACCTGCTGAGCTCGATCAATGGGATCACTACTTCTTCAGGCAATATTTGGTGCACCACCAAGGGTAAAAGTTTTTGTAATATAACATGGTAGTCATGACTTTTAAGTCCAGCAACCTTAAAACCATTAACATCAACACATCTCTTGATATTTGAGGCACAAGCATCGGGCATCTTAACACCTTGAAGAAAGTTGCACAGAATTTCCTTCTGATCATCACCTAACTTGTACAATGCTGGTGGTAAAGTGTATTTTCCTTTATTGTCGAACAATAGATGTTGATCCTGCCTTATACCCAATTCTTGCATATCGAGTCTAGCCTTCTCACCGTCCTTACTTTTACCAGCCAAATCAAGCATAGTCCCTAGCAAGCTCTCACATATATTCTTCTCAATATGCATCACATAGAGATTATGGCGTATGAGTAGATAATCCCAGTAAGGAAGGTCAAAGAAAATACTCTTCTTCCTCAAGTTGTGCCACCTATTATCTTCATCGCGCTGCTTCCTCTTCCTCGAAGTAGTCGCTCCAAAAGTGACTTGCTCGAAACTCTTGTACTGCTCCACTACTTGTGCACCACTGAGGGGCACTGGAGTCTCCCTCATTTCTACTTTGTTATTGAAGCTGACCTTGCTCCTCCGCCACCTGTGGTTCGTAGGCAAGAAATGATGATGGCCCATGTAGCAATGCTTTGAACCATTTTTTAACCACAAGTAATCAGTATCCTTGTGACAATAAGGACAAGCAAACCTGCCTTTTGTGCTCCAACCAGACAACATCGCATATGCAGAAAAATCATTAATTGTCCAAAGTAGCATTGCACACAGAGTAAAATTTTCCTTTTTATCCGCATCCCAAGTATCAACTCCAATGTCCCATAGCTCTTTAAGCTCATCGATCAGAGGCTGCAAATATACATCAATGTTAATTCCTGGAGATTTAGGCCTAGGAATTAGCATCGACATCATCCAATAGGATTGTTTGAAGCACAACCAAGGAGGCAGGTTATAAGAAATTAGGATCACTGGCCATGTAGTGTAACTCACATTCAACATCCCAAATGGATTGAAGCCATCGGATGCAAGTCCCACCCTAACATTACGTGGATCACTTGCAAATGCACTATACTTGGCATCTACGTGCCTCCATGCCTTTGAGTTAGATGGGTGCCGCACTTTCCCATCTTCAACCAATTCTTCCTTATGCCAACGCATATGCGCTGATGTGGTCTTGTTCATATATAATCTCTGCAGTCAAGGAATAAGTGGAAAATACCTCGGTATCTTACGAGGTAAGAGCTTCTTCTTTACTCCACCAGTGCCATCACCACCACACTCTAAATATGTATCTTTCCACCTACTCTCCCCACATTTTAGACATGCGTTCAGCTTCTCGTACTCTTCTCCATGGAATAACACACAGTCATTAACACAAGCATGAATCTTTTGGTAGTCCAAGCCAAGGTCTCGAACTACCTTCCGAACTTTGTCCAGGGTATCTGGGACACAATGGTCCTTGGGGAGCACATGGGAGAATAATAACAGTACCTGCTCTAGAGCATTGTTGCTAATACCGAACATACACTTAATCTGATATAGCCTCACAATTAAAGATATTTGGGTAGCCTCCTTGCAACCTGGGTATAGTTCTTTCCTAGCTTCTTCCATTAAGTTGAAAAATTTTCTTGCTGACTCATTTGGCTCCTCAATATTATCACCTCTAATTTCACCATGAATGGCACCACTAATTAGCGATGCAAGCAGTTTAGTGGATGAGACGCCATCATCATGATCACCTTCTTCAACTTCACAAACATCCCAATCATCATCATCCACAATAATATGTTTAGCAGATCTGCCAGTATGATGCTATTTTTTGTAATACGGATCAAACCCTCTGGTATTCAAGTGCAACTCAACAACTTCTTTATTTTGATATGCCATGCGACGACATCCTCTACATGGACAGGGTGCCATATGTCTTGGAAAGGTGCCATCAAAGGTATCTTCAATGAATTTAGCAACTCCGTTTTGCCACGCAGCATCTGTATGTGACAATTCCATCCAACTACGATCCTCATGATCATGTGCCATGTTGGGGACCGCCCCATAACGCACCCTGAATGAAGCCGGCGCGGAGCTCTCCCCGACACCAACACTGACTTCGTGATTATACTCTTCCATGAAGCTAATAATTAACCGAAGTTAACTGGTCCGAAGATGTTCGTTCTGTGGTTTGGTAGGAGAAGATTCCCGAAGTTGAAACCCACACGGAACTCCCAGCGACTTGACTTCGAGAAGATGCCACGACCAGAGCCCGAGGCTAGCTGGTCTCGACCAACAAAGGTGGAGTGCGCACGGAGGCGTACTTGGTGCGGGCGAAGCTAACGAGTAGGGAAAGGAGAAATCAGGATAGCTGTGGCGGAACCGCCCAACTTAAGCTGGTTTAAGTGCGCCTAATCGCTGTCGGAACAGCAATTATCCGAAATGCACCTAAAACAGCATAAGTCCGGTAGTCCGTCGAGTGTCCCTAGGACTCCTCGAAGGATCCACGACGTGTTTCATAGCCATACATCAGGAGAGTATCCGCGATGGGATAACATCAACAAACATTACATTTTTACACACATATAAAAGGTACGAGTTATTACAGAACATAGATTGAAGCAAACATAACGGTGCAGAGTTAGAGTTCTAAGATTTAAACATAAACAGTTCAGGAGGAGATGAGCATTTTAAAACTTCTTCTCTAAGGGTATTGTGAGACTCATAACAATACCCTAGGGCTTCGGGGTTTCCTCCTCCATAGACTCCTGTGGAGCTTCTGAAAGATAGCCACAAGGGAAAACCTTGAGTACGGGGTACTCAGCAAGTCTTACCCGACTAACCAATATAATAGTTTTCTTGGGAAGTATATGATAGCTTTTTGGTGTACTTGGCTGATGCAACTTTTCGCCAAAAAGCTTACTACAAGTGATGCCTTAGTTTTGTCTTTTATTTGGGTTAAGTCATTACCTAACCATTCTAAATGATGAGTAGAAAGTAAAAACAATCCTATATATTAAGTCATACATCAAACATTATCAGGAGATACATATATTGCATGAATTTAAACTACGATGCTCAACAGTGATCAAGTGCATTCATAACCAAGAATTGCGGCGATCCGGATCAATTTACATCCTGCAGGAGAGTACCCTGATCACCAGCTTTATACGACTGTCCAGATCGTACATAACAACCTCTCGATTAGCAAAATCATTGATTAGGAATACAACTACCCGGACCCAGGGATGCACCCCCACATGGGACCCCACGTCTGGCCCGATCACCATGTGAGTTTCAGGCTACATCCCTACCAATCTCCAGCACGTCAAGCGCGGATACGAAGTATTCCTGATCATAGAGTTTACTAACCTACTAGGCTTTACTGGTCCCATACCCAGTAAGTGATCAGATGCTTATCACTTGATCAAAGGTTAAGACAATGAATCGGGCCTTGACCAATTAATCTAGCAGACAGAACTACATCTCTAGCTTCTGTCCGCTTTTCTATCTTTAAGTTATCTTTCATAAGCAACATGTATGACTCAAAAGTTTTCCTTAAGGTTGGTAAACCGAGTATGTAAGCAAGTAAGCAATTCTAGACTTGGGTATCTTCTAAGGTTTGAACAAGTGGCAAAGATGTCCTTAAAATAAGGCATGATCATACACAAGAATAGGTTTCAAGTAACTCCTAGACTTAGTGCATACATAAAGCAAATAACCGATAATTAGACACATGAAATAATGACTCCAAAATAGATAGGAATAAATGCACCGGGGCTTGCCTTGTTCGCTTAAAAAGTTAGTATTCTCTGACGGGTTGGCTTCACAGGGGACTAATTCAAAAACTTCTTCGAACTCCGAAGGTCCTTCTGAAAATTCCAAATATTCTCCTTCTGGTGCTTCGGGATCTATGGCACAATATATGCAGGGGTTAGGAATGCAAAATTTTGAATAAAAGACTATACAACTTTCCTTCATGATAAAGTTGCAAGCCAACAAGGACTATACAATTTATCATGATAAAGTTGCAAGCCAACACACAAAAACCCAAAAAGATTAACCCACAATTTTATTTTCCTATTTAACCCTACCTAAGGCTTTTTCTTATGTCTCTAGAAAACGTTATAATTAATTTCTAACTTGAAAACCTAATTTCCTATGAGTTAAGAATAATTTGTGATTAAGAAAATGTTATTTCATATTTTATACATTTTATAAATATTAAGTATTTATTTAATTACCTTAAAAGGAAAGCATTAAATAAATACCCGAATTTTTATTATTTTTCTAGGGTGTAAAAATTTTAATGCATAAAGGAAAATAAAACAAGCTTAACAAAATTGGTTTCACTAATTTTGGACACTCCTAGAAATTTCTGTGATTTAAATGGTGTAAAATGGATTTAAACTAATTTCTTTTTAAAGGAAATCTAATTTTTCCCGGAAAAACGCCCCGGAAAACTTTTCATACTCAGCCCAACTCTACCCCCTCTCATGCGCACTGGGCCCCACGGCGCGGACCCCACCTTTCTCCTGTTTCACTTACCCGCCGGCCCTTTCTCCCCCTGACGGCCCTGTGGGCCGTTTTTCTTTTTCTTTTCTTTTCTCTGGTCCAACACCGGCCCACGGCCCATCCTTCTTTTTCCTCTTCTCCCACGAGGCCGGCCTGCTGGACCTCTGGGCCTCCGGCCCCTTTCTCTTTTAATGGCCGACCGCGCGCGTTACTGGGCCTCAAGGCCGTGGCCCAACAGACGGCCGCGCCTCGGCCTCTTCCTCCTCTCCTCCTTTCTCTTTCTGTCGCGTGGGCCCGAGCGCCCAGGCGCTTCTTCCTCCTCCCGCCAAAACGCGCGCGCGACAGGGGGCGGCGCGACTTGCCGGCCGGCGCCCTACCGGCGGCGAAGCTAGGTCAGGACAGCATCCCTATGCCTACACGCACCCGCGCGCGGCAACAGTTCCTCGGGAGATGGCCGGAGCCATTCCCTCCACGGCGGCGGGCGGCGACACCTTCGGCCGGCTGCGACTACTCACGACGACGGCACAAACTACTCGAACAACTACCCTTACACCATCCTAGTACCCCAAGTACTGGCCTACGACTACTTAAGAAGGAAGGGAACCGGTGCAAGATAGTGCTCACCGTGAGCGGGCGGCGCGGCGACGGCGGACAGAAGCGGCGGCGGTTCAAGGCGTGACGGCGAGGAAGCTGGGCAACAAGTTGCTAGGGTTGCTGGTGGGGTGTGGGCGGAGGTGTGGACGGAAGGAATCGACGGGAGGTGCGGTGTGGCGGTGGAATTTTGCTCGGCGGCGGCAACTAGGCAGAAGGAGCGGCGGCAGTAAAAAGGAACGGCGGTGAAACGGCGGCGCGGGAGCGGTAAATATACGAACTGTTTACCGCGCGCATGAGCGACACCGTGGTCTACTCATAGGCTAGCGTGGTGAGGAGGTGGCCTAGCTGGTTGCGCTGGCGAGCGACCGACGACGGCGGCGGCGACACGTCCAGCTGCTCTGTCATCGCCTCCCCCCTTTTCTTTTAACGCCCGAAACTTCAGAGCTTCATCACGGCCGATTTCCAATCCGACGGTGCACATGTGTCTTAACCAAAGTTGTAGATAAACTTGAATCCTCCAACTTTTATTTTGGCTCTACCCGGAGATAAACATCAAACCGGGCGGAATTTTGAATTGTCTCTCGTATTTGTTTGAATTTAACTGAACCCGACATTCAGTTCGTCAGTTAACTGACAGTAACATCGATCTCACTTGGTGAATCAATTTAGTGATCCGATTCCTTTCCTTCCAGTCCAATTTCTTCCCAAATGTGTTCTACAACGTCCCAAGGTTTCATTTTGCTCATGAACATGCACACCTTTTGATCTACATTGCTCTGAATTTGAGTCCAAAGTCGACCCTATGCTGCTGGTTTCAGACTTAACCATTTTCAGGGTGACAGTCAATTGTGACAATGTGCTGACTTTGAGCTCAATTTCGAAATTGTTCCCTTCCATGTTCCTGGCCAACAACACCCAAATCTTGTAGTACAAAGTTCATACTTCAACATGGTATAGTTGTCCTGATTCACTTATTTGAAAAATTCTTCAGAAATCAATTTTGAAAACAGACTCTGCTGCTGTTTTTCTGAGTTCCTATTTTCGGACGGTGAATAGTGATCTCAGTTTTCTATTTCCTTTTTCTGATTCTTTTGAGCACTTAGGATCAAATCTTGTTTCAAATTTTTGATTCTTAAGTTCTAGTCACTCTTACACTTTCATTTCACATTTTTGCCGAATTTTTCTGAATTTCAAATTCAAAATTCAAATTTCGGCCAAATTTGACCCGAATTTGATTTTTGGTCAATTTCTTCTTCTTTTCTTCTTGAATTGCTTTTCAATTTTTCAAAGTCACTTGGACGACTTAAATGGCAGCTGTTACAGCCTCTCCCCCTTAACAGAATCTCGTCCCGAGATTCCCGGGGTTAAATCCTTGGTTTTGAGAATGGAAAGGAAACTGCGTGAGGTCAACTATTCTTCCTTTTTCTGTACAAGGATAGTGGGGTGGTGGTTTTTGTTCATCGGTTCCTGACGGTATCAAATACTTCCGGATATTTAGACTCGAGGTCTTCAGCTTGTTCCCAAGTAGCTTCATCCGGAGTATGATTTTTCCATTGTACCTTGTAAAACGTGATACTCCGAGTTCGGGTATCTCGTGTCTTTTGATCCAGAATTTTAATGGGTCTTTCTTCATAGGTTAGATCGGGCTCGAGCTCAATCTCTGGATCTTCTAAAATTTCTTCTGGGACTCTTAAGCATTTCTTAAGCTGGGATACATGAAATACATCATGTATAGAAATAAGTTGGTCTGGCAATGACAACTTATATGCCACTGGACCTTTCCGTTCCAGAATTTCATAGGGACCAATATATCTTGGGGCTAACTTACCTTTTACTCCAAATCGTTGTACTCCTTTCATTGGAGATACCTTCAAGTACACAAAATCTCCGGTATGAAATTCCAAGGACCGTCTCCTTTTGTCCGAATAACTCTTTTGCCGGGACTGGGCTACTTCCAAATGTTTGCGAATTTTCTGGACCTTTTCTTCGGTTTCCATAACCAGGTCTGATCCCAAATGTGTCCTTTCTCCTACCCCTGACCAATTTAAAGGAGTTCGGCATCTTCGACCATACAGGGCTTCGAAAGGTGCCATCTTAATGCTAGCTTGATAGCTATTATTGTAGGAGAACTCGGCTAGGGGCAAACATTCATCCCATAGCTTAGAGAAGGTAAGGACACATGCTCTTAACATGTCTTCCAAGATTTGATTGACCCTTTCTATCTGCCCTCCAGTTTGAGGATGATAGGCAGAACTTCTAATTAGGGTAGTACCCATGTCCTTTTGCAATCGTTCCCAGAATCTGGAAATAAACTGGGAACCTCGATCAGAGATAATGGTCTTTGGTACTCTGTGCAAGGATACGATCCGGGCTATATAGAGTTTAGCATATGTCGACACCGGATAAGTAGTCTTAACTGGAATAAAGTGAGCTGACTTAGTAAGACGGTCGACAATAACCCATATGGAATCATACCCCTTTGAAGTGGTAGGCAATCCAACTATAAAGTCCATGGAAATATCCTCCCACTTCCAGACAGGGATTTCTGAAGGTTGTAGTAAACCTGCCGACTTTTGTAATATGGGCTTAACTCTTCGGCAAGTATCACATTCAGCTACATATCTTGCAATTTCAAGTTTCATCTTGGCCCACCAAAACCTTTGCTTTAAGTTTTGGTACATTTTATTGCTTCCGGGATGAATAGCAAACTTAGACAAATGTGCTTCTTCTAAGATCAATCTTCTTAGCTCCTCATCTTTAGGAACTACTATTCTTTTCTTGAAGTACAGTCCTCCATCGTTTTCTTGATTGAATTCGGGGATCTTCCCTTCGGCTTTTTGCTGATAAAGTGTCTTAATCCATGGGTCTTCTTTTTGGGCTGTTATAATCCTTTCCTTTAGGGTATCTTGGATTATAATATTCCGAAGGGTGCCTTGTTTCACCATTTCCAAACTCAAGTCTTCCATTTCCTCGCACAAGGTCTTAAGGTTAGACCAGATGGTAGTGCAGTGGCATTGGGCCTTTCTGCTCAAGGCGTCAGCCACCACATTAGCTTTACCAGGATGATAATGGATTTCTAACTTATAGTCTTTAATCAGTTCTAGCCACCGTCTTTGCCTCATGTTCAAGTCCATTTGAGTAAAAATGTACTTCAAGCTTTTGTGGTCAGTAAAGATAGGACATTCACTACCTAAAAGATAGTGTCGCCATATCTTTAATGCATGCACCACGGCAGCAAGTTCTAAATCATGGGTAGGGTAATGCTCTTCATGACGCTTCAGTTGACGAGAAGCATAAGCAATAACTCTGCCTTCTTGCATAAGAACACATCCTATGCCTGTCCCTGAGGCATCATAGTATATATCAAAGGGTTTTTCTATGTCAGGTTGAGCTAGTACTGGGGCTGTAGTCAGCAATTTCTTTAAGACCTGGAATGATCCCTCACACTCAGGCTTCCATTCAAATTTCATTTCCTTCTTTAATAATTTTGTGATTGGTTTAGAAACTTTTGAGAAATTGGGGATGAATCTACGGTAATAGCCGGCCATTCCCAAGAAACTTCTTACTTCATGAACAGAGGTTGGTGATTTTCAATCCAGTATATCCTTGACCTTTCCGGGATCTACTTCGATTCCTTTTTCGGACAGTATGTGCCCAAGGAATGGAACTTTCTTTAACCAAAATTCGCACTTACTGAACTTGGCATACAACTAGTGTTCCCGGAGTCTATTTAGGACAATGCGCAAATGTTGCGCATGTTCCTCTTCATTTTTAGAAAAGACAAGGATATCGTCTATAAAGACGACCACAAATTTATCTAATTCTGGCATGAATACTGAGTTCATGAGGTACATAAAATGCGCTGGGGCATTTGTCAGTCCGAAAGACATAACCAAGTACTCATATAGTCCATATCGGGTGGAAAAGGCTGTTTTTGGTATGTCTTCGGGTTTTATCTTAATCTGATGGTACCCTGACCGAAGGTCGATTTTTGAAAAGACCTTAGCTCCGGACAACTGGTCGAACAACAAGTCAATCCGTGGCAGTGGGTACTTGTTTTTAATGGTTACCGCATTCAAAGGGCGGTAATCCACACATAGCCTCAAGGTGCCATCCTTCTTTTTAACGAATAGAGCAGGGCAGCCCCATGGCGAAGTGCTAGGTCGGACAAAACCTTTATCCAACAATTCTTGGAGTTGTATTTTTAATTCTGCTAGCTCCTTAGGTGGCATTCGATACGGTCTTCTAGAGATAGGAGCGGTGCCTGGTTCTAACTCAATAGTAAATTCTACCGCTCTATCAGGCGGTAGCCCAGGCAAATCTTCTGGGAACACATCTATAAACTCATTAACCATAGGAATGGATTCTAGAGTCACTGCTCTAGTCTTTTTGACCATCTGGTCCAAACAAGGATGAGCGGGTAATTGGAGCTCAAAAGAGTGGCCTCGGTCATCCTTCATGCTAACGACCCGATTAACCATATCAATTTGAACTTTATGTTCCTTCATCCAATTTACTCCCAAAATAAGATCTATTCCTTGATCTTCCAAGATTAAAGGATAAGCACCCACCTTATTCCCTTCTAGATTTAAAATCACATTGCGAGCTACTTGATTTGTATTCTGTGTAGCTCCAGTAGCTTGAATAGCATACTTGACATTTAATGTATGAACCTCTAGTTGATGTTGTATGACAAACCTTCTACTTATAAAAGTATGCGATGCGCCCGAATCAAATAAAACCATGGCAGGATAATCATTAATAAGATACATACCTGCTAGGATAGGCTCCCCTTCTAGAATTTCTTCTACGTTCATATAATGAGCTTGTCCCGTCTTGGTGTTGACGAACTTATGACGGACAAACTTTTGTCCAGTGCCTTGGCCCGAGGTCCGAGCCCTTAAGTTTGTGTTTCCCCCAACCTTGGGAAAACGACAGTCCCGGGCGAAGTGTCCTGGCTTTCCACAGTTGAAACAAACCTGTGGATTTCCTGGAGGAGTGGGGTTACAAAACCCGAGAGGTGGTACAATTCCAGGATGAAGAGTAGCACTGGGAGCTCTAGCATTCCAAGACTGGAAAGGCCGTTGCTGAAATGAAGGTCGATACATGGGTCGAGGAGGAGATCAAGGGGGAGATTGAGGACCAATGGTGGTTACCCTTGAATGATGAGTGATTGACAACATTGTGTGGAATGATGTTGCTCTTGGCTTGTGATGTGCAGGTGTAGGATGTGACATGATGGCCAACGGCATGCGGTGAAGGTCAAGCGAAAGGTTCATGCTGATGGACCTAGGGCGATGAAGGGTGAACACGAGTAGACTTGGACCAAGGGACCCAAGGAGTCCGGGTGGAGTCATTGGCGATCCACATGGTGCATGGAAGAGCGAGAGAACATGACAGGATGAAGACGGCGTCGGTCAAGTTGAGCGGGAGGCTCGACGAAGGCCGGACACGCGTCGACATCGAGGAGGTCGCGTGGTGGCCAAGCGGAGATGGACGGTTTGGGTGGTTTGGGCCTCAAAACCACCTTGCAGGCAGGTTTCGCGGTTTGGGCCTCAAAACCGGGGGCGAGCCCAGTGCAGCCGGAGCTTCGAGAAGGAGGGCACGTGGCACCATCGCGAAGCTTGCGTCGAGGCAAAGGAAAGTCGTGAAGGTGGCGTGTCCGTCCGATGCGTTGTAGGGGTAGTTATCCTAGTTGTAGTTGTAGGGGTATTTTAGTCATCAGCCAGGGATCATATATACTAGAGTTGGCTGGTTTGTGGGTGGGCTTGGAACCCTAATTTCATTTGCTTAGAGGCTAGCCAAGTGCTTAGTGAGAGGAGAGGAGGGAGATGAGAGGGTGAGAGCTCTTTTCTCTTGATTTCTCCATCTTAGAGGGAGGATGAAGGGTGGAGGCTAGTCCTCATCTTGTAAAGATGTTGTCTTCCTGATTTAGTTGTTTTTGTGTCTTAAATCCGTGGCTAAATCTTTTGTTTCTCCTAGTTTTCTTTTTTGTATTTTCAGAGCTATTTTCTAGGACTTTTTGTTCTTGCATAGCTAAGGGAACTTGATATTGCTAGAAGAGAGGTTTGTGGATTGGTTCGGGATTTTAGCCGAGGTTCTTTGAAGAAATTTGAATCAACTCCCATTCACCCCTCCCCCCTCTGGTCGCCCGTTTGGTCCTTCACTTCCATGCCTGGGAGGGGAGGGGGGCAACAAAACATAGGTGAACGTGCTATGCTGAAACCGTCTGGCAGGTTTACATATGCCATGGGAATCTTATTGCAGGTGCCCTATCTTTATTCACCATGGTCTCTTTATAATTCATATTCCCTTCATGATTACATTACCTATAAAGAGCTGACAATAAGTGATCTATCATCTTTACATAATGACTGTTTTGATCAAAGAAAATAGTTTATGCAGAAAAATAAGCGTAAAGTGATCAAGCAAGTCTATCGTGTCAAAAAGGATGGTAGATTAAATAATTTAACACTAGACTTACAAAAGCCAACCATTAAAGAAACATCAGTTAGTTCTGCAGTTCTAACTGTCCGTGATGTTGAGCATGTTCCAAACAATATAGCTGAACAAAAATCAAGATTGGTTGGGAGTCAAGATGATCTCAACATGGTTGTTTCTGAGGGAACCAGCCTAACAGGTGTCTAAACCGGTCTGACAAATTCTGGTAGAACTGAAAGTGTCACATCAAGGAGCAAGGTGATGAAGAAGATGCCAAGCTTTGCTAAATTGTTACATAAATATCAGAAGATAGCCGAGCAAAACCAAATCAATCGGTTACAAGACGATCAAAGGAGAAGTTCTTCATCACCAAAAGCAAAGAAGCATCAACATTCATCTCATTGGTTTTCATTATTTATTCCATCAATGCATGTGCCATGGAGTGCATATTCCGGTATAAATAATTGTAATTCATGTCTTTGTATAATCCTTGGTTCTCATTTTGTGATGAGTAAAATGCATGAACGGTCCCTAAACTTGTGCGACCATGTCATCTAGGTCCCGAAACTTCTAAAATGCAGATTAAGATCCCAAACTTGCTAATTGTCCCATATAGGTCCAAATCTCTAGAACTTCCATTAATATGCCTACATGGCATGCTCACTACGCGGTGACGTGGACATGTAGATCCGCATATCAGCTCTACCATGCTTCTCTATCCACTCTCTCTATCTCCTTGTCCACGAGTCCACCGGCGGTCCTCTCCCCGGTGATGGGGAAGACCAGCCTGAGCTGGACCTCGACCCGTGTGATCGGAGTTGGACCGCACCCTCACTCGCATCCTCAGCTATGGGCCTGCTAGCGTGCCCATTGCCTGCCCCCTCATCTTTTTATCGCGGCAAGCTCATCATCGCTATGGACCGTGACATCGCATCGTGGGCTCGTGGCCGTGCACATCAACTGATCACTAATCCCGCTCCTCAAGCAGGCCAGCACAATCCTGCGAGATCCATTGTATTCGAGGAAGCCGCGCATGTTTCACCTCAGATTTTGGCCTTGCAGGTCCCCGCATCACCTCCTGTTCCACGGGAAATTGATGCAATCTGAGCTCACGGGAAGGGGATTTGAGTCTATGTAGGATTGGAACTTGAGGAATTTGGCAACAGTGGTGGCTGATTTTTGCAAATCATTGGCCAAAGGGTGCTTGCTGTAGGAGATGGGGCTGTCTCGAGGTCCAGTGATGGCATGGCCGAATCGGATAGGCAAGCCAAATCCAGCAAGGGCTTCTCGACGGTGTCGAGGTCGAGGCCACGGAAACGCATGCGATCGTGGATGTGGAGCCCGCGCTGTGGCCTATGGCTTGTGGAACCATGGATGCCTGATGGACAACGTCGTGTTCGAGAAGAGGTGGAGCTGGTCGACGATGGGTGTTGCAGTGCATGTGACGACGAAGGGAAGATGGTGTCGTGGCAGGTTGACAAGCGGGCCCCACATGTGGATCCACATCATCATGGAGTTAGCATGCCATGTAGGTGTATTAATGGAAGTTCTAAAGCTTTGGATATATACCGGACAATTAGCAAGTTTGGGGACTTCAATCTACGTTTTACAAGTTTAGGGACCTAGATGACACACTCGTACAAGTTTAGGGACCACTCGTGCATTTTACTCTTTTGTGATTATCAATATTTTGCTTATGCTTTACCAAGGAGCTATAACTTATACGATCGGTGGCTATGGCCATATAAAAATTTCTATTATTGAGTATGCTTAGATGTTTCAAATCCGAAAGTAGCTATTCATACATATTGATATGATGTTGTACTTGTTAGACTATTATTTTGGCTACAATAGAATCCATAAAGGGTCTAAAAATCATAATATGGGCGATGTATTGTTCATCATTCTCCTTAGATAATTTTGATCATTGAGGATGTTTTCTAGCATGCAAGCTTCGCCGAAGATAGGGGGCATGTGTTTACTGTCAAAATTGACAGATCTGGTTGAACTGGTGCCTAAACTGGTCAAACCTGTTTGATCAATGTGCTCAAATGGCAAATTAGACTTCACCATTGCATAGCTCTCGTCGAGAGGATAAAAATGCATATGTAGAATGTCCATCCGATTTGGAGATCAGTTGAGAGGGTTATGAGTACGGAAAGATCTGCATCTAGGAAAACAGGTTAGACTAGTTTGCCAAGACGAACGGACTAGTTTGCTCTGTGTAAATTGAGTAAGGAGATTTATTTTGACATGGGATTTGTAAGGGTTTCGACTCTTATTGGGACAAGACATTCCCTCCCAATAAATATAAAGGGCCACGGCTGATTGAGAGTACCTCAATCGACAAAAATCAATCTATTACTTTTATCCTTTACTTTTCCTCTTTCCCCTACTTTTTCAAATCCATTTGCTGTTCTTTTCTTATCTCCATGGCGTGATGAGGCACCGCAGCTCGCTTACCGAGCCTCGTTTACCCTTTTAGTTTTTCTTCTGTTCTTGTTTTATCCATCAGCTTTGTTTCATACCGTAGAGTCCGCTAAAAAAGCCACAAAAAACTCAGATAACCTTTTCGTGGTACCATTACGACTTTTGTGGCATTGCGTTCACATAGTTGCTGCTAGATACTATCGTTGTTCTTCCCCGTGCTATTTTATATTTATTATCGGCACCCCTATTAGTATAGAATCAGAGGAAAAGAGGGTGTAAAAGAAAGAGAAAGAAAATAGCCAAAAACAAGAAGAAAGTAAAAGAGAACAAAAGTTGGAAAGAGGATGTGCTGTGGTTTATGTAACCGCAAGTTCCGTATTTGTATCCTCAAGTTGCTGATGCGGAGAGCAATGTTTGCATCTTATTGAACGGTTTATTGAACATATACCACTGTTCTCCTTAAACAACTCATACTTAGATCTATAAGCTAGATTTTTAATATTACGGAAAAATATTCCGGCCTCAACACTCACAAGTGAGTGTCTGCAGCCGTTAGGAAACATAAACAAAATGCAGTATTTAGATCTATAATCTAGATGTCTTATGGGAATATCTACTCAGGTCTTAAACTTGTCATTGATCGATCTTAGTAAATCAATAGAAAAGGCATAACCATTAATGTGCAATTGGCCATGCAAGATCGTCAATTAACCATGATTCCTTTGATAGTTTGGCCACCTGAGTCAACCATTTTGTCCAATAGGTTTTTGGATATTCCTTAAAGCATAGTGAATGATGAGTAGAATTTTTCAAACTGCTCAACATCTAACATTTCATGGAGAATGACGAAGCTTAGGGATGACATGGTTGTTTAGTGAAACCAGCAATGCGAATCTTGCAGAAATAAGTAACATAGGCGCCACATGCACATTTTTTTCACTATGTATATTTGTTAATTTGATGACATTGGGCTGTGTGTAATTTTTAAGATCTCAAAGCTTGTACGTCGTCTAGATCCTAGATCTAGGAATTGGACGTCACTGATAGTCAACATTTAATACTTGAGGTATGATCAATTGTTTAAGATAGCACCACAGTTGAAATTGTTCCCGCACACCGCCAGGTGTTAGATTTATGCTCTAGAGCCAACTGGATTGGATCTGTTAATGGCTCGGATGAACTTATGGTCTGTTAGGGTTTTAAAGTCAAAATAATGTTGTTGTGGGATGGACCATTTAGCGAATAGCAATAGTCATGAACCAGACTGCCTCACTCCTTTCTGGTTTCGATCAACCTCAATTTTTTATATGGGACTATCAGCACTTCAGAAGTCGTGTGGCTACTTGAGATTGTGTCAGTTCTTTTTATGGATCATTTTTTGCTAGTGTTTGTCATATGTTGTATATGGATCAATTTTCGAGAATATGGGCAGATATTTTTCTACGTGCTGTCATAGATAATAATAGATCAAGTTTTTTACAGCGGATAGCAATACACTGCAACATATCAAATTGATACCTTATGGATCATTTTAGCGGGTAACCCTACGCGTGAATAGGACTACTCCACACTGATGGGTGCAGAGTTTTCGCGGCCAAGGGCAGTACGGTTAGGCTAGCGACATCCATATGAGCCAAGGAACTCACACTAGCGACACGGGATTTGTAAGGGTTTCAACTCCTATTGGGGCAAGACCTTCCCTCCCAATAAATATAAAGGGTCACGGCCGAATGAGGGTATCCCAATCTACAGAAATCAATCTATTACTTTTATCCTTTAGTTTTCCTCTTTCCCCTACTTTTTCAAACCCATTTGTTGTTCTTCTCTTGTCTCCATGGCGTGATGAGGCACCGCAGCTCGCCTACCGAGCCTCAGACAACCAAAGATGTGTCTGCCTCGACGGGGTCCCTCCCGATTGGGCATTCGTTGGATCCTCATCGGGCTCACCAGCGAGGCCTGTCTGACCGGACAGCCAAACCGGTGCAGGGAATGTCACCCATCCCATGGAGATCAGCCACCTCTTGATGCAACCTAGCATCTAGCGGGGGATGCAACCGGATCAGGTCATGGCCATCATGTGGAACATTTGGATGAATCAGAGCTCCAAGGTATTCCGAAGCACCTTAAGCCACAGCTGCCCAAGTTCTCAATGAGGCTGCACAAGGCACAGCGTCAACCTATGGAATCACCGAGCCCGTCTTGTGTAAAGTTTTTAAATCAAAAAGATTCTCATTTTGTAAAATTTCGCTCCAAGCTATGTTGCCCAAGCATATTGTTGCCACAAGCCCCGTCTTGTGTTGTTGTTCCACGCCGCACCAGCCACTACCAAGCAGGGCCCACCGCTACGAACCACTGCAAGCAGTCTAGCCAACATGCTTCGTCAACATCCTCTAGCTGCTAGTGGCATCGTCCATGAAGCTCCAACCTCGTAGAAGTGGCCCTGATCTGTCGCCTTGGACCACCATTGTCGTGCATATCATCGCTCGTCGTAGCCACTGCCGTGTGCCACCATGACATGGGCATCCCAAAACTCCTCCGCTCGTTGGCACTCGCCGCAGATGCCACTAGCACTTGCGCCAGTCATTGGTGCTACCGCATGGCCACCTCCGCTGTTGTCGCGCCTCGACGCACAGCCTCCTTCACCACCGTCGATGCATCTCCACACATGGCGTTCCCCATTGTTAACCTCTACACGAGGATGTCCTCATCAATGCTGCCGTGAGGAGGCCGCATGACACCATGCGACCGCCGTCCGCCGCTGTGAACGTGCATCCACGTGTAGATCTAGCTGGCTCGATGTAGATCTGGCGGTCGTCGTCCTCGACCTCACCCCAACCTTCCACTGCTAAGGCCTATTGATATGAACCCGTTAGGGTTGATTCCCGATCTTTCGATGAGAGAGGCGTGGATAACTCGATTGGTGGATGGAGACGATGTTCACGGCCCGACTACAGCCTTCCAAGCTGCGCCTTAGCAACCGATACACCACCTCCAATGGTTGCCGCGATTTTGTGGAGCGCGTCACCCGGCCACTAGGGCACCCGTCCTGCAAGCAATCGAAGAACAAGCAAGAACAAGTAGAACAAGCAACTCAATTGCAAATATGGAGATAAAAACTAATCTGAACTTATAAAGTTGGGGTTCTGCATCATGTAGAATGGATGGTCTAGTCGACACACGCGTCTACAAGGAAGTAGCAATGGCTAAACTTTCAACAAAACAAAACGCAATCTGTTTGTGGCGGCTCTAATCCTTATTAATACCTAGGAGGACGACCAGGGAGTTGTTGGGGTTGTGCTCCAATCCTAGGACATGTCCCTAATAGACCCAACTTGATACATGGCCCATTGGGACAAAATAAGGTGACGCAGCACCTCTAGACAGAAAACCTCTCGGTAGTATTTCGATGATTGCGGCCGACTCAGAATAGTATTTCAGTGATGTCCTCATCAGAAGGTATGGAGAACCAAAGAAGTAGATTGGGGCCAAGTCCAAGTATTCCCAACGTCCTCGACCAGGCCACCATATCACTTTTGGCCCAAGAAAAGAAAGAGATCCAATATAATTCATCTATTCTGAGGCGGCCGCAATCATCGAAATACTACCGAGAGGTTTTCTGTCATGAGGTGCTGTGTCACCTTATTTTGGCCCAATGGGCCATGTATCAAGTTGGGTCCATTAGGGACATGTCCTAGGGTTGGAGCACGACCCCAACACCCCCCTGGTCGTCCTCCTAGGTATTAATAAGGATTAGAGCCACCACAAAACAGATTGGGTTTTGTTTTGTTGAAAGTTTAGCCATTGCTACTTCCTTGTAGACGCATGTGTCGACTAGACCATCCATTCTACATGATTCAGAAACCCAACTTTATGAGTTTAGATTAGTTTTCATCTCCATATTTGCAATTGAGTTGCTTGTTGTACTTGTTCTTGCTTGTTCTTCGATTGCTTGCAGGACGAGTGCCCTAGTGGCTGGGTGACGCGCTCCATAAAATCGCGGCAGCCATTGGAGGTGGTGTATTGGTTGCTAAGGCGCAGCTTGGAAGGCTGTAGTCAGGCCGTGAACATCGTCTCCATCCACCAATCGAGTTATCCACGCCTCTCTCATCGAAAGATCGGGAATCAACCCTAGCGGGTTCATATCAGTGCAGGTGATGTCCTCATCACCGTCCATGTGTCTTTAACACTATTTTTGATCCACGTATGGATTTCTAAAATTGACAATGAACACACATCATGGTGCAACATCAACTCATCAAATGTATCAAATACAGTCATGGTAAAGAGTTGTTTCACCTGGGAATCAAAAGTTACTAATGTGGTTATATCCGAGCAGGTGATGTCCTCATCACCTCCACTACAAGTCGTTGTCCAGCTGGGCTACGTACTGTTGCTACGGAGCCCTCACACCGCCATCTATATGTGCCAACAGCAGACTTGGTCATACTCGCTTGAGGCTTTAGAAATGGATCCCTTACGTGAAATATGATGAGGACATCACTGTGATGGATACGCACGAGCTTTGGCCTTCTCCAACTTACAAGTTGTCACCAACTTGGTCTTCGCGTTCAGTTTGGATTCAGCCAACCACCCTAAACGGAAACGACGATATCTCCTGCAACCTGAGATTGCATTGTAACTGTGGCGACAAGTCCTTTACTGTCATCCAGGCCCCTGTTCTTGTTCTTCTTGACTATGTCGATTAGTCCTTTCGAATTGAGAACTTGAACCTCTTATTTCAGATCTATTTCATATGCATTTGCAATTTTAGATTGCATATTTATACTTTCGCTTGCAGGGAAAGTCTTCTTGGCAAGATCAATCGAGTTGTGCTTGGTTGATAACCAACGGAGCAGCGATGTAGCGGTTGCAAGGATTCAAATAGTGTCTGATTAGAAGCCCGGGTCGTCAACATCGAGTTCTCCACCAATCAAATTATCCATACTTATCGGAAGATCGGGCCAATGCTACATCAAGTGGTGTCAGGATTCCAGGTTACCCGTAAGGTATATTATCGTGTTCCCCTTTAGATTCATCTCATTTTCATCACCTATAGTCCACGAAAAGCTCAAAAAAACTATACACTTTCCGTTGTCCTATCGCCTTTTTAGCCTTTGCAATTTCGTTTCAGATTTGTTTTGTTGAGTTTGTGTCCATGGTAGAGTCTTGTTGCTGGTTTAGTGTGTTCGTGGTCATAGTTCAATCGCCTGTTGCTGTTTTTGTTTCCACTTCTATCCCATCCACCTTTACCCATACAACAAGCCGAGCCATCACATTACTTGACTTGCCCTGCTAGCCGCCTCATGTGAATTCGCACCGCGCAAGCCCTAGATAGGATGCAAGCCGCCTTGTGCCTTTCGCCTTGCATCGCAGCCCTTTTTGATTCATCTGGCAATGCCTATTGCTGCATATACCAGCGAAGCTTTGCCCTTGATTGCTTGTTGAGAAGCTTTGCTCAACCATGATTGGCGTTGAGAGGATAAGGAAGCTTTGCCCTAGCCGCCGCTGCCTTGTATGCCCAGTTGTGCCTTCCAAAAACTCTGATTCGGAGGCTTTTTCTTAAAACAGGCATAACTTTTCACTCGTAACTCGGATTGAGGTGAATTGTTTTTTGAAATCGGCTGAATTAAATTTTGCACCAGGATTTCTTTGGCTTTGCTAGGTTTTCCATTCTCATATTTGCCAAATTCGACATGGAAGTGGGAGTACTCAAGCTCCAAAGTTGTTGCACGCTTTTCAAAGAACGTGCCTGAATTTCTTTGGCCAACATCCTACCTTTGTTCAAGCTAAAACTTTTTGTGGTTCTATCTCGTGTGATCCTTATTTGGAGAAAAATATACAAAAAATAGTTGAAAAATAAAAAAGTTGCAAAAACAACGATCGGAGGAAAAATTAGGAAAAAGAATAAAAACAATTGCATTGGTTGTTGGTTGCTTATTCTTTCAGTTCTACCCATCGTTCTTTGTTCCAACTTGTTGTGCTACATCTAGGGACACATTTTAGCCAGCAATTGTGACTAGTACTTTGGATACTTATTGAACTTTGCTAATCTGCTTTCGATACTTGCTATTCCTTGCTGTCATATTGTGCATGCCCAAAGCTCCACATACACTTCTGTCAGTACAGGTTTACCTTGCAACTGTTACACTCAAACTTGACAATAGATTGTGCCACCCTATTGTGTTTGGTAAGAACACTTGCAAGACGGTGGTAAGCCGCTTGAGATATTGCTTTCCGCCTCCTCCACCACCTAGTAGTTGCTAGTTGACAGGGATAATACTTTGGGGTTGTCTTTTGCTATCTTCTAACCCTGACAGGGAAATGAGTGGAGTTGCCATCAGACTTCAATGAGTGTATGTCCAAGGATGAGCTTACAAGGCTTCTTGATGACCATTGCACCTACATCACTGGGAAATTTGATGAGTTGATGCGCAACGTTATCAATCTTGTCACCCGGAATGAACATGTTGAACAACGACCTCCCCCAGAGTGGCCACGACATTGCCAACCTAATTTTTATGGTGAGGTGCATGATGAGGATGATGACAACGCTGATGTTTTTGATGATGGTGCCCGCGACGCGGTCCGTCTGCACCATAATCGTCAGGGTATGGGAGGTAATCATAATTGGTAATAATGATCCTTTTGCTAAAATAAAAATTATCATGATTCCTTTTGCTTGTAATGCTGATCCAGACTCATTTAGATTGGGAACTTGCTGTTGAACAAAAGTTTAATTCTTATTTAGTCCCTGCTAAGCATAGGGTTAGACTTGCAACTAGTGAGTTTACTGGCTTTGCTCTATTTTGGTGGAATGATCTTTGCACTTGTTGATGCAAAAATCAAGAGACGACTCCTGCGCACTAACACACGAAACTTGGGAGAATCTGCTTCGCTCTTGTTCGGGTTGTAGCCCTATCGATCCATGGCGTGCCAATCAATCTAACTTGTTGATTGACAAGGACGGGTGAAATGTCAAATACAAGAGCAAATCGGCTGGCATTCTGAATCACTCCATAGGATGTATCGACAAGACTGCCAATACGAGCAAAGACAATCGGCTAGATCAGCCGATGTGGATGTAGCAGATGTAAAGGAAACATGAAATACAACCAAAACAGTACTACGTGAACAACACTTAAAACAGATCTAACTGGCTATGTGATAGTAGATTAGTACAAGAAAATAAAGCAAATGCCGATCGGAACATGTTCTAATATGTATAACTATAATAAAAACTAAAACAACAAGATTTATCAAATAAAACTTGTAGATCTAGTAAATATCGATAACTTGTGAATAAATCTAGAAGAAATGACAGCGATGCCCTTGAAGTTAAAGCCTAGAAAGTATTCGGTAAACGCAGAACTTACAGTCTAGCCGGAGATCGAAGTGATGCAGCCCATCTAGCTTGGAAGAACTCATGAAGAAAAGAAAACGACGGCAAAGTCACCGACTTGAAAGTAAATTGCGAAAATAGTAGATTTGTATTGATTATGATGTGTGTATCTCCAGACCTTACAAGGCCCCTATTTATACCCTATACATCAAGATCTCTAATCCTAATCGGTTACGACAAATCATAAAATCTATCTCTAAACAAACAAACTTTCTAAATAAAAACGACTCGTGCAGGAGTCGGAAACGAGCTTGGCCTCTACCGACCCAAACTTGCTTCTCGTCGGCCGAACCTCCAACATTTCCAATCGGCTAGAACCCTTCTCGCTTGCATCGGCTGACTCCATCGACTACGCCTCCATCATCTCCCATCGGCTATACCCCTGTGATCCCATCGGCTAGGCTTCTACCTTACTCTATCGGCCGATCTCCCATAACTTCATCGGCTAAACCCTCTGCAACCTCACCGGTAGATTCCACTAGCCGTTGTCTTTCCACTATGCGCTGGCATCTCTGCTTCCTTTTGACACCATCCTTGGCGTATGTCAAAAAATGGTGTCAACACATGCCCCCAATTTCGGAGTGAAACTCATCTTTTGCTCCAAAATTATCTCAGCCATGATTACCTTCCCTAGGAAAACACCAATATTTACCAATCACTGAGTAACAAAATATTTTCTGTTCCGAAATCTCCTCAGTCATGATTGCCAAAAAAAGCGTCTGGGGGTAAAAACTCTTTGAGTTTCGCGCACGCGGCTGAAGAGATACCGCATTTACCCTCTCGGGTGAGTTTATAAATTTACAGCCGTCATCTTCTTCTTCCCCACCAGTTCATCTTCTCGCACCACCATACCTTGCTTCCTCTTTCTCTCGGGCGAAAGGCGACCCTTGATGATTTCCGGCGACCGTCAGAGATCTCCAATGACCATTGGTGATTTACTTGATAACCACTTCAAATCCCAAACTAATTCCATGGCCACTCTTATTGCCGTCCCCGAGGTACACCTCTTTGCCTCCATCATTCTCCCCGTGCTTTTACTTTCCTTTCCTTACTCAGCCATTTTCGCATTTCCCAGGCCCTTAGAGACAGAATCACCATCCCCATAGCTGATACCTCTGGATACATCACCTTAGGCCCCATGGGAGATCCCGATCCAACAGATCTAATTAACTTGGAGACTAATAGAATCCCTTTCAAATCTGCATCAATGGATCTGGCCGATTGGGATAGCACCTTCAGATCTTGGACCAACCGCACACCCGGATGGAAAAATTGGTATCTCAGGGTGGCCAATTCCAAAAGAGTCTTCTAGCAAGAAAGCTGCATCAGTCAATGCATTACTCTTTCTTTATCAGATATGGATAGGAACGAACCCATGCTCGTAGCCGCATCATATTTCTGGTTAGACGCTCTAAATGCCTTCCTGTTTAGCCATGGGCCCATGACTCCTACCTTAGCTGATGTCCTAATGCTAACGGGCTTCGATATCACCTCTGCCAATTTGCCATTTCACTTCCCAGCTAAAGGTTCTCACCGGCTGGAGACAAAATCCATTGGTGGATGGAAAGGCTATATTGATCGTCACATCAGAACTGGAACCGTCGATGAGAAGGAACATGTGGCCTTTCTAAATATGTGGCTGGACAAATTTGTATTCTGCGGAAGAGCAGCCGGCCCGACCAGTAATTTGCAACCTTTGGCCGAAACATTGGCAGCGGGGTCCTCAATTCCACTGGGAAAGCATCTTCTTGGATCGACCTATCACTTACTGCATCAGGTATGCAGCAAACTATTGGCCGGAGAACCCATCGGCAATTTGGGCGGCCCCTGGTGGTTCATCAACCTATGGCTTAATCTTTACTTCCAGCGCGCCTACCAGTACGACCTCAAGAAGATGTCTTTCCCCAGCGATCAGCCAGAGGAAGAACCAGTTGTAATCTATCGATGCATGTCTTATGGTGAAGCAGTATCGATCGTCCCTGGCAGTAAACCTACCCCTTCTGCAGCAGCCGAGGCCTTTAAATGCTGTTACAACGGACTCACCAAAGGGCCTACCATCTGGTACGCTTACCACAATGAAGTTCCTATCTTTGAGCTGCCATATTGCTTCGACTTCGTCACATGCACCTTTAGCGGAGAAATCCTAGAGACAATCATCAAGCCCGGAATTCTTCTAGCTAACTTCTTTGCTGGTAAAGGTCAATACTCGACATATGAATTTTATCACCCATCGGCAGCAGCTCATCAACTTGGCTTTGGACAATTGCCGATAAGACCTTATTTCGCCGATCTTGTGAAACCCCGTGAGAAACTTTCCTGTGGCCTTGAATACAACATACTTAGCAACTTGGCCCCGGATACTAGCACCATCAACTTGGAACCATGGACAGCTGCAGCCTTCACCATTAAACAATTCAGGTTGTGGTGGAAAGAATGGAAGAACCATCTCTTCTGCCTGGAAACAGGGATTTATTGCAGGAAGTTTGACCCAGACTTCAATGATCCTGATGGAAGGGTAATCACCATCGATTCCACCGAATATCCTTTCATCACCAATGTTTTCTTCCCACTAACACTTTTTTCCTTTTACAGGGTGTTAACTTTACACCTCCAAGAGTTAGCCAGAGCAACAAGCCGATTGCCTACGCCCCTCCATCGGCTGATCCCCTCATCGGCTACGGTGCGCCATCCTTAATGGACATAGCCGCGGGCCAAAAGTGCAAAGTTTCTACTCCTGAGAAGACTACCCGTAAGAAGCACCTTCAAAAGGGCTCAAAATCAGCACAGGCGTCCGCTCCACCAACAGCAGCGTCAGCCCAGGAGACTGATCCGACGGCAGCAGGGGCACCCCAAATGACTATTCTGGCGGTAGTAGCGTCAGTACCTGAATCACTTTTGATAGGGGCTATCCAGGTAATCTCACTTATTTGAATCTCTCTAGATATTTCACCAGTGCTGACTCTTATTTCTTTCAGCCTTCGCACAATCGGCAACAGAAGAGCCCGTCCCAGAATCGGCTATGCCTCCGCCTCCTTCATTGGCTGATCCGCAGGCTAAAGATACTCAGGAGACTGCACCGGCCATCACCCCAACACTTGAGGTAAAATGCATACTCTATTCCAGCCCTCTCAACCCTTGTTGCTAAGAATCAGCCGGTTTTCTATACAGACTATCCCAAAAGTGTTGGCCGCTACTCTCGAAACACTGGCAGCCGATGTACCTTCCGAGAACATGCCTCCCTCCGCTGAACCAGTTCAACAAAAGTCCCCAGTGGAATCACCATCACAAGCTAGAGAAACCCAATGGAACATGGTGAACACTTTTTGCATATTAGCCGATTTCCAATCAACTAGCTTCATCAGCTTATACTTTACTGATCCTTGCAGGCTTAGGACACTCCGAACAACAACCTCTTCTCATTCCAGGTTGGGGAAATCCATGAGGAAGAAGAAGTCTTATCACACCCGCTGGTTCCAAGATCTATTCCTGATGACGTAAAGGCCAAACTTCAGACATACTTGACTTCCTTCAGCAAGACATTGGCCAATGCATGACATCCTCTGCAACCTCAAAGGCTAGATCCTAGAAGACAAAGAAGAGGCCATCCTCCCCGTGACCTACATAGAGAGTCACCAAGTCCCGGTGTTAAGAGCTCTACGCCGTATAGCTAATCGCGCCAAATGGGAACAAGTACATAAGGACAAGGAATTCCATAAGCTTCAAGCCGACGAAATCCATCGCAAGATTGGCTTTCTCAGAGAATCTCACCCTAACATTGTTGGTGAAATTGATTGGCTCAAAGCGAGGAGAGCAGAATTGATGAAAGAATTGAAAAGCATCAGTGACGCCATCACCACCGAAGAAACTAAGCTTGCCCAACTTCCAGAAGTCCTCAAGCAGCTAGAGTAGGAAAAGCAAGCACACGCTCACCAAGCTATTCGGCTACATCCGAGCATAACTGACATACCCGGCTCAGCCGATGACAACCGTAGGGAAATAGAGGCTGCCGATCAGATTCGCCTGCGTGCGATAAACACCATTCAAACTCTCCTGGCATAATTGTAACGAACGTTATTGGCTTTTATGTATTCTGGTACTTGGTACATTCCTCTTGTGATGTCAATATTCAATGTCCGTCTTGAATGTAGTTTGACCGTTCCTTCGTAGCTTTTTCTAACTCGCCAATGGCTAGTCCCACTTAAAGCCCTTTTCGACTGACCATTGCTCATATTTCACATGTCTATTCATCTTATAAATACAGACCCCTACGCCTTCCTTGAGGTCACCCTCAAGACCGCACACACTGCAAGTTCTCGAGCCAGATCGAATTCACGTGACCAAGATGGCTTCCTCTTCTTCAGTCAACCAGGTTTTGCTATGTTCTCTCTACTCCAAATTCGTTATCCTGAACCGAACCTTGACTCTTTGTTCTTTTTCCTAGCCAAATAAAGTGGACGAATAGTTTGAACAGGTCGTCCAGATCCTGCATTCTAATGAACCGCACACCTAGGAGGACAAAGCTTTGATCCAAGCTCATTGTGATCGAATCAGAGACCATCTACCTACGGACGTCAAATCGATCTTGTCCTCAATCGAAGTCGCAGGCTCAAACCAGTAGGCACAACAGCCAATCCTTTAAAGATATCAACCTCCCCCCCCCCCCCGGGTATTGCTCGAAGACAAGTTGGCCAGTTTGGAGGCTAGGAAAATTCAACTTCTACTGGAATTGGGCCGAGTCAACAGGGAAATTGGCACTACTGAGGCCCAACGGGGGCACCTCCCAAGCACATCTCGCCAAAAGGAGTAAGTACTTGCCGATATCAGTACGGAGCCGTTCAGATTCTCCTGTGATGAAATATCATGGACATAATACGACGATGACTTTGATGTAATAACCTCTTGTATTCCAAATGTTGCAAGTATTATTTGTTCTAAGGGCGACTTGTATCGTGTTGGCCATATCATAGCCGATTTATCGGCGATCCATGTGTCTGCCCTTTTTTCTTCTTCTTTCTTTTTAGACTGAAGGCAATACCCTCGATATCGGCTATGTCAGTCCGAGGCATCACACCATCAGCTATGCATCTACCCATATACTCGGGTAGTACTTCTTTAAGTATTTGCCATTTAGAGCCCTTCTGAACTCCTCTCCTTCAAGTGTGTCCAAAATATACGCGTTACCAGGAGCACACCGGTTTATCCGATACAGTCCCTCCCATGTAAGCGACCATTTTCCAAATTTGGGATCTTTAGACCCAATCGGAAATATCAGCTTCCAGACTAAATCTCCTTGGAAAAACTCCTTGACCTTGACCTTTTTGTCATACCATCTAGCCACCCTCTTCTTATTTTCTTCGATGCTGATCAAAGCCCTTAGCCGATGACCCGATAGGCCTTCCAACTCCCCTTTCATCTTGGTAGAGTATTCTTCGGCTATTAACTGATCTTGCAACGACTCACACCTAGACCTAGTATTTAACTCCCAAGGTAGAACTGCTTCATGTCCATAAACCAATTGATAAAGGGATACTTTTGTGGCTCCGTGACAAGCCATCCGATACGCCCATAAGGATTCGCTCACGTAGTGTGCCAGCACCTTGGCTGCTCTTCGATCTTCCTCTTAATTAATTCAATGATCCCCTTGTTGGATGATTCAGCTTGACCATTTGCCTGGGCATAATACGGAGAAGAATTCAACAACTTAATTCCCACACCAGTATCAAATTCCTTAAACTCTCCCGAAGTGAACATTGTCCCTTGATCAGTCTTGATAGTTTGAGGGATACCAAATCGATAGATGATGTGTTCTTTGACAAAATCAACCATGCTTGCCGATGTCGCATTTTTCAGGGGAATTGCTTCAACCCACTTAGTGAAATAATTTGTTGCTACTAGTATGAACTTATGCTACTAATGGATAAATTTGGCCGATCAAATCAATACCCCAGCCCCTAAACGGCCACGACTTTATTATAGAATTCATAACCGACATCGGGGCTCTTTGCACATTGCCAAACTTTTGACAATCTTGACAACCCTTATAGTATTTAAAGCAAACTTCAAGTATAGTCGGCCAATAATGCCCATTGTTTCTAATCATCCACTTCATCTTGAAAGCCGATTGATGAGCTCCGCAAACCCCTTCATGAATTTCGCCCATCAGATGCTTGGCTTCTTCAACCCCGAGGCATTTAAGCAGGACCCCATCAACTGTCCGATAATAAAGGTCATCTTCAAGCAACACATATTTCAAAGCTTGAAATCGAACTCACCTATAAACTTTCTTGGAGGGATCTTTTAAGTAATCTGCTATTTCTTTCCTCCAATCATCAGCCATTAACTCTAAGGCCATAGCACCATAGATCGACCGATAACCAAAAGCATGCTGAGCGAGCTTGTTAGCATCCTCACTGTAATCTCTGGGAATATGTTCAATAATCACACTCTTTAATTCTTTGAGTAACTGAAGGCACTGCTCGTAGTAAATTCTCAAAATATCATCTCTGCATTCACATCCTCTAGTTAGCTGGTTAATAATAAGCATAGAAGCCCCAAAAATCTCAACGGCATCAGCTTTGATTTCTCTCAGCAATTCGATCCCTTTCAAAACAGCTCGATACTCAACCTGGTTGGTAGCAGAAGCCTCAATCGGCAGTGAGAACTCGTAGTTTGCCCCCTGAGGCGATATAAGGATTATGCCAATTCCTAATCCAGTCCCACATGAAGATCCATCAAAGAATAAAGTCCATGGGGCTATTTCAACAATAGCAACCCAGAGCCCACAATGCTGAGTAACGAAATCGGCCATGACTTGCCCTTTGACAGCTTTAATTGATTCGTACTTGATCAAACTCCGACAGAGCCAGAATCCACTTCCTAATCCTTCTATTTAGAATCAGCAATGACAACATGTATTTGACCACATCATCCTTGCATACCACAACGCATTCGACAGACAATAAATAGTATCTAAGCTTAGTGCAGGAGAAATATAGGCACAAACACAATCCCTCAACTGGAGAATACCTAGTCTCTGCGTCCAAGAGTCTTCTGCTCACATAATAAATTACTCATTCCTTCCCTTCAAATTCTTGGACAAGAGCTGACCCAATAGCACACTCATCGGCTGATAGGTACAACATGAACGGCTTGTTAGCTTGTGGAGGAACCAATATAGGAGGTGACACCAGGTATTGTTTGATATCATCCAATGCCTTTTGCTGCTCTGCTCCCCAAACAAACTCCTGATCAGCTTTCAGTTTAAGCAATGGGCTGAAAGATTGAATCCTTCCAGACGGGTTTGATATGAATCTTCGGATGAAATTGATCTAACAGATCAACGACTGCAACTCAGTCTTATTTTGTGAAGCCATGACCTTGCTAATAGCACCAATGATCTTCTGATTAATTTTGATGCCTCGCTCATGAACCATGAACCCCAAGAACTGTGTAGCCGACACACCAAAAGCACATTTATTCGGGTTCATTTTCAACCCATGTTTCCTTGTGCATTCCACGACTTCACGCAAATCGGCCATGTGCTCCCGATGCCCTTTTGATTTGACTACGGCATCATCGATATAAATTTCCACTAAGATGCCGATAAGCTTATGGAAGATGTAATTCATAGCTTGTTGATATGTAGTCCCAGCATTTTTCAATCCAAAGGTCATGACCACCCATTTGAATAAACCGATGTGTCCAGGACACCTGAAGGCTATCTTGGAAATATCTTCTTCGGCCATCGATACTTGGTTATATCCAGTGTTGCCATCCATGAAACTAATGACCTTGTGTCCTGAAGCAGCATCTATCAACACATCAGCTGTCGGTATTGGATAACTATCCATTGGTGTGGCTTGATTGAGGTTCCTGAAATCAATACAAACGCACAGTTTTCCATTCTTCTTGTACACAAGAACCACATTAGAAATCCACTCAGCATACTGACATTGCCAAATAAACCCTTCTTCAATTAATCTTGTAATCTCAGCCTTAATATTAGGTAAAATCTTCGGATTACAATGTCGCGCAGATTGCTGATACGGCCAATATCCTAGCTTTCTTGGCAACCGATGTTCAACAATAGATCGATCACAATAGGCATTTCATGATACTCCCAAGCAAAACAATCTTTGAATTCTTTTAACAACTTAATTAGTTCTTGCTTATACTCAGGATCTAACTTAGCACTAAAATACGTCAGCCTTGGCTTGCTTCCATCTCTAAGATCTACCATCTCTAACTCATCGGCCGACGTAAACCCGTGCCTCAGCTTCCCGTCTTCTTGGGTGAACTCATCCATCAGGATGATTCTTCAGAGCCGACTACTTGGATCGGCTTTAGCCCAAAATCGAACATCTTCAGGAAGTCTATGTCCCAGATTCAGCCAGATATGCAGCTGACTTGTTCATAGTTCCACTGTTGTGCGTCAGCTACAGCGACGCTGAAAGAAGAATCAGTGGTGACCACTTCAACTGAGTCACCGATCCATTGGATGAGACATTGATGCATATTAGATGGGATGCGGTAGTTGGCATGAATCCAATCTCGACCCAGAAGCATGTTGTAGTACCCTTTACCATTAATGACAAAGAAAGTAGTAGGTAGGGTCTTACTGCCGATGGTGAGGTCAACGCAGAGTGCCCCCCGGGCTGGGGAAACGTTGCCTTCGAAGTCCTTCAGCATCATGTCTGTCTTGATCAAGTCTTCCTCGCCTTTGCCGAGCTTGCGGAACATGGCATACGGCATGATGTTCATGGTTGCGCCGCCATCCACCAGAAGCCTAGTAATCGGCCTTCCGTCAACCTGCCCCTTGAGGAAGAGAGCTTTCAGGTGCCCAAATTTTTCATCTTCGGGTTTTTCAAAGGTGGCTGTAATCAGCTCCAAGGTTAACTGTGCCATCCCCTGTTCTGCTTCTGTTGCCTCGTGATCGGTTGGAGCCATGAATTCCATCAGCAAGACGAAAACCATGTTGACATCGGCAGCTGATCCGGATTGTTATCTTCGTCATCTACTTTGCCTTTGATGTGGCACACCTGGGGTTTGACCCCTTTCCTTTCCGAAGCACGCCTTTGTTCCTCTTCCTGCTACTCCCATTGTCGTAGGCGTTGGACCCTTCTCTTCTGGGACTTAGTCAAACCTACTGGGCACCATCTAGGGTGTTCTATAGCTTTATCTTGTGATGCACGCCTCCGCTCCAGTTTGCGACATATAGGCTCTTTGTCGAGGACCCTTGCATTGGCTCTTTCCTCTAGTCTGTTGGGTGCATTTAGCCTGCCCCCCACCCGATTGTGTATACTGATTCTGCCCCCTAGCCGATGACACATTGGGATGCGCCTATCATCATGGTAGGGTCTATCCCTGCTGATCAGCTTTTGATTCTTGTCATCAAAGCACGGCCTTTTGGACGATTGGTTGCCTTGGTATGATCCATTGCATTCGGGGCAGTTGCCAATCGATGGTAACTTGATTCCCTCCTCCCAGCAGTATATGAAGAACGAGCATCTCCAGTGGTCTTCATAGTGACGTGTCATTTCTTCTTGGTGCCTTGCCTGGTCTTGCTGTCTTTGGAACTTGTTGAGCAACTCTTGAGAGGTGATCAATCGTCGAGGCCTTGCTGAGCTTTCCCCTTCTTGCAACTAACTCTTTCCTTTGACGTCGTTGGCTGACACCTGTACTCTAGGGTCCACAGCTCCACTCCTCCTGGCCAATTCTGATGTCAGCATCTTCGTGAGAGGCGCGCTTTTGCCCCCAACTTCCACCATGTTGGTTGGGAACGGATGTTGATCGATCTTCATAAGCTTTGCTGGTTTCGAAGGAGCTTCAAACTTGAGTCTCCCTTGCTCAATAGCCGATTGAATCTGCTGGCGAAAGACTTTGCACTTGTTGGTTTCATGAGATGTGGCATTGTGCCACTTGCAGTACTTGATTTTCTTAGTTCTTTGGCCAATAGGATCATATGGTATGGTGAGAGCTTGATCTGTCCTTCTTGTAGCAGCAAATTGAAGATCTTATTGGCCTTGGAGATGTTGAACCCGAATTTCTCAGGCTCCTTCTTGCCATACAGGCATGAGATCAGCTTTTTGGTCTTAACCCATTCTACCAAGCCGACCTCTGCTTCTCCTTCTAAGTCCGAACACTCTACGTACACCACATTCTTTTGGAGTTCTTTCTCTAATCAAACAGGCGCACGTCTTGGTTTGACAGCTGGTGTACAATCTGGCTCAAACTCTCGAACTCCTATGAAGCATATTTTTCTGTGATGTGCGGTAGGAGCCCCTGAAAAGCCGCGTCGATGTAATAAGTGCCATTTGAAATATTAAAGTAGCTATGAGAAATTGGAAAGAAATCCAAAAGAAGAAGAAAAGAAATTGGCAAAGGATCAAATTCGGCCAAAGTTGACCGAAATTTGAATTTCAATTTGAAATTCAGAAAAATTTGTCAAACATGTGGAGCACAAGTATGAGATTATTTGGAATTATGGGATCAAAAATTGGGAGCTAAATTGGTGCCAAATATTACAAAGAATCAGAGAAGGAAAAAGAAAATCAGAAATGCTGTTTACTGTTCACCGTCCGACAACAGCAGACCAGTGAAACAGCAACAGAGTCCATTTTCAAAATTTGTTTCTGGAGAATTTTTCCAATAAGTGCACTAGAACAGCTACACTATATTGAAGTATGAATCTTGGACTACAATAATCATGTGTTGTTGGCCAGGAACAGTAAAGGGAAGGAAGTCAAACTCGAGCTCAAAGTCAGCACAAAATCACAAGTTGACTGAAACTCTGAATTTTTACTAAGTCTGAATGGCAGCAAAGCATCGACTTGGAGCTCGAATTCAGGGCAATTTAGATCAAAAGAGATACTTGTTCATGAGCAAAATGGAACATTGGGACATAGTAGAACATGTTTAGGTAGAAGTTGGATTGACAGAATAAGAATTGAGTCCTTAATTTGGTTCCCAAAGTGAGATCAACGCCACTGTCGATAACTGACGAAACTGAATGGGAGTATAAAAGGAGTTCAGACATTTGCCTGAGAGAATTTAAATTTTGACGGCTTTTTGATGATTATCTCGGACAAAGGTTTATAGACAACTTGAAAAGCTCGAGTTTATCTCCGACTTTGATTAGGACACCGGAGCACCGTTGGATTGGAATTCTACCATGGGGAGGTCCTGAACCTTGGGCGTCAGAAGTCAGCGAGGGGAAGAACAGCAGAACCGAGCTTGACGTGTCGCCGCCGCCGCTTCCGATAGCTCGCCAGCACGACGACTAGGCCACCTCCTCACCACGTAAGCCTAGGGGTAGACCACGGTGGCAGCCATGCGCGCGGTAAACTGTTCGTATACTTACTGCTCCCGCGCCGCCGTTTCACCATCTTCTTTTTACCGCCGCCCGCTCTCCTCTGCCCGAGCACCGCCGCCGAGCAAAATTCCACCGCCACATCTCGCCTCCCGTCGATTCCTCTCACCCACTCCTCCACAGACACCCTAGCTACACCCCGAGCCAGTCGTTGTCCCATATCCTTGTCGGGACAGCCGTGCTCGCCGCCGCCGTCGCGCCGCCCGCTCACGGTGAGAACCACCTTGCGCTATCTCTCTTTCTTCCTGAGTAGTTGTAGTCGAGTCCTTAGGGTCCTAGGACGGAGTAGAAGTAGTTGTTTGAGTCGGTTAAGTCGAGGTCGCAAGAAGCCACGGCCGGCCGAGGGAGTCGCCGCCTATCGCCGTGGAGGGGATGGCTCCGGCCATCTCCCGGGAAGCTGCTGCCGCGCACAGAGTCGTGTAGGTGTAGAGATGGTGTCGCGACCTAGTTCCGCCGCCGGGAGGGCGCCAGCCGGCGAGCCGTGCCGCCCCCTGTCTCGGACGCGTTTTGGCGGGAGGTAGGGGAAGACACTGGAGCTAGGGCCCGCGCGTCAGTGGAAGGAAAGGAGGCGCGGCCGGAGCGAGCAGGCCGAGCGCGGTCGGTTGCTGGGCCGCGACCCTGAGGCCTAGTAACACGCGCGCGCGGTTCGGCTGGTAAAAGAAAAAGGCCGGCGTGTCGCTACGGCCCAGTGGGAGCCGGCCGGTGTCGCGGAGAAAAAGAAGAAAAAGAAAAGAGACCGTGGGCCGGTGCTGGGCTGCCAAAGGAGAAAGAAAAGAAAAACGGCCCGCGGGGCCCGTCGGAAGGAGGAATAGGGTCGGCGGGTATAGATGAATAGGAAGGTGGGGTCCGCGCCGTGGGGTCCAGCAGTTCGTGAGAGAGGGTAGAGAATGGGTGAGTAAGAAAAGTTTTTCGGGCGATTTTCGGGAGAAATTAGATTTCCTTTAGTAATTTAATCCGTTTAAAGTCATTTTACACCATTTTAATCACAGAAATTTGTAGGAGTATCGAAAATTAGTGAAACCAATTTTGTTAGGCTTATTTTATTTTCCTTTATGCATTAAAATTTTTACACCCTAGGAAAATAATAAAAATTTGGGTATTTAATTAATGCCTTCCTTTTTAAGGTAATTAAATAAATACTTAATATTTATAAAATATATAAAATATGAATAATCCTTTATCAATCACAAATAATTCTTAACCCATAGGAAATTAGATTTTTCAAGTTAGAAAATATTTACCACTTTATCAAAAATTAGAAGAAAAAGCTATAGGAAGTGTTAAGAAAGAAAAATAAAAGTATAGGTAAATCTTTTTAGATTTTATGTGTTGGGCTTGCAACTTTATCATGATAAGTCGTATAGTCCTTGTTGGCTTGCAACTTTATCATGAAGAAAAGTTGTATAGTCTGTTATTCAAAAAGTTTGCATTCTAACCCCTGCATGTATATCTGCCGTAGATCCAGAAGCACCGGAAGAAGATTACTGGGAATTTTCAGAAGGACCCTTGGAGTCCGACGAAGTGTTTGAATTTGTTCCCTGTGAAGCAAATCCGTCGGCTTCTACTAATCTTTTTAACAATCAAGGCAAGCCCCGGTGCATTTATACCTATCTATTTTGGAGTCGTTATTTCATGTGACTAGTTATAGGTTATTTGTTTATTGTATGCACTAAGTCTAGGAGTTGAATGAAACCTATTCTTGTGTATGATCATGCCTTGTTTTAAGGACATCTTTGCCACTTGTTCAAACCTTAGAAACTACCCCAGTCTAGAATTGCTTACTTGCTTACATGCTTGGTTTACCAACCTTAAGGAAAACTCTTAAGTCATACATATTGTTTATGAAGGATAGCTTGAAATTTGAACGCGGACAGAAACTAGAGATGTAGTTCTGTTGGCTAGATTAATTTGGTTAAGGCCCGATTCGTGTCTTAACTTTTGATCAAGTGATAAACATCTGATCACTTACTGGGTATGGGACCAGTAAAGCCCAGTAGATTAGTAAATTCTATGATCAGGAATGCTTCGTACCCGCGCTTGACGTGCTGGAGATTGGCAGGGGTGTAGCTTGAAACTCACATGGAGATCAGGCCAGACGTGGGGTCCCATGTGGGGGTGCATCCCTGGGTCCGGGTAGTCGTATTCCTAATCATTGACTTTGCTAATCGAGAGGTTGTTAGTACGACCTGGACAGTCGTATAATGCTGGTGATCAGGGTACTCTCCTGCAGGATGTAATTAGATCCGGATCGCCGCAATTCTCGGTTATGAATGCACTTGATCGCTGTTAAGCATCGTAGTATAAACTCATGCGATATAAAATCTCCTGTTGTCAAGTAATGTATGATTTAACAGCTATGATTGCTTTTAATTCTGTTATCATCTAGAATGGTTAAGTAATGACTTAACTAAATTAAAAGATAAAACTAAGGCCTCACTCGTAGTAAGATTTTTCGGCAAAATTGTGTCAACCAAGCACACCCAAAGGCTGACATGCATTCCAAAGAAAAACTATTATATTGGTTAGTCGGGTAAGACTTGCTGAGTACCCCGTACTCAGGGTTTTCCCCTTGTGGTTATCTTTCAGAAGCTCCACAGGAGGCTACCGAGGAGGAGACCCCGAAGACCTAGAGTATTGACCTGAGTCTCACAATACTCTAGAAAACAGTTTATCGACGCATGTTCTCCTGAACTATTTATGTTTAATCTTAGAACTTGTCTAACACTGCATCACTAAGTTTGCCTCAACTTATGTCTTGTAATAACTCGTACCTCTTAATTATGTATGTAAAATTAATGTTTGTTGATATTATCCCATCGCAGATATTATCCTGATGTATGGCTATGAGACACATCGTGGATCCTTCGAGGAGTCCTAGGGACACTCGACGGACTACCGGACTTATGCTGTTTTAGGTGCGTTTCGGATAATGGCTGTTCCGACAGCGATTAGGCGCACTTAAACCAGCTTAAGTTGGGCGGTTCCGCCACAGTCGACTAGTTGGCTGTCGCTCAAGACCAAACTGTAGCACTTGTTCCTGACTTCTCTAAACCGTTGGATAAAGCTGGCCACCGATTCATCACTCCTCTGCCTGAGACTGGTTAGATCTGTCAGCTTCATCTCGTGAACCCCAGCAAAGAAGTACTTGTAGAACTGTTTCTCCAGATCGGCCCAGGTGATAATGGAGTTAGGTGGAAGGCTGACCCAGACAGGGATGACGAGAACAGCCAAACCCTAAGAGCATCTTGCGCAGCTGCCTCCCGACACTGAATGATGAACCTATTGACGTGCTCCACCATAGATGTGTTGTCTTGCCCTGAGAACTTGGTGAAATTGGGCACCTCGTATCGATGATGGAACGGCAACATATCATAGGCCGGAGGGTATGGCGTTCTTTACGTGTAGGTCTGCATTTTAGGTTTTAGCCCGAACTAATCTTGCATCACCTCGACTATCTTTGCGGCCCAATCAACTTGTTGCGGCTGCTGCTGGACCATAGGTTGGAGCATTGGCTGGACTATCGGCACCTGCTGCTGAATTTCTGGCATCACGATCGGCTGTTGGATAGCCAATGTATGTTGCAGGTGCTGCGGCTGGGTCAACTAGCGGGAAGAATCAACATGCCACAACACGCCGGTTGTCTCGTCGTACACCACTATTGGTGACCCATCCCTATGAGGATCCGGAACACCATCCTTCCTGCTGACTTCTGGTGGATTCTGCTGATAATGTTGGACTATTGGCTGCGGAGCCGATGGTGATGGAGGTTGTACTGGAGACCTCGTGGTCGAAACAAATGACCCTGGAGGCATCCCATATCCAGTGGCCGGATTCCAGACGGGTCCGAATGGCATCCCTGTTGCCCCCCCATGGCGCCGATGCTGGGAACGGCGATGGCACGGTGTATGCTGGAGCAGGCTGGTTTGCCATCTGATTGAGCAAGGGTGCCACAGCATTGGTGTTTTGGAGTAGCGCAGCACCACAACTATGTTAGTTCAGATCTGGTCAAGAAGCTTGGCTTGACCACACATGTGCATCGTCAACCTTACCACCTAGAATGGTTTAAAAGCAGTGGTAAGACTAAGGTAACTAGATCAACGCGTGTACACTTTTTCATTGGTTCATTCCATGACTATGTTGAATTTGATGTTGTACCTATGCAAGCATGTTCACTTTTATTAGGCCAACCATGGGAATATGATACTGATGCTTTACACCAAGGTAGAACTAATACATATACTTTCATGCATAAGGACAAGAAAATTACTTTGCTTCCTTTATCTCCTACGGATATTAGGAACCATGATAAAGAGTTTGCTAAAATTGCTAAGAATGAACCTATATTAGAATCGTCTGGTGCTAAACACAATAACATTAAATTAAAAGGAGGTGCTTTTCTTGCATCCACATCTGCTGCTGCTAATAATGATGCACATTCCTATACTATGCTTTGTCGTGTGTTTTGCCATGACCTGATGTCTCGTACTTTGTATCCTGCTATCACTAATCTTTTGCAGGAGTTTGATGATGAAATGGAGTCGAGGACGACTCCAATTAAAAAAGGGAAGGATGATGAGGACATCACCGTGATGGATACGCACGAGCTTTGGCCTTTCGTTCGGGGCTTCACGTTCGGGCTTGGATCTCCACCCATGTCGCCACTGTAGAGACACGGACGATGGGGGATTTAGCTGCGCCCGCAAAGAATAATTAAATCCTATGTACTAACTTGTAGCGTGTGAGTGTAATTTTTTAAAAAAAGATATTGAAATTTAATTGGTGCATTTGTGATGGATTCGAGACGGGGAGTAGAGAGGAACAGTAGCCATGAACAGGTAACGGGGAAAACTCTGGATCGATCCTCCTCTCTATCCGTCTCTGCATGTTTATTTATTTTTGATACTTTTACACTTTAGTCCATATCTTACATCTTATTTACAAATACATACACCAAAAAAAGATAATTGGCGAGAGATTTGCCGAGCATGTATTAATAGAGGAGTGACATAACCCACAACAACAAACACACACCACATGACGGAAACTACTGACGAGAACAGAAAAAAAGAAGGGAATGGATATATAGTCTTGCTCTCACCATATAAGCACGGTGTGTGCAAAACCTGCTTTTTTTACATGGTAGAATAGAATTCACATCCTGTATATTACTTCAAGTTTGATACAGGTGGCATTCTAGAGTGCATGCAACCAACATTATAGAATTGCCACACCGTACCGGTGATGTCTTATATTGAGCTTTGTTACCCATCCTTACAGAAGTACTGTTAAATATGTACTGCAATAATTTAGTACTTGGTATCAATCTCGAGTTTTGGTTTTGTTTTCCAAGTAGTAACTAGTAAGTATAGTGAAATCCTATTCATAAGGATTATGGATACTGGTAAATGAGTTTGGAGATGACTTAGTGAGATCTCTTTCTTGGTGTAGTGTGGGATGCTCTCCTCATCCTCCTGCTGCTAAGGTCGCTACAATTTTCCATCAGGTATATATCACTACGGGAAAGTTAAAAATTGCCGAGTGTATTTTTTTTGCCGAGTGTTTTTTTTTCGAGCACTCGGCAAACAAGCTCTTCGTCAAGTGCCAAGCCAAAAACACTAGGCAAATAAAAAACACTCGGCAAATCGGGGCTTTGCCGAGTGTCAAATAAAAAATACTCGGCAAACCCCCCTCTTTGCCGAGTGTCAAAAAAAACACTCGGCAAAGAGGGGGGTTTGCCGAGTGTCAAAAAAAACACTCGGCAAAGAGAGGGGTTTGCCGAGTGTTTTTTTTGACACTCGGCAAAAAAATAATTTTTTTCCTCTTTTCATCGTGAAACTTTTTCTACTTCCCACATACAACATATGGTACTCCATGTTAAAATTTGGTATATTTTTGGATTTATTTGCTATATTTATTTAATTAATTGCATTTCAAGGGAATTTTTGGTATAAGTCAAATTTGAACTGCAAGTGATTCAAATTATGGAACAAAATGAGTAGAAAAATGATATTCATGTTTTTCGGCCCAATTTGAGACCTGAGCCATGAAATGACAAGAAATTTTGAACATCTTGTTCAGGAAACACGACCACGAACGTGTGGCAGTGGTATTTTTAAATTATAAAAAAATAAGCAAAGTATGAAAATCATGAGAATCCTTCACCGAGTGTCACCCTAGGACACTCGGCGAATTAAGTCCCCGGCCGCCAAGGACTTAAGTCCCGGCCGCACCGCACCCGGCCCCCTCACTACTCCCCCCCGTCACTCCCACCCGTCACGTACTACTCCAACCTCTTCCTCTCTCCCTCCTGCCGCCGCCCGGCGCCCGGCGCCCAGCGCCCCCGGCCCCGCCGCCCGCCGCCCCCCCAGCCCCCGGATCCGCCGCCGCCCGGCCGGCCCCTCCACCGGATCTTCTTCCCCGCTCTCCCCTCTGTCACCGGCGGCGCCGCTCCCGGGATCTGCTTCCCTGCGGCGCCCCCCCCCAGATCTGCTTCCCCACCCCTCCCCTCCGTCACCGGCGGCGCCCCTCCCCGGATCCAGCGGATCCGCTGCGCCCCTCCCCGGATCCGGCGGACTCCCTCTCGGCCGTCCGGGGAGCCCACCAAGGGACGCAGCGGCGTGTGGTGGTGGCTGGCGGGGGCGTGTGGTGGTGGCTGGCGCGGGGGCGTGGTGGCGGCGAGCCGATGCTGGCAGCGGCGGGGTTCATGGCGTGGCGGCGGGAGGCAGTGGCGGTGGCTGGCGGCGGTGTGGATGGTGGCGGCGGCGACGGCGGCGGAGCAGGAATGACTTTTTTTTTATTTTTTTCAATAATTGGTTGCCAAGTGTTTTCTGGGCACTCGGCAAAGTCTTTGCCGAGTGCCTGACACAAAACACTCGGTGAATCAGTGTTTGCCGTCAGGATTTTTGCCGTGTGTCGTTTGCCTAGTGTTACACTCGGCAAACGCTTTGCCAAGTGTTTTTGGGGCTTCGCCGAGTGCCCCTGGCACTCGGCATCTTCCCTGTTTCCCATAGTGTATGCTTTGCACAGCGTCAGTGTGGCGGAACCACCTCGGATTAGCTTGATTAAGCAGGGATAAGCCACCTAACATGCGACACTCCTGCCTAAACCGAGCTAACACGAAGTGCCGTCGGATTTCATCCGATTTAACCACTTAAACAGGATCGAGTTTAGCAAACCCACACGAAGGTGAGCGGTTACAGAGAATACAACAAGTCCACTGAGTTGAACGAGTTTTACCAATTTGGTTCGGCCATAAATCCAACATCAGAGTTTTACAAGATTTCAAGAGATTAACAGAGAAACACTAGCGGAAGACTTCATCGGGGTCGGATGTTCGGGCGAGGCCAGCCAGAACATCACTGAGTCCTCTCCTCGCCATCCGAGGAGGGGTCCCACTCGACCGTCCAGCCTGGCGGGAGCTGGGGCGGCCAAGCACCAACCAGAGAGGGGTCGGACGCAGCAACTTCACCTGAAAACAGAAGCCACAACAAGGCTGAGCTACTAAGCTCAACAAGACTTAACCGATGGGAGTAAGGGCTACTCCTCCTTCTAGACATGCAAGCTGTTTGGCTGAGGGGTTTGTTTGCCAAAAGCACTAAATAACCCTAATTCAGTTTAGCTCCGGTTCTATGTTCATTTACCAGTCTAGGTTGTGCAACCTATTCTAAGCAATCATGGAGCCAAACAAGATGTATAGATATAACAACAAACATTGCCATCATCAGATTCCTCATTTACTCAGGGTGACATAGCGATCAAGCAATCTCAAACTGTGAGAGGCAGACGAATCGATTCGAGTTCTTTAACCATGCATGGTGAACCTAGCCTCACGACATCCGCGCACCCGGAGGTCGCTTCCTATGTCGGCCTTCCCCATCAATCCCCTAACCCGTGTCGGGCCCATTTCCTTTGGTTCAAGGTTCCACAGACCCGGCCTCTACCGTTCTATGACCACGCATTGCCACCATGTGCGACAACCAACAGGGGAAACTCCGTTCCAAGAACAATGGGGCGACCGCTCACGTCTAGGTTCAATCCGGTACTAGGCTTCCTCATCCCATACTAAGTATGAGGCTAGTACTTTCAAACACTTGATCACGAACACCACCACTGTCGGGCCTTAGCAACTCACCTTGTTCCTAAAAGGAAAGCTTGGGGTCGGGAAGAAGCAGACTTGGGCGGAGGGACTAAAGCTTCGAGCAAGGGCTAAGACTGGCAATGCTCCGGCGGCGGCGCTGCTTCTTGCGGATCACAAGAGAGCTTTTACGCAGCACGAAGGAGTAAGCTGCTGGGTGACTTGGAGAAAACTGAGGGAGAACTGAGGGAAGAACTCCTCAAGAACTGGGTGGGTGGCGCTAGGAGCTTGAGCAGGGAGCTAGAGAAGGCTAAAGGCAACAAGGGCGGAGGGAACTCCGGCGACGGGGGCATTCCTTTTATAGCTGCTGGAGCAAACGAAAGGAAACGGCGCGGAGAGAGAGAAGGGGAGCGGCGCGAAGGCCGGGGAGAGGCAATGGAGTGCTCTGCCGGGGCGGCGATTGAGCAAAGAGGGCGGTGGTGCAGAGCTCCGGGGGTGACGCCAGCAATCATGGCGTTCTGCCGTCAGGGCGGCGTAGGAGCGGGTAGACTGGTGGTTGGGATTTGGCGGAAAGCGGGCGTCGTCGTGCAGAAGATGTGATAGAAATGACCGGTTTAACGGCGCTAGACTCGAGGGCGCACAGGTGAGAAGACAGATAGACGCGGGCGCGGGGAGAGCGCGGAACAACAGATTGTCGGGCGGCTTCTGATAGAGCGGGGAAAGGAACTGTCGCGGCCGTGGTCGGGGTTGGCAGTGGAGGAATCGTCGTGTAGCGGCGACCGGGCGGCGCAACTGTGGCTGAAGGGACGGAAAAGACGGGCGACATCGGGCTCTGGGGCCGGGATCTGGTGGCGTGATGATGGGCGCGGGAGGTGAGGTTCTGCAGAAAGGGGTGCAGACGGCTTCCGCTGCCATTGGGGAAAGGGGGTGCGGGAACCCACTCTGTTGCTTGCCAGAGACAAAACTGAGCGGTAGGCGTCGGAGAAGACGAGCCACGCGGCAGGAAGACTCTGAGGCGGCCATGCAACTCGAGTGCGGCTGTCGCGGGGGATCTGGAAAAGATCTCGCGGGTTCACTGGTGGATGGATCTGACGGGTGAGAAAGATCAGCAGAATCCGACGGTGGGCTGAGCTCGCCGGGGTCGGGAGAGGAGCAAAGCGGGAAGGGGTTGGATCTCAGGGGTCAGGACCGGCGGAAAACTGAGCTCTTAGGTGCGGTCAAGCAAGACAACTGACTAAGGTTAAGGGCTGCGATCAAGACTAACTGGAAGGCTTAGGGGTCGGTCGTTACAGCCTACCCCTCTTAAAAAGAATCTCGTCCCGAGATTCAAAGATCAAAGGGGGTGTGCTGTTCTTACCTCCTTGATGGGATAGAAAACCCGGGAACTGCTTGTTCAGATATTCGTTCGTTTCCCATGTTGCTTCATCCTCGGTGTGGTTTCTCCAGAGGATCTTGTACATCTTTACCACTTGGCGTCGGGTGTGCCTTTCCTTTTGGTCAAGGACTCGATCTGGGTACTCAGCGTAGGTCAGGTCGGGCTCTACCTGAAGCTGTCCTTGCTCTAAGATCTCTGCTGGAACTCGGACACATTTCTTTAGTTGAGACACATGGAAAACATCATGTATTGCCGACAGCGGCTCTGGGAGTTGGATCCGATAAGCAACGGGTCCACATATCTCCACAATCTCATAATAGCGGGGAGCTAACTTGCCTTTTATTCCAAACCGTTGCACTCCTTTGGTCGGGGAGACTCGGAGGTACACATGATCACCAAGGTCGAACTGCAGGGGTCGTCTCCGCTGGTCGGAGTAACTCTTCTGTCGAGATTGGGCGGCCTTGAGACTTGCTTGAATCACCTTCACTTGCTCCTCGGCTTCTGCCACTAAGTCAGGGCCATAGACCTGTCTTTCCCCTGGTTGGGACCAGTTCAAGGGTGTCCTGCATCTTCGGCCATACAGGGCTTCAAATGGTGTCATCTTCAAACTGGCCTGATAGCTGTTATTGTAGGAGAATTCTGCTAAAGGCAGGCACTTGTCCCAATTCTTATCATAGTGGATAACACAAGCTCTTAGCATGTCTTCAAGAATCTGGTTGACTCTCTCGGTTTGGCCATCGGTTTGAGGATGATACGTTGAGCTTCAAATGAGCTTGGTGCCCATAGATGCTTGTAGTTGTTCCCAAAAACGTGCCACAAACTGAATTCCTCGATCAGAGACGATAGTCTTGGGTACACCATGTAGGGAAACTATACGGTCGAGGTACAACTCTGCATACTGTTTGACTGTGTAGGTGGTACGAACAGGAAGGAAATGTGCCATCTTGGTCAGACGGTCCACTATAACCCAGATGGAATCATATCGTTGTGTGGTAAGGGGTAATCCAACTATGAAGTCCATGCTGATGTCTTCCCACTTCCAAGAGGGAATAGGTAGCGGCTGCAAGGTTCCTGCTACCTTCAAATGACTGGCCTTAACACGTTGACAGGTGTCACATTCTGAAACATAACGAGCTATCTCCGGTTTCATTCCACTCCACCAAAAGGTTTGACGGAGATCATGGTACATCTTATTGCTGCCAGGATGGATCGAGAACTTGGAGAGATGAGCTTCATCTAGGATTTGCCTCCTCAACTCGGGGTCGGCGGGCACTACTAGTCGGTTTCCATAATACACACCTCCCGTTTTGTCCTGACGGAATGCTTATATCCCTCATCCTTTACTGAGATCTTACTGATGATCCATTTTATTTCTTCATCCTTAACTTGTGCTAACCGAATTCGGTCTTCCAAAACTGAATCAAGGATGATGTGACCAAGGGTTCCATGAGGAACAATCTCCAAGCTTAGTTTCCCCATCTCGTGACACAGGGTTTTGGTGAAGGCTGTTGACAACAAGCAGTTGCAATGGGGTTTGCGGCTGAGGGCATCGGCTACTACATTGGCCTTGCCAGGATGATAGTGCACTTCCAACTCATAATCCTTTATCAACTCCAGCCATCTCCTCTGACGCATGTTGAGGTCGGCTTGAGTGAAGATGTACTTGAGGCTCTTGTGGTCAGTGTAGATGTTGCAGTGAGCTCCCATTAGGTAGTGCCTCCATATCTTCAAGGCATGTATCACTGCTGCCAACTCAAGGTCATGTGTCGGGTAACTTAGCTCATGAGGTCGTAACGCACGTGAGGCATAGGCAATGACTCGAGTGTCTTGCATGAGAACACATCCGAGGCCAGTGCCAGAGGCGTCACAGTATACGTCATACGGCCTAGAGGGGTCGGGCTGAGCCAAAACTGGGGCGGTGGTCAGCAATGCTTCAGGGTCTTGAAGGCCTCTTCACACTTGGTGTCCCACACAAATTTGACCTCTTTCTTCAGCAACTCGGTCATCGGCTTAGCTATCTTGGAGAAATCCGGTATGAAACGCCGATAGTAACCTGCCAGTCCAAGGAAACTTCTGATCTGGTGTACTGAGGTAGGAGACTTCCATTCCATGACTTCTTGCACTTTACTGGGATCCACGGCGATACCATCCTTGGAGATAGTGTGTCCCAAAAACTTGACACTATCTAACCAAAACTCACACTTGGAGAACTTGGCATAGAGCTGGTGATCTCTCAGCCGTTGGAGAACTATATGAAGATGGTCGGCATGCTCTTCCTCATCCTTCGAGTACACTAGGATATCATCAATGAACACCACTACAAACTTGTCCAGCTCGGGCATAAACACCGAGTTCATAAGGTACATGAAATAGGCGGGTGCATTGGTGAGTCCAAAGGACATGACTAGGTACTCGTACAGTCCATATCTGGTAGAGAAAGCTGTCTTGGGTATGTCGCAGGGTCGAATCTTTATTTGGTGATAGCCAGAACGAAGATCGATCTTGGAGAACACTTTTGCTCCGGCTAGCTGATCGAACAAGACATCAATGCGTGGCAACGGGTACTTGTTCTTGACCGTCACAGCATTGAGGGGTCGGTAATCCACACACATTCGAAGACTGCCATCTTTCTTCTTCACAAACAGGGCGGGGCAACCCCAAGATGATGTACTGGGTCGAATGAAGCCCTTTTCCAACAGATCAGGCAACTGGGTCTTCAACACGGCTAACTCAGCGGGTGGCATCCGATAGGGTCTCTTAGATATCGGGGCTGTGCCAGGAATCAACTCTATGGAAAACTCCACTTCTCTATCAGGGGGCATACCCGGCAAATCTTCTGGAAACACATCAGGGTACTCACAGATAACAGGGAGGTCTTCTAGACGGGATCCCAAGAGAGGGTAGGCACAAGGAGTCGAAGACTCAGGATGGGTCAAGGGTAGGGTAGAACTGCCATGGGAGGGTGAGCTGATGTAAAGAGATCGGGCTGATGTATCTAGAACAACATGATGTCGGGCCATCCAATCCATACCAAGGATGACATCTATGCCTTTTAGGTCAAGGATGATAAGGTTTTCCTTGAAGAGGGTGGGGCCTAGCTGGAGAGGTACAAGAATAACGACCTGATCCGACGTTATCCTTCCTCCAGGAGTGGCGATCACATAGGGTTCCTTAGTGTGACCGACACTTAGCCCACATCTTTCCCTTGCCTTATTCCCGATAAAGCTATGAGAGGCTCCCGAATCAAACAACACAACAACAGCTTGATTTAAAACAAGGAAAGTACCCATCATTACTGGCGCACCTTCAGGGAGTTCGGTCAAGCTGGTGTAGTTGAGTCGGCCTTGTCGGACTTGCACTTTGGGCCTTCTTTCTCTGGCTGCCATGGGGTTCTGACCTTGCTGTTGATTCTTGTTCCTGGGGCAGTCCTTTGCAAAATGTCCTTCATTGCCGCAGGTAAAACAACGATTACTGGCTGCCGGGCGAGGTGGCGTTGGCAGGGTCGGTCGGGGCACTTGCGGTTGAAAGCTTGGAAAATGAGGCGTTGTTGCCGGCGGGGGTCGGGCGATCCATTTCCCTGACTGCTGGGGTCGGCCAGGGGCTTGTGGAGGGATCATCCGGAACCTTCGAGTCGGTGGACTCGGAAATGCCACAGAGGCTTTCCTCTTCTGGTCGGCCTTGAGAGCTTGCATGCAGTCCTCCTGAGAGATGGCCAGGTTGACCAACTCGTTGTAGGTGTCCACCCTGATGGGGTTCAGCCTTTCCCTGAGCTCCAAGCTCAGTCCTCGGCGGAACCTGTCCCGCTTCTACTCGTCTGTGTCCGCATGATAGCCAGCATAACGGCATAGGTCATTGAACGCTTGGACGTAATGCAGCACATCCCGACTTCCTTGGGTAAGGGCCAGAAACTCGTTGAGCTTGCGCTCCAGGAGACCTTCGGGAATGTGATGCGCCTTGAACGCCGTCTTGAACTCGTTCCAACTGACCACGTGGCCAGCCGGCAGCATGGCATGGTAGTGGTCCCACCAAAGCCGTGCGGAGCCACGCAGCTGCTGAGCTGCAAACCGCGCCTTGTTGTTGTTGGGGCATGGAGCGGTGAGGAGCTCGAACTTGGATTCGATCGTACGAACCCATGCATCAGCATCGAGCGGTTCTTGTGTCTTTTGGAACAGTGGGGGCTGCGTCCGCAGGAAGTCCTCATACCGTGCGATATGCGGCTGCTGTAGAGCTCTTCCACCCTGTGGCGGCTGCTGTTGTCCTTGTACCAGATGCCTTAGCAGCTCGGTTTGAGTTGCTAGGATTGCCTCCAATGGCGATGGGGGCAGGGGTGGGGGAAGATCCTGTCGCTATTACTACCACTGGGCACAGATCCAGACCTAGTGCGGTGCGCCATCTGCAAGAGTTAACGCCCCATTAATTTCATAACCTTAGGTGTACTCCAACAAATGGAACATATGAATTAAATCCCTTAATGCGACTCTTGCCAATGGTGCATCACACGTCCTCATAGAGGAAGCACATTCCTCCCATTCTCAGCATAGATCACCTCTATTTGACTTGGTACTCCACTAAGGGCAACACATGCCACAAACAGACTCCTAGGATCTGATCCACTCAAACCAAGGGGTCGGACACGGTCCGTACTTAAAAAGGGTTGGACGAGGCGGAAACTGCCTCAAGGGTCGGCGCACTCTGGCTCACAAACTAGGGTCGGCCAACTGAACAGGCTCCCCGAAAACAGCATGTGGTCACGGTGCAACTTACTCGACCTAGCATTCACACCATACAAAGATGAGAAAGCCATGCACCGAGGTTAACTTTATATACACTGTGTTTCAACACAAGGAGCACTCAACTCGAGGCTAACCTATTACAACTTTTCCAAAATCTAGGCTGCCGAGGAGTACAACAAAAAGATGGTTATGGTTCCCTGAGAACCCTTAAGCTACCAATGGACACTATGAGTCGGAGAAGGGGCGCCATCTTCTTCTATGTCCATGTTGGACGCTCCCTCATCTTCCTCAGGGTCCTCCTGAGCTTCGAGCTGCATGTAGAGGGCATGCATATCCTCGAGCTCGGCTTGGTGCTCCTCCAGGTGGGCATTGGCGACTGCCAACTCCATTTCCACCTCCATCTTTTCCTCCGAGAGCTCTATCATGCCGTCCACGAGGTCGGCGACTTCTCCTTCTAGCTCAGAGATCCGATCTTGCATATCGTGGATTTGGATACCACGCTGGATTAGCTGGTAGGTTTGGCCTACCATGTCTCTTCTTGCTGCCTGGAGGTGACCGTGGGTATCTGCAGCCGTCCAGGCGAAAAGGGTCATGGCTCTTCCCTGAAGCTCTATCAACCGGTAGAGAGCGGCCATGCACCGGATGTTGGTGGAGATGGTGACCATGGCGCAGGTGGTGGCCAACACCTCGATGTTCCCAACGCGGTCAAGTCAGGCCGGGTCCAGCCGGTTCCTGACGGGGAAGAGACCGATCGGGTCTAGCGTGATCTCCACGGGATGCAGCTGACAGAACTAGGTGAGCAACTGAAGGGCGGCGGATTCCCATGTATCTTCCAGGGCAAGACCATAGGCTATTATGCCCAGGGAGGGCCAGTCGGGCCGGGCAAGGGGAGGTGGCACCAACGCTTGCACCTAGCACGTCTGAATGCCCTGTTCCATATATAACCGCCCGGCATACAAGGGCGGGGACTGATACCCAAACCACTTCAGCGTATCCCACAAAATCGCGGGAAACCCCTCGAAATGCAGGCACGTTGACTGGAAGGTACCGTCCGCTCCAAAAACAACATGTCCGGGAACAGCCATCTGGAACCAAGAAAACCGAAAACCACGTGAGATAACTCCAAGGATCAGGGGTCGGATAGAAAAGCTGACGGGTTTCGCCGAGAGCAACTAAGAGAAACTAGAAATCCTTAGATCAAAAGAACTCTTTCGAACAGGGTTGCTGTTGAGAAAAAGGAACCGTACAACCTTTAGATATGACGCATGCACGGCCTACCTTACTCTTAACCAAAAACAACTGCCCGAACTCGGGTCTTACGCGGTCAGTGCCGGTGACAAGGCAACAATACGTCTCTCCCTATAATAACTAGTCGGTTCTAGTAACGTCTCTTAAACAAACGCGGTTAGCAACCTGCAGAAAACACCACACACGAACCTTTCGTGCCAGCACCCACGAAAGCGTTCCCAAACATTACCGCTCACTATAGGAACGGCACCCATGCGTTTAAGGCTGCATGGACAGCACTCAACCGTGGAAATAGGCTCCCTTTGAATGGATCCGTATAACCCTTCGCATACTCGTGATGCGGAATCGGCACACGTATGACAAACGTGGCGAAACAACCGTGCTGATAGGTTCGTTGGAATCTAACCGTACCAACCTTCGTATGGAACACATACGGAACCTGCGCACGTATAATAGACGTGGGCGAAAAACAACCGCGAAGATAGGGTCCTTTGAATGGAGCTCCCTATCAACCCTCGCATGCTCGTGATGCGGAACTCGGCACACGTATGATAGACGTGGCGAAGTGCTGGAAGGGTTAGCAAAATAACCAAATACTTATTAGTCACCTAAAACAACCCCAAAATCCCCTAGGGCCTCTCGCACTAAGTCATCCTTAACGATCGTACGAGGTTTTTCAAAAGTTTCTTGCAACTTTTATCCTTTTCAAAGAAGTGTTTAGGGCTCGTTGGGTTCTCTGAATGCTAAACACGGCTCTGATACCAGCTGTGGCGGAACCACCTCGGATTAGCTTGATTAAGCAGGGTTAAGCCGCCTAACATGCGACACTCCTGCCTAAACCGAGCTAACACGAAGTGCCGTCGGATTTCATCCGATTTAACCACTTAAACAGGATCGAGTTTAGCAAACCCACACGAAGGTGAGCGGTTACAGAGAATACAACAAGTCCACTGAGTTGAACGAGTTTTACCCATTTGGTTCGGCCATAAATCCAACATCAGAGTTTTACAAGATTTCAAGAGATGAACAGAGAAACACTAGCGGAAGACTTCATCGGGGTCGGATGTCCGGGCGAGGCCAGCCAGAACATCACTGAGTCCTCTCCTCGCCATCCGAGGAGGGGTCCCACTCGACCGTCCAGCCTGGCGGGAGCTGGGGCGGCCAAGCACCAACCAGAGAGGGGTCGGACGCAGCAACTTCACCTGAAAACAGAAGCCACAACAAGGCTGAGCTACTAAGCTCAACAAGACTTAACCGATGGGAGTAAGGGCTACTCCTCCTTCTAGACATGCAAGCTGTTTGGCTGAGGGGTTTGTTTGCCAAAAGCACTAAATAACCCTAATTCAGTTTTTAGCTCCGGTTCTATGTTCATTTACCAGTCTAGGTTGTGCAACCTATTCTAAGCAATCATGGAGCCAAACAAGATGTATAGATATAACAACAAACATTGCCATCATCAGATTCCTCATTTACTCAGGGTGACATAGCGATCAAGCAATCTCAAACTGTGAGAGGCAGACGAATCGATTCGAGTTCTTTAACCATGCATGGTGAACCTAGCCTCACGACATCCGCACACCCGGAGGTCGCTTCCTGTGTCGGCCTTCCCCATCAATCCCCTAACCCGTGTCGGGCCCATTTCCTTTGGTGCAAGGTTCCACGGACCCGGCCTCTGCCGTTCTGTGACCACGCATTGCCACCACGTGCGACAACCAGCAGGGGAAACTCCATTCCAAGAACAATGGGGCGACCGCTCACGTCTAGGTTCAATCCGGTACTAAGCTTCCTCATCCCATACTAAGTATGAGGCTAGTACTTTCAAACAGTTGATCACGAACACCACCACTGTCGGGCCTTAGCAAGATTTCATAGACAGACGGGGCGACCATCCGACCACCAAAGAGTTACCCAAAAACCTGCACCGTCCATCGTCCTTATAGTTATAACAGGAGAGTAAACATGCAACTCCTATAACTCGCGAGTGACAGGAAATCACTCGACTTTTACCGTTTTCTGGGGCGACTTCGGCTTCGGAGGGCAGAAGCTCGGCTACAGCTTCTTCTTCTGGTGCCGGGTGAAGCTCGTAGAAGCCGTCGGCGAGGTGCAGCTCTACACGAATGCAATGCAAGGGTTAGCTTAGACAGTTATTTCAACAGCAACACTGGCTCGCCTGAGCCCAGAAACTCGCGACAAAGAGCAGGAGGTTATGGTGGTTCGAGAGCTGATGATGATCAAGAGGTAAGGGTAGGAAGGAACTAGTGGTCTGATCCTTGAACTAGACGATGTGATAACTGGGGGTGTCCTTAGACGCAAGCGTTGAAGGGTTCCCAAGTTTTACACATACTCCCTCGAGTTGAAGAAAAAGATCACAGCCAAGCCATCGGGCGAGGCGGACAAGGGTCGGTGGAACCGGTAGGATCGGGCGAGACGGAACCGGGGTCGGGCGGATAAGAGGGGTCGGGCGAGGCGGACTGGGGGTCGGCAACTCACCTTGTTCCTAAAAGGAAAGCTTGGGGTCGGGAAGAAGCAGACTTGGGCGGAGGGACTAAAGCTTCGAGCAAGGGCTAAGACTGGCAATGCTCCGGCGGCGGCGCTGCTTCTTGCGGATCACAAGAGAGCTTTTACGCAGCACGGAGGAGTAAGCTGCTGGGTGACTTGGAGAAAACTGAGGGAGAACTGAGAGAAGAACTCCTCAAGAACTGGGTGGGTGGCGCTAGGAGCTTGAGCAGGGAGCTAGAGAAGGCTAAAGGCAACAAGGGCGGAGGGAACTCCGGCGACGGGGGCATTCCTTTTATAGCTGCTGGAGCAGAGGAAAGGAAATGGCGCGGAGAGAGAGAAGGGGAGCGGCGCGAAGGCCGGGGAGAGGCAATGGAGTGCTCTGCCGGGGCGGCGATTGAGCAAAGAGGGCGGTGGTGCAGAGCTCCGAGGGTGACGCCAGCAATCATGGCGTTCTGCCGTCAGGGCGGCGTAGGAGCGGGTAGACTGGTGGTTGGGATTTGGCGGAAAGCGGGTGTCGTCGTGCGGAAGATGTGATAGAAACGACCGGTTTAACGGCGCTAGACTCGAGGGCGCACAGGTGAGAAGACAGACAGACGCGGGCGCGGGGAGAGCGCGGAACAACAGATTGTTGGGCGGCTTCTGACAGAGCGGGGAAAGGAACTGTCGCGGCCGTGGTCGGGGTTGGCGGTGGAGGAATCGTCGTGTAGCGGCGACCGGGCGGCGCAACTGTGGCTGAAGGGACGGAAAAGACGGGCGACATCGGGCTCTGGGGCCGGGATCTGGTGGCGTGATGATGGGCGCGGGAGGCGAGGTTCTGCAGAAAGGGGTGCAGACGGCTTCCGCTGCCATTGGGGAAAGGGGGCGCGGGAACCCACTCTGTTTCTTGCCAGAGACAAAACTGAGCGGTAGGCGTCGGAGAAGACGAGCCACGTGGCAGGAAGACTCTGAGGCGGCCATGCAACTCGAGTGCGGCTGTCGCGGGGGATCTGGAAAAGATCTCGCGGGTTCACTGGTGGATGGATCTGACGGGTGAGAAAGATCAGCAGAATCCGACGGTGGGCTGAGCTCGCCGGGGTCGGGAGAGGAGCAAAGCGGGAAGGGGTCGGATCTCAGGGGTCGGGACCGGCGGAAAACTGAGCTCTTAGGTGCGGTCAAGCAAGACAGCTGACTAAGGTTAAGGGCTGCGATCAAGACTAACTGGAAGGCTTAGGGGTCGGTCGTTACAGTCAGTGGTTGTGCGATCTCTGGAACAACTGAACTTGCGCCTTGAGGGCACCACATCTGCCTTTTATACTCCAGTGCTTGTCTTTGATCATTGTACATATAGAAACCTTCTACAACTTTGGGCAGCATCTCCCAGATTGCATCTTGTTCAACCTGCACAAACTGGCTGGAATGCCTCTCAGGCAGCAGATAGGGAGACACATGGGACGCCAAAGATGAAAGGCATTGATCTGCAGAAGCGAGCATAGGTCTCGATGGGTGGCGACGCGTAGCAGAATGCAGGAAGTCGAAGCACCGGTTGAGGGAATGCCATCCTGGCGTCCGAGCATTGCAGATTGACCCTAGCTAAGTGACAATAAGACCGGAGATAGTTCTGCATAACTCGACGGATCCACGCCGATTTTACTAAAAGATTTGAACACCCACAACCGTCATGTGACCAAATTTCACCTTAATGTCACCAGGAGAGGTCATTTCGATAGTTTCAATTACCGCATGGGGTCAAATAGCACCAAATAGGGTAACTTTTGAGAGTACCGTCGTGCAGGTCTGCCTAGAACAGCTTCAACATCATGGGTACTTTGTGCCAGGTTTGTCATATTTTCGAATAAAGTAGCTCGATGAGAGAGAAGGCAATGTGATTGTGACTACTGAGAGGCTTTGTCGGCTTAATCAACATGACATGGTATGGAACATTCTTTTCTCATTACTTTAGTTATGTTACATCTTTTAACTTTCATCATGTTATTATCATCTTTTAGGGTATATTTGGTACTACCATTGCGGCTGTGAGCTTTCGTGCGATTCTGGATTAAGTCTTGGATGTGTTTGATTTGACTTACAAAGGTGGAAATCCGATATTGACAAGAGATTGGAAGTTCTAGACTCATCTCACTTTCTACATGCCACATCAGTTAATATCTCCATTGTTCGAGATTTATAGTAGTGTACGTGACCGTCCATGTGAAACGAAGGAGAGTGCACTCATCCATGCTCTAACTTATTTTGATGAAATTTTAGGATGGATGATTGGAGACCATATTTAAGGACGCGAGCCGGATTAGTAAGAAATATGTAACATGCATGGTTGTACCTGTACCCTTTTCTTATGGATCCGAACTTGTTCTCTCTAGGACCTTTAAGTATTGATGTAGGAACTCGTACTATTATCAGAACTGGTTATGTTGTATTATGGTATGGATGTATCCCTACTCTTTTCTTATTGATGTAGAAACTGGTTATATAACTTTGTTGCATATACAGTGTTCTTTGGGTGTTGGATCTGAATAGGTTGATTGAGAACTGCATTTTAAAAATTTGACGTGAAAATGGTACAAAATTTTGGCGGGAATGACATTTCTAGTGATAGCGTCACCCGCACCTAGAACTGGCTTTACAGGAAAAGACCTTTTACCCGCTCCTGCAAACAGCTATTTGTAGCTGCGAAAGCTAGGAGCGGGTGGCGCATCCACCCCTGCAAATGTCATTTCAACCGTCCCTGAAAACTATTTTTTAGTAGTGTGTTTCATCCAAACTGTGGTGGTACGAGCTCCAGGCAGCTGGTAGCCATGGCCAGCACGTTTGCTGCCTCAACAGATGGAACAAAACGATCATCTTAAAGTTCTTCTGCCACATCACCTCATCCTCATGCGACACAAAAGACATGCCTCCAGTTCATTCTCAGCATCCGGCCACAGGAGAACATGGTCGCTGCTGCTCGGTGCTTGGAGGCAGAACTCCACAGATTCGCCGGCAAGCAAGATCCGGTCAGCGATGGCGAGAATATGCTCCTCTTCGGATAGCCGCTAGACTCAACCGGCCTAAAGAAGCTGTTGGTGCCATCAGCGAGCCTCTCAAACCTTCTTAGCGTGGTCTCACCCGTCTCATCATCATCTTCTTTGCTGAAGAATGGAACCACTACTACAAAAATGATTTATAGAGACGTCCCTTATTTTTCTAGGGACGGATGAAATTGCTACCCGGACCTACAAAATGGGAGCATTACTGTAGCATCTGACCCGCCCATGGAGAACCATTTGCAGGGGCAGGCCACGACCCGCCCCTAGAAATTGGTGCTATTTCCAGGGGCGGGCGACCGCCCAGGAAATCACCATTTTCAGGGGCAGGTCATCCTATCACCCACCCCTAAAAATAGCCTCCATTTTTAGGGGCCGGTGACGGCATCACCCGCTCCCAAAAATGATTTCTAGGGGCGGGTGATGACATGGCCTGTGAAAATAAATTCATAACCTTTTCTTATGATCTCGGATGAAGACAAACTTTATATCAAAATTATGTAGCTCAACGAGACTAAAACTTTGTAGTTCAAAAGTTTTTCATTTGAGATTGTTTTGTACTTCAAAATATCATTATAAGTTCTTTAGTTTTGAAATCTAAAACTTCTGAACATTCAAATGACTTCGGCTATACATAAGCTCTACATCAAACTTGTAGAGCTTGACGAGAACTAAAACTTTAAAGTTGATAAGTTTTCAATTTGAGATTGTTTAATACTTCAAAATATCATTATAAGTTCTCTAATTTTGAAATATTTTTTTTTAATTTTCAAATGACAACTATAGAGAAGCTTTGTATCAAAATTATAGAGGTCGATGAGATTGTTTATTACTCCAAAATATTATTATAAATTCTTTAGTTTTCAAATCTACAAATTTTAAAATTTTCAAAGATCTTCGGAAGCTCTATATAAAAGTGTAACACTCAACGAGATCTAAATGTATATTAGTATATAATAAATAAATAAGTACATATGTGAGTATATGTTAATGTATAAGTATATGTGAATGTATGAGTATATGTGTGAGCATATGTAATGAGCACATGTCATCTCAGATGAATACAAACTTTATATCAAAATTGCAGAGCTCGATGAGACATAAAACTTTGTAGTTGACAACTTTTGCATTTGAGATTATTTAATAGCTCAAAATATATTTTAAAAGAAAAACAAAAATGAAAAAATAATTGTAGGAGCAGCACCTGAAAATAATTTCTAGGAGCGGATCATGGCATCACCCGCCCCTGGAAATCATTTCTAGACGCGGGTGATGGCATGACCCACTCCTAAAATTGTTCCGCGCAAAAAAAAAATCATAACTGTTGCATACGATTTCGGATGAAGATAAATTTTATAACAAAGTTGTAGAGCTCGACGAGATCTAGAGTTTCTGTAGCTGATAATTTTTTATTCAAGATTGTTTGATGGTCAAAAAATCATTATAAGCTCATGAAAGAAATACGTCCAGCCACGTCACAAGACTTCCAAACGAAGCATTCTTATTGGCCCAACCTCAATCCAGAGTCCAGACTCCTTTCGTCCTATCTTATCTTCTTCTCGGTATCTCCTCTCTGACTCTCTCACTTCTCCTTCCCCATCTTTCTCTTTCCTTCCTCCTGCGAAGACTGGCGAGGGCCTTGGAGGCGCGGACAGCCCCGGCTCGGCTGCCATGGGTGGTGTGGGCGCATGGCGTGGCCGTCCCCCTGCAGCAAGGCACGGGCGGCATGGCCGCATGGTGCGATGGCCTCAGCGGTGGGGTAGAGGCGGCACGGTCGGCCCCTAGAACCAGGCCACAGGCGGCACAGTGGCCGGTCCCTGCGGTGGCACGAGTTGATGGTGGGAAGGGCCAAGCGCCAGAGGAGCTGCAGCACCGGCGAAGAAGAACAAGCCACCGACGCCACTTGTGGCTCCGTCTATCATCCACTAAGGCTACGATCCGTCGCGGGTACCTCACGAGCTGCCGTGCAAATATCTACATCTGCATTATGTAGCCAATCAGTATTAGTAGGGAGCTTAGCTTGTACTCGATGTAACTTGCACTAGGTTTGTGGTTGATCTACTAGCTTTTGCTCGATTTGTGACCATGTACTTCGATTCGATGCATGATTGTGACTAGTTTACCAATATTGGTTGTTTTGAACTTCTGTTTTTCCATCTGTTTGCTGAGTGGTTGATCCCTTTGGTCCGTCAGGGTTCGGAGATCGATGGGGATGGGTAGAAGTAGCGTGTGACCAGGGCCCGTACGTACAATTTTTTTTAATCGATTTGCAGGGGCGGATGCACCGCCCCTGAAGATACCATTTCCAGAAGCGGTTGGGGCAGGTGATGGCGTCACCCACCCTTGGAAACGACTTCACAGGGGGCGTGCTTATTACCCGCTCTTGCAAACAACTATTTGTAGCTGCGAAAACTAGGAGCGGTAGTGCACCCATCCCTGCAAATGTTGTTTGAACCACTCCTTTAAACCGTTTTTTAGTAGTGAACAAACGTTTGGCCGTATGGATCAAGTACTTCGAAAGTGAGGTACCTGTGGAGTCCAGGTTAAAAATTTCAGTGAAATTTTACGAATTTACGTTGGTGCACGAAAAAATCATAATTTCAGTCAAATTGTGACATGGTTATAAAGGTTGGATAATCATTGGAGAACAAGTAGCAACTTCAATTGTAGTGAAGCAAGACGAGGGATCAAATCTTAGCGCCTGCGCTCATTTTTTACTCCTTCAAATAAACGAGAACATAGGGAGTAATAAACTTAAGATGGCGTGCACATTTTTGCCCAAATTTCCTCCCACTAATGAATGCGGCACACTAATTCATGATAATTTTAAAGACTAAAAGATGGTGTGCACAGACTTATTTGGGACCTTTTCCCTGCAAAATAATGAGGAAATAATTGACTGTAGCCTAACATATGAATACTGTTTATGTACAACTCTAAACAAGAGCATTCCAATTATTTAATGTTTCCAAATTTGATTATAAATTTGACGGGAAGATTACTGAATTTCATGAAATCTCAATTGATTTCGATGAAGATCAAAAAAATCAAAAAACAAAATTGAAAATCCTGCCTGTGGTGGTGGTGCTGGGCTGCTGGCACGGTTGCACTCCAAGATCTTTTTCTTGTGCGCATGTAGGTGGCTGTCGCCTTCCATGGCGACGCGCTTCAACTGCACCTTCCATCAGATCAAGGGGAGGTGAGAGATGTGGAGATCTTCGGAGACGGCAACGACGCTTTGGATCTTGAGTACTGCCATCTCCAGCCTCTCGGCTTTGTCCTCCGTGGCCTCATGGCCTGATAGAATAGAGGATATCCTGCTTACTCCCTCGCTTGCCACTGCAGATGCTAAGATTTCTGCCATGGGTTACTACCGCAAGCAGAGGGTCTTTAGCAGCAACAAAAGAGTAGCTTGTTGAAGATTCGTCTCCGTTGATTAATCAAATTAAAAGATCTCCAAAGTTTGTCGCCGTTGAAGGTTGAACGCGCTGTTGATAGTCAAACAAATTAAAAAGTTTGCCTATTGCATAGGGCAATGGTTATCTAGTTATACACTTGTCCACCACACATGCATGCTGATCGTCTTGAAGAAAATCCAAAAGATATTATTGGTGCCATTCTCAGATGATTTTGCCTATTGTAGATCCAATGGCGGAAACTGTTTGTTCCACTGTCGCAGGAGCAAGGGTGATAAAGGGTTCTTTAATTTAGCCTAGAAAATTTAAAGATCAAACCCAATAAAAGCCGAGCCATAATATTATATGATTTTGAACTAAAAATAAATATGTCTGAGTTGGATTATGAAGGAGGTACGAGGGTCATGATCCATTACCACCCTTACGCAGAAGGCTACAAGAAAATTCTTTCCTCATCTCAATCAAGTGAGGATTGGTGGAGCTCAAAATGAAAAAAAAAGAAGTGAAGATTGATGATTGCGAAAGCCGCGAGAAAAAAAAAACAAGATTTGGGAACGGACACAGGTTTCGAAAGTAAAAAATTCAAAAAAAATGGACATACGGGGGATCGAACCACGTGCCTCTCGCATGCAAAGCGAGCACTCCGTTTGTAGTAGTTTGTGATTAGATTGTTAACATATTTACTAATCTCTTTCCTACAACAAATATGACAGAGCGAATAGAAACCTGGCGATGCAGCCTACTTATTTGTGGCTGATCCCTGCAGACAAAATAAAGGAAGAGGTGAAAAGGGAAACAAATGTTTCATTCATGCGGCATTCTGAAATTGACCATTTCCTCCAAGTCTCGTCAATCAACAGTACAACACACTTCAGAGTTCAGAGACACGAAGAAGTCCATAGACATTGTTGATCCTAATGTATATATTTGTATGCTGGTTGTGTACACCTACTGCATTCGAAATTACAAGCCCATTCTATAATCTATATACAAGTTCCTTTGTGTCTTTGTGCTATACAAAACATGCAGAGGAACTGAGAAGATCTAGAAAAAAAAAGGAAGAAATTGCAGGTTGCAGATTTAGCTATATAAAAATTACAGGAAAAACGAATTCTATAGAGCAAGGAGGAATGCCTGTCTAGCTATTTTTGTGCAGACTGTCTTGAGGTACCATGATCTTGAAAGGTCTAAAAGTCGCTCTGATTTCTATGCTAGCTGTAAGGAGGATTACAGTATTTAGTATTGGCGATCCGACAGGATGGAATCACTCCAAGAAAGCATGAAGTCACGCGCAACAGATGGCAAATCTACACAAAAATGTAAATAGTACATTATATTTCTAGCAAGAAGAAATGTTCCCATATTGACATGATCAAGTAAACAGAATTTGATTGACATACCTTGGAGAACCTCACGGGCTAGTGAAGGCATATCTATTTGATCTTCGACCAGTCTGTACACATCAACAAGCTGCGAGAAGAAGAAATGAGTTGCATCCATCCATTGAGCACTATGCAAATATATTTTATACGGACACCAACAATTTGCAGGATGATCGAACAATCTATCTATAGTACCTCTTCTTCATGCAACTTGGAGTCTTCGGTGAAAGCTAGTATGAGTTGTCTCCTGATCCCAGCATCGATAAGGAACATCCGTGCTCCGTCTTTAATTGTTTCACTGAGATCAAGTTTGCTGTCCAGTTGACGACTTCTCATAGCTTGCCTGTGATAGTTCGCAGGATCAGAAAACTTCTAGGTCGAACAAACATATGCAGGATGACAAGGCAGTGGTTCTAATACTCACGAACTATTCTTTTTCAGTGCAGGATTGCTGCTCATCTTGGACACAATCTCCTTGGCAAGAACTATAAGGTTTTGTAGTCGTTTCCACTGGAATGCCCCATCTTTGAATAATACCTGCAAAAAAAAAGTTGAGGAAATGGTGCTAAAAACTAAAAATGGTTCACATATTCGTTGCATTAATGTGAATACTGTCTAAACAAGTTACCTGAATCAGGCGTTCCCTCAGAGCAGGGTTTGGATCTGTCAACAGACGCTTTGCAACATATGGATATGCAACCTAAATATAAAGAAACATGGAGAAAAGGATGTAAGTAAACACAGATGTAAATTGATGTTTTCATGAGAGCTCAAAGGTGGCACATGACATACCTCAAGAAACTTAAAATCAGGCTTTAGAGTAAAGCAAATTCCTTCTTGTGTCAACAACGAACGGATAACCAAAGAAAACCTTTCTGGAATGCGGATTGGGTAGTTGTACACGAGCTGATTGAACTTCCCTGTGATTTTGATTTTTTTAATTAGAAAATGAAGTATATCTTCCCTCAGATATTTTTTAAGATATCTGAACATATAGCATGCTACACACTTAGACTAAGCACTTCACATTAATGGAAGGAAAAAAACATTTAGTAAGCATGAATGAGCAACCATGCAGAAATGCATTAAAAGACAATACTGACAACTCATATGACCAAGTGACAAACAAATAAACTGACAACACTTTGAGATTTGAGAAATCAACAATTCGTGTACAGTAAGAAAAGGAAACAAACAAGCTTCCATTTATCGGCAGTCAATACAATGCTAAGCATATCAACGTACCAGTCACACTCCGGAAATTGAAATCTGCCAAGCCTTTTCCAGCTGAGTTTTGCTAAATGGCTTCTAGAGCTGGAATAATTGGGGCTACATCTGTTCCACTAGCAAGAAAATCTAGCCTAGTGAAGTCATTTGCCATTTCAGCATAGCCTTCATTAACAGCATGAACAACAACATCTATTAGGGTTTGTTTATTTTACTGCACATAGAACAAACAATTAAAAACAACATATTAACCACTTTTTGTTTCCATGGATAACGTACAAATGCAAGACAGTGCAATCATGAGTTCACAACAGAGAAGGAAACCTTTTAATAAAAAGATATTTTGACGCAGCATTATCAGATACAAGGTAGGCTATGTATATATAGACAGATAAAAAGAAACAGCAACAACAATGTAACAAACTTTAAATGCAAAGAATTCTAACCTAGAAAAGAGCATTAAATAGACCTGGCTGAGGACGGCCACATTGCTAAAGTCGACATAAGAAATATGACCATCACGCATTGCAAAAATGTTTCCAGGATGTGGATCTCCATGGAAAAGATCAAATTCAAGCAACTGGCGCAAGGCAGCACTCACTCCGACTGTGAGAAAGCCTTCCACATCAATTCTAGCTTCCTTTATAGCCTGCATGAACGAATTTGGAATTGCTGCTGCAAAACATTCACCATGAACTATTACACAGTTGAAATAAACAAACGACAATACAGACGGTCAAACCTGTGGGTCCGTACATCTAATTCCATCTATCCACTCCATCACCGGAACACGAGAACCTGAAAGCTGCTTATACACTCGAGGTATCTTGACAGTTGGATCATCCTTCAAATTTTCTAGGAAATCCTCGATATTTGTAGCTTCCTAATATGTTGGAAAAGGGAACTAAAAGCATTAGCCTTCTATAAACTTATCAAAAAGAAAGAAAACATAAGGAAGTTGTTGTTGATACAGAATCAATGCACTTTATATTAGCAACATGACAGCTGTAATAGCTAATTCGCTAAATTGACAATGACAGTTAAAGGCTATGAAAAGGCTTACGAGTGTGTAATCAAGTTCTTGCAAAAGTTTTTCACCAAATTCATCAACAATAAACTCTGCATTGCACCCTAATTTCTGAAGACAAATCCCATTCAAAAATGAAGCCAAAGTGCGGAAGAGGAAAAGATCTCGGTAGTCTCTGAACCTGCAATTTCAATGACAGAAATCAAAGATATAAGTACCAAAATTAGAGAAAATAATGTGTTTAGTTAGAAGAAGAATAGTAAAGGTAATTAAAAAAAGTAAACTGATAACAGAAACAGAGTGAATATAGGAACCTTGATAGCAACATCCTCGCCAGTTTCTCTAAGTGTAGCACGGTAAACTTGGCCCAAACTAGCAGCTGCTATTGTCCCTGATTAAATTTTGCTGAACAATCTCTCTAGAGGCTGTCCAAGTTCCTCCTCAATTATGGCAAAAGCTACCTATCAAATATTCAGCAGCAACCAGAACTTTATTGATCACCCTGGTTCATCTGCACAAACTATAATATTTATAATCTTGAAGAACTAGAATCTGCTGTAACCATATACCTGGTTAGGGACTGGAGGAACATCATCTTGCAAGATGCAGAGTTCATTCATATAATCCTCTCGAATAATATCAGGCCTGTTGGCTAGAACCTGAAGAACAGAATCAAGGCAAGTTAGGACAATTGTGTACAAAAGATAGGACTAGTGCATTCATATTGTACAATGAGATTTATCCTTTATCATCAAGGATAAATGATATGACCTGTCCTGCTTTTATGAAAGATGGCCCCAGATCACATAAAAGATTGCGAAGTTGGCGGGCACGATATGGAACAATTTCTTCATCCCGTCCAACCAAGAAGTCATACACTAGAGATGACCAATAAAATCCAAGTTTCCAAATTATCTCCACTCCCCGACTAGCTAGGGATAGTATGGAGCCTCTTGAATCCATGACTTTTTTCCTGACCTAGCAATTGTAGAAATGCACACAATTAAAATAACTTTTACTAAATCAATCCTGTAAACATAAAAGCATGAAGATTTCGGTACCATTTCTGGAGTGTACTTCCGGAATGGGATACAAACGCCACGTTCGATATCAAGTTGCTCCAGTGCACTGCTGGGTTTGTCGCTGGATATACTTTTGGTGCGTGGAAGTTGGGTTATGTTTTGAGATGAGACTGGAGCACTAGTTGACGCAGCATTCGTGACATAGAGGGTCGATCGCCTTCTCCTTTGGGGCACCAAGGAGATTGACCTCGCAAAACCATGGTATGATGCTCGTCTGTTAGGAGTTAATGTATGAGACCACTGTGCTGAAGTCCAGATACATGCTGTGCAGAGCTCCATGCTTGAGCCTCAAGTGCTGATATATGGAGAGATGGCAAATTGCATCAGCAAACTTTAATATTATGGACCCTACCTATGGAGCATCATTACAGCGCTATACATTCCAAAAGTAAACTGGAAAAGAAAACGAATCAGTCAATCTGTTTCTGGGGTAATTTTGTTTTTGAATACCAGCTGCAATCAACATTTTGAACATTAGGTTGTTCAGGTTCACAGTTTAGAAATGACAACTGAGCACGAATTAGGAAAGCTCTCTTGGCTTCCACGGACTGTATTCCAATTCTAATATGTACCAGTTTATTACAGACAAATTTTCCCCTATGCGGATGCAGATTTCTTCATTCTGCTGTGCTGCTGCCTTGCCAAACAACAATTTTGATAGCTAGATATATGCAACTAATTGGAAATCACCAACATCAGGTATACTAAGTACGGCGTAATCAGGAAACAGTAAATTTCAAGCAAGATATACTAGAATAAAATTGCAAACAGGTGCTTACTGCTTAGCCATGCACCATTAAATAAACCTCCAAAAAATCTAACCGCCTAACAATTGGGGAGGGGGGAATAGCGAAGAGAAGAAGGGCGTGACCGGCCCTCTCCCTTCCTAATTGACCCACCGACGGCAGCGCAAGTCTCCCCAGCCGGCACCGACAGTGTGGCCCCCAAAGAAAACAGAAACGAGATAGTGGCAACAGAGGGAGCTAACTTTTTTTTGGTGTGGGGTGTGGGGGGGGGGGGGTTAAGGAAAATGGAGCTCTGAACTCACTTGCCGACGCAGCCGCCGGTGAGGGAATCAGCGGTGAAAGCTCACTCCTTTCCACAGCTCCCATGAATTCTTGGTGGCGAACTTGATAGAATCCTCCAGCGCCGAGCCGCGCCACACTCTCTCTCGCGGTGCGCTCCTGTTTACCTTAGCACGCCCTCGATTTGGGCGCGGGGAAAAATGATTTGCCTTTCTTTTCTTGGCACCCTTTCTATGGTGCCAAGTGGTGGAGCACACGTAGCCATGGCCACGATGAAGAGGGAGGAATCAATGCTCAGTATAACGGCGTGGTCACGTCACGCGAGCTTTAATGTGGGGAAACCTTTGCTATCCACAGCCACAAGTACGGTGCCGCCTGATCGCTTGGACCACCAAAAATTTCCAAAATGTGGAGATAAAAGGTTGTGGATTTGGACTGAAAGGATGCTGCAGGTTCTGTTCGTTTGAGCTGCAGTTTTTGAGCTTTTTCTGAAAAACTGTTGCGGGTTTCTTCCTGATAAGCAAACACTAGTTTTACTTTTAAAAGATGTGTTGAGCTTTCTGAGCTCAAAAAGCTAAAAAAGCTCATAAAACTGATCTTTCCAGCTTTTCATATAAACTGATCTTTTCTTGGTTTCTAGCTTTTTGGAAGTTACACGAGAAATTCGTTATTTGTTTGAGCTTCTAGCTTTTCACGTTGAGAAGCTGCTAGAAAGCTCAAACAAACAGGGCTGTAAACACTGAAAAGGAAAATAGAAAATTAAAGGAAGCCACAGCTTTGGATATGCCGTTTGGTTGAGGTAAATTATCCGAAGAGTGCCCAAACAAAAGAGTCCTAAAAAGATGATTTTTGAACCTCCCAATAATTTTTGGGAGCAAGAAAAAAGCATATTCTCCAACAGATCTCAATATTTAATCTTAAAAAATCAAATTCCTGGCATGTCAACTAGTACTTGCAGTCTAAATGCTGATTTTTTTTCCGGGGGGAACTCCTGAGTCGTGACCAACAAAGCAACTAGATCTCCAGTGAACAAACCTCACTGAACTCAGTCAAAAAAAGAACGAATTTCCTTGATCAAGTGCCTATGGAAACAAAAAAAAATGACGCCGGGCCGGACTAGATCTCCAGTGAAGGACTCCAAGCCAAAAGAAAAATAAAAAGAACTTCGTCTAGTGCTGTTGATGCGGGCAAGAGGAAGCGGCCAAGCAGCAAAGGCACGCTCCGTGTTGGAATCAGAGGTATTTTATGGTTCATTTTAATCCGAAGTATAGAATAAAACATGACAGTTAAGATAGTGTAAATAGAAACACGATCCATTGTATTTGCACTGAACATAAAGCATGCATTAGGTACTGTGAAGAATAAGAATTGAAAGAATTGAACCAGAAAGTTTAAAAGGAAATACCCAGAGACAGGGCTAGTTCCGGAGGAACCAAATGCGTCGTTACCCGACATTGGTAGTCGAGCCTGTTCGATGTAGCCGTTCGAGAGTTGACGCAATGTAGAGCTAAGGCAGTGCAGATGCGTCACCGGTAAGTAGTCGTAGACGAACAGTGCGCTCCCCAAAAACTTGATCACCCTTCTACTCTTCGGGTGCAGAGTCTCTGATGAAGAGCGCAGCTTTAGAGGCCTGCTCTTCCGGCGAAGTCCGTGCACACAGATCGTCGGAACGGAGATGACCAATGTGCAGCATAACAGTGGACAAAAGGTCTAGTGGTAAATGTTTTCACACACGAAAGAATGAGAGGCAGCCCCTCTCTTATAGGCAGCAGAAGACCTTTGGATGCCCAGGTTAATACAGCCATTAAAATGTCAATTTCTGGTAACTGCCAGCCATTAGCAGTTGTCAGTTACTGGTCATTTGAATCGTCAGTACTAGTCACTGAATGAGTCTTCAGTTACTAGTTATCAACTGTGACAAAAAACTACAAAACTTGACCAAGCAAGCCCACACATCACGTCGTTGCGCCGCGCCGCACTGCGTCGCGCCGCGCCACGCCTCGGCACGGCATGGCTTAGCAAGGTGAGGCGGGGCAAGAGAGCACGTGCACGTGTGGCATCCTGCTATCCCTCTATCAACTTCGCAACAGGTGCAGCACAGCTTTACCATATAAGTTGGTCAGAGACCCTCTCCACTTCCAAGTTCGTTTTATTCTTTTTGTAACTACCACCACTAATGGGCCTTGGGATTTATTTGATTAATTAAACAATTGGGCTCGCCCAATTATTCTAACAATCCCCACCAAATTCCAAGGCTCATTTGGGAATTTGTTCCACTGTTGTTGGATATACCAATGTTTCGATGAAGATGGTTGAACATCCACCTAGAACATAAGCTACATTTGTCCACAACTAAACAATGGAGTATGCCTTAAATTGTTAGTTTTGTGCGTACAAGTTTTACTTAAGTCCTTTACCAATACTAGGCTGCAAAATGCACCTCCTTTTGTTGAAGCATATAAGTCATACTTCTTGGCCTTTCTTGAGTCTTTAGAGATTACTAAATCTCATAAACTGTGACTAGCAATCAAACTCATATAGGTGTGTTACTCAAAAGATGTTTCTACAGGTTAATATCTTTACCTAAGCCACTCGAATCACATTAATGTGTTTACCAACCTGCCATGCAGATTTAGGAGATAATGCATCTCCAACGGAGTGGGTTAGTACAATAGTACTCTCCTTCTCATTTAGTCAAATAGCTTGTTTCACCACTCTAGTTCACAGGATCTCTGATCAAATAGAATAGATTACCACTATGACTTAACTCTCATGTGGGTCTCCTTCCCATCTTCCTCGATGCCTCCTCTAACACATTTGGTGAAAGACCTTTAGTGAATTGATCTGCCAGATTTTTTGCTATTTGGACATAGTCCAGTGCTATCACTCCAGAGTTTCTCATTTTTCTGACACACTTCCGTTGCCTCTTCACATGTCTTGATGACTTCATATTATCCTTGAAACTGTTCACCTTGGCAATCACTGTTTGATTGTCACGGTTCATTAGAATAGCTGGTATTGGTTTCTCAACCACCGACAAATCCGACAAGAGATCTCGAAGCCATTCAGCCTCAAATGTGGCGGTATCCAATGTTGTGAGTTCTGCTTCCATTGTTGACCTCGTTAAGATAGTTTGCTTGCAAGACTTCTAAGAAACAGCACTACCTCCAAGTGTGAACACATATCCACTTGTGGCTTTTATCTCATCAGCATCTAATATCCAGTTTGAGTCACTATACCCTTCCAGTACCCTAGGATACCCAGCATAGTGAATTCCATAATTCGTTGTGCCTATTAAATAGCACATTACTCTCTCAAGAGCATGCCAGTGATCATCTCCAGGATTTGAGCCAAATCTGCTGAGTTTGCTCACGGCAAATGAGATGTTAGGTCTTGTAGTGTTAGCGAGATACATCAGCGAACCAATAATTTGAGAATATCTCAATTGATCCCTTGTGATTCTACGGTTTTTCCACAATATCACACTAGAATCGTAAGGCGTGGGAGCAGACTTGCAGTCACTATAACCAAAGTGACTCAAGATCTTCTCCACATAATGGTCTTCTCCACATAATGGGATTGCACAAGTGTAACCCCACCATTGCCTTCTCTCAGTAGTTTTATGTTTAAAATTATATCAGCCACTCCCATATCTTTCATCTCAAAACTTTGAGACAAAAATCTTTTAACTTCCTCAATCACATTTAGATTAGTACGAAAAATTAATATGTCATCAACAAACAAACACAAGATCACACCTTCTCCCCCACCAAAACGGTAGTACACACACTTGTCGGCTTCGTTCACAACAAAGCCAACTGACGTGAGGGTCTTGTCAAACTTCTCATGCTATTTCTTAGGAGCTTGTTTCAGGCCATACAAAGATTTTAATAATTTGCACACCTTTCCTTCATGACCCTCTACTACACCACCTTCAGGCTGATCCATATAGATTTCCTCATCAACCTCTCCATTAAGGAAAGCTGTCTTAACATCCATCTGATGGACAAGAAAACCTTGTGAGGCAGCCAAGGATAGTAGTACTCGAATCGTGGTCAATCTGGCAACTGGTGAGTAAGTATCAAAGTAATCTTTGCCTTCTTTCTGGGTGTAACCCTTAGCCACAAGTCTCGCCTTGTACTTTTCAATAGCACCATCAGGCCTAAGCTTTTTCTTAAACACCCACTTGCATCCTACAGGTTTGCACCCGTATGGACGATCAACAACCTCCCAAGTTCCATTAGACATTATCGAATCCATCTCACTTGTGATTGCTTCCTTCCAATAGTCAGCATCAGGAGATTCATAAGCCTCAGCAATGGTTTTTGGAGTGTCATCTACAAGGTACACAATGAAGTCATCACCAAAAGACTTTGTAGTCCTTTGTCTTTTACTCTTTCGAGTCCCTTCATTATCATCCTTCTCATGATTCTCCTCAAGTGGTTGTTCAAAGTGTACTACTGTATCATTACGTTCAGGGGAATTAACAAATTCATAACTAGAGTTGCTAGATGTTTATTTCATAGGAAAAATATTCTCAAAGAATGTGGCATCTCTGAACTCCATGATTGTACAAACATGCATATCCAGTACTCCAGATTTAATTATCAAGAATCTATATCTGATACTATGAAAAGCATAGCCTAGAAAGACACAATCAACCATTTTTGGTTCAAGCTTGTGCTTCTTAGCAAATGGTACATTAACCTTTGCCAAGCAACCCCAAGTACGCAAGTATGAGAGTGTTAATATTTTGTTTTTCCATTCCTCGAATGGAGTTTTCTCTTTGTTTTTCATAGGAACTCTGTTAAGAGTATGACAAGCAGTCAACATGGCTTCACCCCACCATTTCCAAGAAAGTTCAGCTATCTCTAACATGGCGTTAACCATCTCAGTTAGAGTAAGGTTCTTCCTTTCAGCCACTCCATTTGAGTCAGGAGAATAAGGTGGTGTTCTTTCATGAATAATGTCATGTTCCTCACAAAACAAATTGAACTCATTTGAAAAATACTCTCCACCTCGATCCAATCGAACGCATTTTATCTTCCTCTCAAGTTGATTTTCAACTTCGGCCTTATAAATCTTGAAAAAATTAAATGCCTCATCTTTTGATTTAAGCAAATATACATAGTAGTATCTAGTAGAATCATCTATCAAAGTCATGAAATATCTCTTTCCACCTTTAGTCAACACACCGTTCATTTCGCTCAAGTCCGAATGAATTAATTCTAAAGGTGCCAAATTCCTCGCCTCAGCAGCCTTGTGAGGCTTACGGGGTTGCTTAGATTGCACACACACTCGACACTTAGAATTTCTGACCAAAGTCAATTTTGGAATTAAACTCATACTAGCTAGCCGCAACATACAACCAAAATCAACATGACAAAGTCGTGAATGCCAAACATTTGACTCATCGTCGTCACACACATGATTCACAACTTTATTACAAGAGTCTGATAATGATAAACGGAACAAACCATCACAGTCATATCCTTTACCAACAAAGGAGCCAAACTTAGAAATAACACACTTGTTCAATTCAAACACCAACTTAAAACCATCCTTACAAAGAAGGGATCCGCTAATAAGATTTGTATTTATTGAGGGGACATGCTGCACGTTCTTCAGCCGCACGGTCTTTCCCGAAGTAAACTTCAGATCGACTGTACCAACACCACGAACAGCAGCACCTAAGCTGTTCCCCATCAACACAGATCCAGTCCCTGCGACCTGATAAGAAGAAAACAAAGAAATATCAGCACACACATGTGTATTAGCTCTGGTGTCAATCCACTAATTTGGTAAATGACAAACTGAAAGAACAAAAGTATGATTACAATACCCTGATGTTCCCTTCTCAGCATCGCTAATAACAACATTAGCAGACTTCTTCTGCCCGTGCTACTGCCTGTCCTTGCGATCCTTGCAGTCCTTGGCCAATGGTTAGAACCCCACACACAAAGCACTTTCCCTTGTTGTTCTTCTTTTTCTTAAAGTTGGTAGTCTGAGTAGACTTGTGCTTAACTTTCACTTTCCCTTATTCTTGTGGGACTAGAAGTTCCTTTTCTGCACCATATGGGTGCTAGAACCTCCCTCATTACCACGCGCACGTGAATCCTTTGCTCTCACCTTTTCTTCAACATCAAGAGTGCCAATAAGACCGGCTACAGTGAACTCCTGTCTCTTGTATTTCAGAGTAGTAGTAAAGTTCCTCCATGAAGGAGGAAATTTGGCAATAATGCCACTGGCCACAAATTTATCCGGCAGCTCACACTTGACATTGACAAGATCCTTTGCAAAAGCATGTAACTCATGAGCCTGTTCAACTACAGAACGGTCATCGCCCATCTTGTGGTCATAGAACTGCTCCATGATGTACAACTCGCTCCCTGCATCGGATACTTCAAAGTTTGCCTGGAGTGCATCCCACACTGCTTTGCCAGAGCGAAGCTGCATGTATGATTGGATCAAGTTCTCAGCCAGAACAGTGATCACAGCCTCTTTGAACAAATTGTCAGTAGACATGTACACACTATCCTCCGTGGAGGTGTGTGGTCCCACAGGATGCTCCTGGGTAATGAACCACACGTTCATAGCCGTGAGCCACAACTCGAGTCTGTCTTGTAATTCATTCCATTAAATACATTCGGTTTCAATTGCGCAACAAAGCCAACTACCGAAAAAGCCCTATCAAGTTTTTGGATTGTTGGAATCAGAGGAATTTTACGGTTCATTTTAATCCGAAATATAGAATAAAACATGACATTTAAGATAGTGTAAATAGGAACATGATTCATTGTATTTGCAATGAACATAAAGCATACAGTAGGTACTATGAAGCATAAGAATTGAACGAGAAAGTTGAAAAGGAAATACCCAGAGGTAGGGCCAGTTTCGGAGGAACCGAATGCGCCGTTACCCAACATTGGTAGTCGAGCCTGTTCAATGTAGCCGTTCGAGAGTTGATGCAGTGTAGAGCTGAGGCAGTGCAGATGCGTCACCAGGAAGTAGTCATAGACGAACAGTGAGCAGTCACACAGACGCGCTCCCCAAAACTTGATCGCCCTTCTACTCCTCGGGTGGAGAGTCTCTGATGAAGAGCGCAGCTTCGGAGGCCTGCTCTTCCGGCGAAGTCCGTGTTGGAGGTATGCCCTAGAGGCAATCATAGAGATGATGATATTCCATTGTATCCATGTTTTATATTGTGTTCCTTGAATATCCATTAAAGGCTACATGAATTGATTTGCAATTATGTGAATTGTGTGAAACTCTTTACTTGTATGGTTATTCTAAAAGTTGTCCCTAGTCGGAGTTCATGTGATGACACACATGAATATTAGACTAGGACATGTATTAGTTGATGACTATGTTTCACAAGTCATGGACATGGAGATGTAAAACTAATAATGTGGGCACGTGTAGAGATATGTGCTAGGACTGACCCAACACGAGTTACATAGTTCTCTCTTTACACAACGTGTACGCTTTGTCCTTAGACCTGAGACTGTCGCATGTACTCAAGATGTGGATCGACTTACTTAGGGACTATCAAACGCTACACCGTAACTGGGTAGTTATAAAGGTAGCTTTCGGGTTTGTTAGGAAGTATGTTGTGAGGCATGGTCAGTCAAGATAGAATTTGCCCTTCTCTATTTGAGAGAGATATCTCTGGGCCCCAAAAAAGTAGCAAAGAAGTACGTGAGTCAGATTAGGGCAATCGTAAGGGACAACGTGCCTATCAGTATTAGGGAATGGAAGGGCAAAAGCACTAATCCGTACACGCTCCCGGATACACAAAAGAATATGCTGTGGGAAGATATCAAGAGACATTTCACATTTCCTGAACGATATATTGAAAAGGATGTGAAAGCGGGGACGCTGAAGAAGATGGCTACACAATTCCAGACATTCAAAAAGATGTTCGATGCCAACTACCTTAAGAAGGGCCGAACTCTAGATTTTGATGTGTGGCCAAAGGTTAGGGACCACTGGGAAGCATTTGTCGAATACAAGAGGAGCGAAGACAGTGTGAAAAAGATCTAGACCAACACTACAAATGCTACTCAAAAGGAGTACCATCATCGTCTAGGGTGAGGTGGTTATGGCACGGTAATTCCCAAATGGAAGAAGATGGAACAAGACCTGATCGATCGAGGTATCGTACCAGCAACTATTGAATGGCCTGAACGATCAAAAAATTGGTATTACACTCATGGAGGCTCCCTGAGCCAAGAGGATGGAACGTTAATATTCAATGAGACAATACGTCAGAAGGCGAAAGGCTTATCAAGAACATTGAAGATTCTAAGACTGGGAGGTTGAAGGTGGACCGAGAGAATGATGAGCTCACATTGACCCTCGATAATCCCAAGCACCTAGGACGTTGCTGAGGGTTCGGGGTCATTCTGTGGAAGTTTGCTTTCCGAGGTGACAGCGCATCGTACAGAAGCCACAAGCGAAGAAAGGAACAGATCGAGAAGAGCTAGCGGCAGATGAGATGCTAGAATCCAAAGTGCATTCACAAGAAGTAAGAATGTTGGAGGAAATCAATCGTCGAGTGGCCCACACAGTTTCGGAGTTGGCCCAATCTGGAGCATTGCCGAATCCAAACTTCGCCAGCCCTTCTCAACACCTCTTGAGTAGTTGTGCTTCTACAGGGCTCCCCGATGCGCAGACGCCTAGATTACCCATGGATGAGCAACGGTTCGCTGTGGACGCCATCATGCAACGCACCTCATGTGAGCTGCATACACCGGTCGGCAACCTCACTATTAAGGTATACGTATACATAATATTTATGCAATCTTCTCAATTGATCCACGCCTTGGGATCGGAGTTTAATAACTTGTTTACTTCTGCTATATGTACAGGTGGCGTACGAGAGTGCGTTACCAATCCTGGCAGGACAGACAAGCCATGGCATGAAGATTCCACCTGGCTACACTAGCGTCGGCGTAGAACAGCTTGTTGATAGCTAATATGAAGGCCTAGAGCTCGACCTCCCGGGAGGCGACGGGGAAAGGACACTAGGAGATGCGCTTCATGGGATCATTATATGGTGCAAACGCTACATCATCATTCCCGGCATGGAGGCATCTCCTCAGAGCTCAAGACCGCTCCCTGCAGATCCCTAGCAGCGACCTTCTCCTCAAAGCTCAAGACCGTCATCTCCTGCACAACCTGCTCTAGGACCGTCACTTCCTGCTCGATCAAGGTCTCCATCTCTGCCACATCCTGGTGGTGGGAGCGATGACAACAATAACAACACCCCTCCCCGATCACCGTCGCCGGGACTAAGAGCAGCCCCGATGAAGGAACCTGCAGCACCACATAAGAAGTCGCGACCACCACCTCCCAAGCCGAGACAGAGAAAGAAGAAAAGAAAGGAGCCTGAAGTGACTCATAAGGAACGCTGGGAGGCAATGACTCATGCGGAACAGTGGGCCGAAATCCAAGCAGAGGCTAGTGAGTGGTTCAAGAAACAAGCTGAAGAAAACAAAGCAAGGGAGATGGAGCCACCGCTAGTAAATCGAAGAGATTTAAAAATTTTTATCAGGATGGAAGAAGGAGTCAAGAAGAGGATACCACTACTATCAAACTACGAACGGGCTTTAGTCAAGGCTGATGAGAGGGACAAAAGGAAAGGAAAGTCATCTTCCAGTGGTGTTGTCCCTGACCTTGGGCATCTACCAGAAAAAGACGTTCAAAAGATAGCAGCAATGCCCTTGGATCAACAAGCACAAATATTGAAATTAATGGAAGAAACAGGTATGGGACTTGATGAATGTTTAGGGCAAGTTGAGCTGCCAGCTGCACTGCTAGTTGAACTGAGATGGACCTTTGAGCTAGGCAAGTCTCTAGTAAGGCCTGAGTTGGTACGGAAGCTATCAACAAAGATGTACGAATTCCATCAATGGTACATGAAGGTGTCCGCCGACTCGATTGAGATGTTCGGCCTTAAGGTAAAACCGATAGATTTTTATGATGAAGGCGAGAAAATTCTGTGGCCAGAATTCAAGGATATATATGAAGTGTACCATCATGATGCCCTGGACGTCTCTCTGATTAGCGCCTGGGTTCTGTAAGTATCCGTTTATCTACATGTAAATTTTGGCTCATATCATTATTTTTTTTGCGTGCGTCACCGTACTAACGTCGTCTTCCATTTTATGTAGGATGCTAATTCAGACGTGCCGACAAGAAGCGTACCTACATATTGGCTTCATGGATCCATTCGTAGTTAACCAAAAACAGATACAGGTATCGTCGGAAAAAATCTTGGTGGAAGTATACAACTTCCTAGACAAACAAAAATTCAAGGATTTCATACTACTTCCATACAACTTCAAGTACGTGTGTGTATAGTATCTACTTTCATTTTCTTTTTCCTTACCTGATTAATGTTAGTTAGCTCTAATATGTATGAACATTTACGTACGCAGCTTCCACTGGATCCTCATTATAATTGAGCCTCAAAGAAGCCACGTCACTGTCTTCGATTCGTTAAGGAAAGATTCGGTGGAGTACCGCGACATGCAAGACATGCTAGGCTTGTAATAATTTTGGACCCTTATCTCTATGCAAAAGTTTGTTTCCTAAATTTTATCCCAATTACATTATATCATTCATTATTCTAATCCGCAGTGCATGGAAACAATTCATGAGGACACACAAAGGTCCATTCAAAGAAAAACTTACATGGAACACAGACTTCCCGATACGTATGAAGTCTGCACATTTTGTACATTGTATAACACATGTATCTCATAGCTTATTTTTTTCCCGACTAAAGTGCTTAAGACAGAAACCCAGGAATAATCTATGTGGCTACTACATCTGTGAGCAGATGCACAGTTTTATGGGACCCAAGGGACTAAAGATGACGCCGCACAACTTTAAAGTATGTAAAATAAAATTATTAATAGTTAATTATTTTCTACCTCCTTATATTTAATTGTTCGTGTAACATTCACATATTTCCAAAATATATGTTAAATATTCAACAAGGACTCTTGAAGAAGGAAAGAGTAGCGGCAATATGTGAAGGTCTCATTGGATTCCTAATGGATGAGGTGGTAAATCCACAAGGAGAATTTTATTATGATGGACAAAATTTAGACGCTCCGAGCAACACCTCGACGGGAAAATTGTAGATATATAGTTTGATTTGTATATATATAATACGCGTTAAGATCGATTTGTATAGTATGCTAAGAATTGTATATATATATACTAGGAATTGTGTGTGTATATATATATAGTAATTGTATAATTACGATTTCATTCATTTAAATACTAGTTGATTTCATTATAAAAAAGTCTCAACTACTAAAGGTTAACAAAAGGGCCAGGTAACGTACGTGATGTATGAAATTACAGGCGCCTGCATGGCGCGCGCCTGAAATTTAAGTAGGACTTTAGTCCCAGTTAGGAAACCCAACCGGGACTAAAGGGCCTGTCTCGCGCCTGGCGTGGCAGGCCCTTTAGTCCCGGTTGGACCAACCGGGACTAAAGGGTGACTTTACTCCCGGTTGAAGGATCTGGGACTAAAGACCCCCCTTTTGTCTCGATTGGTTTATCCTGGATGGATTTTCGAGAGATATGCACCCTACCAACCGGGACTAAATGTGAGTTCTTTACTATTGAAATGATTCACTGGATACCCAAGATCACATATGGTCCAAAAACATCCAGAGTTTACATGTAAATTCCTTGAAAAATCGAACTCAAATTTGCCCACTTATCACTGATTTCAGACTTAAAATGCTTCTGTCTTGAATTTGACCAAGTTGACCTTAGTTAACCCATCTGAATTTGAATTTGAAATGCTTCTGTCTTGAATTTGATCTCAAACTTGATTCCATTGAATTCTAAACACTTTCAACTCATGATTCCAATTTTTGTCATTTTTTTCAAATTTGGATCATTTATTTGAATTTTTAGTTAAATTTGGCTCAAATTTGAACTTAACTCATTAACCTCTTTTTAAGCCAAATCTTTTCATTAACCTAATGATGATCTCCTTTGGGTCTTAAACACACTTGGTGTTACAGCCGGCGCAGACACCGAAAACAATTTCATTTTCTAAAAAAAAATTCGGATGGGGCAAAAAATATTAGGTTAATAAGGAACAACTATTGGAAGACTGCTACATCAGTTGTTTTCCAAATAATTTAGATTTTTCAGGAAAGACCGACTACCGCAGATGCTCTAGCTGCACGCGCGCACGACCCAAAACAAGTTATCTTTGCTCTATCTGGCCAATCACCGGTGTTACTTTTCTAGACCTCTTGCGCTCAACTGTTAATGTGGAACTACGTGCAAACAAAAACTTGAGAAATAAAAACATGTAGTTCGCTAACGAAGTATCAAAATTAAATTCCAATTGCATTATTGTATTTCAATATGTATTTCCCTTTGGATACTGTGATACCCAAAGGATTTACATTGGCTCTGCAATGCATTCAGGATCTTTTTTTTCACCCGCCTACAGCCCCACCACCTTTTTTTTTTTTTGCTTATCACCGTCGGTTCACATAAAACTGGCGGTGATAGCTCGGCAGTGATGATCTCTTCAGTAGTAGTGATTTATTTTACTATGTTTTCTAATTGTGTACGGAAAGGAGGAGGCCTTTAGGCTAAATTCATCCTCTAGGCATCTTGAACAATCAGATTCGATTATTCCTGCCTAAAGATATACTAGATTCCTGCATGCAAAAATTGAGGTGGACGAGGAAAATGTCATCTCGGTGGGAGACAAAACCATTGGTAAACTATATATAGGTACAGGCATAAAGATATCGATACACAATTGCAGGTATATGCTCCTTTTGTCTCGATTATTCGCCAGGCATCATGCAGTTTCTAGTTATCCCTAAACAAGATGCTTGCAGAGAGGGAGATATATGAAGACATCACATGGTTCTCATCGATGTAAGCGATGTAAGCGATGCACACGGCCGCTAAATTGCACAAATGAAGACATCACATGGTTCTCATCGACACGAGAAATCAAGCTGCATACCATAGATATACATATTCGTGCTTGTATATATAGAGCACCCTATCAGTGCAATACATAATCATAAGCGCAGTAGTGCAGCCAGCTCCTGATTCAACTTTGCCCTTTCGTGCTTGTTTGCAGGTGTTTCCCCTTACTGTTGATTAATTGCATATGTTATATATTAACCTCATAATAGTGCTTTCCGATCAAGCACCTTTTTTGCTCGTTTACTTGGTATACTTTCATCATGTACGATGTTAGCATAGTTCCGAAACCTATGTATGAAGTTAATGCCAACATTTTTTTAGGAGAAGAATTGAATCCTGTCTCTACTGATCTCTGCTGCTATGTCGGGTCAATTGCTTAACGTTGTTAACATTTTTTTGTTAACGTTGTTCAATTGCTTTTACTCTTGTTAATTCGCAGCGGATTCGGGAGAGCTATGTCGGGTATTCCGGAGCGGCAATCGTGGCCAGACTTGTTACACAAGCTTTGTGATGATGCCGATAAAGTTATCCAACAGGATCGACCGGACCTGCGTGTCGTTAACATGATAGTGGGTTCTGATCCAGAGCCACCAATTGAAGAGCTTGACCGCGTCATCGTCTGGTGCTCCGTTGACGTTGGTTTCAACTTCATCGTAGACCGGGTCCCGACCCAGGGGTAGCCTGTGATTCTGGCTCTTCATCTCTACTGGATACAAAGCTTCAATAAACTAAATAATGCGAACGAGTTCGATACGAACCGCGCCATGCATTCAAGCACTTCTAGTATATCCATTATCTAGATCTGCTTGCATGCTTTGATACTGCTTCCATCATACTTTGATTGTTGTATCAAATTAATAAATGGAATAATATATTGCGTGTTCTATAATATAATTTGCTACCCTCCATACTTTCTATCTGAAAAAAAGTTCATTTTACTACCTTTACCTATCTCCTATCTGCTTTGTCCATCTAACACCCTCAACAAACTTTAAGCTTGATTTACTTTGTTAAACTATTTCAATTGGTCCAAATCTACCCCTAATGAGATTTGGGCATGTTCGCTTCAGCTTATAAGCCGGCCTTTTTAAGTCTCCGCATACAAGCTGAATTTCAAATCAAAAATTTGTGAGTAGGTAATGAACATGATGACTTCTATTAAAAAATATATTAATATTCTTATGGTTATTTTCATAGGTTTGAAATATTTATTACGAAATTGATCCTACCAGTACAAAACAGCATGAAAAGTAATCGTGAAAATCCCCAATATAATTTTCTATTATTAGGCATCATGTTATAAGTCATCCGGTAAAATTTGAACTTAAAACTCAACTTGTACATGGAGAAATAAAAAAGAAAATCTTATTAGGGGTAGCTTGGACAGCCTAAAATAGTTGAGGGGAGTAAATCAAGCTGATTTTTTTTGTCAGGGGATTAAGCACACAAAGTGGATAGGTGGATATAATAAAATGGAGACCTTTTCCTTTCTAGATTTATGCTAGAGGCACACATATGGACATTATTTATTTTGATTTTCAGGTGACTGTAATACTCAATTTTGCTTCTAGACAAGTAAGGCAAATGTACTATCTTTTGCCCGGTGGTGTGTATTATCTCTTTTGCTGCAATCTTTATTATTTTCGCTTTGTTGACACTTGAAAAACAAGATTTGTCACCTCATTGGGGGTGATCATGTGATCGTGTAACGTGACAGTCGAGTTAGCAAGTATTTTGAATATTCAATTCGGCTGATCAGTTTCGCAGGGTTGGGACAAGCCCTGATTACTTAGCTCGGCCATGCATTAGTTTAAGATATGGGGCCGATAATGATCAGTTTAACCAAAACAGTGGCCAGAGAACCTAAAAAACTTGCAGGTCACTTGGACACAATACTAATGTCGATAAAGATATTTGGCTAGTCTCGGTGCATGTTTAATAGAGGTTTCAAATTTCATAATGTGCATTAAATAGGGGGTCATGTAAGTATTTTTTTATGATATGGTAATGGATGAACGAGAAGAGAGATGAAAGGAGTTTCATATAAATAAAACCATGTGTGCCGCGTTTCCGACTTAGCTTGTCTCTTGCATGTACTGCCCATGAAACACCAAAATTAAACAATGTATTGTATGTGCTCTTTCATCCATCAACCAAATGTGTGCTTATATGGTGTTTTCGGAAACAAAAAATGAAACCTCACGTTGGGAATAGCCAAAGAATCAACATCCTATTTAATTGATTGGCTATAATCTCCATCTACATTCAGGATTTAAAATTTATCCCAAATATAGAGGTTTGGAGTTCCAACAGCTGATATGATAGGTGAACGATCTAAAATACCCTTCGTGTAGCTGTGTGTACACATTTCTTTTTTTACTCCCTCTATTTTTATTTACAAGGCGCACACGCGTATTAAGATTCAAACTTTGCAATGTTTGGCACTAATATTTTTTTTATTTTTATAATGTAAACTTTATATGGTTGGATTCGTAATCAAATATTCTCTACAATGTTTATAAGTTTATAGACATAAACAATGTACCATAAGATAAATGAATGGTCAAAGTGTTATTTGGAAGACCGTGTCAAATTATACTATGCCTTATAAATATAGATGGAGGGAGCAATCGTAGAGACATGAAAATTCTATGTATAGCAGCGATTACACATTCTGTGCATGGTATCTAAAGAAAGATCTGTGCGTGGCAAGCAAATGATATATTGGTAGGCATTGACGTGCGTATGCCGTATGAACAGATTTTATGAAGGGCATACTTGACCTTTACTACTCTGTTTAATATTTCTTAAAATTTGAAATGTAGCTACTTCCTCCTTCCAAAATTTTAGCTATGCATTTAGGTATACGCTCTGTATAGATTCATAGCAAAATCTACGACCTTAGAAAACCAAAACAACCTGTAATTTACAGTGGAAAAAGTATATTTTTAAGGTGGAGGCAGTAACGAATGTATTGTTCATGGTTGATTAGTTCAATTAGAAACACGAGAGAGAGATTTTCAACCGTGAAACCCAGCTGGTTCGCCTTCTTGTGCGGAGCTGATGCAAATCCAGAGAGTATGCACCTAAATTAGACACATTTTGAATGGGCCACCTAAATTATTACTAGCTACATGGCTGTAATTCGACATCATGGATGGATCCATCCATGGATATGGCAAAAGCAATGTTCGTTCATAGCTGTAATTTGACATCATGGATGGATCCATCCATGGATATGGCAAAATCAATGTTCGTGCAAATCTAGAGAGTACGCGCAATCCTTTCAGTTTGGATATGCCGTGCATTCTATACTATTTTTAATTAGGGTGTGTCTAGATAACTCTCGATAACTTTCATTCTAGACGTACAGAACTACCGTCTCTAGCTTATGTCCACATCTTTTTAAATCAGGTCCTTTCCTTGATTAAAGTGTATGAGCAGTATTTTTTCTTAAGTAGCTGAGCAACAAAAGTTACTCAAAGGTAGAAACTAAGCATTGCTAGCATAGGTTATTTACTAATTTGTTTTGAACCGGTGACAAAGATGTCCTAACAATCAATGTTGGATTGTAAATAAAAGTAAGTTTTCAATCAACTCCTAGACTTCATGCATGAATAAGAAATAACCATTAATTTTGACACATGAAATATGAATTTCTGAAATTAATAGGTTTAGATGCTCCAGGGCTTGCCTTGGGTCACAAAAAATTAGCTTCTTTAGAGCCCCATTCAACATCTCCTCCTACTCCTGTGGTTCTTCAGATAATTACCTGAACTCAACTTCAGGAGCTTCAAATTCTACGATCACATGTGGAAAACGGACCTTTAGTCCCAGTTGGATAGGGTCATAGATTCTGAAAATCCAACCGAGACTAACTATTTGAGACAAAACGGGGGTCTTTTAGTCCCGGGTCATTCACCCAGGACTAAAGATCCCCTTTAGTCTCGGTTGGTAAAACCAACCGGGATAAAAGGTTCCAAAAAAAGATAAAAAAAGGCTGCGCTCCGCCCACGCCGGCCCCGCGCTCGGCTGCCCCCACGCATACCTTTGAGAGGGAGAGGGCGGAGAGGGAGAGGGAGGGGGCAGCATACCTGTGCCCAGCGTGCCGCCGTGTCCCGCCTGCGCCCTGCTGCCTCCGGCTGGCCGCCGCTCCCCGCACCGGCCACTACCCTACACCTCGCCCCGCTGCCGCTCCTCACTGCCAGTGAGGGGTGAGCAGACGGGGAAGGGGAGGGGCAGCAAAGGGGGAGGGGGTGGGAGAGGGAGTGGAAGGGGGTGGCGGCGAAGGGAGAGGGAGGGGAGGGGGGTGGCGGCGGTAGGAGAGGGAGGGCCATTGGAGGGGGAAGGAGAGGGAGGGGGCAGCGGTAGAGGGAGAGGGAGGGGGTGAGGGCGGCGGCAGTAGGAAAGGGAGGGGGTGAGGGCGGCGGCAACAGGAGAGGGAGGGTCGGGGGAGGGACCAGGAGAGGGAGGGCCGGGGAGGGACTAGGAGAGGGAGGGGAGGAGGTGGCGGCGGATAAGGTAGGCCGGGAGAGAGAAGAGATAAGTGAGATGAGGAAGATAAGGTCGAGGTTAGGGGCCGTGTGCGTGGAAATTGTTGTTTTGTCCTAGTTGGTGGCCAACCGGGACTAAAGGGGGTTGGTGTTTACAACCGGGACTAAAGCTTCTCCCGTCGGTGGCCTTCGGTGGCTCATTTTTGAGCCGGGACTAAAAGCACTTTAGTCCAAAGTGAACAGGGACAAAAGCTCCTGGATGGAAGGTTAGTTCTCTACCGGTGGATATGATGCAAGTCATAGTTAGATTATGCAAAATTTTATGGCAAAAACAGACTATACAAATTATCTTCACGATAAAGTAGCAAGCCAGCACTAGTCTTCCTGAAAAAATGTTAACCCTCAAATTATTTATCAAGTAATCTAACCTTAGCCAATTTTTCTTATATATAAAAGCATTAATAATAAATTCTAATCTTAAAACCTAATTCCTATGGATTATGGGGTATTTGTAATTAAGAAAAATTATTCAGAATTTTTGACATTTTCTAAAATATTAATTATTTATTTAAATACCTTAAAAATAAGGCACTAATAAATACCTATTTTTATTACTTTTTCCTAGGGTTTAAGGATTTTAATGCATGAAAGAAAATAAAAATAAACCTAACAAAATTGGTTTCACTATTTTTTGATATTCTTACAAATTGTATAGAATTAAAGATGAAAACTGAATTTAAATCTATTTTCTAAAACACCTAAACTCATTTTCCCCAAAACCCCCTAGAAAAAACTAAATGTACTCACCCCGGCCTTACCACACACACTGACGCGTGGGCTCAGTCAAGCAGGCGGTACCCCCGATCTTGACCGTGGGTACGCCGATGAGTAACAGCGGTGTCTCACTGCCGGCGAGGATTCCGACGATGATGACTCCCCGGCTAGACTAGCTACAACCCCACACATCTTCTAGAGAAGTTGTTGGGGGTGGTTTGGCTAGCGAACGGTGACTAATGGCAGCGACGGCGCTAGAGCGGGTGGTGCTAGGGTTAGCGGCAGCGACTCGCTCAACGGTGGTGACTCGACATCAACAAGCGACACCTACGACTTCACCTCGACATAAGACACTCAGTGCACTCCTGAACCCAACCTTCTCATGGTCGGAGCATAGCTCTTGATGATGGCGGCCATGGCGGAGGCATGTGCACAGCGGCGTAGGAGCTACAGCCAACTCGGTCGTGCTCCAAGCCAACGAATAGCACCAACACCATCTTCGGCTCATGAGTGACACACCTAGATGCTCAGATGACCACGACAACCTCGGCAACGCAGAGCTCACCGGCAGCGGCCTTACCAAAAGTAGAGCAGCTGACGGCGCTGGCAAAGATGATGGCGAGAGGGCACTATGGTTGACAGAGCTGGACGATGACTAGTGGAATGGGTCGAGGACTTCCAGGTGAAGGTTTTGATAGTGGGGATTTGATGGTGGTGGCCGGATGGCGGTGGACTGCGTTGGCAACCATGGAGGTGGTGAAAAAATTGCAAGGCGGTGGAAGTATATGTTCAAATTATTTCTTCCTTTGTATAACGCATCAAATTCCTACTACTTCAACATGAAAGCTGAGGACCTACTTTAAATGTTGCAGAACTATGTCGTCTGTTCAGATACCAAAGAAGTTATTTTTTGATCAAATTGCGCAAGACCTAGGCCTTTATATATCTAGAACAGATGTGAGAGAAATGAGTCATTCTATCTTTGCTACCTCCATTACTATTATGCCAACGCAACGAACAGCTCCTCCGCATAATAAGAAAGCAACTTACTACAACGATTTCATAGATACTGTAAGTGAAGCAATAGAATCAGCCTACGATGATGCCATTCATAGTATCACAAGCGAAGGGAAATTAACTTTAATCGATCACAACCACGCCAACATATTGAAGACTCGGAAAGAGAAGGAATCAGCTATATCTTGGGCATAGATTTTTAAGGACACATGTGTCGCTCAGATGAAACGTTTGAAAAAGATAGAAAATCAACATCGCAACTTCATAGCTGAGATCATAGAGCTATCCACTGACTACAGCAACGTACTTCCTCTTGCAATTTCTCCAAATACAAGCAATGCTACTGCTTCGAATGCCATCACACTTACATACACAAGAAATACTCCTCCACAATCTACTCTTGAGATGTTTACTGACCTGTTTGTCCATTTAGTCAACAAACACTACTGCTAGATGTGTTTAGTTATTTTAATACTCGCCTTTTATTGTTTGTCCATTTCGTCAACAAACACTACTGCTAGATATGTTTAGTTATTTTAATACTTGCCTTTTATCACTACTATGTAATTATGTACTATGTTACTATATCACTTATTTTAGTAACAGCTGGTTTACTTTTCCATACAAGCAAAGGCAACGTGAATAAGATTATTATGCAGTTATCCTGCTCGACTCTCATTCCAATCTCTTACCTCCACACTGATGAATATGTAGAATTAATTACGCAACTCCTTCAAAGTTAATGCTATACTATCGCATGCAGACATTAATCATCATTATTAAAATCCTAATTTCTACCGTCATGTCAAAATATAAAGACCTAAACATAAGCGCATGCAGCTGCCTGATTAGTACCACTAATTTTATTTTTTTCCAAGACATATCACACTCTTGACGCTAATACATGAATATCAATTCTTTTAATGAAAATTTGGTCAGAAAATTGGCGACGGAGGCGCACCCCAGACTCTAGTCTAGTTAATCACTTGTCCACCACACATGCACGCTGATCATCTTGACGAATATCCAAAAGATCTATTTGGTGCCATTCTCAGATGATTTTGCCTATGGCAGATCAAACGGGGGAACTGTTTGTTCCACTGTTGCAGGAGTAGGGGTGGTAAATGGCCTTTTAATTTAATTTAGCCTAGCAAATTTAAGGATTCGGGTCAATAAAGGCTGGACCATAATATTATATGATTTTGAACTAAAAATAAATAGGTCTGAGTTGAATTGTAAAGGATGCAGGAGGGCTTTGAATTACCACCCTTACACAGGAGGCTACAAGAAAATTATTTCTTCATCTCAATCATGTGAGGATTGGTGGAGCTCAAAATAAATAAAAGAAGTGAAGATTGGTGATTGCGAAAGCCGCGAGGAAAAAAAACAAGATTTGGGAACGGTTATGATGGAGCCACACAGGTTTCGAATGTAAAAATTCAAAAATAAAATGGAGATGCGGGGGATCTAACCCCGTGCCTCTCACATGCAAAGCGAGTGCTCTACCATTTGAGCTACATCCCCTCCATGTGTAGTAGTTTGTGATTAGGTGTCTTGATTATTAACATATTTACTAATCTCTTTCCTATAACAAATATGACAGGGCGAATAGAAAACTGACGATGCAGCCTACTTATTTGTGGCTGATCCCTGCAGACAAAATAAAGGAAGAGGAGAAAAGGAAAACAAATGTTTCATCATGCGGCATTCTGAATTTACCATTTCCTCCAAGTCTCGTCAATCAACAGTACAACACACTTCAGAGTTCAGAGACACGAAGAAGTCCATAGACATTGTTGATCCTAATGTATATATTTGTATGCTGGTTGTGTACACCTGCTGCATTCGAAATTACAAGCCCATTCTATAATCTATATACAAGTTCCTTTGTGCTATACAAAACATGCAGAGGAACTGAGAAGATCTAGAAAAAAAAATAAGAAATTGCAGGTTGCAGATTTAGCTATACAAAAATTACAGCAAAAACGAATTCTATAGAGCAAGGAGGAATGCCTGTCTAGCTATTTTTGTGCACTGTCTTGAGGTACCATGATCTTGAAAGGTCTAAAAGTCTCTCTGATTTCTATGCTAGCTGTAAGGAGGATTACAGTATTTAGTATTGGCGATCCGACAGGATAGAATCACTCCAAGAAAGCATGAAGTCAGGCGCAACAGATGGCAAATCTACACAAAAATGTAAATAGTACATTATATTTCTAGCAAGGAGAAATGTTCCCATATTGACATGATCAAGTAAACAGAATTTGATTGACATACCTTGGAGAACCTTACGGGCTAGTGAAGGCATATCTATTTGATCTTCGACCAGTCTTTACACATCAACAAGCTGCGAGAAGAAGAAATGAGTTGCATTCATCCATTGAGCACTATGCAAATATATATATTTTATACGGACACCAACAATTTGCAGGATGATCGAACAATCTATCTATAGTACCTCTTCTACATGCAACTTGGAGTCTTCGGTGAAAGCTAGTATGAGTTGTCTCCTGATCCCAGCATCGATAAGGAACATCCGTGCTCCGTCTTTAATTGTTTCACTGAGATCAAGTTTGCTCTCCAGTTGACGACCTCTCATAGCTTGCCTGTGATAGTTCGCAGGATCAGAAAACTTCTAGGTCGAACAAACATATGCAGGATGGCAAGGCAGTGGTTCTAATACTCACGAACTATTCTTTTTCAGTGCAGGATTGCTGCTCATCTTGGACACATTCTCCTTGGCAAGAACTATAAGGTTTTCTAGTCGTTTCCACTGGAATGCCCCATCTTTGAATAATACCTGCAAAGAAAAAAAGTTGAGGAAATGGTGCTAAAAACTAAAAATGGTATAAAGAATTGTAGAATCTCAGAATTAGATGCATAATAGTGCACTTGAACATGTATCTGAATCTACGCAACTTTTCCTTTTCACAGCAGAAGTTTCATGACATTTCCTTTACCAATGCTTAATTTGACAAATTGGTTCACATATTCGTTGCATTAATGTCAATACTGTCTAAACAAGTTACCTGAATCAGGCGTTCCCTCAGAGCAGGGTTTGGATCTGTCAACAGACGCTTTGCAACATATAGATATGCAACCTAAATATGAAGAAGCATGGAGAAAAGGATGTAAGTAAACACAAATGTAAATTGATGTTTTCATGAGAGTTCAAAGGTGGCACATGACATACCTCTCAAGAAACTTAAAATCAGGCTTTAGGGTAAAGCAAATTCCTTCTTGTGTCAACAACGAACGGATAACCAAAGAAAACCTTTCTGGAATGCGGATTGGGTAGTTGTACACGAGCTGATTGAACTTCCCTAAGATTTTGATTTTTTTTAATTAGAAAATTAAGTATATCTTCCCTCAGATATTTTTTAAGATATCTGAACATATAGCATGCTACACACTTAGACTAAGCACTTGACATTAATGGAAGAAAAAAACATTTAGTAAGCATGAATGAGCAACCATGCATAAATGCATTAAAAGATAATACTGACCACTCATATGACCAAGTGACAAACAAATAAACTGACAACACTTTGAGATTTGAGAAATCAACAATTCGTGTACAGTAAGAAAAGGAAACAAACAAGCTTCCATTTATCGGCAGTCAATACAATGCTAAGCATATCAACATACCAGTCACACTCCGGAAATTGAAGTCTGCCAAGCCTTTTCCAGCTGAGTTTTGCCAAATGGCTTCCAGAGCTGGAATAATTGGGGCTACATCTGTTCCACTAGCAAGAAAACCTAGCCTAGTGAAGTCATTTGCCATTTCAGCATAGCCTTCATTAACAGCATGAACAACAACATCTGTTAGGGTTTGTTTATTTTGCTGCACATAGAACAAACAATTAAAAACAACATATTAACCACTTTTTGTTTCCTTTGATAACGTGCAAATGCAAGACAGTGCAATCATGAGTTCACAACAGAGAAGGAAACCTTTTAATAAAAAGATATTTTGACGCAGCATTATCAGATACAAGGTAGGCTATGTATATATAGACAGACAAAAAGAAACAGCAACAACAATGTAACAAACTTTAAATGCAAAGAATTCTAACCTAGAAAAGAGCATTAAACAGACCTGGCTGAGGACGGCCACATTGCCAAAGTCGACATAAGAAATATGACCATCGCGCATTGCAAAAATGTTTCCAGGATGTGGATCTCCATGGAAAAGATCAAATTCAAGCAACTGGCGCAAGGCAGCACTCACTCCGACTGTGAGAAAGCCTTCCACATCAATTCTAGCTTCCTTTATAGCCTGCATGAACGAATTTGGAATTGCTGCTGCAAAACATTCACCATGAACTATTACATAGTTGAAATAAACAAACGACAATACAGACGGTCAAACCTGTGGGTCCGTACATCTAATTCCATCTATCCACTCCATCACCGGAACACGAGAACCTGAAAGCTGCTTATACACTCGAGGTATCTTGACAGTTGGATCATCCTTCAAATTTTCTAAGAAATTTTCTATATTTGTAGCTTCCTAATATGTTGCAAAAGGGAACTAAAAGCATTAGCCTTCTATAAACTTATCAAAAAGAAAGAAAAGGAAGTTGTTGATACAGAATCAATGCACTTTATATTAGCAACATGACAGCTGTAATAGCTAATTCGCTAAATTGACAATGACAGTTAAAGGCTATGAAAATGCTTACGAGTGTGTAATCAAGTTCTTCCAAAAGTTTTTCACCAAATTCATCAACAATAAGCTCTGCATTGCACCCTAATTTCTGAAGACAAATCCCATTCAAAAATGAAGCCAAAGTGCGGAGGAGGAAAAGATCTCGGTATATTATTGGTTCAATCCCTGGTCTCTGAACCTGCAATTTCAATGACAAAAATCAAAGATATAAGTATGGTTCCGGAGCACATTTAAGTATTTGGTTCAAGACATGAGGTGTACAAAGACACAAGAGTATTATACTTGTGCTTTTCTAAGGACCAAAATTAGAGAAAACAATGTGTTTAGTAAGAAGAAGAATAGTAAAGGTAATAAAAAAACTAAACTGATAACAGAAACAGAGTGAATATAGGAACCTTGATAGCAACATCCTCGCCAGTTTCTCTAAGTGTAGCACGGTAAACTTGGCCCAAACTAGCAGCTGCTATTGTCCCTGATGAAATTTTGCTGAACAATCTCTCTAGAGGCTGTCCAAGTTCCTCCTCAATTATGGCAAAAGCTACCTATCAAATATTCAGCAGCAACCAGAACTTTATTGATCACCCTGGTTCATCTGCACAAACTCTAATATTTATAATCTTGAAGAACTAGAATCTGCTGTAACCATATACGTGGTTAGGGACCGGAGGAACATCATCTTGCAAGATGCAGAGTTCATTCATATAATCCTCTCGAATAATATCAGGCCTGTTGGCTAGAACCTGAAGAACAGAAAAGCATGAAGATTTCGGTACCATATCTGGAGTGTACCTCCGGAATGGGATACAAACGCCACGTTCGATATCAAGTTGCTCCAGTGCACTGCTGGGTTTGTCGCTGGATATACTTTTGATGCGTGGAAGTTGGGTTATGTTTTGAGATGAGACTGGAGCACTAGTTGACGCAGCATTCGTGACATAGAGGGTCGATCGCCTTCTCCTTTGGGGCACCAAGGAGATTGACCTCGCAAAACCATGGTATGATGCTCGTCTGTTAGGAGTTAATGTATGAGACCACTGTGCTGAAGTCCAGATACATGCTGTGCAGAGCTCCATGCTTGAGCCTCAAGTGCTGATATATGGACGAGATGGCAAATTGCATCAGCAAACTTTAATATTATGGACCCTACCTATGGAGCATCATTACAGCACTATACATTCCAAAAGTAAACTGGAAAAGAAAACGAATCAGTCAATCTGTTTCTGGGGTAATTTTGTTTTTGAATACCAGCTGCAATCAACATTTTGAACATTAGGTTGTTCAGGTTCACAGTTTAGAAATGACAACTGAGCACGAATTAGGAAAGCTCTCTTGGCTTCCACGGACTGTATTCCAATTCTAATATGTACCAGTTTATTACAGACAAATTTTCCCCTATGCGGATGCAGATTTCTTCATTCTGCTGTGCTGCTGCCTTGCCAAACAACAATTTTGATAGCTAGATATATGCAACTAATTGGAAATCACCAACATCAGGTATACTAAGTACGGCGTAATCAGGAAACAGTAAATTTCAAGCATGATATACTAGAATAAAATTGCAAACAGGTGCTTACTGCTTAGCCATGCACCATTAAATAAACCTCCAAAAAATCTAACCGCCTAACAATTGGGGAGGGGGGAATAGCGAAGAGAAGAAGGGCCTGTCCGGCCCTCTCCCTCCCTAATTGACCCGCCGACGGCAGCGCAAGTCTCCCCAGCCGGCACCGACGATGTGACCCCCAAAGAAAACAGAAACGAGATAGTGGCAACAGAGGGAGCTAACTTTTTTTTGGTGTGTGTGTGGGGGGGGGGGGGGTTAAGGTAAATGGAGCTCTGAACTCACTTGCCGACGCAGCCGCCGGTGAGGGAATCGGCGGCGAAAGCTCAGTCCTTTCCACAGCTCCCACGAATTCTTGGTGGCGAACTTGATGAATCCTCCGGCGCCGAGCCACGCCACACTCTCTCTCGCGGTGCGCTCCTGTTTACCTCAGCACGCTCTCGATTTGGGCGCGGGGAAAAATGGTTTGCCTTTCTTTTCTTCGCACCCTTTCTGTGGTGCCAAGTGGTGGAGCACACGTAGCCATGGCCACGATGAAGAGGGAGGAATCAATGCTCAGTATAACGGTGTGGTCACGTCACGCGAGCTTTAACGTGGGGAAAGCTTTGCTATCCACAGCCACAAGTACGGTGCCGCCTGATCGCTTGGACCACCAAAAATTTCCAAAATGTGGAGATAAAAGGTTGTGGATTTGGACTGAAAGGATGCTGCAGGTTCTGTTCGTTTGAGCTGCAGCTTTTGAACTTTTTCTGAAAAATTGTTGCGGGTTTTTTCCTGATAAGCCAACACTAGTTTTACTTTTAAAAGATGTGTTGAGCTTTCTGAGCTCAAAAAGCTAAAAAAGCTCATAAAACTGATCTTTCCAGTTTTTCATATAAACTGATCTTTTCTTGATTTCTAGCTTTTCAGAAGTTACACGAGAAATTCGTTATTTGTTTGAGCTTCTGGCTTTTCACGTTGAGAAGCTGCTAGAAAGCTCAAACAAACAGGGCTGTAAACACTGAAAAGGAAAATAGAAAATTAAAGGAAGCCACAGCTTTGGATATGCCGTTTGGTTGAGATAAATTATCCGAAGAATGCCCAAACAAAAGAGTCCTAAAAAGATGATTTTTGAACCTCCCAATAATTTTTGGGAGCAAGAAAAAAAGCATATTCTCCAACAGATCTCAATATTTAATCTTAAAAAATCAAATTCCTGGCATGTCAACTACTACTTGCAGTCTAACTGGTGATTTTTTTTCCGGGGGAAACTCCTGAGTCCTGACCAACAAAGCGACTAGATCTCCAGTGAACAAACCTCACTGAACTCAGTCAAAAAAAGAACCATTTTCCTTGATCAAGTGCCTATGGAAAAAAAAATGACGCCGGGCCGGACTAGATCTCCAGTGAAGGACTCCAAGCCAAAAGAAAAATAAAAAGGACTTCGTCTAGTGCTGTTGATGCGGGCAAGAGGAAGCGGCCAAGCGGCAAAGGCACGCTGCGTGTTGGAATCAGAGACATTTTATGCATTTTAATCCGAAATATAGAATAAAACATGATAGTTATGATAGTGTAAACAGAAACATGATCCATTGTATTTGCAATGAACATAAAGCATACAATAGGTACTATGAAGAATAAGAATTGAAAGAATTGAACAAGAAAGTTTAAAAGCAAATACCCAGAGACGGGGCCAGTTCTGGAGGAACCGAATGCGTCGTTACCCGACATTGGTAGTCGAGCCTGTTCGATGTAGCTATTCGAGAGTTGACGCAGTGTAGAGCTGAGGCAGTGCAGATGCGTCACCGGGAAGTAGTTGTAGACGAACAATGAGCAGTCGCGCAGACGCACTTCCCAAAAACTTGATCGCCCTTCTACTCCTCGGGTGCAGACTCTCTGATGAAGAGCGCAGCTTCGGAGGCCTGCTCTTCCGGTGAAGTCCGTGCACACAGATCGCCGAAACCAAGATGACAAAAGCGCAGCACAGCAGTGGACAAAAGGTCTGGTGGTAAATGTTTTCGCACACGAAAGAATGAGAGGCAGCCCCTCTCTTATAGGCAGCAGAAGATCTTTGGATGCCCAGGTTAATACAGCAATTAAAATGTCAGTTTCTGGTAACTGCCAGCCATTAGCAGTAGTCAGTTATCAGTCATTTGAATCGTTAGTACTAGTCATTCAATGAGTGTTCAGTTACTAGTCATCAACTATGACAAAAAACTGCAAAACTTGACCAAGCCAAGCCCACACATCACGTCGCCGTGCTGCGCCTCGGCACGGCCCGGCTCGACGAGGCAAGGCGATGCGAGCGAGCGCGCGCACGTGTGGCATCCTGCTATCCCTCTATCAACTTCTCAACAGGTGCAGCACAGCTTCACCAAATAAGTTGGTTAGAGACCCTCTCAACTTCCAAGTTGGTTTTATTCTTTTTGTAACTACCACCACTAATGGGCCTTGGGATTTATTTGATTAATTAAACAATTGGGCCTGCCCAATTATTCTAACAATCCCGACCAAATTCCAAGGCTCATTTGGAAATTTGTTCCACTGTTGTTGGATATACTAGTGTTTCAATGGAGACGGTTGAACATCCACCTAGAACATAAGCTACATTTGTCCACAACTAAACAATGGAGTATGCCTTAAATTGTCAGTTTTGTGCATACAAGTTTTACTTAAGTCCTTTACCGATACTAGGCTGCAAAATGCACCTCCTCTGGTTGAAGCATATAAGTCATACTTCTTGGCCTTTCTCGAGTCTTTAGAGATTACCCAATCTTATAGACTATGACTAGCAGTCAAACTTATATAGGTTTGTTACTCACAAGATGTTTCTGCAGGTTAATATCTCTACCTAAGCCACTCGAATCACATTAAAGTGTTTACCAACCTGCCATGCAGATTTAGGAGATAATGCATCTCCAACGGAGTGGGTTAGTACAATAGTACTCTCCTTCTCATTTAGTCAAATAGCTTGTTTCACCACTCTAGTTCACAGGATCTCGGATCAAATAGAATAGATTACCACTATGACTTAACTCTCATGTGGGTCTCCTTCCCATCTTCCTCGATGCCTCGTCTAACACATTTCGTGAAAGACCTTTAGTGAATTGATCTGCCAGATTTTTAGCTATTTGGACATAGTCCAGTGCTATCACTTCGGAGTTTCTCATTTTTTTGATAGACTTCAACCGCCTCTTCACATGTCTTGATGACTTCATATTATCCTTGGAACTGTTCATCTTGGCAATCACTGTTTGATTGTCACGGTTCATTAGAATAGCCGGTATTGGTTTCTCAACCACCGACAAATCCGACAAGAGATCTCAAAGCCATTCAGCCACAACTGTGGCGGTATCCAGCATTGTGAGTTCTACTTCCATTGTTGACCTCGTTAAGATGGTCTGCTTGCAAGACTTCTAAGAAACAGCACCACCTCCAAGTGTGGACACATATCTACTTGTGGCTGTTATCTCATCAGCATCTAATATCCAGTTTGAGTCACTATACCCTTCCAGTACCCTAGGGTACCCATCATAGTCAATTCCATAATTTGTTGTGCCTATTAAATAGCGCATTACTCTCTCAAGAGCATGCTAGTGATCATCTCCAGGATTTGAGACAAATCTGTTGAGTTTGCTCACAACAAATGAGATGTCAGGCCTTGTAGCGCTAGCTAGATACATCAGCGAACCAATAATTTGAGAATATCTCAATTGATCCCTTGCGATTCTACGATTTTTCCGCAATATCACACTGGAATCGTAAGGCGTGGGAGCAGACTTGCAGTCAGTATAACCAAAGCGACTCAAGATCTTCTCCACATGATGGGATTACACAAGTGTAACCCCACCATTGCCTTCTCTCAGTAGTTTTTTGTTCAAAATTACATCAACCACTCCGATATCTTTCATCTCAAAACTTTGAGACAAAAATCTTTTAACTTCCTCAATCACATTTAGATTAGTACCAAAAATCAATATGTCATCAACATACAAACACAAGATCACACCTTCTTCCCCACCAAAATGGTAGTACACACTTGTCGGCTTGGTTCACAACAAAGCCAGCTAACGTGAGGGTCTTGTCAAACTTCTCATGCCATTGCTTAGGAGCTTGTTTCAGGCCATACAAAGATTTTTAATAACTTGCACACTTTTCCTTCATGACCCTCTACTACATAACCATCAGGTTGATCCATATAGACTTCCTCATCCAACTCTCCATTAAGGAAAGCTATCTTAACATCCATCTGATGGATGAGAAGACCTTGTGAGGTAGCCAAGGATAGTAGTACTCGAATCGTGGTCAATCTGGTAACTGGTGAGTAAGTATCAAAGTAATCTTCGCCTTCTTTCTGGGTGTAACCCTTAGCCACAAGTCTCGCCTTGTACTTTTCAATAGCACCATCAGGCCTAAGCTTTTTCTTATACACCCACTTGCATCCTACAGGTTTGCACCCATATGGACGATCAACAACCTCCCAAGTTCCATTTGACATTATCGAATCCATCTCACTTTTGATTGCTTCCTTCCAAGAGTCAGCATCAGGAGATCCATAAGCCTCAGCAATGGTTTTTCAAGTGTCATCTACAAGGTACACAATGAAGTCATCACCAAAAGACTTTGTAGTCCTTTGTCTTTTACTCTTTCGAGTCCCTTCATTATAATCCTTCTCATGATTCTCCTCAAGTGGTTGTTCAAAGTGTACTACTGTATCATTACGTTCAGGGGAATTAACAGATTCATAACTAGAGTTGCTAGATGTTTATTTCATAGGAAAAATGTTCTCAAAGAATGTGGCATCTTTGGACTCCATGATTGTACCAACATGCATATCCAGTACTCCAGATTTAATTATCAAGAATCTATATCTGATACTATGAAAAGCATAGCCTAGAAAGACACAATCAACCGTTTTTGGTTCGAGCTTGCGCTTCTTAGCAAATGGTACATTAACCTTTACCAAGCAACCCCAAGTACACAAGTATGAGAGTGTTAATATTTTGTTTTCCCATTCCTCGAATGGAGTTTTCTCTTTGTTTTTCATAGGAACTCTATTAAGAGTATGACAAGCAGCCAACATGGCTTCACCCCACCATTCCCAAGAAAGTCCAGCTGTGTCTAACATGGTGTTAACCATCTCAGTTAGAGTACGGTTCTTCCTTTCAGCCACTCAATTTGACTCAGGAGAATAAGGTGGTGTTCTTTCACGAATAATGTCATGTTTCTCACAAAACAAATTGAACTCATTTGAAAAATACTCTCCACCTTGATCTGATCGAACGCGTTTTATCTTCCTCTCAAGTTGATTTTCAACTTCGGCCTTATAGATCTTGAAAAAATTAAATGCCTCATCTTTTGATTAAAGCAAATATACATAGCAGTATCTAATAGAATCATCTATCAAAGTCATGAAATATCTCTTTCCACCTTTAGTCAACACACCGTTCATTTCGCTCAAGTCCGAATGAATTAATTCTAAAGGTGCCAAATTCCTTGCCTCAGCAGTCTTGTGAGGCTTGCGGGGTTGCTTAGATTGCACACACACACTCGACACTTAGAATTTTTGACGAAAGTGAATTTTGGAATTAAACTCATACTAGCTAGCCGCAACATACAACCGAAATCAACATGACAAAGTCGTGAATGCCAAACATTTGACTCATCGTCATCACACACATGATTCACAACTTTATTACAAGAGTCCGATAATGATAAACGGAACAAACCATCACAGTCATATCCTTTACCAACAAAGGAGCCAAACTTAGAAATAACACACTTGTTCAATTCAAACACCAACTTAAAACCATCCTTACAAAGAAGAGATCCGCTAACAAGATTTTTATTTATTGAGGGGACATGCTGCACGTTCTTCAGTCGCACCGTCTTTCCCGAAGTAAACTTTAGATCGACTGTACCAACACCATGAACAGCAGCACCTGAGTTGTTCCCCATCAACACGGATCCAGTCCCTGTGACCTGATAAGAAGAAAACAAAGAAATATCAGCACACACATGTATATTAGCTCTGGTGTCAATCCACTAATTTGGTAAATGACAAACTGAAAGAACAAAATCATGATTACCATACCCTGATGTTCCCTTCTCAGCATCGCTAATAACAACATTAGCAGACTTCTTCTGCCCGTGCTGCTGCCTGTCCTTGCGATCCTTGCAGTCCTTGGCCTAATGGTCAGAACCCCCACACACAAAGCACTTTCCCTTGTTTTTCTTCTTTTTCTTAAAATTGGTAGTCTGAGTAGACTTGTGCTTAACTTTCTCTTTGCCCTTATTCTTGTGGGATTGGAAGTTCCTTTTCTGCACCATATGGGCGCTAGAACCTCCCTCATTGCCACGCGCACGTAAATCCTTTTCTCTCACCTTTTCTTCAACATCAAGAGTGCCGATAAGACCGGCTACATTGAACTCCTATCTCTTGTGTTTCAGAGTAGTAGCAAAGTTCCTCCATGAAGGAGGCAATTTGGCAATGATGCCACTGGCCACAAATTTATCCGGCAGCTCACACTTGACATTGACAAGATCCTTTGCAAAAGCATGTAACTCATGAGCCTGTTCAACTACAGAACGGTCATCGACCATCTTGTGGTCATAGAACTGCTCCATGATGTACAACTCGCTCCCTGCATCGGATACTTCAAAGTTTGCCTGGAGTGCATCCCACACTACTTTGCCAAAGCGAAGCTGCATGTATGAATGGATCAAGTTCTCAGCCAGAACACTGATCATAGCCCCTTTGAACAAATTGTCAGCAAACATGTACACACTATCCTCCATGGAGGTGTGCGGTCCCACAGGATGCTCCTAGGTAATGAACCACACGTTCATAGCCGTGAGCCACAACTCGAGTCTGTCTTGTAATTCGTTCCATCAAATACATTCGGTTTCAATTGCGCAGCAAAGCCAACTACCGAAAAAGCCCTATCAAGTTTTTGGATTGTTGGAATCAGAGGCATTTTACGGTTCATTTTAATCTGAAATATAGAATAAAACATGACAGTTAAGATAGTGTAACCAGGAACATGATCCATTGTATTTGCTATGAACATAAAACATACAGTAGGTACTATGAAGCATAAGAATTGAACGAGAAAGTTCAAAAGGAAATACCTAGAGGCGGGGCCAGTTTCATAGGAACCGAATGCTCTGTTACCCAACATTGGTAGTCGAGCCTGTTCGATGTAGCCGTTCGAGAGTTGACGCAGTGTAGAGCTAAGGCAGTGCAGATGCATCATCGGGAAGTAGCCATAGACGAACAGTGAGCAGTCACGCAGACACGCTCCCCAAAAACTTGATCGCCCTTCTACTCCTCGGGTGCAGAGTCTCTGATGAAGAGCGCAGCTTCGAAGGCCTGCTCTTCTGGCGAAGTCCGTGTTGGAGGTATGCCCTAGAGGCAATCATAGAGATGATGATATTCCATTGTATCCATGTTTTATATTGTGTTCCTTGAATATCCATTAAAGGCTACATGAATTGATTTGCAATTATGTGAATTGTGTGAAAATCTTTACTTGTATGGTTATTCTAAAAGTTATCTCTAGTCGGAGTTCATGTGATGACACACATGAATATTAGACTAGGACATGTATTAGTTGATGACTATGTTTCACAAGTCATGGACATGGAGATGTAAAACTAATAATGTGGGCACATGTAGAGACATGTGCTAGGACTGACCCAACACGAGTTACATAGTTCTCTCTTTACACAACGTGTACACTTTGTCCTTAGACCTGAGACTGTCGCATGTACTCAAGATGTGGATCGACTTACTTAGGGGCTATCAAACGTACACCATAATTGGGTAGCTATAAAGGTAACTTTCAGGTTTGTTAGGAAGCATGCTGTGAGGCATGGTCAGTCAAGATGGAATTTGCCCCTCTCTATTTGAGAGAGATATCTTTGGGCCCCTCGAGTGATCGGATCCGGAAATGCATGGCCATGCTACGTGAGGTTAAGAGTTAACCTAGAAAGGGATTCCAAATTACAGCATCGAGAAAGAGTCGTCGGCTTGGAGCTATACTGAATATCGTGAGGCAAAGGGAATAGCATGTACGTGATGTTGTGATGGTTCGTCTGATATGATCTTCGTGTGTGTATAGGAGTTAGTATGTCTTGCTAGAGGCCGCTACTAACTATTGGTCGAGTAGGACTACTCGGGCCATGTCTATACGTATATGAACCTATAGGGTCACACACTTAAAGGGCTGGAAGCCCAATTCGGATGTGATCTGAATTGGACCAAGTTTAGGAATACTAATGGGTCTCGGACCCAGAGGCCCATTAGGAACCCCTATATATATTGAGGGGTGGGGGCACCCTAGGGTTGAATCCCTTTCGCACCAGCAGTAGCCGTGCCTCCCACGTCCTCGCCTTGTTGCAACTTGCGGACCTAGCAGTTCGACTTGCGACGCTTACTTCCCGCACGTGTGGATACCTTGGAGGTGTTGCATCTGCAGCACTTGGACGAGCCGCCACACGAGAGCTCGTACGAGGAACCTGATGAGCCGAGGACGAGCCTGACAAGCTGCGGCACGAGGAGGGAGTCGCTATACGTGGACGAGTTGCTGAGGAGCTACTCGACGTTGACGTGTTCGACTACACTGCGTCGACGTGTGATCGACTTCGCTGCCCCGACGCGTATCTACAACTTCCACACCTTTGCGTCGAGTGGTAATCCCGTGATCTTTAACAGCAGTTATTCCTGGTTTACGCGGTAGAAAAAATTTTATTTTGCGCTAACGTAGCCTACCTCGTATCCCAATAGTCTGTGCACACAAATGGTCAGAACGGAGATGACAAAAGTGCAGCACAGCAGTGGACAAAAGGTCTGGTGGTAAATGTTTTCGCGCACGAAAGAATGAGAGGCAGCCCCTCTCTTATAGGCAGCAGGAGACCTTTGGATGCCCAGGTTAATGCAGCAATTAAAATGTCAGTTTCTGGTAACTGCCAGCTATTAGCAGTCGTCAATTACTGGTCATTTGAATCATCAGTTACTAGTCAACCCACACATCACGTCGCCGAGGCGAGCAAGCGCACGCGTGTGGCATCCTGCTATCCCTCTATCAATTTCTGAACAGGTGCAGCACAGCTTCACCATATAAGTTGGTTAGAGATCCTCCAACTTCCAAGATGGTTTTATTCTTTTTTTAAACTTCCACCACTAATAGGCCTTAGGATTTATTTGATTAATTAAATAATTGGACCTGCCCAATTATTCCGACACTGCACGTGGCTTGGCCCGGGGCGCGAGTGCGCAGTCACCAGCAGACCTGCTGCGTGTACCGCCTCGTTCGGTTGCCTGCTTTGCAGCTGGCTGCTGCTGCTCGGCTCTCTGCCGCAGCAGCTGCAGTACGCAGCAGCTGTCTGCCGCAGTAGCCAGCCAGCCGAACGCAGCAGCCAAGCGAACGAGCTGGTGCCGTCGTCGGATTGGAGGGGAGCCGCACCGCGGGAGGAGAGGCGAAGAATCGCCCTGGCCGCGGTTTCTCGACTCCATGAGGGCGCATCCCGCACAAGAAAACTATTGCTAGCAAGAAACGAGGCAGGAGAAATCAAGCGCGCGAAGCGGAAGAATCGGCGGCGCTTGGTGGATTGGTAGCGCGGATAAGAGGCCAATATTTTCATCGGTTTAGCTTCAGTTTTAGTTACATCGGTTGGAGCACTGTTTTTTCATCTTTAAACCCAAAACTAATTATTGAGCTAATTTTTTGAACACCCTTGCTTAGGAGGCATTTGATTTTGGAGCTGATCTAGATGGAGCCGTCCTATCACGTATTTGGTACGGAAGCCTAATGATGGAACTATTCGAACAAGCGTACCAATCCTAATGATAAAACTATTCTAACAAGCAATTATTTTTTCTAGATTCAGGACGGCTCGATCTCACAAAATGAGCAGACCAAATCGTCCCACTTCAATGACGCAAGATGATGTAGTCGGGGCGCTGGAAAGGGGTGAATCGAGCCTTGGGTAGCGTGAATCAAGCGCTCAGTAGTAGCGGCACAGAGCTTGGGCTGCACTAATTGAGCGCTTGACGGTGGGATGAAGCATGGGTGGGACGGATCGATCCCTTGGTGGCCGGACAAAGGTGGCCGGACAAAGGTGGCCGGACAAAGCTTGTGCTCCGTGGGATGACGGAGCTTGAGTGGTGGAGGAGGGAGGAGCTTAAGCGGAATGAGAGGATGGAGCTCGGCAACGACGGCAGTGGCGGCGGTTGTAGGCACCTCAGTGGCGGGCAGCCAAGCAGTGTCGCGTGGAGCAACATGGGCGGCGGGGCGATTGGATAGCGGCATCGCGGATAGGCGAGCCTCGAGAGCAGGCTGCGGGTCGATAGGGGTAGTGCAGTAGAGGTGAGAAAATGGAAGGGGTGAGGAGTTAGATTCTTACCTCACTAACAATGGTTAACCGATCAATACCCATTCCATCCCAATCCCTCCAAATTTCAATCAAACAAAGAACAAAACTACTCCGTCCCACCAATCATAGAGTACGGAACCATACCAGAAATTAGGGATGGAACCACTGCATATCCTATCTCGCTCTTCATCGAAAACGCTACCTAAAAGGTTCCTCCTTTAAGCTTGTGGTCAAAAGTCAAAAGCTAAGAACATAATTTTGAAACACTGAGCTTCATGTAGGCAAAATTATATTTTTTTATTGGAAAATGTGCCGAGGCCCTTTTGCTAGCTTTTGGGTGATGGTGTTTTTAGGGTATTACATGTTACTATTACTAATTGGAGGCTTCTTTTGAAGCTTTTAGGTGAAGTCACTTAGGATTCTAGATGGACACTCTAGAAAAAGAGAGAAATCCTAAAAATTCTCAAAAAAAGAAAAATATATGGTCATCGATCAGTAGACTCAAATCATCATTACCATTAGATATATTATGTTTTCTAAAAAATTACCCACCTATATCATTGTAAAAATAGCCTAAAATAACCTTCTAGATCTGTCTAAATTACCCACCTCTACCATTATATAAAATAAACTAAAGTAACCCCGTAATCTTCATAAAAATTACCCACTTATGCTATTATTAACAATATTTAAAATAGCCCATATATTTGCAACTAAATTACCAACCTCTAATACTTAAAAAAATAACTTAAAGTAACCCCTTAAATTTGCATCTATATTACCCACGTATGTCATTATAAAAACTAACATGAGGTAACCCCCTAATCTTCATCAAAATTACCCACTTATACCATTATTAACATTATTTAAAATAATCCCTATATTTGCAACTATATTGCCCACCGCTAATACTTAAAAAATAACTTAAAGTACTTAAATTTGCATCTATATTAATTACCCGCATGTCATTTATAAACAATAACGTGAGGTAACCCTACATTTAAATCCAAATCACCTTCATTAAAAATATAAATCAATGTACGGTTCTAAATCGTATATTTCTTTTAGTATATCACATAATAATTAAGGTATATACGCATGATGTGTATCACCATCTATAAAGATATAGTGGAAGTAATAAGAATATAGATTTCTACGTTAAAATTATAGCTCAAACTTAGGGTACATTAAATAGATTCAAGCGTATATCTGCGATGCAAAGTAAAAAGTTAAAGATTATAAACATGGATAAAAATATTATAGAGTAATTACTAACTAGACAAAGATAATAAATATATATTTATACAAGTATTGTGTTCCAATATTTAACAAATAAGAGGTAGCTCAAGATAATAGTATTATAGTAAATGAGAGGGAGCACGGGTTGATGGACTAGTTCCATTAATTCACGAAGAAGGTGCACGTTATCGTTGAGGTATCTCTTCCCCAATCAAGATCCCAAATACGCTTGTACGTGCACAAGTCGGAACGCATATATAAACGCCGTACGCTTACACGACGCATGACACGAGGCATGGCATCAGACGACGCGACGCCGCCCCGTTCCGGCGAGCCAACATCAGGACGGCTGCTCCTCCGCCGCTGTCGTCCCCACCCTCCCCGGGACCGTGCGCGCTCGCCTCCACCTTGCAGGAGCAGGACCCGCGCGGCAGCGGGCTCGTCAGGGCCGGCACGCGGCCGCCGCGTGCACGTCGGTGATGATCAGCGCCGGCGCCAGCCGCCGCCCTCGGCGCGACGGTGACAGAGCTGTTGCTCACCGTCACGGCGGCCTTGCGATCGCCGGTGCGGTGTGCGGTGACGAGCAGCGGGGCGGACGACGCCTCGTTCCTCGGGACCGCCTCCATGGCAGGAGAAGCCGCGAGCAATGCCATCGATAACAATAAGCGGCTGCTCGTGCTGCGATGCAAGGTGTAGGAAGGGTATGGTATATGTAGTTGACGGCGCCGTCGTGGGTGGCACGGGAGTTTGGTGGCTGGGCTCGTGGTTGCGGCATGCAAACTGATGCATTTATTTGTTTATTTTTTGTAGCAGGTTGTTATAGGGGTTCGCCAAGTTACGCCAGGGCCTCTGGTTAATTTCGTGGCGTTCTTTGACTTGGAGCAAGTGGAGTGGAGGAGCGGTTGAAAGCGTGGCGCGCTTCACGCCTCCGCGCCGCGGCGGCCGGTCCGGCGCCGTTCACGCCTCTGCTGGTAACGACAGGTTTTGGCTTTGCGTAAGCGACTCCGAAAACTCTTTTAAAATTATCCTAAAACCATATTTAGGAATAAATAAATAAAATTTACCTCCAATAGCTTCCGATCTTTCCCGAAAAAATGCACGGACGCTAAAAACACATCTGCCCCCCGCATATATACAGGATCCGGTCCATCCCCAATCACCTAGCATGCCCACCTGATTCGTCCCTCTCTTCTTCTTGGTACTCTCCTTCTTGCCTTTGGCACACTCCAACCGACACAGCCACGTCATCGAGATGCGGCGCCGCAGGGAGGTGGCGGCCGGAGCCTCTCTCACCGCCACCGGCAAAGGCGAGGAGAAGGGGAATGAAAAGCTGGAGTGTCGTCGAATAAAGACGAATTCTTGACGGCGCAAATGATGGCGGCGGCGGCGTGGCCACATACGGAGGGCACGCGGCGGCCCCGGAAGGCACTGGATTGGCCGGCGATCGCGTGGAGCCCGCCGCCTCCTCCTCGGGCTCCGGCGGTGGTGGCACGGCGGCCGAGCCAGGGAGAAGGAGTTGGAGTGGCCGTCGACCAAGGACACGTCCCCGGCGGTGGTGACGATGGCGTGGGCAGTTGTGCAGCCGCGTACCAAGGACGTGCAGCGGTCCCGATGGATAGCGGCTTGAATCCCGCCGCACCGCTGGCTCCAGCTGCAGCGCCAGGCCAGCAATTCGGGATGGAGAAGACGCTTCAGCGGCTCGGGGGGCCCAAAGGGCGCAGCACGCTCTGCAACGCGTGTGTCGTGCAGTACAGAAGTGGCTGCATGGTTCCGGTGCTCCTGCCGGCATGCAGCCCCGCCTTCTCCCCGGAGCTGCACTTCGATTGGCACAACCGCGTTGAGATGCACCGCCGCCGGGAGCGGTCGGCAAAGCTCCCCCCCCCCCCCCCCCCCCCCCCCCCCCTGCCCGTGCTGGCAAGAAGGGGAAAGAAGAGCTGGAGTGGCCGTCAAACAAAGGCGTGTTCGCAGCAGCGCAGGCTATGGTGGCGGCGGAGGCTCGACCGCAGACGAAGGGTGTGAGGCGGCGGCGGCGTGTGGTGGAGCTGAGCCCGCCGCGCACACCACTGCTGTTGCGGCAATGGAGTCGATGTGGAGGAGAAGCAGCAGCTGTCGAACAAGGTCGCGTTGACGACGGTGGCGTGGCCGCGGACGAAGTGCTTGCGGCGGCCCCGGCGGTGGATCCCACCACACCCTAGTAGTCGTGACCTGTTTTGAAATATTGGGATCTAGTTATTAGCGATATACTATGGGTTGATATGTTTTTAGGGGTAAAATTTTTTGAAAGAACCCCCAATACATAGTTTTTTAGGAAGAATTTTTTGAAGTACTTTTGAAGTTGCTCTAAATGCATCATAGGCACGTACGTAGGACCAGCTTATGGGAGAAGGTTAGTATGGGTTTTCTAGCTAGTATTTATAATTTTTTTGAGGAATGTACATATAAATTCTTACCTCTGAAATTTATTTGATGCGAGGAAGAACGGGTGTTTGAGCTGCAGCTTTTGCTTTTGAACTTGTTTGAAAGCTATTGCTGTTTTTTAATGAAAAGCCAACACTAACTTTTGGAAGATGTGTTTAGTTTTCTAGGCTCAAAAAGCTACAAAAAGCTCAAAAAATTGAGCTTTTCAGCTTTCCATACAAACTCAGCTTTTCCGAGCTTCTGACTTTTCGGAAGCTGCACGGGAAGTTTGTTGTTTGTTTAAACTTCTGACTTTTCACGCTACGAAGCTATCAAGAAACTCAAACAAATAGGGCATTGACCATGTTTGGAACGGGGACTCCCAAACATGCATCGCAGGGAAGCCAGAAGCGACCCTAACCCAGCTTCTCGCATCCAGCATCCCCATGTTCAAATCTCGCATTTGGTTGGAAACGGGCGGTTCCCCGACCAAAATGTCATAACAAATAGTAGGAGGGCTGTCAGTGACCAAAGCATTTTCTTTTCATTTTTACCCCTTCTCCTACCTCCGTTTGTCTCATTTCCTCTCCTCTCTCTCGCTGCCGACCGACGGCCCCACCTGCCCATGCTGGCCTTCCTCGCCGCCGTCGGCTCCGCAGCCCCGGCCGCCACATCGCTCGTCCTTGTTGCGGCGCTGGAACCTACACTGGTGATTGGACAGGCGCTTGCCGAGGCCTGGCCACCGCCGCCTCACCAATGCAGGCGTAGCCGCATCGGACGCTGCGGCCAATTCCACTACGCCAAATTTAATTTATGCTGGCACAGACAATTTAGCGTGCTGGCAGGTGTGATTGGCACCCACCAGCACAAAGCTTTCTTGGGTCGGTGGGGGAGCACCCACCATCACAGAAGCCACTGTGCTGGCGGGCTCGGAAGAAGCTTCCAAGGTGGGAACTAGGTGGAACGGCCTCTCCACCCAGCGTGGAACTCCACCAGTGTACTGCACCGTCTCCCATGGCACTCGGCCTCGAGCTCATCACTGCCTACGACCATCCATTCCTCAACAACGCGCTCATCCACCAACCCTGCCTGATGCCACCGTTCAGCTTGGGGGAGTAGACCACCGGTTGCACAACAGCAAGGCTAGTTCGATACTAAAGAGGGATCTTTAGTACCGGTTGAAATAACTGGTACTAAAGCGCTATTAAAAATAAAAAAATGAAATCCCACTCGCTGCCCCCGCCCTCCCGTGGCCCCCACCCCCGCTAGCCCCCGTTGCCCCCGGCCTCCTGCAGCCCCCGCTGCCCCCGCCCGCCCTCCCGCCGCCACCCCCCGCCGCCCCCTGCCTTCCCGCCGCCGCTCCCGCGGCCCCCGCCGCCTCCTGCGTGAGAGAAAGAGATAAGGTACCCGTGAGAGAGAAGAGAGAAGAGATAAGGAGGAGAGGAGAGACGTGAATTAAAGCTACCCGTAGCCTCTTTAGTACCGGGTGGAGCTTCCACCCGGTACTAAAGGGGGTCACGGGGCGGGTCTGGGGAACTAGCCGTTAGGCTCGGTACTAATGCTAATGCTCACATTAGTATCGGGTCCAATTCCAATCTGTACTAATGCAGTGGACAAAAGGTTCATTCTCAGTAGTGAGCTGAGGCCAGTATGGATGTATGGCAAAGTGCGGTGACTCTTAACATTCAAAAAAAAAAGTGCGGTGACTCCTTCCCGGAAGATCACCGAGCACTTCACGGTGGCTACTTTCACAAAGTTGCGCGTCCTCGAGATCTGAGCCTTTTCGTATTTGCGTCCCCAAAGAGTGCTGCAGCACCAAAAGGCTGTAACCAAGGTAGTAGGTGTCGTTTTGGGCACACACATTCCCCCTCCCAAGTCCCAACCATTCTCACATCCTTCAATGGCCCGACCGACCAGTGAGGAGTGGTAGTCGAGGTCGGCCAGCCATGGCTGTCGCCGGCGGGCTGATGCTCGCCTCCGTTGTCATCAAGGAGGCAACCGGGAGGCTGAGTGCGGCCATCGGAGGGGAGATCAAGCTGCGGTGGAACTTCAACAAGGATCTGCAGAAGATGAAGGATACGCTGGAGTCCATCGAGGTTGTGCTGCACGATGCCGAGAGGCGGTGCTTCAATGAGGAAGCGACTGTGCAGCTGTGGCTCAAGAGGCTTAGGGACGCCGCGGAGGGCATCACCAACATGATTGATATCTACGAAGCCAGAACTACTTCTAACCCTAGCTCGTACACCCAAGGTGCGTATCGCCTGTATCCACCACCATAATTTTCCTCTTCACTGTCCAGTATATCTACTCCCCAAAGTGCCTAGCTTTACCAATCTTACCTAGAATAATGGAATATGCCAACGCCTCCGTGAAATTCTTGCAGCTGTTATCTAAGATCTTCCATTTCCGCAAACTTACCAAGTTTAGCATGGCTAAGAAGAACATTGCGGATCAACGTCATGATTACGGATTCAAGCAAGAATCTAGCCCCAATCGCCAGCAACTTCCTGATAAACGAGAACAATTGGTGGAGGCGTGGAACCTTACATCGTAGGGATGGGGGATGACGACAAGTAAGTTATTGTCTTGTCTGCTCCACGCCATCAACCAGAAGGATATACCACTCACAATTAATACTTCCTATATATGGCATCGGAGGCATAGGCAAGACAACCTTGGCAAAACTGATTTCCAGTGAAGCCATGTTCCAAGACTTTTCTCAAGTGTGGATTTATGTGCCCCAGACGATGTCTGACTTGAAACAAATTGGCAACTTCATAATATCAGAAGTATCAAAAATAAAGAGCGAGATACTTTCAGTACAGACAGTAAAAGATCGCCTAGAGGAGACGCACTTGCTAACAAGAAGATTTATATCGTTTTGGATGACCTGTTGGAGAGTAAGCCATCAAAGTTATACAGCTTGAAGGCCATGCTAAATGTTGGCAATGGTAGTAAGGTGATTGTCTTTGTAACCACCCGTGACAAACATATCGCAGATAAAATTTGTACCGTTGAACCGTACAAGATTCCATTGTTCACTAATGACATGTGCTGGACTATAGTAAAACAAAAGGTTAACTTTGAAGCTAGACCTTACAAAGATCAGTTGGAGACGGTAGGAATGGAGATTGCATTAAAATGTGGAGGATTTGGCTTTAGCAGCTCAAACGTTAGGCTACATGTTGGAATCCAGGACGTTTGATGAATGGGAATCAGTGAAAAATAACTATTTCTGGGACAAATCCAGCTCAAATGTGATTGCATCCTTGATGTTAAGCTACAACAACATGCATCCTTATTTGAAATTATGCTTTGCCTATTGCGCAACATTTCCCAAAGGTTACAAGAGAGTCAAAGATGATCTTATTTACCAATGGATTTCTCTTGGTTTTGTTGAGCCCCCAACCCCAAGTACATTCTCCACATGGCAGCATGGTGAGAATTATGTAAGTCATCTTATGGCGATGTCCTTCCTTCAGTATACAAAGTCACATCATTTGGTGAGTAAATTGCATACCGGCCTCTACACATCAACAATTTTTATTATTATCCTTGAACTTCTTTTTTGGAAAACTCACGTGCATAACATTTCTACCTAAGTTGTAGCTTCCAAATTTTATCCAACAATTTGTTTCAAGCAAATATACATCTTTGACCATCAGTGTTTTTTTTGAGTGATAAGTATGGAAAATTGCATTAGCAGAATGTAAAACTACTCGTGTTAAATAATACTGTGGGTAAGAATTTTATACAACCAAAACCTTTCGCCACATAACACATATCATAATCCAGTTATTTGTTCTCTGCATTATGAGATTCTTTAGGTCATTCTCAAGATAACACAAGGATGTACACTTCATAGTTTCTATTTATTAGTGGTATAGTACTATAACATTAGGAAGGTATATGTAGCAATGTGTTTTGTGCGGTACCATGTATGGTACCTCCTCGAGAACCAGAAAAAAGGTTATGCAATATTCCCTCTCTATTTGTAATTTAACAAATTTATCCCTTTTGATTTCTTCATATCCATGTACAATTAATGAGCTTTGTTACAAGAGAAACTTTAGAGTGCTTGAAAAAAATGATAGCCGTCCATGCGGCAAAATCGAATGGTGGAAACATAGGAAGTACCATAAGGTACCTAAAGAGAAGTACCAATTTGGTGGGACCAAGTACCAAAAATAGTGAGAAATTACTATGATGTCCTTTTTATTATGTGTAAATCTATTTAATTCTTTCTGGAAAGAAGAATAAGAAAGGAAAGTGCCTGCAAGTACCACTGGTACTTTAAAAGTATTATAACAAAGCTACTGGTACTTTAAAAGCATTGTAACAAGAGCTTTGTTACAATGCTTTTAAAGTACCAGTGGTACTTGCAGGTACTTTCCTTTCTTATCCTTCTTAAAAAAAGAATTAAATAGATTTACACATATTAAAAAGGGCATCATAGTAATATCTCATTATTTCTGGTACTTCTTTTTAGGTACTTCATGATACTTCCTTTGTTTCCACCGTTCAATTTTACCAGATGGACGGCTCTCATTTTTTCGAGCACTCTAAAGTTTCTCTTTTTCTGACTCTTGTTTCACCCCTAGGAGTTGTAGCTGCGTACTCTATGTTGCAAGAGCTGATTCTGCAAAATCCTTCGTTGCAAGCCATTGGAGTGCATCACGAGGTTGTTACAATGTTCACCATGCACGATCTGGTGCATGACTTATTAGCAAGATCAGTTATGGTTGATGAGATTCTAGATGCTAGCAAACAAGGCAATATATTACTCAATGACACTGTACCAAGTCATTTAAGTCATTCACGCAATATCCTACCAAGGTACGGGCACTGCGTTTTCTAAAAAGTGAGAAAACTGTGCTCCAAGGTGCATCATCTTCTTTTGATTAGTACCTGCCAGTTACAGTTTGTGGCAAAATTAGGCTTCATGAGGATGTATTTAGTTCTGCAAAGTACCTCCGTGTCTTGGATTTAAGTGAGTGCTCTATACAGAAGTTGCCAAATTTTATTGGGCCCGTTTGTTTCGTCGAAATTGAATCTCATTCTAGGAATCTCATTCTAGCAATTAGATTCAATAGAAATTAAATTACATAGAATCAGATTAATTTCAATTTTCTTGTTTGGATGTACAAAGAAACTAATTTCTAGAATTAGATTCCAAATATTATTTGATTGATTAGAAATTCAAACGGAACAACATGCTACTAGCATACAATTCAAACATCACCTCTAGTTACTTGCAACATGTCAGATGATATACTTCTGATCGATTACTTGGAACATCACCTGATTACTTGCAATCAAACATCACAAGTAATCAAACATATCTGACATATCTGACAAATCAGCTGCAATCCTTGCCGCTTCACCGGTAGCATGGTCTTTGCCAAACACCAAGCTAATTGAGTCCCAGCACAAGACAGTCTTGTGCCTATACCCAGAAGCTTCTTTGTTTTTCTAAAAAAACAAATGGTTAACACATGTCTATCCATCCTACAGATGTGCTATTAGTATCAATAAGCTACTTTCAGTTGACATAACCAGCTAGTTATCCAGACACCCTTGTTATAGTACTCCACAAATGTGTTAAGAAGAGCCTTGTCCATGTCATCATTCCAAGAAATGTAACCCCTGCCCGAGCCTGACTTCTTGCCCTTCTCCATATCCTACAGGAAAAAAGTTCACAAAAGGTTATTAGTAAAAATATTGAGGAGCAAAACCAAATATCATAAGTTTGAGCATGCATTGATGATAGAATTTATCATACATTGACTACGTCTTGCTTGGTAATCAGCAAACATTTGGTTAGCTTTGGTATCCCTAAAATTGCTCCATTCATTTGATGATTGAACATTGGTAATCATACCCACTTCACTTTGAACTTCATGAGGTTCAAAAGATATTACTTGATCAACTTGGTGTATAAGTAAGTCATTCATATCTCTCTGTCTATCAATTACAAAGTTGTGCAATATGCAGCAAGCATTAATGATCCTAATCTGCAAGAATTTAGTAGAAATGAATTACATGCTAGCTAGGGTCATTCAGAGGTGAATTTCAAGCTAGGTTACTAACTACGGAATACCTAATTTTGTAAGTCAAAATATGAGTTGCTTCTTAGTATAGCCCACCTCATCTTCAATAGCCTAAATGTTCTCTCTATCACATTTCTAGCAGTTGAATGGTGCAAATTGAATAGTTCTTTGGCAGTGGATGGGTTATGCCCTTGAGCAGCCCACTCATTCAAGTGGTAGTGAGTGGATCGATACGGAGCAAGAAAGCCCGGTCCATTGGTGTATCCGGCATCTACTAGATAGTATTTCTCACTTGGAATAACAAATGCATCCTCCCGAGACATTGCATCACGTAGCACACGTGAATCTGAAGCCGATCCTTCCCATTCCGCTAAGATGTAAACAAATTTCATGTGACGATCACAAACCCCCAAAACATTGGTGGTAATCTGTTGCTTCCTATTCCTATACCTCCCTTGGTCAGCCAAAGGCACAAAAATGTCAATGTGTGTACCATCTAATGCTCCAAGGCAATCTTCAAACCACTTCCACTTGGAATCCTCAGGTTGTATAGTTGATAGATCAGGAAGCTTGATAAATTCATGGCATAATGATAGAATACCTCTCAGCACCTCATTGAAGTGACGGCAGATTATCTCAAGTGACCATCCATATGAGCTACAAATCATCCTCATCTTAGTGCCATGACCCACTACAAGCATTACTGCTACCTTTTCTTCTACTGACACATTCTTATTATCACACATACCACATCTCTCACGTAAGATGGCACATAGGTCATAAAATGATCTCTTAGTTAGGCGCAAACTATCATAGCAATAGACATTTGATCCTTGGTACAGATTTCTTAGCATTTGTTTGCGTGTAGCTACATCTCTCTCAACCACTTCATCCGGATCAACGATATGTCTAGGTCTCTTACGTTGATACTAGTGCACAATCATGCTCATAATAGCATAAACAAATAAAGCAACCACTCTTTTTCTCTTGTTCCTACGCATCTCTCTCATTTGCTCCATGCTTGTATTAACCAAGTCTATATTTTTGTCAGGCATCTAAAGCACATATGCAAAAAGAAATGTTTTAATTTATCATCAAAATGCTACACTATTTCATGAAACTAAGCAGAAACATAGACAGCCTGCAAAATGCTACAGAACGAGTGTACAGCTACAGAACATTTTGGATAATCAGAAGACAAAAAATAATCAGTTAACAAAAATGATACAGGCAAATAATCAGTTAACATTTTGGATAATCAGTAACTTCATGTGTTACAGTTTAATCAGTTAACAAAAATGATACAGGCAAATAGTCTGAACTCTGGAGTGCCCCAATGCTTAGCCTAATTTCACTCTAGGAGATGCTCCAGGTTTGCACTAAATTGGCTAACTTTCTAGTAGCTTACATAATAATCCTGCAGCCACTATGAAACTAAGCATCCACGATGGAAGGTGTCATATATTCCTACAAAACATTGGGGATAGGCACCAGGTGTACGAAATAGTTTTTATTCAATGTCATCAGCTTGTCACTGCCTGATTACAAAGCATATCACACAACCTTCAGAATTTTGCATCTCAACATTTGGCACCATATCGATCGACAGATTAACCATCTTGGAGCTAGCTGTCCTTGGACAACATAAGTGAACAATCAGTTTGCTAAAAGTGAAGGAGCCGACTAGCTCTGAGCATTGCCGGCTGTTTTCAGTTTGCTAGCTTGAATGATGAGCGATGATTACACACAGTACTCTTAAATAAGCAAGACATTTCTGGTTCGTCTGCTATCTAATGTGTGTCAATATACTCTTAAATAAGCAAGACATTATATTGTGGTCACAATAGGCTGATCAATCAAGATGATTTCTTCAAAAATAGCAAATCCATGATTATCCCAACATTTCAGGTGAAATGCTACAAATTAGCTGAGATATTCTACAAATTAGGCTTCCAGAAGACTAACTACAGCTACGTATTATACATAATTACCAGATCAAAACCCTAAGAACGAAGTGCAACAACCAAATCAAGACACAAATAGTAAGAACAAAGTGCAATCAGGGAGGAGAAGAGACGTTGCACGAACCCTACAGGGCGGCGAGGTAGACTGGGACGCCTGAGGAGGAGGGGGCGGCGGAGGAGGTAGACGTCGTCTTCTTCACAGAGGAGGGGCAACGGAGGAGGTAGACGTCGCCTTCTTCGCGGAGGAGGGGGCGGCGGCGAAGGACCAGTCTTCGCGGCGGAGGGGGCAGCGGAGGAGAGGCTGGTGGAGGGGGCGCCGAAGGAGGAGGCGGCGGCGCGGATTCGGGGGTGGCGGAGGAGGGGCTGGCGGAGGGGGCGCCGGAGGAGGAGGACGACGCGCAGGAGGTGGCGGCGCGGAGTCGGGGGTGGCGGCACAGGGGGCGAGGAGTCGGGAGGCGTCGGGGGGAGGCGAGTCAAGGTGAGGAGTCGGGAGGAGTCGTATTCCTGATATTTTGCTTGGAATGTAGGGAAGGAAAGGTGGAATCACCAGGAATCACTGTTTCCAATTCCGGAGGGAGCCAAACATGGTGACCTTGGAAACTAATTCCAATTCCAGCAGATTCCAATGAAACAAATAGACCCTTGGTGATTTGAAGCAGTTGAGATATCTTAATGCTTCAAGGGTCCAACACCAGGACCCTTTCTGTATAGAGCACTCAGCCTTTGTGGGTCTTCTAAGATCATGGCACTGCCACAGTCATGGAGAAATGGAATGTTTGACGTATCTTGATTTGTCAGGTTGTTTCAGATTAGAAAACTTGACTGTGTCATTTGGCAAGCTGACAAAGTTGGTTCATCTAGATTTGTCAAATTGTTGCCATGTTACACATGTATCAGAATCCTTGAAGAGCCTCACAAACCTTGAATATTTGGATTTATCAGGCTGCTCGAATATTGGGAAGCTACCAGAACATGTGGGTAGCCTTTTGAAATTACGAAATCTGAACTTATCATACAGCTCATATATTCAAGGAAGCATCAAAGCAGAAGCTTTGGTTAATCTCGACAATCTCAGGTATTTAAAGTTATCACGTTCTTTTTGGAATTTGAGAAACACAGGCCCAATAACATTTGGAAATCTAAAACATCTGGTTTATCTTGATTTATCATGTTCTGTTGGAATTGATGGTCTACTAAAGGACCTGGGTAGCCTTACCAAACTCAATTATCTGAATTTGTCAAAATGCTTGGCCGATTTAAATCTGGAATTGATGTCAAAAGCCATGGCAAATCTTACTGAACTCGGCTATTTGAATTTATTATCAAGTTTTATATTCTCGATGGAAGGTGAAGCGGCACTTTCCATTGTCCTTCAGTGTATCAGTAATCTTCCAAACCTAGAGCATCTGGACTTGTGGACTTGTCTCATAATACAAGTCTTTCTCTAACCTCAGAAGGTTGCATCCACTGGATCTCTCGGCACGCTCGAATCTGCAGAGTCTACCGGCAAGTCTGTATGAAATGGATACGCTGTAAATTCTATATCTGGATGGGTACTATAGGATAAGAAAAACACTATACCTCAAGGTAGTTTGCCTTTTTTTCAATATGCAGACTTCCAGGTTCGAACCTGGGCTGTGAGCGTCACAACCGGCTGCTCTACCACCGCACTACACGTGCGTTTGCGGTACCATAGGATAAGAATGTTAAATCATCCCACTGAACAAAAATTTAATAACGTTACTTCAATTTCTAGTCCAAGGTGATTGTCGTGCCTCTAGCAGCAACCTTGTTCTGCTTCAGGAGGTAAATCGTAGGGACCTGGGGATAAGCAGACTTGAAAATGTGAAGTCCATGCAAGAGGTGCCGACTATAAATCTGACAGAAAAAGAAACACTGAAAGAACTGGAACTCAACTGGACGAAAGATGCTGAGAGGTTTGTGGAGGACAAGGAACAGTTAGGAGAGCTAGTTCCAACAAGCAACTTGGAGAATTTACATCTTTACCAGAGAGCACGCAACTTAGAGAAATTATATATTGCGAAGAACTATTGAAGTGGTGGGCTACTGAGGAGAACAAGACGAAGCTCGCTAACGTAAAAGAAAAGGTATCTGAAACTGTTTGCCCTTGTTCGCACTAATGATTCCGATGGTGATAGATACTCGGGTACCTTCGTGGAAGGTCCAACCAACCACTAATGGGTCAGCCTGACTTGATGAAGAAGGAAGAAGATAGAGTCCAGTTAGGGCTCCTCACGTGTTGTAATCCGACTGGATCTCGTCCATAGCAACCGACTAGTGGTCTTGCCATGTATCCCTATCCCTCGGAGTATACAAGGGGTAGGGGTACCCCTAGGGGGAACCGATCCAATCTCTCAACACAACAACCAACACCCGAGCGCAGAGCGCAATACAATTCTCCAAACAGAACGTAGGGTATTACGCTACACTGGTGGCCCGAACCTGTATAAATCACTGTATTTTGTGCCTTGCGTTACCATCAAGTTCATGATCTTGTGATCCTCTCTGCCTACAAATCAACCATCCGGTACCTCTAGATGGACTGCTGGTCACTAAATCTGATAGACTAAGTATACAAAAGTATACAAGAACGAAAGCAACCAGTGATTGGTATAATCCGACAGACTAAGTATACAAGAACGAAAGCAACCAGTGATTGTCTACCAGCACAAATGTAAAAAACAGTAACTTGAGGACTTTTTTTTCTTCGGCACCATTTTGCACTAAACGATCAAAATATGCCCACATGTGCAATGCTTTCATTCATATGAACAAGATTCGTGCTAATGAAAGTATTGGCATTTATATTTATTGCAGAAAATTAGTTAGTACTGTGATGAAATGGCAAGCTGCAGAATTTGATCAACTTGCAAAACTTTTATGATGGCTGATTGAGATTCATCAGGTCAACGGAGGATCATTTGGACTTATCAGGAGCAAAGAGATCATAAAAATGTTCGCAAGGGCCGGGCCGGCGCAGTTTTCCACAAAACTCTAGCTTTAAATTGACTTCTATCATCTTTCCCTGCTGGGCGACTCCGAACCTCTCTCTGCGGATGGGTATAGCCAGTGAACCGATGCCGGCGGTGGCTGTGCTGACGGTGCACGGTTTGATCATCATGTCGAGGAGCATAGACGAACCCCTGATGCCGTCGCTGCCAACGGCGGCGCGTTTGGGGTCTTGTTTAGTTGCCCAATTTTGGAATGCCAAAATTATTGTAGTAATACTGTAGTGTAGCGTTTCGTTTGTATTTGTGAATTATTATCCAAATATTGACTAATTAGCTCAAAAGATTCATCTCGCAAAGTACAATAAAACTGTGCAATTAGTTTTTGATTTCGTCTACATTCAGTACTCCATGCATGTACCGCAAGTTTGATGTGATGGGGAATCTTCTTTTTGCATAGTGCCAAAGTTGGGATTTTGGAGTGAACTAAGGCCTTGTTTAGTTGCCAAAATTTGGAGTGTCAAAATTACTATGCCAGCACTGTAGCACACTGTAGCGTTTTGTTTGTATTTGTGAATTATTGTCCAAACATTGACTAATTAGGCTCAAAAGATTCGTCTCGCAAAGTACAACAAAACTGTGCAATTAGTTTTTAATTTCGTCTATATTTAGTACTCCATGCATGTACCGCAAGTTTGATGTGATGGGGAATCTTCTTTTTGCATAGTGCCAAAGTTGGAAGTTGGAGGTGAACTAGACAAGGGCTAAACATGACCTGGGTCCTTGAAGGGGACTCAAGCGCCTTGCAAGGTTTTGTTCAAAACATTTTCCTCTTTTCTTTTTGAGATGGGATATTTTTAATTCCTTTTTGGTTTCAGATCAAGATGTTTTACCTTAATTTTTTTTCAGATCATGGTATTTCCTTTTGAAATTTAGTCACCTCTTTACCCCGTGTTATTGTGACGGCGCCCTAGAATTTTTATCTATTTGCAAAACATTTTCCGTTAAGTTCCGTTTACGAATTTACCTCCTGGTTGGTTACATATATAAGCCGGAAGTTATTATACACCAAATGAAATTTGTACAATTATCCAAATAAACTTGGAGAAATTACAATCAAAAACATTTTTAAAAAAGGAAATGATTCCGACCCACAGCACACAACAAAGTTCTTCATCCGTAGCACATCAGCTGATTACAAATACCCCTCCGTCCAAAAAATAAGTCGCTCCAAGTAATTCTAGACAGATTAATAAGGAGGTAAAATGACACGAAATGACCTCTAGCCTGGTTGTTAGAGTACATGAGTAGCACCTAGTTGTTAGAGTACATGAGTAGCACCTAGCAGGATAGGTTAACCGGGTCTGGAATAAAAAAAATTATGCAAAAAAATAGGTAAAAGCTTTCCTTGCTGATGAGAACATCACCTGCTGGGATACAACCACATTAGCAACTTTTGATTCAAAGATGAAATAATTCTTTGACATGATTGTGTTTGATACATTTGATGAATTGATGTTGCACCATGATGTGTGTTCATTATCATTTTCAGAAATACATACGTGGATCAAAAAGAGTGTTAAACACACATGGAAGTTATGGAGAACTAAAGAAGTTGATTGGGGGTCAAGTCCAAGTATTCCTAATATCCTCTACCACGTCACCAAGTCACTTTTGGCTCAAGGAAAGAAAGAGATCAAATCCAACACGTTTTGGGGTTGGATTCGGACTGCAACATTGTACCAACTTGCAACGGCCGCCACGACCTCATCCGGACTCCGTTTTGGGTGTTCAAGTACTCCTTCGAATTCTTATGAAGTATATTTTCATATGGACCCAGACTCATATCCATATCGTTCCTGAGACGGTCGCAATGATTAAATTACTACCTAGAGGTTTTTCTATCAAAGGTGTCGCGTCGCCTTATTTTGGCCCGATGGGCCTTGTATCAAGTCGGGTCCAATAAGGATGTGTTCTAGGGTTGTAGCATGACACCAGGACCCCCCTGGTTGTCCTCCTAGTATTAATAAGGATTAGAGCCGCCACAAACAGATTGGGTTTTGTTTAGATTAAGTTTAGCTTTTGCTACTTGCTTGTAAGCGCACGTGCTGGATCAGCCGCCCGTCTTTTTATCTTCAAAACCCCATCATTATTGGGATTGAGTTTGAAATCTTCATCTTCATCTAGTAAATTTAGTACCTGTTATACTTTTTCTTGCTAGTTCTTCGATTGCTTGCAGGACGACTGCACTAGTGGCCGCGTGACGCGCTCCATAAGATCGAGGCAGTCATAGGAGGTGGTGTATCGGTTGCTAAGGTGCAACGTTCTTGGAAGGCTATAGTCGGGCCATGAACGTCATCTCCATCCACCAATCGAGTTATCCCACGCCCTCTCATCGAAAGATCAGGAATCAACCCTAGCGGGTTCCTATCACCTGCTGACTTCGGTCAAAAAAGAGGTAAAATAACTTTGATTGTCCCTATTTATTACCTATATTTGGTGCTAATTAACTGTCGCATGTCCGTATGTACATGCGCACACGCCAAATTGAATATAATAATTTTTTTGACAAATTTTGAATTACAGACTGACTTGGTTTTTATCTGGTGAGCTGATTGAGATTCATCGGGTCAACGGAGGATTACTAAAACTTGAGGAGCAAAGAGATTATACAAATGTTGGCTGGCCGGCCTGGCCGTTTTCCACACTTCACCGAGATGATATTTTGACTTGGTAGAAATATCAAGAAACTAGATAAGGATGAGGATAATTGTAAAGTTAGATATTTTCTCGAGAAGAGTGTGAAAATTACCACGTGGCAATACCTAGGGCTGAACAATATGCTCGTGACTCGTTAGCTCGTTTGGCTCGTGACTAGCTCGGCTCGGCTCGTTGCATTTTCTTAACTAGCCGAGCAAGGTTTTTTCTCGTTAACCTAACGAGCCTAACTCGAGCCGGCTCGTGAGCCAAACGAGCTGAGAGCAAGGCGCAGGCCAGCGGCCCGATGTTCATGTGGCCCAGCCCAATCTCTACCCCACCTAAACCCTAGGGACCCTTGTGAGGCCGTGACCATCCTCCGCTTTCCCTCGCACAGTTGCGCTTTCCCTCGCATAGTTGCGCTCGTAGAGGCAGGAAAGCGCCATCGCATGGAGAGCTGAGAGAATAGGTGAGGCCGTGAGGAACAGAATCTCGCCACTGCCGCTCACGCAAGATCGTAGGAGAGCACTACGTCTCCACTTTCCAACTCCTTTCATCGTCATCGAGCACCTGTTCATTAGGAGGTGGTCAACTACCTCCAGGGAATCCGGGAGCAGCACAGAGAAGAGGCCATCCTCGTCGGCACGGATGTTGCTGGTTGCGTCGCTCATGCTTGGCCGCGCCGACGATTCACAGAATGGCTGTGGCTGCCGCAACGTCATCGGCGTCCCTGCTGAATGCTTACCGCTGCTGTTTCCTCAATTTTGGTCATTAGTGCCAAAATCAAATTCCTTTTTAGAATAGAATTTGTATTTTTCTGGTTTGATCTGTACAACGGTGTCTTATGTGCATCCAATTCTCTGAATCTTTTGCATTTTTGCTTGATCTGTAGCTTACAGTCTTATTGCCTTTTCCCTTTCAATTTGTGTTGTTAGTTTTTCCTCCAGCAGCTCTCTATCTTAACAAGCTAGACCGAGCCGAGCCAAGCTAGCTCGTTATCTAGCCCTAGCAATACTATAATAATCATGAGCACCTATAAATAGACGTGCTCCTCTTCCTCCTAGCCATAATATGGCATAAGAGGTCTCAAGTAGGAGATGGCACGATAGCCATATAGTATAGTAATGTCATGTTAGGGTGGCTACATATAGTTGAGTTGTGAATAAAGGTTTGAGTTCTTTTGTAGAAAGTTGGTCTCCCGTGTTGGTGTTGGTGCGAAGGTCTCCTCAGAGTAGTGTGGGTAAGGGTCCACAAAAGAAGTGGTATCACACTACTTTGCTGCCACTTATAGGAAGTCGGTGTCGAAGTCGGTGTCAAGGTCGGGTGTGCCAATTTCTCAACAATTGGTATCAGATAGGGTCGGTCAGGGACCGTCATTAGGAGGAGTCCAATAAGGATGTGTCCTAGGGTTTTTCTGTCAAAGGTGCCTTGTCACCTTATTTTAGCCCGATGGGCCTTGTATCAAGTCGGGTCCAATAAGGATGTTGTAGGATTTTCTCTACCTCCTCTGCGAATTGCTCCAACGCTTGTAAAATGACCCACGTCGAATCATCCGGTGCACTTGAGGTTTTTCCAGGATTTTCTGTTGTACCAATTGCTCCAACGCTTGCTCCGATGGTTGCTCCGACGAACCATTGAAACATTCGATGGTACTGAATTTTCTGAGTTGAATACTGCCACTTGCACACCAAAAATACCATCACTTGGATGCTCTGGATTTTCTATCATTTGGATGCTATAATACTATACAATAATCCTAGATACCATAGCTGGGTCACTTGAATAACATAGCTTGGACACTTGAATACCATGATTTGAATATCAAGAATATCATAGCTTGGATACTTGAATACTATAGTTTTGACTTTGCCATGGTTTGGTTTGCATTCTTGGGACCTAGAAGACCTACAAGGTACATGCTTTACAAAGCATTAGTCCCAATGACTATATTATCACTCAATCACCAAAATTACAAACTATAGCCTAATGGGACCATGCTCACTACACCACTACACCCACGAGGGCCCCACAATAGGGCGTCAAGCACCCTCAGGCGGCGCGGGATAGGAGGCCAGAAGAGCTCGCCCATAGGGGCCTCCTCGCATCACTGCTTTAGGCGCCCTCAAGCTGCGTGGCATGGGATGCCAAAGGAGCCTGCCCGCAAGGCCCTCCTCACGGTAGATGCCCTCAAGGGATGGAAAGATGGTGCGGTGGCGTCTCAGGCCAGTAGTGGCGCAGGACGAGACAACAGCGGTGCGGGCTGGCAGCAGCGTGGGATGGTGGTGGTGTGGGATAGGGCCGGCAGCGGTGTAGGTGGGACGGCACGTAGGCCGACAGTGGCAGCGCGTGGCGCAGGAAGGGGCAGCGCCGGGGCGAGACAGGGGGCACGGTCCTGCGGCGCGCGGCGGGGATTGGGGGCATCAATAGAGAGAAGAAAGATTAGAATCGAACCGTTTACCGATGGTGGTGGTGGGTAATTACCTCCGAACTTCACTTCAAGGTTTCTTTCGAAGGGTTTTGAAGTTGGGAAAGAGGTACTCCATAAAAATAAATTAGAGCTCCACCAACTGTTGGAGGTATGCCCTAGAGGCAATCATAGAGATGATGATATTCCATTTGTATCCATGATTTGTATGTTGTGTTCATTGAATATCCATTGAAGGCTACTTGAATTGATTTGCAATTATGTGAATTGTATGTGAAACTCTTTACTTGTATGGTTATTCTAAAGTTGTCCCTAGTCGGAGTTCATGTGAGGACACACATGAATATTAGACTAGCACATGTATTAGTTGATGACTATGTTTCACAAGTCATGGACATGGAGATGTTGAACTAATAATGTGGACACATGTGGAGACATGTGCTAGGACTGACCCAACACGAGAAGTAGTTCTCTCTTTAAACAACATATACGCTTTGTCCTTAGACCTGAGATTGTCGCATGTATTCTAGATGTGGATCGACCTACTTAGGGACTATCAAACGCTACGCCGTAACAGGGTAGTTATAAAGGTAGTTTTCGGGTTTGTCAAGAAGCATGCTATGAGACATGGTCAATCAAGATGGGATTTGCCCCTCTCTGATTGAGAGTGATATCTCTGGGCCCCTCGAGTGATCGGATCCGAAAATGCATGGCCATGCTACGTACGGTTAAGAGTTAACCTACAAAGGGATTCCGAATCACAGGATCGAGAAAGAGCGGTCGGCTTGAAGCTAGACCAAATATCGTGAGGCAAAGGGAATAGCATGTATATTATGTTGTGATGGTTCGTCTGATATGATCTTCGTGTGCGTATAGGAGTTGGCACGTCTTGCTAGAGGCCGCTACCGACTATTGGGCCGAGTAGGAGTACTCGGGCCATGTCTATACGTATCCGAACCCATAGGGTCACACACTTAAGGGGCTGGAAGCCCAATTCGGATCAGATCCGAGTTGGATTAGGTTTAGAAGTACTAATGGGCCTCGGATCCAGAGGCCCGTCAGGAACCTCTATAAATAGAGGGGTGGGGGCGCCCTAGGGTCGACACCTTTTGGCGAAACACACATGCCGCGCCTCCCACGCCCTCGCCTGTTGCAACTCGCGGATCTAGCAGTCCGGCTTGCGATGCTTCCTCCCTGCACGTGTGGATACCTTGGAGGTGTTGCGCCTGCAGCACTTGGACGAGCCACCGACGAGCCACGACGAGCCGACGACGAGCCACGGCACCGGAGGCGATCTTGCTGCACGTGGACGAGCTGCTGAGGAGCTGCTGGACGTGATCCACTACGTACGACTACGTTGATCGACTACGTACGACTACGTGATCGTCTTCACTGCATCGACGCATATCTACATCTTCCGCACCAGTAGTGTGTCGAGTGGTAATCCCGTGATCCTTATACGGCAGTTCTTCCTGGTTATACGCGGTAGAAATTTTGTTTTGTGCTAGTGTAGCCTACCTCGTATTCCAACAGTGGTATCAAGAGCCGTAGCTGCTTAGTTTTGGATTCGGGATGTGTGCATATGGAGATATGCGAGTTTTCCGTTTAATCTATGTCCTGTTTTCGTGCCCTTGCTGCAATGGTAGTGCAACGACATACTCCTACCGGTCGGTTTCCGCCATCGGAGTTAAGTGATACACCTAAATCCAGTTGCAGTGAGCGAAGATCAATATGATTGGTCGAATCGAAATCCAGGGTCATACGCCAGGCGCATTAGATGTGCAATAGTAGATGGGATCTACTGCCGGGGTCGGGATTTTTGCCGTATGCGTATGCTTCGGTAAATCAGCCGTAACTTTTCGGTACGATCTCGGATCGGGACGAATTTTATATGAAAATTGATCTACAGAAAAAGTTACACATGAAATTCAACGGCTTTGCCGTTTTCGGCGAAATTAGATTTCCCAAATTCGGCTTGGAAGATGGAGTTTCGGGCCTCCAAAGTTTGGAACGTTAGAACGCCTAACTCTGTTTTGCAGGATGTATGTTTGTATCTTGTGATCAGTATGGCCCCCTTGTGTATGTGATGCATGTGTGTAACTCATTCGTGACCTGCGTGTCGCGCGTACAGCAACACGGCAGGAGCCATATGTGTTGTCACTTTATTGTATTTAATGGTCTGCGTACCAATCTGTGATGACCCAAGCAACTATGTAATCTTCATTACTAGATTCTTTACTAGCTATTAGGCGTAATAGCATGCTCTAGTTCTTGGAGGACTCATCACCAGGAGGATGGCGCACATGGAACATGGAGATGGAGATCACCATGGTGAACAGGTTCTATGGAGATGGAGATCACCATATGAAAACGGGTCATACTGTGTCACAACTGTGTGAATGCTATTCTGTTTATGTTTTACTTTCTGCATGCTGTGATGTTAGAAGTAGAACGATCCCTCACAAAGTTTAAGTTAATATGCCCTCCCAACTAAAACTTGCACCGTCCCATGTCTTGTACAATTAGTGGTGGGTCTATGAAATTAGGGTGCCACTAGTTTTCCTTGACTAGACAGGTTTGTGTCGGACACTAACATGCATAAGGGTTGGTTTGCTTAACAAGGTTATCTTAACGGTTAAGGACCTTGGGGCATAAAGGTTGGGCGCCGAGATATGGAGATGTCACCCAACAACAGGAGTCATATGTGATATGATTAGCAAAAGTTGCTTACCGATCTACCTCGTTTGCTAGCGGTGATGCTAAAGCTCACTAGTGGACTTGTTAGTTGTGGATCCTGAATCACTAAGTTTCAATAGAGGGATATTGATTTTAGTGGGAGTAGATTCTGTTAAAATAGTTTAATGTAATTTGCTCTATCATGGATACGTTTGTCTTAGTGTATTTTGCATTACTTTTGTTATAGATTAAATGGCACCTAGCAACACCACCACATCGTTTGCTTTGCGTTCGGTCCTTGAGAAGGACAAGTTGAATGGAACAAACTACTCGGATTGGATCCGTAACCTGAGAATTGTTCTCAGGGCCGATAAAAAGGAAGATGTTCTAGACACCCCACTACCACCAGTACCTGCTGATGATGCATCTGCTGCCGTTAAGGCTGCTTACAAGAAGGCATTTGATGCTAATCTTGAGGTAAGCTACCTTATACTTGCTTGCATGGAACCCGAGCTACAGATGCAGTTCGAAACAAATCATGAGGCACACGATATGATCGTGGCGCTTAAGGACATGTTCCAGACACAGGCTAGGACCGAAAGGTTCAATGTGTCCAAAGCCTTTCTGGAGTGCAAGTTAGTAGAAGGTGCAGCAGTAGGACCACATGTAATCAAGATGGTTGGTTACACTCAGCGATTGGAGAAGATGGGCTTCCCAATGGGCAAAGAGTTGGCCACTGACTTCATTCTTTCATCTCTTCCACCTAGCTATGGGAACTTCATCTCGAACTACCATATGCATGGGACGGAGAAGGGTTTGAATGAACTGTGTGGTATGCTCAAGACAGCAGAGGTAGACATCAAGAAAAGCGCTAGTACCAGCCATGTGATGGCTGTACAGAACAAGCCTAGCTTTAAGAAGAAGGGCAATTCTTGGAAGAAGAAGGGCAAGGCTGGAACGTCCAAGCCAAACCCAGCGCCCAAGGTTAAAGCTGGACCTGGACCTGCTCCAGACAAAGAGTGCTTTTACTGTCATGAACTTGGTCACTGGAAGAGAAACTGCAAGCAGTACCTAGCTTCCTTGAAGAATGGCGGAAGTAAGAGTACTTCTACCTCAGGTACGCTTGTTGTTAATGTTATAGACAACATATTTCTCGCTGATACAATTATTAATTCTTGGGTATTTGATACCGGATCGGTTGCTCATATTTGTAATTCGATGCAGGGAATGATAAGAAGTAGAAGCGTGGAAAGAGAAGAAGTTGATTTCCGCGTGGGCAATAATGCAAGAGTTGCTGCGTTGACCGTCGGGACGATGCAACTCCACCTCCCGTTAGGATTTATTATGGAGTTGAATAATTGTTATTTTGTTCCTAGTTTAAGTCGAAACATTTTGTCTCCTTCATGCTTGATGAAGGATGGTTATTCATTTGCGAGTGAAAACAATGGTTGTGTGATCTCTAAGAATAATATGTTTATGGCTTTTGCACCCATTGTGAATGGATTATTTGTTTTAAATCTTGATGGTTCACCTGTCTGTAATATAAGTGCTAAAAGGCCTCGGCCTAATGATTTGAGTCCTACCTACTTGTGGCATTGTCGTTTGGGTCATATAAGTGAAAAGCGCATGAAGAAGCTCCATTCTGATGGACTTCTAACTTCGTTTGATTTTGAATCATACGAGACATGTGAGGCTTGCTTGCTAGGCAAGATGACCAAGACACCTTTCACAGGATTTCCTGAGAGAGCAGTAGACTTGTTGGAACTCGTACATAGTGATGTATGCGGACCAATGAGCACAACGGCTAGAGGAGGATTCCAATACTTCATAACCTTCACTGATGATTTTAGTAGATATGGCTATGTCTACTTGATAAGGCACAAGTCTGAAACCTTTGAAAAGTTCAAGGAATTTCAGAATGAAGTTGAAAATCAGCGTGGCAAGAAAATTAAGGCCTTACGATCTGATCGTGGAGGCGAGTATTTGAGCCACGAGTTTAGCAATCATCTAAAGAGTTGCGGAATTGTTCCACAACTTACGCCGCCTGGAACACCTCAGAGAAACGGTGTGTCCGAGCGACATAATCGAACTTTGTTAGACATGGTTCGATCAATGATGAGCCATTCGGACCTACCGTTGTCATTTTGGGGATACGCTCTAGAAACAGCAGCTTTCACACTTAATAGGGTACCATCTAAATCCGTAGTTAAGACACCATATGAGATATGGACTGAAAAGGTTCCTAGTTTGTCTTTTCTAAAGATTTGGGGATGTGAAGTCTTCGTCAAGCGACTTCAGTCGGACAAGATCACACCCAAGTCGGATAAGTGCGTTTTCGTGGGATATCCAAAGGAAACTTTGGGATATTATTTCTACAACCGATCAGAAGGCAAAGTGTTTGTCGCTAGGAACGGGGTTTTCCTAGAGAAAGAGTTTCTCAAAGGAGAAAAGAGTGGAAAGACAGTGCATCTTGAAGAAGTTCAAGATGAGCCGATCGGGCAAGAATCAATGAGTGATGCTAACGTAGCAGAACAAGTTGAGATACCCATGGCAAGAGAAGCACCGCCACAACCACGAAGGTCAGCAAGGCTCCACGAAATGCGGGAAATATTATTGTTGGACAATGATGAGCCTGCGACATATGCAGAAGCAATGATGGACCCAGACTCCGAAAAATGGCAGAGTGCCATGCAATCCGAAATAGAGTCCATGGGAGACAATCAAGTTTGGAACTTGGTTGACCCGCCTGATGGTGTTAAAGCCATAGAGTGCAAGTGGATCTATAAGAAGAAAAAGGACATGGATGGAAATGTTCACATCTATAAAGCACGACTTGTCGCAAAAAGTTTTCGACAAGTTCAAGGAGTTGACTACGACGAGACCTTCTCGCCCGTAGTGATGCTTAAGTCCATTCGGATTATTCTAGCTATAACTGCATATTTCGATTATGAGATATGGCAGATGGATGTCAAGACAGCTTTCCTGAATGGAAACCTAGCTGAGGACGTGTATATGATACAGCCCGAGGGTTTTGTCGATCCGAAAAATGCTGGAAAGGTATGCAAGCTTCAGAGATCCATTTATGGATTGAAGCAAGCATCTAGGAGTTGGAACATTCATTTTGATGAAGTGGTCAAAGGGTTTGACTTCACCAAGAACGAAGAAGAGTCTTGTGTTTACAAGAAGGTTAGTGGGAGCTCTGTAGTATTTCTAATCTTATATGTGGATGACATATTACTGATTGGAAATAACATTCCTATGCTTGAGTCCGTAAAGACTTCACTGAAAAATAGTTTTTCGATGAAGGACTTAGGGGAAGCGGCATATATTCTGGGCATTAAGATCTATAGAGATAGATCGAGAAGGCTTATAGGTTTAAGCCAAGATACTTACATTGACAAAGAGTTGAAGCGGTTCAGCATGGAAGAGGCAAAGAAAGGGTTCTTGCCTATGTCACATGGCATACATCTCAGCAAGACTCAGTGTCCTTCGACTGCTGATGAGTGGGATCGCATGAGTAGAGTGCCATATGCCTCGGCTATTGGATCTATCATGTATGCAATGATAAGTACTCGCCCAGATGTTTCATATGCGCTAAGTATGACAAGCAGACACCAATCTGATCCAGGTGAGAGTCACTGGACAGCGGTGAAAAACATTCTTAAGTACTTGAGAAGGACTAAAGATATGTTCCTCGTCTATGGAGGTGAGGAGGAGCTCGTTGTAACAGGTTACATCGATGCTAGTTTCCAAACCGACAGAGATGATTCAAAGTCACAATCAGGATTTGTGTTCACGCTAAATGATGGTGCTGTTAGTTGGAAGAGTTCCAAGCAGGAGACGGTGGCCGATTCTACGACAGAAGCCGAGTACATCGCGGCTTCGGAAGCCGCGAAGGAAGGTGTTTGGATAAGGAATTTCCTCATTGAGCTTGGTGTGTTCCCGAATGCGTCCAGCCCATTGAATCTCTACTGTGATAACAATGGGGCAATTGCGCAAGCAAAGGAGCCAAGGAACCACCAGAAGAACAAACACGTAATGCGGCGATTTCATCTCATTCGAGACTTCGTTAACCGGGGTGAGATCAAGATATGCAAAATACACACGGATCTGAACATTTCTGATCCGTTGACAAAACCACTCCCGTAGGCTAAGCATGATGCGCATGTAAGAGCTATGGGTATTAGGTACCTTCTAGATTGACTCTAGTGCAAGTGGGAGACTGTTGGAGGTATGCCCTAGAGGCAATCATAGAGATGATGATATTCCATTTGTATCCATGATTTGTATGTTGTGTTCATTGAATATCCATTGAAGGCTACTTGAATTGATTTGCAATTATGTGAATTGTATGTGAAACTCTTTACTTGTATGGTTATTCTAAAGTTGTCCCTAGTCGGAGTTCATGTGAGGACACACATGAATATTAGACTAGCACATGTATTAGTTGATGACTATGTTTCACAAGTCATGGACATGGAGATGTTGAACTAATAATGTGGACACATGTGGAGACATGTGCTAGGACTGACCCAACACGAGAAGTAGTTCTCTCTTTAAACAACATATACGCTTTGTCCTTAGACCTGAGATTGTCGCATGTATTCTAGATGTGGATCGACCTACTTAGGGACTATCAAACGCTACGCCGTAACAGGGTAGTTATAAAGGTAGTTTTCGGGTTTGTCAAGAAGCATGCTATGAGACATGGTCAATCAAGATGGGATTTGCCCCTCTCTGATTGAGAGTGATATCTCTGGGCTCCTCGAGTGATCGGATCCGAAAATGCATGGCCATGCTACGTACGGTTAAGAGTTAACCTACAAAGGGATTCCGAATCACAGGATCGAGAAAGAGCGGTCGGCTTGAAGCTAGACCAAATATCGTGAGGCAAAGGGAATAGCATGTATATTATGTTGTGATGGTTCGTCTGATATGATCTTCGTGTGCGTATAGGAGTTGGCACGTCTTGCTAGAGGCCGCTACCGACTATTGGGCCGAGTAGGAGTACTCGGGCCATGTCTATACGTATCCGAACCCATAGGGTCACACACTTAAGGGGCTGGAAGCCCAATTCGGATCAGATCCGAGTTGGATTAGGTTTAGAAGTACTAATGGGCCTCGGATCCAGAGGCCCGTCAGGAACCTCTATAAATAGAGGGGTGGGGGCGCCCTAGGGTCGACACCTTTTGGCGAAACACACATGCCGCGCCTCCCACGCCCTCGCCTGTTGCAACTCGCGGATCTAGCAGTCCGGCTTGCGATGCTTCCTCCCTGCACGTGTGGATACCTTGGAGGTGTTGCGCCTGCAGCACTTGGACGAGCCACCGACGAGCCACGACGAGCCGACGACGAGCCACGGCACCGGAGGCGATCTTGCTGCACGTGGACGAGCTGCTGAGGAGCTGCTGGACGTGATCCACTACGTACGACTACGTTGATCGACTACGTACGACTACGTGATCGTCTTCACTGCATCGACGCATATCTACATCTTCCGCACCAGTAGTGCGTCGAGTGGTAATCCCGTGATCCTTATACGGCAGTTCTTCCTGGTTATACGCGGTAGAAATTTTGTTTTGCGCTAGTGTAGCCTACCTCGTATTCCAACACCAAGTCCATGGAGTTAGGCTACTCCAAAAATATCTGGAGTTAGGTCGTTTAGCTAGATCCACTCAACTTTGGATTGGAGTTTGTAGTTGGAGCTATGCCAAATAGAATCTTAGGCGAAAGTGTCAAATCTGGTAGGAATAGATCGTTGGATTGTAAAAAGAAAAAGGAAAAAAAAAGGTTGTTGGATTATAACAATCTATTCTCTAGATTGCCTAATCCACTTATGTGGATCCGCAGGAGTAGAATATTGTTACAATCTCCATGTTTGGATCCCCTAGAAATTATGCAAGCTGTTTTTATCTCATATGGAATCAAATAGCCCTTTTCAAGAAAAGGTATGAAAGGGTTTCATCTCCTGGGCATGGTCACTGTTTCCAAGTCACAGTATGTTATATAAATAAATATAATGAAAAAAGTCCATATTTAAAGTCTATATTAAGTCCATGTACAACATCTTTTTAACATCCATCAACATTTGTTGACATTCATCAACATTTTTTAAAAAACGTCTGACTTAATTGTTATTAGTATTTCTTGACATTGACCAATATTTTTATACCAATATTTTTCTTTACCATTTTTACATTGGCCAACATTATTGCTCAATATTTTTTTACATGAACCAACTTTTTTTACGCTCACCAACATTTTTTTTACGTTCACCAACTTTTTTACATCAAAATGATGAGATATTCATTTAAAATGTTGAGATAGTTTGTTAGACCATTATGAGCTAGTTATTGGGCTACTGCTGGATTACAGATGTTTAGTTATCTATCATCATAGTATTTCCCACCAGACCGGTCCCTAGCCAACCTGCTAGGCCTTGAGCAAAAAGCATGAGCCAGATGAAATTAAGTTCCTGATTACTCGCAAATAGTTGTGCATCTTAAATTTTATTCTTATACATTTCAGGACTCGGAAAAGATGAATTTACACTACAGCAGAACTAACCTATCACCGCCGTCTATATCACCGTCGTATTTTCTCAAACTGATGGTGATAAGTTATCACTAGGCAGTAAAGAATTGAACCGGTGGTGATAATAACATCACCATTAGGTCAAATTATGAGATGGCAGTGATAGCTATCACAGACGGCTTGTGTCTCCATCCGGCGGTGCAACCTGGGTCTCGAACCTGAAATTTACACATGATTGAATTTAAGTCCCACATGCGTCTGATTCCCTACTCTCTCTCACCTCCTGCTCCTGTTGCATCTTATCCACTCCTCCCCATCCTCTCTCCCCCAATCTCCATGGATGTCCCTCTCCCCCTACTGCTCGCCCCTCACCTCGTGCCTGTGGCGAGGAGAAGCGGCAGCGGCCAGCAGGGCAAGGCGCGGCGGTGGGGGAGCATGAAGGCTTGGAGGGCGTCTAACTAGGCAAGGCATAGCGGCAGTGTGAGGGGGAGGGGGGCAGTGGCCACGGTCACCTGCTGGGCCGCAGCGGTAGGTGGCAGCGCCGGGCTCCAGCGTTTGGCGGGCAGCACGGCGGCTGCGGTTGGTGGTGGCGCCACAGTCGATAGGCAACACGCTGGGACACATGGTGTGGCGGCAGCCAGCGGGGGCAGGGGTCCCGAGCTGGCCTGCCAGCCCTTGAGAAAAAAAACTGAGCCAGATGAAATTATGTTCTGGATTGCACATACTCGCAAATAGTTGTGCATCTTAATTTTGTTCTTATACTTTTCAGGACTCGGAAATGATGAATTTAACGATATACGGATAGGTGTTCAAATTCTTGTTTCTTACCCCTTATGGATTTACAAAGATAGATAAATGAACACAGGAAATATTTTTGCAAAAGACAAAATGTGTTACTGATGACAAACAAAATTCATCGCGTGAGCCAAACTACCTGGACTACTGAAGTAATGATAGCCAAAATGTTTTGTGGTAAGATACAATTTCTGACACACACTGTACATGTGAAGATGTTATTACGCCAATATCTTGTCATGGCAATTTGTCATGACAAGATTGCTAGAGGGGTAGAAAAAGCATGCTGACTGTACATGTGACGACGACGAAATCCTGAATGCAACATGCGAACGGAAAAGGCACACGTTGGAACTAGCCGCGCGTGCAGTGTGCTACACGTGTGGCGATCAGGGTCTCATACATACGCTGCCGCACACGCAGACGCCAACTCCTGGTGCCCTCGTGGCCGTGCATGTTGGCAGGAGTTTCTTGGATCTGGTGACTGGCACTGCATAACTGACAAACCTGACCATCACTTACAGAAGCTAGCAGTAACACATCAGTAGCCATGCAAAGGCAATTCTCTATTTTCTATGAATTTAATAGCAGTCGGATGCTTGGCTTTCCAACTCAGCATAGTAGTAATATGTTAGGCTGGCTGCTAAGCGCTAAGTTTCATATTGTTGCTCAACAAAAGTGAAAGCAAAAGATAAATGCATTCAAATTTTCAATTGATCTTGCACATGCATATTGCTTCCCTTCTCTGTCTTGTGTGATGAACTTTAAAACCATGTTCTCCAATCAGTACCACACAGAATGGTCTAAATCCAAACTTCACTGAAGAAACAAGAAAAAAAATCCATATCTCCAAAGTTCAAATAATAATACTTTTGTGGAAATGAGAGGCATGTAGGAATTGAAAGAGTGGGTTCAGGATACATAACCAAATTCCATGTGCAGAGAGCAAAATTCTGTGGAATTTTGAAGAGGGAGGCCTGGCATGGTGGATGAGAGCCCTCTGGCTAGCCAAGAAGACTCGCCGATGCAGCCACATCGCATCATCCATGGCTAATGGATATGACAACAGAAGGCACGCATAGGCAAGTCATTCTTGGCTACCAAAAGGGGCTCTCCATCTCCATGTGAGGCCGCCCTCTTCTTCTTCTCCACCTTCTGTGTTCCAGGCCTTCAGCCATGGCTGCCTCTCTTGAGCTTGGTGTCTGTCTGGCAACACTGGTTGCATACAACAGGTATTTATAGTGTGGACAAGGAGAGGGGTCAGGTGATGCTCACCACTTTGGTGAATGGCATCTGCCATCTCTTATTTTTTTCCATTTTTCAGATGGCAACAAAGATATGGTGTCATTCATGGCAGGTCAAAAATCGATGATGGGGATAGAGGTCCATAAGAATTTTAGACCTTAGAAGAGAGTGCCTTGGAATTTCTATGTATAGGATAGAGATCCAAGTCAGCTCTACTGAATAGGCATTCCTCGATTAAAAGAGAGCTGAAGGGACATGTCACGCTTGCGTCACCATATCTTGCTACGATTTGATCCAAGGAAAGAATAGTGTGGTTTCAATTGGCAACGATGATATGTACAAATTCAATGTTAATTAAGAATTGAGGTGCGAGAAATCACCATTTTTTTGTGAAAATCATGAGACTCCTAAAAGAACATGCGCAATGTCATATATTAGTTCCACAAAAGAATCAGGGTTGTAGTGTTTGAGCTTAAATTGTACATGTATGCTCGTGATGCTCGCCACATTTCAAATGTATGTAAACTCTTCTTGCTCCATTCAAATGGCATCAAAAGTATGGTGCGGTGGGGATGGAGGTGCGCGAAAATTTTGGACCTTCGGAGAGAGCGAAGAGTGTTGACAAGTGGTTTTGAGCTATACACTAAGTTTATGATTCAAGTGTTGCTTATACTGCTCTGCTTTGATTTTTTATTCTTTTTCCTTTTTTCTGACCAGTCAGCAGGGTACCTCCTACATATTTTTTTTAGACCCGTTTAATTCTAGGTGCTCTAACTACAACCCTGATTCTTTCCTCCTTATTTTGTAATAGTTTTATGTATGTTATAGAGACCGAAAATTTATCGTTAATAAAGCTTCCTTCATTAGAAATGCTAAATATATGCATATTTTTTTATAGCAGCTAAGCTATGGCATGATTTTCACAACATTGTCCCATGAATTTACCTTATGGATGTACCAAGGACATAATGACTTTGTAAGCAAAACCAGTAGCTGCAACCTGATTCGCCCATGTATTTGCTGCCCTTTTTGACTACTTTATTCCGTTCAAAGGGGCAAATTCTTAGATTCCGGCATTTTGAATTATGCTGAAGGTCGCCATTACCTAAAAGGTGGGTTTTAATTTTCCTGGAAAAACACAACTGGATTTCCCTCCTGTAGTTGACTTCACCCAAAATCTTTTGAAATCTCATTCTCATGCAACTTTCATCTGAACCGAGATGCCCAATGCTACGATCGATCAAAGCATCTGAAAGGTACCCACCTTTTCAAGGGTAGGTGCAAATCTCCAGCAAATGTCAACGAGCATCTAACTAGTCAAAAATGCAAATTCTGGTAACGCTCTCTTTGAAAACAGGGGAAGCAAGCAGCGCCTGATATGACAAGGAATGCAGAACCTTTTGCAAATATGGATGAAAAGACGAGCATATTATTGTAAATGCATGCACGTATCTCAGAAAAAGAAGATCCCATGATCGTGAAACGTTAGGCCTCTAGCTGCTCAATTTGTTGTGCAACCGACAGCGGTATAAAATGAACACCTCCGCTCAGAATTAACATGTCCTCCTCCATCCCAAATTACTATTCGTTTTAGCTTTCCCAGATCCATAACTTTTACTATGTATCTAGACATAATATAGTGTATCTAGACATAATATATATCTAGATGCAGTGAAAGAATATGTAACTAGAACAACCAAACCAAATAAGTAATTTGGGACAGAGGGAGTATATAAGAGTATGATGCGAGTTCATCGGTTACAGGCAGCCCTACAAGCAATATTCACCGGAAGACATTCTCGGGGAAAACATTGATTACATGCATATAACTGGAAAGATAAAGAGACAAAAGAACGTTCCACATATTCTTTTTTGTTTAAAAATGTCAAATATCTAGCCCAACAAACAAAAAATAAGTTTGCATCCATAACTTTGGTAATGACACATGCCCATAAGTTCAGTGCTTGAATGCAAACGAAAAGAGAAAGTAATGCACCACAGTCATTTATTTTACAGGTGGGGATTTCTACATCTCAGGTCTAGCGCTTGTCTTCAGTGGAACACTTGAAGCTCTTACTGCCTACCCTGCACAACCGCAAAAGAACAAGTGTCAGTAATCAGCAATTGATGGTGTAAATTCATATTCTATTGGTGACTCATTGCTTCTGCATGCGCCTGATACAGACAAGCTATCGGTTAGTTTCTAGGGTACAGCAACTATCAAAATGCCTAAGAGGAGCTTTAATTTGTGCCTGGTTTCTTTTCATCAATATAGACAACTTTTAAGTGTGCTCACAAACTTAGTTTGAGTAAGAGTTGTGCAGTCTGGTAAGGTAGTAACCCCAATGCATGGCTGCAAGACAAATGTTTTTCTTTCTTGCTTTTATAAAAGAAAAAAAAATGTAAGTTCATAGGTATTCCTCTGAAGAAAGGTTATTGCAGAATCAGTTGTAGCTACACTTTGTTAAAACTGGGTTTGATGTATTCCTGCACTTCTATTACAGCGCCCTACAAAAGCAATTCAACAAATAGAAGGGCATGGAAATTGAAAAGGAGTAAATTAGTTCATAAATCTAAACAATCATTTAACATGAAGGCATAGTCACTATGAGTTCAATCTAGAACTGGCCAAACATTAGTTACAATGTGTCGTCTAAACTGCTTTATTTCGATGCAAATTGTAGTAATACCACTTGTAAGTGAAATTTGTATAGCAAATGCTCTCATACCTGCCAGTTTCCTTGTCCTTCACCAGGGCTAGGATACTGATCAGAACCTCTTTGCCAGTTATCTCCACCATATGCCGGTCCTGCCCCCTCTCTGCTGTCCCCATCATAACTAGGGTTCACACCAGGAACTCTGTTACCGCCGGGATACGCTGATGGAGGTGCCTGACCATAGTTTCCAGGTGTTGATGGTTGGCCATAAGATCCAGGTGTTGATGGTTGGCCATAAGATCCAGGTGTTGATGGTTGGCCATAAGATCCAGGTGCTGAAGGGCCACCAGTCCTAAAACCTCCTCCCTGCCCTTGCGAGAAGTTCCTGTGCTCTTGGGGGTTGTTGTAACCTTGACCTTGACCAGCTGGATTTACATGCCCTTGGTACTGAGGTGCTTGACCTTGGAAGCCACCAGGTGGTCCATTGTACCCTGAACGGTCTGCATAATCATTCCTCCCAAAACCTCTAGCATCTTGTCCACTTTGTGCATAATTCTGCTGTGGGGCATAGCCTCTTCCATCTTGCTGCGAGCGGTACGTCTGGAAGTTTCCTTGCTGTGGTGGACTATTATGATAACCTCCTTGCGGAGGAGGGCGGTTCGGGTAATTTCCTTGCTGGGGAGGGCCATCCCGGTAGTTACGATTCCTGTCAGTCCTTGATGGTTTGCTATAATGAACAGGCGGTTGTCTTGGAGTGATGACACCATTTTCATATTTGTCTCCTGGTGAAATCAATACATAGTCAGAATTACATAGTCAGAATGAATTTCTAACAAGTATCATGTGCTAGATACAGTAAAATATTAAATCGTGGAATAATTACAAACTCAAGGAAATGTAAAGATCACTAATTCACTAACAAGGCACAGAATAAAATCAGGTGTTTCAAGTTAATAACTGGCAAATTAAAGAAAGAGTGAGAATTGAACAGACCTCCGTACTCTTTTGTCTCTGGATACAGGTATGAATCAGGTAAAATGAAAACTACTCCAGGCAAACCTGACCAAATACCAAAACAAGCAGGGTAAGTACTATGCAAGTCATAATCATATCAGTTGCAAGAAAACAGAAATTTAATTAGCTATAATGCACTCACCGCGGAATTTTTCTGACATTTCCTCAGTCATTACAGCCTGAAAACCATTATAGGTTGTTGTACTAAAAGCATACATCCTCTTCTTAGCCTCCTCATAACTAAAAAAATTCAAAGCTCAGCAAATGAGGTAAATCATATTATAAATGGTGATTGATTGAAATTATTTTTTTATCTCATATCAAAAGACTACACGCTTATAACAGCAACAAGTCAAAGACTTTAGTAAAGAGCTATGCCACTAAAGATATACAATAATGGCCTTGGGTCTAAAAAAATAATTTGACAATTCAAATTTAAATCAATATTGCATGGGGGGCACAATTAATCAAAAAAAAGATCACTGGCATAAAGATTCCAGCTAGTAAAATGCAGAGTAATATGAGCATAAGGCTGCAGAAACTAGAGAAACACCGAGTCAAAGGCAAGAACATAGACTGTGTACACGGTTTGACAGTGGACGACCATACATCTTCGTTAACTGAAATTTATTTTCAAAAAAAACAAGATAATAATTACAAGTCCTCCAAAATGGAATCCATCCCTTCCCGTTAACTATAACTATTCCAAGGTATGACAGAAAGCAAACCGTTCCTTAAAAAAAAGAGCAATGCAACAGTTCAGATGTACTCCCTCCGTTTCAAATTGTAGGTCGTTTTGGCTTTTCTAGATACATAGGTTTTGCTATGTATCTAGACATAAGCTATATGTAGATGCATAGTAAAAGATATTTATCTAGAAAAGCCAAAACGACCTACAATTTGGGACAGAGGGAGTACACATTAGTTTCAGGTGGGCCCTTATATAATACTTTCTGGTTTCAACATAAATTCTCATGTGGACCTATGCTATTTTATGACCCCAAACTAAACCTGGTAGTATTTGAACTAATGAAGTCAAAGACTGTAAACAGGAAAAGACGTTGGATTGTTTTGACGCTATGGGGCAACTTTTTAATCCCACATTAACACAAACTAATATGTTCATGTAACCACTCCTGATGTGTATGTTCATTAAAGTTAGATTGTTTTGATGCTATGGGGCAACTTTTTAATCCTACATTAACAAAAACTAATATGTTCATGTAACCACTTCTGATGTGTATGTTCATTGCAACTCTAGGAAAAACTTGCGTACACATTGTCCCTCAAGTCACCCATGTGCAATGTACACCCTCCACAATTTAGTCCAATAAGACCTCCTTAAATTCCCCTATCATACCAGAAGTAAATGGTATTACTTTTCATAGTAGTACCATCATCTGAATGGAACACACTTTAACATCATTGACAGTTACAGTATCTGATCTCCAGCACAAGCACAACAGCATGTCTTGCGAATTGACATGGTCTAAAAGGCAAATCATGGTCCCTTATTGTATTTCATATTAGTAAAACTCAAATTTTCAACATGAACTTATCATATCATCTTTTATAAATTGACACGCAGTTCTCCTATGTTGTTTGAGAAAAAAAATATTTCATCTTTTATATGATGGCCAGTAAAAGATGAAGTTGACAATCTTAACTGTCCTCAAAAGAAAATATTAACCTGGAGCATTCTGACACATCGACACGTCGCTTATTTATAACTGGAGCTAGTAAATACTAAGCGCTAAACAAAATAACAGGACTATCAGTTCCCTTTCAGCACCGCAAGGATGCCAACATGTGCAGCACTTTAGATCAAACACCCGACTCATCCCCTGCCACCAACAAGCCATAGCACAACGAGATGAAGCAATCGCACAATTCAGAATCACATTTGACCACCCATAAGGACCAATTCAGCGCAGACAACGCGGCACCAAGCCCAATCCGTAACGAAGCCACGCATTCCGTAACGAAATCGAAATGAAAACGGGGAATATGCAGCGCGTCATACCTCCCGACGACCTTGGCGAGGGTCTGAAGGTAGGTCTCGATCATCTCCTCGCGGGATGGCTTGGGGTCCGGGAACTCCATGGTGATGAGCCAGTGGTTGTAGTCGCAGCCCTCGAAGAGGATCTCGTCGGGGGAGATCTTGCTGTCGTCCGCCCCGTAGTCCGCCCCACCCCGCGCCGCCGCCGCGGCCGTCGACCGAAACCCGGCGGCGCCGCCGGGGAGGAGCCGCCACGGCGCCCGCGGGAGCGGCGCCGCCGGGGAGGCGAAGGGAGGCGCGAGCGGGAGGGACCTGGCGACGGAGGCGGACGGGCGGAGGAGGGGCGCCGCGGTGGAGGCGGCAGCGAGGGCCCGCCGGAGGCGCAGCGCGAGGGCCATGGCGGGGGGCTAGGGTTGCGGCGGCGGGGGCAGGAGAAAGTTCTGGGGTTTAGGGGTTTATGTGGGGGGTGGGGGAAATGGAGGATTAGTAAGCTAGTGGTTGTAACTCCGCGCCACTGACAGGTGGGTCCCGCCATGTTTGTGTGCGGCGACCCAGTTCGATTTTCCTGGCTGGGATTACTGTGAGTGCGACCGTCGGAGGCTGCCGGGTGGGCCTGGAGGATGAGGCTGGCCATAAAGATCCCTGGCAGGTGGGGCCAGAATAATGGGTGTCGCATTCCTAATTTTGTCGAAGATAAACTTTGGAAAATTCAAAAGTAAATGAAAAGGAGATGGTAAACAATTAATCAAGTGGTTTTGCTTTACGTTTTATCTTCAAAATATTACAACCTTAACCACAATGCGCCGATTTATTCGACTATGATCCGGGACATACCAATGTTTGACCATGTGTTTTTGCGAGTCACTCACCGAGCTAGAGTCAAAAATTGAAAAGTTTCCCAAAAGTAAAATAGTTTTGAGCTAACACTTGGGATCCAAGAGTTCATAAGCACAACTCGTGTACTTTAATAAGGTGCATCAAGAAAGGAAGTGATTATTCCAATGGGGTGTTAAGTGGCAATTTGAAGGGATGGATAATGTGGCATGATTTTAGAGTGCTAAAGCACCCTCCACGCAAATACATTAGTTATACTCACCTCGATTTAGGATCTGTTTAGCATGATTCGTGTCGGTTTCAATTTCACGTTGTAGCACCATGGCTTCAGATCAAAGAAGACGCTCCCAATTTATTTTTTTTGTCGTTTTGAAAAAAAAAATAGCTCACTTCTATTGTGGGTGATACATGTATGAGGTGGAACCGAAGCCAACCATATCGATTCCAAACAGACTATCTATGAGGATTTTGGACTTTCGAAGCATGAACCGTGTGAGGTGGGGTAATTCTCACTGAACTTTATGTGGGTTTTGAAAAACATTAATTTCCCTTGAAATACTTCATCAAATTCATTCATGGATCTAGATCCTGAATTTTGCAAATGTTCCTGCCTTGGAGTTGAGGTGCGTGGATTGAAACGTGGTCAGCAACACGTATGACCCGCGTTACAGTAAACCTCACCTTTCCAACTCATCTTTCCACCCTGCATGTGTGACATTATCCGAATCCAATTCTCTGCTCTTCTCGTGTCATGCCATCCACTTAGAGAAGAATGCTCTCTGTTCTGATGCCTGTCCGGTTCATGCATCTTCCACAATCTCACGTCACTATGCAATCGGATAATTGATCGAACGAGCACGGGCAACGAGCTGGCCTCACAGAGTCACAGGTAACGAGCGCAAAGAGGTAAAAAAAAATAAGAAGAATTTGTAATTTGTACGCGTTTTGCATATTGGCCCTCCAGGTCCCCAACATATTGCCTAGTTCCCAGGCATGGCATGACTCGTGCCGCCGACTTAGATTCCAAATCCATCACGGAAAAAAAAAAGCGGTAGACAAATCCAAATCCATCATGTTTCGTGCCGCCACGTCACACCTACGACGGCTGCGTCGGCGTAGCCCGGCGTCGACTACGTTTGACCGCGCCCGGTATGGACCGACGCGTAAAACAAAATACTGTATGAGGGCCTCAGTGCAAAACCGCGGCGAGACATTCCTTTCCTTCTTTTAGCCCGGGCCCCGGGCGCCAGGCCCCCCATCCGGCCATCCCGATGCGCGCAAACGAACAAGGCAACAGTTCACGGGCTCACTGAACGAGCCAAGCCAGCCGCCTCCCCTCCCCCTGCTCTGCTCCTGCGAATCTTTTTCCTCTTCCCCAATTCACGGACGCCGGGTTGGTTCCTTTCTCCCCCTTGCAAGAATGGTGGGATCCGACGCGCTGCAGTCCATCGTCTACGCCCGCGGGTCGCTCCGCCTCCTCGATCAGGTTCGGTTGTTTGTTCCGTCGATTTTCTTTTCTTTTCTTTTTCCTTTCTGCTTCGTGTGAAGTGAGGATGAGTTCTTGGTTGGGTTTGATTCATTCTGGGTTGGTGTTGATTCGGTGCAGAGGAAGCTGCCGCTCGAGGTGGACTACATCGACGTCAAGGATTCCGCCGATGGCTGGTGAGACTTGGATTCCCTCTCTTCTCGGTTCATCTCCTTGTTCTTCATTGTCATGGGTGTGCTGTGCAGAGCAACTGTTTGCTTTATCAGACGCGTTCTAGCTGGTTATATCGTCATCCTGGCCCTGTCCTCCCGCCTGGGTATCTGACGGTTAGGAGGGGAGGACGGTGGTTTCGGGTTCGGAATCTCTTTTTTTTAAAAAAAATAAAAAAGATCCGCACGCTGTATGCTGTTATTTTACTGAACCTGAAAAGCTCAGTGGTGTCCTGTAGAAGCATGAGAGACTTTCAGTGGTCGACGCCAAAAGTTTCCTTTTTAAATTGGAGGATGCTACTAAAGCTCCGAGTTTTTGGGTTATTAGCCTTCCACTTGAAATTGTGGCTTTTCAACTCTTTGGACTAGTCGATAAGTGAACTATAGGTGACCTGACAAAGTAGAGGAGGAAATTGTTGTGGATGCACAATTTATGTTGTCTGATAAAGAAACTGAACAGTGTGAAGTACTGGAGGGATTATATGAGTCACCGGAAATGATAATGAAGTAATGAACCCATATCCGTTTACAGTAATGAAATCTATCTGAATTTAATTGCTGGTCATCGTTAGACAAGAATTTGTTTGTTTACGAATCATCAGCGGGCACGATCTGTCATGCATGTATTTGTGTTCTTCAGTGTCTATGACTCTATGTCATGTCTGTAAATATTTTATCTCGAGCAGCCTTTAATTTTAGCAGTTGCTGGAAGTCAAAATCCATCAATGTTATTGCCATGGTCAAATTCCAGATCATTTTTCACCCTTCTTTTCTTCTTTTGCAACTGTAACTTCTATAGCAAATAAATTTGTGTACATTTTAACTAGTTTGGTGGAGGTCATTATCACTGATAAGTATGCTCCTGATGCTTACAATGCAAAAGTGAATTCTGCTTCTTTGTGATTATCAAAGTGAGTTACTTGTGGTAATTTCATCAATAGAGCTGTACAATGCTATCATACTGAATCTGTGATCAGTGAAAGTCCTGGTCTTCTGAATAAACATTGATGGAATTAGAGAGTACATTCCAGTAATTTTGCTTTATGCTCTCTTGGTTTCATGCCTACTGCCTCATTGAAATGTAACCAGTGATGCTTGTTTTATGCTCTCCTAGTTGCAAGCTTACTACCTCATTGAAATGTAACCAGTGATGCATATCTCAGGATAAGATTATAGATGCCAACTCCTGTGAATCTTTTCTCCTTTTTTAGTTAATAATGCTTTCTTTTATTATTCCTTCAAAAAATGCTTATTTTATTATACCGGGCCTTAAACTCCACAATGTTATCCAGGAATGCAATCAGAGACATGGTTGTCCGTGGTGCTCCAGCAATAGCCATAGCAGCAGCATTAGCGTTAGCTGTGGAAGTTTCTGGTTTAGATTTCACTGGTACGCCTGCAGGAGCAGCTTCTTTTGTTTCCAAGAAACTGGAATACCTTGTATCCAGGTAAGCATAGTTCAACTGATCTCTTTCCTACTTGCGTATGACAAGCATAGTTATCTTTTTTTAGCAGGATGCATACTTCTACCATGCATATCTAATCTAATTTTATTATATATTTCTGTATCAGCCGCCCAACTGCTGTGAACCTATCTGATGCTGCTACAAAGCTTCAGACTTTGGTGTCAAAGACAGCTGAAACTGCGAAAGATGCCAAGGCTATATTTCAGGTGCCAAGTTAGATATGAAATTTTTGTACATCCTTCTGCTTGTGAATAGTTAAAAACATGCAGAAATAATCCACTATGAATACACTCTGTTTATGCGGTGAACAAAAATACTGTCTACCTAATCTGTCCTTCAACTTGTATTTTCTTAATCTAAAGATAGAAGTAACCAACCTGATGAAGTGACGTTAGGAGATGGCACCAATGTAAAGCGAGAAATTGTTGGGAATCACTCCCTCACTTTCTAGGTGTCTATCACAGACACTCTAGTTTTCCTCTATGGTGGACTCACACACAAGCGAAAGTAGCTTTTTTGGTGATGCTGGCCACACTGCCTTCGTCATTTTCTCACATATATATAGCTGGTACAAGGCTGCAACATGCCCATGATACCCTCCTAATTAATGCAGTCAATGCCCACATGATCTGCATATTATTCTCTTTTCTCTTTTAACTAGAAGCTGAAATCTAGCTAGCACTAATAGCAATGAACCTAGACACTAGGTGAACCTGGACACACACAGAAATTATTTCCAACAGAAATTACTTGTATGGACCCACACTTTTTGGAGCTGTGGCACTTCAAATTTTCCCTCAAACTTTCACATGGAACCATAGAGTCAAAAGAAAAGGCTTAAAATTATCAAGCTGTAACATGTCTATTATAGAATGCAATGCATTGGTTCACATGACTCACTCGAACAATGAGGGAAAAAACCCCAAACTTTCCTATTTGGTGAGGGTTGGGCGGACTACTTGCTAACCTGTTTTATATTCCTTTCAACAATTAGGTCTACATTGAGGCTGCAGAAACCATGCTTATTGATGATGTGGCAGATAATAAAGCTATTGGCTCACATGGAGCTGAATTTCTTCAAAAGCAGCTTGGAAATTCAAAAAACATCTCTGTTCTAACCCATTGTAATACGGGCAGGTAAATGCTAACCCGAGATGCATCTTTTTTTTCCTTTCTATGTGTGATGCCCAAATTCCTTATGCAATTATACTTAATTTGGCTTTCTCTCTAATCCAGTCTTGCAACTGCTGGTTACGGAACTGCTCTTGGGGTTATTCGCGCTCTTCATTCTGGTGGAGTTTTAGAGAAGGCATTTTGCACTGAAACTCGTCCATTTAACCAGGTAGATGTTCTTTTATTACATTACCATTAAACTATAACTAAACATGTCAGTTTTTGCCCCGAGATGTGCATTTTGTTTAGAGCTATTACATCTCTGGCATAAACTCAAATGATTAGATCACTGAATATCAATTTAGTTCAGTCAAACATTCCAACAGGGGTAACTAATTATTCTGGCAATGGACGTATATGTGCCAATGGGGGTAACTGCTTACAACCTTTTCGGCATCTATTTTTAGGATAAATCTTTTCAATGTTGTTCTATAAGCTGATTTGGTGTCAATTTCCAGGGATCCAGGCTTACCGCCTTTGAGTTGGTTCATGAGAAAATACCTGCAACACTGATAGCAGATTCTGCTGCTGCTGCACTGATGAAACAAGGGCGTGTTCAGGCAGTTATTGTCGGTGCTGATCGTATAGCAGCAAATGGTAAATATCCACATCATTTCTCAAATCATTGTAAAACTAAAAATTTCTACTGTTGACTGTGTTTCCTTTATAAAATTTCAAGGTGACACGGCCAACAAGATTGGCACATACAACCTTGCCATTTCTGCAAAGCATCATGGTGTCCAGTTCTATGTGGCAGCGCCAGTAACCTCCATCGATCTCACCCTCCCATCTGGGGAAGAAATTGTCATAGAGGAAAGGTCACCAAAGGAGTTGCTGAACTCTGAAGGTGGTCTTGGAAAGCAAGTTGCCGCATCCGGTATTTCAGTCTGGAACCCAGCTTTCGATGTTACTCCAGCAAATCTGATTACTGCCATCATAACAGAAAAGGTACGCTTCTTCCCATTTATGAAATGTTTCTTTGTGTCCAATGTTGCAGAGAATATTGGTTGGTATGCTTAGGGCTGACTGAGGTTTTTTCGAATGATTTGCAGGGTGTGATCACAAAAACTGATAGTGACGGAGCTTTCGACATCAAAGGTTTCATTCAGTCTGCGAAATAATGCTCACTAGCGACTAGCGAGGCTCATTTTTGCATGACGCAAATGCATGGAGCACCTCATGTTGCACTCTATACAATAAAATTGCTCTGGTGAGGCTCAAGTTGTAACAAGGGTGTGTCCATGCGTATTTGGGAGTAATAAAGCCTTTCTTGAGAAATCCATGCTTTCCAATAAGACTTGGATCTTTCTCGTTCTTTAGGCAAATGATAGTTATGCTCATCCATTAAAGATAAAATAGATAATGCATCACATGCCCTGGATGGGTACTCCCTCCGTCCCAAATTGTAGGTCGTTTTGGTATTTTTAGATTCATAACTTTTGTTATGTATCTAGACATAATATATATTTAGGCTTAGAAATGTTAAAACAACCTACAATTTGAGACGGAGGGATTACAACACAAGGGAAGAACTGCCAATGTATATAATACTTCAGTCAAGGACTTACTTTTTTATTTTTTTAGACACAATTGAATCAAGTAATTACAAAACTAACCTCAGGATTGACGGAAATATGAGCAATAAATATAATCACCAAATTAAAGTACAAAATACGTTCTCACCAAACCATATATGGAAACGACAAAAATATCTAAGTTTCGCTATATGGTTTGGCGAAAATTAGTCCATCCTCTGGTGATTTTGAAGAAACCATACTTTTCATATAATTTCGGAGAAAACAATCTTCATGTTAAAATTGTAGCACTCAATGTGACCTAAAATTTTGCAGTTGACAGCTTTTTAATTAAATATGTCCTTAATCCTAGCACTAGCTGTTTTAAATTGATACTGGTGGAACAAAACAAGTCTAGCCGCAAGACAAATTTGAGGTGCAATAGTAAACTGAAACCCCATGATTGAATGAGATGCAATAGTAACTCAAAACCCATGATTGGATGAGACGGATGCAATTTGCTACGAGGCCATTCAAAGTTATTATCGTTACCCAGTGCCGTACTCAGAACAATACACAAACACTAGTGCAAACAATCTGCCGAAAATGGCCTGTTTTGTTGGATAGTCCATCCAACGAGGTGCCAGCACCCAGCCACGCTAGACTTCACTCTAAATATGCTGCGCTGGCGCTGTTGCAAGCGCAAGCGGCGACTTCCCCGGAGTTTGCAACAGCGACTTCCCCGGAGAGGTAAAACATGGAGCACAAATGCTACGCCGGACAATACATGCTGCCAACCTTGCGGGTGAAAAAGCACCATCCCGTATGTCATTCGTATTTACCAAAGCACATTTATTTTAATCAACCGAAAAGAATGATAGGATAGGATGCACAAAAGACGTCAGAGAGCAGCATCCTGATCTCTATAATGCGCATGAACCACATGATATCGCCAGAAAGAAAAAACATGACGCAGCACGAGATGGCAACCCAGTACACCCTACATTTATTCTAGCACAAGGCAACACCAAGAGAGATGGTAAAGCATACACTAATATACCTAGACTAGAACAAACACTCCCTCTTGTTGAACGCTATTCTACACCCATGAAAAATAAAACCATAGGAGAGAATATAGAACATAGAATACACGATTTACATGCAACTACTCTGCGGCGACGCCTATACAGGTGGGCGGGGAGGAAGCACAAATGCGGAGGTGCAAAGAATTAGTTGGCTGGCCAGACCCAGCCAGCCATCATCATAGGGGCCCTACAGAAACCTCTACTAATTACACAGCTATGGGGACCAGCCGCTGGCCAGAGGCGGTCAGAGAGCTCTCCAGCACTATCACAACAAGACTAGCACTCTAATCTGGCGTTCTTCATCTCCGCCGATGTTGTGCCATCTTCGCATGAGCCTGCGCTATCCTATCTGCATACATCGGGAGGCGCCTGATCTCGTCAATCTCTTCAAGAAGCTTCTCCTCAGTGATGTTATCGGTGATGCTCCTCATCACCTGTGGGTATCGCAAATAAATTATGAGAATAGTGCAATAGTTCTACTTTCTCATCCCAAATGAACCCAATGGCAAAATATGATGCTCAAGTACCAACAGAACAACACAGGTCCAGTTTTAACTCTGATGGATGAGTTCGAGTGTTTTCATATTCTGGAACAACTATATAGACTTTTCAACAAGGATCAGCCCAGATTCACATGCAGCAATATCTGAAGGAAATAAATTAGCAAAAGATGTAATAAAGTATATGAGAACATGCCTTTCGGTATGTGTTGATGTCATTTGGTGTCGATTTATCTGCTCGAATACGCATGCAGACCCAACACTGCTCTTCCTTATTCCAAGAACACTCAACAATCCTCCCAGCAACAGAGGGAGGATCTATTTCTTCTGCATGAGTTTCACACAATACGCAGTAAATATACAACATATAAAGTAGAATACTTTGAATAACATAAAAAGGAAATTCATGAGAAAGAATAAGAAAAAGAAATGTTGTTAAAGGATAATACACCTAAAATTTTGTTTAACTTTGTTGAAAAGATCATTCCAGCAACTTAAGCTGACAACATAAAGTCATCGTGAAAGTTGAAGTGCATGCTACCTGGAAACGATATCCGAGCATGGTCCATAAGTTTCTTTTTTCCTCTCTCATAAAGGAAAACCAGCTGACGATTATCATTCGTAAGCTGCAACAGTTAGATATGACAAAACAAACCCCAATATCAAAAAATATCTTCATTGTGACTGATATCATTAAAAACAAGATAGTTAAAAACGTCATAAGAACCTCAAACAAAAAATCAACTGAATTCATCTCAGGGTATTTCCACTTTAGAAGACCTTCATGAGTACGAGTTACATATGGATCATCCCAGCCCTGCAAGAACAATTGGAGCATATCAGCCAAGTAAAAGCAAAATGTAGTTGAAAAAAAACTCTGAAAATAAGTGTTAACAAACCACGAAATAAATAAATAGTTAACAAAGGATGTTCGAGGGTGAAGGTAGGGAGAGCTGTTCCATAAAATTTGGTCCAGGTTTCTACACATACAAAACAAAGTGTTCTACCTAAGACTAGTATACCACTAAATGAGTGAACACAAACATGAAAGAACTCCTATTGAAACCACTAGTAAGCGGGAAAGAAGTTTAACAGATGCATCTTGTTTAAGAGACCACAGATGAATCGTTTCAACTTTCTAGGTGCGAACAACAAAATAAAAAGTAACACAAAGTCGAACAGAGGCATCTTGACCACGGAAAGTTAAACAGATGCATCTTGTTTAAAAGACCACAGATTACACCAGCCTCTATGGAAAAACATGATACATGAATACAGACCACAAGCTGACAAATTTACCATCTCCTTAGTAAACAAACAGAAGACAAACCTTACCTGAAATATTAGGCCATCAGCATCATGGCAAAGTTTTGGAATAAACTCCTTAAGCAACTTTTTTACTGTGGAGAGCAGCCAAAAATCCTTCCTCCTAACCTGGTAGCATCACATAATAAAAAAAAAATGAAAATTTGCTTCATAAGACTCACGAAAATTGAACATTTATAACTCGGATGTTTTAGAATCTGATACCGAAAATAATTCCATGTCATATTTGTACAACGGATTGCTCTTGGCACCACTCTCAAACTGCTTTTTCTCATGATAACGTGGCCGTATAATTTCGTCTTCCAGCATTCTCCACCTTTCAGAAAATGGCAACTGCATACACAAATTTCCAAAGTTCAACAAAGATAATCCCAACAAGCAATAATAATGTGTGTTTTTACGACCCTAATGTACAATAAGAGCTCACATATGGAAGTTACAGTGTAAAAAATAATTTAAACTTCATTACAGTTTATGGATTGTATGGTAACATGAACATTGTAGTCCCATCTGCCGATATGGAGGAAAAAAGTGACTAAGCAAAGACGATTATGACGAAGATAAGAGCAAAACATGGATGGTGGACATATCGGTCAGCTTTCAAGGAATAACTCAAGAAGGATATCTCTTTTCTTTACTTTGAAGTCTGACAACATAGTCTGATAGATAAACAAGCAAGTCAAAAACAACAAACTTTATGTGTAATATTAATGCCATATTTACCTTGGTTTTGGACACTGCATCAAGTGCCATCAGATCATACGCCAAGTACCTTCTCTTCAGTCCTGAATCTGGTACTGTGTCTATAATCATTTCTCCATCAATCAAGGTCGTATCATGCAGACCCTTTATAACAAAGAAATAATGTTAAAATATTTGCAGAAAAAGTCATGCTCAATGATTGTTTTGTCAGCACAATGGAAACCTTTACTTCGAGGCTCTTGTGGGGAAAGCGCATCTGGACTCTTCTAAAGCAGAAATTCCGATCAATCAAGAAACAGCCATATCTCATTATAAGCATCATATAACGTGTTCCGTCAGCTTTCCATGTAGCATAGTAGTATCGTTGTCTAAGTAGCTGTAGATTTTCGCTGAACAAAGCAAAAGGAGCATTTATAGATTAAAAAAAGGAAACATATTGGTTGCATGTACACTAAAATTTGGGCCCATAATGCTCCGAATAGAAATTTTGTAATAAGCTGTTATCTGTGGTAAAAGGACTAATGACTATGCTGGCAGAAAAAAACTTTATTGAGCTCATGAGCTCAGCACAGGATTGATCTGATTATGTTTTGTCTGGTTGAAAATCAATATGATTTGATTTCAAATGACGACTCAAGTATGTTACTATGTTAGTCTACTCATCAAGCTAGAAAAACTCTATAAAAAGGTCTGAAACTTTAAGAAAGATGATACTAAACAAAAAAAATCAATTTCAAATGGATCCTGTTTTCAAATGCTCAATAGCCAGCCCCAAAGATGACATCAAACAGCATTTAATTACAGGAATTTATAACAAGTGTGTGAGAGAGAATCCCCAAAACCCCTGCACTATGCAATACTTTAAGCTTATTTAATGTATCTGCCTATCCCCTAGGACCATTTATTAATTTGCATGATCTAATAGTGCCTTACAAGAATTTGTATTTACAACAGGAATAAAGAATATCGTACTGCACAAAAAAAGATGTAAGAGAAATTTGAGTTACTGTTAATGATACTCACCTGTTAAGAGAGACTGGATGTGAACCTGGAAATTGTGTGTGCCCTCTTACCTATAATCAAATAAAGGCGATCAGAGCACCCTAAGTTTAAAAAAGAATGTAAAAATAAAAAAACACTACTTGTTTGGGAGCAGCAACACATGCAGAAACTTCCAGAAATTGAAGTTACAAAGCATGCACCAACACACACTGAAACAAGTTTAATCACATCGTATTAAACACCAAATATATAAGTTCCCTGCGTTTCCAAAAGACTGTAACTACATAAATGAGCTTAACTTGTCATAATTCCAGATCATGTTGGAACACATAATTAATATCCTGCCATGTAATTTAGTATGAAGCTAACACGTATCTTGCCAGCATGTCACACTGTCACATTCTCCATGTGAAATGAGCAAATTATTATTGCATTTCAATTGCATGACATGAACAAACTGTACGTATTCATGGATCTTCTCAATGCCAACTTTTAACTTAGTATCTGGAGATCAAAATAGCTAGCGAAGATGGAATTGCTGGTATTGGAAAGATATTGGTAATCCTTCATGTTATCATTGTAATAACTTGTATAACATTATCAATATGAAGAGCTGAAAATTAAGACATTAGGCAGGAGTAGAAACGATAATACTTACAAGGGGCATTTCAAGCAACCGATAACATAGGACACGCAAAGCTTCTTGTTGGTCATACGGCACGGCGTCCCCTAACACATCGTCATTAGTGATGACTTTCTCCTCGGTTTCATTCTACAGCATACCAGGCGTCAAGATAGTAAGAAATAAAAGTTCGAATAATGCAAAAATTGTTGCTTAGTAATGAAGCCAAACAGTAAGTTAATATCAAGGACACAATAAATATTTAACTCTAGGGAATTCCATAAACCTGAAGTAGAAACAAATGTTCTTTAGAAACTTTGGAGAAGAGAACACATACATTTGGTGGTTCAATATCACCATTGTCATCGTCGTCGTCCTGCTTAGCTTCGCCATTTAAATCAAGATCATCAGGTCTCTTCCATTCTGGTGTTGGAGGGCATCCTATCATCATATTTTCAGGGACCTCGTGGTAAAATGAATACAGCGCTTCAATGTAGTCCCTCTTGTATATGCCAGGTGGCCGCCTTTGAGCAAATATATTTATTGCCTAGAAAAAAGAAGTGGTCAAGAAACACTGGTGAATTAAATCAAGTGAAATAACATTCAGGATCTAGTTTCCCTACCTCAGCAACACAAGAGACATGTGTGCGCATAAGGTAATGAATAATCATGAAACCTGTACGATTATGACCATGGGTACAGTGAACCAGGATATATTTAGGATTCTTCGATTGCTTCTGTCGATCAAGGAACATCATCGCCTGAAAGGACAGCAAAATTTGTTCAGAGATGGCTTACAGGAAGCTCTTTCAAACTGACCTAAATATGTATCAATCTTTCAAGCAGAATAAAGGGGGCTAACCATAGATATTGGTGACAATTGGGAGACTTATCTATTCCATTTGCGTGTTTTAGGGCAAAAGAAATGTGGTAACTGATATGCAGCGTCCAAATCAATTTGGCAGAGGATCCAACAATATGAAAATGAAAAAAAAAAGGTGCACACCCTGTTGAAGTTCGTAACGTGATGAGCATGGAGCAGAAAACGGAAAAGTGGCACGCGTTAACAACACACACAACCTGATTAATCATCCACAATGCTATAAGCAAAAAGGAATTAAATAAGATACAGTAACTGAACCAGCTTGGAGAACATAAACTAAATGGTGCCCAAGAACAACAGGAAGAAATATTTGGCTCTGAAAAAGGAAAGAAATATTTGTGACAATTAAGCAAACCCCCCCCCCCAAAAAAAATAAAAAGACCCCGAAAAAGAGGGGGCGCAAATATATGTAAACATCCTGAGTATTTATACTGCTTCTAGAGAGGTATGCATCCATAGGCTGGTGTTACCTCATAGACAAACACGTTAACAGATTCATTGTCAGGTACAGCATCTCTTCCCTTGCATGGAATCTAAAGTAAAATATGTTAGTTACGATTGGTCTTTGAGAAACAAGAAAGCATTCAAGTTAAGTGCTCTCACCTTGACATGCTTAGTACCTTGCTTCGTCCATTCTGCTGGTGAATAATACCGAGTGGTATTTGTCAAATCAATCACAAGACCTATCTGAAAAAGGAAAACTAAAAGTTAATACAGAATGCATGCTCTGTCAGCAATACATAAATACCTGGGAACGTATACACATAAGAAGTACTGAAATAGTAAATAAAAAACTAAACTGCTATTGTAACTGTATAGAGAAGTCCGACAACCACCACCTGCCATAGGTTGTTATCAATAGCCAGTGCGCATATGGAATACATGCCCCTATATTTATACAAGACTATAAAGGGGTGTTTGGACAAAGGGGATGATGGTAGAATTTTAGGACTAACTTCAAACCTCAGCAGTTCTATTCATTTGGGTTAGATCTAGAATGTTAGGCGGTACCCCTTCTTATCACCTGGGTGCTTAAGGTGAAGCAGCAAGACAGGCCGAGGCGGACGCTACACACAAATATACATTAGACACATCAAAAAGTAAAAATAGGAGCATCGATGGGCCAGAAGCCCAGAACCACAAGCATGTCAGCCCACTAGTCAAGTTAAGCCCAATCCAAGCCAAAAGCCCATATAGCACCCCTCCCCTCAACCCTAATAAGCCCTAGCTCCTGATGGCACCCACTGCATATCGTTGTTGCCTCCTGGTCCCCGACACAGCCCGCAAGCGTGACAAAGCACACCACCCCAAAGCACCTCCACGGCTTCGCCACCCCTGAATCGCCCCTCCCTGTACCCTATCCAGATGGAGCTTCAGCCACCAACCCCTTCCAGTTGAGTGGATGGAGGGATACACTGGTAACGGTGCCGGAGCCGGTGAGGAAGCAGAGGGAGGGCTATGCTGCCAGCAGGTTCCCTTCCATGCTCCCTCCCCTTTCCTCCTACCCTCTTTTGGCTAAGTGCCGGGGACACCTTAACCCCCACGGGTGCCTTAAGCACAATGGTTCTAGATCAACTGGAACATAACACTGGTGTGCACATCACAAAGAAGTAGATTGTTATTTTTTTTACGCTAGTAAAGATAATTCCACCCTTTTGCATTCATTTGTTATTTAGGGGCATCCAAGGTGACTACAGCACTGGAAGGATCTCATAGCATCAAGCAAAGATGACATATCTGCAAGGGAGAAATATGAATATAGGGCAAAGGCCAGGATGTCAAAAAAAATGATGTGACGAGAACTGCTAGCATGAGAAATGAGAAGACGCAAAAGAAGAACAGAAACAAGGGAAGGCAGTTGCACAACGCTCTAAAAAAGGTGGTCTCCTGAGTCGTACCCCTGCTACACCTTTGCAGCACCAGACAACTGGCAACCCCCACCATAGCATGTAATCACCATCTAGCCCTCCTATCACCTAACGCTTTTTAGAACACTAGGGTTACAAACAAGAAAAGAAATTAACTTCTAGAGGGTTGAGGTTAATCAACCAAATTACAGTATATATCAGAAGTCAACCAAACATGGGACACCTTCACATAATAATTAGTACAGTAGGAGGGACTAGAGTATGATCCGCAAGAACAAGCAAGCAAGCAATACTTACATCGCGACCAGCTTTTCTTTGTTTGTTAACTAGTTGCTTCGAGGAGTATCGCTTCCCAGGCGGCACCGACTCATTGAATGTTTCGTCAAGAGGAACTTTGGATGGTATGATTTTATCTATTGGCTCTCCAAATGCAGGACAGTCCAACCATCCTGAAATTGCACCGAAAGATAATACATACCAAATCAACACAGGAAAAAGAATAGCGGACCAAAACAAACAACAAATAAACAGAGGGGGCAGAATGTGGAACAGACAATCAACTGTATCAGCAACCCAAATTATTCAAAAATTGCCCAATGCATCGTACCCTGAGGTGCCTCTTTTATGCGACTATGTCTTTTGGGTTGAGGAACATAATCATTCCTAATCTGCTGGGAATGTAGCCTTGACCCATCATCCTGCTGCTCTCGCTTTAATCTCCTGCGTCTCTCTTCACGCTCCTGTCAAAAATAGCCAAAAAAAAGGGGATCAATCATACCAAGCTTGCATGCTAAATATGAAAAGACTAGAATAAACTGTTTAGGCAGTTTAGCCCAATTGGATGGATTCACTATTTTCAATAACAGCATGACACGTGCACAACAAAGAAAAGAATAAGAAAATGCATAGTAAACCAGTATGTTAACATCTTACTCCCTTTGCAGAGGCCATTTTATTCAGCTAATAATGTCAACCAAGCAACTGCACACGTGCGTACGAAACATGTGTCGTAATTAATCAGCAACCAGAGATGCCCAGAGCATGGCACGTGGAACGGGCATCAACATCAATAAAGATAGCTGCGTACCCTGCGCATTGTCGCGACAGCGGACTCAACATGCTCCTCCTGAGCATACTCAACCTCAGCCGCCTCTTCGTAAGGCTGCTGCTCGTCATCTTCAGGCAATGGCGATGCGTTCAAATCCATAGAGAAGGTCATCCAACGTCCGCTACTTCATATAATTCTGTGATCGGTTCTCTTGGACTTGCACCTGGAAGCAAGAAGATTTGCTCAGACAACTTGTATATTCGGATAAAGAAAGCATCTTTAGACGCCCAAAGCTGTTGGTAAGAAATATTGTGAAGGCATTCAAGGAATTGGTGCACAGACAGCGCACGCCGAGCAGCCCCTAAGCGAATATCTGGCAAATAAAGAATGGTGGAGGCGTCCCAGCCCATTTGAAGTAAATCGAGCACCAGGCATTCCAATAATTAGCCCAGGGATAGGAAACGCCGAGCAAAACCTAAGCCATGGAGCGCGGGACCCGCGCGAGCCTCCGCGGCGGACACCTACCAGCACGGAACCACCTAGGGTTCGCGAGCCCCTCGCCCAATTCCCCCCGCGCCCGTGCTCTCCCGGCACCGCGGAGAACCAGCGCGCGCCGCGCCGCGGGAGCGCAATCCCCTCAGGAGAGGCGGGGGAAAGAAACAGAGCGGGCTGGACAGGACCCTACCTCGCGCGGCGGGCGGAGGTCGCCGAGGTCTGGCCGGGCGCCTTTCTCCCGTAGTGGGGCGGCGGAGCGGGGGCCGGTGACGCCGCGCCGGCGGGCACGGCGGGGCGGGCGGCGACCGGAGCAGCGGGGGTTGCTGGGTCAGGGAGGGATCTGCCGGGTTAGGGTTTGGGAGCCGCCATGCGACGGGCGGACAGGGGAGGGGGGAGAAGCTGGGGTCCGAACCGAATCGGGCCGAGGGGAACAGCAGTCGGGGGCTCGTGGTCGCCGGTGGGCGGAGATTTATGGGAGGGTCCGGATGGACTCGGCGCACCACGTGCGCGCGTGCGCCCGCCACGTGGCGTGGATCCGGCGGCGCCAGCGGGGTCAGACCGGAGGGAGCGGTGACGGCAGCAACAGAAAAAGGGGGGGTTTCAGCAGAAAGGAAAGGCGGCGCATGGGCAGACCATGGGGCTTTTCGTTTAGGTATTTTTTTAATTACTAGAGAAATGTCGGTGCATTTCTATAACTTGCTCTCATATTATTATTCGCTTCTTGCTCTCATATTATTATTCGCTTATTCATAATTGGTTAGCTTCGCTTTACAATATTTTAGTACGTTGTCCCTAGTAGTCCTCTCTTTACAAACATAGTAATAGAAGACATTTGTGGATGGTTTGATGCCATCTGTTTATTACGTAGGACCCACACATGGAACTCGTGCGTTCCAATGGAAGCGGAAACGGGCACAACTCTGAGTGGCATACCGTTGTTCGGAGTCCGATTGCTATGGCAGCAGGCGACCTACCTACTGTAATGTCCCTAGTTTTGGTTTAGTCCTTAAAGAGTCTAATTGGAGTGTTTAAGGAATTTCAAACTTATTATTTGTTGAGCACGATCACATTTAAACACTCAAAGAAATATCACATTAGGAGCTAAATTGACCAGATCAAGTCAAACCCAAAGATTAAATGGTAGAAATACTCACACTAGGTTTGTTTTGCGGTAAAAATGCCAAGAACCCTAAAGGACCAGGTTGAAATCTAATCAAGCACATGAATGGACCAAAATGCCCTTAAAAAGGCTTAAATTGGGGACAATTCATAAATTCAGATTTTGTTAAATAACTCAAAGTCTTGCCAATACAAAAGTTGTAGAACTTTTCAAAACACACAACTTTGCTTATTTGAGCTTTTACTAGTTTGTAGTGGAACCCTTTCAAAAATCGAGTCAAAGATCAGCTCAATTCAAATTTCTCTTAAGTTCTGAAAAACAGTTGTTTCTCCCTACTTTGTTTGTGGTTATCTTCAAATCCAAGATAGTTTTGAACCCGAACCCTTTCTAAGAGTTGGAGTCTGAAGTATGGACAACAACTTCTACATTTGGAATCTCTCAACTTTAGTTTCAACTTTTTGAGAAAATTCAGTTTGAAGTTTGGCAAAATCCACAAAAACTGGTTTGAAATCGCCAAGACTGTAAAACCGGCATTCTGTCAAATTTTAGCCTAGTCTATCTCCAAAGCCAGAAAACTTTCGACCTTAGACCCTTTGTAGAAGTTGTAGAGTTTGGTTTGGCCAGCAAGTTTTGTATTTGAACTTTTCAAAGTTTGATTCGAATTTGTGCGCAAAATCACTTCAAACCACACAGCTTCGCACGCCACGGCTTTTCCCGTGCGTGGTCACCGCGCCCAGCGTGTCGCACCACACCACATGGCACCGTCCAACCAGCGCTCCCGCCGGCCAACCCCCGCCGCCGCCGACGCGACGGGTCAGCCCGACCCTCCGCCCCACCAACTCGCGAGCGCATCCCTATCCTCTGCATCCGCATCTCCCTTCGCCCAACCGCACGCCGGCGCTATCTTCCTGCATCTCGCCCCTAGCTGCCACACCCACCACGTCGCGGCCGTGGCTTGGCCGCGCCGCTGCACCCAATGTCGCCCCTGAGGTGACCACACGAGCTCAGTAACCGGCCAACTGCAGCCCACGGCACAAAGTATCTTCCTGGCTCGCTATCTTGGGTCGCCAATCTGCCAGAGATCACACTCGAGCGCTGCATCTTCGCCCGGCCAACCACCGGCCTCGCTCACCGCCCGCTAGTGGCGTTCCACCCGTTTCTCCACAGCCAATGCCCGCCCGGCTTTATCCCTTTGCCTGGAGCTCCGCCTCGCACCCCTGCACCTCCCCCGGACTATAAAAGCCGTTGGCACCCCCTTGCCGGCACGCCACACCACCACCCCTCTCTGCCCCTAGCTCCACCACGACCCTCGTCGTGGAGAAGCACCACCTGAGCCTCCCCACTACCCGCTAAGCTCGCTTGAGCACCACACACACCCACACGCAACTCATCGAGCCGCCGCCGAGCTCCCTCTGACAACCACCTCGCCGGCGCAGGAGCCCGTCGCCGCCGGTTTCATCCCCGCCGCGGACAGCCACCTTCGGCCACCCTTCGCCCTTGATTTCTTCATCCCGCAGGCCCCAGGTGAGCTCCTCCCCACGCTCGAGCCTTCCCCTTCCCCTCTAGCGCCGCCGCTCGCCGGCGATTTCGTCGGAATCGCCGCCGATGTGCGCAAGGATCACATTGCGAACCATAGTTTCTTTCTAGGATCCTCTGCATAAGATTTCAGGACCTATCTATGGAGGTTTTAAACTTCTCAGGGCCCCCACGTAAAATGTTTTATCCTTTTTCTATTTTAAATGGTTTAAATCGGCTGAAACTTTGAAAATGCACGAGAAAGTGTAGAAAAATGGGAAAATGCAAAGCCAACTTTGTTAGAATATGTGTGTTGAGTAGTTTTTCAGGAAAAATATTTTGTGTATGTCACTATTGTAATTATATCTCTAGGTTTTATTTTATGCTTAGGAAAGTAAATGCCCTGTAAATCACACAAAAATGCTAAAAATGTAAATCCACCTCTGTTAGCTTTGTTATGCTGAGCTTGTGCTGCATAAAATAGTGGTGACACAAGTTTAGATGTTTAACACACTGTTTTAGTTTAAACCTTGAAATCTGAGGTGAAATCTTACTTTATGCATAATAAATGGTTTAAGGCAGAGAAAAATATGAAACCACTTTTGTTGGGTCACAAATGCAATACACTCACTAGGAAAAATAATGGTTACTGCATGAGACCTAGTGAAACATGCTTAACTTTTGTGAAAGACTAAATGAAAGGAAAGTATGGAAAATAAATGTCCTTCACCATGAATCTTGGAAAAATCACAGAAACCTCTGTCACACTAGTGTAACCTCCTATAAATATATGAGAGCCAAACTGCCACTGGAACTTGAGTTAAAAATAGATTCCTATAATCTATCACAGGGTACTATTTTAGTTTTAATTAATTTTGTAGAATTCTAATGCATCCTAAAATTTAACAGTAGCTCACTAATGTGATTAGGGAGTCGCTGTAAAATTTTCAGAACCATATCTTAACAAAAACTATCAGAAACATTTATGAAAATTAAACCAAGAAAAAGGAATAAAAACAAGGTAGTTAATGAGAAGGACAAAATGGTAAATACACACTAAGGTACAGAAAAATATTCAGAAATAGAACAACTTTCGAAATGAACCTTGAGCAACCCTAGAGTGACCCCACCTTTCTTTTGTGAAGTCTAAGTTGTAAAACCTTATATGTGTCCACAATCACCATTAAAGTCAACCCTAATTTTTATACCATAACGCACCTTACTTCATGAGGATAATGAAAGTTTAGAACCTTATTTAGGTGAATGTGGTCGAAATACAATTTACACTTCAGCAATAATGCATGAATTGCATCCAGCATGTGAAAGCATGGAAACTTGAACTATTGCATATGCATCTCGTGTAGAAGCGAATCTCACAGATGGGACGTACGAACTACTCCCGACAACTAAGGAAGTACCTACCGAGCTACATCACGTTGAGGCCGAGCAGGAGATCAGCGAAGCATCCAACGAGCTCCCCACTAACTTAGAATAGGAAGGCAAGCCTCGGAGCATAACCCAGTTTTCTAAATTCATGCAATGTCTATGATACTTATGTTTGTGCATATACGTTCATAGGAGTTGATTGAAAACCTAGTTGCATGATCTTAGGTACCTATGGTTGGATACTAGTATGATAGGCCGAGTAGCTGCAATGCTAAATAGGAATCAGTAAAACGAGTTTATAGGAGTTGATTGCTTGCTCATGCTATAAACATAAGGATGACGGACGGGACCAGGATTGGTTCCGACTTGGTGGTTTTGTCCCATCTGTCTAGTGATGAAAATGCTAAGGTCGAAATGTGTCAGCATTCACAATCAAGTGTTTGAAAGTACTAATCTCATGCCTAGTATGGGATAGGAAGCCTAGTACATGATTGAACCGAGATGTGGGCATACTCCCCGCTCTCTCTGAAACGGAGTTCCCTTGATGCATCATATGGGTACAAGTGTAGTCACGGTACGACGACGTTCCGGGACCGTGGGGCCTTGTATCCAAGGGAAGTGGGCCCTAGCCATGTGCTTGGGAATTGATGGGGATGACTGACATGTGTGGACCCGTAGTGGTACGCAATGTCGTGGGATTAGGTTCACCTTGCATGCAAGGTTAAGAAACTCGATTCGAATCATCTGCCTCTCACAGCTTGAGACTGCTTGACTACTATGCTGCACTGAGTAACAAGTGGAACAGAGAATGATTATCTTAATGATGATGCTTGGCATAAAATGTTTGCTCAACTTGCTTGCTTAGAACAGGTTGCTTACCTAGAATAAATAGTCTACTAGAACCTGCTGCTAAAACTTGAAAGTAAGGATCTACTTAGATACTTTTGGCAAAAACAAATCCCTCCGCAAAAAAGCTTTGCATGTCTAGAACTCAGTGGAATAGTTGCCACCTTACGGGTAGGTCTTGTTGAGTATTACTTGTGGCTTTACTTTCAAGTAACTTAGATGTTAGTGCTTTTGCTGAAAGTGTGACTTGGCCGACCCAGCTCCCTCTGGGTTGGACGGTCGAGTGGGACCCGTCCTCAGTCGGTGAGGACTGTGGTAACGGACGTCATGGTTAGCTTCGCCATGATGTTTCTGCTTCAACATGTAGTTGCCATCCTTTTTCCGCTTCTTAAATTTTGAACAATTTACTTTATGCACTTTCGAACTTCTGTGATGTAATAAATAAAGTGGGACCTATGTATTAAACTACTGGAATGTTGTAATCTCTGGACTCGCCTTCATGTGAGATGCTTTTCGTTTCGGTCGGAGACAAGTGGTTTATTGGGTATAACCCGACAAACTACCAAATTGGCTTGATTAAAGTGTCAGTTCGCATGTGAGGTGAAGATGAGAACACTTTAGCCAGGTTAAATCCTAAAATAAATCCAGAAAAAAATTATTTCCTATGTTTGCTCTTGTTTAGCATGCGCATGAACATGCCCATAATTCGCCCAGCTCCCCTTATTTCCTCACGTTTTCATGTGTTTTGAGTCGAAACTTATAGGATGTAAAGTTTGAATTGGAACCTTTGTTTGCTTTTTTTTCTTAAGTGTGAATTGAAAACTTTGGTTGATCAACACGACACGTGCGCTGCCTGATCGTCAGCGGCGATCGAGCGCAGTTGCATTGCATCAATCGGCGACGGACACAACAACGTCGACCAACGCGCGTCCATGCACGGTGGTGCGCCAACATGGTGGCATGCTGCCCGATTCCATTGGCTTCACGACAGCTCTAGATTCAACAATTAAATGACAAACATGGAGGTGGCTTGACATCCACGGCCAACGGTGCTCAAGGGCTCCGTTGGTTCTCGGCGGCACTCCGATTGCTTCCCCACGAGGAATGGTGAGGTGCGGCGGCAAGCTACAAAGAGTAGCGGCGCTAAATTAGGACATTGCAAGTAATTGATGGGCTACGACGATACCCTATCTGCTCTCGGCCCACTCGAGACCTGAGTCTCGGCCCAGCCAATATAATCTTGCTTGGCATCCATGGAATGCAACTGCCTCAAACCCTGACGCCGCCACCGATAGCGTCGGCTGCGCGCCCACGCTACTAGCTCCTACTTCTCCCTCGTAGCCGCACAACACACCCCATAACTCTGCCCAGCTCATCATAGCTAGACAGAGTCTCGTCGACATTCTCCCTTCCTACTATATTGGCGGATTTCTTTTACACAACTGATGGGTCGCATCAAAAGGTGCAAGAAGGCGGCCAAATCCAAGAAGAAGAAGGTGCCAGATATATGCATCATGTTACCTAATTAGTCTGTTTCGAATTTCGATCACTCATCAGTGTTTCCTGACCCCAATTTCTGTATTCCCTGGCTGAAGCAACTCGGTGAGCCTTCGTCGTCATCCGCCATCGAGGCCGTGAAACGTGAAACAACCCATCCTGTTATTTTCTTCGTGTCTCCTGAACGTGTGGAGACTGCACATGACTGCTGAGTGCTGAACATCAATGTTCCCTATTTCATTTGTTAAGTTAGAGCTGGAATCTTTTATCATTGTTAATTACGAAAAAGTTAAGGAACTTTTTTGCAAAATAACCATGACGGTTGGAAGAAACAACCGCACTTTAATATTATTATTAGGTATAGATTATAAACTTTTTCAGTAAATGGATCACAATAGAAACTTACTAGGGTCAAGTTATATATCTAGTAAGTAGGGCTGGATCGTGGCTCTCATGCATTTTTCACAATCCAACTCAACGCTATTTATTTTTAACTCAAAATTATATAATATTATAGCCTGATCTTTATTGAACTTGATCCTTAAAATTTGCTAGTCTAAATTGGAGGACCCTTTACCACCCCTACACCAAGGGACCAAATCGTAAAGTGGTGATTGAGAATCTAACTAGTTTATCATCATATTGGAATTTAAGAGACCAAAATGAGCCTCGGAACATGGTACTCGAAGACCATGGCTTATTGACTACAAAAGTTTGCTTTCCACATGAAATTTCCGTTACACATGTGAGTGCTCGTGCAGCAAGTCACGGCTATTAAATCTTTTTCCTCCATGCTTCCCTTTTCCAAGCCAATTCCAATGGATTTAATGTATGGGCCCACGAGTTTTCTATTTACTTTCCATATGAAATTTCCGTTACACACTTGAGTACTCGTGGCGCAATGTGTAAAACACGGGGTTGGCAAGCATGTCTCGAATCTTTTCCTCCCTGCTTCCCTCTTCCCTAGCTAATTCCCTTGGATGACATGTATGGGACCGCGAGTTCTCTAGTTGCTTCCTTTTGTCTTCTCAGGTGGCTCAACTATCTCTCTCTTGTTTCCCTCTTTTACTCCATTCATTATATCTTCTATGATTTGTTTGTACCAACACATCATTAGAGAAGTATGAAGGTGGAGTCTCTAGTATTGCGACTGACTGCCAGAGGCGGAGCTTCAGAAAAAAAAAGAAAAAAAGCCGAGGGGCAGTCCATGTAAATGAACATTGAACATCATTAAATAGTACAAAATTATTGTGCAACCAAATGAAAATTGCATTGAGGGAGGGAGGGGGTCATGGGCCCATGGCCACTTTGGGGTGCCCTAAGCTTTGCACCTTATGGCTACCCTCCTCTACATCTAAATCTATAGTAAGGGAACACGAGATGAAGTAAAAATGCCATGTATCCTCCCCTTTTTAGTAGAATTTTTTAATTTTTTCATTAATTTTCTGTATCAAGGTTTCTAAATACTTTTTTTCCCTAAAAGAATGTAGAAAATGTCTGGTTCTTTTCTAAAAGCTTCTATACGAATTTATTTCTAAAAACTTCTCCAAATACTCTACTTTGAAAATCTTTTCTAATTAGAAATTCTTATAGCATTAGTAGCACTCGATACAAATGGTTTTGCTAACTTAACACTCTTCACATAGTTTCGAGCTCGAGCTTTTCTCGGGTTTGGCTCAGGCCGCACAAACATTTTTAGTGTTAAATAAATGAGAAAATTATTTGGGCCTGACCAGCACGGCCATGCCCAACCCTATTAAACCCCAAGGCCGGGCTCAGCCTAGGCCTTTGGAAATCGTCATGTTATCTCTAGGTAATACTCACTTCTTGGGAAATCATCATGACTTCATATCATATTTATGTGGAAGTACCGATTCCCCTTTGCCCAGCTTCTTGGAGTTGATATGACCAAATGTGACTGCCCTAATATTATATACTCAGTCCGTTCCAAATTGTAGATTGTTTGTAGGTTGTTTGGATTTTCTAAATGTATAAATTCTGCTATATATCTTGATAAAATATGTATATTTAGGTGCATGAAAAAAATTATGTATCTAAAAAAGTTAAAACAACCTATAATTTGTATAATCCATAGATGAGCCCACATTTTAAAGTAAATTTTCTAAGTGCAGTCATCTTTACAAATACGGAGTATACACCCCAGCGGCAGTAATGAAAAAAAAATTTGGCCGAAGAATAGCCCAAGAGCAAAACTTGCGCTCTAGCTAGGGGCAAAGAAAACAGCCCAAGACAAAGACCTTTCCTTTCTTTTGTTGTCATAGGTGACTTCTATCATTAACGTGGGCCCATCTGCGTTGGGCTCCCACAATCCAGCCCATGCAATCTGTGTTTGCCGCTCATCCATCCACTTAAATCCCCTTGATAAATGTAAATGTAAACAAAACTAAAAGAATGAAAGCTTGTGGATTAAATTACTTTTTTTGCTTATGTATTTTGACGAAATGTGGATTACATAGTCCAAAAGGTTAAGTGCAGATAAATCAACCTTGATTGACAGAGCCTTCAACCGAGTGGAGCATCCAGCTCAACTACAAAAAGGGATAAGTGGATATTGTGTTGTTGTAAATCTCAATCCTCAAATTAAGGGATAAATAAAGCCTATGAGATAAAACTAAGAGTAGAAAATTTAGTGCTTTTATAATAAACTATCGCAACATGTCCTGTAGAAATTAAAGTAATATATATGGTTTAAAAAAGTGCAATGCTGAGGACTTGAAACCGACTCCTTACATGTTAAATAAAATGAGAACCAATGAAATTGTTCAGAATGGAACTTGAAGATTTTGGAGTACTATTACAGTATTACGCCCATTGTTGTTAGGTTAATCAACATCACTGAACAACACACACAGTGTCATTGTCAAGTGCTAGCCTGTCAGGTAGAGCGCTGTACCCGGTTTCACATCAACGTCTCTGACCTGTCTGCCCCTTGTATTTTGTCCTTTCCTTCCATGAAAGCAAAATATAGTCATTAGTTCATCACACTAGAGCCACTTGCCGAATACTTGATGTCTATTGATCGGGCATGTTTTAGTCTAGTCATCGTGTGCGTCGACCAATAAGCTCCAAGTGACAATATGCTTGACATATACTCTCAACGGTCACAATATGCTTGACATTTTGGATAAGATCCGACCAAACATATGAAACGTTGACTACCGAAATCGAACATTTAATATGTGAATATTGGTTCTGATCAATAGTTTCGTGATCTTATAAATTTGATAAAAAGTTGGTAATCAAGCCAAATTAATGTAGAATTATCGATCGAATCAATCGCTTTGACAGAAATGTTCGTTTTTTTAAGGGAGACACGCACTATCACAATCAAGCCGTTACGCTGTTGTCCGCTACTTGCCGATTGACAGCAGCCTTGTTGTCCCATTCCCACATGTAAGGTGGTGCTTGGATGGTATATATACCAGTTGTGAATAATACACGTGGAAGATTGTGAAAAGGATGATCACCGAGGCAGGTCTTCAAATTGTATAACAAGTAATTTTACTAAAAGTTCATAACTAGAGGTCGATCAGTTTTAATTTAGGCACCAAATCTCAAATGAGGGAATTAATATTGCTATTTCTTTCCATTAGGCATGAAAAAAAAAACTGCTTTCAGTTTAACACCGAAAGCCTGTATGGCTGGGATAAATTTTGCAATTATGCAGTCGGTATTGCTTTTTGAGAATAACACCCCACTTACAATATACGGTCCATAATATTTTCTAGTTGTCACGAATCAGCGAATTGACCGATAGGTTTATATAGGGAGAACAACCCCCACACAACTCTTCAAAACCATCCTTCCATAGAAAATAAAAAACGGAGCTCCCGGTAATTGAAGTCAATATATGCGCGATTGACACCGTGCTACTGATAGCAGCAACTAGAGCACAACTTGTGTCTTGTGTGAAGCTCCCAAGGAGAGGGCATGCAAATCCAAGAAACAGAGAGCTGGCTGTGATGCTGGCTGAGAACGGCATCGCAATCGTGTTGGAATAAAGACTTGACGCCCAACTTGAGTGCTCCAAACCAACCGTCCTGAAAAGGGCATTCCACAATGGTTGCAACACGGGTTATCCTCTCATCATGCACCATACATCCATTGCTGCGCGTGCGTGGACTTGTTCCACAATGGAATGCTGTGGACTTTGTTTCTCTATCTAGGCAAGGTATGAAAATGCGGCTAAGAATCATTTATTTATCCCCTAAATTTGCAGCAATGGTTAAACAATTAATATCTGCGCTTATCTAACTAGCCGGAAATTTTCTGAAAAATAATTGAACTATATAGTGCACGATAGATAATTCCTAGTAGCAACATTGATATACATTGTACAAGCATCAAGTACATAAGTTTTGCGATATCAAAATAAAATCATAATTAAATACCCCACTAAAATGCGCGGCATGTATGTGTGTGGTTGGATAACTATTTGTGATATGTAACACATTTTATTTCACTCATAGGCTCCTAGCTCAGTTATTTAGGCCCATATGTTACTGTTTCTTGTTCTTTATTTTTTTTCAATCCAATATAATTCTCTTTAGCATCTCATTACATATTTCTTTTACATTTACATAATTAAAGTAATATGTTTAATATTTGCTTACCCATAGCTTAAAAGAATTATGTTTGAATATTGCGGAATTGTGATTTCCATTGTGGGCTTGTGGCCCACCATGGAACCAGTCTATCAAAGAACAGAAAGCAAAACACTAGCTAAGGCTTAGATATGGCTTGTTGCTCGATCTGAGATGACACTTGAAATCAGAAGTGGGTCCTAACCTAATCCACTTCCCTTTTCCACGTGTAAAGAGCGAGCCGAGCAAACAGCCAATTGCACACATGACATTTCCTATGCAAAATCTTTGTAGATTGGTTATAAAGGACTCTGAGCCAATCTAGAAATATTCAGATGACGGGTTTAAGGCTTTAAGCCAGTCACTAAGACAATAGCCAAGGAACCGAGCTAGATTGTTACATTGCTGTGACACTGATGAGCCAACATACTCCAACGGTGACATCCAACCAAATAACTTGCCCTCATCTTCTTCATACTGATTGGACTTAAACAGGCTGTAAATTATGTTCATATGTTTCCCTCTCTTGATACACAGTTACAGTGATCCCAAACACAATCTGCTGATCGGATCGCAGCCTGGTAAGATCTACCGTCCAGCCTTTAAAAGTGCTCATATGTGTCGAGTCAGAATCCATCAGAACTTATCTCAAACAGATTTGATCAACTTCCAAACGGTCCTAGTTCCTTTTTTTTAACGAACCGCATAAGATTGTGCGAGTTTTTGATATAGCAGAAAAAATATAAGACTACAGCGGAGGCTAGGAAAAAGAAAAGAAAAGGAAAAAACAGCTAAACTCGTCCGGTTGAATTGGGACATCAACGTGGGTAACCACTAAGCTCAATAAACCGCCAAATCCGATCGGTTGGATTGGGATATCAACACGGTCGCACCACTCCACTCAAACAGCAACAGCAGAGCACACAACATCACTCGACGTGCAACAAGGTACCCCCGACAATCTCACACTCATGTAGTTGCCGAACCTACAGGTGTGACTCCGCGTCGATAGGGAACCGAAAGGAGCAGACTGCACTACACCAAGAAGGCCACCGCTATACAGGACCCTTCGCCGTAATGCCGCTGCAACACCACACTCCACTCAATAGAGTGAAACCACCAGATCCAGATCTCTCGTAGGCTGCCTCGCAATTGGCACTATGAAAACACAACATACGGGGCCTCGCCACATCCGCCGTTGGACTCCACCTCGCTCTCGTCACTTCAAAGACACACCGCGCACGGGGCCTCGCCACGTCCGCCACAGTATTTCATGTCACGAATCTGTTTCTTTAGTCGCCGTCGGAATGTTGAGTAATGTTGCCCTGCTTCCCAAGGTATCCATCAAACCGCCAAACTGTCACCGCATGTCGACTTTGCTTTGTTGCTCGTGCACAAAACCTCCGACACCGTGCCAGCAAGCCAAAAAAGTTGTTTGCGCCGTCTCCCTAAAAATGACGCCTTCAAGAAGGGCACGACGCCAATGGCGCCGCCATCACTCGTCCAGAAACTGGATAGGGTTTTCATCCATAAAACCCCGTGCAGTAGGAATAGAGCTCCAACATGGCGCCTCCAAAGGGGACAACGACGCCCAAGGGCGCTGCCGCCATCGCCACCAGCAAGATTGCTAGTAAGGACTTTCGCCCGGAGCATAACATCCCTAGTCGTTGCACGCCCTCAGTCCGGTAGTACCGAGACCATGGCCATAGGAAACCCACCTGGGGTGGCGTCACCGCCGAGCCTCCTCACGCCGCGCTGCACTGCCACGCCTCCTTGCTTTCTACTGCCGCCGCGCTGCCTCTGCGCACCTCGCCAAGCCGCCGCAGCACGGCCCCATTGTGCGTGCAGCCGGGTCGCCTCCACCTTGCCTGCTCGCTGCCGTGGCCACGCCACGTGCGTTCCACGGCCACCACGCCGCCCGACCGAGCCACTGCTGGACCATCACCGCACTGCCACCGCGCAGCCGCGTGCCCCTCTCGCGCAGCGCCAGCTGCCTTAGCGCGACCTCCTCGCGCCAATCTTCGCCGCATCGCGGCCGTCCCTGAGCCACCGCCGTAGCAGAGGTGAGCCGCGCCGCTCATGGCCGAAGCTTCCCCCGGCCGTGTTGCTCACTCTGGCGCGCACCATCTCCACACGGTCATCGAGGAGCCACCTCCTCACCGCCCTCTCAGCTGCCGCTCGAGCCCAAATCCTCCCAGCGTGCACCACCAGGCCACTCCGTTCAGCCACCGCTGCCCCACATAAGCGCGCGTAGCTGGCCTGCGCCACCACATCCCGCCAAGCTGCTTCACCACCCCATGCCAAGCCATGGCAGCCGCGTCTCCACCGGCTGCCATGGACGCAACTCCACTCAAGGAAGGGACATACCCAGCCGAGGGATGGCAGGTCCACCCCAGGGGATAGCTAACACTGGTAGAGAATTGACCTTTAGTCCCGGTTGGTAGGGTGCATATCTCTCGGATATCCATCCGGGATAAACCAACCGGGACGAAAGGGGGGGGGGGTCTTTAGTCCCGGGTCTTTTAACCGGGAGTAAAGGACCCCCTTTAGTCCCGGTTGGATTTCCCAACCGAGACTAAAGGGGTCCCCTTTAGTCCCGGCTCAATTCCAACCGGGACTAAATGGCGCTTGCATGGCACTGCCGTGACGCCTGAATTTTTCATGCATGCATCACGTATACGTATAGTAGTACCGCGACCCTTTTAATTTGTTAACCTTGTAGTTGAGATTTTTTTAGAACGAAATCAACTAGTATTTAAACGAATGGGATTTGTAATTATACAATTACTATATATATACACAATCCTTATACACAATCCATATACACAATTCATATACACAATTCAACTAGCTTAATTAGTACAAATCGATCATATATACAAATAAATCAAAGTATCTTCCTACGATCTTCCCGTCGTGGTGTTGCTGATCGGAGTGTCTAATTGTCGTCCATCGTAATAAAATTCTCCTCTTGGATCTACCACCTCGTCCATTATGAATCCAATGAGACCTTCACATATTGCTGCTACTCTTTCTTCCTTCAAGAGTCCTTGTTGAATATTTAACATCTATAATTTGGAAATTTGTGAATGTTACATGAACAAATACATATAAGGAGCTAGAAAATAATTAACTAGTAATATATTTATTTTACGTACTTTAAAGTTGTGCGGCGTCATCTTCGGTCCCTTGGGTCCCAAAAAACTGTGCATGTGCTCACAGATGTAGTAGCCACATAGATTATTCCCGGGTTCCTGTCTTAAGCACTTCAGTGCGGAAAAAAATAAGTTATGAACTATTCGTGTTATACAATGTAATAAATGTGCAGACTTCATACGTACCGGGAAGTCTGTGTTCCATGTAAGATTTTCTTTGAATGGACCTTTGTGTGTCCTTATGAATTGTTTCCATGCGCTGCGGATTAGAATAATGAATGACATAGTGTAACAGGGATAAAATTTAGGAAATAAATTTTTGCATAGAGATAAAGGTCCAGAATTATTACAAGCCTAGCATGTCTTGCAATTCTTGGTAGTCCACCGGATCTTTCCTTAACGAATCAAAGACAGTGACGTGGCTTCTTTCAGGCTCAATTATAATAAGGATCCAGTGGAAGCTGCGTGCGTAAAATGTTTATGCATATTAGAGCTAACTAACATGTAGAGATAAGGAAAAAGACATCGAAAGTAGACGGTATACACACACTTACTTGAAGTTGTATGGAAGTAGTATGAAATCCTTGAATGTTTGTTTGTGTAGGAAATTGTATATTTCCGCAAAGGTTTTTTCCGGCGCTAATTGTATCTGTTGTTGGTTAACTACAGATGGATCCATGAAGCCTACATGTAGGTACGCCTCTCGGCGGCATGTCTGAATTAGCATCCTACATGAAATGGAAGATGAAGTTAGTACGGTGACGCACGCCAAAATTTACATGTAGAGATAATAAACGGACACTTACAGAATCCAAGCGCTGATCAGAGAGACGTCCAGGGCATCATGATGGTACACTTCATATATATCCTTGAAGTCTAGTCACAGCACTTTCTCCCCTTCACCGTGAAAATCTATTGGTTTTACCTTCATGCCGATCATCTCCCTCGAGTCGGCGGATGCCATCATGTACCATTGATGGAATTCGTACAACTTTGTTGATAGCTTCCGTAGCATTGAAGGCTTTACTAGAGGTTTGCCTAGCTCATAAGGCCATCTCGGCTCAGGGGGCGGTGCAGTTGGCGTCTCGACTTGCCCTATGCATTCATCAAGTCCCAGACCTGTTTTTTCCATGAACTTCAATATATTTGCTTGTTGATCCAAGGGCATTGCTTTTACCCGTTGAGCATCTTTTTTTGATAAATGGCTGAGGTCGGGGACTGGACCGCTGGAGGATGATTTTCCTTTTCTTTTATCCTTTTCATCAGCCTTTACTAGAGCCCGTTCATAGTTTGACAAGAGTGGTATCCTTTTCTTGGCTCCTTCCTCCATCCTGATAAAAAAGTTTAAATCTCGCCGACTTACTGGCGGTGGCTGCATCTCCCTTGCCTTTTTTAATTCGGCTTGTTTCTTGAACCACTCACTGGCCTCTCGTTGGATTTCTACCCACTGTTCCACATGAGACATTGCCTCAAAGCGTTCCTTGCGAGCCACTTCAGGGTCGACCTTTGTTTTCTTCTTTCGAGGCTGTCTTTGCTTGGGAGGCGGTGCTCGTGACTTCTTGAGTGGTGCTGCAGGTTCCTTCGAGGGGGCCGCTCTTGGTGCCGGCGACGGTGATCGGGGAGGGGTGTTGTTATTGTCGTCGTCGCTCCCAGCACCAGGATGTGGTGGAGATGGAGACCTTGATATAGATGGAAGAGACGGTCCTGGAGCAGGAGATGCCGGTCTCGAGGTATGAGGAGAAGGTCGCTGCTCGGGATCTACGGGGAGCGGTCTTGAGGTCTGAGGAGATGGCTCCGTGCGGGGAAAAATGATGTAGCGTTTTTTCCATAGAATGATCCCATGAAGCGCATCTGCCAATGTCTTTTCCCCGTCGCCTCCCGGGAAGTCGAGCTCTAGGGCTTCATACTGGGCATCTACTATTTGCTCGACGCAGACGCTGGCGTAGCCTGTTGGAATGTCCATGCCATGACTGCTCTGCCCTGCCAGCGTTGGTAACGCACTCCCGTACGCTACCTGTACATATAGCAGAAGTAAACAAGTTGAACTCCGATCTCGAGGCCTGGATCAATTGACAAGATTGCATAAATATTATGTATAAGTATACCTTAATAGTGAGGTTGCCGACCGGTGCATGCAGCTCACATGAGGTCCGTTGCGTGATGGCATCCACGGGGAACCGTTGCTCCTCCACGGGTAACCTGGGCCTCTGCGCATCGGGGACCCCTGTAGAAGCACAACTGCTCCCGAGGCGTTGAGAAGGGCTGGCGGTGTGAGGATTCGGCATTGCTCCAGATTGCGCCAACTCCGCAACTGCGTCGGCCACCCGCCGATTGATTTCATCGATCATTCTTTGTTCTAGCATCTGCCGCCAGCTCTCCTCCATCTGTTCCTTTCTTCGCTTCCGGCTTCTGTAAGAGGCGCTGTCGCCTCGGAAAGCGAACTTCCACGGAACCACCCCGAACCCCCGGCAACGTCCTGGGTGCTCTGGATTACCGAGGGCCAATGTGAGCTCATCATTTTCTCGGTCCACCCTCAACCTCCCAGCCTTGGAATCTTCAATGTTCTTCATGAGGTGTTCGGCCTTCTCACGTATTGTGTCATTGAAAATCAGCGTCCCATCCTCTTGGCTTAGGGAGCCTCCATGAGCGTAGTACCAGTTCTTTGATCGTTCGGGCCATTCAATAGTTGCAGGTATGATTCCCCGTTCGATCAGATCTTGTTCCATCTTTCTCCACTTGGGAATTGCTGAGCCATACCCACCTCGTCCCAAATGATGGTGGTAGCCCTTCTGACTAGCATTTGCAACGTTGGTCGTGATCTTTTTCACACCTTCTTCACTCCTCTTGTATTCAACAAATGCATCCCAGTGGTCCCTCAACTTTGGCCACGCGTTGAAGTCTGGAGTTTTGCCCTTCTTGATGTAGTGGGTGTCCAGCATCTTCTTGAATGTCTGGAATTGAGTAGCCATCTTCTTAAGCGTCCACGCTTTGACATCCTTCTCGCTATATCCTTCAGGGAATGTGAAATGTCTCTTCACGTCTTCCCACAGCATATTCTTTTCTGCCTCTGGAAGGGCGTACGGATTATCGCTTCTGCCCTTCCATTCTCTGATGCTGATAGGCACGTTGTCCCGGACGATTGCCCCGATTTGACTAACGTACTTCTTTCCTACTTTCTCGGGAGCAACCGGCTTGCCCTCTTCTGTAACTTCGGTGATGACAAGCCTCCCTTCCATCACCTTTGTACGACCTCGGGTCTTCTGCCCTTGTGTCGATCCGGAGGGCTAACAGTTCAAAATTCGTTAATTAGTACGTAGTAGTAGCGATGGCGTGAAACAATACAAGAATGGTTGTATATACCTCGCCGGAACCTTCCGCCACGGCAAGTTGTTGCTACGGCTGTTGCTCTTCATTCCCATCGGCAGACATGTTGAGGAACATGTCCGCCTGGGTGCCCTCTTCATCCGTGTATGATAGTGGAACGTTGTCGCCACTACCATCACCAGCGATTATCTGCTCCATGATATACCTTGCGGTCTCATCGTCTGCCATTTCAACTATTGCTGGAAACATACATGGAATCATACATGACAGTCATAGAAATCATCTTAATACAAATTTGTACAAAGTCCTACAAAGTCCGGAATCATACATGTATATAATGAAATCATAAAATAACATGAATCGTACAAAGTCCGGAATATTTATACAAATTTCTATGAATTTTGACGAATTTCTACAAATTTCTACGAATTTTGACAAATTTCTACAAATTTCTATGAATTTCTACAAATTTCTATGAATTTCTATGAATTTCTAAGAATTTCTATGAATTTATACAAATTTCTATGAATTTATACAAATTTCTATGAATTTTGACAAATTTCTACAAATTTTTATGAATTTCTACGAATTTCTACAAATTTCTACAAATTTTTATGAATTTCTATGAATTTATAAAAATTTCTATGAATTTATACAACTTTCTATGAATTTTGACAAATTTCTACAAATTTTTATGAATTTCTACAAATTTCTACAAATTTCTACAAATTTCTATGAATTTTGACGAATTTTACGAATTTGTATGAATTTCTACAAATTTCTACGAATTTCTACAAATTTCTACGAATTTCTATGAATTTCTACAAATTTCTACGATTTTCTATGAATTTCTACAAATTTTTACGAATTTCTATGAATTTCTACAAATTTCTACAAATTTCTACGAATTTTGACGAATTTCTACGAATTTTGACGAATTTCTACGGCGGCGATAAGGGCGGCGGAGGCGGGACGGCGGCGGTCAGGGCGGCGGTACGGCGGAGGCGGTTCACCGGAACCATGGGCGGTGCCTACTACGTTGTGATGGGCGGCAGGACGGCGGCGATCACGGCGGCTACTCGGCGGCGATCACGACGGCTACAAGGTGCAACCGGAAGCAACTGGGTCATCAACATGTGGCAGTCATGAGTCTTGAGATTTGTAAACTTCTTTTGTTTCATATTTATTATTCCCTTTATATTCGAGGAGTACCTAGACGGGACCTTCATACTATTTAAGCATTCAAACATGCTATCCTTCTCTTCCTTGCTGAGAGTGTAACTGGCAGGACGTAAGTAGTGCTGTCCATTATCTCTCTTTTCCGGATGTAGGTCATCTCGTTGCCCCATGGCTTTCAGGTCCTGTCGTGCTTCCAATGTATCTTTTGAGGTTCCATAAACACCCATGAAGCCTAGCACGTTCACACAAAGATTCTTCGTTAGGTGCATCACGTCTATTGCGTTGCGAACCTCTAGGATTTCCCAATAAGGTAGCTCCCAAAATATTGACTTTTTCTTCCACATGGGTGCATGTCCGTTATCGTCGTTCGGAACAGGTTGGCTACCAAGTCCCTTTCCGAAGACTACATATACATCCTTCATCATCTCGAACACACGCTTTCCATTACGGTGTGCAGGTTTTTTACGATGGTCTGGCGTCCCTTTGAAATGCATCCCGCTCTTTCTCAGCTGGTGGTGAGCAGGGAGAAATCGACGATGACCCATATAGACGACCTTCTTACAGTGCTTCAAGTACATGCTGTCTGTGTCGTCTAAACAGTGGGTGCATGCCCGATATCCCTTATTTGTCTGTCCTGAAAGGTTACTCAATGCAGGCCAATCGTTGATGGTTACGAACAACAGTGCTCGTAGATTAAAGATCTCTTGTCTATCCTCATCCCACACACGTACACCTTCTTCCTTCCAGAGCTGTAAAAGGTCATCAACCAACGGCCTTAGGTACACGTCAATGTCGTTGCCGGGTTGTTTTGGGCCTTGGATAAGCGCCGGCATCATAATGAACTTCCGCTTCATGCACAACCAAGGAGGAAGGTTGAACATACAAAGGGTCACAGGCCAAGTACTATGACCACTACTCAACTCACCGAATGGATTGAATCCATCAGTGCTTAAACCAAACCTTATGTTCCTTGCTTCACTTTCAAAGTCTGGAAACGTTCTATCAATTGATCTCCACTATGCCCCATCTGCGGGGTGTCTCAGCATCTCATCTTCCTTACGGTCTTCTTTATGCCATCGCATCAACTTAGCATTCGCCTTGTTCCTGAACAAGCGCTTTAAGCGTGGTATTATAGGGAAATACCACATCACCTTCGCGGGAACTCTCTTCTTGGGAGACTGCCCCTCGACATCACCAGGATCATCTCGCCTGATCTTATACCGCATGGCTTCGCAGACGGGACAAGCATCCAATTTCTCGTATTCATCACCACGATAGAGGATACAGTCATTAGGGCATGCATGTATCTTCTGAACATCCAATCCGAGAGGGCAAATAATCTGTTTAGCTTCATATGTTGTGAACGGTAATTCATTATTCTCGGGGAGAATCTTCTTGACAATGTTCAACATCCCCTGAAATGCCTTATCGGACACACCATTTTTTGCCTTCCATTGCACAAATTCTAGTGTCGTACCTAGTTTTTTGTGGCCCTGCTGGCAACCTGGGTACAACAATTTTTGGTGATTATCTATCATGCGCTGCAACTTTGCTGCTTGCTTCTCAGTTTCGCAATCTCTGTATGCATCTCGTATCACCTGACCAAGGTCATCAGTAGGGTCATTTTCTGCAAACTCATCTTCATCAGCCTCGCCCATTGTAGTACCTGCAAAAGCTTGGCCTGCAACCCAGTCCGGAATGGTGTCATCTTCCTCCTCCTCCTCTCCATCTTCCATTACAACCCCTAGTTCACCGTGCTTGGTCCAAACCAAATAGTTAGGCATGAAACCGTATTTAAACAAGTGGCTGTGAATAGTCCCCCAGGAATCCTTTGAATACTCCTTCCTGTTATTGCATTGGAAGCATGGACAACATACGAACCCATTCTCTGGCTTGTTCGCTTTTGCCACTTCGAGAAAATAATGCAAGCCATCAATAAACGCCTTGCTCCGCCTGTCTGCATTATACATCAATTGCCGGTCCATCTGCATCGTATTACGCATGAAAATGGATTACACTTGACAATGGATTACGCGTGAAAATCGATTAAAGATCCAAACAACATGGTACAATACAACAACATGAAGATCCAAATACACATATTTAAATTATTATCTTAACACTGCATAAGTTGTTCAACTTGAAGACCGTGTTCATCTCGCGAGGATGTCCTCAGCTAGGCGGCACCGCACTTCGTCATGAAAGAGGTTAGATGCTACGGAAAAGGGGACACGGTCACGATGTCCGTATCCACTCTTTCTCGTAGAATCGAACCTCCTTCTTGACATACGTTGCTACTCGGCGGAGAACATCCTCGGCGAGATGAACACGGTATGCAAGTTCAACAAGTATATGGATTTAAAAAACCATATTTAATTTGATAAGATAAACCGTCTAGACAAGGTAGCATCATTTTTAAACCACTGAAATAATGCATACTATATATGACACATCAATCTCCCTCACATTCTAGCTCAAAATACCTCTCCATTTTTCTACTTCATCATCACATTGTAGCAAATAATCTTTCCATCTCCAAAGCATAAATCAAAGCATAACACAAGGATGAAGTAGCAAACCTTCGCAGCACTTGTTGGCTGAGTCAAATTCCCACGAAAATAAGGGAAAAAACTTCGGGCAGCACCTCCCTTGCTTGGGCACCACCGGAGAATAGGTGAAGCTCAGCTCTCTACCAATGTGCTGGACTGGCTCGGGCTGGAGGAAGAAGAAAGTCTCTGTCTCGGGATATGGTGGGGGATGAGTTTTTATCCCGGTTAAAAACTCCAACCGAGACAAAAGGAAACACCTTTTGTCCCGGTTGGAAGTTTATCCTGGTTGGAGGATCCAACCGGGACTAACCCTTTTATCCCGGTTGGTGCCTCCAACCGGGATAAAAGGGTCCGGCCACCGACGCCCCCCAGCTAGCCGTTGCAACCGGGACTAAAGGGGGGCCTTTAGTCCCGGTTGCAATTACCAACCGGGACTAATGCTCCCCTCCAGATTTCCGCACCCCCCCGCACCCCCTTTTGTCCCGGGCCAACTTTAAACCGGGATAAAAGGGGGTGGATCGAAAGTCAGTTCTCTACTAGTGTAATCCGGCCGCCGTAGCACCGGAGAAGACCCCTCCTCATCGGAGAAAAGGGCGGCGCTGCTCGCCCGACGCGCATCCGTAGCTTCGTCCGAGTAGCTTCGTCCGAAAAGCCCCCGCCACCTTCCTCGCAGGGGCCGGACTTTCGGCCAGCAGCTCGAGCGACGGTAAGGTGGGGAGGAGGAGGAGGGAGGAGACTCGGTGGCGGTAGGACAGTAGGAGCCCCCAAGCCACCTGCGGGAGCGGCGGGGGGAGGCAGAATTGCAACGACCCTAGTTCAAATTGGATCAGAAGGTCCGGAACTTCTTATGCCTAGCCGGACTTGGGTTAATTATCTGTTTGGACAAAAAAAGTTTAGCCGGAAGTTCTGTTCCCACACTGAAAGGTCGAGTATACGGAATGCTGATGTTCAAGCAGACTTTAGCTCTCTTTCCGGGCCAAAATTCAATCAGACATTCCGATTTCGATATCGGAAGTTCTAATATGTTAATTTTGGTTGTCAAAAATAATATTTTCTCCGTGGATAAACCAAGGCTACAGCTACAATTCTGCCATTTTACAATACTGCAGGAAAGTATAGGATCACTTGCATTAGGAAAACATATCTGCGAGCTTTCTTTTCATTATTTTTACACTGAAGCAGCACAGTGATTGCCTCCTTGATTAGTTGGGTCATCCCAAAGGAACGGAAGCAGTTGGTAGGCCTGGGCATAATTGACCGAGGACCGGGAACCGAACCGAAAACCGAGGACCGAACCGAAAGAAACAAAGGGCCTGTTCGCTTCAGCTTATTCAGCTGGCTTATCAGCTACCAAACAGTGTTTTCCTCTCACAACAAATCAGCCATTTTAGCTTTTCAGCCGACTTATAAGCTGAAGCGAACAGGCCCAAAACTGAGAAATTCAGTCCTAGGTTCGGTTCTGACTTTCAACTAACTGAAATTTGATCGGTTACTTCGGTTCTGGCCCTTAGTTAACCGAAATAACTCAGAAAACCAAAGTATACACAATAGTAGTCCAACAGGTCCACCCCAATTATATCCCCAACAGGCCCATCAGCTCTCCTATCCTACTCACCCACACCCCCACCTTCCCGAGAGGCCGAGACCCCAGGCAGCGGTACGTCAGATTTTTTCCCCTCCACCTATACTCGTGACCCGTCTCCTCAGGGGGTGTTTGGGAGGAGAGGCTAAATTTTAGCCCCCGTCACATCGAATGTTTGGACACTAATTAGGAATATTAAACTTAGACTAATTACAAAACTAATTACATAACCTTTAGGCTAAATCGCGAGACGAATCTATTAAGCCTAATTAGTTCATGATTTGACAATATGGTGCTACAGTAACCATTCACTAATGATGGATTAATTAGGCTTAATAGATTCGTCTCGCGATTTAGCCTAGGGGTTCTGCAATTAGTTTTGTAATTAACTTATGTTTAGTCCTCCTAACTAGTATCCGAACATCCGATGTGACAGAGCTAAAGTTTAGCACCCTCCTTCCAAACACCCCCTCAGTATAGTTATTAGGATCGGACCGATAATCGAACCGATAAGGGTGTCGGTTCAATGGTTCATTGGTTCAAACCGTTAGGAAACGATTGAACCACCGCTCCAATAACTTTGGACCGTTGAAGTGAACCGGCACAAATAATTTGAACCGGTCCAATATACCATTGATGATTAGCTGTACATATTATATTATATAGCTCATAAATGACACAATATATAACTATAGTAGTTGCATTCCAAGTTCAAGTGTTCAGCAAACGAACCACAAATTCAAATAACAATTTATTAAATTATTAGGACTAGCCCATCTACTGGAAATTGCACGTATTCACTGAATAATAGCCTATTGACTATTGAGCTCTCACGCAGTGGTACTGCAAGTGTGCTCTATCCATTCAGAATACTACTCAATAGCCTATAGAGTTGCAAACAATTTTGAGTCTCTAGATTCGTGAAGTCTGAACTCTAATCATTGCACAACTTGAATCATTGTAATCTGGAACCTTGGGTGCTGAGTTACCAACCGATAGCCATGTCAGGCAGGCAGGGAGAATCGCGGGCAGATTCCTTGTGGTCTTGTCGAGCGCCGAGCAGGGATTAGTCGGATAGGATGACGACGAGGACGAGGTAGTGAAGGACTGGACTACTGGAGGCACGGAGCAGCAGAGCGCAGCGCTGGCCGCCGGCCCCCGCGGACGTCACTGGGGTGAAGCCGTTGAGCCGCAAGGAGATGAGAGGCCGCCGTCGAGGGTCCGCCGCCGGCAAAGACGAGCACGGGACAAGCTCGAGCTAGCGAGGTGGAGGCATGGAGCGGCCGCCTCCAGAGAAGAACAGGCAGCAGATGCGACGCCGCTGCCGCCATTTGTGCCACGCAAAGCCAAACAAGTGTTGCTCGTAAGAAAGAAAAGTCTTTCCGTTTATACGCCTAGGCCGGTAAGATTGAACTGAATCGACGGAGGGTTCGCATCCGTAAAAATCAAAATCAGTCAGGTTTGTGCGGAACCGGCCGGTTTTTAAAACCAGCCGGTTCATCGGTTTTTACCGGTTCAATTGTATGGGCGGTCTTTTAAGCAAACCGGACCGGTGGAGGCTCTGGTTCGATCTTTTACCGGTCCAACCGCCGGTTCGGTCCTTAATAACTATGATCCTCAGTCCTCCCCATCGCGCCTCCCTACATCTCCTCCTCTTCAATCCTCACGGTTGCCCGATCCTTACGTCCCACGAGCTGCTGGCCGCCCTCGCTCCTTCCCCAATCCCCCATGTCTGTAGGCGAGCGTCGCCCGATGGGCTGGCAAGCGACAACACCTCCTTTCCTCCTCGCGGGTGACGACTCTAGACGCTGGCTTGGCTCTAGAAGACGGCGGATCTGATGAGGTCTGCCTCTGGAGCTCCACCTCCACCAAGCTCTATAAGATCCACAAGCTCTAGATAGGCAACAAGGAGGAGGTGACGTTGGCATTGTAGATAGACAAGGAGGGCCACTGTGGGCAACAAGAACGTGACGTTGGTGCTGCAGATAGACAAGGAGGGCCATTGGTTTTGATTTTTGTTGTTGATTCTTGTGTTTGTTGATTTAAGATCGGTTAGTTCGGTCGGAACCGAAGACTGAACTGAACTAACCGAGATCGAAGTTGTCGGTTCTCAGAAATTTGAAGAACTGATCGGTTCACGTTTTTAGTAACCAAATTTCGTGGAAGGCCGAAGAACCGATTGGTTCGGTTAGGTCTAACCGAATGCCCACCCCTAACAGTTGGGGCCATTAGCCCGAATGCCCACCCCTAACAGTTGGGGCCATTAGCCTCAGTCACGAACTATGTTAATGGTATTTGAGGCACAACTAATGAAATGATTATTGGCAGGAGAACAAACCAGCCTAAACTATATTGGATACCCCATGCTAAAGTTTAGCACCTGTCACATCGAATGTTTGGATATTAATTGTGGCGGAACCGCCCAACTTAAGCTGGTTTAAGTGCGCCTAATCGCTGTCAGAGCAGCAATTATTCGAAACGCACCTAAAACAGCATAAGTCCGGTAGTCCGTCGAGTGTCCCTAGGACTCCTCGAAAGATCCACGGCGTGTTTCATCACCATACATCAGGATAGTATCCGCGATGGGATAATATCAACAAATATTACATTTTTACATACATAATTAAGAGGTACGGGTTATTACAAGACTTCAGGTTGAAACAAACTTAGTGATGCATAGTTAGACAAGCTCTAAGATTAAACATAAGTAGCTTAGGAGAAGATGCGTCGATAACGGTTTTCTAGAGTATTGAGAGACTCAGGTCAATACTCTAGGTCTTCGGGGTCTCCTCCTCGGTAGCTTCCTGTGGAGCTTCTGAAAGATAACCACAAGGGGAAAACCCTGAGTACGGGGTACTCAGCAAGTCTTACCCGACTAACCAATATACTAGTTTTTCTTTGGATTGCATGTCGGCCTTTAGGTGTGCTTGGTTGACACAATTTTTGCCGAAAAGCTTACTATGAGTGCGGCCTTAGTTTTGTCTTTTAGTTTAGTTAAGTTGTTACCTAACCATTCTAGATGATAACAGAAGTAAAAGCAATCACAGCTGTTGATTCATACAGTACTTGGCAATAAAAATTTTATATCACATGAGTTCATGCTACGGAGCTTAACAGCGATCAAGTGCATTCATAACCGAGAATTACGGCGATCCGGATCAATTTACATCCTGCAGGAGAGTACCCCGATCACCCGCATCATACGACTGTCCAGGTCGTACTAGCAACCTCTCGATTAGTAAAGTCAATGATTAGGAACACAACTACCCGGACCCAGGGATGCACCCCCACATGGGACCCCACGTCTGGCCTGATCTCCATGTGAGTTTCAGGCTACACCCCTGCCAATCTCCAGCACGTCAAATGCGGGTACGAAGCATTCCTGATCATCGAATTTACTAACCTACTGGGCTTTACTGGTCCCATACCCAGTAAGTGATCAGAAGTTATCACTTGATCAATGGTTAAGACACGGCCCGGTCCTTAAGCAGATTAATCAGCAGACAGAACTACATCTCTAGCTTCTGTCTGGTTCTATACTTCCAACTATTTTTCCTAAACAGCATGTATGATCAAGAGTTTTCCCTAAGGTTGGTAAACCAAGCATGTAAGCGAGTAAGCAATTCTAGACTTGGGTAGTTTCTAGGATCTGAACAAGTGGCAAAGATGTCCTTAATTCAAGGCATGATCATACACAAGAATAGGTTTCATCCAACTCCTAGACCTAGTGCATACAATAACCAATTAACCTATAACTAGTCACATGAAATAACGACTCCAAAATAGATAGGTATAAATGCACCGGGGCTTGCCTTGATCGATAAAAAGATTAGTAGAAGCCGACGGATTCGCTTCACAGGGGACAAATTCAAACACTTCCTCGGATTCCGAAGGTCCTTCTGAAAATTCCCAGTAATCCTCTTCTGGCGCTTCTGGATCTACGGTACATACATGCAGGGGTTAGAATGCAAACTTTTTAAATAACAGACTTTACAACTTTCCTTCATGATAAAGTTGCAAGCCAATAAAGACTATACGACTTATCACGAATAGGTTGTAAGTCAACACACAAAAGAAATCTAAAAAGATTAACCTAGATTTTTATTTTCTTAATTAACCCTTCCTATAGCTTTTTCTTTTATTTTTAGAAAAAGTGGAAATTATTTTCTAACTTGAAAATCTAATTTCTTATGGGTTAAGAATTATTTGTGATTGATAAAGCATTATTCATATTTTATACATTTTATAAATATTAAGTATTTATTTAATTACCTAAAAAGGAAGGTATTAAATAAATACCTAAATTTTTATTATTTTCCTAGGGTGTAAAAATTTTAATGTATAAAGGAAAATAAAACAAGCCTAATAAAATTGGTTTTACTAATTTTGGACACTCCTACAAATTTCTGTGATTAAAATGGTGCAAAATGAATTTAAACGAATTATTTTGCTAAAGAAATCTAATTTTTCCCCGAAATTCCCCCGGAAAACTTTTCTCACTCACCCACACTCTACCCTCACTCGCGAACACTGGGCCCCCATGGCGCGGACCCCACCTTCCTGTTCAAACTACCCGCCGGCCTTAACCTTCTCCCGACGGGCCTCGCGGGCCGATTTCCTCTTCCCTTCTCTTCTGGTAGCCCAGCATCGGCCCACGGCCCCTTTTTCTTTTCACTTCCTTTCTCTCGCGACGCCGGCCTGCGTCGCTGCTCTGGGCCTCCGGCCTTTTCTTTCCCGGTCACCCGCGCGTGCCACTGGGCCTCAACTCGCCGGCCCAAGATGGCCGCACCGCTTCGGCCTGCGCCTTCCCTCCCCTTCTCTCTCACTGACGCGCGGGCCCAGTGTACAGCTCCTTCTTCCTCCTCCCGCCAAAAGCGCGACCGGAACAGGGGGCGGCGCGGCTCGCCGGCCGGCGCCCTCCCGGCGGCGGGTCTCGACGACAACACCAACCCTAACCCTACACGACCTCGTGCGCGGCGACAGCTTCCCTGGAGACGACCGGAGCTACCTCCTCCACGGCGACGGGCGGCGACTCCCTCGGCCGGCCGTGGCTACTCGCGACTACGGCACATCCTACTCAAACGACTACCCCGACACCATCCTAGGACCCTAGGGACTCGACTACGACTGCTTAAGAAGAAAGAGAGACAGCGCGAGGGGGTTCTCACCGAGAGCGGGTGGTGCGACGGCGGCGGACAGAAGCGGCGGCGATACAAGGTGTCACGGCAAGGAAGCTGAGCAACAAGTTGGTAGGGCTACTGGTGGGGTGTAGGCGGAGGTATGGACGGAAGGAATCGACGGGAGCGGCGGCGTGGAGGTAGAATTTTGCTTGGCGGCGGCGTCTGGCAGAAGAGGCACGGGCGGCGGTAAAAAGAGCGGCGGTGAAAACGGCGGCGCGGGAGCGGTAGTTATTCAAGCGTTTTACCCCTCGCATGGCTGCCACCGTGGTCTACCCGTAGGTGTATGTGGCGAGGAGGTGGCCTAGCTTAGCTAGCTGGCGGACGACCGACGACGGCGGCGGCGCCACGTCCTGGTGCTCAGTCACCGCCCGGGACCTTCAGAGCTTCTCCGCGGTTGATCCTTGATCCGATGGCCTCTTGCGCTTTAACCGAACTTGGAGATAAACTCAAGATCTCCGTCTTTTATTTTGGCCTTAGCTTGAGATAAACACTGGATCACTGGAATTTTGGAAAAGTAGCTCGAGCTGTTTCTGAATTCAACTGAATTAGGGATTCAGTTCGTCAGTTATCGACAGTGGTGTCGACTTCACTTGCCAATCCAATTCAGTGGCCTAAATCTAGTGTTTCCAATCCAACTTCTACCCAAACATGCTCTATATTGTCCCAATATTCCATTTTGATCATAAACCAGTACCTTTCTTGATCCACTTCGCTCTGAATTTAAATCCGAAGTTGATGTCATGTTGCCTTTCAGACTCAGCAAAATTTCAGAGTTTCAGTCATTGGTGATTTTGTGCCGACTTTAGACTGGAATTTGACTCCCTTCCAGTTACTGATCCTGACCAACAACACCCAAATCTGGTAGTCCAAAATTCACACTTCAATATGGTATAGTTGTTCTGGTACACTTGGTTGGAAAATTCTTCAGAATTGAATTTTGAAAACAGACTCTGTAGCTGTTTTTCTGAATTTCTATTTTCGGATGGTGAACAGTAAACCGAGTTCTTCTTTTCTTTCTTTGATTCTTCTGACGACTTTGGCACTAGCATAGCTCAAATTTTTTTTATCCTTGAGTCCTACACATCATTACACTTGTAATCCACATTTTTGGCAAATTTTTCTGAATTTCAAATTTGAAATTCAAATTTCGGTCAAAATTTGGCCGAATTTGATCTTTTTGCCATTTTTCTCCCTTTTCTTTTGGATTTCTTTTTGAATTTTTCATGGTCACTATATTATTTAAAATGGCACTTATTACAGTAATTAGGAGTATTAAACATAGACTAATTACAAAACTAATTACACAGATGGAGTCTAATTTGCGAGACGAATCTATTAAGCCTAATTAGTCCATGATTTGACAATGTGGTGTTACAGTAACCATTTGCTAATGATGAATTAATTAGGCTTAATAGATTCGTGTCGCGAATTAGCACAGGGGTTCTGCAATTAGTTTTATAATTAGCTCATGTTTAGTCCTTCTAATTAGCATCCGAACATCCGATGTGACACTGCTAAAGTTTAGCACCTAGTATCCAAACACCCCCAAATCAATATAGTACGCTTTACATTTTTTCGTTTTTCTATAGTTAGCAGGTTACCAAAATTAAATTACTATCACAAAGATCGTGACTTGTAGGTTTCAATCATTGTAACCTCTACACACCTTGAGGCATTTTACATGGCTGAGATAAAACACGTTACATGGCTGTGATAAAACACATACGCGCACATAGGTACAAATGGACAGCAGCTAGCGCGCTCTTTTTCCTGCCTTGTTGGCTATTTTCCCCATCCAAACCTTTAGTGTGTGTCTGCGTGTTAAAATTATTGCGAACATAAACAAATTGCAAAATTCCTTGCTCAATCGTGCTGCAATTTTTCTAGTGTGCTGCGTTCTCCCTTTTGCAGCCAACATGGGCTTCTTTTTGGGCTTTCTCCCAATGAGGCCAATGCGATGATCTCTAGGATAAATGGCCAAAGGGAACAAGAGGAGAGAAAACAAGATCAGGGGGTGATAATAAATAAGGATATTATCATCATGTCACGGAATTAAAAAGAGCAGGGCACCACCGAATCATGTTGTGGTCGCAGCTGGATCCCTGAGCTGTCTTGCTGTTGGCACTGGCTGTTTTCTGGTTGCTCACTCACGCTGCTGCCCCACTACCCAATATGGGCTGCATAAACAAGGACACTTTTATTTGCTTCGTTACATGTACCAACAACGGCTCTGCCAGTTCGTAAAAAAGAGAGAGACAAAAACAAAAACAAAATGGCTTTGCTATCTCAAACTCATGGACTTTCACACTAGCCCCTTTGTGCCAACTTCCAAGTGGATTTATATCATGAAGTTAGAAAATACTAGCATCCATTGTGTCAAAAAAGTGCCATTTACCTTTGCATCCGCATAATTATAATTTTACGATGACACATTGAACTTGTAAATTCTTTACAAATTAGTGAATCTTACAAGTAATATATTGGCACTTGTTTGTAGTTTGCAAGAGCATGGAAAATTTCATTTTTAGTATCCAAATTCGCCCACTTAACCCATAAATGATTTTGACCTAACTATTTAAGCTAGGACATATGATAAAATCTAATATTTTTTGTATCAGAAGATTCAAAGTTCAAACTACTATGAGATCTTCCCATTCAATAAACAAATCATTTTCATAAATGGAGCCTACATATACCCTTCATGTTAAATAATGCAAGGAGCTCCAGCATTCATTTCTTGGTAGGTCGATTTTGCTAGTGGAGGCGGGCAGTTTCCTCTTGTGTACACTCGGGGTATCCATAGCCTTTATCTCGCAGCTGGTGGGGACCACCAGCATCCCCGCACTACAGAATATCCGTATCAGCATCGCCCACCGTCCGATCATCAAATTCAACGGCTCCTACTCGTCGAAAATTAAGGATCCTCCCGACATTTCCCCAAACACGATCCACCCCGAATAAAGATGCGCAATATTTATTGATTTTCTCGTTCCCCCACCACTAAACGATTTCTCTCCATTCTTCTCCCCCTCCCCTCTTGCCTTCCTTCCTCCCCCCCTCCCCTCTTCTCTTCTCTTGAACACTCCGCCGAAAAATCCGTTTCGTTCGAGATTAGTATCTGGTCCAGTTCGAGGAGGGGTGATTGGAGGAGCAGCCGCCGAATTGTAAGTGCTTTTCATGGGTTTTTGGTTGTTTCTCCCACTGAATTTCGGCCAGGTATGGCCCTGTTCTTGATCCGCTCCAGTTTGTCGTGCGGTTCTGTTTCGATTTGCTTCTCGTGCTGCTTTCCTTCGCGCAGCTTTTGTGTCCCTGCTTGTTCTTCTGTGGATCTTGACCGTTTTCTTTCGGCGATTTGATGCTTGTGCTAGGAAAAATCGAATCTTTGACGCGAATTTGAGCCGACTAATTTACTGTTTTTGCACGGGCGTTTGCTGAGATCTGTAGGTAGTTTACTGCTGAGCTTCTGCGCCAATCCGCCTTCCTGGATTGGATGCGAGCTCGCGGTGGTTCGGCGTCGAATTTGCTCAGAATCTTGGCGTCGGGTCTGAGGTGAGCTGTGTCCTGTGTTTCCTTTGCAGTTTGGTCGGCCGGAGCTCATGATGATGGCGAACGCGAAGCTCCAGAAGCAGGCGCTGCTGCCGCCGCGCAGCCCGTTCCCGACGGCGGCGGCGCCGTCGCCGTACGCCGACCGCGGCCCGATCGCCCGGCCGCAGGGCGCCGCCGCCGCGCACCACCGGCACGGCCACGGGCACCACCAGCGCACGTCGTCCGAGAGCTTCATCGAGGAGCAGCCGCCGTCGTGGCTCGACGACCTGCTCAACGAGCCCGAGACGCCCGCGGCGCGGCAGCACGGCCGGGCCGGGCACCGCAGGTCGTCAAGCGACTCGTTCGCGCTGTTTGACACAGGAGCTGCCAGCGCTGGTGCTTACTCTAATGGTTTCGAGGGGATGGGGGGAGGAGGCGGGCAGCCTGCGCCATGGGGTGGTGTTCAGGAGTACTATGCCAAGTCAGGTTCGTTTGGGAGGGCACATGGCCGGCCATGGGAGCAAGGCATGCCACATTTGGCTGGTTTCAGGCATGGCGGCGGGCTGCCAATGCCGGCGAAAGACAAGGTTGGGGGGCATCATGGGCCACCTAACGCGTTGAGGGATCATGACCATGGCATGGACAAGAGAACTCCTGGTGATGCTGGTCATGATCAAAAGGTTGGGGCGAAGGAAGGTGTGCTGCCGAAGCATGCACAGTCAGAGGCGGACAACAAGCGGGCTAAACAGTGAGTTTGATAACTGCTGAATGTGAATTTTATGTTTTCACACTTGCATGATATTACAATAATAATCACAATATCACTAAGATAATCTGGAAACAGCAAGTATTTTCACCGTAACTTTAAGCACAAATACAAAAGGATCACCCCTTAAATAGACATTTTCTTTATAGCACACACTAAGAATAGTGGAGCTGTTGTTATTTGATGTTTTCTTGAACTTGAGAATACAATTTTCATCCTAAGGAAGTCAGCGGCCTTTTTGTTAAATTTATTCTCTATGCAACAGAGCATTGAATTATTGTGGGCACAATATAGTGGGAATTGTATATTCATTTCTTATGTTTCACTGCCCACATGTGTTGTAACTTAGTGAAAAAGTGGTATTGAGCAGGCCTACAGATTGCAAATGTGTATGTGCCATGAATCTGTGGTTTCTGTACATGCATGGTCAATGGACAGTAGTTTAGAATTGACCCATGGTAACATAATTGAGAAACTGGCTGTTGAGGTTTTCCAGACTGCAACTTGAGAAGTCTTGGATTAATATGTGTCCTCACTTGCCAGTTATAATGGTAGCAAGAATGTGGCAAATTTTATTTTGCACTGGCTGAAAGCAAGGATATCCTAATCTAGACTTGTCAATTGAAATCTGGAATCATACAATTAAATATTTAAATTAGGACATCATGCAATTCAATCAATCCTATTTGTTGAGATTACAATGATTGTGTGTTTTTTATGCATTAAGGTGTACTTTTCAATTGGTTGCAGGCAATATGCTCAGAGGTCCCGCGTCCGCAAGCTTCAGTATATTGCAGAGCTGGAGGGTCGAGTTCAGGCATTACAGGTGAGCTTACTGCATGAATGGATTTCATTTCTCTTATAAAATGTGGTGTTATATGTCACAAAAAGAAACCAATGTTTGAATGATGCAGTCAGAAGGGGTAGATGTGTCTGCTGAAATGGAGTTTCTTACCCAGCAGAATATTATCCTAGACCTGGAAAATAAAGCTTTGAAGCAGAGATTGGAGAGTCTAGCACAGGAGCAACTAATTAAACGCTGTAAGTATTCTCCCTTGTAATTCGTTTCTCTTATCTTTGAATTCTGCTCTCCACCTGAATCATTTCAGTATGCATTAAGTTTTCCTGAGATATTAATAATGTGACAAGATATACATTCTAGCTTAGGACATTGAGTCAAGCTTAGGACATTGAGTCAAATATAATTCTTCAGTTAACTGGATAGTGGCTCTAGTTGTTTTTCTTATTTTTCCGTTTTATTCCCATGCTGCATCCTATGATGCTGAAGAGGACATGTAAAGTAATTCATATTAAGCATCTACAAAGAGGACAAATATTTTTTGGAACAATGTCTTATCAATTGAAGCAACCAAAAGAATAAACTCCCAACTCCAAAGTGAGGCATATGATTGACTTGTTTCCTCAGTTAGATGAATGATGTCTATGCATCTATGGCTGAACCTTCGACCGAGCTATTCTGAGAATTTTTGGTTTTAACTTGTATTGGATTCAGTTGACATACCACGCTTGTTTGATTAATTCAAAGACCCAAGGAACCTGTAACTAAAAGCTGGAAAACTGAACTACCTACTACCTAGCCAAGCTAAACTTGGCTAACCCAGTTTGCAACCTTTACCAAGATGTGCAAGGAATCATACAATTTGGAGAAGCATGGTGAAACCAATAACAGCTGAAATTCTGTATGCAAGTATACATACAATTTCTTTGTGACCTCTCAATAGCCCAATATGCATGCTGAGCTTAAGGTCATAGTTCACGGTGTATACTTAAAAACCAAATGAATAACTGTTGCTTGCCAAAATGAGTAACCGTTTCATATATCCAATTATCCATGCATATTGCTTTCTACCCGTCCATTATATGGCCAGTCAAATACATAATCAACATGTCAGTGGTTATATTTCATATGGCCTTCAATATGTTGTTGACTTGTTATATCCACTTTTCAGTCAAACAGTAATGTACCTTGGAAATTTAATTGGCTTCAAAACAAAAATACAAGGGCTTATATTTAGCAAAAGTGACTAATTAACTGGTATCCAATCAGAACTAAGTATCTTTCTTTCATTGATTTTCATTTCATCACGAGCAATGCATTGCTTTGTTGATACTGAATGGCAGCTAAGAATTTTTATTCTGATAAGAAAAATCAGTTGTCTGAACATTCTTTCTCAATTTCGCAGTTCAACAAGAGATGTTTGAGCGGGAAATTGGTCGTCTCAGATCACTATATCAGCAGCAGCAGCAACAGCAACAGTCTCCTGTCCTTGTTCGTAGTAATAGCAGAGACCTTGATGCCCAGTTTGCCAACTTGACTCTGAAACACAAAGACCCCAACTCAGGCCGGGATGCTCTCTCTGGGTCTCTTCGTACTTGATTCTTTTCATCCTTCCGTTCTTGTGGGTTCTGTATCAGTTGCCACCACTGTGTGGCTGTCATCTCCATCAAGAAAGGAGAAGTGCGCTTGGATTGCGTGAATAACACCGGAAAATGCTAATAGCTATGGATCTGATCTTTATTCTTTCGGGATATGCACCTGGCGGTCATCCTCAGCTTGCGTCCATTGTTGATGCTCGACCAGTCGGCGGTGTTTAGGGTTTTATTTTTAGTTATTAGATGCCTTTCGTGCATCATTGTACCATTACGCATGCTAGGGTTCTAATCTTCGTGCATCGTAGCCGTGTTTGGATTAGTTCTGTCTTATCAGTGGAATGTGGAGCACTAGTCAGCATCAGATAAGTTGCTTTGAAAATGTGCCACATCTCTGATAAATGTATGTTGTGTTATTATTTATCAGTACTCAATAAGCTAGTACGAATGAAGTATTAGCGTTTTTCAGATTTCAGGTTGTCCTTGATGTTGCGAGTCTCCTATGAAACTCCTGTCAATTGCACAACCATTTCAATTTGTGCTATGCGTCTTCAGTTTTTTTTTTTCCATTTGCTCTCAAGGAAACATTGTTCGTTGTTAAAATTTGGTCTCATACCATTCATGACAAAACTGTATGTTCTCTCTGCAAGAGCTGTTGTAGGTATGGTTTTAAATTTTAGAAACTAAAGCAGAGGCAATAATCAAAGGCATAATTGAGTCAGTTGCACAAACCTAAATTTTCCTTTGATTCAATTCGTTGGCAGATTGTAAAATTTAGTCTGTAAATGGCTATAACTGTGTTGTGTATGGCAAAGCCCATCATGGTAGCTGGTGCTTTTACTCCATTCGAGAAAACCACAAGTATATTTGTTGAAGAGTTTGATATTGGAGCATCCATATGACTCAGCAACAGAAATGTGTGTATCCAGTACCCTTCTGGAAACTTATACTACACATTATTTAAGTCGTGATAAATATCGGTGAAAGTAGTTATGCAATAAATTGCAAGAGTTTTAGTGTTACACAAAAGGAAGCCCATGCATACAGCAATTACACACCTCTCAAAGTGACAATGAGCTCCATAAAGCTTCAGTGTTTGGAGATTAAGCAAATCGGCATAAAGCCATAAAATATCGCTGTTCTATTTCTGATCAATGTCCATTTGTTCTGCAGGTTCCTTCGCTCTATGGCTAGCCACTGCGTTGTCAAAAGTCCCTCTGACATGCTGGCACATAACCATCAGATCCTGCAAAGCATCTTTCAATACATCCTTTGCTGGATCTCCTGCCAATAGAACAAACATGCGTCAGGAGTCTGAGCATCCTCTTCAGGGAAGCAACAAAACTGTTGGCATCACTTTGTCATCTAAGTAGAATGTAAACTGAAGCATCAATATTGCATTAGCAGGTGTTTTAGCAAATAACCAACACCTGGAACAAACAGCATATTAGATCTGTAGTTTCTGGGAATAAACATTCATCAAGTTCCAAACACATCTTAGTGTCGAATATGACAAATGATTCAGCGCATCATGGCTGCCATACTAATACTGATGTATTAGGAAAAAGTAAAAAAACCACCTATGCAAGGTACAGGTACTAGAGTACTAGACATTATTGTTGGAAATAGCCAGGACAACGAATATGATTCTTGCAAATTCACTAAATAAGCATTAAGTTGAGAACATCAATACAGTGGCTTCAGCCTTCAGTATATTCGACAATGACCAAAGGAAACACCAGAATTCCAGGATAATATTTCACTTCATGGTACCTGTTGTCTGAACTCTAATGTTGACCTTCTTGTCAGCAGGATGAGGGATACTATATCCACAAAATGCTACCCTTGGGCTGTGAAGACAGAAAGAATGTCAGATATACATTACTAGTAGCCTTGAATTACAAAATATACAACATTTCTGGTATCCATATCAATTTTTTCTGCAAGGTTGACTGAATGTTTTCCATCACAATTCCTAATAATAAATTACAATGCAACAAATGGTTTAATGATGACATCATTTTGTATGTATGTTTCTTTGGAGTTGACTTGAACGTTTACATGTCCTATATTTAGTAATGAAATTTGAACATTGGGCACTAAACATTGCCGTGGGACTTAGTGTATGTATGGAACTTAAAGAGACCTGGCATATTTATGAAAAAAAGTATAGCCTTAAGGGTGTCTTGGGACTCGGGCAATGCATGAAAGAAAAAAAGTAAAACTTCACGTCTACCTTACTCTATGCTTGAGATGTCCAGATCTTTAAACCTTAGGGTGTGTAACTTGTTATGGAACAAAGCACAGTAATGTGAATATGAAAACTCATCTAAAATTGGTGCAAACACAAAACAATACAAATGATAGTTGATAACTATATCAAGAGACCAAGAGTAATTCACAAATTAGAACCATGTGCACCTTTTCTAATATTTGTGATTTCTAGTGATCAGAACCTGACAAAGAATTGTAATACCATCATTTTGCATAAATACCAGTTTGCAGTATGACAAATACATCCCAATGTTATTACTACTTTTCTTCTTGTATTGTCCCCCTGAGCATCATGGATTAAATGGCTGCACCAAAAATCCCTTAACAACAAATGGTTGTTGTTTTCATCTGGTAATAACAGTTGTTTGCCTGAGCTACATACTCCAAAGTAATGGCAAAGTTTCAGTCATGATCCACTAAGACAAGTCAACCTAGTTTTTGAGTCCCAAAACTGGGAATGCCAAATTCTGGCAGCAGCTTATTCTCCCTTCCAACTAAGTTTCATATCCGTGAACCACAAAGATAGATCGATCTGGCTTGTGAATACCAAAACTAGAAACATAAAAAAATACAAAATCTGGCAGCACCAGAAGTTCTCCCTTCCGATACTAATATAAGTAGAAATAATGTAGCCATAAATTTGCTAAAATCAGGTCACAGATCAGGTAATGACTGACCATTCTAGTGCCTTATGCCAGAATGTAAATGTAAAGTCATATTGAAGTCCCAAAGACAGGGAATCGCTGATTATGGCTATGAAGAATAAAAGTCATGGTCAGCTACTGGAATTTTGTACCCGGCTCTTACTGAGATGGGTGTTAGATTTCCCTATGCAACCGAGCTACAAACACCAACAGGCCTTGAAGACAATCTACTGACCGTCCTTCCATCCACCGTTTCCAACTCCAAGGACGCTGTTTTGCCTCTATCGGACTATATGGCAACACAAACTCAGCGTTCCACGTATCACAAGCGGGATAAATACGGATTGTTCAGAGACTGGATAATGACGAAGGGGGAACAAGACAGCTGGCTCCACTTACTCCTGGTTGAGGACGAATCTGGCGGAGTTGGCGAGGGTGTGGTCCTCCTCCATGATGGAGAAGGTCGACGCGGTCGAGTCCGTCGCCGACCCGTGCTCCATCGCCGCCCCGCCTCCCTCAGGTCCGGCGAGCTGCTCGAAACTCAATTACTCAAACATTGGAAGGAAAAGAAGTACAAAAGATGTGAGGAAACGAAACCAAACGAGAAATCAATCAGAACGAAGAGACTCACCGGTGGTTGAGATTTCAGGGAGGATTTGAGCGTGCGCAAGAAATTTCTGGCGCGGGAGCTGGGACGGGGGGAGGGTGGCGGGTGGCGGCGCAGTGCTCGAACAGATGACAAGGGCGGGGGCGATTGGCAGCCGCGCGGCCGCCGATGATGGATGCGTGGATCTCTATTTCGTCATTTCGCACGGCCCACCACGAGCAGCCCACAAGAAAAGGCCTGGGGGAGAAGCAGGCCACGAAAGGGCCCATTAGTAGGTTCCGTTGTTTTCTTCCCCCCTTTTCCCCTGATTATTATTTTCCCCAATTCACAATTGCTACGATCCAAGAGTTTCGAAAAAAATTCTTCCCTAAAACTATATATTGGAACTCTTCTAAACTTTTTTTCCTAAAAATATATTAACCCATAGCAGATCGCTAATAACTAGCTCCAATATTTCAAAATAGACTATATCATTATAATTGGACCTATTAATTAGGCTGCTCACTTCCTCCTCACGCATGCACCTGCCCCTCGCGACCTCTAGCGGCTCTCATCCTTCTTGTTCACCTGTTCTGCTTGAGGAAGCCTCAGCCCGAACCAAGATTCGACCTATCCCAGTGATAGAAACCGTGCATGGCCATCAACTATCTTGCGTAGTTGCTTCATGTTTACATTTCACTAGTTAACTGTTTATTAGTCCACAAGCAGCTTCGGGTAGCTCTTGGCATCGCACGGGACTATAGCGTCGACCCCTCGTTGATCTGCGTGGCCGCCGCTAGCGCATCGGCGACCTCGTCCATCCCGCCACCTCCCCTCCCCGCGTTGCTCCCCATGGCCGCGGCGACCTTCTCAGCATCCACCCACGTGGCCGCCCTGTTGCTTCCCGCCGGCATGACGGACGCGGTGCCGCCCAGCACGTCCCTAAGCATCACCACCTTCTCCACCTCGTCGCCATCGCGCGCATCGGTGGCAGCGGCTTCACGTTCATTCGCCTCCACGGCTAGGTGCGCCGCGGCGGCGATGCCGCCGGGACAGCGCGGCCCAACCCCGGCGTGTGCGGGAAGACTGATTGGGGGAGGAGAAAATCGCGCAAATATGCGCGGCGACAGGCTCTGTTTTAGTGTTGCCAATAGTTTGGGGAAGTTTTGGAGGAACGGTTGGAGTTCTTTTTTTCCTTTTTTCTCCCTAAATAAGGTATTAGAGCAACTCCGAGAGTACTTTAAAAAATTCTTCCCCAAAAATATGTATTGGGGGTTTTTTCAAAAAAAATTTCCCCCAAAAGTATATCAATCCACAGCAGATCGCTAATAAATAGCTCCCAATATTTTAAAACAGGCCACGTCATCGTATTGGGCCCATCGGAAGGGACGCGCGAGCGTGTGGGAATCAGGATTGGGGGAGGAATGCCAACGCTAAAATATACGCGGTGGTAGGCTATTTTTTAGCGTTGCTAAAAAATTAGGGAAGGTTTGGATGGACTGTTGGAGTTCGTTTTTTCTTCTTTTTTCCTTAAAAAAAGTATTGGGGGGTAAGATTAGCAGCCTCTTGGAGTTGCTTTTAGGGGTAGGATATAAATTCTTTTGAAGTTGCTCTTAGCACACAATAATTAATTTATTTCATGAAACATATGGAAGAAAATTTGCAGTGTACCAAAACAACCTTACTCTCTCTCCATTTTGAAAATATAAATTGTTTTGATTTTATCCTTGTCAAACTATTTAAACTTTAATCAAGTTTAAAAAACATATATTAACATCTATAATACCAAACAAATAAATGCACCAATTTGATATTTAATATGTTGGTGCATTTTTTTAATAAATTTGATAAAAAGTTTGACTTAGGACCTACGTTTCAAAACAGGAGAAGTATTCATTTTACCATGGGACGAATAATCCAAAACATTGCACACAGCATGGTGTAGACCAAAACAATTCAATTATCCCTGTTGCCGGAGCTGCCCATCGACGGTGGTAGCCGCAAGAGGAGTGCGCTTGTTAGCACGATGGCATTGCATCGCTGGCCATTGCACGGTGGCTGCTGGGCGGCCTACGGATGCATCAGGAGACGGCGAGACGACGTTTGGATTGGCGCCCGCGGTTGCCCTGCCAATTTTTTGGAGTTGACCCTTTTCTGGAGCGCACGTTTGGATTGAAGCCAACTTTTGGCATGCCAAAGCTCACGTTGCATTCGCAAGCTTCTTTCTCGCCAAATCACTGGCGGAGCTACGGCGGCAAAAACTACCGCCAAATAATTGGCGTGCCGATGATTGGCTGGGCGTGGCGTGGCTCAAACCAAATAGCCCCGATGGGGTGTCCCATGAAGGACCTCTGTGCCGAGATCCGGAGCTGTAGTGGGAACCTGTGGCGGTTACCAGATGCAGGCCCGCTACAATCTTTTCTTGACAGTTTTTTAAAAATAAAAGAAAAGTTGCCAACTGTTTTATTGCTTCTTACTATTTTTCTCGAATGACCGACATTTTTCTATTTTAATTTACATATTTTTTAGGTAATGCTACAGTGAAGATGTCCGAGCGGAGGGAAAAAAATCGGACGCGGGTCCCACCACTCAACCTTATCCACCACACCTGTCGGTTCTACGTCTCCTTATCCACCACACCTGTCGCATCCCCACAGCTGCCTCTCTCTCTTGTGCCCTTTCTTCTTCAACCACACGAGCTCTCTCTATCTCCCTCTCTCCAGAGCTGGCTGGAGAAGCTGCTCTGCCGGGGAGGGAGTTGCTCCGTCGTGCGGCCGCTCGAGCGCAGGCCGCTGCTCCTCCGCGGCTACGGGCGAGCCGCGCCGGCCGCCGCTTGCCGTATGGCCGCCGGAGGAGCTGCTCCACCGTGCGGCCGGGCGAGCCGTGCCGACCGCTGCTCCCCAGCGGCCAGAGGTGAGCCGCACCGGCCGCCGCTCCCCCCACGGTCAAGGGTGCGCCGCACGGGGGCTCCCGCTGTGCAGTGCTCCGCCAGCCCGCGCGTGTCTACCAGGTTTCGCTGAGAGCGCATGTTGCAAGTATATGTTTCAAGTGTTTCAGATGTTTCGAGAGTACGTTGCAAATATTTCATATGGATGTTGCAAAGTAGATCTAGATGTTGCATATGTTGCAATGGCTATACACGTATGTTGCAAGCGTATGTTCCAAATGTTTCATCAGTTTTCAGACGCATGTTGCTTTTTCAAATTTTTCTGGCGTTTACAAGTGTTTTCAAACGGATGTTGCATGCAACATGAGATCCATGTTGTGGCGGTAATTTTTTTGATTTTTGATTCGATAATTTATTTAGCCCAAACGGACGGTGGATGGTGCGTCCGATGCTAGACCCGGACGTCCGACGTCCGGGCGCTAGCAGTTCCCTATTTTTTAAGCTTGACAATCTTATTTCTCGCAGTTATGCTAGGATATTTTCTAAAGGTAAAAGTCCTATGCACCCTTCAACTATCACGGAAGTCTGTTTTTTCAATCTACAACTACAAAACTGGATAGGAAGGACCATCCAACTGTTAAAAATTGGCAAATTTCACCCTTTGGGTAGGTTCAAGTGGTTTTGCATTTTCTAGAATTTTTTAAAAATAAGTTTAATTAAAAAATTTATAACTAATTCATTTAAAATTAAAAAATATCAAATTGGTGCAATACTAAAAATGCAACCTGTCCACTGGTGTTCTATTTGGCTTCATATTTCTTGTATTTTATTACGAGTAATAAAACTTAACAAATAGATGTAAACAACTCCAAATAAAGTACTCAACAAATAGCCTACATATTTAGAAAAATTTTAGTACCTAATTCAAACTTTTTGGACTTGAAATGAATTAATTATGATTTTTTGATTAAATCTAAACTTTTAAAATTTCTAGAAAAAACGCAAAACGACCTTCAAAACCAGGAAACCATCCAAAAGGCTAAATTTACCAGATTTTGATAGTTAGATGGCCCTAGTTATTGGGTTTTGTAGCTGTGAGTTGGAAATTGGACTTTTGCGATAGTTGATGGGTGAAAATAGAACTTTTCCTGGTACCTGAAACTGTCAGACATTTATAAAGAAAACTGTTAGAAAAGTTAGTATTCTTGTAGTGTACATGGCATGATTCCAGTGGTTCAAAAAAATCATTGAAACAAAATTTCAAAACATTTTTTTTTGAGAGGGTACATACATATTACATAGAATGCACACCACACGCGCACATGTGTGCACGTTCATACACGTGTTAGAGAAGAGATTGGAGAGACTACTGTCCTCAATATGGGGGATTACTAAACACGCACACGTGTGTACCCATAGCAACCTAGGAATAAATCCTGAAAAATCCACAAAATTTCGTCCCACTGGGGAACGAACCTGCAACCTATTAGGTCGGGTGCTACTGAGATCCTGATGACCAATGGTCACATGCCCGTTTGAAAAAAAAACACTCAGATTGTTGCTTAGTCACTTGCGTTTAACATGGGCGAGGCAGTGCCAGAAGGGTCAAAAAAACAAAAACAATGACATATGAGGCATACGAACCTTTTCCGTGGTACGTAGAACAGAAATTCTATTTCTTTTAATAGCCTGTAAGGGCACCTCCAGTGTGCTGTTTTTAAGGGTGCCAAGAAGATCAGAGAGAAAGAAATGAATGTGGTGCTATACACTGGAGCTCTCTCTTTAGCAGTGTCACATCGGACATTCGGATGCTAATTAGAAGGATTAAACATGAGCTAATTATAAAATCAATTGCAGAACTCCTATGCTAATTCGCGAGACGAATCTATTAAGCCTAATTAATCCATCATTGGCAAATGGTTACTGTAGCACCATATTGTCAAATTATGAACTAATTAGACTTAATAGATTCGTCTCGCGAATTAGACTCCATCTGTGCAATTAGTTTTGTAATTAGTCTATGTTTAATATTCCTAATTAGTATCCAAACATCCGATATGACAGGTGCTTAAACTTTAGCACGGGGTATCCAAACACCCCCTAAGTGAAGCTAAAAAAGCACCGGGTGCAAAAGTAGGCACCCTTGCTAAGCAAAAAACTGCGCACAGAACCCCCCCTTGTCATTCACCTTGACACAAACCAAAGAGAGCGGCTCCTCTTTAATACGTTGGGTCCCATGCATGGTGCTAACCAAGCCAAACACTAGGGGCCCGTTTGCACTTTTAGCCCCATTTTAGCACCTGGATTACCAAACAGGGTGCTAAAGTTTACCCTCCCCATTTTCTTTAGCCCCTCCAAGAGATGCTAAAGGGTGCTAAACTTGCTAAAAGTGGTCCCCTGTTGCTCCCCTCCCGGCACTCCCTCTCTCTCCTCTCCGCCACACCCCTGCCACCCTCCACCCGGCCCCGCCGCCTCCGTCCAGCCACACCTCCTCTGCCGGCCCCGCCTCCTCCGCTCAGCCCCGCCGCCTCCACCTGGCCACACTTCCTCCGCCGGCCCCACCTCCTCCGACCGGCCCCACCGCCTCCACCTGGCCCCGCCTCCTCCGCCTGGCCCCGCCTCCTCCGCCCGGCACCGACTTTGAGTTCCTGCTTGGTGGATGCGCGGCCGCGTCCATGCTCCCCGCAGATGAGCTCTTCTCTGGCGGCGTAGCAGCCGGAGACGCCAAGGGCGGCAGAGGCGAAGACCGTGGCCGTGGCCGGTGCTGAGGAGCCTAAGATCCCGGCGCGGAGGTGGCGGGATCTCCTCCGGCTCCGCGTCGTTGGCGACCGCGACCTCCGAGCCCAGACCGCTGCGCCGGCTCCTCCGCCGCGCGTCCAAGCTGCCGGAGCCGGAGCCGTCCCTAAGCCTGCCACTCCTCCGCCATTCGTCTTGGAGCAGGCCGTCATCTTGAGGTGCAGCGGCGCATGCGGCGAGGCCCGCTGTTGCGGCTCGGACCCCCTGCAACGGAATAAGAGCACCGATGTCTATCAGAAACCCGTGACACCACAACCATTGAGATGGCTTGGAACACGGACTCGGCGCGCACCTTGACCTCGTCATGGTCCTCCGCGAGCTCGTGGTGGTGGTGGCGGTCGTGGTCGAACCTGCCTTCCCCTCCCTTCGCAGCGTGCGCAGGCAGGTAGTCGGGCGGCGCGTCATCCTAGGATCAGAAGAGCAGGAGCGAGAAAGACGTTGGGGTCATGAAAAGGTGGAAGCGAATGATGCACGCAGACAGAACAACGGAGGCTTTGGGCGAGCGAGCAAGCGGAGGACAAGGGAATTTGTTGGAGGAGCAGTGAGAGAGGGGCAGAGCCGGCGTGCGGGAGGAGGGAAAAGGAGGGGTACCGTTGTCTTTTGCCACCAAAGGTGCTAAAGTTTAGCACTCTATCCAAACACCTAAAGGTGCTAAACTTTAGCCCTGGGCTAAACTTTAGCACCTGGTTCCCAAACAGGGCCTAGAGCGCATCCTGGCTTGCTAACTTCTACCTGGTGGGTCCCAGCTTAGCACAACACCACGCATCAAACACTAAAGCTGCCCTAATGAGACTAAGGGCCTGTTTGGGAGCACTTCACTCCACGAAAAATTGCTCCACTCCACAAACTCCAAAAATTTTGCAGCCAAACGCGTCTAGCTCCAGCAACTCCGGCTCCAGAAAAAAGGTGGAGCAGGGGGTAGATCCACGTTTTTTGTGGAGTACCTCAAGAGGTGCTCCAAAAATCTCCTTTTCAGACCTGCTCGTGGAGTTGGTGGGTATTTACCCACCATTGCCATCGGTTACAGATAACGATTCGATCTAAAAAAAAGAACAGAGCTCCTTCTCCCCGTCGCCCCTTCTCCTTCTCCCCATTTTCTTCCTGCGCCGCCCCAATCTAGCGCGCCACCCCTTCCTTTCTCGGCCGCCGCCGGTGGTCCTTACCGGCAAGATGGATGGCGGCGGCGACCCTCCTCCACCTATTGCTCCAATTTCATCCTCGGCTCATCCTCAGGGCTCAATTTCGGCAGGGGCCCATGCCGCCCAGAGGTTGCTTGCCGGCGCCGCCGGCCAGGGGAACTTGGGCGGCGTGGCCTGGGCTGGCATCGCCGTGCAGGAAGAATGCGCGCCAGCCGTGGGCGCCGTCGGTCAAGGGCCCCTGGGCGCCGGCGGTGAAGGGCCCCTCGGCGCCGGCGGTCAAGGGCCCCTGGGCGCCCGCACCAGGGGTGGGTTGGGGGGCGAGGAAGAAGGCGACGGGGAGATGGCCGGCGGCGGACGAGGTGGCCTGGGCGGCGGCGCAAGAGGTGGCCTGGGCGGCGGCGCAAGAGGTGTACTGGGCAGCGGCGCAAGAGGTATAGGTCGCAGGGGCACCGCAGCCATGTTGGGCAATTCCAGGGGTCGTGGCCGTGTTAGCCAGGGCGGCGGTCGTGGCCATGGCCGTGTGGCCGAGCTTGGCAGCGACGATGTGGCCGGGCTAGGCGGCGAGCCCATCGGTGGATCTTCATGGTGTGTTGGTGGGAAGGTATGGGCTGCGACCTTCTATGCACATTAACACAAAAGAGATGCTTGCTATGTTCCTATACACATGTGCTGGAAACGAGTCTAATAGGAGAGCTCAAAATAGATTTAAGCATTCTGGCGAAACTATTAGTAGGAAATTTGATGAGGTTCTAAATGCTTTGATGGCTATGGCGAAAGATTTCATTCGACCAAAGAATCCCAACGTCCCCACAGTCCATAAAAGGATAAGAGATGACAAACGTGCATATCCACATTTCAAAGATTGCATTGGTGCACTTGATGGCACTCATATCCATGTTGCTCTTTGTTGGCGCTAGAAATCGGTCAACCGAATCCCAGCGACCGACACACGACTCAGGAGAATCTGCTTAGCTCCTGTTCGGGTGAATGCCCTGGTGCGGTTCGCGCGGCGTGCCAGCCAATCTGACCTGTTGATTGGCAAGGAAGAACACGTGTCAAATTCAGAAACTACGATCGGCTAAGTTTCCGATCGAGAGAAGCTTATCGGCAGATCGGCCGATTTACTATGGTAATGAAATCGGCTACAAGACAGCACGATCCCTGTAGCCTTGTAGATAGAAAAATACTGAAGTAAATCGGTACAAAGCTTGAAATAACAGCGTTAAGAAAAGATCTAATCGGCAACGGATAGATCCAACAATAGAAAGTAATGAAAGCCGATACTACCGATTCCTAGCGGGATAACGGGTGATAAAAACTAGGAAAACGGGTAAAAACCTATTAATCTAGTTGATATCGATAACTGATGAATAAATCTAAACGAAACAACAGCGATGCGCCGGAAGTTAAAGCTTAGGTATTACTCGATAAACGGAACTTACAGAATCGGCCGGAGATCAAGATGATGCAGCCCTGCCAACCCGCACGAACTCGTGAAGAAGAAAAAGTGATGGCGAAGTCGCCTGCTCGAAAGTAAGTACGAAGAAGAAAGTAACTTGTTGTATTGATTGATTGTTGTGTTTACAGATTTACAAAGGTAGCTATTTATAGCCCCGTACAAATAATCTTCTTAACCGACTAGAACTCTATCTCTAATTCAAACAGAAAACAAATATCTACAAGCACAATCCGTGCTAAACTAATTACCCCACGCTTCGTGGGCTGAACTCTACCTTATCTCTCCATCTTTCCAAGCCCATACAGGCCCACCTTAGTCCACCTTCCTGATCGGCCGATTTCTTATCGGCAAAGGATTGCCGATTGGGAATCCGGCGCATTCACCCTGAAGCGAAGTAAGAGCTATTGACCGATTCCGCATTATAGCACCTTTTGACCGATTACCATCCGTACTTCTTCGACTTCTTTCCTCCTTGGCGCCGATTCTACTGATGACGAAATCCGGCGTCAACACATGCCCCCCAGTTTCGGAGTAAAACATAGTCTTTTACTTCGAAATTCTTTATAACCTCCCCTCCGAAACGGCCGCAGTGAAAATATCCTTCCGTTTCGCGGTCTCCCGGCTGATCATTGCAATTTTTGAAACGGGCGCCCACGACAGCCACTACCCCGAAAAACTCGACGCGCCGGCGCGGTGAAAATTCCATCTTTACCCTTTCTTCAGGCACCCTATAAATAACATTTCACCGCTGCTCATCTTCAAGCTCACGTCTCTTTTTCCAACGCGCGCACATCCTTCTTTCTTCATTTCTCCCTTGCCATCGAAGTCTTCCAGTTCCAGCTCCTGTCACTTCTTCCCCTTCCCTTCAATGGCGACTCCTTCCGGCAGCTCTCCTGCACGCGATACCCCAGAGGTAGCACCTCCGGTAACGGTGGCGACAACTGTCACTCTATCCACAGATGAAGGAGCTTCATCAGAGATCCCAATGGTGATCCCCATTGCGACTCCATTACCCGCATCTGCATCGGCGACCACACCGATTACTCAGAATTTTATACCGGAGGTAAATACCGAACCTTTCCTCTATCGGTAACGTATTTATCTTAGATCTACTCCTTATATTCTTATGCCCCTTTTCCTTTTTTAGGTGGTTAGACATAGAATTACTATTCATCTCACGGGTAGTCCTGGCCTTGTTTGCCTTGGTCCCATGGGAGACCCAGATCCAGCAGACCTCATAAACTTGGAAACTGACCGGATACCTTTCAAACGATCTGATATGAACTTAGATCAATGGGCCAGCACTTTTAGATCTTGGCCGAATGAAACCCCAGGTTGGAGGGAATGGTACCAACGAGTGGCCGCGTCAAGGAGCGTCTCGTGGGATGAGCTCAAAATCGGCCAATGTATCAACCTTTCCCTGTCGCAAATGGAGAAAAACGAACCGCTAGTGATGGCGGCTTCCTATTTTTGGTCTGACGCACTTAATGCGTTCTTATTTGGACACGGTCCTATGACCCCCACTCTGGCCGATGTGGTCCTCTTGACCGGCCTGGACATATCCTCCCCTGACACACCTTTCCAACTTCTGACCGTACCGTCGCATCGGCTGGACACAAGAGGAATCGGCGGCTGGAAGGGCTTTATCAATAGTAACAAGAAGACCGGTACTGTTGATAACAGGGAACACACCGCTTTCCTGATGATGTGGCTAGAAAAACACCTCTTCTGTGGAAGAGCCGCCGGTCCAACAACCAACACCCAATCTTTAGCTGAAGCACTGTCTAAGGGAAACCATATTCCTCTTGGAAAACATCTTCTGGGAGCCGTGTACCATATGCTCCATCAAATCGGCACAAAACTTTCCATGGGAGAACCAATCGGTAACCCAGGTGGACCTTGGTGGTTCGTCAATCTATGGTTGAACCTTTATATGAACAGAATCACCCGGCAACCAGTGGACCATATGACGTTTCCCAATATCGAATCGGCGGAGGACCCTACCGAGCGTCGTCGATGCATGTCTTATGGTGAAGCAGCATCAGCTTTTCCAGGTTGTGCGTATTCCGCTACAAGGGTAGCCGAGTACTTTCGGTGCTTTTACAATGGATTTAATGAGGACGCAACTATCTGGTTTCCATACCAGCGAGACATTCCAATCTTCGAGCTCCCCTCCTGCTTCGATTCAACTTCTGGCCGGTTTGATGAAGATCTCTACGAAGGGTTGATCAAGCCAGGGCTCCTACCGGCCAACTTCTTCTCAGGGAAGGATGCCCCTACATACGAATTCTACAACCCTTCCGCTGCAGCACGACAATTCGGCATGGGTCAGTTGCCGATTCAGGTGTACTTTGCTGGCAAAATCAAGTTTAGAGATGAGCTCACATCTGGCCTGGATTACGGTCGGTTGCGAGATCGAATTCCAGACTCCAGTACAATTAACTTGAACGACTGGCTAGTAGCTCCATTTGCTGTCCAGCCGTTCAAACTCTGGTGGGCCGATTGGAAGCAATTCCTCTTCTGCAACTCAGCATCGGCATACTGCAATCTTCTGGACCCGACCAACATTGATCCAAACGCCGAGGTACTTCACATAGCCGATTTTTATTCCCTTTTATTCCTCTTAACATGATCGAGTACTAATGATTTTATTATTTTAGGCCGAGAATCGGACCCCTCCAACACACAGCCGCAGCGGACGACTAATAGAGAGTCATCCATACAATACTTATCCCCTTATCGGCTATAACGCCCCGTCTGTTGACGTGATTACTGGCCGATCGAAACAAGTTCATAAAAGGACCACTAAGAAGACCAGTCGCCGAGTCCGGGCTCGTACGGGATCGGCGGATCCTCCTGTGCGCGTATCGGCAGAAACTTCGGCCGTACCACCTTCTCAGGTCATTCAAGGTGCCGATACTCAAACCATGACGCAAGCTGGGGCGGCCGCCGCATCGTTGTTGTTGGAGGCCATACAGGTAAAACTGAGTTGCGCTGCCTCCGATTATTATTTTGATATTAACTTTTCTTTAACCTTAAACTGCACAGAGCATCCCTACAGAAGTACCACAATCGGCAGCAGCCCCTCCAGCTATTGACGCGCCCCCATTTCCTTCCGTTAAGGTATAGAACTTCTCGTACCGATTTCCTTTGGGCATTCACGTAACGTATTTATTCAAACTTCTGACACAGGCCATCGGCACATCAATCGCTCCTCGATCGCCGATTTCTTTTCAGGGGGCTGGTCCAAACACTGCGCCGATTATCGTGGAGTCCTCTTCATCTGATGAACCCATGGCGCAGGCCCCCGAGCAAGGCATGGCGGCTTCTCAAGTGCAACATGAGGAGATTCGCTTCAAAATGGTAATTTTCTTGTTTCGGCTTCTATCTTAGCCGATTTGCTCTTACTTACAGCTGGTTTATTTCTTTTCTTTATTATCTTCAGGAACAGGATACCCCCAACAACAACCTCTTTTCTTTTGCGGTCGCCCTCTCTGACGACGAAGAAGTTGCTTCTCACCAAGTCGCTTTGAGTTCCGTTCCTGATGACGTCCGAGCCAAACTTTCCAGCATCCGATCCCTCCTTCAAGGGGACATCGGCCGATTAGTAGAAGACGCTTCACCGATTCGGCAGCTCTTCAATGACGTCAGCGGACGAGTACCAGAAGAGGCGGAGGAGGCCCTGGCGCCGGCGGCCTTCATCGAGTCTATGAGGATCCCGGTCTTCAGAGCCCTTCGTCACATGGCCGATCGCGCCAAGCTGACCAAGGCTCGCGAAGAGGAGGACGCTTTCAAGCGTCAGGCTCAAGAGGCGAATCGGCGTATCCATGTTCTAGAAGATTCCCGCCCGGCGATCATAGGTGAGATAGACCGTCTCAAGCGTCGGAGGGCGGAGCTTGCCAAGGAAATGGAGCAAGTGACCAAGGCAATCAGTGCCGAAGAGAACAAACTCCAAGAGCTACCCTCTGTTATTGCCGATTTAACACGGGAGAGGCAACGCTTTGCTCACGAGGCACTGAGACTCCATCGCAGCGCATCTGAGGTTCTTGGATCGGCGGAAGAAGACCAACGGGTTCTTGACTCTGCCAATCAGATCCGGCGTCGGGCCATCACGGCTATCGATACCCTTCTGGGTAATCTGTAAAACACTGACCGTTTTGTACGAATCATTTACTATCTTCTTTGACCGCCCCTCGCGACGCCCTTTCTATTTATTGCCTTCTTATTACCGATGGGACGTAGCTTTACCAGATTTCCACGCATTCTTTTATAAATACCAACCTCGGCGCTTACTCCTGGTAGCACCAATCTTGGCTCTCGGTTTAACTTTTCTACCCCTTCTCATCGGCGCAATTTCTTTGCCATGGCCTCGTCGTCTTCTTCTTCCTCTGTTAACCAGGTGAAGTCTTTAACCTCTACCTTCCTTTATTTTTTAGACCCTAAGGAAGAGAATATCCCCCCTCATTCCTTCTTTGTTTCAGCCTCAACGTCTTAGCCCCGAGCTCGTGCGCGCCATTGAGTGCATTCATTCCGAAGATCCATTAACGTCGGAGGACAAGATGCTGATCGTGGCTCACCGAGAGGAGCTCCAGGACCACATTACCACGGAGGCTCGCGTAGTCTTGGATTCCGTGGTGAGTGAAAGTAACCGTCAATCTCCACCCGTCAGGAGCCATCGTTGTGGCGATCTTGAAGACGACATCGCCACGGCGGCCCGAACGATCCTGGACTTCGTGGAGAGGAACGGCAGCCGGCGACCTCCCATCGATAGGAGTCATCCACTCCCTCGGCAAGTCGTTCTTGAAGACGCGGGAGCGGGGACTTCGCGCCCTCCCGTAGATCTCCCCCGTCAAGTCGAAGCGGAGATTTCAATGAAGGCCATAGAAGAAGAATACCTCCGACTCATGATAGAGTTAGGTCGGGCTGAGAGGGAGCGTAAGAAAAAGAACAATTAGTTGCTGTATTTTTTGTTCTAAGGGCGACTAAACATTTTGTCGGCCATGTGACCCGTCGCCCGTACCGAATGAATGTAATCGGCCGTTCCGGTCGACTTTATGTGCGTCTCAAAACCGAATCGTATCGGTCATGTATGATCGTGTTGATTCCTTAGGCACCGACCCATATACTTGGGTAATATCTTTTTAAGTACCTCCCATTCAGAGCTCTAGTGAATTCTTCTCCTTCTATTGTTTCCAAGATATAGGCATTCCCTGGAGCGCATTTGCCGATTTTATACGGCCCTTCCCAGGTAGGAGACCATTTGCCGAATTTAGGATCTTTCGACCCGATCGGTAGTACCAACTTCCATACCAAATCTCCGGGGGAGAACTGCTTGACTTTGACCTTTTTATCGTACCACCTGGCCACTCTCTTTTTATTCTCTTCGATACTTATCAGAGCCCTTAGTCGTTGTCCGGCCAAATCATCAAGTTCTTCCTTCATCAGAGATGAGTAGTCATTGGCTGACAACTGGTCCTGAAGTAAAATGCGCCTTGATCCTGCCCTTGACTCCCATGGAAGTACTGCATCGTGACCGTATACCAACTGATAGGGAGATAACTTAGTAGCTCCATGACAGGCCATTCTGTACGCCCACAGGGCTTCGGTCAAACATAGGTGCCACTTCTTCGGGTATTCTTCAATCTTCCTTTTGATCAACTTGATTATTCCTTTGTTGGAAGATTCTGCTTGACCATTGGCTTGAGCGTAATACGGAGAAGAGTTTAACAATTTGATGCCCGTATCGGTCGTAAATTCCTCAAATTCCCCCGACGTGAACATTGTTCCTTGATCGGTTGTTATAGTTTGAGGGATACCGAATCGGTAGACGATATGATTCCTTACGAAATCGGCCATGATAGCAGAAGTCACAATCCTTAGTGGGATTGCCTCCACCCATTTGGTGAAGTAATCAGTAGCAACCAAAATAAACTTGTGCCCCTTGCTCGATGGTGGATAAATTTGGCCGATAAGGTCTATTCCCCATCCTCTGAACGGCCATGGTTTGATGATGGGATTCATGGCCGACGCGGGTGCACGCTGGACATTTCCAAACTTTTGACACTCCTGACAACCCTTATAATATTTGAAACAATCTTCGAGGATCGTAGGCCAATAGTACCCGTTGTTTCGGATCATCCATTTCATCTTATGTGCTGATTGGTGAGCTCCGCATACCCCTTCATGGATTTCTCCCATTAGAGTCTTAGCTTCTTCTGTCCCAAGGCATTTAAGAAGAACACCGTCGATCGTTCGGTAGAATAGATCATCTTCGAGCAATACGTACTTGGTAGCGTGAAAGCGCACTCGTCGTTCGACCTTTTTAGCCGGATCCTTCAGGTAATCGGCAATTTCTTTACGCCAATCGTCAGCTGCAAGCTCTAAGGCCATGGCGCCCGGAATCGGCCGATACCCAGATGCGTGTTGAGCGAGTCTGTTTGCTTCCTCGTTGCGGTCTCTTGGGACGTGCTCGATTGTTGCCGATCTGAATTCTTTTAAAAGCTGTAAGCAATCTTCGTGATGAATTCGTAATATGTCATCTTTGCACTCAGCCCTTCCGGTTAGTTGATCCACAATTAGCATCGAATCTCCGAAGACCTCAACAGAATCGGCCTTGACTTCCCTCAATAATCGTAAGCCTTTTAATACGGCTCTGTACTCCGCTTGATTGTTTGTGGCGGCGGTTTCTATCGGCAGAGAAAAATCATATCTTGCCCCCCGAGGCGATATGAGAACGATGCCGATTCCTGATCCGACTCCGCATGATGACCCATCAAAAAATAACTGCCAAGGCGCTAGTTCCACGAAGGCGATCTCCGGCCCACAGTGCTGGGCGACGAAATCGGCCATGACTTGACCCTTGACGGCTTTTGCCGATTCATACCGTAGGTCAAACTCTGATAAAGCTAAGATCCATTTACCGATTCGTCCTTTCAATATCGGCAGCGACAGCATGTACTTCACTACATCATCTTTGCATACAACTATACATTCTGCCGACAGTAGATAGTGCCTGAGTTTGGTGCACGAGAAGTAAAGACACAAACACAAACGCTCCACTGGAGGATATCTTGTTTCGGCATCCAGGAGTCTTCTACTAACGTAATAAATTACCCGCTCTTTGCCTTCAAACTCTTGGACTAGAGCCGACCCAATAGCTTTTTCATCGGCTGATAAATATAGTTTAAACGGCTTACCCGTTTGAGGGGGAACCAGGACTGGGGGTGAGACCAAGTATCGCTTGATGTCTTCTAACGCCTTGCGCTGTTCTTCTCCCCATATAAATTCCTGGTCTGGCTTCAACTTCAGAAGTGGTGTGAACGCCTGAATCCGTCCAGATAGATTAGATATAAACCTTCTGATGAAGTTTACCTTGCCGATTAGAGACTGTAGCTCAGTTTTGTTCTGTGGAGCGACGACTTTGTTGATGGCCGCTATGGTCTTCTGATTGACCTCTATACCCCGTTCGTGCACCATGAATCCTAAGAACTGTCCGGCGGAGACGCCGAAAGCGCATTTGTTGGGATTCATCTTAAGACCATGCTTTTTGGTACACTCTAGCACCCTTCGCAAATCGGCTAGGTGTTCCTCGTGGCTTTTGGACTTGACCACAACGTCATCGATGTAGATCTCCACTAGGAGGCCAATGAGTTTATGAAAAATGTAGTTCATGGCTCTCTGATATGTAGCACCAGCATTCTTCAAGCCGAAAGTCATCACCACCCACTCGAATAGACCAAGATGGCCTGGACATCTGAAAGCCGTTTTGGGTATGTCCTCTTCGGCCATAAGTATTTGATTGTATCCGGCATTTCCATCCATGAAGCTAATAATTTTGTGTCCCGCGGCAGCGTCGATCAATACATCGGCCGTAGGCATGGGGTAACCATCCATCGGTGTGGCCTGATTAAGATTCCTGAAATCGACGCAAACGCGTAGCTTCCCATTTTTCTTGTACACCGGCACGATATTAGAAATCCACTCGGCATAACGACATTGCCGAATAAATTTTGCCTCAATTAGCTGAGTTATTTCAGCTTTTATGTCTGGTAAAATTTTAGGATTGCACCGCCGTGCGGGTTGTTGGTACGGCCGATACCCTGGCTTTATGGGTAGCCGATGTTCAACAATAGATCGATCTAATCCGGGCATCTCGTGATACTCCCAAGCAAAACAATCCTTGAATTCTCTTAATAAATTTGTCAATTTACACTTATACTCTGGATCTAAATTTGCACTAATAAAAGTCGGCCTTGGTTTGGTCCCGTCACCTAAGTCTATCATCTCTAATGAATCGGCCAACGTGAATCCGTGTCCCAGCTTCCCGTCCTCTCGGGCGAATTGATCCATCTATTGCGCTTGTTCGGAGCCGACTGCTCGGATCGGCTGTAGGCCAAAATCGGTGACCTTCAGGAAATCGGTTTCCCACACCCTACCTGATATGCATCTGACGGTTTCGCAGCTCCATTGCTGTGCGTCGGCTGCTGCGATGCTGTACGCGGAGTCGGCTTTGACCACCTCGATGTTATCGCCGACCCATTGTACAAGGCATTGATGCATAGTTGACGGGATGCAGCAGTTTGCGTGTATCCAGTCTCGGCCAAGAAGCATATTATAGGACCCTTTGCCATTAATGACGAAAAACGTGGTAGGAAGGGTCTTACTGCCGATGGTGAGGTCGACGCAGAGGGCACCGCGAGCGTTTGACACCTTGCCTTCGAAGTCCTTGAGCATCATGTCCGTCCTGGTTAGGTCGTCGTCGCTCTTTCCCAGCTTTCGGAGTACGGCATACGGCATGATATTGACGGCAGCTCCCCCGTCGACCATCAATCTAGTGAGGGGGCGACCGTCAACATGCCCTTTAAGGAACAATGCCTTCATATGTTGTCGTTCGTCGTCTTCGGGCTTTTCGAACGTGGCCATCATTGGTTCTAAAGCCAACCATGCTGTTTGTTCCTCTATTGCCGACACGTCCTGTTGATCGGCAGGGGTCATGAACTCCATCGGCAATATGAAAACCATACCGATTTCGGCTGCCGATTCATCACCCGCCGACTCATCGTTGCCCTTGTCGTTTCTTTTGGGGCGCCATACCCGAGGTCTCCCTTCCTTCTTGTCCATCGCGCTCTCTTCTTCTTGCAGTTCCCATTGGCGGAGGCGTTGGACTCTTCGTTTTTGTGATTTGGTTAAACCATCGGGACACCATCTGGGGTTTATTGGCCTCCCTTCTTTCCCGGCGCGTTCCCATTCTGGTTCGCGTCCTAACGGGTTCTCGTCTGTTACCCGAGCATTGGCCATGTCTTCGAGCCGGCTGTGAACGCTGGCTTTGCTATTTGATTGATCGTGTCGGTCGGTCCTGCCCCCCTGCCTATTATGGCTTCTACCTTCTGACCGATCATATCGGTAACTTGTGCCCCCCAGCCGATCACGCATGGAAGGGCGCTGATCATCTGGGTTGCGCTGATTCCTGCTGATCGGTTCTGGCCTTCCATCTCTGGAGCGAGACCTGGTGAACGGCCGATTGCTTCGATAGGGACCGTTGCACTCTGGGCAAGTATCGGCCGATGGTAGCCTGAGGTCATTCTCCCAACAATGGATGAAGAATGGGCATCTCCAGTGCTCCTCGTGCCGACGCATCGCTTCCTCTCGGGACCCCGATCGTTCATGTTGGCGTTGGTACTTTTGGAGCAGGAACTGGGAAGTAATGCGTGGTCCTTCTGACTCACCATCATCGGCCTCCATTCGTCGCTTTCCCTTTATGTCTTCAGACGTAATTTGATTCCTGTGATCGATAGCGCCACTCTTTTTTGCCGACTCGGACGTCAGCACTTTTGTTTGGAGAGAATTCCTCCCCGTGTCAGCCATGTTGGTAGGAAAAGGGTGCTGGTCGATTTTCATTGGTTTGGCCAGTTTTGCCGGCACTTCAAATTTGAGTCTGCCCTGCTCAATGGCCGACTGTATTTGTTGCCTGAAGATTTTACACTCGTTGGTATCATGTGACGTGGCATTGTGCCACTTACAATACTTCATCTTCTTCAATTGTTCGGCAGAGGGTATTGTGTGGTAAGGCGAGAGTTTAATCTGCCCTTCCTGGAGTAGAAGATCGAAGATTTTGTCAGCTTTAGTTGTATCGAAACCAAATGCTTCCGGCTCCTTCTTGCCGAACGGGCATGATATCGGCTTCTTTCCCTTAATCCACTCTGCAAGTCCGATTTCGGCGTCTTCTTCATCCTCTACTTCTTCCAGGAATGCCACTTTCTTCTGAAAATTCCTTCTCGGATCGAATGGACGCACCTCTTGCCCGGACAATCGGTGGACAATCTGGCTCAGGCTCTCGAACTCTTGTGAAGCATATTTTTCTTTAATGTGTGGCAGCAGGCCTTGGAAAGCTATATCGGCCAACTGTGCATCGGTTAGAGCCAGGGAGTAGCATTTGTTTCTGATTTCCCGAAACCTCTGTATGTACGAGGGTATCGGCTCATCACTTCTTTGCCGGAGGCTAGTCAAATCAGACAGCTTCATTTCGTGGACCCCAGCATAGAAGTACTTGTGGAACTGCCTCTCTAGATCGGCCCATGTGATAATTGAGTTTGGTGGCAAAGTGGTGAACCATTGGAAGGCCGATCCAGACAAGGATGACGAGAACAACCGTACCCGCAGGGCATCTTGCGTAGCTGCCTCCCCGCATTGGATGATGAATCTATTCACATGTTCTACGGTAGAAGTATCATCCATCCCCGAAAATTTGGTGAAATCAGGAACTTTGTACCGATGGGGAAACGGCAACAAGTCATACGTAGATGGGTATGGTGTCCTGTAGGTATACGTTTGCACCTTCGGCTTCAGGCCGAATTGTTCTTGCATTACCTCCGCGATTTGCGCCGACCAATCTGGTTGTTGCTGGGGAATAGTTGGCGGTGGGATCGGCACATGCTGATAAATCGGAGGTTGAATAAAAGGAGGTTGATGAAAAGGTGGTATCTGAGTATAAGCCGGTGGTGTAGTAAAGGACGGCTGCTTGTAGGCACCACTTGTTTCATCATATAGCATGAGCTCTGACGTCTTGTTGACCTCCGGAGTGATAGGCTGGTATGGTGGTATGATCGGCCGAGTGGCCGTTTGGGAGGGTGTCTGGAACGGAGGATTTCCTTGACTGACCGATTGATTCAAACCGGTCGTGTTTAAAGGCATCCTCCAGGGTAGAGGGATGTCTGGAGGGAGTGGTGCAGAGGACGGTTGGATAGAGCCATATCCCAAAGGAGTTGATGACGTAGAAGCACCGGTTCCTCCGACAGAGGATTGGATCGGCTGAGAAGCCTGATAAGCCTGATTTGGTGGAATCGGCTAAAAATACGTAGGTCCCCTGTACCCTTGGGGTATACCTCCGGCGAAGGAGTTGACAACAGCATTGTGCACCATGTTTGAAAGTACCGGGGATTGGTTGATGAAGGCGTGATGAAGAGATTGTTGAATCATATCGGACATTTTATCCGAATCTTCTGAAATTGTGATCTGGCGGGGAGTAGGGAAAGGAGACTTTTTAACGGTTTCCCCGCTCCTGGAACGACTGAAGGATTTCAAGCAAGTTTTACGGACTTGCTCCAAATACTGATTCAGATCTTCTTTTTGGTCGTCCTTTAGATCTGCCTCCGTCACTTCGATGACGTTATCTTCGGAGACTTCAGCAGCTTTCGACATGACAGCGGTTGTATTGGTCCCACCGGGCGTGCCAAAAGTGTGTTGGCGCTAGAAATCGGTCAACCGAATCCCAGCGACCGACACACGACCCGGGAGAATTTGCTTAGCTCCTGTTCGGGTGAATGCCCTGGTGCGGTTCGCGCGGCGTGCCAGCCAATCTGACCTGTTGATTGGCAAGGAAGAACACGTGTCAAATTCAGAAACTACGATCGGCTAAGTTTCCGATCGAGAGAAGCTTATCGGCAGATCGGCCGATTTACTATGGTAATGAAATCGGCTACAAGACAGCACGATCCCTGTAGCCTTGTAGATAGAAAAATACTGAAGTAAATCGGTACAAAGCTTGAAATAACAGCGTTAAGAAAAGATCTAATCGGCAACGGATAGATCCAACAATAGAAAGTAATGAAAGCCGATACTACCGATTCCTAGCGGGATAACGGGTGATAAAAACTAGGAAAACGGGTAAAAACCTATTAATCTAGTTGATATCGATAACTGATGAATAAATCTAAACGAAACAACAGCGATGCGCCGGAAGTTAAAGCTTAGGTATTACTCGATAAACGGAACTTACAGAATCGGCCGGAGATCAAGATGATGCAGCCCTGCCAACCCGCACGAACTCGTGAAGAAGAAAAAGTGATGGCGAAGTCGCCTGCTCGAAAGTAAGTACGAAGAAGAAAGTAACTTGTTGTATTGATTGATTGTTGTGTTTACAGATTTACAAAGGTAGCTATTTATAGCCCTGTACAAATAATCTTCTTAACCGACAAGAACTCTATCTCTAATTCAAACAGAAAACAAATATCTACAAGCACAATCCGTGCTAAACTAATTACCCCACGCTTCGTGGGCTGAACTCTACCTTATCTCTCCATCTTTCCAAGCCCATACAGGCCCACCTTAGTCCACCTTCCTGATCGGCCGATTTCTTATCGGCAAAGGATTGCCGATTGGGAATCCGGCGCATTCACCCTGAAGCGAAGTAAGAGCTATTGACCGATTCCGCATTATAGCACCTTTTGACCGATTACCATCCGTACTTCTTCGACTTCTTTCCTCCTTGGCGCCGATTCTACTGATGACGAAATCCGGCGTCAACACTCTTTCACCTGATGAGCAAGTGAGATATATTGGAAAGACCGGGGTAGCCACTCAAAATGTACTAGCGGTATGCGACTTTGACATGCGTTTCACTTATATTTCCACGGGACAACCTAGAGCTATGCATGATACAAGTGTGTTGTACAATGCACTAAGAGTGGATGAAGAATTTTTTTCACATCCTCCACAAGGTAACATGTATTCAATTTGATATATGAATGTGATTAACATGTAGCATTAATCCATAACTCATATTATTTTTATGTGAATATAGGCAAATACTACGTTGTGGACGCGGGATATCCTAATCGTCCTGGCTATCTCGCTCCTTACAAGGGTGAAAGGTATTACTTACCGGAATGGCATAGAGGTATTGAACCTAAGACGCCTATGGAAAGGTTCAATCGAGTTCACTCATCTATCCGCAATGTGATTGAGCGATCTTTTGGAGTATTAAAAATGAAGTGGCAAATTCTTTGGAAGATGCCACCATATCCCATGTACAAGCAAAAGATGATTGTTGTGGATACCATGGTCCTTCACAATTTTATTCGAGAGCATGGAGGTCAAGATGAAGACTTTGCTCGGTTTGATCGTGATCCTAATTTTGTTCCTACAATACCGGAAAGATATAACAAATATGCAGTTTCGCAAGCGGCGTCAGATGGGACAACTTCCGCACTCAACGTGCCAACTATGGATGTCTTTCGTGATGAGCTAGCCACCACACTCTCTCTTGCTTGGAACTAGTTTGTATTGGAAAGATTGACTTGGTACCGTATTTGTTGCGACCTTTCATTCGGTACAACGTTATTTGGTTCAATATTTTTTGCCATGGAAAAAAAACTGAAGAAAGTATTGTACGCTATTTTATCGTAGCACCGGAAAAAAAATCAAAAACACCCACGAATGGTACTGACGGCCTGGTTACTGTAGCAGCGGGGAAAAAAATGTAAACCATGCTAAAAACTCAACCGATCCAACCACCAAGGGCAAAATAGAACATTCCCACCAAAAACTCATTTTCCTGGAGCTGGAGCACAACAATATGCCAAACACGTTCAACAACTCCACAGTTTTCTGGAGTTGGTGGAGTGGAGCTGCAAAAGTGTGGAGCTGGTGGAGTGGAGCTGATTTCTGAAAGGTGGAGTGCTACCAAACACCCCCTAAATAGACAGTCATGCCTTACAAGTCACGAATCCAACTCGTTCCTAATCGCAAATAAATACACGTTTCTTTCCACGCAGTTTTGGAGCCACGTAATACCGGCCACACAACGTGGCGTGTTAAACAAGGAGTAGAACACCATTCTGACATATGCCAAACAAAGGCCTTGTTTAGTTCCCAATTTGGGAGTGGCAAAATTGGCATTTTGTCATAAATGCGCAACTGTAGCGTTTCGTTTGTATTTGTGAATTATTGTCCAAATATTGACTAATTAGGCTCAAAAGATTCGTCTCGCAAAGTACAACAAAACTGTGCAATTAGTTTTTGATTTTGTCTACATTTAGTACTCCATGCATGTACCGCAAGTTTGATGTGATGGGGAATCTTCTTTTTACATAGTGTCAAAGTTGGAAGTTTGGAGGGAACTAAACATGGCCTTAATGCTCGCTCTACGCAAGCAGAATTAGCTTAACTGAATATAATTTGTTATCGCTGTTAGACCAATCTTAGTGGGAGTTTTATGGAGAGTTTTATTAACATTAATTTTGATACCACATTAACAATTTTGCTGACTTGGCAAGATCTTTATGAGGAGAAAGAGGATGGAGTTTTATAAAATGAGAGAGCAGTTTTATCCCCATGAAATCCAGCATCACAGCTACATAATTTGCAGTCTCGGTAACAGTGCAACGAAACTGTGCATTGAGACTGGCCTTAGGTGGCACTGGATGTTCACTATCGAGATTATTAATACGTGCAGGTAGGAGAGGAGTTTGGAAAAATGAAGATACTATCGCCAATTCAAAATAGATGTTGTTTCTTCCTTCCCGAATTCAATGAAAATACATGTCGTCCTAGCTAGAACTTCCGGGCAATCTAGCTCTCCTGATCCCTCCTTTCTCACTCCTCTTATCACAAAAATAAGACTATTTAGACATCCATAAGGTCTTCAAAATGATAGTTTGACTAATAACATCTATAAAATATATTATCTTAAATAGAAATAATTATAATGAAAGTCCAATAAAAATACCAATCTTGTGTTCATCTACGGTTTCCATCGGGTTTAGCTGGTTTTACAAACCAGCCCGTAGCTGACGGTTTATACCGGGCTGATTTGGTTTGCACGGCTTCACGATTTTGACGCAGTCAAATCAGAAGGAAACGAGATACAATACACCCACCACAGTACAATACGGCATGCGGTGGCGCACAGCCACTCAGCCAGCCTTGATCCCGGAGGCAGCTGTGCTCAATTGAAACAACGTGAGCCTCTCCATGCTCCTCCAGCAAATTCAAACAATCGAATCCAAAACGTTTACACGATGTAACCAGCATTCTCTAACGTACTTTACAATGTCTATTCCATAACATAAAGGCGCTGCTGTGTGCAAAGACTTTCTAATTTGAAACATTTCGTCTGGCTCTCCACTAACCTCAGTATCACCAGTGTCTGCAAAGGCTCTCCCACTTTCCTTGCCCCTGGCAACTGTCAAGCCAGCAACAAACAACGCATGTCAGTGAGGCCTTCTACAAAACAAAGGTTCATGGGAGTACTGATATGATGCTTTCTTAACATCTCAAGAGCTATTTTTTAAACATCTCAAGAGCTATTTTTTCTAGACATTAAGTTTTCAGATGTAGGGAAAAAAAAATAGATGTGTCAGCTCGATGGGAGACTTCCACGATCATGAAGATTACGATTCACATCAACCTAAGTCAAACTCAATAATCTAAGTGTTCAATCAGAATCCAGGATCACAAATTCACAAACATCATGGTTTCATACTTGCAGGAATCTCCATGATGCAACAAAATACATGGCAGCTCAATTATTGAACAAGAATGCTGAATTATTGAAAAAGAAAGCTGAAGTTGAAGAGATAAGCATACCTCTTGCTTCAAATGACAGGAAGGAACTCTAACCTCCACAATTCAACTCTGCAAGCTCTACAGTTAGATGATTAATGTAAGGTAACAAGTTATAATAAAAAACCTTGATGACAAATGAATATGATTAATACCTTCTTCAAGTGCTTCACAATTTTTTATATCTCTTATGATTTCTTCTAGATCCACATTCCTACACTACCAGAATCGTGAATTGCCTTGGTGGCCTAAAACCGCCAAGGAATATAGGTTTACCGTCAAGGTAATTGTTCTTGGCGGCCGACCACCAAGCAAAGCCCGCCAGGCCTAGAGAGCCAAGGAAAAATGATATCCTTGGCAGCTGACTGCCAAGAATTATTTCCTTGACTGTTTGGCTGCCAAGGTGAATAGGACGCTGATAAAACTTTCAATGCGCCAAGGAAAGGGTACATCCGCCAAGTAAATTTATTTGCTTGGCTGTCGTCGACTGCCAAGTAAACTCTTTTCGTTGGTTGCCTTCGACTGCCAAGTAAACTCTTTCCCTGGCTGCCTTCGACAGCCAAGAAAAATTCTTTGCTTGGCTGCCATCAATAGACAAGAAAATTTCTTTACTTGGCGGCTTTGGAGCAGCCAAGTAAATTTGTTTCCTTGGCAGCAACATCCGCCAATTTAAACTATTTGCTTGGCCGTCCAAAACAACCAAGTTAATACATTTCCTTGACAGCCTCCAAAATAACCAAGTTAATACATTTCCTTGGCAGCCTTCATCAGCCAAGGAAAATAGAATACATTGGCCAAGACAATTCTAATTTCCTTGACAGCTTACACTGCCAAGTTAATTTATTGTGAGCAATTAAATTAACCAAGAAAATGGTTGCACAAAACTAGGAAAATACAAACAAACTCAATATTTTGGTAGCAACAAATCTGATAGCAACAACAATACAAGTCATATGTCCAACATCCACTTGCTCAGTACCAGTTCTTACTGTCCACTTTGCATAGGGCAAACATGTCAGCACCACATGCATCCCGCCTACATATAATCTAGATGGAAGTATCTTATGTTGCCTACATGTCATCATCACACATTCACAAAAGACTTTGCAAAAGCTCAGCCACACATCATATGTTAGCTATACCAAAATAGACCAAAAGAAGTCAGCATGACACGGTAGGTCACTAGGAGTTGTTGGCATTAGTTGGTCCTATGCCAAATCAATTTGCTTCCTGCAGGTCACTGTCAACAATGCAACTTTCATCAATGATCGCCTTCGAAGGCTTCCTCATCAGCCTCCGTTTCTTGGTCAGGATCGCCGTCACCATTTCCTTCAGAGTCGGAATCATCACCATCTTCACCATCAACATCTTCATCACCTTCATGGAAGCTATTTCCATCATCATCTCTTTCATCAATGTTCTCACTGTTGCACCTATCATCAACTTAGTGGGAGCATCCATGTGGGGAACTAAGGAGGTTTTCTTTTCAACCAAGGAGGTAAGGACCGCACACCCCCACTAGGAAAACTGCCTGTTGGCGCTAGAAATCGGTCAACCGAATCCCAGCGTCCGACACACGACCCGGGAGAATCTGCTTAGCTCCTGTTCGGGTGATTGCCCTGGTGCGGTTCGCGCGGCGTGCCAGCCAATTTGACCTGTTGATTGGCAAGGAAGAATATGTGTCAGGTCCAGAAATCCCGATCGGCTCAGTTTCCGATCTCGAGATAGCTTATCAGCGAATCGGCCGATTTGCCGTAATAAAGAAATCGGCTATAAGGTAGCCGATTACTGTAGCCTTGTAGACAGAAAACAACTGGAGTAATCGATACAACGCTATGATAACAACGCTAGGAAAAGATCTAATCGGCAATAGATAAATTTAATAGCAAAATGTAAAGAGAGCCGAAACTACCGATTCCTAGCTGGATAACTGGTGATAAAACTAGAAAGATAGGTAAAACCTATGAATCTAGCAAATATCGATAACTAGTGAATAAATCTAAACGAAACAACAGCGATATGCCCGAAGTTAAAGCCTAGATATTACTCGATAAGCGGAACTTACAGAATCGGCCGGAGATCAAGTTGATGCAGCCCTGCCAACCCGCACGAACTCGTGAAAAAGAGAAAAGTATTGACGAAGTCGTCTGCTTGAAAGTAAGTACGAGGAAAAAGTAGTATGTTGTATTGATTGGTTGATTGATTACAGATTTACAAAGGTAGCTATTTATAGCCCCGTACAGATGACTTCTTAACCGACTAGAATTCTATCCCTAATTCAAACAGAAAACGAATATTTACAAGCACGATTCGTGCTAAGTTGGTTACTCCACGCTTCATGGGCTGATATCCCCCTTATCCTTTTATGCCTTTCCAAACCCATACAGGCCCAATTAAACCAACCTCCAAATCGGCCGATTCCTTATCGGCAAAAGGCTACCGATTGGGGCTCCGGTACGTTCGACCCGAAGTGAGACAGAAATCACCGGCCGATCTCATACTGTAGCACCATTCGACCGATTCCCCACTGTGCTTCTCCGATTCCCTTTCTTCTTGGCGCCGATTTTACTAGTGACGAAATCTGGCGTCAACACATGCCCCCCAGTTTCGGAGTAAAACATAGTCTTTTACTTCGAAGTTCTTTATAACCTCCCCTCCGAAATGGCCGCAGTGAAAATATCCTTTCGTTTCACGGTCTTCCAGCTGATGATTGCAATCTTTTCGAAACGGGCGCCCACGATAGCCACTACTCCCGAAAACTCGAAATGCCGGCGCGGTGAAAATTCCGTTTTTACCCTCCTTCAGGCATCCTTTAAATAGCGCTTCACCCCGCACTTCATCTTCAAGCTTACGTCTCTCTTTCCAAGCGCGCGCGCCCTCTTCTCTCTTCAGCTTCTCTTCCAATGGCGGCTCCTTCCGGCAGCTCTCCAGCGCGCGACGTTGCAGAAGTAGCACCTCCGGCGGTAGTGGCGACGGCCGTTGCTCCATCCACAGAAGAAGGAGCTTCATCGGAGATCCCAATGGCGATCCCCATCGCGGCCCCATCATCCGCATCTGCACCGGCGACCACGCCAATCACTCAGAACTTCATCCCAGAGGTAAATACCGAATCCTCTTTCTATCGGTAATGCATTTATTTTAGATCTGTCTCCTACTTGTTTACACTCCCCTTTCCTTTTTTAGGCAGTTAGGCATCGCATTACCATCCATCTTACGGGAAATCCCGGCCTTATTTGTCTCGGACCTATGGGGAACCCAGATCCAATAGATCTTATCAATTTGGAAACCCACAGGATACCCTTCAAATTGTCCGACATGGACTTAGATCACTGGTTGGGTACTTTTAGGTCCTGGCCGAATGAAACCCCAGGTTGGAGGGAATGGTACCAACGGGTAGCCGCGTCAAAGAGCGTCTCATGGGAAGAGCTCAAAATCGGCCAGTGTATCAACCTATCCTTGTCCCAGATGGAGAAAAATGAGCCGTTGGTAATAGCGGCTTCTTATTTTTGGTCTGATGCACTTAATGCCTTCTTATTTGGGCACGGACCTATGACCCCAACACTGGCCGATGTAGTCCTGTTGACCGGCCTTGACGTTTCTTCCCCGAACACACCCTTCCACCTTTTAGCCGCAACATCACATCGGCTGGACACAAGGGGAATCGGCGGGTGGAAGGGATTCATCAGAAGCAATAAAAGAACCGGGTCTATTGAGAACAGGGAGCATACGGCCTTCTTGATGATGTGGTTAGAAAAACATTTCTTTTGTGGAAGAGCCGCCGGCCCGTCAACCAATACCCAGGCTTTAGCTGAAGCACTGTCCAGAGGAAACCATGTCCCTCTTGGGAAACATTTGCTAGGGGCGGCGTACCACATGCTCCATCAAATCGGCATCAAACTATCCAAGGGGGAGCCGATCGGAAATCCAGGTGGACCCTGGTGGTTCATCAACTTGTGGCTGAACCTTTACATGAGCGAGATTACTCAGCAGCGGGTGGACCGTATGATGTTCCCCAACATCGAGTCGGCAGAAGACCCTACCGAACGTCGCCGATGCATGTCCTTTGGTGAAGCGGCATCAGCTTTCCCAGGTTGCACGTATTCTGCTACAAAGGTAGCCGAGTACTTTCGATGTTTCTATAACGGCTTCAACGAAGATGCAACCATTTGGTTTCCCTATCAACGGGATGACCTAATCTTTGAACTCCCAACCTGCTTTGATTCAACCACTGGCCGATTTGATGAAGGGCTCTATGATGAGTTAATCAAGCCATGAATCTTGCTAGCCAACTTCTTCTCGGGGAAGGATGCCCCTACGTATGAGTTCTATAACCCTTCCACCGCAGCACGTCAGTTCGGCATGGGTCAGCTGCCGATTCAAGTGTATTTTGCTGGCCGAATCAAGTTTAGAGATGAGCTCACATCTGGTCTGGACTATAATCGGTTACGAGACCGGATTCCGGACTCCAGTACCATTAACCTGAACAACTGGCTAGTAGCCCCCTTTGCTGTCCAGCCGTTCAAACTCTGGTGGGCCGATTGGAAGCAATTTCTCTTCTGCAATTCGGCATCGGCATACTGCAACCTCCTGGATCCAGCCAACATCGACCCGAACGCCGAGGTATTTTCCTTAGCCGATTTTTATCCCTCTTAACATGATTGAATACTAATGGTTCTACTTATTTTTCAGGCCGAGAATCGCACGCCACCAACACACAGCCGGAGTGGTCGGCTAATAGAGCATCATCATCCATACACCACTTATCCTCTCATCGGCTATGATGCTCCGTCCGTAGACGTGATTGCCGGCCGATCGAAACAAGTCCAGAAGAGGATCACCAAGAAGACCAGTCGCCGAGTTCGAGCTCGTATAGATTCGGCGGATCCTCCTGTGCTCGTATCGGCAGAGACTCCGGCCGCATCACCCTCTCAGGCCGTCCAAGATACCGATGCCCAAGCCGTCGCACAAGCTGGGGCAGCCACCGCGTCATTGTTATTAGAGGCTGTTCAGGTAAACCTAAGTGTTATTCTTCCCGTTCGTTGCTCTGATATTAACCCTTCTTATCTTTAGACTGCACAGAGCACTCCTATGGAAATACAACAATCGGCAGCAACCCAATCGGCCATCGGCGCGCCCCTGCTTACATCCATTGAGGTATAGCACTATTTTACCGATCTTCCTTGGTATTTGCATAATGTACTTATTCAATCTTCTGACACAGGCCATCGGCACACCCAACGCTCCTCAACCACCGGCCTTGTCTCAGGGAGCTGGTCCAAGCACCGCGCCGATCGTTGTGGAGTCTTCTTCTTCTGATGAACCCATGGCGCAAGCCCCTGAGCAAGGCGTGACGGCTACCCAACTACAACATGAAGAAATTCGTTTCAAAGTGGTAAGTTATACTTCGGCTTTACTCAGCCGATTTGCTTCCACTCCCAGCCGATTTATTTTTCCTTTATTATTTCCAGGAACAAGACACCCCCGACAACAGCCTCTTCTCTTTTGCGGTTGCTCTCTCCGACGATGAAGAAGTCGCTTCTCGCCAAGTTGCCTTGAGTTCCATTCCTGATGACGTCCGAGCCAAACTTGCTAGTATCCGATCCCTCCTTCAAGGGGACATCGGCCGATTAGTGGAAGATGCTTCGCCGATTCGGCAACTCTTCAGTGACGTCAGCGGACGAGTACCAGAAGAGGCGGAGGAGGCCCTGGCGCCGGCGGCCTTCATCGAGTCTATGAGGATCCCGGTCTTCAGAGCCCTTCGTCACATGGCCGATCGCGCCAAGCTGGCCAAGACTCGTGAAGAGGAGGACGCGTTCAAGCGTCAAGCTCAAGAGGCGAATCGGCGTATTCATTTTTTGGAAGACTCCCGCCCGGGGATCATCGGTGAGATAGACTGCCTCAAGCGTCGGAGGGCGGAACTTGCCAAGGAGATGGAGCAAGTGACCAAAGCAATCAGTGCCGAAGAGAAAAGGCTCCAAGAACTCCCGTCTGTCATTGCCGATTTGAAACGGGAGAGGCAGCACCTGGCCCACGAGGCCCTGAAACTCCACCGCAGCGCATCAGAAGTCCCTGGATCGGTGGACGATGACCAACGGGTTCTGGACTCCGCCGATCAGGTCCGGCGTCGGGCAATCACGGCTATCGATACCCTTCTGGGTAATCTGTAAAACACTGACCATTTTGTACGAACATTTACTATCTACTTTGACCGTCCTTCGCGACGCCCTTTCTGTTTATTGCCTTTCTTATTTCCGATGGGACGTAGCCTTACCAAATTTCCACGCATCTTTTCCCTATAAATACCGGCCTAGGCACTTCCTCCCGATAGTACCAGTTCGGCTTTCAGTTTTACTCTCTTATTCTTCTCGTCGGCGCGACTTTCCATCATGTCTTCGTCGACTTCTTCCTCCTCTGTCAACCAGGTGAAGACTTGGCTTTGACTCCCCCTTCTCTTTTTAGATTTCAGGAAGAAGATGCCCCTTCTTAACCTTTCTTTGTTTCAGCCCCAACGTCTTAGCCCTGAGCTCATACGCGCCATTGAGATCATACACTCTGAAGACCCATTGTCGTCAGAGGACATGGAGCTGATCAGGGCTCATCGTGATGAACTTCGAGACCACGTCACCGCGGAGGCTCGTGTGGTCCTGGAGTTTGTGGAGAGTAATGGCGGCCGGCGCTCTCCTACCGATAGGAGCCATCCGCTTCCTCCGCGAGTCGTCCTTGAAGACGCGGCGGCGGGAACTTCGCGCCCGCCCATGGATTGGAGCCATCCTCTCCCTAGCCAAGTTGAAGCGGAGGCTTCAATGAAATAAATAGAAGAAGCATACCTCCGTATCATGAACGAGTTGGATCGGACTGGGAAGGCGCACAAGAAGAAGAATAATTAGTTTTTTGTATTTTTTGTTCTAAGGGTGACTAGTGTTTTGTCGGCCGTGTAACCCATCGCCCGTACCGAATGAATACATCGGCCGATTTGGACGACTACGTGTTCGAACCGATTTGTATCGGCTATGTGTGATTGCATCACAGTTAATCTCTTATGCTTCGACCCATATACTAGGATAATATCTTTTTAAATACCTTCCGTTCAAAGCTCTAGTAAACTCTTCCCCCTCTATTGTTTCCAAGATGTAAGCATTCCCTGGAGCACATCTGCCGATTTTATACGGCCCTTCCCATGTAGGGGACCATTTTCCGAATTTAGGATCTTTCGACCCAATCGGCAATACTAACTTCCATACTAAGTCCCCAGGGGAGAATTGTTTGACTTTGACCTTCTTATCATACCACCTGGCTATGCTTATCAGAGCTCTCAATCGTTGGCCAGCCAAATCATCAAGTTCCCTTTTCATCAGTGACGAGTAGTCATCGGCCGTTAACTGGTCCTGGAGCGAAATACGCCTCGATCCCGCCCTTGATTCCCATGGTAGTACTGCATCGTGACCGTACACCAATTGATAGGGAGATAACTTGGTAGCCCCATGACAAGCCATCCTGTACGCCCATAGGGCCTCAATCAAACATAGATGCCACTTTTTTGGCTGTTCCTCGATTTTTCTTTTGATCAACTTGATTATTCCTTTGTTGGAGGATTCTGCCTGACCATTGGCTTGGGCGTAGTACGGAGAAGAATTTAATAATTTGATTCCCATATCGGTTGTAAATTCCTCAAATTCCCCCGATGTGAACATTGTTCCCTGATCGGTTGTTATAGTCTGAGGGATACCGAATCGGTAGACGATGTGATCCCTTACGAAGTCGGCCATGATAGCCGATGTCACGGCTCTTAACGGAATTGCCTCTACCCATTTGGTAAAGTAATCAGTAGCCACCAGAATAAATTTGTGCCCTTTGCTTGATGGTGGGTAAATTTGGCCGATAAGGTCTATTCCCCATCCCCTGAACGGCCATGGCTTAATGATAGGATTCATGGCCGATGCGGGTGCACGTTGGACATTTCCGAACTTTTGACAATCCTGACAACCCTTATAATATTTGAAACAGTCTTCGAGGATTGTTGGCCAGTAGTACCCATTATTCCTGATCATCCATTTCATCTTATGGGCCGATTGGTGTGCTCCACATACCCCTTCATGGATTTCTCCCATCAGAGTTTTGGCCTCCTCTATCCCAAGACATTTGAGAAGAACTCCGTCGATCGTTCGGTAGAACAGGTCATCTTCGAGCAGTACGTATTTAGTAGCATGAAAACATACTCGTCGTTCCACCTTTTTAGACGGATCCTTCAGGTACTCAGCAATTTCTTTACGCCAGTCATCGGCCGTGAGTTCTAGAGCCATAGCGCCTAGAATTGGCCGATATCCAGATGCGTGCTGGGCGAGTTTGTTGGCATCTTCGTTGCGGTCCCTTGGGATGTGCTCGATTACTGCCGATCTGAATTCTTTTAAGAGCTGTAAGCAATCTTCGTAATAAGTTCTTAATACGTCGTCTTTGCATTCGGACCTTCCGGTCAGTTGATCCACAATAAGCATAGAGTCTCCGAAGATCTCAACAGAATCGGCCTTGACTTCCCTTAATAGTTGTAGGCCCTTCAATACAGCTCGGTACTCCGCTTGATTGTTAGTAGCGGCGGTTTCTATCGGCAGAGAAAAATCATAGCTTGCCCCCCGAGGCGATATGAGAACGATGCCGATTCCTGATCCGACCCCACACGATGACCCATCGAAATATAATGTCCAAGGTGCAGGCTCTACGAGGGCAATCTCCGGTCCGCAGTGCTGGGCGACGAAATCGGCCATGACCTGACCTTTGACGGCTTTTGCCGATTCGTACCGTAGGTCAAACTCTGACAAGGCTAAGATCCATTTGCCGATTCGGCCTTTCAAGATTGGCAGTGATAACATGTATTTTACTACGTCGTCTTTGCATACGACCACGCATTCTGCCGATAGTAGATAGTGCCTGAGTTTGGTGCATGAAAAGTAAAGACATAGGCACAAACGCTCCACCGGAGGATATCTTGTTTCAGCGTCCAGAAGTCTTCTACTGACATAATAAATTACCCGTTCCTTGCCTTCGAACTCCTGGACTAAAGCCGACCCAATAGCTTTTTCATCGGCTGATAAGTACAGTTTAAACGGCTTACCAGTTTGAGGAGGAGCCAATACTGATGGCGAGATCAAGTATTGCTTGATATCTTCCAATGCTTTGCGCTGCTCCTCCCCCCATATGAATTCCTGATCAGGCTTCAACTTCAATAGTGGTGTGAACGCCTGAATCCGCCCAGATAGATTAGATATGAATCTTCTGATGAAATTCACCTTGCCGATTAAAGACTGCAATTCGGTCTTGTTTTGCGAGGCTATAACTTTGTTGATGGCCGCTATGGTTTTCCGATTGATCTCTATTCCTCGCTCGTGCACCATGAATCCTAAGAACTGTCCGGCGGATACGCCGAAAGCACATTTATTGGGGTTCATCTTAAGCCCGTGTTTCTTGGTGCACTCCAGCACTTTTCGCAAATCGGCTAGATGCTCTTCATGACCTTTGGATTTGACTACGACATCATCAATGTAGATCTCTACCAGAATACCGATGAGTTTGTGAAATATGTAATTCATGGCTCTCTGATATGTAGCACCAGCGTTTTTCAAGCCAAAAGTCATTACCACCCACTCGAACAAGCCAAGGTGGCCTGGGCATCTGAAGGCCGTTTTGGGTATGTCCTCTTCGGCCATAAGTATTTGATTGTATCCAGCGAGCCAAAAGTCATTACCACCCACTCAAACAAGCCAAGGTGGCCTGGGCATCTGAAGGCCGTTTTGGGTATGTCCTCTTCGGCCATAAGTATTTGATTGTATCCAGCGTTCCCGTCCATGAAGCTAATGATCTTGTGCCCCGCGGCAGCGTCGATCAGTACATCGGCCGTCAACATGGGGTAACCATCCATCGGTGTGGCCTGATTAAGGTTCCTGAAATCAACGCAAATGCGTAGCTTTCCATTCTTCTTGTACACTGGTACAATATTGGAGATCCACTCGGCATAACGGCATTGCCGAATAAATTTTGCTTCGATTAGCCGAGTTATTTCAGCTTTAATGTCTGGCAGAATCTTAGGATTGCAACGCCGTGCGGGCTGTTGGTACGGCCGATACCCTGGCTTTATGGGTAGCCGATGTTCAACAATAGAGCGGTCCAAACCGGGCATCTCGTGATACTCCCAAGCAAAACAATCCTTAAATTCCTTTAACAAATTTGTCAATTTACACTTGTATTCTGGGTCTAAATTTGCACTAATATAAGTCGGCCTTGGTTTGGTACCATCGCCTAAGTCTATCATCTCTAATGAATCGGCCGACGTGAACCCGCGTCCTAACTTCCCGTCTTCTCGGGCGAACTGATCCATCTACTCTGAGTCTTCGGAGCCGACTGCTCGGATCGGCTGTAGGCCAAAATCGGTGACCTTTAGGAAATCGGTCTCCCATACTCTGCCGGATATGCACCTGATGGTTTCACAGCTCCACTGCTGCGTGTCGGCTGCCGCGATGCTGTACGCGGAATCGGCGTTGACCACCTCGATGTTATTGCTGACCCATTGCACGAGGCATTGATGCATTGTTGACGGGATGCAGCAGTTTGCGTGTATCCAGTCTCGGCCGAGTAGCATGTTGTAGGACCCCTTGCCATTAATAATAAAGAAGGTGGTAGGAAGGGTTTTACTGCCGATGGTGAGGTCGACGCAGAGAGCGCCGCGAGCGTTTGACACGTTGCCTTCGAAGTCCTTGAGCATCATGTCCGTCTTGGTCATGCCGATCAGTCCTGCCCCCCTGCCTGTCATGGCGTCTATCTTCCGACCGATCATATCGGTCACTTCTGCCCCCCAGCCGATCACGCACGGGAGGGCGCTGGTCATCTTGGTTGCGCCAATTCCTGCTGATCGGTTCTGGCCTTCCGTCTCTGGAGCGAGACCTGTTGAACAGCCGATTGCCACGATATGGACCGGTGCATTCTGGGCAATTATCAGCCGAAGGTAGCCTGAGGTTGTTTTCCCAACAGTGAATGAAGAACGGGCACCTCCAGTGCTCTTCGTGCCGTCGCATTGCTTCTTCCCGGGACCTTGAGCGTTCATGCTGACGTTGGTACTTCTGGAGCAGGAACTGGGAAGTAATGCGTGGCTCTTCTGATTCGCCGTCGTCGTTCTCCATCCGCCGCTTCCCCTTGACATCTTCAGGCGTAGCTTGATTTCTGGGGTCGACGGCGCCACTCTTTTTGGCCGATTCGGACGTCAGCACTTTTGTTTGGAGTGAATTCTTCCCCGTATCAACCATGTTGGTGGGGAAGGGGTGCTGGTCGATCTTCATTGGTTTGGCCGATTTTGCCGGCACTTCAAATTTAAGTCTGCCTTGCTCAATGGCCGACTGTATTTGCTGCCTGAAGATTTTGCACTCATTGGTATCATGGGATGTGGCATTGTGCCACTTGCAATATTTCATCTTTTTTAGTTGTTCGGCAGAAGGTATTGTATGGTACGGCGAGAGTTTAATCTGTCCTTCCTGGAGGAGAAGATCGAAGATTTTATCGGCCTTATTCGTGTCAAAACCGAACACTTCCGGCTCCTTCTTGCCGAATGGGCATGATATCGGCTTCTTCCCCTTGATCCACTCCGCAAGTCCGACTTCGACGTCTTCCTCGTCCTCTAATTCTTCCAGGAATGCCACTTTCTTCTAGAAATTCCTCCGTGGGTCGAAGGAACGAACCTCCTGTCCAGACAATCGGTGAACAATCTGGCTCAAACTCTCGAACTCCTATGAGGCGTATCTTTCTTTGATATGGGGCAGAAGGCCTTGAAAAGCTACATCGGCCAACTGCGCGTCGTTTAGAGCCAGGGAGTAGCATTTATTCCTGATTTCCCGAAACCTCTGTATATACGAGGATATCGGCTCATCACTTCTTTGCCTGAGGCTGGTCAAATCGGACAGTTTCATCTCATGCACCCCGGCGTAGAAGTATTTGTGGAACTGTCTTTCTAAATCGGCCCATGTGATAATCGAGTTTGGCGGTAATGTCGTGAACCACTGAAAGGCCGAACCAGACAAAGATGAGGAGAACAAACGTACTCGTAGAGCGTCCTGTGTAGCTGCCTCTCCACATTGGATGATAAATCTGTTCACGTGCTCTACGGTCGAAGTGTCATCCATCCCCAAAAACTTGGTGAAGTCAGGAACTTTATACCGATGGGGAAACGGCAATAGGTCATATGTAGACAGGTATGGTGTTCTGTAGGTATAAGTTTGTACTTTCGGCTTCAAGCCGAATTGTTCTTGCATCACCTCCGCAATACGTGCCGACCAATCTGGCTATTGCTGGTGAATCGTTGGCTGAGGAATTGGCACGTGCTGGTAAATCGGAGGCTGAATAAACGGAGGCTGATTGAAAGGTGGTATCTGAGTGAAAGCCGGCTGTGTAGTAAAGGTCGGCTGTTTGAATGAGCCACTCATTTCATCATATAGCATGAGCTCTGCTGTCTTGTTGACCTCTGGAGCGACAGGCTGGTATGGTGGTACAGTCGGCCGAATGGCCGCCTGGAAGGATGCCTGGAATGGAGGGTTTCCTTGACTGGCCGATTGATTTTGACCGGCCGTGACCGAAGGTGCCCCCCAGGGTGATGGGCTAACTGGAGGGAATGGTGCAGAAGACAGTTGGATGGAGCCATACCCCATAGGAACTGATGATGAGGAAGCACCTGAACCCCCGACAGAAAGTTGGATCGGCTGTGAAACCGAATTCGAATAATTTTGGTGAGGTGGAATCGGCTGGAAATATGCCGGTCCCCTGTATCCTTGAGGTATCCCACCAACGAAGGAGTTGACGACGGCGTTGTGCACCATATTTGAAAGTACTGGGGATTGATCAACGAAGGCGTGATAAATGGACTGTTGAATCATATCGGACATCTTGTCTGAATCCTCAGAAATCGTGATCTGACGGGGAGCAGGGAATGGAGTTTTCTTGATAGTCTCCCCGCTTCTGGAGCGACTGAAAGACTGTAGGCAAGCTTTACGGAACTGTGCCGTATACTTGTCCAGCTCTTCCTTCTGGTCGTCCTTCAGATCTGCTTCCGTCACCTCGATGATGTTATCTTCGGAGACTTCAGCAGCTTTTGACATGATGGCGGTTGTATTGGTCCCACCGGGTGTGCCAAAAGTGTGTTGGCGCTAGAAATCGGTCAACCGAATCCCAGCGTCCGACACACGACCCGGGAGAATCTGCTTAGCTCCTGTTCGGGTGATTGCCCTGGTGCGGTTCGCGCGGCGTGCCAGCCAATCTGACCTGTTGATTGGCAAGGAAGAATATGTGTCAGGTCCAGAAATCCCATCGGCTCAGTTTCCGATCTCGAGATAGCTTATCAGCGAATCGGCCGATTTGCCGTAATAGAGAAATCGGCTATAAGGTAGCCGATTACTGTAGCCTTGTAGACAGAAAACTACTGGAGCAATCGATACAACGCTATGATAACAACGCTAGGAAAAGATCTAATCGGCAATAGATAAATTTAATAGCAAAATGTAAAGAGAGCCGAAACTACCGATTCCTAGCTGGATAACTGGTGATAAAACTAGAAAGACAGGTAAAACCTATGAATCTAGCAAATATCGATAACTAGTGAATAAATCTAAACGAAACAACAGCGATACGCCCGAAGTTAAAGCCTAGATATTACTCGATAAGCGGAACTTACAGAATCGGCCGGAGATCAAGTTGATGCAGCCCTGCCAACCCGCACGAACTCGTGAAAAGAGAAAAGTATTGACGAAGTCGTCTGCTTGAAAGTAAGTATGAGGAAAAAGTAGTATGTTGTATTGATTGGTTGATTGATTACAGATTTACAAAGGTAGCTATTTATAGCCCCGTACAGATGACTTCTTAACCGACTAGAATTCTATCCCTAATTCAAACAGAAAACAAATATTTACAAGCACGATTGGTGCTAAGTTGGTTACTCCACGCTTCGTGGGCTGATATCCCCCTTATCCTTTTATGCCTTTCCAAACCCATACAGGCCCAATTAAACCAACCTCCAAATCGGCCGATTCCTTATCGGCAAAAGGCTACCGATTGGGGCTTCGGTACGTTCGACCCGAAGTGAGACAGAAATCACCGGCTGATCTCATACTGTAGCACCATTCGACCGATTCCCCACTGTGCTTCTCCGATTCCCTTTCTTCTTGGCGCCGATTTTACTAGTGACGAAATCTGGCGTCAACACTGCCGTATATGGATCACGGGATTACCACTCGACGCACTGGTGCGGAAGATGTAGAATCGCGTCGGGGCAGCGAAGTCGATCAGCATAGTCGAACACGTAGTCGATCACGTCGACGTCGAGCAGCACCTCAGCAGCTCGTCCACGTGCAGCAAGGTCTTCCTCGTGCCGCGGCTTGTCGTCGGCTCGTCGTGGCTCGTCGGCGGCTCATCCAAGTGTTGCAGGTGCAACACCTCCAAGGTATCAACACGTGCAGGGAGGAAGCGTCGCAAGCCGGACTGCTAGGTCCATGAGTTGCAACAGGGCGAGGGCGTGGGAGGCGCGGCAGATGTGTTTTCAGCCAAAGGGATGAAACCCTAGGGCGCCCCACCCCTTTATTTATAGAGGTTCCTGATGGGCCTCTAGGTCCGAGGCCCATTAGTACTTCTAAACCTGATCCAACTCGGATCATATCCGAATTGGGCTTCCAGCCCTTTAAGTGTGTGACCCTATGGGTTCGGATACGTATAGACATGGCCCGAGTACTCCTACTCGGCCCAATAGTCGGTAGCGGCCTCTAGCGAGACGTGCCAACTCCTATACGCACACGAAGATCATATCAGACGAACCGTCACAACATCACGTACACGCTATTCCCTTTGCCTCATGATATTTGGTGTAGCTTCAAGTCGACCGCTCTTTCTCGATCCTATGATTCGGAATCCCTTTGTAGCTTAACTCTTAACCGTACGTAGCATGGCCATGCATTTCCGGATTCGATCTGTAGACTCAGGTTCATCAGCCGAGATAATCCTAAGACAAGTTTCCTAATATGCCGTCTGCATCAGCCGACCCCTGACACCCAGCTTAACCGCCAGTTCCCCTCTAAGTCTAAAAAAAACCGGTGTTCCTCCAAATCTTGGAGCTGTGGGAGAACCAGAGACTGAGTGGTGGACCCACAACCAGATCCCCCGGTTCTCTCGAGTCAAACACGCTAGAGTAGCGTGCGCCCCGCTTCAGAGCTTTCCCGCCGCATGGCTCAACTTCTCCGACGCATGCCGCCTTGCCCAGTCGCCGGCCGCGACAAGATAGATCAGCGCGCCTCCCTCCCAATCGCGCGCGGAAGCCCCTGCAACCCTTTCTGCCTCACCTCGTCTCGCTCGCACCCTCGCCGGCCGTGCCAAGGCACCCTGTCACCGCCGTGGCAGAGGTTTTGCCGCTGCCGCGCCAGACCGCCTCACATCCCGCACCCATCACCTCGCCCGGATCCCCGGCCACGCATCCCGATGTCTTCCGGCTTTCCTACCTCTCCACAGTCGTGCCACCCATGAGCACGCTCCACGATGATGCCGCCCTCGCCAACCACGACTCCGGCAGAGATAGCTCCGTTTTCCACCTCGCTAGTGATGTGCCCCGGCAAGCCGCTGTTTTGCGCTCGCTCGTGCCACCGCTCGCCCTGTCACCTCGCCTGTTGCGACCTCGCTTGCAGTGCTTTCCTTCCTGCCACACGCCAGTCAAGTCGCCGCCCACAATCCACCGCTTGACGTGACCAGACCCTGCTCACCTCCGCCAACTCTAAATCCCGGCAAAACCGCGCCTGCGCCGGCTTTATCTCCAGTGCCCAATGACCAAAGACCATGTCCCCGAAGCTCTGCTCCGCCACCCATCGTCGCTCAATCGCCGCCAAGGCAGAGCACTCCATCCTTTTCTTCCTGATCTTCGCGCTGCTCAAACTCTCTCTCTCTCTTCCACGCAGCTATAAAAAGGAGTACCAGAGCCCCTACCAGAGTTTCCTTCACCATCGCTGTTTCGCCGCACCATACTCTGCTCGCACTTAAGCACTGCCGCTTGAGCTCTTGAGAAGTTCCCCTCTCCGCTCAAACCCGCTTCTCCCCAACCCACCAGCCGCCTGTTCCTCCGCACGGTGCTAGAGCTTGCTTGTTGTCCACAAGAAGCACCGCCGCCGCCGGAGCACCGTCGAACCTCACCGCCGCCCAAGCCTTAGCGCCTTAGTCCTTCTGCCCAAGTCTGTTCCTTCCCGACCCCAAAACTTCACCAGTAGACCTGAAGGTAAGCTGCTGACCCCTTCCCGGTTCGCCCGACCCCTTTTTCCGTCTTGCTCGACCCTGTCTGTTTCGCCGACCCTTATCCGCCTCGCCCGAGGGCTCGGCTATATCTTTTCTTTGACCTGAGGGTATCTGTGTAAAATTTCAGGGACTTCTCCGTGTTAAGTCTGAGGACACTGGTACAGTTATTCCTTAAGTTTAAGGGTCAGATCATAAGTTTCTTCCCATCCGACCCTTTTATCCTGTTCTCCACCAACTGAAGTTGGACTCCCCCACCTTTCGTGTAGCTTTGCTACAAGTCCTGGGCTAAAGCTTGCAAGTGTTGTTGAAATAACCGTCTAAGTGCTAACTCCTGCATTTGCATTCGTGTAGAGCTACATCTCTCCGATGGCACCTATGAGCTGCATCCGGCGCTAGAAGACGGAGCAGTAGCTGAGCCGCCGATCGCAGGAGCTAAAGCAGAAACCGCCGAGGACCAGTTTGCCTCCACCCCGCTTGAAGGCAAGCTCCGGAGCATGAACCCAACTTTCTAAACTTGCACATGCCTTCCTTCTTATGAATGTGCATTTACGTTATAGGAGTTGTTTGAAACCATAGATGCATGAACTAGTTCCCTTGATCTGAACACTAGTTTGTTGAGTTCGAGTAGTTGCAATGCTTAATAGGACTCGCTAAAAGTCGAGTGATTTCCTGTCACTCGCGAGTTATAGGTGTTGTTTGTTCTCCTTTTGGTTACAACTATAAGGACGATGAACGGGGCAGGGTTTGGTGAACTCTTTTGGTGGTCGGCTGATCGCCCCGTCTGTTTACTTGAATCTGTTTAAGGCCCAACAGTGGTGGTGTTCGTGATCAAGTGTTTGAAAGTACTAATCTCATACCCATTATGGGATGGGGAAGCCTAGTACCTGATTGAACTTGGACGTGAGCGGTTCGATCCACTGTCTCTGGAACGGAGTTCCCCTGTGGCCGCATGTGGTGGCAAGTGTGGTCACGGAACGGCAGAGGCCGGGTCTGTGGAACCTTTCACGAAGGGAAGTGGGCCCAACACGGGTCAGGGAATTAATGGGGACGGCCGACACAGGAAGCGACCCTCGGTGGTGCGCGGATGTCGTGAGGTTAGGTTCGCCATGCATGGTTAAGGAACTTGAATCGATTCGTCTGCCTCTCACAGTTTGAGACTGCTTGATCGCTATGCTACACTGAGTAAAGAAGGAATCTGATGATGACATGGACTTGATGTTGAGCTTATACACATAATGTTTGGATCTATGCTTGTTTAGTATAAGTTGCCAATGTAGACTGGTTAATGAACTTAGAATCTGAGCTAAAACCTTGAAAGTAAGGACCTAACATAGTTGCTTTAAGCAAACAAAACCCCTCAGCCAAAGAGTCTCGCATGTCTAGAGGTGGTGGAGTAGTTTTTCCCACTGGTCGGTTAAGTCTTGTTGAGCTTAGAAGCTCAGCCTTGTTTGTGGCATCTCTTTTCAGGTGAAGTTGAAACTTCCGAGCTTGCTGCTGTTGGCACTTGGCCACCCCAGCTTCCTCCTGGGTGGATGGTCGAGTGGGATCCTTCCTCGGACGGCGGGGAGTGGGATCATTGATGTCTTGTTTGGCCTTACCAGGGACATCCGACCCCAGCGCTAGCTTCCGCTATGTTTTGTCTTCCGTTGTTTTCTTTGAACCTTGTAAAACTCTGATTTCGAACCAGTGTGTAATGAATTGTTGAACTAATTAATTGATCTGTTGTATTCTCTGGAACCGCTCACCTTCGTGTGAGCTATGCTAACTCGGTCCTGTTTAAGTGGTTAAATCGGATGAAATCCGACGGATCGTCGGGTTAACTTGGTTAAAGCATGGGATTCGCGTGTTAGGCGACTTAACCGTGCTTTAGCTAAGTTAATCCGAGGTGTTCCGCCACACGATCACTCGAGGGGCCCAGAGATATCACTCTCAATCAGAGAGGGGCAAATTCCATCTTTATTGACCATGCCTCACAGCATGCTTCCTGACAAACCCGAAAGCTACCTTTTTAACTACCCTATTACGGTGTAGCATTTGATAGCCCCTAAGTAAGTCGATTCACATCTTGAGTACATGAGACAATCTCAGGTCTAAGGACAAAGCGTACTTGTTGTGTAAAGAGAGAACTACTTCTCAAGGTGGCTCAGTCCTAGCACATGTCTCTACATACGCCTACATTATTAGTTTGACATCTCCATGTCCATGACTTGTGAAATATAGTCATCAACTAATACATGTACTTGTCTAATATTCATGTGTGTCCACACATGAACTCCGACTAGGGACAACTTTTAGAATAACCATACAAGTAAAGAGTTTCACATACAATTCACATAATTGTAGATCAATTCAAGTAGCCTTTAATGGATATTCAATGAACACAATATAAATCATGGATACAAATGGAATAACATCATCTCTATGATTGCATCTAGGGCATACCTCCAACAGTATTGTGATTTCAAAGCTAGCAAGTGTGCCACGGCAGAAAGAGATGATTGTGTTGTGTTCTCATGGACCAGTTGATTAGCACTAGCAACCATCCTATAAAAGGCCCGGGCTGAGGGTGTGAACTCATCGTCACTTGTAGGTTCATGGTTAACACCTAGGTCAACTAACATATCATCCATGCGATCAGCTTCCTCAGAACTCTCATCACTTCCAACTTCAACATGACTCTCTCCATGTGATGTCCATATTTTGTAGTCAGCCCTAAACCCATGTTTACACAAGTGCATCTCTACATCAAACCTTTTATGCCTAGCATAGTTTTGACACAAGGCACATGGTCACTTAATGGTGTAACTTTCAACCAGACTCAACATAGAGAATGGGCGGTCTAGAAAGTTGTTTGTGTTTTCAATCCACTCATGAGAAGGAGGTTGCCCACGAGACTAACCACTATACATCCATTCACAGTCTACCATTATTATTGTTCTGTTTTAAAAATAAAATATGTTTCAATGTCACAACTATCTGACACAAATAATAGTCACAGAACAAATAGGCAAATAGAAATAATTTGTCACATACCAACTAAAAAAATTGAAATAGCAGTAAGATTATTTTCTGCCAAATTAATGATTGAGTATGCAGCTTAACAAACAGGTGCATTCTAGCCAATGTCTAAAACACTACTATTCAATCAAAATGCATTAGTCAACTGATATTTACTGCTATTCAATCGGAAAGGTCTGCAGTTCGTGTGGGAGGGAAGCAGTGCCTTCTTCAATTGTCCTCGAATCTGATCAGCAAGGTCCCTAGTGTATAGTGTGGTGTCAGTTGTTCCTCTCCTCAATCCAGTTAGTGTTGATGCACGACATAGCGAATAGATGATTGGCTTCTCACATGCGGGGACCCTTGCAAAAATTGTGAGCGAGGAAATCAGATTTAAACATCTCTAGTTCACCCTTTTGCTTACCCAGCTACTCGAGGATTCAAACCTATTTTTGGAATAAAAAACTAATCCAGCCTCGATCAATAGAAATCAATCAAGAATCTATCTCATGTGGACTTTATTTTTTCTCACATCGCAGGGAGTAAGATGAACAAACTAATTCAAGAAAAAGATGAAGTGTACGTACCAAGCAAGAAGCAAGCAAGGCAGGTAGGGGGTCTTGACCATGGCCCAGCCACGAGCACCACCGTGGTCGTGGCAGCCATAGCACTGAGGCATGAGGGAGGGGGCGGTGGCAGGAGTGTGGGAGGGGGAGGGCGCCGGGAGGGAGAGGATCAGGCGGCGGCGGGAGCTAGGGTTTCTTCTTATCCAGACGGGTACGCATGTGGGACTGGTGAATTTTTGGCCCCGTTGGGCGGGAGTGTGATGCGGTAGGCTCGCTCGCGGGCGTGTTGCAGTCTTTGGGCGATGGAATATTTGCTCGCGGCAGTGTTTTGGCATTGACAAGGAAGATCAGGATCCCTCAACCTGCTTGTACGTGCCACCAAAGTGTTTAGAGTTAAACTAGAACCAATTCCATTCATACATGCTGTCATACACATTTTGTTTATGTATAGTTTAAACAGTCTGTATCGGTAGGGATGCAGCACATGAGAAACACGCACCCAAACAAATTAACCTATAAAACAGTATTTGCATGCTTTTGTTGGCATGTGGCCTAACCAGATTGAGTTTATGTATTAGAGAATAATTCATTATCTTCTCACTGGTGTGTTTGTTTCTTTAATTGTATGATTCAAATTCAGTTCATTAGTGGCCCAAATAGGTGATATTGTGCATCCTTTATATGTGGTTGCTCCATCGTGTAGTCATCTTTTGATGTCCAGATGCAATAGACTATCATTAACGATTAAGTCAGTCGTGTTGCAAATCTCACCCTTGTTCCCTTCATGAGTGTCATGTGCCCCTCGACAAGGGCACAACCAACTTCCTAGTACTAGGCGACTGCACGTACGGTGAGGTACCAACTGCACCTAAGTGGATGACCGTATGTGCAAAGATGTGTGCCGATGGGCATGGAATCGGAGGGTGGAGAAGTGGAGGACATGCAAACAATTTGAGGTCATCGAGCAACAACAGAGGGTAGTGGATGTATATGTTACATTGAGTCTGGGTGTATATACTTACGAGACAATGACCTCGTAGCTATTAAGCAAGATCACCACCTAAGAGTTTAAGACAAACTAGTCATACTAACATACAAATGCATGTATCATAAGAAATATCCCACCAATACAATCGGCAATTAGCTTGTTGGCTTAAAATATACATAAGAAAATATTAAATTTACTTGGCGGCTCAATAGAAACCGCCAAGAAAATGAATTATTAACTTGGCAGCTCATTAAAGAATGGCTAAGGAAATACCTTGTTTACTTGGTAGCTGATGACAACAGCTAACTAAATGCATGCTTTTCTTGGTGATTCCTAAAAACAGCCAAGGCAACCCATCCTTTTGTTAGCGGTTCGTGGAAACAGCCAAGAAAACCCATCTTTTTCTTGGCGGTTCGTCAAAACAGCCAAGTTAATCCATCCTTTGCTTGGCAGCTTGCATAAACAGCCAAGGCAACCCAAGTTTTCCTTGGCAGTTTATAATAACAACCAAGAAATTACATTCTCTTGGCGGTTTTCTGCCACTGCCAAGGAAACGTTATATTCCTTGGCAGCTCAATTTTGGCCGCCAAGTAAAATCTTGGCCGCCAAGGCAAATCCAGTTTGGTGTAGTGCTAGGTGAGTTTGGTGTAGTGCTAGGCGATGAACGTAGCCAGCTTTGTGCACATATTAGTGCCTCAATCATCTTGGATGAGAAAGAGCTCCGAAAGGGAGAAACCACTCGACCACTGGTGCTAAAAGCAGACTCTAAAGCTACCGTAGACACTTGTACTACAAGAACATCTTTGGCTACTTTTGACAATACAGGATATTTACTGGAGTTCACTTTCCACCAATTCAAGATGTCAAACTGTTCCGTGTTCTTCTCGCAATTATCTTTCAGATATCTTGATAACTTTGAATTGATTTCCCTGGTTTCGATCTCTGCGAGGTGAAGAGTAAACTGTGACACTAAGCTGTGAGAAATGTCATCGACATGCTCTTCAATATTGATTGGAAGCTGATGACTGTTGTTTCTAGCACCATATGATTAAGTACCAGCAGCAGCCTCAACATAAAAAATCATATAAGCGACTGAGCCCTGCTTCAATTGAGCTACAAAATTCCTTTGCCTTCACTTTGTCATACATAATTTTAGAGGAAAACTCTATAAATTTCAGCTTGAACCTTGGGTCCAAAGCAGCAGCCATAAATAACAATGGATTCATGATGGCAATATTTCCCCAATATTTATCAAATTTCTTTTTCATCTGTACAACCATCATACTCCAAGCATGGTCATTTATTCTAGATAGTTTGTCTAGCTTGTCATGTATGGAGATAAAATCATGGGAAAAGATACTCGATGTCACATATTGCGAACCAGAGAGTCTTACCGTCACATCGCAAAATGGCTTCATAACCATAAGGAATTCCCTTGCATATGCCCAGTCCACTGCATCTGGAATACCATCTGCACCAAAATGATCATAATAGCTTTTGTTGTCTTTAGCTAATCTAAAGAATGCCTTCTCGAATTTTACGGCAGACTCCAATATGAGGTAAGTGGCATTCCATCTAGTTTCTACATCTAACAAGAGGAGGTTCCGCTCAGAAATTTTCTCTTTTTCCACACACTTCTTGAACTGAACTAATCTTCCAGGAAAGGATCTCACATATAGAACAGCATTTCTTATTTTTGTCATAGAGCTACTAATGAATTTTAATTTTAGTCCACTTTTAACTATCAGATTAACAATATGGGCTCAACATCTGATATGCAGGAACTCATTCTCTAAAATGACCCCCTACCAATCCTTGCTAACTGTCTTCATATGAGAAATTGCAGAATTGTTTGAAGAAGCATTGCCAATGGTAATAGTTAATATGTTGCCAATGTCCTACTCTAAAAGGCATTGTTCAATCTTTTCTCCAAGTGTTTACCCCTTGTGATCAGGTACCACACAAAAGTTCAAAACCCTTTTTTGAAGTTTCCAGTTATCATCCACCCAATGACCAGTCAAAATCATGTAGTTAAGATTTTGATTTCACGTCCAAGTATCTGTTGTGAGACAAATCCGATGTCCATTCAAGCTTTTCTTCAACCTTGTTTTCTCTTCCAAGTAAACTTTCATGCAACCCTTGCCACAGTAATTCTCGAAGGTAGCTCAAATCTTGGTTCAAGTGTCTTCGAGTATTCCTTGAATCCTTCACCTTCTACGACATTAAAAGGCATCTCATCAAGTATAACCATCTTTCTAAGTGCTCTACGACAATCTTCTATACGAAATGGTGATCCTGTTGTTCAACTATCTTTCTTCGCTTTTCTGGGTCCCGAATGGAGACGATGTGCATATATTCATCACATGTCTTCGAAGTGTGCTTGTACCATGGAAAGATTGGTCACATGTATAAACTTGATGACAATAATTGCATACTACGATTGGACCATCTTCTGTTTCATGTGGAGTAAAATGATCCCAAACATCAGAACTTGCTTTAGAACCATGCCTTCTCTTTATCTGCACATGCTTTGTAATTTTCACTGATGTGGTATTGGGCTGCCTATATACCTGCTGTAGCAATAAATATTAATAAATTATCATTGTAGTTTTGACCATATGCTAAGAATAAATTATCAGTGTTAGCTAACAATAATACATAAGTTAGAAAATAGAATAATACCTCCTTTGTTTGCCCCTTGCGTCCAGTGTATGAAGGTTCACTCCTCTGTTTATCCCTCCAAGCTTGTTTTTCTGCCTTGATATTCAGTCCTTGACCTTGCAACCACTGGAGATGGTGGCGTTGATGCAGTTGAATCGAGTTCATTTTGCACATTTACCTCATCACCATTCTGCAAGAAAGGTTTTAGTTCAGATATTATTGATGCAGCTACTTAAAACTTTAAAACTTAAAAATAACAGTACTGCTACTTCAGCTACAGAAAGTTGAAATGATAAATATCATACAGACATAGTACCAAAGTACAGATAACTATGGGCTCTAATCAACAGCTAGGCTGATTAGGGTTCATCAGAGAATAGGACACAATGACTACTAAGGCAGTTAGTGCCGCATTTCCATTGCTGACCATAAAGAAATATCCATTTACTAATATTAATTTCCTAAATTCACAATGACTAGCACAACTGAATCCAACTCTGACTGAGCTAATCCAACTTTGACTGAGCTAGCTGGCTGTTCATCCCATACCTTGTGGTTGCAGCGAGTGTACATTTCAGAAACCTGATGGTTGTTCACTCATAATGACTATCACAGAATGTTTGGAGAATCACAACCACAAAGTTTCTGATATAGTGTCATACGGACACACTAAAGTATAGTTAACTATGCGACATTCAGAGCAGGAAACATCAATCAGTAAGGTAGCAAGAAACATTGAAATCCCTCAATTCCAGGATGTACTCACACAACCTGTCCCTAATCACCCTAATCCTAACCAATCGCCCCCACATTTCTCATTTTCCACATTTATCTCATCATCATTCTGTAAGAAAGGTTGACAAGAACCAAAAATCGTAATGATTCATCCTGTCCTAATCACCAAAATCCTACCCAATCGCTCCCTAATGTTGACAAGAACCGAGCAACAAGAATCAAGCGCTACTATGGATTGAGCAGCAGTTTACCTGTCCTTGGGTTGCCTCCATGAAAACTCCACTGCGAGGAATGGATCTCTGATTTCCTTAACTGCTGTGACGACGAACTTGGGTCACAGGGATGTCCTGATCTCTATGTCCGCTGCCTAGAGAAGGCACGACCTCCTCACCTTCTGCGGCCGCTGCACGGAGAAGCTGCGATTTCCTCGTCCTCGTCACCAAGGAGGCTTCACTGCGTGGAAGGTTGGACTTCTGCCTTCCTTCATAGCTGCGGCGGGGAGCCCACCACAGGGGCGTCTTCACCGTTCCTGCCAGGAGAAGCCGCGGTCTCCTCATCCTCAACCCCCCCCCCCCCCCCCCCCCCCCCCCCCCACCCCCCCGCGTCCCCGTTCTAGATATATGGGCTTAACCTGAAAACCGTTCAAACCGCCCAATATCACTTTCATAGGTTAAGACGGGTTGGGTTAGCTGCTTCCAACGGATTGGACCAAACTGGTGAACAGGCCTACTTGTGAATCTGTATGCTTTTTTAGATATTGATAGTAAAAGCTAGAAAAGTTTAACTTAGAAAATTAACACACGTGTGTGTTCTCTCTTGCTTATATTGACTATGAGATTAAAAAAAGTCAAAATAGTACAACAGAATGACTACAATCACCAATAATGCCCTTCTGCACATGGACACTCTTGGTATGAAATTCCCCATTGGGATTGGCGTAAAACATCATGTTTTTTTAGTTGGAAGGAGTATACTTTGTTCAATAAACCTAGTAACCAAGGAAAATAATAAATGCTTACAGCTACCTTTGAGGCAGATGGGGTGCTCAGAAAGCAGCATTTCCGCGCGCCTGGAAATGTGGCGCCTGAAAACGTGGAATTAAATTTTAAGACTTCTAGAAGTCAAAATGCTTAAGGTATACAATCTGCACAAGATTTATCTGGATTGGTTGTTGGATTTAGTAGCCTGGCAGTCCACCAGGGGGTTATCCAAGTTGTTGATTTGTAGGTGAGGGCGATTGTGGAATAAAAACTCGAAGGTGATTGCGAGAACACGAAGGGACACGAGAGTTTTAGACAGGTTTGGCCCTCTGTAGAGTAATACCTTACGTCGTGTATCCTGGTTTGTATTGCTTTGCGCTGGTGCGTGAAAATTTTTGGATCTGGGATTGGATTCATTGGTTTGCCCTCGGGAGGCGCCCTTGGCCGCCTTATATAGGCTAACAACCAAGGCTTACAAGTCGGTTTAAATCTAATCTACTCGGTAGTTACGTGGAAGGTAATCTGAGTCGTATTGCAAGTATCCCGCAATATCCGGGCTGATTTGAATCGCCCAGCCTCCTTGGCTTGTACTCCAAGTATCTTCATGTCCTTAGCCCGCACGCCCTAGTCGGGTGGGCCCACTTGTCAGGTTCGGCCAGTATCCTGGTCGGTAGGGACCTATGGGGTACCCATATGCCTTAAGCCCCCAAGTGATGTGTATGTTGGAGGTATGCCCTAGAGGCAATCATAGAGATGATGATATTCCATTTGTATCCATGATTTGTATGTTGTGTTCATTGAATATCCATTAAAGGCTACTTGAATTGATTTGCAATTATGTGAATTGTATGTGAAACTCTTTACTTGTATGGTTATTCTAAAGTTGTCCCTAGTCGGAGTTCATGTGAGGACACACATGAATATTAGACTAGCACATGTATTAGTTGATGACTATGTTTCACAAGTCATGGACATGGAGATGTTGAACTAATAATGTGGACACATGTGGAGACATGTGTTAGGACTGACCCAACACGAGAAGTAGTTCTCTCTTTAAACAACATATACGCTTTGTCCTTAGACCTGAGATTGTCGCATGTATTCTAGATGTGGATCGATCTACTTAGGGGCTATCAAACGCTACGCCGTAACAGGGTAGTTATAAAGGTAGCTTTCGGGTTTGTCAAGAAGCATGCTATGAGACATGGTCAATCAAGATGGGATTTGCCCCTCTCTGATTGAGAGTGATATCTCTGGGCCCCTCGAGTGATCGGATCCGAAAATGCATGGCCATGCTACGTACGGTTAAGAGTTAACCTACAAAGGGATTCCGAATCACAGGATCGAGAAAGAGCGGTCGGCTTGAAGCTAGACCAAATATCGTGAGGCAAAGGGAATAGCATGTATATTATGTTGTGATGGTTCGTCTGATATGATCTTCGTGTGCGTATAGGAGTTGGCACGTCTTGCTAGAGGCCGCTACCGACTATTGGGCCGAGTAGGAGTACTCGGGCCATGTCTATACGTAACCGAACCCATAGGGTCACACACTTAAGGGGTTGGAAGCCCAATTCGGATCTGATCCGAGTTGGATTAGGTTTAGGAGTACTAATGGGCCTCGGATCCAGAGGCCCATCAGGAACCTCTATAAATAGAGGGGTGGGGGCGCCCTAGGGTTTACACCTTTTGGCGAAACACACCTGCCGCGCCTCCCACGCCCTCGCCTGTTGCAACTCGCGGATCTAGCAGTCCGGCTTGCGACGCTTCCTCCCTGCACGTATGGATACCTTGGAGGTGTTGCGCCTGCAGCACTTGGACGAGCCATCGACGAGCCGCCGACGAGCCACGACGAGCCGACGACGAGCCGCGGTACCGGAGGCGATCTTGCTGTGCACGTGGACGAGCTGCTGAGGAGCTGCTGGACGTGATCGACTACGTACGACTACGTTGATCGACTACGTACGACTACGTGATCGTCTTCACTGCATCGACGCATATCTACATCTTCCGCACCAGTAGTGCGTCGAGTGGTAATCCCGTGATCCTTATACGGCAGTTCTTCCTAGTTATACGCGGTAGAAATTTTGATTTACGCTAGTGTAGCCTACCTCGTATCCCGACAGTGTAGGTGAACAGGAACTCTGAGGTCATCACAGCGAAACTTGAAATGAAGTCAGCTGAAGCTATGAAACCGATTTCTCGAATGTTGGTTGATGGAGGAGCAATTGTAAATTTGATGCCCTATTCTTTGTTCAAGAAATTGGGAGGTTCAGATGAGGAGCTGATCAAGACCAGCATGACTGTTAGCGGTGTGGGAGGAGGCGAGCCTATGGGAGTTAAAGACGTCGTCTCTATGGAGCTCACCGTTGGGAGTAAGACGTTGGCTACTGCTTTCTTCATCACCGAAACACAAGGTAACTTCAGCTTGATCTTGGGTTGTGATTAGATACATGCAAATCAATGTGTTCCTTTTACGTTGCATCAATGCTTGATTCAGTGGATTGGCGACAAAGTGGAGGTCGTTCATGGTGATACGTCGGCTTGTGTTGCTGTGGCCGATAGTTCTACCATGAGTGCTCATGATAATGCTAGATGCTTATCTGGTGTAGATCTTTCTAATTGTGAGTACATTAGTTGCACAAAGGACAGCTTTGTTGTTGCTATACTAAAGCCGATTGATGGTTGGCTAGCTCATCACATATGATATAATTGATGCAAATCTAGAATGGTTGCAGTAAAGGCTAGCGCACTATCGGGCGCGAAAGAACGATATGTGTGAAGCCATTGAAGATCTTGATGACATGAGTAAATTAGAACAAGGGTTTACGTCGGTCGATCCTTTAGAGGAGGTGGATATTGCTGATGGTACTATACCAAGACCGATATTTGTAAACAAGAATCTTGAGCCTGTTTTTAAGGCCAATTTAATAAAATGATTGAAAGAGTATGTCGATTGTTTTGCATGGAATTATACTGAAATGCCTGGTTTAAGCCGCAAGCTAGTTGAGCATCGGCTGCCTATCAAACCTAGTTTTAGGCCTCATAAATAACCTCCTAGATGTTTTAATCCTATTATTTATGACTGAGTGAAAGAGGAAATCAATCGGTTACTTGATGTTGAGTCTATTAGGCCTTGTCGATATGCTATTTGGGTTTCTAACATTGTGCCTATTGAAAAGGAAGGTACAGGCAAGCTCCGTGTGTGTATTAATTTTAGAGATCTTAATAGGGCTTCGCCTAAAGATGAATATCCTATGCCTATAGCCGATGTACTTATTAATGCTGCATCTGGTTATAGAATGATTATCTTTCTTGATGGCAATGCTGGATACAATCAATTTTTTATGGCCGAAGAGGATGTATCCAAAATGGCTTTTGTGTGTCAGGGATTTGTCGGTTTGTTTGAGTGGATTGTTATGATGTTTGGTCTAAAAAATGCTAGTGCTACTTATCAAAGGGCTATGAATTTGGATTTTCATGATTTGCTTGGAGTAGTGCTGGAGGTATATATCGATGACATTGTTGTGAAATTGGCCGGGTCTGAATCCCATTTGGCTAATTTGAGACTTGCATTGGAAAGAATGCGTCGGTATGGTTTAAAGATGAATCCACTCAAATGTGCTTTTGGTGTATCGACTGGGACGTTCTTGGGCTTTGTAGTGCATGAGAAAGGAGTTGAAATTGATCCTAAGAAAATTGAATCTATCAGAAAATTACAAGCTCCTACTTGCAAAAAAGAGTTGCAGAAGTTCTTGGGCAAGGTGAATTATTTGAGGAGATTTATTTGCAACTTGTCCAGGAAGGTGAATGCGTTTACTCCTTTACTTCGGTTGAAGAATGAAACTGATTTTACTTGGGGGGCAAAACAGCAAGAAGCATTTGAGGAAATTAAGAGTTATTTATCTTCACCGCCCATTCTACAGGCTCCGAAGCATGGTATCCCTTTTAAATTATATATAGCTGCCGAAGAGGGTGTTATTGGGGCTGTTTTGACTCAAGAAACCGAAGGGAAGGAGCATGTTGTTACTTATGTTAGTAGAAGACTATTAGATGCTGAGACGAGGTACACTTTTATTGAAAAATTGTGTTTATCATTATATCATGCTTGCACCAAGTTGAGGTATTATTTATTATCAAATACTTGCATAGTGGCTTGTCAAACTGACATAATTAAATACATGTTGCAAAAACCTATTTTGAGTGGTAGGATCGGTAAATGGGCTTATGCTCTCATCGAATATGATCTCATTTGTGAACCGTTGAAATCGATGAAAGGACAAATTGTAGCCAGTTTTATCGTTGAGCATAGGATTAATGAGCAACTTTATTTGAATGTCGGTTATATTACTTTTACCCCTTTTACCCCTTGGAAGTTGCACTTTGATGGATCAGTTTGCAAAAGTGGCTGCGGCGTTGGTGTGGTACTTATTTCACCCAACAGGGCTATTTTTGAGTTCCTTAACCGGTTGGATCATAAGTGTACCAATAATCAAACTGAGTACGAAGCCTTGTTATTTAGTTTGGAAATTTTTCAAGAGATGGGGGTTAAACATGTTGAAGCTTATGGTGATTCTCTGCTGGTAGTGCAACAAGTGTCTAAGGTATGCCAATGCTTAGACGGGTTTTTAAATGCTTATCTTGATAAATGCTTAGGCATAATAGCTTGTATGGATGAATTTACTATTTATCATATACCCAGGGAAGAGAATCTAAGGGCTAATGCTCTGGCACAGCAAGCGTCTGTCTATAATGTCCATAAAAGGAACTTTCATGAAAGAAAGCTGAAGCTTTGTGAGCCGAGTGCTATGTCCTAGAGGAACCAGTTCGACCGGCCTTCGAAACCGGTCTGACCAGTCTGACCGTCCAGCTAACCGGTCTGACCGGTCTGTCTGGAGAAAAGTCCACTTCAGCTATGAATCATCCCAAATTTGCTAAAGACGAAGTGGATGATTGGAGAATACCTCTGACTAATTATTTACAGGATCCTAAGTGCTTGGTTGATAGAAAGGTTTGACGATGGGCGCTCAAGTTTGTGTTGATGGACGATGAGTTATATCGTCGGATAGTTGATGGATTGCTTTTGAAGTGCTTGGATTCTGATCAAGCTAGGTTAGCTATGGCAGAGGTGCATGAAGGGGTTTGTGGTACACATCAATTGGCTCGTGTGATGAAGTGGCTCCTCAAGCGAGCTGATTGTTATTGGCCTAATATGATAGCCGATTGTTTTTGCTACTACAAAGGTTGTGAAGAGTGTCAAAAGTTCAGGGACGTTCGGTTGGTGCCTGCTGCATCAATGCATTCAATTATAAAGCCGTGGCCATTTAGAGGATGGGGATTGGATTTCGTTGGTAAAATTCACCCTTCTTCGTCAAAGGGGCATTGTTTTGTGATTGTGGCTACTGATTATTTTACCAAGTGGACTGAGGCGATTCCCCTTAAGAAAATGACACATCGAGAGGTGATTGGGTTTGTCAAGGAACATATTATACACAGATTTGGTATTCCTCAAAATTTGACCATTGATCAAGGGACTTCATTTATATCCAAAGAGGTGGGTGAATTTGTGGAATCTTATGGTATTAAACTGCTCAATTCATCTCCTTATTATGCTCAAGCTAATGGTTAAGCCGAGTCTAGCAACAAGATATTAATTAAGCTTAGCAAGAAGAAGATAGAAGACAATCCTAAAAGATGGCACGAGGTGTTATCTAAAGCTTTATGGGCTCATCGTATTTCTGGACATGGCGTGACTAAGGTTACTCCTTTTGAGCTTGTCTATGGCCAAGAAGCCGTTTTGCCCGTCGAGGTAAATCTGGGTGCATATAGGTTAGCTAAGCAAGATAATCTTAATTTCGATACTTATTATGCTTTGATGATGGAAAATATTGATGAAGTGATCGACAAGCAAATGGAAGCTTTGGCTAAGATTGAAAGGGATAAAGTTCGAGTGGCTAAAGCATACAATAAAAAAGTTAAAGCCAAAACATTTCAGGTGGGAGATATGGTTTGGAAAACAATTTTGCCTATAGGGGCTAAGAGTAATGAGTTTGGGAAGTGGTCTTTGAGTTGGGAAGGACCATATAAGATTACAAGTGTGCTTCATGGCAATTCCTATATGGTGGAAACTTTAAGTGGATTTCAGCTGCCTAGAGCTCTGAATGGGAAGTACTTGAAGAAGTATCATCCGAGTGTTTGGCAAGATGCATAGAAGCGGTATGGCTGATTTAATGACGTATCGCCCTCAGAACAAATGGCCGGTGGAGTCCATCATCCTTTGGTGTATTTCTTGGTACGCAAGTTTTACCAAGAAACAGGGGGGCATGTGTTGACGCCCAAAAGTGGCAGCGCCGCCGATCAGGCTCGAAAGCCGATTTGGCAGGCGAAACCGGCCTGATCAGGTTCCCTAACTGGTTAGACCGGTCTGCCCTAGTCCGAGAAGAAATCGAGAGTCCTGGTTCAATTGGAGTTGAAACGGAACTTTCTTGCAGGAAAAGACCTCCCACTCTATAAATATAGAGGGCCCTAGCCAATTGAGGGCTAATACCCAATCGTCAAACAAATGTTTTACCTTATATCTCCAAACCCTAGCTTTTCCAACCCTTTTGCTTTCCTCCGTCTCGACGGTGGTTGAGGAAGCTCTGAGTGGCCTGACCGATCTCAAAGCAACTCTAGACGTGCCACCTCCAATAGGGTCCCTCCCCAGGTGGCGATCTTAGGTTTTCGCAGTGGCTCTGTAAGGACCGGTCTGACCGGCCTGCCTGATCGGTCTACCGGCCTGGTTCAGCGACGCTGACGAGGTGATTTTTGGTGCACATGCGAGCTAGCGCAATTCGTTTGTTGACCAAAAAAAGCATCAATAGTATTAAAGTACCTCTTGGATAACGGTCACCTGTCACTGTCGACGGGTACAACATGTACCACTGAAAGAATAGCACCGTTAATTCTTAAAATAAATCTAATAAATAAAACACAAGCACCCAAGTTAAGCTTAGAACTTAACCTGGGTAGATAGGTTTTACCATAATTAACCTAGACAATTGAGCTACCTTTAATCTGAAGAACTTGCGGATTCTAGAAAGCAAATATCTGTCACATGTTTAGTACTGTTGGGATACGTCTACATCCAACGAACAGTTTTGGGGGTCAATCAGCATTATATTACTATTAAATACTAAAAGCAGATGCGCTCCCGTGGCATGTCCTAAATGATCACGTGCCACCTGGAGCTAGTTTTTTTTTACAATATAAATGCACAAGAAAGGTTGACGAGTCTGATTGATCAAATGAAGTAGCTAAACCTGCAGCTGCTACTATCCAACCCAGTCATGGCGTCCGCAACAATTGCAGGGTGTTTCATGTTAGGAATAGCACTTGTATTCATAACAGGGGCTCTAGGCCCATATATATACATGTACAAGAAGGGAAAAATATACAGAAAACCCCCTAATAGAAAAGGTAAATCACCAACAGTACATATACATCTAACACCCCCCTCAAACTCATGGTGGGTCAAGAACACTGAGTTTGGAGAGGAAAAATCTATGCTGAATACGAGTCTGGGCCTTGGTAAAGAAATCAGCCAGCTGCAATTCGGAAGGCACATACTGAAGAGCAATAACCCCATCCTGAACCTGTGAACGTGTATAAGAAACATCCACACCAATATGCTTAGTAAGCTCATGCTTCACTGGATCGCGAGCAATACGGATAGCTCTGGTACTGTCAGACAAAAGAGGAGTCGGCACAGAAATGGAAACACCAAAATCCTCAAGCAACCACTGTAACCAAGTCACCTCTGCCGTCACAAACGCCATAGCATGCAACTCAGCCTCAGCACTCAAACGAGAAACTGCTACCTGCTTCTTAGTCTTCCAAGCAATAAGGGAACCACCAAGAAAAACACAATATGCAGAAAGAGACCGACGATCAGAAGGATCACTAGCCCATGTAGCATCACAATAAGCCGTGAGATGTAAGGAACTAGAGCGTGGAAAGAATAGACGGCATGAAATGGTCCCACGAAGATAACGTAAGACGCGAAGAAGATGGCTATAATGAAGATGAGAAGGAGCTGAAACAAACCGACTCAGAATATGCACAGCATGAGAGATATCAGGACGAGTAACACCAAGATAAAAGAGACTCCCAACAATATGACGATAACGAGTGGGATCCTCAAGGGGCTCACCATCAGTGGCGCGAAGATGAACATTGAGTTCCATGGGAGTCTCAACAGTCCGATGATCAGTAAGAGAAGCCCGATCAAGAAGGTCCTGAATATACTTTTCTTGAGATAGATAGAAGCCTTCGAGCATAGAAAAAACCTCAATCCCAAGAAAGAAACTAAGAGGACCAAGATCAGACATAAGAAACGTCTCACTGAGACGGGCCTTGACAAAGGCAATATACTGAGAATCATCTCCAGTAATGATCATATCATCAACATAAAGAAGGAGAAGAGTCCGACCTCGAGGTGAAGTATGTACAAACAGGGCAGGATCATGCGCACTAGCAGAAAACTCAGCAGCAGTGACCACGGAGGCAAAGCGCTGAAACCAAGCACGAGGAGCTTGTTTTAGCCCATAAAGTGAGCGACGAAGACGACAAACCATACCCTCAGGAACAGAATACCCAGGCGACGGCTGCATATAGACCTCCTCACGCAGCTCACCATTAAGGAAGGCATTCTTGACATCAAGCTGAGAGACGGACCACCCACGAACAGAGGCCACAGCAAGAAGGGTGCGAACAGTGGTCATGTGCGCAACTGGAGCAAAAGTCTCATCATAGTCACGACCATGCTCCTGCTGAAAACCACGAGCAACAAGACGAGCTTTATAGCACTCAAGAGAGCCATCAGAGCGAGTCTTGACCTTATACACCCACTTGCATGTAATAGGGCGCACATTGGCAGGATGAGAAACAAGGTCCCACGTGTGAGTGCGCTCAAGAGCGGCAATCTCCTCAGCCATAGCGTGTTGCCATTCCGGATGAGGAAGAGCATCACGATAAGAGGACGGCTCCGAAAGAATAGTGGCAGCATAAGCAAAGGGAGAATAACAATCAGGACGCCTACGAAGACGATGACTACGACGCAGAAGTGGCTCAGGAGGTGAATCCTCTGAAAAAGAAGCCTCAGTAGGAGAAGAAGGCATATCAGACGAAGAGGGCACAATAGAAGATGGTACATCAGAAGAAGATGGCACATCAGAAGGCCGAACGCTACGAGTATAGACATGTGTCACCGGTGGCTTCACAGAAAAATCAGTAGGACATTCCAGAGAAGTAGACTCCGGGGGAAGTACATCAGCACGATGAGTAGGCGAGGAGACTACAGGGGGGACCACTTGAGGACGTGATAAAGGGGTGATAGCAATAGAAGTATCAGGTAAAATTAAGAAGGAGAGGGGATCGACCAAAGACGCCAGGGAAACATCAGAAGAAGGACGAGGATAGAAAGGACAAGATTCATCAAAAATAACATCCCGAGAAATCCGCATCCTACGCCCAACTGGGTCCCAACAATGATATCCCTTATGCTCAGAACTATAGCCGAGAAAAACACACTCGACAGATTGAGCAGTCAGCTTCGTGCGCTCATGAGGTGCAAGAAGCACATAGCACACACAGTCAAAAAGACGAAGACTAGAGTAGTCAGGCACCTTATTTAGTAGACGCTCAAAAGGAATCTCACCATGAAGCGCAGAAGAAGGTTGAATGTTAGTCAAGTAAGTGGCTATAGACACAGCCTCAGCCCAAAAGTGAGGCGGAACAGAAGAAGCAAGCAGAAGAGTACGAGCAGTCTCAAGGAGATGATGATGCTTGCGTTCGGCCACACCATTCTGAGCATGGGCGCCAGGACAAGAAAACTGAGCAAGAGTGCCCTGCTCAGAGAGAACCTGATGAAGAGTTATGGAAAGGTACTCGCCTGCAGAGTCAGCACGAAAGACACGGATAGAAGTGTCAAAATGAGTGCGGATCATAGAAGTAAAAGACTTGTAGATGGATAAGGCCTCGGTACGGTGTTTCATAATATAAATCCATGTATGACGAGAAAAATCATCGATGAATATAATATAGTATTGATGGCCCCCTTTAGAAACAAAGGGAGCAGGACCCCAGACATCCGAATGAACAAGATCAAAAGGACGCTATGACACAGACTCACTAGAATGATAGGGAAGCTGAATTTGCTTGCCCAACCGACAACCCTGACACTGAGCTAAGGACTTATGACCTGAAACATAACCTAGAAGACCACGACGAATCAAACTAGATAGATGGGAGCCACATAGATGACCCAAGCGATGATGCCACTGATCAAAAGATGCGGTCGACGAAGCAGCCAAAGCGGAGCCAACTAGACTGACGGGCGCAGCGGAAGGAAGATGAAGCCAGTCAAGCTCCCAAAGACGCTGAGAATCACGACGACGAGGGCCAGTACCAACCAGCTGACCCGTGCAACGATCCTGAACATAACAAAAATCAGGATCAAGAATGACACGACAGTTATGATCAGTAAGCTGGCCAGCGAACATGAGCTGCATGGTCAGATCGGGAACATAAGAAACATTAGGGACATGAAAAGAGTCAGATAGGAGAGTACCATGTTCGACAACAGGAAGAGAAGAACCATCGGCTGTATGAACAGTAGGAGAACCAAGTGGAGACCGTATGGAAGAAAGACAGGTGCAATCAGGAGTCATATGAAACAAAGCACCAGAATCAAGAATCCATGGACAAATACCTGGAGTAGATGTGGAAGGTGATCCCAAAGCGGAAGACTGCGAAGCAGCAGCAGAACCTATAGGTGCAGACGGCTGAGTCACAGAACCCGCAGCGCCTGGTGACGTAGAGGTAACAAGGCGACTGAGCAACCTGATGATCTCCTGTGTCTCAGAACCAGCAGAACTCCTCTGAGGACTTCCAGAACCAGAACCACCAGTAGCACTAGCACCCAGCGAAGAACGAGCAGAACCAGCAGGAGCACTAGGACCCTGTGAAGAACGTCCACCGCGGCGAGACTGACCCTCACGAGACTGAGCCTTCTTCTTCCTGTAACAAAAGGCCTCCACATGATTATCCTTGCCACACCAATCACATTTAAGACCACCCCCTCGACTCTCGGAAGAAGGCACCGCAGGACGAGTAGAGGAGCTGACAGCCAAAACGGAAGAATATCGCATCAATCCAGCAGTAAGAAGGTGAGTCTCCTCATTACGAACAACAGCAAGAGCCTCCATTAGGGAGACACAGGGATGTCGAGCAAGCAGCTGTGCACAAAGGGGCTCAAACTCATCCCGAAGACGTGTCAAGAAGTCGTAGGTGCGACGAAGCTCAAGAGCCTGCTGCTGACCCAGGCAGGACTGGCAGGTGCTAGGAGACAACGGAGGACTAAGAGTGTCGAGCTGGCGCCAAATAGTAGAAATCTGACCATAGAAATCATCAACGGTACCATCACCCTGTCGAACGAGCTGCTCCTGACGAATGGCTGCAAGAAAAGTAGATTGACTAGTGGGCTCATAACGTGTGCGAAGAAAAGCCCACATCTGATGTGCAAAATCAAGCTCAATAATATCAGCCGAAACCCTGTCATCAATGCTAGCAACGAGAATAGAAGCAGCTCGAGCATCCTCATCAACCCATGTCCGGTATGCAGTAAACTGAGACTCATAGGATGCAAGGCCATCATCATAATCAGCAAGGAGCTTCGCCACATCTGTATCATGAGTAGCAAGCAACCGATCCATCTCTTCAGCCGTAGCCTTCTCTGGAATCACTGGCTTCGCAGAAAGCACCGGGTATGTAGGAGCAGTAGGACGAGGTGGACAAGGCAACTCGCCAGTAAGAAACTCCCAAAGACGAAGACCACGCATATGAATCCGTAGACGAGGAACCCAATCGCGATAGTTGTTGCCATTGAATAGGACCGGGCAATGTAACACTGGGACACCACCAGACGAAGGAGCCGAAGGAGCCATGGCGATGGCGAGAGCAAGTACAACAGTGGTGGGCGACGGCGAGAGCGCAGAAGAAAAGCGGCGCAAGCTTTTTTTTTTCTGAAACGCACGTGCACAATACAAAGCGGCGGCGTAGAGATTTTTTTTTAAGGACCAAACTCCTTCAGGAGTCCTATCCGGTCACGCGCACCACACCGCACCGTACAGCACAGGCGGCGACGCAAGCAGCGGGGCGGCGCTGGCGGCGGGACGGCGCGGGCGTCAAATCCGCCAGGCGACGAGGCCGGCGGGGCGGCGCGGGCGGCGGAAGGCGAGGCTGGCGGGGCACCGGGGCGGCGCGGGTGGCGGAAACGGCGAATCCGCTGGGGCAGCGTGGGCGGCGGGCGGCGAGGTCGGCGGGGCACCGGGGCGGCGCGGGCGGCGGGCGGTGAGACCGCCCGGGCGGCGCGGGCGGCGGGCGGTGAGACCGCCCGGGCGGCGCGGGTGGAGAGGCCGGCGGGGCGCCGAGGCGGCACGGGTGGAGAGGTCGGCGGGGCGCCGGGGCGGCGCGCGGTGAAGCCGGCGGGGCGCCGGGGCGGCGCGAGCGGAGAAGGCGGGGGAAGAGCAGGCGACGAGGCCGACGAGAACGAGTCCGGCGGGTGGAGAGCCAGACGGGCGGCGGACGGAGCTGACGAAGAAGAAGAGCACGCAAGTGCAACGTGCGGGGAAAAAAGGAACCCTAAGGCAGATTGGGAAGAAATCTAACCCTAGTTCGGCTCTAATACCATGTTAGGAATAGCACTTGTATTCATATCAGGAGCTCTAGGCCTATATATATACAGGTACAAGAAGGGGAAAATATACAGAAAACCCCCTAATAGAAAAGGTAAATCACCAACAGTACATATACATCTAACATTTCAGAGACAAGAGTATTCTAGTCACTGGTTCAACAGGCTTCCTTTGCAAAAGTATATATATGCTTCTTGTTTCAGGAAAAAAGTACCAAATTGTACAGATCTATATCGTATAGTTGAGCAATTTTTATTTGTGTTTATTACACTCAGTTGATTTATTTCATCGTAGCAAAAAATGTACAAAATGCAGTGCTTGTTCATAACGGCACATCAAGTATATATACATGGTAGCTAATTTTTTACCGTTTCCTGTTAAATTACATTAACTCGTATGTTTACCTTCACTCAATATTGTGTAAACATACATGTAAAATGCAGTGGTTGTTGAGAAGATACTGCGAGTTCAGCCGGATGTAAAGAAGCTATATCTGCTGATCCGTGCACCGGACTTTGCATCAGCTAAGAAGCGTGTGCTCACCGAGGTATATCATGTGTAAATGCATGCTGTCATTTTCGGTTTTAAGATTTTCATTTTTATGCTAAGAGTTGTTACAACATATTCATCACCTTATATCTACGTCGAGACGCCGTTGTGTGTCGCTGTGATACTTTTTTACGTGTGATAAGGCGGCCTGAGGAGGGCAGTCGTTGCTCGTTGTCAGGCCATATCCGGAGGTGCGCCGTGGTGAAAGAATACAGAATAAGATAGATAGTACTGGCAAAAGTTCTATTTTTAACCTATTTAATATTTTAATACCAACTAACGCTCAGAAATTCACAACACCTAACCCCTTCAGTTCTCTCAGAAAAAACATTTAACCCCTTTTTGGAATACCACACAAAGAATTTGGTCATGCCAAGGGTCACGACGTGATTAAATGGGCCGTTATACCACCCAAGATCGGCGTGAGTGCCTATTTTTTATTCATGGGGTGACCAAAAGCTTAGATCCTAGAATTAAGATCTGAGCTTTATACCTTCAGTAGTCGAAATGTTGGTGTACCCTTAGATGTCCAATCATCTGCTACGCCTCGATGCATTTTGAAGAATCAGCTAGCTCTGGGTTAGGTCAGCAGTATCATTACTGAGTGGTCACAAATCTGGCCCGATGGATCTTTTTCCACTAATCACACATCACATGTGGATATAGAGCGTGAGAGGGGTAACTAAGTTGCCAACCAAATGGTCGGCGAATTCCTCAGTAGAATGATTGGTCGCCGGGCTGTTAGGTTTGTTCAAGATTAGTGCTAAAATAGATGGATGGCTGAGATGCGGTGGAAGGAGCAAACTAGCCGGCTATATGTGTGATGTGTCACAATTTGATTGGAGGGTGATGAGTACCAATAGATGAATCAACATATGTCCAGTATGTGGCCCATCTCATATTCTCATTGTCATCCCAGCAGGCAGCACCATGATATCAAGCAGATCCATGTCGCTGTAGGAATGTGGTACAACAATGGTACCATATCACTAGGCCACAAGCAGATCCATGTCTCTAGCAATCAGCTTGATTAAAGGCCCGCGCTCCGTGTGAAAAAAGCGGATGCATGGCGTTCAGCCGTGGCTCCGGATGTTTTGCAAAAATGCCCTCCAGTTTTATAGGAATCGCAACCCAACCCAACACGTCCAACTCGTACAGCAACCACATGCATATTTTTACAAATAGATCCTCACACTAAAATTTATTTCGATATGAAGAAGAGAAAATTCAATGGTGCTGTCGTTTTTACAGAAACCATCCCGAGGCACCCCCTCTCACCACCCAACCGGCCAACAACCCCCTCCCCCCCTCACGTGGCCCGAACCCTAACCCTCCACTCCCTTCCCCACCGCCCTCTCTCCCCCTCTCTCCTCCTCCCCGCAGACCTCTCTCTCCCTCTTTGGTCTCTAGCTCCCCGCTGCCGCCTCCTCCCCTCCCCTTCTAGTGCACGTTTGGCAGACATGTTATTCAACGTGGACCTGTTTCTCTTCCTTGGCCAGATCGAGTGGATCTTGGTGGCTCACTCAAACTTGGACTGGCTCCATAGCAATTTCATCTTAGCAATTTCATCTCAGGTCTGACTTTGAAATAGGCCGAGATCTTGTTATCTGTGGGCTCCGTTATCACACGTGGCCACGATGTGGACATGCTGCACCATGCAAGCAGGCCCCATATCTACACGTGGCTGCCACGATTACCTGCTACACCCACTGAGTGTACACGTGGACCACCAAAACCCACCCAACGGGACCAGCATTTACACGTGGTAGCCATGTCGGCTTGCTAGCCCACACTCGTACACGTGGATGGCCGGGTCCTACCTCTCCAGTGGACCCCACGTTGACATATTTGACCCACACCCCTAACACATGGATCATTGGGTCCCAATCACCACATGTGGCTGCCAGGTAGACATGTTGGACTAGTCAATGGGACCCACAGTTACACGTGTTAGCCACATCGGCTTGCTGAGCCCGCACTCGTACACATGGATGATCGAGTCCCACCTCTCTAGTGGACCCGGTGTTGACATATTTGACCCACAGCCCTAACATGTGGACCGGCGGGTCCTAGTCGCTACACGTGGCAGCCATGTAGACACGCTGAACCCTCTGGCATCACAAGTGGACCTATGGGTCCCAACACTACATGTGGCCCACCGGTTCTATGATGAGTTGACGTTGTCACGAACACGAGGGGTTGATGGTGCACCGTTTTGTGATGATATGAGATGTTGTTCTATAACGCTTGTTTTACTTTCGTCATAGTTCCGTAGTGCCTGAGGGCTGCCGCCAATGAACTATGATGAACACGGGATTTTCATCATAGATGTAGTATGTTCAATGACAAAGTTTTAGAACATCACACGCAAAACATCATGGAAGCTACTATTTCTAGTAGTGTTCGGACACATGGACCAATTAGGTTTGAACACGTGCATAAGTGAGGTGCAAACACGTGGACATACCAAGTGTAGGCACGTGGTCCAATCATCTATGGACACGTGGACCAATCAAGTACGATGACATGGCTCTATAAAAAAAAGGGGACACAAACCTATAGGAAACGAACACGTGGACCTATAAGAAACTAGCACGTGGGCCTATGGGAAACAGACACATGAACCAATCATATGTCAACATGTGGGCCAAACATGCAAAGATATGTGGCTCATTGTGAACTAAACACGTGGACTGATTATGTCTCAACATGTGGCCATCCCATGGTATGACATATGTCCGCTGACACATCATGTGCCAGTGTGGACGGTGCCACGTCACTTGCCAGCATGGATAATGACACGTGGACCTAGGAATTCTTTCAGTTTTAAAACATAAACATTTCTATGAGCTAAGTCATTTTATCACCGATGGAAGTAGTTTTGTGCCTTTTTGCTGATTCGTCATGATGAAACAAACATCACGCTCTGTTTTTTACGAACAAAAAGTATTCACAAGACTTTCCTTATGACAAATTTGGCTTCTTCTATGACTATACCTTTTTGTCATGTTTCCAGTAGTGGTGGTACACATCACAAAAAGGAAGCCGGACCTTAAAGTAACCTGAGCAATCGTCCATATGTTTGCGGGGCCTGTGACTTGTGTTAGCATTTGCTAATTAACATAAGTAGCACGTAAATCACTGGATCACATAGCCTAAGTACATGCTGATCTAATATACGGAATTTGGTGGGTAGATCTTATACCAGCATTAGAAGATGCCATGGGAGCTCCCTGAGTTGATGTAGATGTTGGTGTTGATTTAATAACGTGATCTTCACCGGATCAAGAGCTTGTTGCTCCCGGTTGATGAAGAACTTGATGTTGATGATGAACGGCAACCTCCTGGATGTCACCTTTGATGAACTTGACCTAGATTGTGGAGGTCGAGCTTCGAACCCCTACAGTGCCTTAATTAATCGGTTTAGGCTAATAACGAGATTAGAATGATGCACGGGGAACCCCTCCCATTCATACATAGCACCATAGGTCCGGGATCGACTCCTAGTTGGTTACGCTTAGGTGTGCTTGCCGATTACAGCACATGAGTCCTAATCACATATGTACATGAAAAGTTGTTCTCTAGGTTTTTATGATTAGATCACAAATATCCATCAGCTTGTTCACAAACCTCCAGATGACACCAATTGTGTGTTCTGATTCCTACTGGGTGGAGTTTCTTCCTGTGCTAAATAGTGGAGTTTCCATGTACCTTGGAGCTCCGTAGTCGACCTACAAGCTGCGGAAGCGTGACTTTCGGCTGCTAGTGTAAAGGGTTGTAAATTTTGCATCCTTTTGCTGAAACCGGCCACACAATGTTGGCAGCTGTCCTGCCATCCAGGGTTTCTCATTGTGGCTCCAGTGGGAATGGCTTCGATGACTGGAACAGCTCAAGAACCTGGTCGTCATTGCCACGAAAAACGGAGAAGATAGTTCATGCTATGTTTGATGCCTCGAACGCGGTCAAGGTTGGCTATTGTTCTCAAGCTCTGTTCTAGAACCACAAAAGTGGATGGATGGACAACCAATATGATCGGCTAGCCACATTTCTGTAATAGGCCATTCCAAAATGGATCAAGAATGTCAGAATGGTGGCAGAGGCCATCCTGGAACCCCTTTGGGTTATAGTTGGCCAGCCGGGCCGCCCGGCACGGCACTGGCACGGGCACTATCTGGCACGGCACTATATGGCACGAGTACTTAACCATGCCGTGCGGTGTAGTGCCGCCGTGCCTAACTGTCAGCACAGGCACGGCACTAACAGGCAGTTAGCGTGCCGTGCCGTGCCACAGGGCACGGCGGCACTGAAGTGCCCGTGCCGGCCCTGGCACTAAGTGTGCCTACCACAATACCACTCTTTTTACACAGAATTACAAGCACAATCCAAAATTAATAAGATTCACAAGTAGTGGAGAACTTATCTTGTTGTATTCACAAATTTGTAACAAAGTCACAAGTCACAACCCAGTCACACAGTCATAGAGATAACAAAATAACATTTTATTGGGAGCTTTAGTGCAATGGCTGCCTCATTAAAAACCTATCTAGGTAAAACTCACCCTTGTGAGAAACCCTAGACAGGAAAAAAGAGTGCAGCCCAGCTCCAATTATAAAGTTCATCACAGTCCATGAGTCCAGTACTTAATATTACAGTCCCATTACATAAATGATAACTAATCAAGATAAAGTTCTTCAAAAGCTTCTTCAAGTTCCTTGTCCTCCACCATGTGTTGCAGCCTTGCTTCTGCAGCCTCCCAGTCTTTGATGCAGGTGAGCATCTCCACCATGTCAGGCTTTAGCTTCCTCCACCGCTCCTTGATGATCCTGCCAGTCATACTAAAAGTGGATTCTGAAGATATGGTTGAAACAGGAACAGTTAATATATCCTTAGCCATGGTTGACAACACTGGATATGTGAGTTTGTGTTGATGCCACCAGTTCAAGATGTTAAAATCATCATCTAAATGGTTCACTGTGTCACAGTCCAAGTAAGAAACAAGTTCAGAAACATTACCACCTGAAGAACTGGCAGCATGCAAAAGGGCAGTTGCAGATGTATCTCTAGCCATGCTTAGAGTAGCAACTAGAGAATGCATGCCACCAGCAGAATCAACATCATCATCATCATAAATTTCATCCCAAGCAGACCTTTTCTTACCAGATAGGTTAGGAGGTACAGTCCTCCTCAACCTAACACCTCCATATTTCTCCTCATACTTGTTGTAGACATCAGTAAGTCGAGCTCTAGTGCTAACCTGGTAAGCACTGTAATCTGTATTGGTAAGGGTACCCAACCTCCTGAGCACTCTATTGAAACCTTTCATTTTAGCTCTAGGGTCCAGGATGAATGCAAAAGAATAAAGCAAAGGTATGTCCCTCCAGTATTTGTTATACTTGTCTATCATAGGTTGAACCACATGTCTGATGTGAGTATCATTAGCATAATTCTTTAAGTGCATAGCAATCTTAACAAGATAATGAATCATAAGTGGAGATGTAGGATAGTACACACCAGATAATGTAACTGTAGCATCATAAAACAGTTCAAGAAATCTTAGCACTTTTTCTGCCATAGCCCAATTATCATCAGATAAAAGCAACTGATCACCTTCAACCCTAGGATATTGAGCAACGATGAAAGTTGTGAATGGGACCTTATGAGGAAACAAATGCTTAAGCATTAGATATGTAGAATTCCACCTAACTTCCATGTCTAGCTGAAACTTTCTAGGCCTAACACCAGTGGCAATGCAATAACTTTTATATGCAGCAATTCTCTGATTAGATGAGTTTAAGAAAGATATTGCAATTCTAAACTTCTCAATCAATGGCTTAAGAGCAGTTAGAGCCTCCTTAACAATCAGATTGATAATATGGCATGCACAACGCTGATGCAAGAACAAAGAATTAATTGAATGTGCATTGTCATCCCTATCATCATCCACAACTTCAATACCAAGATATTTAGAAAGAACAGGTCTAAGCTTTTGCATGGCTGAAACATTAGATGATGCATTGTCCAAAGTAACAGCAAAAACTTTTTCAGTCAAACAATAGTCATCAAGCACAGATGCAACACGATCAGCAATATTTTGACCATTGTGTGAACAATCAATCAGCCTAAGACCAAGCACTCTCTTCTCTAGTTGCCAATCAGAGTTTATGTAGTGAGCAACAACACTGAGGTAGTCCTCTTTGGCATTACCAGACCAAATATCAGAGGTTAGACACACACAATTAACACCAGCAGATTTCACAATCTCAACAAGCTTAGCCTTGCAATCATTGAAGTATTTTAGCAGGTCTCTAGTGGTGGTTTGCCTAGATACTGCAACAAATTTAGGATTATGAGCAGTTCTAATGTAATCTTCAAATGCATAAGATTCACCCAAAGAGACAGGAACATCAAGCCTAGCAAGCAATCTAACAAGTTGAGTACGGGCAACTATAGGACAATACTCCCAATTACGAATACTACCATCAGGATTAAAAGAGATTTGTGACTGAGACATGTGAGTTTTCTCACGCCTTCTAGGGCATCTATCCCTATGGCGGGTGAGGTGACCAGTGCCACCACTAGAGCGCCCAGAGTACTCTTTAGAGCAATGGATGCATTTAGCTCCATACCTTACTTTCTTACCGTTCACCATTTTGAATATCTTCTTGAAATCAAGCCACACGGCCGAGGTAGAGGGGCGTGAGTGCTTACCGTTGTTCTCTTCCCCGTCCCCGTCCACTGCTTGGTCATCGCATGGCTCGAGGATGATGGGAGGTTGAGCCACACGGCCGAAGAGCTCGGCGGCATCCTCGCGCATGTCATCCTCGTCATCATCTCCGGCCAACCCGCAAAGCCGTCTCTCTTGGTTTGACCCACCCTGAACCGTCTCGTCGTCGTCGGATCCGGCCATCGTCACACGCCCGCGCCCCGGTTCCTCAACGGCTACACAAAAACAAGAGTTAGGATTAGCCAGTTAGGGATAAGGGGTCGATTGAGCAAGGGTTAGGGTTAGGTTTAGGGTTTCCTACCTTGATAGCCGGAGCACCGGAGTCGCCGGCGATGTTGACGAAGCACAGATCCAGCGAGACCGACTACGGATCCGGCAAGTTCTAATGCGGATCCGGTGAGATCGACGCGGGGCCGAGACCTGGCGAGGCCGACACGGAGATGACGAGAAGGACGACGCGAAGCGAGAATGCGAGATCAAGAATAGCCATAGGTGATAGGAGTATACATGGCCGTGCCGTGTGCAAGTGCCGGCGGAGGCCGGAGGCCACCGGAGGGGGAGGAGAAGGGCAGAAGGGAGGGGATCCGGGGAGGGAGGCAGAGAGCCAGAGAGCCGGAGAGAGAGAGGAGAGCGAGCGAAGAGAGAGAGAGGAGCGGCGCAAATGAGCTAGGGTTACCGATGGGGGGTGCGCGCGCCGTCGGCCTCCCTTATATGCGCGCTCCCGCCAACGGTCGGATCCAACGGTCGGATGGAGCGGGGGCGGCGGATCCGACGGCTGATAGCCGTTTGGCCGTGCCTTATGCGGGCCGACCCATTAAGCGTGCCGTGCCCGTGCCGGCACTACAGGCCGAATTGGCGGCCCAGACATGGCACTAACGCCATGCCGGGCCTGGCACTGGCACGATGGCTCACGGGCCGGGCCGTTTTCGGGCCGTGCTTCTTCGTGTCGTGCTCGGGCCAGCCCGTAGTGTTAGTGCCAAATGGAAATCTATACTTTGGGTCTGCAATCCTTGATTACCTCCACATTTGGGACAGAGTCGAATCAGTTGTGCTGCTATCAGACATTCAGGATTGTTTCATCTGGCAACAGTCTGCTGATCAGCAATACCTGTCCTCCTCGGCCTACCTCGGGCCTTCTTCTTCCATGGGCAGTGCGGCATTCCAGGGGAGCTAGGGAAATCGAAGGTGTCGCCAAAATGCTGGTTCTTCTTTTGGCTAGCTCTGCTAAGCAATTGCTGGACGGCAGACCGTTGGTAACGTCATGGCCTACAAAACTCGACAACTTGCGTTTTCTGCTCACAAGCAACTGAAACGATCAACCACTTGTTTCTTAGCTGTGCCTTTAGCAGGGAGGTGTCAGATGTGGTTTCTCTTGCTGCGTCCAATAGGTCATCATAAATATACCCCCAATGCAGGACTTACCCTTCTTGTACTGGTGGCTCCAGCTGGGAGAGGTTGCCGAGCAACAGCACCAGGGGTTTGACTCCCTGATCATTTTGGGATGGTGGATGCTTTGAAACGAGTGCAATCAACATGTTTCTAGAAGCATCTAAACCCTTCGGGTTCTGCTTGTGCACAGGATCAAAAAGGGCAGTGCTGGGTTGCATTGTGCGAGCAACTGCCGTTGTCGGATTTTGTACAGTGATGTCATCGGTTTTTTCTATTGCATGTAGGCTTTGTCACAAATTTTCTCTGTATATTTGCTTGATGTAAAACCTGATCACCAGCACTTGAGTGCTGCTTTGTGTTTGCCTTGATCCCCACGGTCGTTTGTTACCTCTAAGTGAACAACATGCTCAGGGATGTCCTCGAAATGAAACATGATGCTGTCAAGGTGGAGGTCTAGTTCGAGTTTGGTGTCTAATTAGCTACCCCAAAATTGAGCAAATATAGCCGTGTGTTAATTGGGAAAAGTGGGGGGATGTGCGTGAGAACTAGAGTCATGTTTCCTTTACATCACCCCAAACACGAAATTCTACTTCTGAATGAACCCTTTGGGCACCGTCAACTACAGATTATGTACTTTAAACGTAGAAAGTGAACAAAATGTTAGTGTGATACATCAGAATTCAGAATTTTTAATTGAATAGATGCACATTTCAGAGGGATAAAAACAACGACTTCAAAGTTTCTTTCAAATGGCTATATATATAGCACCTTTTTGTATGGTTTTAAATTCCTTAGAATCGCCCACAACTTCTGTGTTACGTCACCAGTCGGGCATGGCTGCGTTGCACTAGCAACTTATGTGTGGCTTTGGATATAGGCTACTGCTTTCTGCAAAGAGGGATGGTTGGTCCTTCCTTGAGTTGGGATCCTTTAGGAGAATGTGGATGCATATTCCGTCGGGAAGAATTATAGCAAATGGCTTATGTTTCACTCACGTTTCTATTGATCATTCTGAAATGCGTTTGTAAGATCCAAGCATAAACATCTCCAGAAGACACAAATTCAAATTCCAAAGCTAAGGACATGGTATATATGGTTCCTACTTTTCAAGGCTAAATCCAAATATTCACTCTCAAAAAAAGATTTCAAGAAATAAGCTAATTAATGCTTACCTTACAACTCCAGTAGTCCAAGTCACCAGCACCGCTAATAAAAAGGGACCTCCTCTCGCAATACTACCACAAAAGTCAAAAATCCTCCAACTAAACCCTACCCTCTCCCACCTACCATCCATGTCACCAAGTGAGGAGCCGCCGCCGCCTCCGCCGCCGCCACCACCACCACCGCCACCAAAGGGTGAATCAATGGGGCGCCGGTTGATTGTCCGCATCCGTCTCCGCACCATGCAGCTGCCCGACCAAGAAGAGGGTAGTGTTGTAGGAGCCAACGAGAATGCGGCTGCTCTCCAGAGCTATGGATCTGAATCACCACGGTCGCCGCATGAGAAACTCCCCGAACGCCCCCATGAGGGCGAAGCTTCTAGAAGCAGGGGTGTGGAGCCTCCTTCCGAACCTTTGGCGGGCGGTCATGGGAGGGAGGAGGCAGCCGTCCAGCAGCATGGTTCACCATCGCTGTGTTCGCGTGAGGCATATTGCCTCATTCGAGATGCGGCAAGAGCCGGTCTTGGCGTCGTCGCTGCGGAGCCGTACCTGTGCACCAACTGCACCATGACCTTTGGTCGAGAGAAGAAGATGCAAGGGCACAAGAGGTGGCAGCACAGGCCACGCAGCGCCTCCTCCTCGGAAGAGGAGGCGCCCACGCCTAAGAAGGTAAGGAAGAAGCCAAAGCCAAAACGGGCAACCGTGAAGATGGAGCCTTGCCACGATGAGCCCCCTCTTCCATTTCCGATGGTTCAGGGTGCCACCTCGCGTCGTGGCCGGAGCCCTATCCATGCCGCCGGTGAAGATCTGGCAGATCCAGCCAGGTCGCCGGTCATGGAGTTCCGGCGCCGGGGGACTCAAGTCGGTGTGGGCGGCAGGGAGGACCTCGTGTCCTTGCGCACCCACCAGGCGGGCCACGTGTTTGGGGCGCACAACGACGGCCACGTCAACCAAGCTATCGTCCCCGCAGCCGAGAATCCAGAGGTAACCGTCTCTGAGTCTACTGTTACTGCTCACAACGTTATAGCCATAGAGGATGACGACAGTGACAATGACAACGCCATGAACGTCACTGGCGGTGACGCTGGGAACGCCAATCCTGTCATCGCCGTCATGGGGTTTGGTCCAACTGCAAGCTCAGCTCCTGATGTGGCGCCAGTGCTGCCAATGGCACGAGCTCCTGCAGCTGCCACCGAGGTTATAGTCATAGACGACGACAGCAGCGACGACGACAATGTTGTCAACGGCACAAATGCGGCAGCTGTTCTGCCACTGCCACGAGCTCCTGCCGCTCCAACTGCAGCTGATACGGTAAAGGGGAAGAACGCCTTACATGAAGGCGGAGCTTGCTATAGCAATGGTGGCCACGGCAAAGCTGTGGCTGGCTACAGCAGTGCCGGCCACAGCAAGGCTGCAGCTGGCTACAGCAGTGGCGGTTATGGCTATGGCTACGGCAAAGCTATTGCCATTGGAGGTCAGAGCAAGAGAGGCCCGCGCAGACCCTACAGCTGTGCGGATTGCGGCGAGACGTTCTACACCCCTCAGGCGCTGGGAGGCCACGCCAATGGTCACAGGTCCAAGGAGAAGAAGAGCATGGTGATGCCGAACCTCCAGAGCCCCTCGGCATGCAGGAGCGGTCGGCACGTGTGCCCGGTGTGCGACATCGTGTTCTCGACCGGGCAGGCGCTGGGTTGGCACAGGAAGAGGGTGCACTATGGTGGCCTGGTGATCGGTTCGGCCAGCAACACCAGCAGCTCCTCCACACCTCGCCCTCCGGCGAATGCTTTGGAGCCCTCGGAAGCGACAGCGATGAACAGCAATGCTGCGGCCGTCCATGGCACTGCCAACGCCATGCGCTGCAGGTCGTTTTTTCCTGATTCTGCTGGAAGCGCCATCCTTGCACTTCCAGCGCTGAATCCAGTGCAACGGATGGCAATGACCAGCAATCCTGCTGTGCCTGGTCTTGTCTCAGCTGCTACTGCTGCCACTGGCTCATGGTCATGGTCACTCCCTGCAACGACCAGCAGCTTCCTTCCTGCAATCCCCTTGCAGAATCATGGGGAGAATCCACCAGAAGAGATTGCGGTGGCGCCTGGCAACCGTGCAGGCCGCACCATCCGCGCATTCTCCTCGCAGGATCAAGAGGAGAATCCACCACAAGAGTTGGCAATGGCGCCGGGTAATGGTGAGCATCGCTCCATCCGTCCCTTCGGCTCCGACACCTCTCCTCAATTCCCCTCGCAGAATCAAGAGTATCCACCAGAAGAGAGAGCTGTGGCAACTGGCAACGATGAGCAACGTTCCATCTGTCTCCTCGGCATCGATGTCTCTCCTGCACTTCCCTCCCAGAATCAAGAGGAGAACCCACCACAGGAGATAGTGCCTGGCAACCGCGGACTTGGTACCATCCTTCTCTTTGGCGTCAACTTGGCTGAAGGTCCGAAAGAACCAAAGAAGTAGGTCAAGAGAGGAGTACCTGATCTTCGTGCCGGTGTTACAGGAAATAGCAAGGTTGCATCGTGAAAGCTCTACTTGTTTGTCAGGTTTATTTTTCCGTGATATCATTTATCTGCTGCCGACATAAATCCAATCAGGAAAACTGTTCCGCGTAATCATTTTTCTTTTCTCGTTTAGACATTATTAAAAGTTCGTACCAAAGATGCAGCCTTTGGTATTTGGATTTATTTGATCAAACAGTTTAGTGCTTTATTTTGGTACCTGGTAAACAGTTGTATGATTTATCAGTGGAATAAGGTTGTAACAGTTATTTGAACAATTTATGGTGCTTTCTGCTATCCGACCCAAGTGATGTGGAACTTCGCATTATGGTGCTCATCTTAATACTGCTCTCTGAATGTACATCAACGTTGTGTCAGAAAATCAGATTGTGCCAGACCTTCCCGGTATCCAGTTAAGAAATTAGAGAAGGTTTGAGGTCAGAGTCTTTGACCAAATGGAGTTAGCATCATGGACATCATTTAGCATATGGGTCGAACAACGGCACTGATGATCATATATTCTGAATTGCGAGCCTTGCGGCTATCATCCCGATATTATGTTCTACGTACTCGATTGCATTGTTTAGTCTTTCTCGAGTGTCTGTTGAATCCATTGCTTGTATCTTGTATTTTTGCAGCGTGAGAAGTTCGGCATCTGACATACCTGAAGTTTACAGTTTCAGTGTCAGATATCTATGCATCCATGTATCAGGTCTACTGACAGTTGTTTTATGTGTGCATGATGTCTTTGGCTGGTCGTTGTATGTAAGACAGGCAATTTTCAAAGATATTGACGAACAGTGAAAGTTTGGTCAATACTACAAGACCTGAAGATTCTGAACTAATAAGTGGTTGAGAAGAGGGTGGAACTTCACCTGAAACTGTTTGGTACGCAGCAAAGGAGAGACGTTCTGGGAATCCAGGGATGAAAGACTCATTATACTCTTCATAGTTTTCTTTCTCCGACCACAACAGAGACGCCCTGATGTTAGTTTGCAGTGGTTCATCCTCAGGCACCTAAATTTGAAGTGTTGAAAAACGAAGACTACGATAAGAAGAATTATTTAACATTTGCAAATTGCAGAATGGACTTAAGATATTGATAGAACCTTCAGCTTCATTTGCAGGCTGTGTAAATTGCACATAGATTCTCTTAGCTTGGAAATTCTTGTCCCTAATCCAATACACTCATAATGCTCATCAATCAATGGAGAAACAGTACCACGGAAATAGGGCTCCATCTGGATCAATGAAGACAGAGATGTGATTCAGGGTTTCTGTAATTTGTTCTTGGCCGTGTCGAATCCTTCAAAAGTAGTGCAAAATCATTCTGATCTACTACCTTATAGTTTCAACAAATAAGCTTAAAGAACCAGAGCATTTACGTATCTCAATCAGAATTGGAATGATGGTTTACTAAAACATCACAAGGCAAGGCATAGTGACAATGAGGACATCCGACTATAACACTAGAATTCAGCTTGACATCTCCTACCTCTCAAAGATATCAAAATTAATTCACCGGTTCGTAACTTCGTATATGAAGCAAAAGTTGGTGTTTGAACTTTGAAGGTATTATAAACACAATTTATAGAATATGTGAAGTAGTATATGTTAGAGATATGTTTTCCTCTCTGTATATACCCCATTGTATAAGGGGTTATGTGCATATGTACCACCACTTGTACTCTACTTATATGGGCCTATTGGCCCCCTGGGAATACATGCTGATTATTCCTAACATGGTATAGAGCCAAAATCGATCTAGGGTTCATCAGCTTCTGCCGCCGCCGCCGGTTCCTCAATTTATTTTCCGTCAGCGACGGCTTCCTCGCGTCGCGCCTCCCGGTGCTGCGTGACCCCACCCCTACCCGCTCGTCTACCGCCCCATCGGTGCTGCGTGACCCCGTCCACCGCCTGCTCGTTCGGCCGCCTCCCTTGCGCCTGCCAGCGGCGGCGGCCGTCCGACCGCCTCCTGTGCGTGCGCCGCCTCCGCCGGCCGTCCACCTGCCGACCCTCTGTGCGCTTGCGTTCTGGATTTGCCTGCTTCTGCTGGTTCTCAACTGGATTTGCTAGACGCCTACTACTGTCTGCTCGTGATCCTCTTCGTGGATTGGCCATCGGATCGCCCGAGAGACTGGATTGGTTGGATCGCCCCTGCCCTGTCTCGATAGGATTGGCTGCCCGCTCGCTGTCTGCACTTCTGATGGCTTCTACAGGCGGCACCATCTCTGTTCCTCGCTGTTCGTTGCTCTTCGATGGCACCAATTACATGGAGTTTATAAGGGTGCACATGCGCGGTCTTCGTCTCTAGGGTGTTCTTTGTGGTGATCTTCGTTGCCCTATTGTTGCGGCTCTGCCCAGAGCCTGTGCCTCCTTCTGACCCAACGAAGGATCCTGCTACTTCCTCAGCCTACGACAAGCAGGTTACTGCATATCAGGAGGCCTTGGATCTGTATCGCGATCGGTTGGCATTGTACACTCAGTGGGTTGATGATGATGCTCGTGTTGCTTCCATCCTCGTCGCCAGTATGCATTCTCCGTTTGCTTTTGAGATTGTTGGTTTGTCTACTGCTTTTGAGATGTGGTCTCATTTTCGTCGTTGCTATGAACCGTCTGGAGATGTCCTCTACCTTTCAATGGTTCGTCAGGAGCAGACACTTCAGCAGGGAGATTTGACTGTCGATGCCTTTTATGCTCAGATGTCTGCTGTATGGCGCCAGTTGGACACTCTCTGCACTGCTGGTTGTCGTACCTGTGACTGCTGTCGCGCTCTCTGAGCTGAGCGTGATTTCTGGCGTGTCTACGAGTTCCTCACTCGGCCTCGACCGGAGTACGAGCAGTGCCGCGTTCAACTACTTGCACGTCACCCTCGTGTCTCGCTCGTGGAGGTGCTCACTGCTGTTCGCTCCGAGGAGACTCGTCTTCGTGATGCTGGTCTTCTGCCGCTTCCTCCAGTGCCCACAGTGCTTGCGGCTTCACCTACAGGGTCTTCTACGCCAGCTTCGTCGACAACATCTGTTTCCTCGACGGCTTCTTTGGTTGCTGCTTCACGTGCTTCGTCATCTCGTAAAGGCCATCCTTACTATGATTATTGTGATCGTGCTGGCCATTGGGAGTCCCAGTGCTACAGGAAGAAGAAGCATCATCGTCGTCCTCCTGGTGCTTCTTCTCCAGCTTCGATGACTACTATGTCTCCTGCTTCATCTTCGACTACCGACGATACTCAGCAGGAGATTCTGCAGCTGCTTCGTCACTTGTGCGTCTCCTCCCCCTCTGCTGCTACAGGTTCTGCTGGTTCTGCTAAAGTGTCTTCCAGCATTGAGAGTCCACCCTCTTCCCAGTTAGGTACTCTTCCATGGATTCTTAATTTTGGAGCTTCTTTTCATATGACTTCGAACTCTTCTATTCTTTCTTTCTTACGTTCTCCTTCATTACCTATTTTTGTACTCATTGCGGATGGTACTTCTCTTCCTGTTGCTGGTCGGGGATCTCTTGAGACTTCTTTTCATGTTCCTTCTGTTTCTTATGTTCCCCAACTCACCTTGCAGCTCATGTACGCAGGTCAGATCACTGACCATGGTTGTCGTGTTATCCTTGATTCTGATTCTTGTTTTGTTCAGGATCGTCGCACGGAGTCCCTGATTGGTATTGGCCGCCGGCTCCGTGACTCTCAGCGCCTTTGGCAGCTTGACTGGCTTCGTCTTCCTTCCGCTGCTGCCGGTCTTGCTACTTCTTCCACAGGCACATTTCAACAGTGGCATCATCGTCTTGGTCATGTTTGTGGTTCTCGATTATCTTCATTAGTTCATCGTGGTCTTCTTGGTCCTATCTCAGGAGATGTTTCTCTTCATTCGTGTCAGGGTTGTTGGTTGGGAAAGCATATTCAGCTTCCTTATCGTAGTAGTGAGTCTGTCTCTCAACGTCCTTTTGATTTAGTCCACTCAGATGTATGGGGTCCTGCTCCCTTTTCTTCGAAAGGGGGTCACAGTTACTATCTAATTTTTATTGATGATTTCTCTCACTATACTTGGATTTATCTTATGTCCTCTCGTAGCGAGGTTCTACCCATATATCGATGCTTTGCTACTATGATTCGTTCTCAGCTTGCCACGTCTATTCATGCTTTCCGTGCTGATTCTGCTGGTGAGTTCCTTTCTCGACCTCTCCGTGCTTTCCTCGACTCTCAGGGGACCCTTCCTTAGTTTTCTTGTCCAGGTGCCCATGCGCAGAACGGTTTAGCCGAGCGCAAACACCATCACCTCTTTGAGACCACGCGTGCACTCATGATTGCCTCCTCTATTCCTCCTCATTTTTGGGCTGAGGCTGTCTCTACTGTCACACATCTTATTAACATTCAACCTTCCGCTGCCCTTCAGGGGGGATTCTGTTTGAGCGTCTTTTTGGGTGTCTACCTAACTACTCTTCGCTTAGACTATTTGGTTGTGTTTGCTACGTTCTTCTTCCACCTCGGAAGCGTACCAAACTAACTTCACAGTCTGTTGAGTGTGTTTTCCTTGGCTATAGTTCTGAGCATAAGGGATATCGTTGCTGGGATTCTGTCAGTTGTCGGATGCGGATTTCTCGCGATGTTGTCTTTGATGAGTCTCGTCCATTCTATACTCATCCTTCCTCTGATGTTTCACAGTCGTCTTTGGTCGAGCCGCTTTCTTTCTTGACTTTTCCCGATACACCTATTACTCTTGCGCCTCCTTCGAGCCTTGTACCTTTGCCTACAAAGTCTTCTTTATTTTTTCTTCTGCTGTGGTTTTGTCTCCTGAGCCTTCTCCTTTGGTTCCTGACTATGGTGTTTACTGTGTTTTCTTGGGTGGTTCTCTCATTGCTTGGAAGACTAAGAAGCAGACCGCGGTTTCCCGTTCTAGTGCAGAGGCTGAGTTGCGCGCTATGGTGTTGTTGACAGCAGAGCTTTCCTAGTTACAGTGGCTACTTGAGGATTTTGGTGTTCCTTTGACTGGATCGACTCCTCTTCACTCTGACAGTATAGGGGCTATCAGTATTGCTCGAGATTCGGTGAAGCATGAGCTTACCAAGCATATTGGTGTTGATGCCTTCTTTGTTCGGTCTCAGGCTCAGGATCAGGTGGTTGTTCTTCAGTATGTGCCTTCGGAACTCCAGGTTGCTGACTTCTTCACGAAGGCACAGACTCATGCACAACATAGTTACTTTCTCTCCAAACTCAGTGTTGTAGATCCACCATGAGTCTGAGGGGGGGTGTTAGAGATATGTTTACCTCTCTGTATATACCCCATTGTATAAGGGGTTATGTGCATATGTACCACCACCTGTACTCTACTTATATGAGCCTATTGGCCCCCTAGGAATACATGCTGATTATTTCTAACAGTATACATAGATATTACTCAAAGAGTACCTGAGAATATGCATGATAAGATGTGAACATCAGAATTGGAATAACATTTCTTTTTTTAAAAAAAAAGAAGGAAAGAGCTTACATCCAAAAGATTTGAAATGTTTACTCGACACACTCCTCTAATTGATATCAGTGCTCCAATCTCCAGCTTTTGAACCTACACTAAAGACAGACCATCAATACAGAAAGTGACCAGAGAAATAGAGTGGAACTTTCCTGTAAGCAAACTTATAGAAAGGTGCCACATGAAGGACAAGAGCTTACACTTTCTATATGCACCAAGCAACCATATCTTACAGCAAATGAAGCTTTAGTAGAGCTATCTACAACTGGATCAAGTACAAAGTGAACAAAAGAATTTTTCTTCTTGTTCAAGGCCTGTTAAGTAAATATTTACAAAAAAAATCAGTAATGATGTTGCATAATACTCACACATGGTTTGAATTGTCACTATCTGAAGAAAGAAATCCGAAGATCTTGTCTGTCAACAAGGATGTACCAAAATCACATCTATACAGTTTGGGATACTTGTTAACTAGGAACTACATACGCAATTTTCCAGGCAAAATTAAAACCATATCACTATTTTCTTCATACCATGTTTCTATGTCTGCTCCCTGTGGATCCAAAAAAAAAAAAGATATCTCAAAAGAAAATTAGGTGGACACAAATTTGATATATAAACCAAACAAAAAAAAATTACTTGATGAAGAAATGATAACATGTATTTTGGTTAAGGATATCATGGAAAAGCTTCTAAAGTGTGCCTCTGTTATATGGTAGATTACACAAGTGCAGTTGAAGGATGTTTAAGTGGAAGAGAAAATGGGTTACTTCATACAGAAAGAAATCAAATATAAAGTAATAAGAATCTATGGAGTGAACAAACGGTTCATACCTCCTCTAGCAATGCTATATATCTTGCTTCATACAAGTGCAGAGTCTTGGATTCAGATGGTATCAGCACCTATAACATTTTCATTAGGTTTTACTGATAATGCAAAGTGCAGATTATATTCAATGAAAAATAACGAATACTAATGCAAAAAAACTCATATGATGCTACGAAAGAATTCAATGAATACAAATACATAATGCAAATTTGTAGATCAGAAATTGTTCAGATCTTGTTATCCACAATCAGTCCCCGAATTTGGTCAGAAATCTTCAGTTATAACAAAGGTAAACTGAATCAACACAGTACGATATAATATCAAATTTGTTTGCTGCACGAAAATATCTTTCCTCGCAGCACTGTCGAAAATGCCGATTGCTAGTAGCAGGCATTTTCTTGGCATCTTGCAAGGGGAGGGAAAAATAAATGCTACAAGCCAACCAACTAGATAGCGCCATCATTTTGCAGACTGAACATACTGGCATTGGTGGATAACTTGATATCCATGGTTCATATGGAAGAATGAACAAAACTAAAAAAATAACAGCCTCCTCACGTTTTTTCAAGACAGTTTCAGGCAGACCCGGGGCAGTTGGTTCTGGGGTTCAGGTTCTAGAAAGTAATTTTCTATAGCAAAGAAATCCTGGTTGGTTCTGTGGTTCACTAATTTGGACAACCTAACCCATCCGAGACCACCGAAACACTGGTCCCCAAATCCTCCCCGAATGAAACCCACTGATTGCGCTCGATGTGCCACCCACTTTGCCCAATAATCGACCTCAACGTCGGCAATGGCAGCCTACAGAATCCGTTTTAACCCAAACCTGAACACCCAAACAAGTATCCCATCCGAAGACCTTACCTCCGCGGGCTGGAACGGGAGGAGCGGCAGATCGAGCGACGACAGCGGCGGCGGCGGCGGCGGCGGCAGGGACGCCGCGCAGCGGACGGCGCGGAGCTGGCGGCGGCGGGGTAGCCATGCGTGGAGGGGAGGCACGGGCCTGGGGCTCGGGTCTTGGGGCGACCGCGGCGAGCTGGAGGGGGAAAGGAGGCGGAGGGGAGCGGAGGCGGCCATGGCCGCGCCGGGGTTTCAGCGGTTGGGAATAGCCCGTGAGTTTGGCGGGAGCAAAGGGAGATAAGGGGCGTGTTTGGCTTGTTTGCTAGCTGTCCTCGCCTGACCTTGCCCAGCAAAGAGAGTCTTGCCAGCGGTGGAGAGGTGATACGGCTCGCCCGAGCAAGCAAGGGAAAATCTAGCTTTCACGAACACCGATGCAGCTGGCAAGCGATCCAAACCCCGAGCTCAGTTGGCTCTCCTTGACCAGCCAGGTGAGGCAAGCCTCGTCAAGAAATCCAAACGAGCCCAAGGCTGAAAGTTTTCTTTACTTGTTGTCTACATTTTTTAAGAGGATTTCTTTCTTTTTTTTTTGTCTTTGTAGCTGTGTGGAAAAGATGGTAACAATGTAATTGCATTGCTGGCGTAATAATTAGGAGAATTATTGTTCTAGTTTATCAGAGAAAAATGAGTAAATGCGGCATTTACAAACTCTGACTGGGGTGGTGTGTGTTGCATTTTTGAAAAAACAATGTTTCCGAAGAATACAAGTATAATGCTCTATTTCCTGTTAACTGTAATATCAGCTTTTTTTTATTGGATATAGTACATGCACTTCTCAATTTTTTACAAGTCGTGCAACGAATTGTGATTAATAAATTGCATTACGCGTTTTCTTTCGCATTTGGAAATTTGGGATCTAGAATTTTATATCTTATTAGAAGAGTAAATTGAAAAGCGGACTCCCATACTTAGTAGTAGTATGGCAATGGAATGATTGTAGTTTGACCTATGTTGCGATTAAATAGAATATTACAAATTACAGATTTGCTAGACTTCAATCGTTTGTTTTTTAGGTTGCCCTCAATCACCTTTTCTCTACAGCCGCTGGATCGACCACACGGGTGATATTCTCTTTTGTTTTTCGGGCCCGCACCTCAGCTTTGTCCACCCGTTAACATCCCAAGATTTTTTTCACGGATTCGGATCTGAAACTGGAAACCCGTTTAGAGGGGATCCGAAGGTTCGCGTGACTCACCGACCGTTCGTTCTCCTGCTGTTCCTCTTCATCTCCGCGGGGCGAGGCACCAGGGGAGAGAGGCGATTCGGGAGGGGGGAGAATCAGGAGTCGCGGCGACGACGAACGGCCGGCGAATCGTGGGTCTCCTCGAGGTCAGCGGCGAGGCTCTCCGCGAGCACGGCTTCCTATCGAGGTGGCAGAGTATTTCCTGCCGGGACCGCTCGGCGGGACGAAGGCCTCATTCCTCTTCTCTTTTTTTACATAACATTCTGATTTGGTTGCTTGGATGTGAAACCCCTAAGGCCTCGTTCGTTTTCACCGGATTGATCCGGAATGAGGTCCATTCCAGGTGGTTTGAAGTGGTGCGGTTTGAAGCCAGACTTGCATTGAAAGTGTTGTTCATTTTAGTCTGGCCTGGAACGAAAACCGGTCTGGATTGGAATCCTTCTACATTAAATGGCCTGGATTGAAACCGTACCTCCTCACTCCTGGAATGAATCCTGGCCGGATTGAGTGACACGGGTGGAATCACTCAAACCGGACCTGGAAGTAATCCTAGCTGGAATCCAATCCCGGTGAAACGAACGAGGCCTAAGTGGTACTTTGTTCCTGCTTGACCCCATCATGTAGTTTTTTTGTTCTGCATTTTCCTGTGTGCATTCGTTGGACCATGTGATCGATGGAGCATGATTTGTAACTCGTGATTTCTGTGATTAGGTTTCGAATCTGAATATTTTAGCTTGCAGCGTGTCTGCCTACGCAGTTGGTTCAGATTTGTAGTAAGGCGTGTTAATTTTGCATAGGCATTGGGATTGATTGATTAATCTCCACTTATCCTTCTCATTTTCATTGGTTATTGCAACTATCTCGAGTGCAATCTCAGCCGGGTCCACAATTTCAAAAAAAAACTATGTCGAGTGCAAGATATGTCTCCTTGATTGATTCGTCGTGCAGTTTGCGGGGACAGCAAATTCAACATGCAATATCCATGTGTTTAGCTATATGCTCTGTTAATCTGAAACTTCGAATTATTCAATGTTGTAGTGGTTTAGTTTGTGTGGACAGCAAATTGGTCATGTAGAATGGGTGTGTTTATGTTTGTTGTATTCCTTTTTGGACTCTTGTGGGTGAGCTAATCCATCTAACAGACTGAATGTTCTATATTTGCTTACGCACATTCAAACTTAGTTGTTACAGCAGCTTCTTTGAATTAGCCTATGGCCTTTGGTTGTATATATACTCGGATCTGGACAGCTTTGCAGCATCATAGTTACTTTCTGTGGCACACCATGTTGGCATTTTCTTATTTCTATAAGAGTCCAATGGTCTTAACAACTATGGATGTTTTTGTGTGTGTGTGAGGGAGGGAGATTGCATTTCTTTGATTTAGCATAGCGCCTAACTGCATATCACAAAAGTCTAAGCTATCTTTAGCTCCATCTTTCTAGAATTGTATCATCAATTATTTCTCTGTTATGCCAACATTTTTTTCCTGCATGTTCCATTTTTTAACAGTGCATTATAGATAAGAAAGCTTCCTGATATATGCATGTTTTTTTATTTCAAACTGGAACATCAAAGTTGCTTTCCCAAAGCAGCATGTGTATGAGGCTTGATTAGTTAAAAATCCCATTAAATATATACATAGTAGAGATCAATTTCTTATAAACCCACTACATTTTCTGCATGCATTATAGTGTAAATTATTTAGAATAAACTGTAACATTCAGTCTTTTTTTTTGTGATGAGCTCATACCTGTAGAAATCCATCCTTTTTTTTAGTCTACATGATGCTCTTTAACTCACATAATTAAAATAGCTCAGTATCTTTTTTACAGTGATAGTTAAGTGTAGTATTCCTCATCTGCAGTTCTTTAACCAAGATAATTTATATATTTTTGTAGGAATATATGTTTCAGTGACAACATTTCCATCATTAACTGCAGTGTTAGGACAAATGTTTTTAGAATGTGTTATTTTGCATTGGATGGATGTTCTTCAGATAGATATCATTCCCACTATATATAACCGCTGGACTTGATTAGTTTCCGTGGCATGCTCATATTTATGTCTTATGGATCATATTATTGGCAAGCTGCTTGTTGTTACCATGGGTGTCATGGAGCTTGCTTTGGTTGCCGCTACACAATCTGGAGGCCACTTTGCTATTTGGTTTGAATTAATATATATATCATATACTGTATTTTTAAATTTTTTAGTGTAATTTTTTCTTGATTACACAAATTTAAATCTTTAAGTACAAGGAAGATTTATTTGTATATCTTAACTATTTTTTAAAGTAGTTCACTAAATACTCCTGTTTTTACAGAGCATTTGTCACACCTTACCACTACTGACACCAGGATAGCATGTGTCACTAAGCTGCAACACTAAAGATACAACATAAAATGCTTGAATGCTCAGTTTTTCTAACATCTCTCCCTCTCTCTAAACTTTCTTTTTAACCCCCTAAATACTCCTGTTTTTAGATTAGCGAAAGTACTTACTACGCACACTTGATTTATGAAACTTAGTTCCATAATACACTACAGTACGTGAAGTTTCTATTGTTAGATGTACATGTATGTTCCTTTCTTTACATGTTGTTTTGCCGAGTATTATCACTTAAATTTTCTCTGACAATCCTTTCTTCAGCACCTTGTCCAAGTAACCATTTGAAAGTTGCTTGAGGCAAAGATGGGTGCAGCAGAGCGTTCTTCCAAGCTCGTTAGCTCTGTCCATGGCTTCATTGTCAAGGTCTAGACTCTAGTCTCCACCCTTCCCTCTATTTCTATCTGTGGCGTCCATTTTTCTTATCAAACATGCCCTGGTTTTATACAGAATACATTGTTTTTTTTAATGAATGCAATTGGACTATGCATGATGAAGAGAACAAGCATTCAAATCCTTGGATTTATTTTTCACAGTTATGGTATTGAAACCTTGAATTCCATTTTGCAGGACAGAAGGCGAAAATGATGTGGAGCTTGGTAGATACTGGGGTAAGGTTCTGCTTATCATGAAAACATGAATGTGGCTTCCTGATGGCTAGGTTTTTATAATTTCATCTAGATGATTCAACGAGTTTTCCCTTCTTTTTGTGTGTTCTACCTGATTTTTTATACCCTTACAAAGGTGTGACAAATTCCAACCATACTGAGTTGGGATCAATCCCTAAGAATTATGGGGACTAAGCTACATTGCATATCTCCATTGCATACTTGCATGTGTTTTTCTACTTCCCTCAAATTAACTTTTTATTTTTTATATGTATTTTCGTTGTCACCCTAAAAATTTGCATGCGACCTTTTTATTTGTTGTTCTTTTAGGCCTTTTGATTGGACTTTAGCTGTGAAATTTCAAAAAAGGAAAGCCACGAACAGGGCAGTTACTGGACCGGGCTGAATGTAAGAAATGCAGGTTAGTACCGGGCTTAATGTAACAAGACCCTTTAACATGCCCCCAACAGAACAGAACGAACAAGCTCTCAACAGGCCCAAAGATAACAAACGATCCATATCGGTCCGCAGCTGAGACAATTGAACCCGTATGGATGTTTAACGGGCGCAAAGCTGTAGCATATTCGGGCCGAAACATCCATCCGACATAAGCAAAATAACAGCGGGGGCATCTGTACGAGCCGTTGAATGAAGATCCAACAGCCTGTGCAGGCGATTGATGGATAACAATATCTCAATCGATTGGTATATAGACATATCCATAAATTAAAGTTCCAAAAAGCGCTAGGCGCTAGGCACTCATTAGGCCGCTGCCTAACGCCCAGGAAGACTAAGCGTAGATTAACTGTGATTAAATGTTCCACGTATACTAGGAAAATAATAATAATAATATGATATTTGGGCCATTTCCATACCATTCTCAGCCCACTATACATTTGGGCCAATATACGTGCCAACTAACCTTGCACTACATGGGCTGCAATTATTGGCCCATCCAGCCCATCTCCACCTCGTATTTGCCCTAGCACTCCACGAACAGACCACAGACAACCACGTAGCTGCAGCCGCCGCCGCCGCCGCCGCCGGTCTCTTCAACCCAATTTCATCTCCTTCCTCCGCAAGCTGTTTCTCGTTGGCGCTGGCGCATCTTGTGCGCACTGCAGCCCGCCTTCACCGGAGCACCAGTGCTCCCATGTCCCTGCTCCGCCCGCTCCCCTCTCCACGGCGCATCGCCCCTTCTCCGTCCACTCCCCTCCATGGCGCACCATCCGGTAGGCGACCCAGTAGTATAGATGGAGTCACACCCCAACACAACCGATCCTAATCTCATCTCTGTTCTTGTTTGCTTCACCATCCATGGCTTCGACGGGTGCTTCCATATTTAATTGGGCGTTTATGGCCTAGGCCACGCGCTAGGCCTCCGCTTCGTGCGTAAGCGCGCCTAGGCGTACGTTTAATGACGTTTTTCAAACATTGTTATAAATACAACATCTTGTGTAAATTGTACCCATCACACAACACTTGTACGGTTGTATTACTTTGATCTAACAAATAGCATAATATTAGAACAGATGCATAAGTTTGTCAAATGTGTGCATATATGGTCGTATGTATACTACACGATTGTATTTTGCTACAGGACAGGTGACGTGGATAGTTTTTATACACGTAAACCCCTGTATTTGTCCTAACAATAGAATGGAGAAGGTGCATTTTAGTTGTTGACCTGACTGGCCGATAGACTGAATACATGTTTATGTGCAATTTACTCTTAACAAAATTACCATGGGTTCAACAGAAATTTGTCATGCCAAAATTTCCCCTTTTTGCTTAATCCATGAACCCTTTTTCCCTAATCGATGAATTTGGTGGCAAAATCAGACAGGAAGAACAAATTACCAAGAAACAACACCAAGGGGGAGAGAGAGAGAAGGAATCCAATCGCAATCAGGCTAACCACGTGGGTGGTAGGCATCTCCAAGCATAGGCCGCGGTCACGGACGAGAAGGCGAGGTCGAGGGCCAGCTGGGGCAGCGAGGAAGCAAGTAGGGCTGGGCCTTCGGTCAGGCCGAACCGAACCGTTGGTTATTTCTAAAATCCCGTCATCTAGAATTAGGAACCAATCGGTTCCTGAAAAAAATGGAGACCGAGGAGTTGGTTCGGTCTTCGGTGCTGACTGAACTGACCGCTCTCAAATCAAAAGCAAAAAATTACACAAATTCAACAGACAAGATCGCACAAATCAACATTCAAAATCAGCAACGAAAGTCACAAAAATTAATATCCGAGGCCCTCCTTGTCCTTGCCCATCTGCAGCACGACCACAACCTTGCCCTTCTAGACACTACTAGTGAAATAGACCTATTGGACGGCCTCAATACCGGTCACATTTGGACCCGGTACTAATGTTAGCATTAGTACCGCTTCCAATTTAGGATCCCTGAAGGCCCTTTAGTATTGGGTGGAGGCTCCACCCGGTACTAATGTGTCTGATGACCTTTAGTACCGGGTGGAGGCTCCACCCGGTACTAAAGCCATCCCCACGCGCTCCCACATGCATCCCTTCCTATCTCTCTCTCCCCTCCTCTCTCAGCAGAGCACAGCAACGCTCGCTCCTTAACTTCTTCCTCTCCTTCTCTCCTCTCTTCCTCTCCTTCTCTCCTCTCTCTTCCTCTCCTTCTCAGCAGAGCACCATAGCAGAGGACGGGTGGGCGGAAGGGCAGAGAGGCGGCGGGCGGGTGGGCGAGAGCTGACGGAAGTGGTAAGGATGGGCTGGGGGGAGGCGGGAGGAGGGCGGCGGGGGCGAGCGGCAGGAGGCCGGCGAGGCGAAGGCGTGGGCGGGGCTAGGCGGCGGCGGGGAAGGGGCTAGGCGGAGGCGGAGGCGGAGGGTGGTGGAGGCAGAAGGAGGGTGGTGGGGCAGAGGGTGGTGGGGGTGAGGCTGGGCGGCGGAGGCAGAGTTCCACATCATAAGTTCCCAAAGGAGGATCTAGTCCAAAAGTTCTATCAAGGGCTGACACCAGCATCGAGCGCGATCATCGACGCATCGGCTGGAGGATCAATTATCAACCTCACCCCAACTCATGCTTTCAAGTTATTCAAGAAGGATGTAGACAACGATGCATGGGCATCATCTGGGCATCTATTCCCAACTCAACCTATTGGAAATACACAAGGAGTGTTGCAGGTGGAGCGTGATCAATTACTCGAATGAAAGATCGACTCACTGATGAAACTGGAGAAGATGGAGATAAAGGAAGCTCATGCTATAAATCTGAAGGCAGCAGAAGCAACATCAACAAGTGAAGAGTATGGCGACTACGGCCATGTCGGGAAGAACTATCCAGAGGAAACAAAGTTGCTAGACTACATGAAGAAGGAAGAGTGGTTTCCACCATCCAACTATCGTTATGGTCAGAATAGACCTCAATTCAATGGAAGCTCATCCATCCATAACACAGTGCCTCTACGCATTCAGCTGAAGGAGTTCATGGAGGAGCAAGGCAAGATCAACAAAGACATTATCACTAAGTTCAAGGCTATGGACAAGATTTTGGAAAATATTGATAGCAAGGTGACAGAGGTTGGAAGTTCAAACCATCAAGAGATGAACACAATGAAGATGCTAGAGACTCAAGTTACACAGTTAGCTGGGCATTTTACAAGCAATGAAGAAAAATTGCCGGGACAACTGAGGAATCCAGAGTCAGCTAAAGCTATTCAAACTCGCTCAGGCAAAGAAATAGAAGATCCTGAACGTCCGACGAGAGCTTGGAAGCCTAAACTAGCTGCTGAAGCAGAGATGACTTCAAAGGAAAAGACACCTACCCCAGCTCCAGAGATTGAGACAGAAGAGCTAGAGTTTGAGATGGTTGATCAAGATGACACCGCGATTTTGCCAGGAAAGCCACGCCATCATCTAGGTAAAACTAACGAACAGATTGAAAACTTTGTTGAAGTTGTGCGCAGGTTGAACATCAATATGCCACTATTGGACGCTCTACAAGTTCTAACCTACGCTCACTACTTCAAGGATATACTAACGAACAAGCAAGAGATCCTACAGTTCACTACAAATCACATCAAAATGGCGGAAGAGTGTAGTGCTGCGATCACTAATTAAGCTCCCGAGAAGAAGAGAGACCCGGGATGCCCAACTATCCCATGTTCAATTGGAGCGCTGATGTTCGAAAGAGCATTATGTGATCTTGGTGCAAGTGTGAGCATCATGACTAAAGCTGTGTTCGAGAAGCTACGCCTACCGGAGCTAGAACCAACTACTATGTGCCTGGAGTTGGCGGACAATACCGTTCGCTATCCTGAAGGCATTGCTGAAGATGTACCTGTGAAAATCGGAAATCACTTTGTCCCTGTTGACTTCGTGATACTCAAGATGGGAGAAGGAGCTAAATCCCTACTCATCTTGGGAAGGCCGTTCCTGAAGACTGCAAGAGAAAGCATAGATGTTGGGAAGGGCAAGATCAAGTTCGATATTAATGGCACTATGAGCACGTTCAAGTTTCACCCACGCTTTGAGGTATGCAATATGATTTCTAGCAAGTATATACCACCACACCATCGTCTCAAGCAGGAGAAGAATAAGAAGGCAAAAGAAAAGAAGCTAGTAGAAAATGTTGCTATCGTTCAGAAGAAGGAAGAACGCCAGCCTGTGAAGACCAAAAAGATAGTCAAGCCCGTGCCTGCATCGAAGCCAAAGATGGTAAAGAAGTGGGTCCCGAAGACTATAGTGCCGACACCGAGCGCTGGTCCGAAGTGAAGAATTGAAGAGTCTAGCTATAGACTATAAACGAAGCGCTTTTTGGGAGCCAACCCGATCATTGAGTCAAGAATAAGCTATAAGAGTGGGCACAAAACCCGAAACCCGAACACCGAATCCAAATTACCCAAACTCGAAATGCCCGAACACTATCTCGGGTGTCAAGTCCACAAACCCAAAAATAATTCGGGAATTTTGGGTTCCAAGCCCCGGTACCTGAATAGCCCGTTTTACCCGAAATCCCTTAACTGCCCAGAATACACAAAGGCAGCCCAGCCCAATTCAACGGCAAACTGCAGACCACCATCCCATCTAAACCATGCGCAACCAGCAGCACCTGCCGCAGATCGCACTCCTCACTTCCCCTTTCTCTCCCCGTCTGACGACCCTTAACCCTAGCCGCCCGCTGGCGCAGCGCGTGCTGTCTGCTGTGCACCGCTGCTCCAACCAGCAATAAAGGACGACAGCAGGTCAGGCTACAGCAGCTCGGCAAGGTGGCAACAACCAGGAAGCAAATCTGCGTTCATTTGCATCCGATGACTGCTTTTAAATGTGTGTCGATCTGCAACAATTTTTAATGCTAGTGCTCTGCTCCTCTTTTCTCGAATGCTGAGCCTTGCTGGCTTGTTCGATTCATGGATGAAATGCAGCTTTGGTTAATTGATTGGAAATTTGGGTTTTGAATCTCTCCTTGCTTTGGAATCTTGTGGATTCATGCAAATATGCTATCATCATCCCACTGATTCTTTGGCCATGCTCACTGTGGTTGCCTATTGGCTTGTTTTTGCTGCACAAAATTGCTATTGAAACTGTGTTTTTATATTTTTCTAAACTCTGGAACTAAGATGTGCTGTTCTGCTGAAGGTTGAAACCGGGCTGTTCGGGATTACCCGAACCCGAATTTTTGGGTACCCGAAATGTCGAGTAGTGTCTTTTTGGCAAATCTCGGGTTCCAATTTTGAGAACCCAAATTTCTAAAAACCTGAATTACCCGACCCAAACTTTTCGGGTTACTCGAATGCCCACCCCCAATAAGCTAATGGGAGGACAACCATGAAGACATTTGAATTTTCAAGTAAGTGAGTTGCAGATTTTGCTACGTCTTACCTGGTAAACATTTAATAAGTGGAACCTTCGGTCAAGACAAAGAGTTTTATTTGCTCAGTCATTTTCTATTCCTCTCTTTTTCATAAACTAGTAACATGAGTCGTTCCAAGCTTTATTTGATTTCTCTTGGAAAACCAGAACCAAGTATTCAGATCATATCGGACTTTTCATCTTTACCATGATGATAAGCCTGACTTGTTTTCATGATAAACACACAAGTAGAGCCCGCATTGTTCTTACTTTGTAAATTTTGATGCATGCTAGGACTCGCGTAACCCCATGATTTTGGTTTGTTTAAACATTGTAAAATTTGTCGGTTTCCTAGACTTAGAATTTTTCTCGGTCATTTTGATTTATTTCATTCAAAATTCATCTCTCACTTTTAGCCGAAATTAGAATCTAAACCCACTACCCTGTGGCTGAAATCAAAATTGCTTCATCTCAATTCATGAGAATGAATGATACCGGTGCAACCAAAATTAATGCAGTTGAAAATATTTTCAACATAAATTTATTTTTTGATGCTTGAAAACTTCTCTAAAATATATTTGAGCTCATTGCTAGCTCTGAGTTAAATTTTAATTTTCAAAATTAGATGAGGATTAAGCATCTAAATATGATTTGGAGGGTTTATGAACTTCATTAACACTAATGGCTTGATTTGTGATAAGAGAAATCATTATGGAGGTACTCTCACCTACCACACATGCATAAAGAAATAAAGAGTGGACTGTCATGCTTGTTTGTTGCAGCTCAAAGGAGAAAACATTGAGTGTATTGAGAAAACAACAAACTTATGACACGTAGGTGCATGATTGGGAGCAAAGTGACAACATAAAGGAGTGGAGGAGATTGTTTTTGCATTACCCTTCACGTGAAGACCTGAATTTTTCGTATAATAATGAGCAAGTGACCATGTGAAGAAAGATGGGAATCAGAGAAGGCAAAAACATGCCAAGCCGATCGGCCTGGGTCTTTTTAAGCCCTCTCATGGTGCCCTTTGCCATGTAAGTTAATCAGCTCATTGTTCATCATATTTTCCACCAAGAACACCAAGAACATCTCTGGTTAGCCTCTGAAAAATTCGAAACTCCTTCCACAACAAAAATTCCAGCAAATAAAAATTTTGGCAAGCACCTCTTGCTATTCCTTTCTCTTGTGCAATTTCTCATTGGCAAGAAACCCCAGCAAAGTGTTTTCTTTGAAGTGTGCAGCAATGAAGAGCATCGGAAGGCTTTTTGGGAAGTCAAAGAAATCATGATCATCGGCTGAAGCTTCATCTACATTGAGCGCTTCACGACATTACTCGGTCTCCGAGTTGCTGAGAGGCGCAGTGACGTTGACATGGAGGCACCACACAGCGACTGCATTCTGCTCGGTGGGATGAACACTAGAAGCTCTTCCATGCGGTTCGGTGAACCGCGTGGAATTCCTGAAGCTGCACCACCAACTTCAAGGAGAGCAACTCGCTCTCAGAGTGGCTACAACAAATTGAAGTTGATATACGGCTTCACAATAAAGAGCAAGATGGAAAAGGAGAGACTTAAGGATATTGAAGGAAGACTTGTTGCCAACCATGACTTTGATGATAATTTTATTCAGAAGATTAGTTTCCACAATGATATCTACAAGCTTCTGAGCAACATTGGTTGGATGCAATTTGCTCTCAATGGTCCCATTAGCGTATAAAAGGATGTGGCTATTGAGATGTTCATGACTATGAAACAAGTCATGAGGTGGAATGATGAAATGACCGAGCAAATTCCATGTTTATCCTTTAGGATAGGAGATGAAGACAAGGTTATCACATATGGTGGTATCACAGAAGTTTTGGATTCCAATCCACAGGCCCTAGAACTTGGAGAAGTAGAAGGAGAAGAGTTGACGGAATTTTCAAAGAAAATTTCCAAAGAAGATAATCAGCAAAGTAAAAATATTTGCAATCTCATCCTGCAAATATTTCATTATTGGATGTACCATCGTGTCTCTGGGAGGATGAAGGAGACCAAAATTACTAACCCAAAGATGAACTGGCTTTATTGCGCAGTTGTGAAAAAGCAAGTCATTGACCCCTCTTATATGATGATCAAAAGATGGCTTGCTGAAGCTATATCTAGAACTGGAGTTGTTTGGTTAGGTTGCTATCTCACTAAGATAGCATCATGTTTGATGCTAGGTATTGAATGACTCCCTAGTTGATTCATAAAAGCTGGAAGCATCGACGCCAAGACCATGAAGAATGCACATTTGGTTGGCGGCGACGAAGAGAATGGCTATACAGTTGGGGTCACCAATTTTTAACTACCCGATAGAAGACATGAAATTTATCATGTGGGCAAAACTGATTGGCTAGAAGAGGGAGTATTATTCCCAGCAAAGAAATGCAAAAGAGGGCAAAGAATCAAAGAAGACTCATCCTCACAAGCAGCTCTAGAAATACCACTACCTGCTCCAAGTTCAAGCTACTGTCACACTGAGTTCCAAAATGCACAAAGTTACGAGGGTGTTCCTGAAGTATGGCAGCAGGAGCAATGGCCAGAGGCACCGGCAGAAGCATGGGTGCAAGGCCCATTTGCACCATATTTTTAGTAGCCGATGTATCAACCACAGCTGGAGTTTCAGCAATCAGCGCATCCACCACCGCTACCACCATATGCTTTTCATGGTTACATACCACCTCCTTTTCAGGGACGCCCACCATATGCTCCACTGTATGCTCAGTTCAACCACCTGCCACATGCAGATGCTGTGAGACAAGCCTCCGACAGGATTGAGGACGGAAACATAAGCATCTCCTATCAGTTCGGCATGATGGGAATTGTGCCTCCAGATCAGTATCAAGGTGGAGCGTAGGAGCACTATGAGCAGGGATACAATGAGCACCAGCAGTAGGGAGAGCCACATTATAAGCTGCCATAAGATGACCTAGATTAAAGACTGAAGGGACCAAATAAATACGCACATGTGTGGTTTGAGTTTTCTTTTCTTTTCTTTATTTAATTCAGCATGTGTGTTGGGTGTGCGTAGTGTTTTCTATTTTACTTTTTTCTATTTTATTTTCTCTTTATTTTTAGTTTGTGTGTTTATTTCAGCGTGTCATGCTTAAATAAAATATGCGTCACCTGAACCTAATGATATGTGATTAATTGTGATGGTTTAAGTTCTTGTCATATTGAAAGATGACGATCGTTGCCACTTTGTTTAATTTTTATACTTGGTTATTGCACCATTGAACTAGTGCTCTCTCTAACATAAACTGAAATTGCCATTAACACCAGCTTATCTTTTCATGGAGGTTATGATAATTTGGACCCATATATTTATTTATTGCTCTCTCTTTTAAATGGGTCGACGGCTCTTTTTTTTAGCTACAAATCATGCTGACCTTATCAATAATACTTCTTGCAATTACTCTACCCATCCAAAGCCAAATATTTATACCATGATGAACCGTAGATTGCAAAATTTATTTTTAGGTGAATTGATTCATAATCTAGTTCTGTGGTATGAGACTTAGAGGTATGAGACTTAGAAGCTGGTCATTCCTTCTTGTGTAACCTTTAATTGCTAGCCTTTGTGTCCATGCATTATGAATTTTTACATTGGAAATCTCGAAATCTCGCTGGGCATGCAAACCTAAATCCAAATATATCATTTTTGTGACTACCTTCTTGACCACAACCTAAAACATGAGTATGGAAATATTTCAATGAAGATTCGAAAGATGATTTAGTGCCTTTTCAAGAAAATCAATACCTAGAGGTAACCACCAGTGTGCAGAATAAAAAGCGAAGGAAACAAATGCTAGAAGGGACCAAGCCGATCAGCCTAGGGTGTTTCCTCCTCTGTGGCCTCTGAAATGTGACGTGGAAGTCCCTCCGGAGGAATTAAATAATTGTTTCAGAAGATCGAAGATTTTGGTACTTACATCATCAGTTTATCTTTCTTCCTTTTCATGGTCGAGGACGAGCATCGTCTAAACATAGGGGGGAGAGTCATTGCATTATCTCTGACTGTTGCTGAGTAAGTAATATGTTGCAAAGAGTTTTGAGGAGCAAAAAGAAAAAAATATGGCTACCGACCTGAAAATAAGACTTCAGAGCACCAGAAAAGACTTGGGAACGAAGCAGTACGCGAGGGGCCAAAAGGAAGGCCCAGGCCGATCGGCCTGGACCCTCTCAGGCCGATCGGCCTTGGGGTTTCCTTCGTCCCCTCGCCTTCCAATTTTTGCCATGCGCTCTCCAGACTATAAATACCCTAAAAATCCACCGAGCCCCATATCTAACACGGCGTACTCAATGTGAAGCAGCAAAGAAGCAGAAGGAGCTTGGGGGACACCCCATCGGAGAGCCGAGGGCCATGCAGTTTCGGGGGTTAGCGTAGCTGAATGTCTATCGGCCTAATCACCCTGTGAGGAAGATCACGCTTGATTTATGGAGCTAGGAGTCATCAAGATCAAGGTAGGATCTCGATGGTGATCTTGTGATGTCCAATCATTCATGGTAAAGTAATAGATGTGTTCATGTTCTTTGCGATCTAAATATCTCCATTGATGGTTTTATACTTTATCGGGTTTGCTTGCTTTTCAATCTATGAATTGATGATAGATTGCTTAGGGTGTTCTTGTAGTCGTGGTGACCGGATTTGCATGCTTGATCTACCAATGAGTATAACATGTTCTTTCGATGGTGCCTTTAGTCTACCTATGCTGATAGAGGGGATTGTGACGGAATCTTTCTGGTGTAAGATAGAGAGCCGGACGGGAGGTGTAGATTTAATGATGCTTTTTACTAAGATCATATCTATGTTGCTTTGCTATCCATGCTCAAAATTACAACATATACATAGTTTAGGTTGCTCTAGATTGGTTACCTCTGCTCTATCTGTTATCTGTCTGTACATGCTTAGTAGATTGGATCTGAATATCTCATAAACACCAAGTTAATACTAACAATGATAGTTAAAATAGATCTTGTGCTATAAATTTCTCGGATTGATAAACCTTAGGGGAGTTGTGGCGGATCCACCTCGGATCTACTAGGTTAGACATGATTTAGCCACCTGATATGCGACGCTCATGCCTAAGCCGAGTAAACACGAAGTGCCGTCGGATTCTCCTCCGATTTAACCACTTGAACAGGACCGATTTAGCAGACTCACACGAAGGTGAGCGATTTCAGAGAGTACAACAAGTCCACCCATGTTAACGAATTAACCACTGGATTTAATTGCAAAAAGAACATCAGAGTTTTACAAGATTTCAGAAAACAACAGAAGATAAAACACTAGCGGAAGCAATCGCCGGGGTCGGATGTCCTGGTGAGGCCGGCCGGGACATCACTGATCCCTTTCCTCGCCGTCCGAGGAGGGATCCCACTCGACCGTCCAGCCTGGTGGGAGCTGGGGAGGCCAAGCGCCAGCAAGAGAGGGGTCGGGAGCAGCAACTTCACCTGAAAAATAGGAGCCACAATAGGGCTGAGCTACTAAGCTCAACAAGACTTAACCGATAGGAGTAAAACTACTCCACACTTCTAGACATGCAGGGCTTTCTGGCTGAGAGGTTTGCTTGCCAAAAGCACTAAGTAAAACCCTATTTTCAAGTTTTAGTTCCGCTTCTAAGTTCTTTAACCAGTCTAGGTTTTGCAACCTATTCTAAGCAATCATAGAGCCAAACAAGGTATGTATATCAACAAAACCATGTCATTATCATATTCCTCTTTTACTCAGGGTGACATGGCGATCAAGCAATCTCAAACTGTGAGAGGCAGACGAATCGATTCAAGTTCTTAAACCATGCATGGTGAACCTAGCCTCACGACATCCACGTACCCGGAGGTCGCTTCCAGTGTCGGTCTTTCCCATCAATCCCCTAACCCGTGTCGGGCCCATTTCCTTTGGTGCAAGGTTCCACAGACCCGGCCTCTGCCGTTCTGTGACCACGCATGCCACCACGTGCGACATCCAGCAGGGGAAACTCCGTTCCAAGAACAATGGGGTGACCGCTCACGTCTAGGTTCAATCCGGTACTAGGCTTCCTCATCCCATACTAAGTATGAGGCTAGTACTTTCAAACACTTGATCACGAACACCACCACTGTCGGGCCTTAGCAAGTTTTCATAGACAGACGGGGCAACCATCCGTCCACCAAAGAGTTACCAAAACCCTGCCCCGTCCATCGTCCTTATGGTTACAACATAAGGGTAGACATGCAACTCCTACAACTCGCGAGTGACAGGAAATCACTCGGCTTTTACCGCCTTCTAGTTAAGAAAGGCAACTACTCGGTCCAACAGCTAGTGCTCAGATCATGGGGATAACTAAGTCATGCATCTAGGGTTTCAAACAACTCCTATACGTAAATGCACAAACATGTTACAGAAGGCATGTGCAAGTTTGGAAAACAACGCAGGGTTTTCATGCAACCGGGGCTTGCCTTCGAGCAAAGAGGAAGAGAACTGCTCGACTTCGGGGGTGACTTCGGCTTCAGCGGCCAGGAGCTCAGCTACAGCGTCGTCTTCTAGCGCCGGGTGTAGCTCGTAGAAGCCGTCGGCGAGGCGTAGCTCTACATGAATGCAATGCAAGAGTTAGCATAGACGGTTATTTCAACAGCAACACTTGCTCGCCTGAGCCCAGAAACTCGCGACAAGGAGCAGGAGGGTGGAAAGATTCAAGAGAGCTGGTGAAGATCAAGAGGTAAGGGTCGGAAAGAAACTTATGATCTGATCCTTGAACTAGAGGATGTGGTATACTAGGGATCCTCAAACGCAAGCGCTGAAGGGTTCCTAAGTTTTACACATACACCCTCGGGTTAAAGAAAAGATCACAGCCGAGCCCTCGGGCGAGGCGGATAAGGGTCGGCGGAACAGATAGGGTCGGGCGAGACGGAATCGGGGTCGGGCGGATAAGAGGGGTCGGGCGAAGTGGACTGGGGTCGGCAGCTTACCTTCTTTCTACAAGGAAGGCTTGGGGTCGGGAAGAAGCAGACTTGGGCGGAGGGACTAAGGCTTTGAACAACGACTAAGACTGGTAGTACTCCGGTGACGGTGGTGCTTCTTGTGGATCACAAGTGAGCTTTTACGCAGCATGGAGGAGCAAATGGCTGGGTGGCTTGGAGAAAACGGAGGGGAGCTGAGAGGAAAGTTCCTCAAGAACTTTAGGGTGTGGTGCTAGGAGCTTGAGCAGGGAGCAAGAGGAAGGCTGAAGGCAACAATGGCGGAGGGAACTCCGGCGGGCTTGCGCATTCCTTTATATAGCTGCTGGAATGGGAAAGGGAAGCGGCGCGGGAGAGAGAAGGGGAGCGGCGCGAAGGCCGGGGAGAAGCAATGGAGTGCTCTGCCGGGGCAGCGATTGAGCGAAGAGGGCGGTGGTGCAGGACTCGGGGATGATGCCAGCGGTCATTGGGTTCTGGCGTCAGGGCGGTGCAGGAGCGGGTATGCCGGTGGTTGAGATTTGGCGGAGGCGGGCGTCGTCGTGCGGAAGATTTGATAGAAGCGACCGGTTTAACGGCGCTGGAATCGAGGGCACACAGGTGAAAAGACATGCAGCCGCGGGCGCGTGGGCGAGCGCGGAGCAACAGATTGTTGGGCGGCTTCTGGCAGGGCGAGGGAAAAGGAGCTGTCGCTGCCGTGGCCAGGGTTGGCGATGGAGGAATCGTCGTGTAGCGGGGACCAGGCGGCGCGACTGAGATCGAAGTGACGGAAAAGACGGGCGACATCGGCCTCTGCGGCCGGGATCTGGCGGTGTGATGATGGGCGCGGGAGGCGAGGCGCTGCAGAAAGGTTGCAGAGGGCTTCCGCCGCCATTGGGGAAAGGGGCGCGAGGATCCATTCGGTCGCGAGCCAGAGACAACTGAGCGGCGGGCGTCGGAGAAGATGAGCCACGCGGCGGGGAGGCTCTGAAGCGGGCATGCAACTCGAGTGCGCCTGTCGCGGAAGATCTGGGGGAAAAAGATCTCAAGGGTCCACTGGTCGGACAGAACGGCATTTGTGAAAGGCTTGGAAGGATTTGACGGTGAGCTGGGTTTGCCGGGGTCGGGATCGGAACGAAGCGGGGAGGGGTCGGGTCTCAGGGGTCGGAACCGGGCGGAAGGCTGAGCACTCAGGCGCGGCAAAACAAGACAGATGACTAAGATCCAGGGCTAGGATTAAGGTTAACCCGGAAGATTAGGGACCGGTCATCATAGGAGTACTATGAAGGAACAACTACAACTGATCTATGCGCTTATGGTTCACAAATTGGCGTGCTAACAACCGTCAACAGAGGTCGTAAGGGTATTATTACCAGGCATTTTTCTCTAGCTCGGTACGTTCGGTTATTTCGGTTATCTAACCCTAAAACTGAATTAACCAAGATTAGTTCGGTTATTATAAACTTGAGATCAAATTTATGACCGAATTTTTCGATTTCGATCACTTCGATTTCAATCTCGGTCATTTCGGTTTGGTTTCTCGGTCTTGGTTAATTATACCCATCCCTAGATGAAAGGGCAGGGGAGTACGCGGTGCCACACCCAAATGCGATGTCGGCGTACATGGATCATCTTCGTAGAATGTCGCCTGATGCCTGCGCAACATTGATGAAGCCATGGACTACTAGGATGTCGTTCACTGGTTAGGCACCGGAAGTAGGGATGGATTCGGATCAGATACAGATGGAATCGAATTCGGATAGCACTATTTACCACATTTTAATTTGAATTCAAATACGGATACGAATATTATCGATACGAATACAAAACGAATGGTTCGAATTCGGATTCGCATTCGGATACTTGCTCGTCTTATAACATATCGTCTATAACATATCGTCATAGAAGGTGTCAAATTTGCTTTATAATTTTATAGTTGATCAAAAATCATGTTAAAAGTAGGGAGTAAATTATGAGCATAGTACATAATAGATATCTTATTAAAAATAACATATTTATTAATAAATAGTTAAATATATCAAAATAAATATAAAAATAAGTATTTCCATAAATATATATCATTTAATAATAAAAATAAGTTCATTAATACATTTAAATATGATTTATCATTTAATAAATAATATAATGTATTTAAAATTAATATGAATAGTCATATTAAAATTAATTAAACTTTATCATTATATATCACTAGTAATATTAGGTTAACACAATTACTAATTTGTCATATGGATAATTTTTTAATAGTTTAAATGGTGCAAGTAATTATTTCATTAGCAATATTAAAATTAACATCATTTGTAATTAGTATTTAGTAATATAAATAAGTTTTAGATTGCTTCATTATGTACTTTATTCTTTGCGGATACGGATAATGTCGGATATTTCATATTTTTGTCGAATACGAATCCGGAATCGGATAGAGAAAACATTGAAAATCGAATACGGATACATCCATTTAGACATCCATATTAAAACGAATACGAATATGGATATCCATATTTAACTAAAATTGAATACGGATATCGGATAATTCGGATTTTCTGCCATCTGAATCCATCCTTAACCGGAAGAGAGCTCGCTGTTGCTGGCATTCTTGGCTGGCGCTGGCAGCACCGTTGATGCAGCCACCCATTCACGTCCATGGGCGGTGGCTGGTGGGGAATTGAGTGCTCGCGAGAGAAACTAATTGGATTGGGCACTGGTTGGTGTGTGTTTTTGTTGTTGTTGTTGGTGGTGGTGGTGATGACGAGCTGGCCGCCCGTCTGCCACACGAGCAGAGGACGCCGGAGAGGCACCCATGTCCTTCTGCATCATCTCTTTGCTTGTTACGAGCACCGCGAGTAGCATCAGGCGAGCCTGAGGAGAGCTTGAATTTATTGGCAACGTATCTTCCAGTGTGGCGAGCATTGAGGAGGAGATCACGGGCGCATCCCCCGGCGTGCTCGTTAGCGGCATGGTAGGTGCCGTCGAGCTCGTCCTGGATGCGGAAGTAGTCGAGCTCGTCGAGCACGTCGTCGGCGTCGTAGGCCAGCAGGCGCAGCTTGAGCAGCAGGTCGTTGAGGGCCGGGTTGTTTATGTCCCTGCCACGGGTATTGTTGAGCATGGCCTGCGCATACTGCAGCTCCGTCATGAGGCCATCGACCTCGGAGCCGAGATTCTTGCTGGCCGCCCACGCCTCCAGAAAGCCATCTGCGACGGGGGCGAGCGCCTTGCCCACCACCCACCGCGCCGCGCTGAACGCGAACTCCATCTTCACGAGTCATGCAGTGGTTCATGTTCCTTTTGGATCTGAAGGCAGAGAAAAAGACATTTGCAATCGCAGAGAACAAATCAGTAACACGTGACAAGGATTCATTCGAGGAACATGAGAGAAAGAGGTGTACGTGTACCTACCACAAAACGGATGCACACCAGGGCTGGCACTCAGCCAGAGCGTGTGCTCAAATCTGTAGAGACTTCCTCAGAAGAGTAAGATCCGGCAGAGGAACGCGCAGAGCAGACATGTTGGAGAAGACACGCCCAGATCCAAAAACAGGACGTACAGCAGAGGACCGGGCCGGGCGGAGAAGACGTCGTCGGACAAGACAAGCAGTCGTCGATGCCAAATTCCTCCTGGTTAGTAGTGCCATGCCATCTCAATTCTCATGGGCGTCGCTTCGGAACAGAGGAGGCTGGAATCTGGGAATGAAAGATGATATGGAATCAGGCAACAATCAGCACCTACGAGAGGCCAAACTAGCTGAGGAATGAGGAGGATGCAAACTCACACGACGAGAGGACTAGATGAAAGCGGCGGAGTGTTGAGCATACCTCATACGTTCCCAAGGGTGCGCTGAGAACAATGGAGATGGCAGCGTGGAAGGACTGAGCTGATGAACGGAACCAGTGTAACGACCGACCCCAAATCTCTCCCAGTTAGGTTTGATCTCAGCCCTTAAACCTCCGTCAGTTGCTCTGTTGATCGCACTTAAGTGCTCAGTTTTCCGCCAGTTCCGACCCCTGAGATCCGACCCCTACTGCTTCATTCCTTTTTCTCGACCCTGGCGAGTTCAGCCATCCGTCGGATCCTGTTAATCTTCCTCACCGTCCGATCTTTTCCCCGGTGGACCCGCGAGATCTTTTTCCCGATCCCCCGCATCAGCCGCACTCGAGTTGCATGGCCGCCTCAGAACCTTCCTGCCGCGTGGCTCGCCTTCTCCGACGCCACCGCTCAGTTTTGTCTCTGGCAAGCGACCGAGTGGGTTCCCGTGCCCTCTTCCCCAATAGCAGCGGAAGCCCTCTGCACCCCCTTTCTACAGAGCCTCGCTCCCCGCGCCAATCATCACGATACCAGATCTTGGCCCCGGAGACCGATGTCGCCCGTCTTTTCCGTCCTTTCCAGCAACAGTTGCGCCGCCCGGTCGTCGCTACACAACGATTCCCCCACCGCCAACCCCGACCGCGGCCGCGACAGTTCCTTTCCCCGCCCTGTCAGACGCCGCCCGACAATCTATTGTTCCGCGCTCTCCCCCGCGCCGCGTCCGCTTGTTCTCCCACCTGTGTGCCCTTGATCCTAGCGCCGTTTAACCGGTCGCTTCTATCACCTCTTCCGCACGGCGACGCCCGCTTTCCGCCAAATCTCAACTACCGGTCTACCCGCGCCTACGCCGCCCTGACGGAGTAGCGCAATGATCGCTGGCGTCACCCCCGGAGTTCTGTTGCACCGCCCGGTTTGCTCAATCGCCGCCACGGCAGAGCACTCCATTGCTTCTCCCCGGCCTTCGCGCCGCTTCCCTTCTCTCTCTCCGCGACGCTTCCGTTCCTCTGCTCCCGCAGCTATAAAAGGAATGCCCCGTCGCCGGAGTCCCCTCCGCTTTTGTTGCCCTTGGTTCCCTCTAGCTCCCTGCTCAAGCTCCTAGCTCCATCCGCCCAATCTTGAGAAGTTCTTCTCCCAGTTCCTTCTCAGTTCATCCAAGTCACCCCGCAGCTTGCTCCCTTGTGCTGCGCAAGAGCTCTCTTGCGATCCGCAAGAAGCACCGCCGCCGGAGCACCGCCGGCCTTAGTCCCTGCTCAAAGCTTTAGTTCCGTGCCCAAGTCTGCCTCTTCCCGACCCCAAGCTTTCCTTTCAGGAAGAAGGTGAGTGCCGATCCTAAGTCCGCTTCACCCGACCCCTCCTATCCGCCCGACCCCAGTTCCGTCTCGTCCGACCCTGTCTGTTTGCCGACCTTTGTCCGCCTCGCCCGAGGGTCTGGCTGTGATCTTTTCTTCAACTTGAGGGTGTAAGTGTAAAACGTGGGAACCCTTCAGCGCTTACGTCTGAGGATCCCAGTTATCACACCCTCTAGTTCAAGGATCAGACCACTCGTTTCTTTCCTACCCTTACCTGTTGATCATCACCCGCTCTCTCCAACCGCCTCCCACTCCTGCTCTTTGTCGCAAGTTTCTGGGCTTAGGAGAGCCAGTGTTGCGGTCAAATCAAAACGTTTAAGCTAACCTTTGCATTGCATCCGTGTAGAGCTGCATCTCGCTGACGGCTTCTACGAGCTGCACCCAGCGCCCGAAGAAGAAGCTGTAGCCGAGTTCCCGCCCGCTGAAGTCGAAGCCGCCCCCGAAGTCGAGCAGTTTCCGCCCTCTTTGTTTGCAGGCAAGCCCCAGTTGCATGAAGATCCTATGTGTTCTTGTCAAACTTGCACATGCCTTCCGAATAGCATGTTTGTGCATTTACGTTTAGGAGTTGTGTGAAACCCTAGATGCATGACTTAGTAACCCTTGATATGAGCACTAGCTGTTGGACCGCGTAGCTGCCTTGCTTAAATAGGAGACGGTAAAAGCCGAGTGATCTCCTGTCACTCGCGAGTTGTAGGAGTTGCATGTTCTACTCTCCTGTTACAACTATAAGGACGATGGACGGGGCAGGGTTGGTAACTCTTTGGTGGTTGGATGGTTGCCCCGTCTGTCTATGAAAACTTGCTAAGGCCCAACAGTGGTGGTGTTCGTGATCAAGTGTTTGAAAGTACTAGCCTCATACTTAGTATGGGATGAGGAAGCCTAGTACCTGATTGAACCTAGACGTGAGCGGTCGCCCCATTGTTCTTGGAACGGAGTTTCCCCTGCTGGTTGTCGCACGTGGTGGCAAAGCGTGGTCACAGGACGGCAGAGGCCGGGTCTGTGGAACCTTGCACCAAAGGAAATGGGCCCGACACGGGTTAGGGGATCGATGGGGAAGGCCGACATAGGAAGCGACCTCCGGGTGCGCGGATGTCGTGGGGCTAGGTTCACCATGCATGGGTAAAGAACTCGAATCGATTCGTCTGCTTCTCACAGTTTGAGATTACTTGATCGCTATGTCACCCTGAGTAAATAAGGAATCTGATGATGGCAAGGTTGTTGTTTCTATCCATACACATGTTTGGCTCGATGTTGCTTAGAATAGGGTGCACAACCTAGACTGGTAAGTGAATATAGAACCGGAGCTAAAACTTGAAAACAGGTTGTTTAAAATATTTCTTTTGGCAAATCAAACCCCTTAGCCAAGAAGCCTTGCATGTCTAGTTGGAAGAGTAGTTAGCTCCTCCCCGAATAAGTCTTGTTGAGCTTAGTAGCTCAGCCTTGTTATGGCTCCTGTTTTTCAGGTGAAGTTGCAGTTCCCGACCCCTCCCTTGTTGGTGTTTGGCCGCCCCAGCTCCCGCCAGGCTGGACGGTCGAGTGGGACCCCTCCTCGGACGGTGAGGAGAGAACTCAATGATGTTCTGGTTGGCCTCGCCTGGACGTCCGACCCCGACGAAGTCTTCCGCTAGTGTTTCCTCTGTTGTTCTTTTGTTATGAAACTCTGATGTTAATTTTTTTATGGCCAAACTAATTGAAAAAGACTGCTTAAACTCAGTGGACTTGGTTTTTTCTCTGTAACCGCTCACCTTCGTGTGGGTCTGCTGAACTCGATCTTGTTTTAAGTGGTTAAATCGGACGAAATCCGACGGCACTTCGTATTAACTCGGTTTAGGCAGTGGGGTCGCATGTTAGGCGGCTTAACCTTGCTTAACCAAGCTAATCCGAGGTGGTTCCGCCACAACCAGCTTCCAAGTGAAGCCACTACAGCCAGCCGCTACCTATCGGAACCGGATCCTCTGCTGCAGCTGAAACTAAAATTTGTGATCGACAGGAAATTCTCGACCGAACAGCTAATCGACGACATGCGCGCACGCAGCTGTCTCCACCGCACTTCTCCGCACCCACATGGTAGGTCCCACTAAATTTCTTTGGATCTCTCTCCTCTTCATTTCTCCGTCCCTATCCTCCCTCCTCTCTCTCGGCTCCTCCGAGGCTCAGATCCCCGACGCCGCGACGAGGAGCTCATGGCCCCAAAGCTACGCGGCGAGCGGTCAGGCGTGTGGCATAGGGGAGGTCATCCCTCGACGAAGTGGCCCGCGGCTCCGATGAGGAGCTCACGCCCCACGGGAGCGGCGGCTTCACCTGGAGGGGCGGGGTGCGACGATGAGGTGAGCGGCCCAGGTGAGGGCGTCCTCCGACGAGGTCGCGCTCACCTCCGCTGGATCCGGCGAGCGCTACTCACTGTCTCAACGGGGAGCAGTGGTGGAGGGCGAGGCGGAGGGGCTCGCCGTCAACCGGCGAGGCAAAACGACCATTTCCATTTTCAGGGCGGGTGATGATATGGCCCACCTCTAGAAATGGTTCCGTGAATTAAATTCATAACTTTTTCATATGACAAAATTGTATAGCTTGACAAGGAATAAAACTACAAAGTTGAAATTTTTTTGATTTGAGATTGTTTATTACTTCAAAATGTCATTCTAAGTTCCTTAGTTTTGAAATCTAAAACTTTTGAAGTTTCAATGACTTTGGCTATACATAAGCTCTACATCAAACTTGTAGAGCTTGACGAGATCTAATATATTGAAGTTAACAAATTTTTAATTTGAGATTGTTTAATAATTCAAAATATAATTATAAGTTCTCTAGTTTGAAATCTAAAATTTTTGAATTTTTAAATGACTTCGACTATAGAGAAGATCTACATCAAAATTGTAGAGCTCTATATGAAATTTGTAACACTCAAGAAGGTCTAAATGGATATGAGTATATATAAATAAATGAGTATATGCGTAAGTATATGTTAATGTATAAGTATATGTATGAGTACATGTGAATGAGTTTTATAGATGTATTTTTTGAATACAAATTTTTTCATATCATCTCGGATGAATACAAACTTTATATCAAAATTGTAGAGCTCCACGAGACAAAATCTTGTAGTTGACAACTTTTTCATTTGAAATTGTTTAATAGTTTAAAAGGTCAAGTTTGCTTGCCGCCAACTCAGCCTCTTACACTCGGAGTTTCGTCATAATATCAACCGGTTGGACTTCTCTGTTGACGTGCAACTTCTTTTCCTTCTCAAGCTTGTGCTCCAGAGTCTCGTACATGGTGGACAACTTGTCATGTTGATCTGTGACTTAGTAATACGAGTTCTGCCGGTCTATGACTCTACCCTGGAGGTCCTCTTTCTCTTTGGTCAGCGCTACAAGATCAACATAAAAAGCAAGTCAGTAACATCAAGCGCAAAATTGGTACTCAAAGACTAGAAGGAGGTGAGAACTCACCTTCCAATCGAATCTTCAAGCCCTTATTATGCCTCCGCATGCGGTCCTTTCCCTCCGCGGCTTGATGAATAAGGTTCCGGTACTCGGCAGCTTGGCTGCCATATTTCATGAGTAGCCAGGAGGAGTACTACCGCCAGCTCCTGTTCAAGTGCTTCAGCATGCATGATAGTGTCTCCATAGCCTTGAAGCATTTCTAACTTCTAGCGGAGTGCTCGATCAATTTCTGCAAAAACAAAGCAAGTACTCATATAGGTATATGAGTTCCATTTTCAAGTCAAGACAAATGCAACAGGGAACCATACCTTTGTGAACTCACCTACACGACGATGCATCTCCATGACCGTAGCATCCATCTCTATGGTGGTCAGAGGGTCAGCAAGAAGTTGGATCTTCTCTAGGTCCACCCTTTTAGCAATCCACAGCTCCTCGCGCTCTTCAGCATTTGGCGCACCGAGAAGAACCAGCGCCCAGCTTGTTGAAGGACCAGCCTCCGCAAGCAAGAGGGAGGCCGTGCTGTGACTAGTCGACGACCCCACCTTGGATGGTGGGATGACGGCTAACACTTGCTGCATGTCGACAGCTTCGACTTCAGCTTCTGGCTCGGGGGCTACAAGTGTGGTTTCAACTCCACCAGTATCCACCACCTCTGCCTCGATCTGCGCCTCTCACTCAGGGGCTACAAGTGTAGCCACTACAACAGACGTAGTCGCCTTGACTGGTTCGGCCACCAGCAGCTCGGGGGTTGGCACTACAATGACATTAAGCGATGCTATAATGTCTTGCATAAGAGCCGCGATAAGGGATACAGCACCTGGTGGTACTTCTAGGGTTGGCTGCTCTTCTAGCGGCGGAATTGAAGGCGTCGGGACAAGTTTCGGGGTTGAGTGTCTGCCGCCATCAGCTCCAGACTTTGGGCTTGGACCTCCAATGTCCATGCTAGCGGATTTTCTAAAAACAGACAAGTGTCACGGCACATCACAAGACAACAACGATTCATAATCAATACTCGGGTACTTACTTTGTGGACCGCCTTATCTTCAAGGCAGGCTTTGCCCCAACGCGCAGGGACTTGATTGTGGGAGACGGTTTCTTCGGCACGGCTCGCTAGATTGCAGCTTGATCCTTGCCAGCCTTGGCTGCTGTCTCCACTCCTTTAGTAGTCTGCACCACCACAGGGTTAGCTCTTGCAATAGAAGGCTCCTCGACCTCCTTTATCGCCGGCAGCTCCTACTGCATGATTTCAGTAGTCGTTTTCTCCATCTCTATCTCCTCCTCGACTACCTGCAATTCACCAATGTCAGAATCAAGTTAGACATGGTAGAAAGGGAAACAACTTACGAGTACTCGAGCCTCAGGACCCTGTCCTTCAAAAGTGATTACCGGAGGTGGAACTTCATCAGCGGACAATGACTTTTTTACCTCCCGCTTCACAGTGATAGTGCACGCCCTCTTTAGGGGTGGTGCTAATCCAGCTTCCAGATCATCCTTGGCTTCATGCTTGGATGTCCCAAAAGATAACCCCGCCTTATCTGACAAACAAAGCTTGACAACAAAGTTTTCAATAGCATCTGAATCAAAGTTGCTAAACGAGACCAATCCTCTGACTCCTCTCCCTCCTCCTCCTCAATCACCTTCTGTACAACTGCAAGGGTTTGTACACATGGAGCAGCATCAGAGCCATCCGATCCAGGTGGAGGAGGGATGGAGCAGTACAAGTGAACTTCTTCCTGCAAAAAGAAGACAAGTCAGCAAATTACCAAGTGCAAAATAAGTACTCGGAGGCTGTAGGCCATGGGTACTTACTTGATTTGGCGGGTTAATGGCGCAGTGTTCTCGCACAATCGTCGAGATCACCTTGGCGTGCTTGAAAAAGTGCCTCAACCGCGCTATCACTTCATCCATGGATAAGTCTTGCGACGTCATTCGTAATGGGTTATTGGGACCCGAGTAGTCATAACCCCATGTGCAGCACAGCTGCAGGGGTTGGATTCGCCTCCTCATGAAGCTGAAGGCCACGCCGATACTGGTTAGTCCTTCCTCCTTGAGTGCAATGATCTTATCTATCAGCTCCGGCAGGTGGAGGGTATCTGCGGTACTCAGCTCGTCCAGCCATTGGTTGTTTCAGACTGGACGGTGGCCGGTCACCTTAGGAAGACGGGGCTCGTGATTTCCAATGAGGAACCATCGTTGCTTCCAGCTCGAGTGGGAGTCTATGAGTTCACAATCCAAGTACAGGCCTTTTACTTGCTCCCGCACCCCCTCCTCCAACTACTTCAGTATGATCCATTTTGGACTGGAGCTTCACTCTAAAGAACTTTCTAATTTTCTAGAAGTGGGGCTGAATGCCAAGAAAAGCTTCGCATAAGTCCACAAAAATAGCGACGTGCAGGATTGAATTAGGGTTGAGGTGGATTAACTCCAGGCTGTAGTACCTCAATAATCCCTGGAAGAAGTCGAACAAAGGGAGAGTCAAACTGCGCTCAATGAAGTGCACGAAGATGACTGTCTCATTAGAGAAGCTCTCCATGGGCCATGGGTTGCCGTAGGCCTCCCTCCAGTAGATGAAGTCCTACTCCTAAAGAAGATCAGCATCCACCAATGCCTGGATGTCTGCCTCCTTCATCATAGATTTCTTCTAGGCGCAGGCCTGATTTGGCGATGCCGTCTGATAGGTCTTGCAATACTTCGGCGATGGCAACTGGATCTCTTTCTCCTTCTTGGCCGCCTTCCATTTCTTGCTCTCCACCACCTTGCTGGAGGTTGCTTTCTTCCCCATTGTCACAAATGTCTTCTTGTGCAAGAGCTCGGGGGCTAAGAAGTGGGGAGGGTAGCACTCGTGCTCAAGGATTGCAAGCGGTGACACTAGGGCTACAGCGAGGAAGATGAACGGGCTGAATGGCTCGGGTGAAATGGATGGGATGAATTCCTCCATTATTTATAATCGTGGCACAGTTAACTGCGAGGCGTAATTAATGGGGAATATTCTATTTTTAAAAGCCCTTAGTTATTATTGGACAGTTTCTAATTTTTTCGAAAGAAGATAAGGTTACTATTGGTGAACGACCACGTTGACCAGTGGTTCACCCTTATACCCAAACTAGTCATGTAATGGCTCGGGGGCTGTGTGCCACATGCCCATCAGCTAAAAAGTTTTTTCTTTGGGGTTTAAGGCAAAAAAGATGTGAAATTACAAGATTGACCCTCAGCCTGATTCTTCGATTCAACCTAAAGCTCATGGGCTACTCCATATGGAGTGCGATTTTCATTGCACTTCCATATAAGATTCAAGATAAAGTTAAACGAGGCTTGAGTACATTCTAGCCGCATGGTAGTATTCAAGTGCATTCGAAGACTCAATCCGATGGAGTACTCAAATGAGCACCACAAACTAGTCGGAGACATCTACAAAAGTACTCGGAACTACTACATTTGACTAAAAAAGTACTCGGGGGCTTGTCGGCTATACATCTATGGGCCCACTGGGAGGCTTGGATAGTACTGCAATACGGGGCTGTACACCGAGATTTGTCAGACATGGAGAGTATGGTGCAGGACGGCGTGGTCTACATGGAGGACAAGAACTAGTCGAGGATTAGAAAACTACTCGTAGCAATTAGAGTAGGACTCTCTAGTTGAATCCGACTAGTACTCTTGTACAACAACCGACCTGTAACCCTACCCCCGGCAATATAAGGTGAGGCAGTGATCCCCTCCAACAACTTCAATCAATACAATCTAACCAACACACAGGACGTAGGGTATTACGCGACATAAGCGGCCCGAACCTGTCCAAATTGTGTGTTTGAGTTCATATCAAGTTCCTGATCTCAACGAGCCCCACGCATTAAACACTACCTCGCGTACCCCTTAGTAGGTTGCCGGGTCTAAACACCGACAGAGGCTACTCCATATGGAGTACGATTTTCATCGCACTTACATATAAAATTCAAGACTGAAGATTCAAAACCATGTTAAATGAGGCTTGAGTACATTCTAGTCGCATGGTAGTACTCGAGTACATTTGAAGACTCAATCCGATGGAGTACTCAATGAGCACCAAAAACTAGTCGGAGCAGCCTACAAAACTACTCAGGACTGCTGCATTTGACTAAAAAGCACTCAGGGGCTTGTCGTACATACATCTATGGACCCACCAATAGGTTTGAACAGTCCTAAATACAGGGTTGTACATCAAGACGTGTTAGACATGGAGACTATGGTACAGGATGGCGTGGTCTACGTGGAGGACAAGAACTAGTCGAAGATTATAAAACTACTTGTAGCAATTAGATTGGGACTCATCTAATCGAATCCAACTAGTATTTTTATAAACAACCGACCTGTTACCCTACCCCCGGCAATATAAGGCGAGGCAAGGACCCCCTCCAAACAAGTTCAATCAAAACAATACAACCAACACACAGGAGGTAGGGTATTACGCGACATAAGCGGCCTGAACCTGTCCAAATTGTGTGTTTGAGTTCACCATCGAGTTCCTGATCTCGGCGAGCCCACGCATAAAACACTACCTCGGGTACCCCTTGTTAGGTTGCCGAGTCTAAACACCAACAGCCAGCTGGCAACTTTTTTTATTTTTTTAATTGATTACCAGGGGCGGGTGATGGCATGGCCCGCCCCGGTCCCCGTCACCCGCCCCTGGAAATGGTTTGCAGGGCCAGGCCTGTTACCCACTCCTTCAAACAACTATTTGTAGCTACGAAAGCTAGGAGTGGGTAGCGCACCCGCACCTAAAAATGTTATTTCAACCGCCCCTGGAAATTATTTTTTATAGTGGTTATAATGCTGTCACTCGGACAAACAAGGTCAAAAAACTGGAGGTATGCTGTATTATTGTGGCTGAATGAAATTGTTAAGGCATTTGTTATTTTCATTGAATGTTAATATTACTGTTTTGTCAATAGACTATGCTTTTTGTAGTATCGTTTAGAGCACCCGATGTCATTACTGTGGATAGCTCCAGTACAACAATCCGACGTGAAGTATTATGCACATATAGCTTCAGTAACCATGAGAGGCTCCTGCGAGAGTGAGATTTTTGGCACCCAATGGACAGACCGTGGGTGCACATAGACAAGGACTGGTCGCTTTCGTAGCTGTAGGTGCAGCCCAGCCTTCAAGGACGAGGGGAGAAAGGTGCTGGCTGCAAACAAACCAGGGCCCACCACGGCAGAAAACATCGGCTAAAGTATATCTGTGCCGGCGGGTTTCGCAACCACCAGCAACCTTCTGTCAGCATAAATGCGATCTGCGCTGACGAGTGCTTAACTGTCACCACAAATACGATCTGCACTGGCGGATGCTTAAAAAGCCCGCTAGCAAAGATAATTTTAGCAAACAAAAAAAAGTCGGCCATTGGCGCTCGTCCATCATCACCGTGGCCGCGCCGTCGCGTCATGCTGCAGCTCAAGTCATCGTCAGCCCCGAGGTAGACCAGCTCACGTCGTCATGAGCCCCAAAGCAGACCTTCTTAGCTCTGGACTCCACCGTGTGCGCCCACCCCAGAGCATCACTGCGTACGCGCAGCGACTCGGCCTACACCTCTACGCCATGCAACATTCGTGGAGCTCTGCGCGAGCGCATCGAGCCCAGAGGCAGCGGCGAGCCTCTGATGCCTCCTTCCCCAACTGGAGTAGCTGCCGGGCGCGTAGGTCCGCGTAGAGCTTGGCAGCGGTGGGGTGCCTCTAATGCCTCCTTCCCCAACCGGAACCGTAGCCAGCTGCAGCGGTGGCCAAGGACATAAGCAGCACGGTCACCTTGTCGGCAGTTCAGATCATCCCTGGTGCGCGTCGCCCATCACCCTCCACATCCTTACCAACCTGAGCAATGAATAAGAATGAAACAAAAGTGGTGTAGTGATTTTGTTTTTGTTCATCTACTACAATTAATTCCGGTGCTGCTGTTCTTGCAAGATTGAGCACGTACCTCGGACGAGCTGCATGAGCAGCGGTAGAAGCACGCGTCGCGTACCGGAGCTGCCCATGGGTCTACCGGCCACAGCACCTCTACCCGTGTTGTCGCAGCTGCCTATGGACAGCTGCAGCCGACGCGGCTCATGCCCGCTCCAGACACCAGCGTGGGGCCACCCGCAGCGACTCCGCCGTCTGCAGCTTGCCGACGCAGCACGCGCCGGCCACCGCTCCATCGTCCGAGCTGGCCGCAGCTTCACTGTGGAGACAGAGATAAGAGAGAGATGTGAGGATGGGAGAGAAGTGTGCGGTGAAAGTGATAAGATTGAGCAATGCAAAGAGATAAGGTAGGGATGGAGCAGAGGCACAGGGTGGAGATAAGCTCTGTTCGCTCTGCTCGGTGTCATTTGATAGAATTTCCACATTTTGAATTCTCATATCATGGATGCTCTGACTTTTTTTTTAAAACCCAAATTTATCCTTTTCATCAGATTTAAGAGAAATTGGATCGCACTTCCAAAGAAGCCAAAACTTTTTTCTAAAATCCAAATTTATCTATTTAGAAAAGTCAAAACGACCCTACGTTTTGAAACGGAGGAAACTTCCTTGGCTCCGCCGCTGAAATGGGCTTTTTGGGGTTACAAGGAGTTAGTGACATGACTTAACCCTCACGATTTATATTATAAAGTCTGGCGGATTTTACTGTCTCATATTTTTTTACCGGGTGAAGCAGGAGGGCACCGATCTGTAGAACCTATAAATAAAACAGAGATGCCTCATAAACAAAAGCGAGTGAAATACCATTAGTTTAGGGGAAGGGAGGGAAATTGTTTGATTATATTCCCGTTCTTGAACCATTCGGGTCCTAGTGTTTATTCAATTATGAAATACTCATTGGTAAATAGTAGGCATGACAGCTTGGCATACACCATTATATTTTTATTTTTAAAAATTTATATTAGGACACTTTGGGGATACCGACAAATTTTTGTGGTTTTCTATATGCTAAAAGTTTGTGTACTAATTTTATGTACAACCATTCTGAAGTGTCTTAAGCTTTATTCGGTTTTAGTGCGCGGATCTTGCCCTGCTAGCCATGAGGGGGTGACGTGCTCTAGGGCCATTGAAAGGGGGTGGAGATCTTGGCGCCGCGAAGGGACTGCACACCAGGAAGGGCGTGGAAGGGGCTACGAATGACAGTTTCGTTGGAAAAAATGTAGTTAAATTGAACGTATCTGTTTTGACAAAATGTTCGACACTCATTTTCTTATGAAACATGAGTTAGAGACTTACATGGATAATCTGGATTCATGCCGGTGTTGACTACGTCGGGTGTAAGCTGGTATAGATGAGCCGGTACGGATGAAACTCTATCATGCAGTGATTATCTCAAAATATTGGGACTGCATCGCAAAAATATATTTTTTAAAAAAACTATGTTTTGAAACAAATCTACTTGTCTCACTTTGGATAATCAAAATTAACACATAAAAAACCGCGATCAAAGTTTGTGATAATTGACTAACCACGACCGAAGCATCACATATTTTGTAACTAGGAGTACTGAGTACATTCATAATGATAATACGTACGTACTTTCACTTGGCGAGCTGTTACATGTAACACATCCTACTCGAAGTTATCACGCAGCACGCCCCCGAACAATTCGTGACGGTGAAAAATATTCCCCCAAAAAAGAATTATTCCAGGTGTCCTAGGTACGATGGATTCGGGACACTTTCCACGTTTCTTCGATCTCGAGAACGTCAAAGAATTGGCCTCCATAAATCGGGGCCAGAAGGATTCAGTTTCTCGAGATCGATTCACCGATCGACCCCATCCAAATCCGTGGCGACATGCAAACCTTAACCAACCCGAAGGCACTCTCGGATCCGCCGGCGGCGAGGCCCCGCTGGGTCATGCTGAACCCCTACGTCGACAACCACAAGGACAGTGACCTCTTCGCCGCCGACGCCAAGACTAGGGCGGCCTCCTGCAGTTCCTCAGGCCAATTCTTCAGCGTCTCCTTCGTCCTGGCGCCGCCGCCGGAGAGCTCCCGCTACTACTGCGACTGGATCGGTGGCGCGCCCGGCGACGGCAATGACTCCAGGCACCAGATCCTCCCGGACCGCGACGAGTCCAAGAGTCTCCGCATCATCGCCGCCCACGTCGACTCCTTGCTCATCCAGATTTGGTTTCCAAAGAGGCGGCACGGTTCCCGTAACGCCAACACGTGCGACTACTTCCTATACGAGACAGGCGGCGGCGCCCGGCCGCCAACGCTGCCGCTGCTCCCCGGCTGCTACGTCTCGAAGCAGCTCGAGCGCGAGAAGGACGCCCGCCATGATCCAACTCCACGCGGCGAAGGACGCCCGCGCTCCCTGGACAAGGGCGACACCGGCATGCTGCCCAGCGACGAGGGTGAGCTCCTTGTAGCTCTGCTCGAGGTGATGTACGATGAAGACAGAGGGCAGCATGACACGGCCGAGCTCTCCGTGCTCCGGTCCGGCCGCCGCGAGTGGGAGCTCAAGCAGTTGCCCATCGAACACCTCGAACACCACGAAGGCGGCGAGCTGCCGCAGTGGCCGGAGCTCCAGGCGGCCGTGCCCGTCGGCGTCCGGTTCATGTGTGCTGGGTCGACTACGCCAGGGGCTTCTTCCTGTGCGACGTGGAGGCCGGGATCTCCCCCGACAAGGTACGGTACGTGCCACTGCCCGTGCCGCCCCCCAAGGGGTATCGCCGCGACGACGACCGGAGCCCTTACCACCGGAGCCCTTACCTGCCGTACTGCCGCAACCTGGCCGCCGCCGGCCGGGACGCGGTGAGGTTCGTCAACGTTGCTCCCCGCTTCTGCTGTGGCGGCCATGGCAAGACCTCGTGCGAGCGCTCCCGCTTCGCCTTCAACGTGACCACGTCGAACCTGACCCTAAGGGCTGATGGGGAGCCGATGACGTGGGTGAAGGACGGATTGCTCGACTGCGACGAGCTCTGGCTGCTCCTGAACTACGGGCGCCTCCCGCGTGTGGCCCCGAAGTACCCCATCGTGAGCTCCGACAAACTGACGTCGTCTGCTTCGTGCTCTGCGAAAATCACTACTTCATGGACAACGCGGATAAGACGGTATGGATGCTAGAGATCGTACACTAGGAGCAAGGAGATGCTGTCAGTCGTCCTCCACGACACCAACAGGTACTTTTCACAATCTCGTGTACCAGCAAAACTTCGTTGGTAACAATCTTTTGTTGAGCTTGGTAAGTAGCTTCACAAGTTCCATTCCAAATATAAGAAGAGACTTAGGCCTCCTCCAACAATGCCACTTTAGGAAGCTAACTCATCACTTTGCTTACATGGAGAGAGAGTGTGAGAAGAGAGAGAGTATACTGTCTCTTTTTCAAGAGATAGCTCATAGAGAGAGAGTGAGCTGCACACTTTATTAATTTATTGATGAGAGAGGTGTTGTGGGATCCAAAATACTTGAACAATATGCTATTAGATAAACCATTGGAGCGGTAATCTTTTTATTATCTCTTATTATATGAGGTGGGTAACCTTTAGCTCAACCATTGGAGAGGGCCTTAGGGCGTGATTGGTTGCAAAGGACCGGACCGTCCAGAACGGATGGATTGTACTGGATCGTGGGAGACGGAATAGAGTGATACAGGGGGGTTTGTTTGGTTGCACTTTGCTGTCGGCCTGAATCATGCGAGGTTGTGTTTGGTTGTTCTGGTTGTATCATTCGTGTGTACGATAGGAGTCACTAGATTGTGTTTGGTACATAGAATTGGATGAGATCGGAGCACCCTAGCACCATATTGGTGAGGTTACCAACAAAGATGATGAACATGAGATGTTTTAATATTACAAAGGCTGATCTCGCGCTTGACTACTTCCAAAGATAATTAACTAGTAGTAGGAGTACAATAATAATAATAAATTGTAGCGTAACTACGATATGGAGCCAACTAAGTTCATTTGCCGTCTTTTTTGAACCATCAGTCACTTCTTTGACATCTTCGTCACCAGTGCACTCTAGGAAAGATGCAATTGCCTCCTCTTTGGAACTAAAACTCTTGTAGCAATAGTTTGGATAACCGGTGACCTGCTGATGACAGGTTACCCAAGTTGCATACACTCTAGGCTTCCTACCACGGTACACAACGTACCAAGCCATTGTGCCTTATAAAGGAAATGAAACTTGATTTAATTGCAAACGTAGATGAATGATAAAAGAAAAGGTGGATATAGTAACTATTGGCCTCAGATTTTATTTGCATCTTCTCTTAACCTTGGGCTTGGAGCATCAGTGACACTAAATCAATAGCAGACCACAAACAGTATGACAATGGTAACAGAAATAACAGGTCATTGGCAATAGAATGAGAAGTATGACAACAGCACAACCAGAAAAAGGAACAAGCAGTACCAAGGAGGTCGACAACAAAAGTAATATGACACAAGCATGACAGGTTACCCAATTTGCAACAGAGGCAACAGAAACAACAGGTCTGCCAACAGAAAGAGCAACTACCAGGACAATATCTGAGCAACAACAGAACCAGAAAGAAGCAGTAGCAAGGGATAGGTTCAACAACAACAAAAATGTTGGGTAACCAAGATAGGTTACCCAATTTGCATATTATCCAATTTGCAAAGGTATATGTATGGTAATAGCAAGTCTGATATGCTAAGTTACAAAAAAATTGGCCTTAGATGTTATTTTCATCTTCCCTTGACCTTGAGCTTGGAGCATCAGTGACACAAGAGCAAAATAAGACCAAAAACAGTAGCACAATGGCAACAGGAACAACAGCAATGTCAATAGAAATAACAGTGGCAGCACAACATGGACAACAGCTCAGGAACAACACAACCATAAGTAAGGAACATGCAGTACCAGTTGGCAACAAGATGAACAAGATCAATGCCATAGTCCCTCACAAGCTCAAGGTCATCTGATGCTACCCATATACTTTGAATTGGGCAAATAAGTTTATTATCATAGGCATATTTTCTTACCTTAAATAACATAAGTAACCATCAAGGCAGAAGGAAGCAACCAACATATAGGAAAGGCTGAAAAGAAGATGGACTTACCAGGTAGCACAAAAGCAATAGCAGGTCTTAAGAACAAGATCAATGTCATAGTCACTCACAAGCTCAAGGTCATCTGGTGGTACCCATCTACTTTGAATTGGGCACATAAGTTTATCATCATAGGCACAGGTTCATTCATTTGAACCAAACATATGCATCCATCAATTCAGAACATCTATCCAAGATGAAAGAAAAATACCATCACCAGCACATTAACCACCAGGAAAGCTCAATTTACCAGAACAAAGACTTGGCATCCATCACATTGACCAGGTGCAGGTGTTCATGTTTACACACCCAACAGATCCCTCCCAACCACCTTTACCAGATGGAACCATGTGGCCTATGCTATACAAAAATATTTGCAGCCTTCAAAATATTCCAAATGGTGTCTCTACTCTCACCATTAGTGGTTAGTGCTAACCCAAAATATCAGACTATAGCATAGGCAAGCAAAATATCATATAATAGTCCTTAACCACCTAGAGGAAGTTAGATTGGCTCAGGTAGGTCCTAAGCCAAAGGATCCTATGGGCTTCACTCATCTGAATAAAGCATAGGCCTTCTGCTTTGTTCTTCAGCAAGTACACAAGTGCAAACATCAAGGCCTCCTGTGAGTACCCAGGACAGGACATGACACAACCATAAAGATCTACATGGACCTCATTGTGCTGAGGAGCTTTCAGAGCTTCTGCAACAGAGGCAACAGCAACAGTCATACCATGCATCAGCTGGTATTCTTCCTCACCCAACTTCCTCCTTTTACCACCTCTCCCTTCCTTATCATCAGAACTCTTAGAGGTGTCCAGCCCATTGGAGCCTACATTTTGCTTACCAGAATCACCCTCATTCCCATCTAAATTAATTGTCTCTGTTGTAACATCCCCCCCTCAAGGTGGCCAAGGTCAGTTGGTACACCTAAAGGTTCATTGGAACCCATGGCAAACCTACCAGTAGCCTGACTAGACCCAAAAATGGCCTCCATTTGGACATAGTTCTCAATTGGTCATCTGAGGTTGCTATTCCTCTCTCTGTCCCTCTCTGCCATGGGACCATAGGTAATAGATCGAGCATCCTCACTTCTCCTTCTAAACCACAAGAAAAACCAAGGCAGCAACAGCAGCAACAAGAGCAGCCGCAGCCCGGCACCTACCTTGCAAGTCCATGTCTAAGAATACAATGCAGTGTTCATTAGAGCTCAGTATACAAGAACTTGGGGTCATGTTGTTAAGCAAGCAAACATTCTCAACTACATTTTATCCTAGACGTGGCTGCCACACCCGAAGGTGCTCCTCCGGCGGCAAGGAATCATCATCGACCTAGGCACTTTGCTCAGCTCAGGAGGGCGTGATTGGTTGCAAAGCAGTAAGGCATGATTTCAGGACACAAGAAATCAGATCGACAAATATACATGACAACCATAGATCCACATAAGAACGAACATAGGGTTCATGAAAACCATAAATGCAGATGCACAAACAACCTAGGGTTCATGAAAACCAAGCAAGATGTACCGTCGCAGGACCGGCGGAGGCACAGGGTGCCGCCGGAGGACCCTGACCCACATATAGGATGGTACAAGAACCAAAAAAAAATCAGATCGACCTCTACACATGTGAGAACCATAGATCTGCATCGGAAAAGTACCTAGGGTTCATCACAACCTTAAATCCACAAAAGGAGCGCACGGATCTGACAGAACAATAACCTAGGGTTCATCGACACCAACCAAAAAAATACGAATCGACAGATCAGCGGGGGAGAGGGGATGAAGCAGCGTAAAGAGGAGGGGGAGATGTACCGTCGCAGCACCGGCGGGGGCACAGGGCGCCACCGGAGTACCTCGAGCCACCGGCGAACCGAGGTCGAACAGGAGGAGGAAGAGGAGAAGGCGCACCGGGGAGGAGGGGAGCAAAGAAAGTGGCCCGAGGATGGGAGGTCACCGTAACCTCCCGCGCCTTTAGCCCCGATACGGCGCCATCTCCCGCCCTCCGCCCAAATCTTCCTGCCAGCATCGCTCCATCCCGGCTCGCGAGCGAAGGAGCCCTCTGGGCGGACAGGGTGATGTGGGATGGAGTGGGGGAAACGAACGGGGGGGGGGGGGGGGGTGCGCCGTTTCGGTTCCGGGAGAGCAACCGAACACGCGAGAGTGCACGGGATGCTTTGGGGTCATGCAACAGACAGTGGGACGCGGGCAACCAATCACGCCCTTAGCGAAGTTTGCAAGGTGAATTATTGTTCAATAGTGCTTTGGCTTCCATACGATCCCCTCATTGAAATAGATTATCCCCTAGCTTTTTAACAGATTATTAATCAGAAGGTATACCCAAACAACAGGATTCTGTGGCAAATTATCAATCAGCAGAATCCTATAATCAACCGAATCATCAGACTATCAGAGACGGAATTTGACCATTTTTTTCAAATGCAGATTTTGTATAATTACAATTTGTGCCAATGCAAAGAGGAATATCCAAGAAAAGTAAGAAGCCATACTTTTGAGTCACAAAATCACTAATCCCTAACCCAAATAGAAGTAGGCCCCTCATCCCTAGTAATTACCATACATATGAAGATGATGTGGCTCATCTCATTAGCAAAGAACTGACCTTCCATCCAGGTGCTTTTATCCCAGTTGACTCTTTGGATCCGGGACTAAAGTGCCTTTAGTCCCAGGTCAAAAATGTGTCACCAAAGGCCACCGCTTAGGGGGGGAGGGGGGGCTTTAGTCCCGATTCAAAATTCCAACCGGGACAAAGGGGGACCTTTAGTCCCGATTGTTATTTTCAACCGGGACTAAAGGTCCTGGGGCCTTTACCCTTCCCCCACCTCTCCACTTATCTTGTCCCCTCTTCTTCCTTATTTCTCTCCTCCTCTCCCTTTCTTCCAGGCGGCGCGGGCGGGCAGCCTTGTTAGATATATATGTATTCTTGTATTTTCCCATTGTTTAAGGGGTTTTTCATATTCCCTAATACCTGTACATGTATATATTTGGGCCTAGAGCCCCCATATTGAATACAAGTGCTATTCGTAACATGGTAACAGAGCCAAACTAGGTTTAGGTTTTCGTTTCAATCTCCTAGCTGTTCCTATTCCAAAAGCACGTTGCACTTGCGTGCTATCCATCCACCATCGTTGCCTTTTCCATTGATTGGATTGGTTTTCCTCTATCAATTCAATCCTAGCAACAAGTTTTTTTTCTTTCAGTCACCAACTTGTTCTGTCACCGCCGCTCGTCGCCCACTCATCGCCACCGGCCCCGCCATCCACTCGTCGTAGCCAGCCCTGCCGCCTGCTCATCACTGCCGATGGGCTAGCCCCACCTGATTATGCAGAATCGGCCCTGACGGAGGACTCGCTCGTGCTGTTGGAGGACTCGGTCGGGTTGTTCGCTTGTGGTTGCCTGGTCCTCACGTGAAGAGATAAGGCATCCGTAAAAAAAAGCAAAAAGAAAAAGCAATTGTTGCTCTGCGTATTCTTCCGCTGCTTCTGTTCATGCGCTGCTTTGTTTCTGCAGTGCACGGTTGGTTGTTTGAGTACTAGTAGCGCAGGTTAGTAAAAAAAACTGTTGTTGCTTTTCCTTTACGCTCTTGTCGTCGATTGCCGCTTCCTTTGCGCTCTTGCCATCAACGTCAATTGTGTTGTTTGGAGATGTCTTCTTCAGTTCCTCCGTCCGGTGGTGTGCAGGTTATGCAATGTCTGGTGCTTTTCAATGGCACCAACTATCGTAACTGGGTTCCTCATCTACGTTTGCACATGCATGGTCTACATCTATGGGAGTTTCTTACCGGTGATATACCCTACCCAGCTCCTCCTGTCCCTCCTGTCAAGCCTACTATTCCTGACACAGCTGTTGAGGCCATACAGAAGAAGTTGCTTGATGATTTTGATGATAGTATGGAATCATATGCGTCTCAGTTTGCTCCATACAGGACATGGTTAGATGAGGATGCTCGTGCTGGTGTTGTTCTTGCTGCTAGTATGGAGGAGAGTCTTTCTGCAGATACTGTTGACTTTGATCATGCACATCAAATTTGGGCTTTTCTTCATTAGCGTTATGAGTACACCGGTCAGTCTACATATACTGTTGCTCTACGTCAAAGAACAACTATTGCGACAGGGTGACTCTACAATGGAGGAGTTCTTTGCTCAGATGTCTGCAGTGTGGTGTCAACTTGACTCTATTGGTCCTCCATTATCACCTAGCACTTGTGAGTCTTGTAAGGCTCAAAAAGTTGCTCTAGAGACTAAGCGCACCCATGATTTTCTAACCCATCTTTGTGATGAGTTTGAGCAGCTTTGTGCTCAGCTAGTTTCCCATGAGCCTTGTGTGTCTCTGATGGATGCTCTTGCTGCTGTTCATAATGAGGAGATACTTCTTTGTAGTGATGGCTTGTTGCAGTCTTCATCTTCTTCAGTCTTGGATGCTCGTTCCTCTTCCAAGGCCTCCACTCCTCCACCTACGACGCCTTCTTCGGTAGTGCCTTCTTTTGCGAGTGGAGGAGGTGGTGGTCTTAAATGTGACTGGTGTGGTAGGGATAACCATGTGGATGCATATTGTTACAGGAATAAGGCTCAGTCTTGCCAAGGTGGTCATTCTTCATAGGTGCTAGTGGTGCTGGTGGTTTGGGTACTGGAGGTTCCTAGCGAAGTTCTGCTAGTTCTGAGACACAGGAGATGCTCATGTTGCTTCGTCGCCTAGCTGCCTCTACACCCGCAGGAGCTGCTGGTTCTCTTACTCCGGCCTCTATACTGTTACTTCTCAGTCTTCTTCTTCAGGTACTCTTCTGTGGATTCTAGATTCTGGTGCCTCTTTTCATATGACTCCTGATCGTACCAGTCTTTCTTCCATTAGTACTTCTTCTCTTCCTGTCATTGTTCAAACCGCAGATGGATCGTCTCTCTCTGTTGCAGGATGAGGCACTCTTTTGTCTTCCTCTTTTCATGTTCCTATTGTTTCTTATGTTCCAAACTGACCATGCAACCTATTTTTGCTAGCCAGCTCACTGATCATGGTTGTCGTGTTATCCTTGATTCTGACTCCTGTTGTATTCAAGATCGCAGCACGGGTCTCCTAGTTGGTACTGGCCCTCGTCGACGTGATTCTCAGCATCTTTGGGAGCTTGACTGGCTTCGTCTTCCTTCCGTTGTCTCTACCAATCTTATGGGCTTAGTCGCTTCTTCTACATCATCTACATCGTCGTTTGCTCAATGGCATCATCGTCTAGGACATCTTTGTGGCTCACGTTTGTCTACACTAGTTCATCATGGTCTTTTAGGGTTAGTTTCTGGTGATGTATCTTCGAATCAATGTCAGGGTTATCGGCTAGGAAAACAGCTACAACTTCCTTATTCTTCGAGTGAGTCGGTGTCAAAACATCCTTTTGATCTTTCTTCATTATGATGTATGGTGTCCAACTCCCTTCATTTCGAAAAGGGGTCATCGATATTATATCATACTTATAGATGATTTTTCTCGCCACACATGGATCTATTTTATGAAACATCATAGTGAGGTTTTATCTATCTATAAAAATTTTGCCACCATGATCCGTACTCAGTTGGACACTGCTATTAAGGTTTTTTGTGTTGATTCTGTTGGGGAGTACTTGTATGGAGCTCTTCATCAATTTCTTTCTGAGCAGGGCACCCTTGCCCAGTTATCTTGTCCCGGTGCTCATGCTCAGAATGGTGTTGCGGAGCGCAAGCATCATCATTTGCGTGAGACTACTCATGCTCTGATGATTGCCTTTACTATTCCATAGCATTTTTGGGCTGAAACTGTTTCTACAGCTACTTATTTGATTAACATTCAACCTTCTTCTACTCTTCAAGGTGGGATTCCATATGAGCGTCTTTGTGGCAAGCTGCCTGACTATACTAGCCTTCGTCTCTTTGGATGTGTGTGCTATGTGCTTCTTGCACCTCGTGAGCGCACGAAGCTGACCGCTCAATCTGTTGAGTGTGTTTTTCTAGGATATAGTGCTAAGCATAAGGGATATCGTTGTTGGGATCCTGTTGGCCATCGGATGAGGATTTCTTGGGATGTTACTTTTGATGAGTCTCATCCTTTCTACTCCCGTCGTTCTCCTAATGATTCTCATGCATCTTTCGTTGAACCCCTTTCTTTTCTGACATTTCCTGATACTCCTATTGCTCCTATGCATTTTCCACACCTAGTGCCTGCTTCTGCGGCTCTTGATGAGCCTCCTGTAGTGCCTCCTTTTGTGTCCCCTTCATCTGTGGAGCCTTCTTCTTCCGATTCCACTCCACAGGTTCCTATGGGTACTATTTATGACACCAAACCACCTGTCACATGTTTCTATGTATGTACTCGGCGGGTTCTTGAGCCATCTTCCTCTGATGTTTCTTCTCCTCCTGCCGAGCCATCTTCCTCTAGTGTGTCTTCCTCTGATGTTTCTTTTCCTCCTACTGAGCCATCTTGCTCTGGTATGTCTTCTCCTCTTGATGAGCCATCTTTTGATTTGTCTTCTCCACGATATGCTCTTCATGATCGTCTCTCGGTTCACCCTCCAGACCGGTATGGTTTTCCTCATGCTGATGTTATTCTTTCTGAGCCAACTTCTTATCATGATGCCATTACTCATGAAGAATGGCAGCACGCGATTGTAGAGGAGCTTGCTACTCTTGAGCGCACTAGCACATGGGATCTTGTACCTCTTCCCTCACATGTTCGTCCTATCACATGTAAGTGGATTTATAAGGTTAAGACCCGTTCAGATGGTTCTATTGAGCGCTGTAAGGCTCGTCTCGTGGCACGTGGTTTTCAGCAAGAGCATGGTCGTGACTATGATGAGACATTTGCTCATGTGGCTCACATCACTACTGTTCGCACTCGTTTTGTTGTGGCTTCTATTCGTGAGTGGTCCATATCTCAGCTTGATGTGAAGAATGCTTTTCTTAATGGTGAACTTCGTGAGGAGGTTTATATGGTGCCACCACCTGGCTATTATGTTCCTGAGGGTATGGTATGTCGTCTTCGCCGCTCCCTGTATGGCCTCGAGCAAGCTCCCCGTGCTTGGTTCTAGCACTTCTGCTGCTGGCTTTTCTGCAAGCGCCCATGATCCTTCACCCATTGTTCATACTTCCTCTCGTGGTCGGCAGGCGGCGAGGGCGGCCTCATGCGGGCAGCGGCGCGGGTGGCCTCGGGCGAGCGGCGCGGCCGATGCGGCTGGGTCCTTTTTTTATTTTCTTGGAAACTTTTTAGTCCCGGTTGGTAACACCAACCGGGACTAACCCTTTAGTCCCGTGTGGATGACCCGGGACTAAAGAACCCCCCTTTTGTCTCGAAAATTTAGTCCCAGTTGAATTTTCGGGATCTATGGCTCTATCCAACCGGGACTAATGCCGCGTTTTCCACCAGTGTCTTGTTGTACAAGAAAAATCATCATAGCGAACAAGGTGTCGTAGAAATATACGCCACGCTAGCTTTTAAATGAAAATAATGTTGGAATTGTGTTATATCATGTTGTCATGTCGAGGAGTAGATTGGGAAATGTCGTCTATGCTCACATGTGTGCTGACACGGCTGGGGGGCTATTCGCTTATTTGTGTCACCAAGTGTGTGAGGGATGAAAGGGAGGAATGAAAGATGCTGGAACATGAGGCACGCTTTTTGCCCTATCTATTAGCGATTGAAATGAGCTTTTATTGTGGCTGGACAAGCACGGTCGCAAAAAGAAAACATTAATACAAAGTACAAGTGTTTCATATACTGCAAACAACAAAGAGCAATGAAACAGTCAAAGTTCAATATCAAAGCACCATCTGAATAGATGTACATACAAAAACCTTATACAAATAGATCTAACCAGTTGTCATGTACGATCACTGTAAGGGTTATTTGCATAAAACAAACTGACAACGCCATGTCATGCTGCTGACATGTCAATAAATCAGTGCAACGAGTGTATTTGGACATGATATGATCTAACAAGTTGCAAAACATGCAAATAGATCTAACCAGTTGTCATGCACTGATTCAGTCTAACAAGTTGGGAAACATGCAAATAGATAGAGGAAAATATTCGGTGGAAACCATATCTTCGATGGAAACATGAAAACCCCTCTAAACAACATACTTAGAAGTCTTTAAAAAAATTGAAATGATGCGCATTTATAATTTATCCATAGATGTAATTTGTTGCAAAAGTTAACAAAAGTTGAGATGCAAACTTGTTATATAAAAATTCATATGAAAATGACAAAATTCAAGTGCATATGCATGGGAATACTTATACCCGGAATTTTTGTCTTATAGTGCAGTTGCACTCGAAATTTGTCATTTTTGTATGATTTTTTGTACATCGAGTTTGTATCTCAACTTTTGCAACAAAGTAAATCTATAGATATACAATGAACGTGCATTGTTTCAAATTTTTTGAAAACTTCTAAGTATGAATTTTATAGTGATTTTCACGTTTCCACCGAGATGGTAGTTTGCACTGAATATTTTCCGATAGATCCAACCAGTTGTCATGTACGATCATATCATGTCCAAATACACTCGCTGCACTGATTTATTGACATGTTGGCAGCATGACATGGCGATGTCAGTTTGTTTTATGCAAATAACCCCTTACATTTAATTTCTTTCTTTGTTTCATTTCAACCCTCTATCCAATTTTTCTCTTTCTGAAATAAACTAACCTTGATCAGAACAATTGACCACTAATGACTCAGTTCTCCACTGCCCAACCATGGCAACAACAAGGTCGGTGCTGATGCCGGATGCATGCCGAAGGTCACATCTGCTGCTCGCAACACTGCCAATGCTGTCGGTAAACGCCTCCCATGCTGCTCTTCCATATTTGTCGATGGTGATGCCCGCCCGGACGTGTTGGAGGATCCCAACATGCCAGGTCGTGGACGACGATTTCTATGTGGTGCCTGGCCGTCCAAGGTACCGCAGAGAAGACAAACTGCACAGATACCAAAATTGAAGTTTGATAGGGTGGATATATCTACAAGGATGACAGAGATCGTAAAGAAGCTCAAGCCCATCTGTGCTAAGCTCTCAACCGTTCTTAATCTAGAGCTGATAGGCTCCAAAGGTATCACTACTGCCACCATGGAACGGCCCACAACCAGTGAGGAAATTACAGAGCCTAAATTGTATGGGAGGGAGAAGAGCAACAAAGTGTTGTAGATTCCATTACCCACGGTGAATGTTTTGCCAATGAACTTACTGTGCTTCCAATTATTGGCCCGGGCGGTATTGGGAAGACAACTTTCACACAACATGTATACCAAGAAGCGAGGAGCCATTTCCAAATTACAATTTGGATATGCGTCTCTCTGGATTTCAATGCAGATAGATTGGCGCAAGAAGCTGTGAAAAAGATTCCTGAAGTTAAAGATGAAAAGAAAAGTGGTAGTGATCAAGAGCTAATTGAGCAAAGATTAAAAGGTAAACGGTTTTTGCTTGTCCTGGATGATATATGGAAATGTCATGAGGATGAGTGGGAAAAACTATTAGCACCATTTAGAAAAGGTGGAGGAAAAGGTAATATGGTTATAGTCACAACTCGAATGTCAGATGTGGCCAAAATGGTTAAGACAGGTGATTCTCAAATACAATTGGATCGTTTAGGAGCTAAAAATTTTAGGGATTTCTTTGACGCATGTGTATCTACCAAACATGAGTCATGGTCAGATCATCCTGAGTTAATTGAAATTGGGGAAGAAATAATGGTCAAACTGAAATGTTCTCCTCTTGCAGCAAAAACTGTAGGGAGATTACTAAGAAAACAGCTCACTTTGGAGCATTGGAGAAGGGTTCTAGAGAGCAAAGAATGGGAACTCCAAACCAGTGACAATGACATTATGCCAGCGTTGAAGATTAGCTATGATTATCTTCCACTTAACCTAAAGCAATGCTTTTCCTATTGTGCTTTGTTTCCTGAAGATTACGAATTTGACAGCAAAGAGTTAGTTCACTTTTGGATAGGACTAGATGTTTTACATCTGGGTGATCAGAGCATAAGAATAGAAGATGTTGGCAAGAGTTATTTGATTGACTTGGTCAACTATGGATTTTTCAAAAAGAACGAAAAAGACAATGGCCGTCATTATTATGTTATCCATGACCTATTACATGAGCTGGCCATGAAAGTTTCACGGTACGATTGTCTTAGCATACAAATATCTAAAGTGAGGTCTGTACATATCCCGCCGTCAGTACGCCACTTGTCTATATTTGTGGAAAACAAAGATGTTGAGGATATAATTACTTATAAAGACTGTGAGAAGGATCTTGATGCACTTGATAAAAGGCTACAAATTGAAAACATACGTACATTGATGTTGTTTGGTGAAAATGTGGAGAGTTTTTCCAAAACATTTGGTAATTTGTTTAAGAAAGCTAGAGCCCTTCGCGCTATTTTTTTGTCTGGAGCATCATATATTGTGGAGGATATGTGGCAGAACTTTTCAAAGCTTGTCCATCTTCGCTACCTAAGGATTAAGGGGAGTTACCATTTTCTGGAAACAGATCTACCAGGAACAATTTCAAGACTATATCACTTGAAGATCCTAGACATTAAAGATTCCAGGGACTGCCCTATTCCATCAAGATATTTAAGCAACCTCGTAAGCATGCAACATTTTCTTGTCCCTGGTAATAATAGCCTTCATTCAGACATTCTCAATGTAGGAAACCTGAAACTTCTACGAGAACTAAGAAGATTTGAAGCTAAGAAAGAAAATAAAGGTTTTGAGTTAAAGCAACTAGCAGAACTACTAGAGCTTGAAGTACTGGGCATTTACAATCTTGAAAAGGTTAAAGTAAAGGAAGAAGCAGTTGCAATAAAACTAATACAAAAACACCATTTACAAGACCTCGTACTAGATTGGGATATTAATCGCTCCAATAAGGATCCTATAGGAGAAGAGAATATCCTTGAAAGTCTTATGCCACATAGCAATCTCTGCAAGCTATCTATTACTGGGCATGGAGGTGATACTTGCCCTTCATGGCTTGGTATGAACCTCTCGGTAAAAACTTTGGAATCTCTTCGGGTGAGTAATGTATCTTGGAAAACATTTCCACCTCTAGGAGAGATGTGGTTTGTCGGTGAACATTGTAAAAGCTGTATACCAGAACAAAGCTTCAAAAAATTGAAGAGGCTAGAACTGGAAAAGGTACCAAAATTGATAAAATGGGTTGGAAATGGCCCTTCTGATTTGTTCTCTCACTTGGAAGTACTCGTCATCAATGAATGCCCAGAACTCATGGAATTGCCATTTTCACATTGTGCTGGATATGAACAAGACGTTGAGGATAACATGACCTGGTTTCCTAAACTAGAAAAGCTCCAAATTACAGATTGTCCAAAGCTATCATCATTGCCTTGTGTTCCATGGTCTAGCTCTACTTGCAGAGCTGAGATTGTACAAGCTGGTTCGGATATTGAGCGACTGTCTTTCAGAGGACATATCTTGGAAATTAAGGGAAAGGACACATTGGATAGTGCTTTTTGGAGGGTGTTAGCCTTTCATAACCTATCCAAACTTCAAGTATTGCAGGTGACGACATGCCCTCCTTTGTCACTGGTTCACCTCGAAAAGCTATCATCCCTAGAGCACCTCTGGATAAATGATATGGGTGATGCCTTTTGTTCGGCTGAAGGTGATGGTCAATATGGTGCTAATGGGCAGCGGCTGACACGACTGTTCTCTTACTTCCCAAACCTCCTCATCTTCAGAATGTTCAAGTGTGAGAAGTTAACAGGGTTAGGCGTTGTGGGCCTGCATAAGAGGATGGAAGCACTGCCAAGACCGCCGTCAATTTCAGTTAACCAAGTGGAGGAGGCACAAGTTGGACAGCACGAGCAGCAGGGCGCAAGAGCAGAGGAGGAAATAGCAGCAGCAGCAACATCAGAAGGGGTACTATTGCTGCCTCACCAATTACAAGATTTGTCGATCTCGGACTACCAAAATTTGGTCCTCTGCCCAGGTTTACTCGACCACGACGAAGACGAAGGACGAACCGGAGGTGGAGGCCTCCAAGGTCTGAGCTCCCTCACTTCATTATGGATACAGAGATGCCCCAGGTTCCTCTCCTCCTATTCATCGTCCTCCTCTTCTTCTTGTTTCCCTTTCCCAACCTCCCTGGAATATCTCTATCTGATAGGCGTGGAGGGCATGGAAACGCTGCTCCCTCTCTCGAACCTCACCTCTCTCACAGAGTTACTCATACGGGAATGTGGGGATCTTAAAGGCGAGGGACTGCAGTCTCTCCTCGCCCAAGGCCGTCTCACCAAATTAACTGTCCGCGAAACCCCTAAATTCTTCGCTGGTTCCGAGCCCTCACTACCGCGTGAACAAGAGCTTCCATCCTCTTCATCCAAACTGCAGGAGCTTGGCACGGATGACGTCGCGGGTCTCCTTGCTGCGCCCATCTGTGCCTTCCTCTCTTCCTCGCTCACCGAATTGAACTTTTCGGGGGTCAAAGAGGTGGAGCGCTTCACAAAGGAGCAAGAGGAGACCCTTCAGCTCCTCACCTCCCTCGAGAGGATTGGATTTTCTTACTGCGACAAGCTGCAGTGCCTCCCTGCAGGGCTGCATAGACTTTCGAACCTCAAGAGACTAGACATCGACACTTGTAAAGCCATCTGCTCGCTGCCCAAGGATGGCCTGCCAGGTTCCCTGCAAGAGTTGGTGATAAACGATTGTCAAGGCATCCGGTCGATACACAAGGAGTGCCTCCCAAATTCACTGCAAAAACTAGAGATCAGACGCTGCCCAGGCATCCGGTCTCTTCCAAAGGTGGAATACCTTCCAATTTCGCTGCGAGAATTGGTTGTCGGTAATAGGAACAGCGAGGAACTAAGAAGGCATTGCCGCAAGTTGATAGGAACCATTCCAATAGTCAGAGCCTGATTTACCCAAGGTAACAAAGAGGTGGAACTTCCTAGTCACCAATTTCCCTTGCTTTTCCTAACCCTATGAACATCAGTTATATTCTCTTTTTGTTTATTTGACTACAGTTATGGTTCGCTTCCGAGTAACCCACTGGTGTTTCACCTACTGCGCAGGGCTATTGTTTGAATTGGGATTTCACTGTATCCATTCATGATTCTCAGTTGTCAAGCGTGAACATCGCAGGATATATCTAACACCCTGTACATAAACTGGTTAGTATCCTATATGCAAAATCATCCGAGAGTCCCACAAAATATCTACAAATTTGATCCATATTTTTTTGTTAATCCTCTACCTATTGTTTTTGCTAATTATTTGGATGTCTTTTTCTTATAATTATTGAGGAGTTTAAACTTTTTGTATTAGAGTTGATAAAAAACTATTGATAGACAATTTTCTCACTCACCGAACCCTGATGTGTGAGTTTATCAGTTTAAGAACGGCTTGTTGCTCCAACAACTTTCAAGTTGTCTTGGTGTACTGCTACAGAAATAGGCTGCATCCATAACATATTAAGTCTGAATTTATTTGGTGGTTTTGCCAGTCACCAGAATAGTACTTCTCAGATTGTAGGACCAACATATTAACTCTGAATTTATTTATTGGTTTTGCCAGTTTACCAGAATAGTACTTCTCAGATTGTAGGACCTTTTTTGACTACTGGCCTTTGTTTTCTGATGTATTGCTGCACAAAATATTGCATCCTTATGCTTTTCTGATATCCTAATTTATTTGCTTGATGCTGGACTAATTTGCTGTACCAACATGGTATCACCGATGTCTCATTTTATGTATTCCAAGTTAGCATACTTATTGGAGTTTGATGGACTTATGTCCATATGTATTCTCAGTATCTGCAAAAGTCTCCATTGGAACATATGTAAGCAAAAGAAGTGGCAGCAGCTAACCTAGAAAGCAAAATATAAAACTTCTTTTTGTACTGCCACATAGAGTTCCAAAAAAAAAGTCTCCATTGGAACTTATTTTGCTAATTATTTGGATGTCGTTTTCTTATAATTATTGAGTAGTTTAAACTTTTTGTATTAGAGTTGATAAAAAACTATTGATGGAGAGTTTTCTCACTCACAGAACACTGATGTGTGAGTTTAGCAGTTTTAGAACAGCTTGCTGCTCCAACAACTTTAAAGTTGTCTTGGTGTACTGCTACAGAAATAGGCTGCATCCACAACATATTAACTCTGAATTTATCTATTGATTTTGCCAGTTTTCCAGAATAGTACTTTTCGGATTATATAGGAACTTTTTTGAATAATTTTTTCTTTGTTTTTTGAGGTATTGCTGCAGAAAACCTGTTTTATGCTTAGTTTCACTTTTTGATAATTCAATCGGAATTTCTTTCACAAGTTTTTCTTTTCTTTCTTCAATGCAATGAACCTTGATGGAAAAATATTTGCGAAGGTTTTATAAGATATCCATTCTCAAACACCTAAGGTAGCATTACAGATAGTTACACTAGGGGAAAGCTACAAATTGCCGAGTGCCCTAGGCACTCGGCGAAACCCTAAAAACACTCGGCAACGTGTTTGCCGAGTGTAACACTCGGCGACGAGCACACAGCAAAGTTTTACTCGGCAAAGTTAACTTTGCTGAGTGTCTTTGGTCGGGCACTCGGCAAAGGGTGTGCCGAGTGGCACAAAACACTCGGCAAACAATATTTCCAGAAAAAATAAAAAAAAAAACATACCCCGGCCACCGGGGGCAGCTCCAGCTGGCCGCCGCCGCCGCCGCCGCCACGCCCAGGCCATCCACGGCCACGGCCGCCACGCCGCCCGTTGCCGCCCGCCACCACGCCACTGCCGCCCGCCGCTGCCGCCACGCCCGCCGCTGCCGCCGCCATGCCGCTGCCGCCCGCTGCCGCCACGCCGCCGCCACGCCCGCCGCTGCCGCCGCCACGCCCGCTGCCGCCCACTGCTGCCACGCCGCCGCCACGCCCGCTGCCGCCCGCCGCTACCACCCGCCACCACGCGCCAGATCCGGAGGGGAGAGAGGTGGGGGCCGCCGGATCCACGCCGGAGGGGAAGAAGGAGGCGCGGATCCGGCCGGAGGGGAGGGTGCCGGGGAAGGGGAAGAAGGGGGCGGCGGTGGCCAGATCCGAAGTGGAAGAAGGGGGCGGTGGCGGGCGGGGTCGGGCGCCGGGCAGCGGAGGGGGCAGGCGCCGGGCGGCGGCGGGGCCGGGGGCCGGGCGTCGGGCGGCGGGGCGGGGGGCGGCGGGCCGGGGGGCGCCGGGCGGTGGGGCCGGGGGCGGCGGGCCGGGGGGCGCCGGGCGGTGGGGCCGGGGGCGGGGGGAGAGAGGAAGAAGGTTCGAGGGAGTAAGGTGCGGTGCAGGTGAACGGTGCAGTGCGGTGCGGGGATAAGGTTGGGAAAAACAAAAGGTCGCCGAGTGTCCTACGTGGACACTTGGTAAAGGGTTTCTTTGCCAAGTGTCCAACGTAGGACACTCGGCAAACTTATTTTGAAAATTTTTTAAAAATATCCAACAATTTCAAAAAAATACCAAATTTTCACACGAACCAATATATGTTCTCTATTGACTATACAAAAAGTTTTGTAGTCAAATCAAAACTCGACCGTCATTTTGACTCCAAATCTTATGCAATCCTTCTCAACGTTACTAATCTTCTTCTGAGATGCTTCGGTTTGTAAACATCGTATGTGACGAAATGTGCAAAACATTCTCAATTTTTTTCCACAGCCTCCACCTATGATATCATCACATCATGACAAATCTCATGATTTTCAGACTTTGCTTGTTTTTTTTATAATTTAAAAATACCACTGCCACACGTTCGTGGTCGTGTTTCTTGAACAAGATGTTCGAAATTTCTTGTCATTTCATGGGTCAGGTCTCAAATTGGGCCGAATAATATGAATATCATTTTTCTACTCATTTTGTTCCATAATTTGAATCACTTGCAGTTCAAATTTGACTTATACCAAAAATTCCCGTGAAATGCAATTAATTAAATAAATATAGCAAATAAATCCAAAAATATACCAAATTTTAACATGGAGTACCACATGTTGTATGTGGGGAGTAGAAAAAATTTCATGGTGAAAAGATGAAAAAAAATTATTTTTTTGCCGAGTGTCAAAAAAAACACTAGGCAAACCCCCCTGTTTGCTGAGTGTTTTTTTGACACTCGGCAAACCCCCCTCTTTGCCGAGTGTTTTTTTTTTGCCGAGTGTTTTTGGCTTGGCACTCGGCGAAGAGCTTGTTTGCCGAGTGCTCGAAAAAAAACACTCGGCAAAAAAAATACACTCGGCAATTTTCATGTTTCCCGTAGTGTTAGATATTCATAGTTTTTTCTTAATTACCATGAATTATGTATTAAGTGTTAACCTTTCCATGTCACAGGAGAGCAATTTATTTTTCTGATAAGCAACGAAATGTATGCTACTCAACTGCGCAATTGTAAACCTGCCTAACTGTTGCTACTGATAACAGTAAGAGTCTACTCAATCTTTGAATTCAGTTACAAATATCATAGTCAGCTAATGTGAAAACTCTCATGTTGTTCCTTTAGTTTTCTAGATCAAGCTTGGCATGCAAGCTGTGTTGGCACAAAGATTTGGTTGATTCAAGGAGATTTCTGGCACTTCAGTAATCAACATATAACTACTACTCTAGCTGGAGCAACTTCAGATCTTCCTAGTGGTTCTATGATTGGCAAGTCCGGCCAGTGCCATCTTAAGCAGCTGTGAACCAAGTGTTCCTTCACATTGCACTCATCTAGATCAACAGAGTAGCAAGGGGTGGGCGCTCAGTCTGAGCGAACTGAACCGATCGGTTCTTCAGGTTTTAGCAGATTTCGGTTACCTAAAACTAGGAACCGATTGGTTCCAAAAGTTTCCAAGACTGAGTAGCTTCATGCATTCTATGCTGCTCACACTTGCTTGCTTATATACGAGGTGATTGTTACACTTTCCCTGAGGTCCTTTTGTGATGCCAGTAGGCATTGTAAATGCCGTTCTTTTCCTGGAGAAATAATGATCAAGCCTTTTTCCTTGGTGACCTTGCTTGCAGGAATTATGTCTCATTGGAAGGTGACATTGAGGGCGGGCACTGTACCTCCCTGCATGCCCTGCTGCCCAATTACTGCATCCTGACCACGGTCAGTGTGCGGGATGGCTCGAGCACTGCATTCTGGGAAGATTCATGGCTTCCGGAGGGGCCGCTCTGCGACGTTCTCCCGGCGCTCTACAGCCATGTGGTCACTTCGGGTGCCATGGTGCGCGATGTTCTACAAGGGGGCGTCGACCGCTTCCTACGAAACAGGGCCACTAGAGTGCCTGCGGCGGAGAAGGTGAAACTGCTGTTGATGCTGAACGGCATGCAACTGAGGGACGGGACGACACCAGGTGCTGCCCGCTGCAAGGAACCCACGGCGAGCTCAGAAATCAGAATGTCCGTGCTCCGTGCTATATCGCACTCTGATGGCAGCCACGGACCTCTCTCCCTGCCACTTCGCCTCCTACGTCTGGAAGAATCGTGCTCCGCCACGAGTGAAGTTCTTCATCTGGCTCTTGGTCCAGGAACGAATACCATTACCATGCAGGGGCAATTTGTCCGAGAAGCACGTGGTGCCGAACGCCAGGTGCGACCTCTGTGGCCACCTGGAAGAAACGACGGACCACATCATCTTCCAGTGTCCGACAGCTCTCGCTCTCTGGGCACGCCTGGGGTATGCGCTGGTTGCTGCGCTCCCTGCCGTGATGATACAAAGCTCTGGGCGGCGCGGATTCCTGGTGCTCGCTCTTTTCTCCCGTGCAGAACGCCGATGTAATATCTTTCATCCCTCCTGTAACCCCGAACTGCTGTAAACTGAACTGATGTAGCCCCAGGTTTTAAATCGCCCCGCTATGCCTCTTAGCTGCTGGCCTTCCGAACAGCTAAGCGCAGCTATAGCGGGAGATAGCTATAGCTATACCATTTAGCTGTTTTTGCAAAAAAAAATAGAGAAAAACACATGACCTTAGCATAACTTCATAACCATTACCAACTGATACGTAACCAGTTCAAAGGAGTACATTACACGTTCATAGGAGTACATGACATCACAGGCTAAGTGGCTAACAAAATACTGAAACATCAGTTTTACAAAAGTACAACATTCTGAAATAAAGACACAACACGAAGATCATCAAGAGTTCTGAATAGTGGATACTAAATTATTAATATGAGGCAATATTGCAATCTTCATTTCTTCTAGTCATCACTCATCAGACTCAGAGACATAGGGTGAGGGAGAGGGAGACTTATCAGAGTCAGTAGTCTGCATTGGAATACCAACATCACAATTTTCTGAGTTGGATGATGGAGCTTCAGGCTGCACTGGACCATTTCTCATCAAAGGCTGTAGGCTTCTGACTTTCCTCTTCTTAGGGCGCACATGCCTTTTCCTTTTAGCTTGTGCTTGTGCTTCTACTTCTGCTTCTTGTGGTGTATGTGTTGCTGTGATTCTTGTGCACATTGTTGTTCCATTTCAGTTGGCAAAGGTATAATACCAGCAATAAATTCATTATCACCATCTGCCACAACATCATCTACTTCCTTCTCCAAGGGATCTGTATCCTTCTTCTCTCTCTTATTCCTTAACTAAGAGTTAAATCTAACACACAAGATCTCTCATCCTTTCATGAAGTAGCCTATTGCGCTTTTTTGTATGAACCTATGAGTCAAGTAGTGAACACAAGGCTGCAGGTTAGATTTAAATTCCATGAAGAAACATTACAATTTAAAAAAGATAGCATGGACACAAAATTGCATGTCGCAAATTTTTTTTACCTGTTCAAATACTGACCAGTTCCTCTCACAAGCTGAGGAGCTGGAGGTCAGACTCAGAATCCTTGTTGTCAATTTTCTAAGATTTGGTGTGCTTGTGCATGGTTCAACCACCATTTTGCTGCATAAACATTAAACAAGTTACAACAAAAATATGATATTCAGCAATCAAATTAAGTTCACATATTCAGTTGTTCACCTGGATTGAAATTCTTGTTCTTTCGCTGCCTTGTGGCAATTTCATGTCCAAAACTCCCTTGCTGAATTTGATACATGTCGAGTTCTTCAAATATCTTGTACTGGGTTTCTTCATCATCAACCATCTTTGTAATACAGGAAATCACACCTGCTTTAAATGATCCGTCTTTCTCAATCTCTGACTTATTTGGGTAATAGTAGTGGGAGTTCAAATAGTAACCAGACAGGTGTAGTGGAGTTTCGAGCTTGCTGTCCCATTTTTTATCAATGATTTCCCAAACCTCTTTGAAGCAGTTGTTATTATTGTCAAACCTCTCAGAAATTTCTTTCTTTGCCTCAAGCATTAATCCATGGAAGAATCCCATTGATGGTATATCGCTGTCCATTCTTCTCAACATGTTAGCCAATGGCTCAAAGAAATTAACTGCAGTGTCAACATTTTTCCAAAAGGTTTGAGACTTGACCACTTTGTTGGTTTTGTTTCCCTTGGCCTGCTTCAAGTAAACCAATTCTTCCATCTCATATGATTTAAATAGCTGTATCAACTCTTTTTTGCTGTCTAGCAAACTTTTGAGATTCAAATAAGCAGTGGCAAATCATGTAACCCCGGAGCGAACCAAGTCTTTCTTAAGAAATTTTCTCATCAAATCCAACACTCTAGTATGAGCATACAAGAACACAGTCACTTGTCTTGCACTAGCAATTGTTTCCTCAACTGGTCTAAGCTTCCCAATATCCTCCAGCATGAGATCCAAGCAATGAGCAGCATATCCATTCCAAAATATTGAAGGTCTTTTTGCTATCAATAGACTTGCTGCAGTTGTATTGACACTAGCATTATCAGTCACCACTTGGACAACATGTTGTTCCCCTATCTCTTCTATGTATCTGTCCACAAGGTCAAAGATATATTTGCCATCTTTCCTATCACCTGAGCAATCTACTGAATCTAAGAAGAGTACCCCATGAGTACTATGCACAACTAAATTCATCACTCCCCTACCCTTCCTATCTGTCCATGCATCTGTCATGATTGAACAACTTGTGAGCTAGCTCCCATGCCTCCTTATGCTCCTTGAATCCGTCCAACACCTTTCCCTTCCTTTTCTGCAAGAATGGTCCACTCATCTCATAGGGATTGGGCCCTCTTAGACCTCTACCAAATTGTCGAATGGCCTCTAACATATTAGCAAAGCTAGGAAGGCTGATTGTGTTGTGTGGAATGCTAGCTTCATAGAACCACTGACATATGTACTCACAAGTTCTATTCCTCCTCTCTTCTCTTTTCCGAGTTGTCAATGCTGTTTGAACCTTGTTGCTTAGCTTCGTCTTAGCATACTCTATAGAAGGCAGCTTGTAGTGCTTTCCAATAGAACCACTACCTACTACAGATCTAGAGCTACTAGATCCTTTTGTTTCCTTTGGCTTCACCACAAGAACAACATTGCCATGTTCTGAATCTTCACTGCCATTTCCACAGTCTGAGTAATCTATGTCAACTTCAGCTCTTTCCCTTTCCTTTTCTTTGGCTTTCTCTTCCTTTTCACTAGTCTTATTTGTAATCAAAGCAAACATTTCTTGCTGCACTAGAGGTGGAACTTTTGAGCACTTAGTAGTATTGTATCCTTTAATCCCAGCAAGATGGTACTTTATTCTGGTAATTCCACCACTGCAGAGCTTGTCATAGTATTTGCACTTCAGACATTGCTTCTTGGTTATGTCGGGTAGTAACAATGAGACCATGCAGGGTCGTCTGAGTTAATAGCATGTTGTGCCCATTCTTGTGCACCTGCTACTAGGGCAGAGGCGGTGCTAGTTTGATTTAAGTACAAAGCTTGAGTTAATATGGCAACCTATGCAAGATTTAATTAATTATTTTCTTGACTAACCTATGCAGCCTGATAAAAAGATGGGACAGAAAGCAATTAGAAGCAAAAATATTATACAGCACATCAGGAAACAGGTAGCAGTTCACGCAGGCTACAAAATATAGAGAATAAATTCAAAACTAGCAAATCAGAAGAGAATAAAGTTACTTTGTTGATCTACCATGGTGTCCAGTGACTTGCGTTGTTGTTGCTGCTTAGGGTTAGGGAAGAGGAAGAACTGAAGATGAAGCTGCTGCTTGGGGTTGGGGAAGACGAAGAACTGCTCGTGCTGCACTGCTGCCTCGCCCGTACTCGTGCTGCACACTGCCGCCGCCACCACTTGGATCTCCGGCTGGCCGCACCGCTTGAAGCTCCGGCTAGCTGCGCCGCTTTGGCGGGGGGGGGGGGGGGGGGGCAGCTTGGAGTTGGACCTCCGGCTGGCCGCGCCGCTTGGGGCCCCCTTGCTGCCACCGCCGCCGAAGCAGAACTGCAGAAGCCGCCGCCTCCTTTTCCGTGGTAGAGAGACCGAGAGAGAGGGGGTGAGCTAGGATTGCTGCCTTGCTGGGTTACGGTGGGGATAGGGGGGATTGGGATAAGATGGACCGCTGCTGGGCCCGCGAAAATTTTGGGCTGCCGCTAAAATGAGCCCAATTTAGTCGCTATCTCCGGAGATCTCCGGCAATTAGCTATTTTCGTTTCATAGCGCAAAAAGTTAGATATCTTAGCTTCTACCTTGTCCAGCAGCTATCTCCAGCTATACTATAGCTTCAGCTATAGCCGGAGATTTAAAACCTTGTGTAGCCCTATTTCGGACCTGAAATCCTAATGGAAGTTTCAGGTGGGGGAGTCTCCCCATGTCTCGACATTTCACAAAAAGAAAATATGATACTTAAAGTTTTGAATTACAATATTTTCAAAACATTTCATCAAGAAAAATTTAAGTGCATATGAAGGGAAAAAAAGGTCTTGACATGATAGCCAAGAAAAAAAGGAAAATAGGTAGTGAAGAAAAAACATAAAGGGGTACATGGGCCGCATGCACCTAATAGGCCGTCCATTCCGGAATGCGGAGCAGGCCGCCGCGACATAGAGAAAATAGAGAGAGGCCTTCTCTAACTCCCAGATTGTCAAGGCCTTCTCCCTCTCAGATATGACGATCCATACTTGATGGCACGGAAATTCTGGAGCGGGGATTAATTAGGAGGATCCGAACCGAAGAATCAACACATATATGGAATATGAATTGGATTCCAGGAGCAAATTATCTTCACCCCATTATGATTGACTTGACAGATCCTCCGCAGATGGTTAGCAAGCTGATAGATCACATGATGACCTCATGTGCGTCCAAAAGCTTCATGTTGTTTTCTGTCCGTCTGATGTTGAGGCGATTCTGAATATACCCCTCTACACTCAGAGACAAGGAGATTTCTGGGTATGGCACCATGAAAAGAGAGGTATTTTCTCAATTCATTTAGCTTACAGGATGTTGGTTGTAAACAAAGAATGAGCTACAACGTATCTAGAAAATATTGCTGGGAGATCAGATTTAAGGTCTGAGGAAAATGAATGGAAGTCGTTATGGCAAGTTAAGGTACCATTAAAGATACATGTGTTCTTGTGAAGGCTTGCTCATCACTCCTTGCTGTCAGGTGATGTGCTGCACCATAGGAACATGGCTACTCGAAGCACCTGGTTGATCTGTGGCATGCCTGATTCTTGGAAGCACTCATTGATAGAGTGCAATATGGCAAAATGCATGTGGGCACTAGAACGTGAGGAAATTACATAGCTGATGAGTTAAACTCATGAGACTGAGCCTAGGGGATGATTAGCGGCTATTATCAGCTCGCTAAAGCATGAAGATCTGATGAGAATGGTGGTCACTCTTTGGGCCATCTGGTATGCTCGTAGGAAGGTGATCCACGAGAGCTCTTTTTAGAGTCCTTTATCTACTCACTATTTTGTGAACAATTTTATAGCTGACCTGGAGATGATCAAGACGGTGCATGCGACGCTGGTGAGACATACCCAAGGTGTCCCACCTTGGTGGATCCCTCCACCACTGGCCCTGTTAAAATCAATATCGACGCAGCCACTTCGAAGAATTCAAGCAAGGCAGTGGCGGCTGCCATTGCTAGGGACGCTGCAGGAAACTTTCTAGGTGCGTCTGCACTGGTGATTCGTGGATTCTCAGATGCAGAGATCGTCGAGGCTATTGCGTGCAAGGAAGGTCTAGCGTTGGCAAGTGACCTCATGGTTCAACACTTCAGGCTAGCCTCGGAGGATGTTAATGTGATCAGAGGAATCAAGGGGGGAGAAATAGCTGCTCATAGCCATATCATCAGGGATATAAAGGCTACAGCAGCGCAATTTGGCACTGTTGATTTTGTTCATGAAAATAAGCGCTCCAATGTGGATGCTCACACTATCGCAAGGAGTGCGATTTATGCTGAGTTTGGTAGGTAAGTTTGGCTATTAAATCCACCTCAAGGCATTTGTAACTCTTATAAATCTGTTGCTGAATAAAGAGTTATGCCCCACTAAAAGAACCAACCCTTCGACTACTACTACGGCGCTGATGACGTGAGTAGTAGCCGCTATGTATAGGAGCAAGTCCTCGTTTGGAGATGGAGTAGTGAGGATTGGTGGTTTTGACAGAAAGTCTTTGAGTTGCGTCAATGCCTTGTCTGCCTCTTCTGTCCATTTAAACTTGTGCTGTCATTTGAGAAGCTTGAAGAAGGGTAGTCCTCGTTCTCCAAATCTCGAAATGAATCGATTAAGGGCTGCCATGCAGTCCGTGAGTTTCTGCACATCCTTGATGCTAGTCAGTGCGTGCATATTTGTGATGGCAGATATTTTCTCTGGGTTGGCCTCAATGCCGTGATGGCTAATGATGAACCCGAGTAGTTTGCCGGAAGGTAATCCAAAAACGCATTTGGTAGGGTTAAGCTTCCATCGGAAAGCTCATAGGCTTGAAAAGGTTTCCTCCAAATCGACGATTAGATCCTCCTGATTTCTTGTTTTGATGACTACGTCATCCACGTAAGCTTCTATGTTGCGATGCAATTGCTTTTCGAAGCACATCTGTATAGCGTGTTGGTAAGTTGCTCCCGCATTTTTTAATCCAAAAGACATTGTTTTGTAGCAAAAGGCACCAAAAGGAGTGATGAAGGCTGTCTTAGCTTGATCTTCTTCTTTGAGGCTTATCTGATGGTAACCTGATTAACAGTCGAGCAAGCATAGCAAATCGCACCCAGCAGTAGAGTCGACTACTTGGTCGATCCTGGGCAGTCCAAAGGGGTCCTTTGGACAATGTTTGTTGAGGTCCATGTAATCAACGCACATTCTCCATTCATTGTTTTTCTTGCGAACGAGTACAGGATTGGCTAGCCAGTCAAGGTGAAAGACTTCTTTGATGAACCCTGCTACGAGTAGTTTGGCTAGCTCTTTTTTAATTGCTTCTCACCTATCTTGGGCGAACCTGCGAAGGCGCTGTCGCTTTGGGGTAGCTTTGGGGTCAACATTTAGAGAGTGCTCAATCAGTTCCTTGGGCACACCAGGCATGTCAGCTGGTTTCTAGGCGAAGATATCGCGGTTAGCCAGAAGAAAACTGATGAGCACGGCTTCCTATTTAGGGTCTAGCCCTGTTCCAATCAGAGCTGTCTTAGAAGAGTCGCCGGTCTGGAGATCAATTGTTTTGAAGTCTTTCTCATTTGTTGGCTTCACCTTTGTTGACCCCGACTTGTTTTTTGGTATTTCGAGTTCTGTTGGGTGAAGTTTCTTTGAAGCTAAGAAAACTTGTTGCATAGGGCTGCGTGCTTGAGAGGTTGCGGCAATCTCCACGGCTTCGGTGTCGCACTCGTAGGATCGCCGTAAATCTCCTCGTAGCATTAGTTCCCCCTTGGGCCCTGGCATTTTGAGTACCAAGTAAACATAGTGTGGAATGGCCATGAACTTAGCCAGAGCTGGTCTCCCGAGTATGGCGTGGTAAGAGGTTTCAAAGTCGATGACTTCAAATCTAATGTACTCGGTAGTGTTCCTTGGTTTCGAAAGTAATTGGCAGGACAAATTGTCCTAGTGGTATGGCTGCGTTTCCTAGTACGATTCTGTAGAAGGGTGAGTCTGTTGGAGTGAGCCTGTCCGTGATGTCAAGACACATTTTCCTTAGTGTTTTGGCAAAAATGACGTTGAGTCCGCTTCCGCTGTCGATGAGTACTTTTGTCAGTTTTGAGCCTGCAACGACAGGATCGAGTACTAGGGGAAATCGGCCTAGTTCTAAGAAGTTTGTCCATTGGTCCCTTCTGCTGAAGGTTATGGGTACCTCTGACCATTTTAGTGGTGTTGGATCTGTTGGTTCGATGGCCATGATTTTCTAAGTACCAATTTACTGGACCGCTTGGATGCGGTATCCAGAATTCCACTAAAGATGACGTTGACTGTTTTGGAGGCGGTCTGAAAGTCAACTTCTCCTTCTTCATCTTTATGGACTTTGTTTTTGCCTTTATCTTTTTTCTTATTGTACTCCTCGGGAGGTGGTGGTGCGGGTAAATCTTGCATTACTCGGTGCATGCTGTAGCAATCTATTGCTGAGTGTTTGCTAGTTGGGTGCCATGGGTACTATTTTTTGAGTAGTTCGGTGAAGCTTGGTCCGTCATCGTTTTTGCAGGATCCCTTCTTCCATGAGTTAGTCATGGAAGCAATGGTGTTGTCAGGTTTCCGTTTGCGATTTTGGTTACTCAAAAAGTTGTTTTGAGTATCGCTGTGTCGGTTTCTATCCTAGTCATGGTTGTTATTGTTGCGCCCACGGTTGCAATGAGAGCCGAACTGTTCTCGCTCTTTGTCTTCTTCATCTGCCCATTGTTGCACCATGACTTTGAGATCTTTAATAGTGGTTGGTCGTCGTCTGCCGAGGTCTTGGTATGTTCGTCGATCATAGAGGCCATTTTGGAAGCACTCGATGATGTCTGTTTCTGAAATGTCAACTATAGTGGCCTTCTTTTCGAAGAATCGTCGTAAGTAGTCGTGTAGTGTTTTGCCTTCTTTCTATTTTACTTGACTTAGGTCGATCTTGTTGCCTAGTCTAGTCATGGAGCCAGCATAGTTGTTGGTGAAAGCTTTTGTCAAATCTTCCCAAGAGTCAATTGTTCTAGGCTTTAGTGACTAAAGCCATGTTAGGGGCGCGGGTTCCATGCATATGGGAAAATGGATGACTTTGGTGTCGTTATTGCCTCTGGCTGCCTGGACTGCCAACGAGTAACATCGGAGCCATTAAATTGGGTCTTGCTTGCCATCATACTTAGTGATTCCTGTTGGCTTGAATTTTTTGGGTAGTCTTGTCCTCATTACCCGAGTTGTGAAGGCGGGAAAGTGATTGTAGTTGTCAACTTCGTGTTCGTGGCGACTATTGATTATTTCCCGTAGATCGCTGAAATTTGATACTTCATGATTTTTCTTGATATGGCGAGGACTTTTTGCGGAATTAGTGCAGCTGACCTCTCCAACATCTTTTTGTTGCACTGGAGCTTCGTGTTTGCTCAGTCCTTGGCTGTGTTGCCTTGGTTGGTTGACTACTTCGTTGTTATTTCTTTGTGCTTCATGGAAGCCATTGTTGCTGCAGCACCCCTACTGCCCTCTTGATGAGCTGAATTGCGAGGAACAGATGGGATTGGTGATTCCTTATCGAGTAGCTTGTAAGCTTATTTTGTGAGTGGTGCGATTAGTCCATTGCCTTGCTGCGCAAGTTGAGCTGTCATTTTGTTGTCTTTGTCTCGAGGTATGAGAGTTGATATAAGGTAGATTGAGGCAATTGCTGCGAGTGGAGTGTTGTGCTCTTGAGCTTATACTGCGCCAAATGCTCTTTAATGGTTTGTGATGGGAATGTTTGTAGCTAGCATTTGTCGCCGTTTAGCCTGAGTAATATTTCGCATCCTTCTTTGGTTTCTTTGATCGGAAGTTTTATCTTGTGGAGCGTCAGCTGATGACTCATCCTCTGAGACATTGTCGAGTTGTGCTATCCGTCGAGGAGTTCTCTATTGGCTAGTACCCACGTTGTTATTTTGAGTAATGACAAAGACTTCCCTGTCTAGGTAGTAGCTTCCAGAGCTTGGTGTTGCGTTTCTGTGGAACTTTCCTCACGGCTTGAAGTGAGTGGGACGCCTTCTTGGTACGAAAGGTTGTCTATATAAGCGACGAGGCGTGACTCGTAGTCGCGGGTGAGGAGAGATGGTCTAATTCCTGGCTAGTGAACGAATCTGCCTTGCGGTGTTGAAGTTATTACCACGCCTTGGGCTGGTCCTGATAGCGGGATCTCTGGGACGTAGTCCAAGTCGGAGTCGGAGTCCTTCTCTTCCCCGTGTTCGAGTTGAGTTCGAGTGAGGAGACCTTGGTAGACTTCGGCTATATTGCGGAGTCCGTATGGAAACCGTTTTAGAGTCGAAGTCGACTTGTGAAGTGACTGGGATAGACTAATCTGAACTGGGATCGAGCCCGAAGCATAGTCGAACTCGTTGTCGCTGATTTTGAAGTGTTGGTTTTTCCTAACCAAATCCTCTATTTTCGGCTGAGAAAAGCTTTCGTTGAGAGGTTTCTTCTCCTGGATGTTGATGATTTGGTGCTGAAACGATCCAGCGTCATCGGCGATGCAGAGCCAGGATCCGAAAATGAAAGTTGCGCCTGCCTCAAAGGTGGAAGCAGGCTTGATAACGACAGGTGCCATTGAACTCGCATGGAGAAACTCGATGACTGCCCCTACCTGGCGTGCCAACTGTCGGTGTTTTAGACCGGCAACCCGCCTAGGGGGTACCCTAGGTGGTCTTTTGTGTGGTAAGGACCGTCGAGAATCAAGGAGTCAATGGTGTCGCAAGGAACACGATTTAGATAGGTTCGGGCCACTAGATCGTGTAATACCCTACGTCCTGTGAGTTGGTTGTATTGAACTCAGATGTGTTGAAGGAGTTGTCTTTGAGGGGATCCTTGCCCGTCCTTATATATTCGGGAGGGCAGGGCTACAAGTTTGAATCCTAGTCGGGTACGATTATAGAGTTCTACTCGGTGTAGACCGAGTAGTTTCCATATGCACACCTAGCTAGTCTGAGTGGGATACGCTTCTTGCCGCGTAGCCCCCTAGTCTTGATTATGTTCGAGTACGCCCCTTAGTGGGCCGCACAGGGCCTACTCGTGGGCCTGGGATGCATGCCCGACAAAGTGCTTGTTCAGTAACAAGGCGAATGCTAAGTTGATGCGATGGCACAAAGAAGAACGTAAGGAAGATAAGATGCTGAGACACCCCATTGATGGGGCTCAGTGGAGATCAATTGATAGAGCATTCCCAGAGTTTGAAGGTGATCCAAGAAACATAAGGTTTGGTTTAAGTACTGATGGATTCAATCCATTCGGTGAGTTGAGTAGTGGTCATAGTACTTGGCCTGTGACCTTATGTATGTTTAACCTTCCTCCTTGGATGTGCATGAAATGGAAGTTCATTATGATGCCGGCGCTTATTTAAGGCCCAAAGCAACCCGACAACAACATTGATGTATATCTAAGATCGTTGGTTGATGAACTTTTACAGCTCTAGAAGGAAGAAGGTGTACGTGTGTGGGATGAGGATAAACAAGAGATGTTTAACCTGCGAGCACTGTTGTTTGTAACCATCAATGATTGGGTTGCACTAAGTAACCTTTCAAGATAGACAAACAAGGGATATCGAGCCTGGACCCACTGCTTAGATGACACAGATAGCATGTACTTGAAGCACTGTAAGAAGGTAGTCTCTATGGGTCATTGTCGATTTCTCCATGCTCACCACCAGCTGAGAGAAAGCAGGATGCATTTCAAAGGGGCGCTAGAAACTCATAAAAAACCTTGACACCGTAATGGAAAGAGTGTCTTTGAGATGATAAAGGATGTAAGGGTAGTATTTGGAAAAGGTCTTGGTAGCCAACCTGTTCCGAACGACGATGACAGACGTACAGCAATGTGGAAGAAGAAGTCAATATTTTGGGAGCTACCTTATTGGGAAACCCTAGATGTCCGCAATGCAATAGACGTGATGCACCTGAAGAAAAACCTTTGTGTGAACGTGCTAGGCTTCAGGGATGTTTATGGGCCCTCAAAATATACACTGGAAGCACGGCGGGACCTTAAACAAATGGGGCAACGGGATGACCTACATCCAGAAAAGAGAGATAACGGACAGCACTACTTACATCCTGCTAGTTACACTCTAAGCAAGGAAGAGAAGGATAGCATGTTTGAATGCTTGAATAGTTTGAAGGTCCCATATGGGTACTCCTCGAATATAAAGAGAATAATAAATATGAAAGAAAAGAAGTTCATAAATCTCAAGGTCCATGATTCCCACATGTTGATGACCCAGTTGCTTCCGGTTGTACTAAGGGGTGTTCTACCAGAGAATGTTCGATTGCCACTCGTAAAGCTATGCGCGTTTCTCAATGTGATTTCACAGAAGGCAATCGATCCATCAAAGTTAACAAAGCTACAGACGAATGTGGTGCAATGTCTTGTCAGTTTTGAGTTGGTTCACCTTCTAGTTCACCTAGTAAAAGAGATTAATATTCTCGGACCAGTATACCTGCACAATATGTGGCCTTTCGAGAGGTTCATGTCAATTAAAAAACTATATTCTTAATCATGCCCGTCCAGAATAAATTTGGCAGTGATGCAAGGCAGTGATGCAAGCCTTTTTTATTTACTCTTTTCTAGTTATAAAATTAATAGAAAATTTTGGATTAGTAAAATTGTAGGAAGTTAGAATAAATTTGGAAGTGATGCAAGCCTTTTTTATTTACTTTTTTCTAGTTATAGAATTTGGTAGAAATTCTTAGAAATTGTACTAATTAGTACAAATTTAATAGAAATTCCAATAAATTAGTAGAAATCTCTATGAATAAATTACGCTTCAATTTTGATAGAATTCAGTAGAAATTAGTATAAATTAGTATGGTTTCACGTTGTTCTTCTATGAGTTCATGTATGTACATTAACTTGTAATACATTAAAGACATTTCATGTACTTAAGTTTCATTCAAGCTTTTTTGTGTATTTTTTAAGAAGTTTTCATGTAAGTTTAATTTTGTGTACGGTTTCTCATGTGTACGTTTCTACGATTTCTTTTATATACCTTAACGTACATGTAATTATGATTTCATGCGTGTTTGGAGTAGTTGAGATGGCGGATGATGAGAATACATGGTTCATGCTGGAGGACATTATTGCTGGTAGAGATCATAACGTAACGTACACTGAAGAAGAGAGTAACCAGGCGGACACGTAACCTCAACATTGAAACCGATGGCAATGAAGAGCTCGAACAAAACCTTACCGCGGCGGAAGATACCGCCGAGGTATATATCATTTATAACGTTGTACCCCATTTAGAATGTCTTCTTCTTTATTATTATGTACTAATTAATGAATCTTGAACTATTAGCCGTCTGGATCAGCGAACCCTAAGAAGGCACGAGGTCGAACCATGGTGATGGATGGATCGCAAAAGCTAGAGATCATAGAAGTGTCAGAAGATGGTAGGCCGGTTGCTCCCATTGATGTGGCAAACAAGTACGTGACTCAGCTCGGGGCAATTGTAAGGGACAATGTGTCCATCAGCTTCACGAAATGGAGAGGCAAAAGAAATGATCCGGACACACTGCCGCAAACAGAAAAGGATATGCTATGGGAACTTTCCCGCTGGATATATTGAGAAGGATGTGAAAGCGTGGACGCTGAAGAAGATGGCCACACAATTTCAAACATTCAAGAAATTTCTAGTTTCAAAGTACATAAAGGAGGACAAAACTCCAGATTTCAACGAATTTCCAAAGTTGAGCGACCACTGGGAGGCATTTGTCGAGTACAAGAGGAGCCACAACGGTCAGCAAAAATTCAACACCAACGTTGGAACTGCTAGTCGTAAGAAAGAGCACCATAAGCTTGGGCAACGTGGTTACCGAACAGCAGTGCCCAAATTTCACAAGATGGAACAAGACCTGCTCGAACGGGGTATCGTACCAGCAACTCATGAATGGAGCTAACGAGCTAAAAATTGGTTTTTTGCTCATGGAGCCAAACTGAGCCCAGAGGATGGGACATTAATCTTAACTAAGGAAATACGTCTCAAGGGCGAACAGCTCGCCAAGAACATTGAAGGTGTTAAGGCTGGGAGGTTGGTGGTGGATCGAGAAATGGATGAGCTCACATTGGCCCTCGGGAATCCTGAGCACCCAGGATGTGTCTGCGGGTTTGGGATCATTCCGTAGAAGTACAGTTTCAAAGAAGACAAAGACTCGTACAGAAGCCACAAGCGAAAAAAGGATCGGGCTGAGCAGAGCTAGCGGCGTAACCTAGAATCTCAAGTGCAATATATAGAACAAAGAATGCATGATGAAGTCAATCATTGAGTGGCCTTTTCCCAATCAGGCGCACAAGCTGATCCACAGGACCAGCAACAGTTCGCTGTTGATTTCATCAGGCAATGCACCTCCTATGAGCTGCATGTACCGGTCGGCAACCTGACTGTTAAGCTATACTCTTATACATAATTAATATTTATGCAATAATCTTCTCAATCCATCGATCCACCACGCCTCAGGATTGGAGTTTAATAACATCTTTATTTCTGCTATATGTGCAGGTAGCATACGTGAGTGCCTTACCAAGCTGGGCAACGCAGGCGAGCCACGGCATGGAGATTCTGCCTTGCTATGCTAGTGTCTCGGTAGAGCATCTCGTTGATCAGCAATATGAAGGCTATGAGCTCCAGCTCCCGGGAGGCGTTGGGGAAAGGACATTAGGAGATGCGGTTCAAGGAGGTATCATTCTATGGCGCAAACGCTACATCATCATCCCAGGCATGGAGGCAGCACCCCTCCGAGAAGAACCCAAGTTGCAACCATCTCCTCAAATGGCAAGACCGACTTCTCCACCACGGTCAATTCCAGGACCATCATCACCAGGACCATCACCACCAGGACCTTCAGCACCAGGACCATCGTTGATGCATGCTCGATCAAAGTCTCCATCTCCACATCCAGCTGGCAACGATGACGACAACAACACTCCTCCCCACTCACCGATGACGCCGGAACTAAGAGCAATCCTGAGCAAGGTACCTGCAGCCTCGAGAAAGGAACCTGCTGGAGACCCAATTATGAAGTCGTGACCAATGGCTCCCAAGCTAGCACATAAAAAGAGGAAAACAAATAAGGATCCTGAAGTGACTCCTGAGGAACGCTGGAATGCAATGACTCAAGAGGAACGCTGGTCCGAAAACCAAGCAAAATGCAAGGAGTTGTTCAGGAAAAGGGCTGAACAAAAAAAAGCAAGGGAGATGGAGCCACAACCAACAATTGATCCAACTAAATTACATTTTTTTCAGAAGATGTCACATTCAAACAAGGAGGTGATGAATATAGGGAAAAAAAGAAAAGGAAAGTCATCTTCAAGTGTTGTTGATCGCCGCCTTCGTCATCTACTAGAAGGAGACGCTACAAGGATAGTAGCAATGCCCAAGTCTCAACAAGATCAAGTATTAGAATTCATGAAAGAATTTGGAGTGGGACTTGATTAATGTATAGAGTTAGGTGGTCACGAGCCAGCAGCTTCACAGCCATTTCAAACGAGATGGACGTTTGAGCTAGGAAAGTCTCTGGTAAGGCCTGAGTTGGTAGGGAGCCTATCACCAAAGATGTATGAATTCCATGAATGGTACATGAAGACGTCCGCCGACCAGACTTCCATGTTCGCCCTTAAGGTAACACCAATAGATTTTTACGGCAAAGGTGAGAAATGCCTCTGACTAGAATTCAAAGATATATACGAAGTGTACCATCAAGATGCCCTAGACGTCTTTCTCATCAGTGCCTGGGCTCTGTAAGTATTCATTTATCTATATGTAATTTTTGGACCATATCATTATTTTTTATGCATGTGTCGTCCTACTAACTTTGTCTTCCTTTTTATGTAGGTGGCTAATTTAGAAGTGCTGGCTAATTTAGAAGTGCTGATAAGAAGGATACTTGCATGTTAGCTTCATGGATCCATCTGTAGTTAACCAAACCCAACTACGAGATTTTACAGATAAAACGTTGGTGGAATGTTTCAATATGCTGGACCTTCAAGGTGGCAAGAGCTACATACTACTTCCATACAACTTCAAGTAAGTATTTGTACGTACGTATACCGTGTATCTTAGTATCTTTTTCCTTATCTGATTAATGAATATTTATGTACACAGTTACCACTGGATCCTAATAGTAATTGAGCCTGATAGAAGCCAAGTTACCGTCCTCGATTCCTTGAGGAAACCACTAGTAGAGTACCAAGAGATTTAAGACATTCTACACTTATAATTAATAATTCTGGACCTTTATCTCAATACAAAAGTGTGTTTCCTAAATTTTCACCTAACACTATATCATTCATTATTTAAATCCATAGGGCATGGAAACAATTCATCAAAAAATGACGCCAAGGTGCATTCCAAGAAAAACTTACATGGGACACAGATTTCCTAGTACGTATGAAGTTTGCATATTTTGTACATTCTATATGATGAATATTTTATAACTTGTTTTTTCCCATTGAAGTGCTTAAAATAGGAACAAGGGAATAATCTATATAGGTACTATGTCTGTGAAAACATGCAAAGTTTTCTGTCACACAAGGCCAGGTTGACACCGTAGGAAAAACAGGAAGTATGTAATATAAAATAATACTATTAATAGTTAATTATTTTCTAGCTCCTTATATTTAATCATCCGTGCAACATTATTCACTTCCAAATTACATATGCATAATATTTGAGACAAGATCTTGGAGAAGAAAAGAATAGACACAATATGCGAAAGTCTCATAGAGTTCCTGCTGGACGAGGTGATAAATCCACAAGGAGAATTTCATTACGGTGGATGAAATTAAGAAGTATCGAGCAACACCTTGATGGGAAGAAATTAAGAAGCACCTAGCTAGGAATATATTGTAATATGTATATATATATATATACTAATCAAGAATTGTACGTATCCTAGCTAATTGTATAAGAATTGTATATATAAGTATGTAATAGTTAAATTGATTCGTTTAAATACTATATATAGTTTGAGTGATTTCATTAATTATGAAAAACTCTCAACTAAGTACGTGATGCACGAAATTATAGGCACCATGCAAATGCCTGCATGGTGCTGTATACACACACTTTAGTCCCGGTTTGTTTTACAAACCGGGACTAAAGAGTAGTCCCGGTTTGTAAAACCAACCGGGACTAAAGGGGTCTGTCCAGCGCCTAGCGTGGCAGCCCCGTTAGTTCCTGTTGGTTTTACAAACTGGGACTAAAAGAGGATCTTATATCCCAGTTCAGGGACCCGTGATAAAAGACCACCCCTTTTATCTCGACGGATTAATCCCGGATGCATTTTTAGGAGATATGCACCCTACAAACCAGTACTAATACTGAGTTCTCTAGTAGTGTATTGCTGTGTCACAAAGGAGGCCATCCACCTTTTGTGAACGCAGCGGAGACGAACTTTAATGCTGGCCAGTTGCCTCCTTCCTCTCAGGGAACTCTCAACTCTATATCCCTGCTGCACGAAGCTCAACCTCATGGCAGCGAGCATATAAGTGGAGCCTTTAATGGGGCGACCATGGTCAACTAGATCCACGGCTTCAGAGAGCAGCAGGTTCCTCACCTGCTTCTGCAATGTTATCCTCTTCTTTGTCGCAGCTGAACATGGCGGAGAGGGGTCTGAAAAAGCAATGCACGGTCCATGGATTCACCCTCTCGTGGTGGTGGTGTTGGTTTCTTGCTTGATGTTATGGTAATGTTGACTGTTATGTGGGGAGAGACTAGGATTCAGTGACTTAGTCTTACGTATTGACTGTTATGGTAATGTTGTGAGAAGAGGCCTCTATTTATTATTAGCAAGGCAACAACGACATAAATTTTTTTATGTGAATCTAGATAGGTGGAGAAATCAAGGGAGTTGGCCTCCTGATGCACACATCATGTCGAAGCTGAATTGTTTGTCTATATCACAGTCCTGTGATGTTTCTATATGTGGGCCAACCACTTTTGGTGAAAAGATGACCAGAGTGTGCCAAACATTTTTCACCCAAACCAATCCTAAAAAAATGTGCCAATAATTTTTGCAGAAAATAAAAATGTGTCCCTATTCAGAATAGGGAATTTCTATACTACACTCGACTATAAATCTACTTCCATACACTCAAATTTTTTCTCTTCCACGTCTTCCTCTCTTCTCCACCTCCGACAAACTCCGGCGATCTTTTTAGGGTTGGGGCTTGGGGAGTGGGGGGGTGGGGGGTTCGATGTTACCTGTGTCCATCAACCATAGAGGGAGCTCTAGGCGGCAGGCGGTCAGTGGTGACGGTCCAGATGGCGGCGAGGAGGTGCAGTGGTGGCGGCACCCGTCAGAGTGGTGGGGGATCCACAGTTGCACGGTGGACGGGCGGGGGTGAGCACCGGAGTTGCCTTGCACGAAGGGGTGATTGGCGGCAGATTCGGCAATGGTAGCTGCCAGAGACAGGCAGGGCAGCGATGGTGGCAGGGTGTACAGTGGAACGGCAAGCACACGAATGGAGGATGAAGGGGCAATGGAGGGAAGGAGGACCATGCCGGTGCCAGGGAGGCGCCGATGAGGCGAAGGGAAGCGGTGGTAGGTGGGGATCGGCGGGGCGTCGGGAGGAAGACTATAGTGCGTGGGGATCCATGTAGGAGATAAGGTTTGTGTGGAGAGGTGGTGCCGAAGACCATCGGGAACAGTAAAGGGGGCTTATCATTGCGAGGCAATATCTTTACGGTCAACGGTTTTGGTTTCAATTTCTTCCTTGCTTTGTTTTAGTCGGAGCCTTCTCGGAGGAGGAGGGGGTGCTCTTTCTTGTCGGTGCTTCCACCTCCTGTGCCCTTGAAGCGTTTTCTGTCAACCAAAGGTCTGGGAGCAACTGGTGCACATGTATGGCTCTGCAGGGACAACGCCAATGCCAGCTATTGCTGCGTCACAAAGGAGGCCATCTGCCTCATGGGAACGCAGCAGTGGTGAGTTGTATTGCTGGTCAGTTGACTCCTCCCTCCTAGGAATCGCCTACTTAAGGTCCAGAAGGAAATTCCATGTCCCAACTGCAAGAAGCTGCACCCTCATGGCGGCGGGCATATACGTGGATCCTTTGATGCCGAGACCATGATGACCTATCTAGATCCACAGCTTCAAAGAGCAGCAGGTTCCTCACCTGCTCCTACAACGCTGTCCTCATCTTTGTCGCAGCTGAACATGGAAGAGAGGTGTATGGACAAGCAATGCGCGGTCCATGGATTCACCCTTTGGTGGTGGTGGCGGTGGTGGTTTCTTGCTTGATGTCATAGATGGTAGGTAGGGAGAGACTAGGATTTAGTGGTGGGTATTGACTGTTTGGGTAATGTTGCAAGAAGAGGCCTCTATTTATTATTAGCGCAGCAACAACGACATTCAACTCCACGGAGACTTCAACTACATGTGAATCCAGATAGGTTGACAAATCAAGGGAGTTGGCCTCCAAACTCACACATCATGTTGAAGCTGAATTGAGTGTCTATATGACAGTTTTGTGATGTTTCTCTATGTGGGCTAACCACTTTTGGTGAAAAGATGGCCAGAGTGTGCCAAACATTTTTAGCTCACAGTAAATGGATCCCTAAAAAGAGTGTGCCAAACATTTTTGCAGAATATAAAAATGTTTTCAGATTCAGAATAAACTATACTTCAGCTTATATTACTTTCTTGACACATGAAAAAACAAATGATATGAGAACTAGGACACTGCATAAAGATTATAGCACTGAAATTTCACAACAGGTCACATAATCTCAGTTTGTTGTGGGTAATTTAGACAATTAAGATAAACGGTGAAAGGATAGACTTACTTAGGTTGGGATGGCATGCAGAACGGACGTGAATTCCCAGGGAGACCTGTTGAGCCTTGCTGCGTCTAAAACTCTAAATCGGCCATCCCTTTCGACTCCAACACTCTCCCTCGATGAGATTATGAGATCAACTGCACAAAGCCTCCTCGTGTCTTGGCCCACCCGTCACCGTAGACGTTGATTCCTCGGTTGCTCATCCTTCAGCACCAAGAGGAGGACATGAAGGTCAGCGGCCAACCAAGAGTCGTCCCCGGTGGTGCTGCTAGAGAGCGCCACGAGTTCCTACCAATTTGAGGGGCCTATCTCCATGAATGGCGCATGTTGCAGATCTTGGGGAGGTGGCTACTCTATGCATTGCCTCACACCAGCACCACCCTCTGCGTAATAGTGAGATGGTGGAGTGGAGCTGTTGAGTGGGTTGGGGAACGGAATTCGCGAGGTCTTGGGTGTGTGTGTGGGGGGGGGGGGCGAAGGTGGAGGGTTGTTTGGGAGGAGGGTGCGGGTGGGGTTGAGGGCTTGAGGCTGAGGTATGTGGTTTTGTGCAAAATATTCAAGGGGGAGGGGGTCCAAGGGTGCGAGCGGCATGATGATTTGGGAGGCGCGGTGGCATCGATTTGGTAGAGAAGCGCGCGACGGTGGTGATTTGGGAGAAGGGAGCGTACAGCGGCGGCGTCTGGGGGGAGCACCTAGGACTAGGGGATTTGGGCTAGGGTTTGGCAGCTTATAGTGGGCTGCCCTTTTGAATTTGGGCCGTGAGTGGGCCAACCATTGCACGAGTTGGGAAAACAAGCGTTAGTCCGTATATACCAACTGATGCTTGGATCTAAGTACTATGAAATGCTTACGGATGCACCAATAGGTTATGAAAATATTTATACCGACTGATATGTATTCGGACAATATTGATATAGTGACCTACAGTTTGATAGAAGTGTTTATCGACGAACGGTACATCGATTAACCTATAGTTTTACTGACTTACGTCCAACAGTATTTTAGGGATGTGGTATAGTGAGCCTAGCATTCAGTTGGCAGGATTGGGTCTAATGAAGCCTTTACACAATGCAAAAAGGGGACTTTGAGGCTACTACATCATCTAGTACCAAGAAAACGGTGCCATGCATGGTTTCACAGTGATGACTACGTGAAGGCCAGCCATTGCCACGTCACAAAAATGCAGCGGAGGTCAACAGGATTTCTGGTCAGTTGCGTCCTCCCTCCTAGAAATTGCCTGCCAAAGGGCCAGAAGGAAACTCCATATCCCTACTGCAATAAGCTCTACCCTCATGGCGGTGGGCATATACGAGGATCCTTCCATGCAGTGACCATGGTGATATAGATCCACAACTTGAGAGAGCAGCATGTCCCTCACCTGCTCTTACAACACTGTCCTCTTTGTCGCAGCTGGACAGGGTGGAGAGGCATATGAACAAGTAATTTGCGGTCCATGGATTCACTCTTTGGTGGTGGTGGCGGCTGTGGCGGTTTCTTGGTTGTTGTCATGAATGGTAAGTGGGAGAGACTAGGGTTTAGTCGAGGGTATTGACTACTGTGGTAATGTTGCGAGAAGATTCCTCTATTTATTATTAGTGGAGCAACAACGATGTGCAAGTCCGTGGAGACTTCAACTTCATGTGAATCCAGATAGGTCTAGAAATCACGGGAGTTGGCCTCAGGCACACATCATGTTGAAGCTGAACTGAGTGTCTATATCACATAGTCCCTTGATGTTTCTATATATATGTGGGCCAACCACTTTCTAGTAAAAGAAGGCCAAAATAAAAAAAAATCTTTGTGTGAATCTTTAACTCATGCTAGATCAATCCTTGGAAAAAAGTGTCCCAATCATTTTTGCAGAAAATGAATGTGTTCAAAATAAACTACATTTTTATCGAAAACTTGTCATATATTTTTTGCATTTCTATTCCTATATATTTAGCTCCCAAATTGAATAGTCATTGTGGTTGTTTTGTGTTGCTTCATAATGACCTACTTTATGTGCTCCGTGTAGTGCAATACCGTAGCATTCAGTTGGCAGGATTGGGTCTAATAAAGCCTTTACACAATGCAAAGAGGGGAATTTGAGGCTCCATGACCTAGTAGGCTAGTATCCAAAAATTGTCTTGGCTATGGAGCAGGATTGCATAAGCCGAGGGCCCACGCACTTGAAATGACCTCACCACCCTACCTCTCACCACAACGCTCATCTCTACTCCACATGATTTTGAGGTTTTAGATGTCTAGCTATAGCTGATGCTACAATTCTCTATATAGCTATATATTGGCAAGATATAACAACATATACTCATGTAACAATTTAGTTGTTATAGCCCCACCGTATGGTTTGTGCTCATGCACGATTAATGTAAGGGCGGCATGGACAAGTTGGAGGAGAAGGAAGGCGAGCAGGACGGAGGCGCTCATGGTTGGGGATTGATTGGACCGAGGAGATCATGGTTGTGTGGTGGAGAGTTGACGGAGATGGGGAGGAAACTGGGGAGCGTGTGGTAACTGGTAATAACGCCACCAACCACACAATTACACAGACGCATTGCAAGTCGATCATATCAAGCCTGCGCGCAACTAAAACACCGACCACTAAGCTGTACAGTAAGCGCTAGCTAATCTCAGTAGAGGCTCGCGATCTGCGGGCTGCAGAAGACGAGCACCTCCGCGACCTCGGCCCTGCCGTCGTCGCCGAACAGGCTCTCCTTCCCGTCCGCCCGCCTCGCGTACGACAGCCCGAGCCGTGACCGCGCGCTCCGGAGGTCGCCGACGCCGGCGCTGGAGTCGGGCCCCGTGAACACGCCCATCACGGCGGTGAGCGGCGGGCCGACGAGCAGGCCGTCGGCGCCGAACTGCGGCCCGCCGCGGGAGTAGTCGAACAGCGCCGCGCCGCTGCCGCCCACCTTCGGCAGCACCACCGGCGCCTCGGCGGCTGCCTCCGGCCAGTAGAAAAGGAAGGCGTCCAGCGTGTCGTAGTAGTCGTCCGTGCTGCGGTACCCCTCCGGGCTGAACCCACCGAACCTGAAGCCGCCGTCGGTGTAGCCGACGACGACGCAGGGGCCCTTGAAGTCGCACCGCCGGTGGAAGTCCGTCGCGCTGAAGCCGTCCACGGTGGCCTTGTAGCAGCACTTGAGCTCGCGGCCTGCGCCATTATCAATTTATCATGCGCATGGATCATCTGAGCGACAAAAGATTGGACTTCACCAATTAACAAATAACCAATTAATCCACGAGATTATTGATTACCTCTGAGGTGTGTGTTCGCCACGAGCGACATGGGGAACGGCAGCTCGACGTCGTGGTACTGGAACTTCAGCTGCGGCGGCGGCGGCGGCGACTCAGCTCCTCCGGCGCCTTTGCCCCAGTTGAAGAAGCTGCGAGGAGTGACGAAGCTCGGCCTGGTCGACGCCATGGCCCTGCCGCTCGCCATGAACGCCATGCCCATCGATTCACTCAGGCGTGGTGGTGAGATCGATGAGACAGACTTCCTCAATTCCATTATTCGAGCAGGGGCACAGGCCCCCCCTTATCTGTTGAGTTACTGCAGGGCAGGAGGAAATGACACGTGCGACGAGCCAATTGGTTGTGCCTATTCGGCTCTGCCTCACTGGGCCACAAAAACTGTAAACTGAACCGAGTTGAAGAAGCGTATAAGACACACATATGGGTGTGAGCCGAAATTGCAAAGCGAGAGTAAGTAGTGCATTTGCCTACTCGGCCCGCATAACGTCGAGTTTAACAAGTTTACAAAGAAAATGACAGCATGAACATTGCATTATAGAAAAAGTCCATTCTACTCCTCTTATCTATTTACTTTTTAAGCTTAACCCCTAAGCAATATTTAGGCTCGATTTACTCCCCTAAACTATTTCAATTGCCCAAACCTACCCTTAATTAGTTTTTTTAATTGTTTCTCAGTGTATGAGTTGAATTTAGGTTCAAATTTTGTGAGCAGATACAAAAATTGACAGCTTACGTTAAAAAAATTATACTAAGAATTTTCCATAGTTTATTTCATAAGTTAGGAATATTTAATATGAAATTGATCTCAATATGCAAGACTATACGAAAAGTAATCATGAAAAATTCCTAATATATTTTTCTAACATAAAGCATCATGTTATAAATCTGAAACTAAAATTCAATTTGTACAAAAAAATAAAAAAGAGAAATCTAATTAGGGGAAGATTGGACCACTTTGAGGGAGTATAGTAAGCCTAAATTTTATTGGGGGTGGATAAAGTAAATTGATGAGAAGAATAAAATAGACTTTTTTCCATTATGGTATTTGGCTAAAACAAAAGAAACCTCCACATAACAGTGCGCTTTTAGTTCATTAGCGCCAGGATTTATATTACAACCACCTTATTTATACATGATACACTCTGTAGAAAAGTGAGTATTAGTCCCGGTTGAAGAGACATATAGGTCTCGAAAATTTAACAAGGACTAATCTTTCGAGACTAAAAGACCCCCTCTATAATTCCTCGTATTTTACCTGGGACTAAAGACCTCCTTTAGTCACACCCGGGACTAGAAAGGTTCCAAAAGAAAATGGGCCATCGCCGCCATCCTGTCTGCTCCCGCCGCTACCCCTTGCAACTCCACCTTGATCACCGCACGACCTCCTCGATCTCACCCACCAAGCCTCAGTCCGCCAGCACCACGCCCCAGCTCGCCCGCCCACGCTGACCGCTGGGAGCCGTGCGAGCTCGCCTGCCGCGCCAACTCGCCCGTTCCGGCCGCCCACCCACACTAGCTCACCTGCGCCGGCTGCCCGCCCACACCAGAGGCCCGACCGCGCTGCCCGCCCACTCGCACCCGCTCGCTCGCGCCGGCTGCCCGCCCGCGCCGGCTCGTTCGCGCTAGCTCCTACCGTCGGTGGCCGTCAGTGGTGGCCATCGGTGGTGGCCGTTTGACCCAGAACTAAAGGCCCTTTAGTTCCGAGACTAAAAACGCTAGATGGAAGGTCTCTTCTCTATTAGTAATATTTCCTATCATACATTACGGAACCATTCATGATCTACCGTAGACGTGATACTTCGAAGATAGAAATAGATATGGATTTGATTCCATCTCCAGGACGCTTATAGAAACTCCAAAAAAAATCTTCTTTCTCTTTTCTCTTTCTCTCTGCTTATATGGGAATCCCATATCAAAATTTTAGGATACCGGGGATGAGTGCTACAGCATACTTCCTCTTTTTTTCCCTTCCTTTTCTCTTAGCTTTTACATATACCTTCTATTCTAAACAGCCACTACGGGATACAGGAGCTTTGCCGAGTGCCCCTGCACTCGGCAAAGCCCCAAAAACACTCGGCGAAGTATTTGTCGAGTGTTACACTCGGCGAAGTGTTTGTCGAGTGTTACACTCGGCAAACAACACTCGGTATCGATTTTAACGACAAACTTTCTTTGCCGAGTGTTTTTTGTCGGACACTCGGTAAAGAGGTTGCCGAGTGCCAAAAAACACTCAGCAAATATTTTTTCAAAAAAAAATAAAAAAAACAGCACCACCACGCTAGCCCCTCCGCCAACAATGCTGCCGCCATCGCCGGCGAGCTCATCGCCTCCTCACGTAGCTCCTGCGCCTGCCACCACGCCCACCATTGACACCCCCACCGCCACCACGCTTGCCGCTGACACCCCTGCCGCCGCCATGCCACCACGACCACCACGCCTCCCGCCGACGCCAAGCCACCACCACCACGACCACCATGCCTCTTGCTGACGCCACACCACCACCAGCACCACGTTGCTACCAGGAGAGAGAGGGAGTGGCGGCAGCCAGATCTGGGGAGGAGGAGGAGGGGAGGGGCGGCGCCGGGATTTGGAGAGGGAGGAGAGGGGTGTGGCAGCGTCGGAGAGAGGGCACGAGCGGGCGGATCTGGGGAGGAGGTAGGGGAGGAGGGAGGGGAGCTGAGGGCCGGGCGAATCTAGGGAGGGGAGGGCGGGGCCGTGCTGGAGAGGGAGGGATGGAGGGGGCGGCAGCCGGGAAAGGAGGGGGTGGCGCCGACGGGAGGAGCGGAGGGGCGCGGAGGCAGGGAGAGGGGAGCGGCGGGCAGGGTGAGGGGAGAGGGGGCAGGGAGAGGCGGCAGGGGCAGGGAGAGGGGAGCCAGGGTAGGGAGAGGCGTGTGTGCGTGCGGCAGGTGCATGTTAAGTGTGCGTCGGCCGGGGCTTTGCCGAGTGCCCGAGAGAATGCATTCGGCAAACATAAAAACACTCGGCAAACTTAAGAATTCGGGTAGTGACCTTTTCAACACTAGAAAAGTTCAAATTAATCCAACAATGTTTCAAATTCATAGTTTGAAAATTAAAATTCAAACACAATATAGGTCAAATGATCCACACAAACATATAGATTATAATGCAACATACATTCCACTGCCTCATAACATTTCTGCTAGGATTTGGTGCGCAATGCCTCCACGCATACGCCTTTAGTGTATCACCAAGGGCACTCGTATCCATGAAAATGATCTTCTGGTCTTGCTCCTTCTTGGCAAGGGCTTCCTTGTCCATGATCATCAACCAATCCTCCTCAATGGCTACATTGTTCTCCTCAATGGCTTTGATCTGCATCATTTGTTAATGGAAATATTCCTCTTCATTTCGATCCTCTCTTGGATCGCCTCCTGTTTGTAGCCCCTTTTTTCCTTATTTCCTCCCTATAGGCCTCTTGTTCAACGGCGTTGAACTTAGAGTGGGACTTCTCCCACTCTCCTCATCTTCTTCATCAGCCTCTTCCTGAAGGCCAAACTCAGGTGAAGATGAGTTGCTTGATTGTGGCTTCTTTGGTGGACAATAGGACATTGTTGTTCCATTTCTCATTGTGTTGGAGTAATGCCTAGTAACGCATGCAACATATAGTAAATGGCCTATGCTTGATCTTGTCCTTTGCTGCACTGCATCAACTGAGAATGACTACATCGAGCATGTTCAGTCTGAATTTCAAATCTGATCCAAAGAACAGCACTACTAGTACTCCCGGCATCCGTCCTATATATATTCCTAGGTATACCTCTCTTAACTTTTTGTTATGGTTCACTACTACAGAAACACTCATCCGTATCGGCTATAAATGAGACAGCAAAGATAAGCCACCCGTGCTCACTCTCTATCTCTGCCACCTTTGAACAATATAATAGAACATGCATGGATAATCCATTATCCGTGGACTGTTCTGCATAGAACTGGCATGGATTATTTTCCTGCCTTGTAATTTGAATTTCAGCTTGTATTCAAAATTCTGAATCTTTGGCATGCGGACTTATATATTTTTTGCTATTCTCATTTGCAACTTACTATTCCGACTATCCATACCGGCGCGTAATAGGTCTGTGTTTTCATGACATGGCAGCGGGTACGGATATATGTGGGTGTATCCGAGTCGGCTTTCAACACACTATTCTTTGTTGTGCACCTAACTGCCTAAGATATTTTTCTTCAGGGGTTCTGGTTAAATCTTTTCTACCCCTTCATGATCCTCACCATTTTTTATGCGTTTGTGAGGATTAAAATAAACCGCAAAGTGCCTTAATTCTAACATCAGCTTCAGCTGTGTAGGACCATACACTATTATTAGCTTCGGTTATGTAGGACAATACATTATAGCAAGACAACTATTTTAGCAAGACAATGGGATCACCATTTGCGTTAAACCAGATACAAAATATGAAACATTGATACACTATGCATGTGGCTTGTACATGGACTTGTAGCTATATCAACCTCTGCTGGCGTTACAGATGGATGATACTGCAGTTGCGCAAGAAAGTCACCTTCGCTTGCTTCAACCTTAAGAGAGAATCATGCATGCTGCTTCGTTTATTTGGAGACTCCACGACACAAGATAAAGCCACTTCCAACATGGGTATTAGCAAGCAGTTCAGCAGCGGCTGCTCGATACTACTATCCTGCACCCCTTCAAAGCAGACATCAGTTGTAGCACTTATGAGTCGCTTGTCAATTACTTCTTGAGCTCGATGGGGCAAATTATCTCGCACCCATTTTGTAAGATTCATGTCACCTCCAAAGCTCTGCTCGAGAGGGCTCTTTCCGGTGATCATCTCAAGGAGCATAACGCCGTAGCTGTAGACATCACCTCTTGTTGATGGTTTACTCCCGTATCCATATTCTGAATGACAGAATTTCGTGTTATTTGTTCAAATATGTGCAGTTCAGCAGTTGTTGCTTAACATGGAAAAAGTACTTCAGGTTGAAATATGCACAAATTTGTGCCTCTCTAAATTATAGTTCACTATATTTTTGTCGTACAACGTAACTTTGACCAAGTTATATGTATAATAACATAAATGCATTGTTAAGACATATTTCATGGTGTGAAACCAATTTGATGTTTTAGTGTTATGCTTTTTTTACAAACTTGAACAAAGTTAGAGAAATTTGACTTAGGATAAAGCTAAAATAAAATATAATTCGGAAAGGAGAGTAACACTTTTCTTTGTATGTGTACTACAAGTTTATTAAATGTGGGCATTTATACTATTTATATTTAAAGGAAATAGTATGAGTACGTGTACCTGGTGGAATATATCCAATAGAGCCCTTAAGTCCATGAGTACTGGAAATCGATTGGTGTTCTGGTTGCAATGGAGTCAACAACCGGGCTAAACCAAAGTCACTAACTTTTGCAGTCATTTCTCCATCCAGCAGCACATTGCTAGGTTTGATATCACAGTGCACAACCTGTCCCCCAGTCACTGTGCATGTATTCCAGCGCACTTGCTGCATCAATGGCTATGTTGAGCACCTCTTCAGCATTAAGCCCAGCTCCATCTTCATGTTGTTTACCTTGGTGAATCCAGTCTTCTAGACTTCCTTGGCTCATTAGCTCATAAACCAAAGCACGGAAGTCGTTACCAGCAAAATCCGCACTTGCACAAATTGTGACCAGCTTTATGAGGTTACGATGTCTCAAATTTCTGAGAGTCTGACACTCTGCAACCCAGCTCTTGGGTGCTCCCACCTTGCTCAGGTCTAGTACTTTGATGGCCACTGGTGTTCCATCATGCAGTATAGCTTTGTAAACCGAACCAAAGCTACCAACACCGATAAGGTTTCTTTGATCAAAGTTGTTGGTCACACGCCATAGCTCTTCATACGAAATAAGTGGGTGATTTACTTTGATAATACTGTCTTGTGCTCTTGTCTTTGCACTTACTAAATATCTTCGGGACAGGAAGAAAACAAAAATCAATATAAGGATGGAAATTGCAACTGCTGACGCAGGAGCAACCGCAGACACTATGTGCACCCTTCGGCGGTTGGAGGAATATTGCGAGTGGTAGCATGTCAACCTTGAGTAGCACAGTTTTGGGTTTCCATCAAGGAAAACAATGGAGCGGTTTTCAAAGATTCCATTGCTTGGAACCAACCCATTTAGGTCATTCATTGAGAGGTTTAACAGTTGAAGGGGCAGATTAGCTAGGCTTCCAGGTATGCTACCGGTTAACTTGTTGCTTGAAAGGTCAAGGATTTGCAATCCTCTAATATTCCCAATACTGTCAGGGATCACTCCTGAAATACCATTTCTGCTCAAAAATAATGTTTGCAGGCTCCGGCACTGCACTATCGAGAGTGGGATACTACTGTTGAGTAAATTGTCTGAGAGGTCAATAGAGATGATGTTCTCTAGCTGGCCAATTGTTTCAGTTAATCCTCCACTAAGAGAATTATGTGACAGATTAAGAACAGAACTAAGACTCCTCAGTGCAAAGATGGATGCAGGGATGTCCCCATGAAGTTTGTTGCTTGATATATCCAGTGACAGAACACGTTGAAGGAGACCCAACTCTTCTGGAATTCTACCAACCAACTCATTGTTATTGATCTCTAGTGTTGTGAGCGCAGTAAGGCGCCCAATCTCCACTGGGATCAGCCCAGATAATTTGTTCACAGCAAGCCCAAGCACTGTTAGCTCACTGAGATGGCCTATCTCTGATGGGATACTCCCAGATAGTTGATTGTAACTTACGTTAAGTAATGTCAAGGATGTTAAACTCCGTATAGAGGGTGGTATTTGACCGTTTATCCTGTTGCCACCAAGGTATAGCTTTATAAGAGAGCTTGAAAGGTTACCAACTGAATCAGGAAATGATCCCTCAATGAGATTCTCATCAAGGGCAATAAGTTGCAGCTTACTGCAGTTTGTTAGGTCTGTAATGATCCTTGTAGTGTCAGATATATGGTTGAAACCAATGTTGTACATGGTAAGGTTATGGAGTCCATTAAGACCAGGTGGTACAGAGCCGGTAAGTAGGTTGTTGGACATTCTTATGCTTTCAATATTTGTGACATTGTGAAGAGATGATGGGATCGGACCACTGAATTTGTTGATGCAGATGTGGAAGACACGGAGGTTTGGGAGCCGAAAACCAATATCAGTTGGAATCTCACCACTAAGGTCATTCTTTGCAAATGCAAATAAAGCAAGTGTAGAGAGATTGTAAAGTGGTAGTGGAACGAAGCCTTTTAGGTTATTTATGGAGAGCTGGAGGTACTGGATATAATTGAGTCTGCCTAGAACTTCAGGAATTGTACCGGTGAGGTTGTTCGTGTTAACATCAAGAGTGTTTAGCAACGACAAATTACCAAGTGATGGGGGGATACTGCCATCTAGCTTGTTCTTCCCTATGAACAGCTTTCTAATTCTCTGAAGAAGGTGGATGGATGAAGGAATATTGCCAGAAATGGTGTTCCAGGACAAATCAACGGTCATGAGGTTAGTGCAGTTTGTCAAGGATGAGGGAATATTCCCTGTAAGAAGGTTGCCGCTAAGATTTAGCACTTGAAGCCGACCAAGCATACCAAGCTGGTTAGGAATGTTACCAACAAAGTTGTTGTCCTGTAGGTATAAGGAATGGAGAGCTGATAGATTTCCAATGCTAGGGCTAATCCTTCCAACTAAGTTGAGACCCCGGAGATCCAGCTTTGAGACCCTGCCGCCATGATTGCACAGCACCCCTGTCCATGTGCAAGCTGAGGAGCCATTCCCCCATGAAGATAACGCTCCTGAGGAATCATTGGCGATGAAGAATTTCAGATCAAGGAGAGCCTCTCGGTCCTTACGTTTGATTAGAGTTGCTTGACAAGAAACTAAGAGTAAAACAGTAGATAAAACCAGAAAGAAAAGCAGTAGATGGACGTAGATTCTCATCTTGAGCTCGATATCTGCAAGCAGAGGTACAATACAGAGAAGATGACTAGGACTGAAAAGGGAAAGGTGTTAATTCAAAAAAGCAAAATATGACACTAACAAAGAATTCTAGAAATGAAATGATGCCAAACATACCATATACTTCTTTGCAGAAAGAAACTGGTAGAACTGGATATGCGTGGCAGGAAGCTCCTACAGATAAGAAGCACTCTCAAGGATGCAAGTATGTGATTGCTCTTGTCTGTTAAATAAGTAACCTCATATACCCGAAGAAAAAGGAGGCCAGCCAGGGCATCTTTTTAGTGTTGCGTTCAATTAACGCGGTGGAAAAATGGTTGCCGCCCAACGAAGTACCGCCGAGACCGGTCAACGAAACCCTCTACTTCTTCCTGCTCCAAAGCCTATACCATGCGGCCTAGCATATGCAGCTCCTCCATGTGCCTTGAATAAATCCCTGCCTTCTGGTTGGTCCAGGCTGTCACTGCTGTCGTCGCCGGTTCCGTGAGGGAATGGGGAGGAGAGAAAGTTGCCGAGCGAGTTGGCCATGCCGCCGGCACCGCTGGCCGTGTGCCCATGCCGACGTGGTGAAGAGGTAGCCGTCGTCGGGGTTGGGGTTGACAGTCAAAGGAGGAGAACGGGCGCAAGCTGGAGCAGGGTGCTGGGTTTGACAAAGCTGTCGGAAGGCGAGCGGAGGAGGCACGGCCACCGCTGAATCCTCTACGCTCACAACGACTAATTCTGGTGGGCCCCGTCCCTTTCCCGCACGGCAGGAACCCGCCATCGGCCCCTCGCCGCTTTCAGCAGTGGTGGCCGCCGTCATCCACGAGCTGCTCGAGATGGAGGCCGCCGCCGGCAAGGAGTTGCGGTTGGTGGCTTTGCTCCCCCTCTTCCCTCCTCCCGTTTGCGGGCCCTTCGGGCCTCGGCCAGGCCCCAACACATGCCCTGGCCTTCTCTGCCCGTCCGCCAGTGAGAGAAGACAAGGTGGAGGCAGAGGAGCAATCCCTCCCCGCGGTCGGGGGCAGCTCTGGGCCTGGGACGGCAGTCAGGTGAGCCACGACGAGTGCCAGTGCTGGAGCACCGAGCACCTCCTCCGCACTAATCTGTTGCCACACTTCAGTGTTGAAGATACCCCCATGTTCCTTGCTTGTTGCAATCTTTCTTTTGTGTTCTTGCTCCAAATTGAACTCAGGTCAAATGCATTCTTCAATCAGAGCGACAAGATTCGAGTTCCTAATTGCCAAATGTACTTCCTTTTAGGTTGAATTGTATCACACCCGGTTTTAAATGCAAAACCAGATGAATGAATTACACGTGCGTCAGGATCAAATTTACACATGCAACGACTTCAGCCATAGACAGTGCCATAACATAAACAAAATATAAAATTTATTACATGACCGATAGTCTTTAATATGAATAGCAAATGAGTCATAGATAGTGCCATAACGTAAAGAAAATATAAAATTTATTACATGACCAATAGTCTTTAATATGAATAGCAAACGAGTTTTTATTCTAGCAGCGGAACTCCAACGAAAACGACGACCTCACAGGCAGTTGACTAGGAGCACACGTACGCCTAGAATTTCTCGAAGTCTTGAAGAACCTCCTCAAAGTTGACTTGGTCTGAGCAGCGGTATTAGCAAGGGTGAGTGCACTTATGGTCGGTTCTCAACAAGCGTAAGGAATGTGTAGTGCAAGACCATTCAAGGATAGGCTATTGTTTAATAAGATTTCAGCATTTTAATTGGTTGGTCAGATTAGATTTTATTAGCAGTTACTAAATATAAGTTTATACCATTCATATTAAACATGAACATAAATAAAGATAACAACAATAAATAATATCAATTTAATTCAACTTCCGATAAATTAATCATGTGATGGCCCAGGCTGCTTTTGACTGTGAGCATGGTTTTTATAACAATTTTACACTCTGTAGAGGTTGTATATCTTTACCCACAAGCCGCGTAAAAGGTCAAAAGAACTTTAGACCCAACCATACTGTGCGGGCTAGGCACAATATCACACTTTCGACGTGTGATTGTATAGGGATGCTACAAGGCCTTTACAAAGATTCCCCAGTAAGGATAGCTCGCTAAGATTTCATGATCAACGCAATGCATAAACCTCTCTCAATCTGCAAAATAGAGCAGATCAGTTAGAGGGCTGGGTTATACACCAACTACTATCTCCCCCCTCTTTCCCCTCTCGGGTAAAGCTACCACGAACTAGAGTTTCTAATTAATTAGTCAAGACCAGAGCTACGTAGTTCTTGTGGTTGCACTGTTTTCCTAGGTGGTTCTCCATGTTCCAATTAGGCATGGTGATCTTATATTAATGAAAAGTATAGGATAAATAAAATAAATTTAAGCATTGGTTCATTAATACCACCATAACCAAGTTGAGCAACTAAGTAAGAACTACCCAACATTAAAGTAACCCAGGTTGATCAAGGTATAGGGATAAAACAAGGCACACCCTAATTAGGACCCATCATGTTTATATACTTAAAGTGCATAGTATATGTGAAGAACCTCCTCAAAGTTGACTTGGTCTGAGCAGCAGTTTTAGCAAGGGTGAGTACACTTATGGTTGGTACTCAGCAAGCGTAAGGAATGTGTAGTGTAAGGCCATTCATGGATAGGCCATGGTCTAATAACATTCCAGCATTTTAATTAGTTGGTAAAATTTATTTGCATTACTAAATATAAGATTATACCACCCACATTAAACATGAACATAAATAAAGATAACAACAATAAATAACATCAATTGAATTCAACTTGGTAAATTAATCATGTGAGGGTCTAGGCCGCTCTTGAGTGTGAGCACGACTGTTATAACAGTTTTACACTCTGCAGAAGTTGTACATCTTTACCCAAAAGTTGCATAAAAGTTCAAAAGAACTTTAGACCCAGCCATGCTGTGCGGGCCAAGCACAATACCACACTTCTGAGGTGTGATTGCATAGGAACGCCATGAGGCCTTTACAAAGATTCCCTAATAAAGGATAGCTCGCTAAGGTTTCATGATCAGCGCAATGCATAGACCTCTCTCAAACTGCGAAGCTACCATAGAGCAGATCAGTCAGAGGGTCGGATTATACACCAACTACTATATCCCCCTCTTGCTCCTTTTGGGTAAAGCTACCATGAACTAGAGTTTCTAATTAATTAGCCAAGACTAGAGCCATGTAGTTCTTGTGGTTGCACTATTTTCCCGGGTGGTTCTCCATGTTCCAATTAAGTATGGTGATCTTGTATTAATGAAAGGTATAGTATAAATAAAATAAATTTAAGCATTGGTTCATTAATACCACCATAACCAAGTTGAGCAACTAATTAAGCAAGAACTACAAAACATTAAAGTAGCCCAGGTTGATCAAGGTATAGGGATAAAACTAGGCATACCTTAATTAGGACCCATTATATTTATATACTTAAAGTGCATAGCAAATGTGTATTGAACATGAAAGTAAAGGTTGCATTGGATCAAATTTTGATCAAGGGCACAACTAGCCTTCTTGCACTTGCTCTTATGGCTCAAAATCTTCAAAGCCTTGACCTTTGAATTCCTCAAAGTGCGATCCTTCTATACGCATCACACAAGTACATACAAGCAAACAAGGGAATAAAATAAGAAAACAATAAACCAAACTGTAGCAACAGAGCAAAACAAGACCACAAAACTAATATATACGTTAACACGAACTCATAGACAAAAGAATCGCTTGAAACGGGTTTAAAACGCTAAAGATATGAACTAAACAAGATTCAGGGGCTCAAAACGAAAGGTTTAACGTGCAAAAGAGCGGGTCTAGGATGGTGGGCACTATTTTATAAAAGCACAAGGGCTAAAACGGAAGAAAAAGGACCTAGATCTAATTACTTCTGAACTGCGCTAGACCTCGGGTGCAAAAATATAAAACTCAAGGGCTCTTTAGCAAAAAGAACAACGCGGCGCAGGGTTGGCTGGTATTGATTCCGGTCAGATCCGATCTTGGCCGCAGGATTGCAATCGGACATCATGTGAGCGGCGGCGAACGGCGGCGAGCGGTGGCGGAACAAGGGAACTCGTCGGGATCGAGTCAAACTCGAGCTTCTGGCCACGGATTGTGACAGGATCTGGCCCTGGAGAAAGATGAGAGCACGGCAAACACATCTAGGGTGTTCTCGTGGTGGCTGGAGCAGCAACGGTGCCACGCGGCTCGGAGAGGCGACTCGGTAGTGAGGATGGTGACTCCGGCGAGCTCTCTCATGCGGAAGGAGACACAGGGGTGAACGGGATCTACATTGGCGGCCTCCTCACCTCCTTGCGGTGCTCCGAGCAGTGTCCTTGTCAAGGGATAGGCGACAGCGGTAGACAACGATGGCGACGGGCTCGAGCTCGGGCGGCGGCTAAGGTTGCGGTGCAAGAGAGCTCGAGGGTGCACCCTGAGGGTTTGATGGGGCTGCGGAGGCGGCGGCTTGGTTTTATAGCTCAGGGAGTTTGGCCTTGGCGTGCGGGCCCAAGGTCGAGGCCGACGCGCGCAGGGGCGGCACGGACTCGAACTCGAGTTCGGCTCGGGCATGGTGGAAGGGAGGATATGACATGTGGGGTCCACTTGTCAGCAGGTGAGGCGGAGGTGGCTGGCGTGGTGCGGAGGAGGCACGGGAGCTGGGACGAGCTGGGCTGGCCAGGCTGGGCTGAAAGGATGGAGCGGGCCGAAAGGGAGAGAAGAAAGGGAGGGAAAAGGAAAAGGTTCTCCTATTGTTTAACAAGATTCAAACAAATGAATTCAAACATAAATTTGAATTGAAACAATAAAAACAATGCACCATGAATGCAACAATTAACTCCTATGATTCATTAATTTTTTTTGAAAAATATTTAAATTTCTAAGAAAATTTAAATACAATCTTAAAATTCTTAGACACATGCAATTAAATTCTAACAAATTTTATTAATTGCAAAATTTGAAAATTAGGGTGTTACAAATTGGTGCTACGAGACGCAATTATCCCACATTCAGTGATGAGCTGCGCGACCGGATGCTCCGCTGATGGTGGTGGAGACGGGGCTGTACGACTGGGACGGCCTCCGCAGCATGCTTCGCCGCCTGCTCGCCCTCAACGCGGCGCGCCGCCTTCACCGAGGTCTGCACGTAGCTCACCAGCGCCGCGGCCGCGGTTCCTCCTCCACAGGCCACAGCCATCGGCCCATCGCCGCCGGCGTACCACCAGTACCAGCGCTGACAGCTAGCGTCCAGACCACCCGCCCTCTTCAGATCCTGGCATCATCCGTTGCTGATGCTGTAATGGACCTGGGTGACACGGTCTCATCTCATTGGAAAAAGGGACAGCACAGGCAGCAGCTGCAACTAGAAATTAACTGGTTAATCAGAACTCACAAGATTAAGCTAAGCACATATCGTAATTAACTGGTTAATCAGAACTGCACTATCTCCTTTCAGGTTAAATTTTGCCTTTGTCTGTCTTTTTGAGCCTCAAACTTGCATTGTTCTTAACTGGTTAATCAGAACTGCACTATCTCCTTTTAGGTTGAACCTTTTAGGTTCAATTTTGCCTTTGTCTGTCTTTTTTAGCCTCAAACTTGCATTGTTCTTACTCAAAAAATTTTCTGCACTGCACTGGTGAATGATGAGCCTAACTAATCAGTAGCCTCCTAATCTATTTGTCTCCATGCCCCCAAACTGTTTGGTGACATGCCACTAAACAATGTCAGTTTGTGTAATTAAAATTGCCTTTGTATCCACTTTTCTAAATGAGATCAATTTTACTACTTTAAGTGTGTTCAATTGTTTCACAGAGTAAGAAAGGCAAGCAAAATCAAAAATTTCTGATTCATTGGCTTTTGAGTCACAAGTTAGTTTCCCCCGAATTTGTATTACATATATAGGAAATTATTAACCTGGTCAATACTTATACATCTTATCCCATACTAGCTTCACTTCATCAGATTTACTATTGGTTGTAGTTATTTATCAAATTGTACCTTCAAGATTTCTGCAGACAAGTCTTAATGCTTCCATCTAAAGACCGTAGCTGATTTTGTTACTATGCTGACAGCCACATTGGATGACTGTTACACCAACTGAACTCTTAACTGTGTTGCAAGTTGAAAATGGCATACTGCTTTACCTCCAAAAGATCTTTAAACTGCCTTCCCTCCATTTCAGGAAGTAAAGGTCCATACAACTTCATATGTTCAGAATAGCAGTTTCTTGCTCTTCACAGCAATGATGAGCTAAACTAATTGCAACTTTTAATGAACAAACTAGAAAGCTGTAGTACCTTCCTAATCTATTTGTCTTCATGCCCCCAAACTATTCGATGAAATGCCACCAAATAATGTGAATTTATGTAATTAACATTGCCTTTTTTGATTCAGTTTTCTAATTGAGATAAATTTTACTACTTTAAGTGTCTCGAAATATTTGACAGAGTAGTAACCTTGACACTAGATACTTCATACTTCTTCAGCAAACTGAATTTTGTTTTCCTGTTGATTGAAACTTTCATTAACTTGGGATGTGATGGTTCCTCCATTTCCTGACACAAGGTGGCTCCGCTCGAGGTTCTAGCTGGATCTGGGGAGGGATCGCTTGTGAGATTCCATTACCAACTTGGTAAGTAACTCTGATATGCTTTTGTTCCCCTTTTGCGGGCAAAATTCATAACCTGTGAAGGTTCAGCTTATCTAATTCACTTCAATGCCTTTAATCCGTAACTATGCCTTTAATTTGTCTGTTGTTGTGTTATGGGTTATGACAAAATCAATCGCGATGAGTGTGTTTAAGTGGCCTATGCTTATATGGTGATATTAGTTGAAGCATGGGCAGCTGGACTGCCTATGCAACTTTTTCTTAGCAAACTAGATGTTTTGTCCATATTTTTTCTCTACATGTTATACGACATTCCAATTTTATTGTCGTTCCTCATTTTCAGATGATGATTTGCCTACATTGAAGCATTATCAACCAGGGAGATTCGTGAAATAACATGGGCCTCCTTAGTATTAAGCATTGTTGACATAAATAATGAATGTGGTGATTATAGTTTGTTAGTCGTCTTTATGATGCTTCTTACCAATGCTGTATTGGTCATCTTTTGCACTGGAAAAGCAATAATAATGCTAAAAATGTAATTTTTCTATCAGAGTGCTCTTCGAATCAGTATTCTGCATGTTTTGCACTACAACATTTTTATTTCCCTTTTGTTCAGTGACCATGATCTGTCGCTTGGCTATGTAATCAGTTATTCCTACTTGTGTTATATAACACGATGATTATTCTCTCACATTGTTAGACACATGCCTACTTTAATCAGTCCTCCCGCATGCCTTATGCATATAGTAAACTAAACGCTTGCCATCTCCAGTACTGCAGATCATTTTGTTTTTGTCCGTACGCCCATCATGACGTACAGCAGTGCAGAGCAGAACGGGCGCGGCAAAGCGCGCGACCCTTCCTAGTTCTACAAACCGTCAAGGCGTCAACCCATGTAGGCGCAGGCACACAGGTTAGGCATCTGCCATTTTGTTAAAAGTATATAAAAAATATAATTGGACGAGTCACTGCTTATTATATTTTATAAATTAGTACGACTTCCAATATGTATTAATTTGGCATATACGTCCAGTGATTGCCTACACGTAATGGCAAGTGCATCAACCAATTATGCCACGGAAGTCAAAATAACAGAACTGAAATATTGCTTACAGAACTGAAATATGCATACGCACACACCTCCATGAATACACACACATAACACTCCTATAAGTATCATCCAAATATTGAGCCAACAGATATCAATATTGACAAAGCCTATATATTAGACCGATATGTCGCCACCAATTGAAAGAATCGGCTGGTTAATTCCTAAAATAAATTCAGAAAAATAAGAGCACCCGTACTGAGTCAGTGACTTAAATTCAGGTGAGCAGGTTCCACCACAAGTAATCTTATCAACTAAGCTACACTCAATGTGCTAATAATATCTAGTGTTGTCAAGGAGATTTTCATAGAAAATTAGTTTGTAGGGACAAACATTACCTGCATTTTACTGCGAAGAACATATATCAATGAATATTAAGTTGACCAGCAAAAAACAATGTATTTATCCAACTCATAATATCTTGCACTTGCACATTTGCGTGCATGCACCACACTCTCCACTAGTAGAGAATTGGCTTTCCATACGCCTCCTTTTGTCCCGGTTTAAAGTTGGCCCGGGATAAAAGGTTCACCAACCGGGACTAAAACTCGGTCACTGGTGGGGGCTCACCAACCGGGACCTTTTATCCCGGTTGCAAAGGCTAGTGGGAAAAAAAGACTCTGAGAGGCATTTTATCCCGGTTTGAAACACCAACCGGGATAAAAGACCCCCCCTTTTATCCCGGTTGGTAACACCAACCGAGATAAAAGGGTCAAGAGCCTTTTATCCCGGTTTGTAATACCAACCGGGATAAAAGGGGGTCATTTATCCCGGTTGGTGTTTCAAACCGGGATAAAAGGGTCCCCCAACGAGGTGACTGGAAGGTGGCTGGAAGGGGATTAAATCCTCGAACCCTTTTATCCCGGTTGGAAACACCAACCGGGATGGGGTCTTTTATCCCGGTTGGTGTTTCCAACTGGGATAAAAGGGTCCCCACGAGTTAATACAAAAGGATAGTATCCCCTACATAGTCAGATGTGGTGTGTAGGTGGGATGGCAAGGAAGCTATGCGCGAGACTGGAGGTTGTGGGTTCTTTGCACCCTACCAACCGGGACTAAAGCCCAATTCTCTACTAGTGCTCGCTCCTCAGCTAAAGGGCGAAGGGGCAGTCAGAGAATCGCCGTACATGAAGGGCTAAACGAGTGGCGTAACGGAGGTGCAGGCAGGCCAAGGTGGGCCATGGCCCTCCCTGCCCAGCAAAGTTTCGATTAATTAAACAGTGATTTTGACACTGTTCATTGGACTTTTAGCTCAACTAACATAGGCTGGCCATCCCTGCATGTTTGGTCAAGCTCCGCCACTGGGTGGCAGTAGAACTCACCGTGCTTGCAGGGTAGATCGAGACGGCAGAAGCTTTGACTTCTGACTCACTGTGGACGGAGGAGGAGACCGAGACGGCTGAAGCAGTCATCAAGCAGTGATAACGATCACGGTGGAAGAAAGGGCAGACCAAAATGGCTCAGCCAGTGGCAGTCGATTGCACCCGTGGATGAAGGGGGCAATGCACATAGAAAATTGATGCGGCCGCACTCAAAGTCGCCGCGGATGAAGGCGTAGGGCACCGAGTCGCTCTCATCCAGAACTCTGTGCCCGCGAACACAGGGCAAGACCATCCAGCCCGCCGAGACCACGACCAGGAAGAGTTAGGCTCGAATCACATCATAATCATGCAGACGTGAGAATGAGCTAATACATTCGATAGGAGAACCCCACAGTAACTTGAAATTTTCTTTCTTCCTAGGATGCACTGTAGTAGCTTATTGGGGCTTGTAATATGAGACAATATATGATAGGAGGCAGATAATTCACTAAGGATTGGTATAATGGTACACACAAGATATTTCAGAGGTTGTCTCATGCTAAGTCACGTACTATTTTCGATGATGATGTAAAGGAGAGAGAGAAGTGGTTGTTTAGCAAAAACAATTGTCTCATAAGCTAAAACTTAGGGCTATGATTGGCTATGATTCAACTCTCAAACTATTGTATGGGTTTGCTATTGCTACGCAACTCACAATATTCCTTTTTCTACGCATGAAGAATTGTGAAATTACTATGAGACAATTCATTGTAAGTGGTTGTCTGTCCAAAACTTTTATAATTTGAGTCTCACAAATCAAATAGATGGATGCTTGTGATGGCTAAATGCTACTTCCTCTCGTTTTTTAGATCACAACCACATGCTCAAGCATTACTTATATTTCAAATACCAATTGGGTAGTCTATGGTGCAGCATCGTTATCAACCGGAGGTAGGTTAGCGTTGTTTTGGTTGTTCTGATTTCAAATAATCGCCAATGGATCAATAGGGGAATCTGAGGTAATTTAGAGAGTGTGTTGCATTGGTATGTCTTGCATGGAACGAAAATTGTAATCCTATATAGTAGATGAATTCCCCACGCGAATAATTTTAACTGAAAGATGAACGAATGAAGGAAATACTGGAGTCTAAATTAATATTATTATAATTAAAATTAGTACATATACATTATTCATTAAAAATCCTTCAATCCAGCGCAAACTTCGCATTTATCGGAAAACATCACAAATAGGTCAGCATCTATGATGATTTATGGATTGTCGTCACGAATCTACAAATGGCACATCTACACTCCAATTTGAGCGCAGTTTCTATAACAGAACTCTTGTGAACATCATAGAGTAAAAATAGAAATAATCATGAATTTAATATCGTACTCAATCATAATAGTGAGAAAAAAAATGTTGGTACGGGCCAACCGGTCCGCCTAAGGTACCATGGTTCATACTGGCTCGATATGTCCACTTATCACTTAGCATGGGGCATGGGCACACCTGTCAACCTAGGGTACCGGACTACATCCATACTCGGGCCTACATATCAGCGAATCTGCACCCGCTTATTTGAATTCAAATAATTTATATCGTTAAAAAAGTATGAACCCTTTTCTTTTATCTTTTTCTCTCTTTCTTCTTTGTGGCCTTCTTTGTGGCCTGCTTTACCGTGTGGTTTGGGCTGAGCTCGTTTTGCCGTTCAATCTCTCTCGGTCCCGTCCCACACATGCAAGCTCTCTGTCCCCTCTCCCAGCCTTGGGCCGAGCCCAGCTAAAGCTGCAGCACACATAAGCATGGGCTAATCCTCTGGCCTTTCCGCTCATTTTGTTTTCCTTTATTCTTTTTTTGAGTAATTGTTTTCCTTTATTCATTTCTTGAATTCTCTTACTAATTATTTAATCATCAGAAAAATCTTGTGTTTACCTTTTGTGTCATACATAATAGTTCACATACTTTTTTCCGCGAGCTATATTCACACGTATGCAGCACGATTAAATAAAATTTTATCCCTTGACGCCTGCCTTACAATTCCATAGCCAAATGCGAGATTATATTGATTTCCCATTGCTTCGAGAAAATGATTATTTTTAGGTGTTTATTTATTTAATAATTAAATTAAATATAGTCATTAAATTAGAGATAATTTCCTATTTGATTCGTTACTTTCTTGCCCTCAAAATTTTTTCGTTCCTGACACTGGATATACTTTGGTTCCTTGTATGACATTCTGTTAGATTTTCCATCCAATCACTGTTAAATGTCATGTGAAAAGATGATTTTGCCCCTCTAGAAGAGTGTGGGCTCCACCATAGCCCTTCTCCTTCCTCTCCTCTTCTCTCCCACTACCTGCCATGCCTGCCCCGCCATGCGGGCTGGGCGCCACCCTGGTCATTGTAAGCGGCCGTGCGGGCTAGCCGCACCTCGCCCACCCGTCCACATCGCCTCCAGGCCGGCTGCGCCTCCCCCGCCGTGCCATGCCGCTGCCCGGGCCGGCTATGCCTTCCCCGCTCTCCAATTGACCGCTTCTCCCCCACTCGAGGACCGGGCACGCCCCTCCCTGCCAGTCTATTCTAGCCGCGGCGTTCGTCCCCACCCCTCCCCACATGTGGGCGAGTGGGCTGCGGACGAGCCGGCATCGGTGCCGAAGCGACGAAGGCGGAGGGCGCAGGGCCGGCCCTGTAGTATTAGCATCCGGGGCAGCCGCCCTGGGCCCCCGAATCCTATAGGGCCCCAACCAATGTATACATACAGACATCTAGTCTATATACCGAAGCCCAAAGCTTGCTAAGCTGCTACAAATTAAGTCCAAATGTTGAAAACAAGTGGCAAAATTAGGCCAATAATGAAACAAGCAAATGACAGTACTAGATTCTCCTTCCGTCTTCGGAGCGTATAGAAGCTATCTCCGAGACACCGATTTAACAAGGGCCCCTAATTAAGTTTCGCCCTAGGCCCCCTCAAAACTCAGGACCGGCCCTGGGAGGGCGGCACGGTGGAGGAGGGAGTGGAGCACGACGAGCACACCCACGGCAAGGAGGAAGAGACGGCCATGGCTTGTTACCCTGTTCCACAACTAGATGCGGTCTGAAATTTCTATCCCAAAAGCAGTGAACTCAATTCCGCATCGGAAGGAGCTCGATTCAGCTGCGTCGTGGCCGATTTCAAGGTCTACCACGGCCATGCTCATTCACGCTCGATTTTGTGGTCCGCGGACATTAGGGGACCACCTGCATCAGGTTCGTTGGTTCAGCACAGCTGCTCCGCCCTGCAAGCTACATGCAGCCATAGAGGTGCACGACGACGACGATCAGGCCGGGGGTGCCGCTTTGGTAGGGCTACCCTTAGTTATAGCACCAGGGTTGGTCACCTTGGCCCCCCAAATTGCAAGGGCCCTGACCAAATACACTATAGTATACACAGGCTGCTAAATTGTTGTTATTCAAGTCCAAGTACAGAAGTGCTAGCGAGATTTTCTTCCTCAGCTCTCTACATAGAACTCTGAACTGAGGGTCGGGGAAGCGTTATTTCTGAGATATGCAATTGGAGAGTGTTTCCGTAAGATCCATGTGTGCCTTTTTAGTGTCCTCAAGGGAGAGGTGTATTCCTTGCCATTGAAGCTCACATTTAGGCTAAGCTTTGCCAAGATTATAGACTAGCAAAGGGATAAAGTCCGGGGGCTTCGTTCGAACTCAGGCTTTTTCCTTATTCTTTGGCTGCTGGAGATAGCTAGGTCTCCTCCTCCACCGCATCTTCCCCTATGCATCTCGCTAAAAGTGTGCAATACACACCTTTAAAAAAGAAAATAACCAACAGTTAACTAGTGAGTCTGTATCTGTATGGACTGACAGCAATGCCATGTAACCTAGACGGCTAAGATAAAGAAAATGTTGGCTTCTATACTAAAGGAAGCTAGTTTAATGTTGTCCAGGAGGGAATAACCGTATGTAAAATGGCGACAAGGCTAGGAAACCATCTGTTAAATTGGTCATGCTGATGGCTTCTTGTAGGACCATATGCATTATTTGTTATAAATCATATGGTTTCCGATTTTATCTCTCTTATAATATGGTTTGTTAGCAGGCGGTTTGTTTACATCCAAGATAGTTATTTATTGAATTTTATCCACATTGCCATAATAAAATCAGTAGAAGCAAATGAACAGATATATTTGCCTCGAGAATGAAGCACATATAAAACTTCCAGAAAATTATTATACCAGGATATAACAGTAGTCAGATCACACAAATTTAAGTATCACAAGAAACAATTGTCAAGTAAATAGGACAACATACAAGTACCAGCACATACAAAGATTGGTCATTACCTACTATGGATGTAATTTCTACATATCCCTTTGATTTGCAGGTAGTACTTAGATTACTATACAACATCTAAGTATATTCTATAACACAAATATTTCATAAACTTTTTTTCACTAAAGTGTTTGAGACAGGAGGAAAAAGGGAATAATTTATGTGGATACTACGTCTATGGGCACATTTACTATTTCCTAAAGGACAAGATGCTATCGGATGATATGAAAGTATGTAAAATAAAGCTATTAATAATTATCATTTTCTCCTTATATTTAATTTTTGGTTTAACATTCACGTATTTGCAAATTATAGATGATTGTGATTAAGGAAGCACTCCTATATATAGGAGGATAGGATCTGAGCAATCCAAGATCGCTCTTGAGATTTATGTGCGACGAGGTGATAAATCCCCAAGAAGAATTTCATTACAATGGATATTCACTTGTCCAACCGGAAGATTATGGCCGGAGGATCCTAAGAATTAAGAGGATAATTTATTATATATATGCTATTAATTGTAAATAGAATAGTTTCATTTGCAATTTACTAATAATTGTATATATATTAATTATGAATAATATTATGCATATACAATCATGAAATATATATACGACATGCATATATACAAGATGAATGTAGATGTATATGTATAAGAAGTGCACGCTAATGATATACACGTACATATATGTATATAAGTGAAATAACAATTAGCATTAAAAGTGGAAAAGAATTCAGAAAAAAACCTTTAGTCCCGATTGGTAATAGCAACCGGGATTACCAACCGGGACTAAAGGGGGCATGTCCATGCAGGGGGCACGTCCATGCACATGCATGGCAGCCTCTTTAATCCCGATTAGTATTACCAATTGAGATTAAAGGTGGTCTTAGTTCCGGATGAAAGAACCGGGACTAAAGGCCGGGACCTTTAGTCTCGATTGGTTAGTGCCGGTTGTGTTCTCGAGCCCTATATGGCTTACCCGGGACTAAAACCCTTTTTCTACCGGTGACTCCTAGCACGCATGACCTATCTACCAAGGGCTTGACACGGACCGTGGGGCACGGGATGGACAAGCTGGTGCGATTTGTGAGACGCCGCCATCTCCTCAAGAAGCAGGTGAACTTTCCTCATTTGGATCTGCATCTGGCGTTGCTCCCATAGACATTCTGTTATATTATTTGTCTATGGGAGTTAAATTATTATTGTTATTCCCACAACTACCTTTCATTTAACGAAAGAATAGAGAAATAGTGTCTGCTGATTTCAGTCTTCTAATTACACTTGATATCTCCTGTACAGAAATCCAAACCCGCAGGTGCTGTTGGTGTGAGCATTGCGCTCGAGAAATTCCTTCCTAATTTTTCTTGAACACGCAGGAGAATTATGCATCAATATATTAAGAAGAGAGAGGTGATGATCTTTATATGCCATTAAAAATTATAACGATCCTTTCTATGTCATCAAAATTTAAAGCATCCCTTCAATGCCATTGGTTTTAAATTTTCATCCCGTATATGCCATTGCCGTTTGTTCCATAATATTCCACCCTTACAAATCCACGGCATCTCATTTCTCCACCGTCTCTTTGCTTTGGCCTGGTTTGGTTTCTTTGCTTATTTTTTAGCACCCGTGTTTAGATACTAATTAGAAGTATTAAACGTAGACTATTTACAAAACCAATTACATAAGTGGAGGCTAAACGGCGAGACGAATCTATTAAGCCTAATTAGTCCATGATTTGATAATGTGTTGCTACGGTAAATATTTGCTAATGATGGATTAATTAGGTTTAATTAGGCTTAATAGATTCGTCTCGCCGTTTAGCCTCCACTTATGTAATGAGTTTCGTAAATAGTCTACGTTTAATACTCCTCATTATTATCTAAACATTTAATGTGACACGTGCTAAAAATAAAATTAACCAAACGGACCCTTTGTACTCGTCCGCTCGGCTCCCCAACACCCGACAGCCGCTCCACAGTTCCCACTTCGCCGCTCTCCTTCCCGTCACCCGTAGTCTTCCAGCCGCTTTCTGTTTGCTGCTCTCCTTCTGCTCCCCCCTCCTCTCCGTCCTCCCATTCGAGTTCTTGGCGCGGCCGCGCATGAAGTGACACTGAGGCCGCTCGCCGGCGCCGCTGCCTGCAAGCTGCACATTTCCTGCGTTACCTGTCAGCCGGATCCTGTCCGGCCAAGTGCTATCGGCACTTTAGAACTCAGGAACAGGATGAACACTGGGATTTTTTTGTGCTGTGCAACTGTAGGATTGATATACACTAAGATAGACAATTAGAGGGGATGAATGATTGCGGAAGCTAAATTCAAAATTTTTAACAATTCCAAAACCTAATTACACCTCTTTTTACACCAAAGCTCTGCAACTTCCATTACTAATAGAGTAATACTTGATTCTAGACATTTTCCACCAAAATACAAAAGTGCTATTCTGATCTTGCATTGATATAAGTTCCCCTTTGCTGAATACTAACTGATTTCACCTCATCTTGGTTAAACGAAATTGTAGTAGTACGAGGTAGATGAGTTTTTTGTTTATTGACACTGTCACCAACACCTTCACAGCATGCTCCTGACTTAGTTCTCCCTCCGTTCCAAATTGCAAGTCATTCCAGCTTTCTTGAAAAGTCAGAATATCTCAAGTTTGACCAAATTTATACAATAAAGCACTAATATTTATTATACTGTTAGATTCTTCATTAAATATATTTTCATAGAATATCTTATTCGATCTTATTCGGTGACATGATCCTTTCTATAATTTTGATCAAAACTCTAAAAAAATAAAATTACAATTTAGACAGTTGTGTGCCCTCACGCCGCCGAGGCCCATCCCTCCGTACAGGCGCTTTGGCCACCGGCGCCGCCTCCCATCTGTCTTGCCGCACGCATCAATTCCTCCGTCCATGGCGCAGGCTTCCCTTCTTCCAGGGCGTCATCTCCCTTGAATCGAATCGAAGTCTTCCCATCCATCAATGGTCACAGGTTGCCAGACCCCTCCCTCGGCGGTCACCAGGTCAAAGGATCTGGTTCTGTACTACTGTACGAAATTTTGCTTGGATAATCATCTCCACGGCTAGGTCTTGTAGTTCAGTCATGTACGTCATCTAGAACAGAATTGTCTGCCAATAGAGTTAATCGAGTAGCATAGAGCAGGCTGATGTGCAAGGATTGCCACTGATCTAAAAGCTGACTAGATATTGACATACATTACAATGGCAACATGAACTCATGAAGCAATGGTTAGAGCTTGGACTTGTCTGACATTCATTTACCATTTACTTGCATTCGGTACAGTGCAGGAATCCACTTTCAAGCGCTGGGACACGGATGATGTGGCAGGATTTAATTTTTTTTAGCACTAATTATTGGGAACTGTTGGAGAGGAAGGTCTTTTTTTGGCTCACAATGATTTTTGGCAAGACCAAAAACTAGGTTTCTAGATTTTATTTTTTAGGCACCCTTGGAGAGCATTTAAGGACAGAGATAGTATTTCTTCCCATTCCCGAAGCAGAGCAACGGCAAGTTGTTCCAAAGATCCCCATTGCCAGCCATCTCACTCACGCCAGCACGCCGCTCCTACTTAGCCTAGCACCACTGCCGCCACTCCCTTGTTTTCGATCTCATCAGCAATCACAGCATCAGCTGCACCTTCATCTTGTTCCTTTCCATAGAAATCTGCAACAAAAGATTGATCCAAGTCCAAGCCAAACCAGCGACAGCCGCCACCATGATCTTCCAGACTTCCACCAAATCGGCAGCGGAGCAGCGCGCACCTCCATTCCTCTTCCTCGGACAAGTTTGAGAACGAGGAAGCTCCCCATCCACCATGGCAGTGTACCGGAACTCAGCAGGATCCTAGAAGACACAGCCATTTGGAGCAGGAGGCCGCCGCGACAAGACGCGAGAAGAAGGCAGGGCGAGGCGCGCGTCCAGTCAACCGTGCAGGTAAAAAGTACAGTATGCTTAATTGGTTCCCACACTTAGCCATATTTTTATGTTATGTAAAACTATGTTCACCATGTGTTCTTCAAGAAATTACTGCGGCCATCCTTTTCCATGCAGTAGTGCAAGACTGTGAAGTGCCTAAAATGCAGAAAGCATAAATCCTGAACATGTTTACACACAAGCATCTCCCTTTTAAGTTTTACCTCAATGGAGAGGGTCGATAGGCTCGACGTCGATGAGGAGGCCCTGGGACGGGTACGGCATCGGGAACCTTGAGAAGCTTCCATCGCAGCCGGCGGCGAGCTTCCACCTGAAGCGCGTGACGACGTGGTGCACGGCCACCAGCGTCTCCACCCTGGCGAATTCGTTGCCGGGGCAGAAGCGCGCGCCGCCGCCGAACGGAACGAAGCTGAAGGGCGGTATCGCCGCCGCGGACGGCTCCTCGAATCGCGCCGGATCGAACCGGCCAGGGTCCGGGAAGATGGCCGGATCCCAGTGCGTCATGGTCATCGCGTTCATGACGTTCCACCCTCTGGGGATGACGGAACCGCCGTGCTCGACGTCGTACACCGCCTTCCTCAGGATGCTGAACGACGTCGGGATCAGCCGCAGGGTCTCCATCGCCGCCGCCCACGTGTACTTCATTCTGGTCAGGTCGTCCCACGACAGGGCCTCTCCCGGCGCCTTGCTCTGCGCGATCTCTACTTGCTCTGACGATCCATGGATTCGTAATCAGTCATGGTGAAATAAATTATGGAGCGAAAAAGAGAAAGGGTGAATTGTTTACCTTGTAGAACTTTGGCGTAGGCGTCCTGGTTGGCGTCGAGCTGCCGGAGGAGGAAGGTGATGAGAGCGGCGGTGGTGTCGTGGGCGGCGATCATGAGGAATATGATGTTGTCCGTGATCTCCTCGTCGGGGAGGCCGCCGGCGAGCATGTGGGTGACCACGTCGTCGGTCGGCGAGCTCTCTCCCCGCCGCAGCTTGTCCCTCCTCTCCTCGATGACCGCCGCGACGGCGCGCCGCCCGCGCCGGCTCGCCGCCAGGCACCGGCTGAAGGTGCTGAAGGGCACGTTGACCGGCACCGCCCAGATCCCCCTCGCAAGTTTCTGGAACTCCGTCGACAGCTCCTCCCGGACGGCGGCGTCGCTCCCCAGCTTGAAGAGGACGGTGCACATCACGTCGAACGTGAGCGACTTCATCGACGGCATCACCGCGACGGCGGCGCGGCCGCGCCAGTTCGCGTCGAGGTGGCGCCGGACCTCGGCGTCCATGGCGGCGACGTGCCTCTTGATGGCGTCCAGCTTGAGGAACTGCACCATCATGGCCCGGACGCGGGCGTGGTCGTCGCCGGCGACGTCGCGGAGCGTACGCCGGCCGACCATGCGGCTAAACGACTCGCTGTTCATGGTGGTCAGCGCCGGGCTGGTGAAGAGGAACTTGTTGGCGGCGGGGCCGACGAGGAAGGCCGTCGGGCGGCGGAATAGGGACATCCGCGACACCGGGCCGTAGGCCGCCGCGCGCCGGCGGAGCCATTCCTCGGCGGTGTTGGCGCGGAGGGCGCGCAGGAGGCTGAGCGTGTGCCCGACGACGGGTAGGCCGAAGGAGCCCGGAGGCAGGGGCTTCCCCGTCGTCTTGTCGCCGGCGCCGGTGAAGAGGAGGCGGTACAGCAGGGGGACCGAAGCGACGAACGCGACAAGGATGGCTAGTGTCGCTGCCACCATCGTCGCCGAATCAGCATCCATTGCTTTGCGGCTTGCGCCTTTGCTTCAGCCGGGTGCTGTGTGAATATTTTTTGATCTGAATATATTGCAGGATTCCACGGCTTGAAGTGGTGGTGGTGGATGCACATATTGCAGCTGCACACCAATTTTATATAGTAATATAACAATTAATAATTTGGAAATTTAGGTGACACATGAATCGTGGTGGAGGGAATCATTAGGAGGGGATGCCATTGGAGTACCAAGGACAAGCTGCTATAAAGTCAGATCGTCATGTTTTGCTTTGTTTTTTTTGAACGAACGGGCACGGGAGAGTGCCTATTTCATTGAGATAGTAGAATATTACAGGATAGTTACAAATAAGTTACAAAATGAATTAATTTCGTAGCGCGATTACTCTCTTGATAAAAAGAACGCTAAGGCTCTCGCCCCTGCTGAAATCCATGTGCCTGCTTCCTCTTTGATTTTTGCCAACATTGAGATTGTTGCCATCTCTTGATGGTTAAAAATTCGTCGATTCCGCTCCTTCCAGATTTCCCATATTGTTAGCAGTCCCATAGAGCCAACTCCTTTCCTAGGTGCTTCAGTCCTTGTCGTCATATTGATCCACCAATCGAGGGCATTGTCGGTTGGGTGCCATTCCGAAGGTTGCATGCTGGGTTGCGAAGCCCAAGTGGCAACGTGGCTCCATATTCGCCTGGTGTATCTGCATTGGGCCCGGATGTGATGTGCTGTCTCTTGTTGTCCGCGGCATAAAGGACAATTTGGTGAGTGAGGCCATCCTCGTCGCGCAAGTCGGTCAGCTGTCCAGACGCGGTCCTGTAGTATCAACCACGCGAAGAATTTGCATTTCGGTGGCGCCCAACATTTCCATATTGTTTTGCTGTGTGGTGCATAAGTGGAGCCTAGGAACTGCGCCTTGTATGCTGATGCCGCTGAGTACTGTCCGTTTTGTGTGAATTTCCAACGGATTATGTCTTCCTGTTGTTCTTGCAGCGTTACTGGTGCTACTAGCCGCCATAAAGTGATGAATTCTTGCAAGTGTCGCGTTGTCAGTCCGGCATGGATGTTAATGTCCGCCACCCAGCTATTATTGTGTAAGGCTTCTGCGAGTTTTTTATGTTTCCCCCTGGATAGTTTATATAGGTTGGGCGCGATGTCCTTTGGTCTAATTCCCCGTTCCCAGGCTGAGTGCCAGAAGCTTGTTTTGCGTCCATTGCCCACTGTGATAGTTGTGCAAGCCGCGAATAGACGTTGGTCAGAGTCGTCACATGGGGTGCCCATTCCGATCCATGTTTTCCCCAGGGATTCCCACTCGTGCCATAGCCAGCGCAGTCTCAATGCTCTAGCGAAATTAGTGAGGTTCAACACGCCTAGTCCGCCATTTTCTTTCGGTAAGCAGGATTTCATCCAATTGACCTTGCATTTGCCACCTGTCAGCATACTGCCTCCGGCCCAAATGAACCGTTTCCTGATTTTGTCGACTTCTTCCATTACTTCGCTTGGAGGTTTTAAGACTGTTAGCAGATATAAAGGTTGCGCCGAGAGCACAGCTTTGGTGAGGCAGACTCGGCCTGCTTGTGTAATGTTGCGATTGTGCCATCCAGATAGCTTCTTGGCTGCTTTGTCTATTAGTGGTTGAAAGTCCACTTTCCGTAGACGTCTTATCGCAAGTGGTAGCCCGAGGTATTTTAACGGAAAGCCTGTGCGAGTGATCGGCCATTCGGAGAGGGTTTCATCTAGGTCCACGTTATTGCAGCTAATGGGGGCCACAGTTGTCTTTTGTAGATTTGTTTGGAGTCCTGTAGCCTCACCGAATAGGTTCAATAGTTTTGTGACATTTGTGACATCTGCTAGAGTTGGCTTTATGAAGATGACCGCGTCATCCGCGTACATAGAGATGCTGGTGCGCGGCGTACGTCCACCTAGCTTTTTGAGTAGTCCCATGCCCGTCGCCATGTGTATGAATTGGTACAGTGGATCTATCGCCAGGATGAAGAGAAAGGGGGATAGGGGGTCTCCTTGGCGTAGTCCCCATCCATGCATTATTGGGTCAGATGGAATGCCATTTATCAGGACCTTGGAGGTTGATGTGGTTAGTAAGGCCGTGATCCAGTTTCGCCATCTTGTGGGAAATCCTCTGTGTTGCAATAATTCAAGCAGGTAGTCCCAGCGTACCGAGTCAAAAGCCTTTGAGATGTCGAGCTTCATTAGCAGCGTCGGCATTCTGTGCCTGTGGAATCTTCTTGCCATATTCCTAACATAAAGGAAATTGTCGTGGATGCTTCGTCCTTTAATGAAGGCACTTTGGCTTGGCGATATCAATTTGTCCATGTAGGGTTGAAGCCTAGTTGCCAGCATTTTGGTAATTATCTTTGCTATTGCGTGTATAAGACTTATCGGTCGGAAGTCATTGATACTCTCGGCTCCATCCTTTTTGGGTACTAGCACAATGTTGGCCGAGTTAAGCAAATTTAGATCGTTGCATCTACCTGCATGGAAGGCGTTTACTGTTGCTATAATATCTCCTTTAATTATATTCCAGCACGATTTGAAGAACAAGCCAGTGAAGCCATCTGGTCCCGGCGCTTTGTCCTTGGGCAGGGCAATTATTGCATTTTCTATTTCCTTGTCCGAAAAAGGGTTGTCAATGCCGGTTAAATCCACTGGTGGAAACTGTAGTTTTTCCCAGTCGAAAGTTCTGGTGCGGGCAGGTGGGGCAGACATCACACCATCGAAGTGATTCTGGATTATCTGCTGTTTTTGTGAGTGCGTTACGGCCCAGTCATTTCCCATCCGCAAACGTTGAATGAAGTTTTTTCTTCTTCTCCAATTTGCCTTGAGGTGAAAAAACTTAGTATTTGCATCACCATGTCGTAGATAGGTTATCCTAGAGCACTGTTTCCTTCTTGCTTTTTCTATGGTTGCCCATCCTAACAGTCTGTTTTTGAGTTTGCTCCGTAAGCTGTGCTCCGGTTCAGTGAGCAATCTTGTTTCCTCGGCTACGTCGAGGCGTAGGATGACTTCTTGAGCCATATGCATTTTTAATCGAGCCTCGGAGATTAGCATTCGACTCCAAGATCGCAGTGCTTGAGCTGTTTTGTGCAGTTTGTAGCCCAGCCTATGGAACGGCTCAGTGTGGGTGGTCAGCTTTGACCATTCCTTGGTAACAATCTCATGAAACCCTGGTAACCGTGTCTAGAAGTTTTCGAATTTAAATGGCGTTGGTTTGCGAGGCCCCGATTGTTGCGCCAGTAGCAAAGGGCAGTGGTCCGAATGCGAGGAAGAGAGAGCGTGGAGGACGTGGTCGTTGAAGTGTAGGTCCCAGGATGCATTGCAGAAAACTCTGTCGATTCACGTTAGCGTCAGTTGATGCCGCGCATTGCTCCAGGTGAATCTCTTGTTTTGTAGTGGTATTTCTTTAAGGCCGCAGTAATTAATTGTTGCTCTGAAACTCCTCATAAGCCTCCTATTTAGGTTGTTGTTGTTCTTGTCTCTTGCACTGTATATTAAGTTGAAGTCACCCAGTATGAGCCATTGAGTGTTGTCCTCTGGCGTCATTGCTCGCAGGTGACGAAGGAAGGCCGGCTTGGCTAAGTGTCGCGATGGGCCGTATACCGTCGTGAGTTTGAAGCGAACGTTGCTGTGTTTAACTATTGCTGTTGCTGAGATTGAGAACCGGTTTGTTTGAATGTCTTGTATGTCAAACACTCTTTCATCCCAGAGTAAGAGGATACCGCCCTTCGTGCCTGAAGCCGCTTGGAATGCAAAGTTATTTAAGCGAGGTCCCCCTAGGAGGTTAGCTAGAGCCGCGTCGATGTTTTGCATCTTTGTTTCTTGCAGGCATGCGATATGGCATGTTGTCGCCGCAATGGTTTCGCGAACTGTGAGACATCGTGCGGGTGCATTTAGCCCTCTCACATTCCAGCTCAATATTTGGAAGTTGTCATTCATTTAATTTATTTTGTGGCGCATGAAGTTGTACTAGCCATTTTTGTGGATTTTGCAGTGACTCCTGCGGCAGTGGTGTTGTGACACGCGGAATAGTAAACTTGTAGATGCGCTGGTCACTGTTCGTAGGTGGTGCTGCTACTGAATCACTCCCATGGTCGTTGTCGCATTTTGTCACCGTAATAGTTGTCGCCGCAGGTTTAGGTTCGTAGAAGTAGTCGTGGCATAGTTTGGAGTTCAAGGTTTTTGCCCGAAGGTCGCAGCCAGCAGGGCTAAGGTGAAGTCCTCCCCGAAGGTCGCAGCCAGCAGGGTGAGGAGCTGAATTAGAAATTACATAAATGTCGCGGTAGCGGTAGTAGTAGTAGTAGCAGCGATACATGATAGAGTAGTGGGACACTTGATGCAATTGTCCTGGCAGAGCACTCATGCAGCCGCATGGTCCAACTGCTGGAGTTCTCCCACATCATCCCCTGCCATCTGAAGAAGCGCTTCGTTCACTTGGCCCGCCGCTTCGTCGTCAAGGTCGAAGAGGGCGGTCATGGCAGAGATGACGTAGTCCGGCAGCGCCCCCTGAAACATGTTAAGAAAGTCCTGCAACACTTACTCAATTGGTGCCATCTCGTCATTGCCAACACCTAATTTTCTCCAGAGGTTTCGTTGTGCGCGCTCGACTACTGGCATAGATGGCTTTTTGGCTAGGCGTGCACTCCGCCGCACTTTGCTCATGTCAAAGGTGCGGCCCCTACGCGTGCGTTGCGGTGGGTGCTGCGGCAGTGCTGGTGGCAGCGGTGTTGCAAAGAGATCATCAATTTGTGGTGCTGGGATGATCTTTGTTGTCTGTGGCGCAGGAGGCGATGTTTGATCAGGTGTGTGCTGTTCTGGCCTTATAGGGTGGATGGGTGTCGAGTGGGTGTTAGGTTTGGTTAGCAAGGTGCGTTGGGCCTCAGTGAAACACTCAGTGATTGAGTTGTGGGTCAGACCATTATCGTCCCCCATAGGAGAGGCCGTCTCCCTTGGCCCAAATCGAGATGGGCCGCCCACCTCATTTGTCCTTCGTGGTGGCAGATGAGCAGGAGCTGTATTAATTTGGGCCCCCACCTGTTGGGCCTCCTTGCCGAACAAGGTGCCCATTGGGTGTTGGGCCGCGGCCTGCTTATTCTGCTGGGCCGCACACCCTACAGGTTCCTGTGCAGCCTCGACGCACAGGGCATCAATCGCACGGCTGACCTCTTGAACAGATGGAGACGCCGCCACCGCCGTCGCCGCCGTCGAGTCCTGGAGCAGTGTCGCGCGGAGCCTGTCGAAGACGCGCGGTAGCGGAACTGGATCGGACCAGGCCTTTTCCCCTGGCGCCGTATCATCGATGCCGAGGCGGTCGGCGAGCCAGCACGCCTTGCGGATATACTCATCGACTCCGGCGTGCCAGAAGCTCTTCCTGGCGTCCAAGGTAGAAGAGTCAGTCATAGGGGGTGTTGCAGTTACCTGGTGGTGGACGTAGTGCTTCAGTGCTGCCGCTTGCGCCGCGAAGAGAGCTTGGAGCTGTGATGGGGCTAGGCTGGTTAGCCCCGGTGCGCCATCTTCGTGTCGTCGTCCCTGCGGGGGAGCATAGCTTCGCCTTGGGGGGGAACGTGTGCGGTCACAGCGCACCTTCCCCGAACCCCCCCAGTAGTCGAAGCCGGTCTGCCGCCCCTGTCCTGGGTGTTCGTAGTCACCGTCTTGATGGTCGTCATCGTCTTCTCGGCGGGACGGCCAGACGAACGGTCGGTCATCACAGCGCTGCCGCGCCGGGCGGCGCCTGTGACGGTCTTCTTTGGTACGCTGTTGCTGACGGGTGCTGTCGTCGCGCCGTCGTCCATCTTCCCCATCATCACCCACAGCTCGGGCGCCATGCTCTGTTCTGTGGCCGCCCGCAGCAGCGTGCCGTCCTCCACTTGGTTCAGCACAGTGAGGATCCGCACTGATGTGCTCTCTCGGCGGTCGGGGGAGTCGCGCCGGAAAGCGTGATCTGGCATCCGAGGGCGCGCCGTCGACGATGCCGTAGCGCCATTCATAGCGCCGCCGGATGGGGACGATGCTTTGCGGATTGTCGATGGCTTGCTGAAGATCACGCGCTGCCGCCGAGTAGTCCTCCAGAAGTGGCAAGTGGATGAAGACCTCATATCGAGTCCCTTGCTGCCAAGGCAGCTGCAGGGGCTCGGCCGAGACTGCAAAGGTGGATGATTGTGCTGCTGGATTATGAGTAAAAGCGAGCCATACCTTCTTCGGGATTTCGCTCGGATCCACCGTCCAAGCCCACAGCTCAATATGCATGGAGTCCGCCGGCTGAAGAAGGTCAGTGACGATATGCTGGAGGGCGCACTTGTGGCCGATGACGCGCTCGACGATCTCCGGTGTCCAGGCGTGCGACGGGATGCCGTCGAGGCAGAGGCGGACCCTGTAGAAGATACGAAAGCCGAGAGCATGTGTGAGGCTTCGCCAGGTGCGGAGGCAGATGTCGATGCCGTCGCTTGTGAATTGTCCTCTCCGCCGTGCCTCCGCCGCGTGTTCCGCCTGCTCGAACCGGATGAGATAAGGTTCAGGTTGATGGAGCGTGACGGCGACGTCACCTGGCCGCAGGTGGAGTTCTCTGGTGAGGAGGCGGGCGATGTCCCTGGCGCCAGCGTCCGGTGGCAAATGCAATGCCCACGGGACTAGTGCACAGGCTTCCCAGTCCCGCGCATCATGCTCGAGGTGGAAGGTAGTGGAGACGAACACCGTTTCAGCTTCTAGCCGCGTATTTGGGTCGCCTATGGCCATTGTAGTTGTGGTGGTTCTTGATTGAGGTGGATAGGACCCGGCTGTGTGGGGGTGGCGATGGGGGAAGTGGCGATGTGTCGAATGGCGGACGTTGTTGGGCGGCAGGCGGTGGGCAGGAGCAGCTTCGCGCAGCTGTGGAGGTGGCGGCGGTGTGCAAGGATGTGTAGGTGGCGTCGGCGGGCAAGGAGACTTGCGGGTGTCGGGCCTCTGATGAAGGTGTGGTCACGGCGCCCTGCACTCGCGCTCCCTATGCCCGAAGCGCCGGCACCGGAAGCAGCGGACGGGGTCGCGGCACGCCGAGGCAAGGTGATTGGGGGCGAGGCACCGGAAGTAGCGGCCCTCAGTCTCCCGTTTGAAGGCGAGCAGCGCCCTGTTTGGTGGCCTCCTTGAGTTGTCGCTGCGGCTCCGGTCGTGTCCGCCGTCGCGTCGCCGCTCCTCGAGCCGCGCTTGCCGCCGCGTCCGTCGGCTTCGCACTGGTTGCCAGTCATGGCTCGCCAGATTGTGCTGAGATATTCCCATTACTCCGCCGTACGGAGGTCCGGGGCGTGGCGCCGCTGACGTAGAGCCTTGAATGCGCCGCGTAGTCGTCTTGTCGTCGGAATTACTCCTTCCCCCATGGGTAGGAGCGCGGTCTTCGCCGTGGTGGTGCAGAGAGGCTCGGCCGGTTGGAGTATTGAAGCGTCTGGCGCTGACGACGTCCGCGTAAGACCGTGTCCCATCCTTCACCCCGGGAGCTGATTTGGTGCTGTCGGGTAGTAGATCTTGCAGAGGGAGCTCCGGATCCGGCGCGGTAGCCTGCAGATCCGGTGAGCCCGGCACCCAATCGGCCTCAAACGTCGACCGTCGGAGGAGCCTTGGGGTGGCGGTGGGGAGCTGTTGAAGAACTGCTCCCAGGCTCTCTTGGAGGCTGGGGATAAAGGGGATGGGGGCTGTAGGGACTGGGTGAGGTGCGGGTTCGCAGGGGCTTGGCGGCGGTGGGCGGCTGTCGCCGGCGGCGGTTGGCGGCGCAGCGGCGGGGGGAGGAGCGGGGCTGGTGGGGAGTGGGGCATGACGTTTTCCCCTCTGAATGTTTTGCTTTGTAGTGCATATTTTATTGGTAGTGGTTATGATCTGACTGACGAGATGAATATTAGACTATTAGGATATCTAAACAAAGATAGTGCTTTCATGTCCTATATATGTGGAGCCCTGCAGGTCTGATAAGATGTGAATCTTAATTAAGGACTTCCATTTACTTGAAGCCTAGCTAATCCCTCGGTTGTAATATAATACGTTCTGTTTTTGGCAAGACTTGTAGAAAAGATGCATATCATCTAATTGATCTTAGTCACGCCGATGAGGACTGATTCCGACAGGGGAATAATGAGATGAAGATTGAAGAGTGCATCTGGTGGTTAGATCTTCACTGTGGCAGAGTAGGTACTCTCTCCATTTTGAATATATGATGTCAACACAAGATAATTCGATCAAAAGGTCTGTATGCCCGTTTGCATGATTCAACTAACTTGATTTTTTTAAAAAGAAAAATGTGTCCAGCTAATTTTTTACATTATTCTCAACGCAAACAAATGCTGATAGGAAATAAAATAAAATCAGTACATAATCAAAACCATAGTCTATTATTACTTCTCCATCCATTTTTAACAAAGGCATATAAGGAAGACGGTCCTTATATTATCACGTTGCAACAGAGATCAAAATCACAGTTAACATGCTCCCTAAAAATGACGTGCATAAAAAAAAGAATCTTCTTTCCTCAAAATCAAATAGTTATGTTTACACCAAATAATCCACGTGAGAGCTTGAAGTCCAGAAAGATCAACTTTTTCCTTTCTTTTCTATGATCTATTGGTAGGTGGGGTTAACCGGGGGCTCCTATATAAAATTTGTGGAGGCTGGTTAACCAACATAATTTTAAAGCCCATTAGACCTATTTAAGTCAATATTCAAACAAACTAGGTTCTAGTTCAACATCCAGAAATATCATATTCAATATTTTCTTTTCTAAGAAAAATATTGCATTCAACATTTTCTATCGGCTAGTTCCAACATTTTGAAAAACTATATTCAACATTTCCTTAGACAAGAATCACCATTTCAATTTTTTTTTGCCATCTTCACCACGGCGATAGGCGGCGCGTGGGGAGCGCACGCGGCAGCAGTACCTAGCCAGTGAGCCTGCGGGAGGAGGTGTGGGGCTAGCTTGCGGGCCAGCATGCCCGCAGGCTATGCACGCAGCGAGTCAAGCGGCACCAAAGCCAGTCACAAGCGCGGCGCGCAGGTGCATGGGCGCAGGGCGTGGCGGTGAGGCCGACGGTGATGGCCAGCATCGCAAGAGCAGTGCACACGTTGAGGCGATGGTGTCGGCGGCCGGTGGGCAGGGAGCGGCGCTAGGGTTGGAGAAGGTCAGTGATGCATCCAACGTGAGAGATTGGTTGCACGAATCTCCAACAGTGGAAGCTGGTCAAAAGCCTTGCTGGTTTCGCGGGGTTAACCCAGTATCTATTGATCGCGTACTGGCCCAAGGCAAATTCAGCCCACCTCGGTCGTGAACTGTGCTTCAATCCCGCTGGCCCAATGCAAATTGAGCCCACCTACGTTGGGGTCCACTGGCGAACCCAAATTGTCACCTCCGTTCGTGGCGGCGGCGGTGGACGACAGCTGCCAGGTCGGCTGGCTACCGTGTGCGCGTGGCGGGCGACGTGCACAGGTGTTCGCTTGCGGGCCATCAGTTCCTTTTCTCCCCGACGCGTGCGCGCGGCTCACAGATTGTCGTTCTGTCCAAAATCAGGCCCACGTCGCCGCTTAAAATGTACTCAACGTGGCAGCACAAAAAATAATTAACATTGATATGCCATGATACTTTTGAGAATATAATAGCTTAATTAATGTTTGGTCAAAAACTCTGTTGTCTCAGCCCTATCCATGAAAAACATCTTCGAGCTTTTAGTCCCTAAGCCTGTTCAAGGACGACGGAACAAAAATTATTCGGGCAAAAGTCGTAGGAGAAGTGATCATATTCCTTATTTCATTGACTAGAACAACAAACAACTTCAGTTCGCATCCATATCATTATCATAGGGATGCCGTTTTATTCGTACACACGCATACACGGTAGTATATACTCCGATCCGTAGCTGTAGACCAGCGATATATACGATCAGGCCCATCCCTTGACGACGCCGCTCCAGCGTGTCTTCTTGTCGGCGAACCTGTCCCAGACCATGACCCCGCCATAGTTGTTCGCCTTCTGCACCTTGGGCAGCAGGTCGTAGTACAGGTACTTGAGGTAAACGGCGACGGTGCCCTGCGCCCCCTCCGGCACGCCGCTCTCCGCCGGCGCGAGGCCCAGGTACACCTGCGTCCTCGGAAACGCCGCCGTCCACTTCTCCCACTGCCCTACCACGCCGTACGTCCCGCCCTTCCCCAGCGAGCATGTGTCGTTGCCGTAGAACCTGACGTGGATGCGCTCGAACAGCCCCGTCCGGAGCGCCGCCCCCAGGCGGCGGTCGGGGAACCCGCACCGCGGCGTCGCCGTCAGGCGCACACCCTTCCGGCCGCGGTAGAACCGGTTGTACCCGTCAAGGCGCCTGGCCAGCTCGTCGTAGTGGTCGGGGGCGCCCTGGTCGATGTAGAAGTCGATGCCGTCGACGGCGGCGTCGCCGAACGGGCGATACACGCCGTTCCGGCGCCCGCCGAGGTGCGCGTTCCAGAGGTTGTCGGCGACGGCTGCGGCGGAGGCGGAGGACGGGAGGGAGTAGCCGTTCCCGGGCCCGCCGATGGAGAGGAGGACGAGGATGTTCCTGGACTGGCAGTGCTTGATGTCGGCACCGACGCCGGCGAGAGGGTGGCCGGAGAGGTCGCCCCAGTAGCGGCCGTGCCCGAAGACGCTGTAGAAGGAGATGACGACGGTGGAGTAGAGCCCCGTGTCGCAGGCCTCGCGCAGCGTGCCCTCGCCGGCGTTCTGGCCCCAGAACACGGTCAGCTGGCCCGTCTGCTTCGCCGTGGCGGCGCCGGCGAGACAGGAGACAAGCACGAAGGCGATCACGAGCGGGTGGAGAGCGAGGGGGCGTCGGAACGCCATGGCGGAGGTTTGCAGTGAGATGGTTCTGGATGTTGTATGATGGTGTTGGAACTTGAAGGCGTTGGGGAGGTCTATATATAGGGTTTGTTTTGGCACACGAGCTCACAGATAGATGCAGCTAAGGTAGGAGTAGGTGAAGTGTGTTTTCTTGTGCGCCGTGGAATGCATGGGAAAACAGGGAGATCGCGGCTTTTCAGGATGAAGAAACAGGGGAAGTGAACGTGCAGAGCGAATGCATGCATGCATGGGCATGACTGTCCAAGCTTATCGATCCAGAGCTCGTCGCCGACGTCATCCATGGATGGCTGTAGGTGTGTCCAAGGGGTGGCTTTATTGTTTGAAGGTGCAGTGCAAGACAGCTAGCTAAGTAGAAAATGTCACAGCGCGAGCTCCTTTGGTCATAAACCGGATGCAAGACTCGTACATGCATGAACATGTAGGCTATAGCCTCTGCTAAAAGGTGGAGCTAGCAAAACTTTCCGGTTAGTTAGCTACATAGATCCTGGTTGAAGGTGCTCTTGTATGCTGAGGTACGAGGCCAGTCAAAGATTGAAAGACACATCCTAATTAAAGCTAGATACAATGGATTTTTTTTCAAAAAAGCTAGATCAAAATTAGAATATGATGCGCCAAGGAACATTCCGGCAACGCATGCAGAACCGGGCTTCCTATTTTACCATTTCTTCCTCCAGCGACGCACGCAGGATAGAGTCGCTCCCTGAGCAACGTTATCGTATCGCGCTAGCCTCATATATTTCGGCACCACCGGCGACACGTGTCGTGCCCGTGACGGAGTCCTGTAGGATGGACGGCTGGATCGGACAAGTTACTTCTTCGTCAAATCGATCGATGACGCGTCCTTCGGAATCAGCAACGTTGCGTTAAAACATTTTTTTGACTCTGCAAGGGCACGGAAATGGTCAGACGTACGTAAGATCGATGGCTATCACTATGTTAGCAACCAGATCGAGATAGAAGGGAACGGGAAGATGAACTAGAGGAAGGACAAGCCACGATTAGCTGGGGAAATTGTTATGTTCGTACAAAAGTAAATACTTGTTCCTCACCGGCCTAAACTATATCTCCAACGCTCACACGCACAACTCACGCACGCAACCTTACATGAGCCTACTCCACTCTGAGCTCGAGATACGCATGCTGGGAACAATGGGCCGAGTGGAACGGCGATGCCTAGACTCCTTCTCTACTTCGTGAACCGAAGAAGTCGTTCTGACATTTTCCCCCTAATGAACCTGCTTGTCCCCAAGCAGGTGCCGGCGGGAAGCGTTGATGTAGAGCTTCCATATCTTCTCAAGTGGAGAGCGATCCAGGCCAGTCGGACCACTTAGAACTTGTTGCACCGATGTAGAGCCTTTGGATACAATCTTCTTCGCAAGGATCTGCTCAGGGAATTGTAAAGAGTCATCTAGGTTGGGAATGGAAGTTGATACCTAATGTGTTGGAGGTAGTGTCGCCACTATTGCATCCATTGACCTGATTACCCGAGCAATGCCGAAAACAAGTACACCAAAACACTTGCTCAGCTGGCGAAGCGCGCGTACGAGCAACTCGATCAACAAAGTCTAATACACTCGGTTTGACACACCTCATCCCAACATGGTAGTAGCCATAGGCGACCAAGTCGAAACGAAGGTGCCAGACCGAGTCGAATTGAGGGTGCCAGACCAAACCAAGCCAGAGCAGAGGGTAGTCGGGCGGAACCCTCAGGAGGCCATGACCACTGTAGGCCTCACCTAGAGCCTGAAACCTCAATACGTGATTTTTGTTAGAAGATTAACAACAACCACAATGCCCGGTGAAGGTTGATGTCGTACTGCTTCTCCTCCGGGGCTAGCGCGATGTGGCGGTGGAAGTTTCCAGCGCTGTCTGCGATGCAAGCCCAGGAGCTGAAGATGAATGTCGCGCCCGCTTCGAATACGACAGTGGGCTTGATGATGACCTGAGCCATCGAGTTCGCTAGTGGATTCTCAGCGAGAGCCCCTGCCTGGTGCACCAGCTGTCAGTGTTTAGACCCGGCAACCTATTGAGGGGGTGCCCAAGGTAGTATTTTATGCGTGTGGCTCGCCGAGATCAGTAACTTGAAGTTAAACTCGAACACACGATTTAGACAGGTTTGGGCCGTTTATGTCGCGTAATACCCTACGTCCTATGTGTTGGTTGTGTTGTATTGGATTGAACTTATTTGGAGGGCGTCCCTGTCTTGCCTTATATTGCCGGGGATATGGTTACAGGTCGGTTGTTTACAAGAATACTAGTCGGATTCGACCAGAGAGTCCTACTCTAATTGCTACGAGTAGTTTCCTAATCCTCGACTAGTTCTTGTCCTCCACGTAAACCACGCCGTCATGCATCGTAATCTCCATGTTTGACATGTCTCGGTGTATAGCCCCGTATCTAGGACTGTCCAAACCTTCTGGTGGGCCTATAGATGTATGGATGACACTACCCTTCTTCAAACTACTCAAGCGGCAAGACAAATTCCAGTGGACCAAGGAGGCAGAACAAGCCCTTCAACAATTAAAGGACTTCTTACCAAAGCCACCGGTCCTCACAACGCCAAATCCCAATGAAGACTTGCTGCTCTACATAGCCACGACTACTAATGTCGTCAGCACGGTGATCGTGGTTGAAAGACCAGAACTAGGCCATGTATACAAAGTACAGAGGCCCGTCTACTTCGTCAGTGAGGTGTTGTTTGATTCCAAAACCATGTATCTGCTAGTTCAAAATCTGCTATACACAATACTACTCACCTCATGAAAGCTATGACACTACTTCCAGGAACACACTATCTCCGTCATCACAGACTTCCCCTTGGGAGAAATCGTCCACAATCAGGATGCAACAGGAAGGATATCCAAGTGGGCGGTAGAACTCGGAGCATTGTCCTTTCAAGTCGAGGAGTGCCATCAAGTCCCAGGCACTAGTCGATTTCATGGTGGAATGGCGGGAAAATCAACTACCAACTCCAGCAGAGCGACCAGAGCATTGGGTTCTGTACTTAGATGGATCACTCAAACTCGAGGGCACCGGCGCAAGAGTACTCTTAATATCTCCCAAAGGCGAATGACTCAAAAAATTCTTGCAAATCTTCTGGGAGGTATCCAACAATGAAGCTGAATACGAGGCGCTTCTGCACGGGCTCCGCCTAGAAGTTTCGCTGGGAATCAAGCGATTGTTGATCTACGACGACTCACTGGTGGTAATCAATCAAGTCAATGATGAGTATGATCGCCACAAGGACAACATGGATGCATACTGCTTGGAAGTACGCAAGTTAGAGAACAAGTTCTCTAGTCTAGAGTTCCACCATGTAGCTCACGACAACAATGTCGCTGCAGATGTTCCGTCAAAGCTCGAATCTACTCGAGCTCAAGTTCCAGTAGGGGTCTTTGTCCATGAGCTACACAAGCCATCCATAACGGAGCCGTCGCCATCAAAAACCACCGATCGAGGTCACGACGCACCAGACCGAGAGGTTATGATGATCGATGTAGACTGGAGAACCCCCTTCATCGACTACATCAAAGAGCAAAAGTTACCTCCGGACAAAATAGAACCAGAACAAGTCTCACGATGTGGCAACAACTATGTTCTAATCAGAGACAAGCTCTATAGAAGAGGCACATCATCAGGAGTACTCATGAAGTGTGTCTCATGACAAGACAACAAGGACATACTCGAGGAAATTCACAAAGACATCTGCAGCAATCACACATCCTCACGAATAATCATGGGCAAAGCTTTCAGAGCAGGGTTCTATTGGCCTATAGCTCTCATTGACGCCGAGGAACTAGCCCACCGATTCCAAGGGTGTCAATTTTTTGCCAAGCAAACAGTAAACTTGACAGGCACCTCCTTGAGTATCTTTGACAGAGGGCGGGCCTCCACACCTTCGGTGGGGGGCTCCACCATGTCCGCAATGGGTTGAGCTACTTCAGTTAGCTCCTTTAGAGCAAGCTTTGTGGCCTCCAGCTCAGCCTCGCGCTCCTGGATGGTCTTCATGGCGTTTATCAAGTCGACCTCCCCGTCCACACGCATCTTTCTCTCCTTCTCCAGGCAATGCTCCAAGTTCTCGTACAGTACCAACAACTTGTCATGCTGGTTTGTCACCAGGTAGTAGGAGTTCTGCCAGTCAACAACTCGCCCTTGGAGATCTTCCTTTGTCTTCTCGAGCACTACACAAACAAAATGAAAGGGATTCAACATTACTAAGTGGAATTAGTACTCGAAGACCAACGGGAGAAGACCAATTACCTTTCAGTTGATGCTTCAAAGATTTGTTGTGCTTCCGGAGGCAATCTTTCTCCTTCTCGAACTGCTGGACCGTGTTGCGGTACTCGATGGCCTGCATGTCGTACTTCATCCACAGCCAGGAGGAGTATTCCCGCTTCTTGGCAAGTTCTTGGGCAAGTGCCTGACCTCACATTATTGTGTCTCCATAGCCCTGGATCATCTCAGACTTTCGACGGGAGTGCTTGATTATATCCTGCAAAACAGAGCAAGTACTCATGTCAAGATATGAGTACTAATTTCAAGTTGAGGACGAGGCAGGAGGAACCTTACCGCTGCATATTTGCTTACATGGTGGTACATCTCCATCATCGTGACCTCCCTCTCTATAGTGAGCAGCGGGTTAGTGATCAGTTGAATGTCTTCAAGGTTCACCCCTTCAGCTATCCATGGTTCCTTGTGCTCTTCAAAGTTCGTTGCACCAAGCGGAACCAGGGCTCAGCTGGTCGACGGCCTCGGAAGGCGGGATGGAGCCAACACTTTCAGCTTGGGCTCGGGCCTCCAAGCTCCACACTAGAGGATTTCCTACAATAGACAAACTGTCAGAAGACATACTACAAGTCAATACCAAGCTACAATCAATACTCGAATAAAGTTCCAGTACTTACTTTGAGGATCTCCTCATTTTCAGAGAGGGCTCCCTTGACAAGTGCATCGGCTTAATGGTCGGCGATGGCTTCTTTGGCGTGGCTTGTAGGGTCGCAGTGTGATCCTCGCTAGCTTTGGTTGCCGCCTCCATCTCTTGAGTAGTATGGGTGCTGGTAGGGTTCGCCCTGGCAATGGGAGGTTCTTCATCATCTTCTATCTCGATGACCTCCTCAATTGTTGGCAGCTGCTGCTGCACGACTTCGATAGTCGTCCTCTCTACCTTAGTCACCTCCCCAACTACCTGTAATCCACTAATGCCGTACTGAGTAGACTTGGTGGTAAGGGATTCACTTACAAGTACTCGATCCTCAGGATCTTATCCTTCTTCGAAGGTTATTATTGGTGGAGGCACATCCTCGGCTTCTTCACCACGCGCTTCACAGCGATGGTCCTCTTCTTCTTTAGCGGTGGTGACAGACCAGCGTCCAGATCATCTTCCGCCACATGCTTGGATGACCCGGGGGAAGACCCAGCCTTGTCTAACAGCTAGGACTTGAGCATAATTTCTTTTGTAGCTTCTGAGTCGAAGCTTCTGAAGGACTCAATTTCGTCTGACTTCTCCTCCTCGACTTCCGCCTGTACGCTCGCAGCTGTATGTACGAGCGGATCGGCTTCAGAGTTATCCGATCCGGGGGGAGGAGGCGCGGAGCAGTATAAGTGTACATCTTCCGACATAGGTAGACAAGTTAGTACATCAAAAATTACCAAAATTAGTACTCGGGGGCTGCGGCCACGGGTACTTACACTTGTTGATGGGTTGGTGGCGCAGAACTCCTGCACAATTACTGGGATCTCGCTTGCATTCTTAAACAAGCGCCTCAACCGTGCCATGACTTCATCAACATTGAGCTCCTCTGGTGACATCCTAGATGGATCATTGGGGCCCGAGTAGTCGTAGCCCCATATGCACCGAAGCTACAGGGTTGAATCCGTCTCTTCATGAAACTGAAGGCCACCCCAACTTCTGTTAGCCCTTATTGTTTGAGCTTGACGATTCTATCTAGGAGTCCGGGTAGCTGCAAGCAGTCCCTGTGTGAAGGCTCATCCAACTACTTGTTGTTCTAAGTCGAGCGGTGGCCTGTCAACTTTGGGAGCTTGGGCTCATGGTTGCCAATGTAGCACTACTTCTCCTTCCACCCAGAATGTGAGTCAATCAACTTGTAATCCAAGTATAAGCCCTTCACTTTCTCCCTCATTTGGATTCCAACTACTTTAGTATGCTCTCACTTGGGCTAGTGTTTGACTCAGAAAAACTTACGGAACAACTGGAGATGTGGCTGGATCCCCAGGAAGGCTTCGCACAAATAAACAAAGATTGCAGCGTGCAAGATGCTATTGGGGTTGAGGTGCACCAGCTCTATTTTGTAGTAGTCGAGGAGACCGCGGAAGAAATTGGAGGCAGGCAAAGCTAATCCACGCTCAATGAAGTGGGAGAAGATTACTGTCTCATCGGCATACATCTCTAGCGGCCATGGGTTGCTAAATGCACTCCTCCAGTTGATCAGATCTTTCTCCTGGAGGAGGTTGGCCGCTACCAATGCCTTGATGTCCTCCTCTTTCACCACGGACTTCTTCTAGGCACATGCAGGCAATGGCGGGGTAGTCTAGCCAGTCTTGCCATATTTGAGAGCCAGTAGTTGGATCTCCTTCTTCTTGTCTCTCTTCTTCTTCCCGCCTTCCACCACCTTGCTCAAAGTTGCCTTCTTCCCCATCCTTGTTGCTACAAGGGTCTTCTTTCGCATGCACTCAGGGGCTAAGTGGTGGGGGACGGTGGCGCTAGAGCTCAAAAATCGGGCAACGGCGGCACTAATGCTATAGTGCGGAAGTTGAAAGGGTAGATGGCACAGGTGAAACGGAAAGGATGTTTTCCTCTGTTATTTATAACTGCAGTGCAATAACAAGCAACAAGATTAACAGGAATATTTTGTTTTAATGGCTCGAATATTTCGCACCTGGTTGATAGTTTCCATTATTTTCGAAAGAGATAAAGTTACTGTTGGCGAACGGTCACATTGACTAGTGGTTGACCCTTATACCCACCAAACTAGTCGTGTAATGGCTTGGGATTGTGTGCCACGTGCCCCTTGGCTAAAAAGTTGTTTGATTGGGTTTTAAGGAAAAAGAGATGCAATTTATAGATTGACCCTCAGTCTGATTCTTTGATTCAACCTAAGGCTCGGGGGCTACTCCCACTACTAGATTTTTACCCTACTGCCACGGAAAACATTACAACAACACAAAATTGGTCGCAAGAGAGAGGTGTTATTGCCACCATTTATAAAAATGGTGGCAATATATCAATAATATTACCAGGAATATCTTACGTTGTGATAATCTTGAATTTTGTTGCAATAGGTAGCTATTATTGCCGCCATTTATAAAATGGTTGCGATTAGTTAATAATATTGCTACAAATTTTTTTGTGTTGTAATAATCTTGACTTTCATTGCAAAATGTTGGTCTAGATTTCAACGACAAACTAAATGGTTGCCATGAGTGAAGTACTATTGCAATATATGTACACTATTGCAACGTTTTCCATCTATTACCACATTTTTTGTGCATAAATATTGTTAACAGAGGGCATAAAACATAATTATTAGATAAATATACAAAAAAGTTGTTCTAGTGTAGTGGTAAATGGATGCGCAAGGTGTTCATGAGGTCTTGGGTTGAATTCCGTCACACAAGAATTTTTGCAGTTTTGATTCTTAATTTATTTTTGCCACAAAAATATATGATTGTGAAAACTATCTATTGCAACAGTTCATTACATGGCAATTACCACATAATTGCAACACAGCACAAAAAGCGGTGCTATGAACCTATTACCACAAAAGTAATTGCAACGGCTCGCAACCAAACCCCCGTTGTGGCAATTTGTACCTATTGCAACTCTATTAGCCCTATTGCCACATTTTTCAACCATTGCCATAGGACAAAAATCTAGTAGGGTTCATATGGAGTACGACTTTCATCGCACTTCCATATAAAAATTCAAAATTTAAGATTCAAGACCAGGTTAAATGAGGCTTGAGCACATTCTAGACGTATGGCAGTACTTAAGTACATTTGAAGACTCAACCCGATGGAGTACTCAGAGAGCACCAAAACTAGTCGGAGAAGACTACAAAAGTACTCGGAACTACTGCATTTGACTAAAAGTACTAAGGGGTTTGTCGTACATATATCTATGAGCCCACTAGAAGGTTTGGACAGTCCTAGATACAGGGTTGGATACCGAGACATGTCAGGCATGGAGACTACGGTGCACAATGGCGTGGTCTATATGGCAAGACAGGAACTAATCGAGCATTAGGAAACTACTCGTAGCAACTAGGGTAGGACTCTTCTAGTCGAATCCGACTAGTATTCTTGTAAAACAACCGACCTGTAACCTCACCCCCGGTAATATAAGGCGAGGCAGTGATCCCCTCCAAACAACTTCAATCAAGTGATCTCAGCGATCTAGCGGCCCAAACCTGTCTAAATCATGTGTTCGAGTTTACCTTCAAGTTCTTGATCTCGGCGAGCCCCACTCACTAAACGCTACCTCGGGTACCCCCTTGGTAGGTTGCCGGGTCCAAACACCGATAGGTAGAGCTTTCTTCAGCTGGGACATGTGAAAGACAGGATGAACAGAGGAGGAAGCAGGCAGCTCCAGCTTATATGCAGCGGGTCCAATCTTGTTTATAATTTTGTAAGGTCCAAAGAACCTGAAAGATAACTTCTGGATGGCTCTTGGTGCCAAGGAAGATTGGACATAAGGCTGCAGCTTGAGAAGTACTGAATCTTCTACTTGGAAAACCTTCTCCTATCTGTTCTTGTCAGATTGATGTTTCATCCTTTGTTGAGCTTGGTGTAGGTGTTATTGCAGCAAACTATTCATCAGTTCCTTATCTTGGATCCACACATTAAGATCAACAACTTGACCATTAGCTGATGGAGAGACACCTAGGCTCTTAGGGAGTGTAACCATATAAAGCTTCAAAGGGTGAACAACCAATGGAAGAATGAGCTGAAGTATTGTAGCAGTCCAAGAGGGTGCACAATCTGATATAGCCAACAGATGTGGAGAATCATGTGGTCTTCTTGACAAGGCATCTGCCACTTGTTGGAGGAACCCTATTTGTAAATGATCTTGTACTGTAGGCCTAATAATTTGGTGAAGACCTTTTGTTGCCAAGGTGTATTCAATCTTTGGTCAAAAAAGATGAAACATGCTCCTTTGATCTGTGTATATCAAGAATTCCCCATGTTGAAGATAGGTTCTCCATTGTTCGAGTGCCATCAATATAGGCAAGTATTCCTTTTCATAGGTAGATAGGCCAGTAGTTTTTGGTCCAAGCGGTTTGCTGATATAAGCAAGTGGATGGCCATTTTGCATCAGGACCGCTCCAATACCCTTAGCACATGCATCAGCTTCTATGAAGAAAGGCTTGGAAAAATTAGGTGCAGCAAGAACAGGTGCAGAGCTGAGAGCAGCTTGAGGGCATTAAAGGTAGGCTTGATGGTTAGATGTCCACACAAAGATTGTATGCTTCTTAAGCAAAGATGTCAGAGGCTTAGCAATAATAGGAAAATGTTTAACAAACTTCCTATAGTATCTAGCCAAACCCAAAAACTTCTCAATTCTTTAGCATTAACTGGGGGAGGCCAATTAGTGATGGATAAAATCTTACTGTTATCTGTTGAAATTCCTTCAGAGCTAACAATATGACCCAGGTAAGAAATTTAACTTTGAGTAAAAGAGCATTTTGAAAGTTTGACCTGCCATTTGTCAGCAGATAAGAGTTGAAGGATGGCTCTCAAGTGAACAATGTGCTCCTCAAAAGTTTTGCTATAGACCAGGATGTCATCGAAGAATACGAGGACACACTTTCTGAGTAAGGGCTTAAGAGTGGAGTTCATTGTGCCTTGAAAAGTTGCTGGAGCCCCACATGAGCCAAAGGACATCACCTTGAATTCAAAGTGCCCAAAGTGGGTTTGAAAAGTTGTCTTGAATTCTTCCCCAACCTTCATCCGGATTTGGTGAAACCCCGAATTGAGATCCAATGAAGAGAACCAAGTGGCACCAGCTAGCTAATCCAAATTCATCAAAGACCGGAATAGGGAAGTGGCCTTGGATGGTGAGGGCGTTGAGGTATCTGTAGTCAACACAAGGACGCCAAGACCCATCTTTCTTTTTAACCAATAGCATTGGAGAAGAGAAAGGGCTGCTACTAGGTTGAATAAGGCCTTTGTTGAGCATATCTTGGATTTGCTTCTGAATTTCATCCTTGAGAGATGGGGAACTAACTGATCAGACAGGGGAACCACTCCCTCTAATTGATCAGCGAGCCTTTTACTGATGAAGGTATGGGAACTTCTAGAATTTACCAGAATAGTCATCTGATAGTTTTGTATGGATCCCTGCAACCTAATAGTTCTTGGCCCTCAGTACCAGCCATAGCATCCTTGGACAAGGCCATGAAAAGTTGTTCTTGCGACTAAGGAGCAAGTTCAGTGCCACTCTGATCATCAGTGCTTGAAGTAGTCTCAACAGTGAATAACTCAACAAGCTCTTGGACGACATGAAGTTGGACAGTGGGGGAGCACTTGTGGCTATGATGCCATTTCTCAGCACATCTGTCACATAAACCATGAGCTCTTTTGTAGGCACGAAGAGAAGCGATTTTATCCACTGGAGACCTGTTTGTGTCTTACGGCAAAAGAGTATGCACGGACACAGAATGAGACACCACTGATTATCAATGCGTGGAGATGTAGGTAGTGGCAACGGTCCCCGAGGAGGAGGCTTCGGAGGATGACCCGCATCTGGCCGCCGAGAATCTCTGCGATGGAATGGATCGGCCACTTTTTCCTGCAACAACGCAAGAGATCAGGCAGTATCGAGGGTGGAAGAATGCTGTACCAGCACAATAGAACGAATATCATCACGCAAGCCATCCACAAAACACATTATGTAGTAGCGAGGATCAGTGGTATGGTCGCAATCAATTGATCAACCAATTTAGTAAACCTATCGACGTAATTGGACAATGACCTCGTCTGTCTGATATGGAACAGCTGACGGATCAGGAGGTCTTGCTGATCACGCCCAAAGCAATCTAAGAGCATCTTACTAAGTTCAGGCTAGAAAACCTATCTCTACTATTTATCAACTGATTGGGACCAACAAGCGGCTGCGCCACGGAAATTCATGACAGTGAATTTAACCCACATTGATGGATCGACTCCATACATCTCAAAATAATCAGCACATCTCGACAACCAGACTTTGGGATTGTCACAAAAAACTGCTGGAACTCTATTTTAGGGATCTTGCCAATAAGGGGGTTATCATAAAAACTACTTTGAGAACGATTATGGCGGAAATCACTCGGAGGTGAACTAGAGCGAGGGTGGCGAGGGGAAGGGGGAGTGGAATGAGTATACACACTCTTGACCAGGAGATGGGTTTGGATGAACACCAATCCAAATCCATCGTCCCGGTGGTGTCGATCAACGCAGTGCCCATCGGGGCTGTTGGCGCTGAGATCCGGAGCAGGTGGGCGCCCCGACGCCGACTTGGGGTTGGGAAGGATACCGGAGGTCCCCATGACAAACTCGTGCACCGACCGATCCCAATAGCGCGCCAGCTTGCCGACCTCAAGGCGGACGTCCTCGATTTGAGGCTACTAGTCGTCGAACGCCACGGTTGCCTTTTCCAAGCAATTGAAGCAGCCGCCCTGTTGCTTCTCGAAGTCCTCAAATCGCTGCTCCCACTTGAGGTCGGACTCCGTGAGATTGTCGAGGATGAGCTTGGTGTTGGGATCCATGGCACCGGCGCGATTTTGGAATCTGGTGAAGTGATGATGAGGTGGAGCGGAATCCAGGGTCGTGTCTGTGATACCACCAGGATGTTAGGAACCATATCGAAATAGAAGGGATCGAGAAGATGAACTAGAGGAAGGAAGGGAACCAGAGGAAGGACGAGGAAGATTAGCTGAGGAAATTTTTTTGTTCGTACAAAATGCTTGGCTTCTTTCCTCACCGGCCTAGACTATTTGACTTCTTTCCTCACCGGCCTAGACTATATCTCCAGCGCTCACACATACAACTCACACACGCAACCTTACATGGGCCTACTCCATTCTAAACCTGAGATTTGTATGCTGGGAACAATGGGCCGGGTGGAACGGCGAGGCCCAGACTCCTCCTCTGCTTCCTGAACTGAAGAAGTCGTGCTGACGCACTATTGGAGCTATCTATACATCGTTCAGTCTGACCCTTTACGCTGCATTTGTACGTGCTGCCCCACGTTGTACATTTCGAGCGTCGACGTGGCCTTGACTTTGGACAGGACGAAGGATCCATCGCCGAACAAGCCGAGCCACGTCAGCTGCATTGCTAGCACGCAAACAAATACTTGTACACGTAGGCAGGCCAGCTGTTGTCCACCACCACCGCTGCTAGCTCTCTCTATGTAGTCACCGGCCGGCCTCCTTTGGTGCCACAATTGGGTTTGCCGGTGGGCCCTAGCGTACGTGGGCTTCATTTGGCTTGGGCCAGATATAACCCCCCTCTCTCTCCCTCCCTCTCTCTGTCTGTGCAGGAAAGTTGGGCCGATCAGAGGTCATTCACAGGGGCGGTTCATTTGGGCCCAAGGGCCGAACCCGACGCGTCTTCCAGGATTTTAGGGGCTCGCCGCCGCGCCGCCTTCCTCCACCAGCGGCATTGCCGGCGTGCGCATCCTCTTTTTTTTCCCCAGCCAATATTAGCAAGCACAACGATCTCCAAATCTGCAAAATCGTCTTAAACCCTACCAAAGTCCATCCTCCCGCCGCCGCCATGCCTCCTTCCAAGGGCAAGAAGAGGCCGCAGCAGCAGCCGGCGGCGGCGTCGCCGCAGCCGTCCCCGCGCACCCCCTCCTCCCGCTCCTCCCGTGGCCCCGGCGTTCGCGATGGCAGCGGTGGCGGAGAGCGAAGCGTCGATCTCCCTTCCATCGCCGCGGCCGCCGCAGCGCGCTTCCCGGCGCTCGTGCCGCGCGGCGGCGAGGGTTGCTTCGCCGGCACCGTCTCTGAAGTGGCCCCCAGGGGCGGGAGCGGCGGCGCCGGCTTGGGGAGGCTCTGGCTCTCCGAGGCCGCTATGGTCGGCGCCGGGATGCGGCCCGGGTGCCTCGTCTCCGTAAGCTCCTGCCTGCTCCCCCTTTGTGCTTCCAGTCTTGTTCCTTTTGGTCTTTTTGTTTCCGCAAATTTTTTATCTGAACCACCTTAGACACAGTCACACAGCTAGAATCAGTTCAAGGAATTTAGAGCTTGTTGCTCAAATTTGTATTTATGTTATGACTGGGAGCTGTAATCTGATGGCAATTACCAATTGGTGGCAATTCCATATATTGTGAGCCTACTAATGTGTGTTTGTTAATGAGCCAAATTGAGACGCACACGCAATTGTGCTATACTGAACTTCAGAGTCTCTGCGAAGCACTAACATACTGGATACTTGTTTGTATTTCCTTCTCTTTCAATGATGACTAACCTTGTTTGTTTCCTTGCTCGCAGGTGTCACTAATATCTTCGAGAAGTGACCAATTAGATAGATTCCCACTAGACGATTTGTTTGAGGAGTGCAACAGATTCTTTGATCTTGCTGTTGACAATGATCTTCTCTATGGTGAAGCAGGGAGAAACTTTGTGGTTGCCACAGTTTTCCCATCGCGTGAGGTATGTCTATTCTAATTTGCTTCTCCTGTTGTCTAATTGCTGAGAGTAACGAACTTTTAATGTTTTGGTTGGGTGTCTTACTAGGTTCAAAAGAACGGCATCAAGCTCTCTTGGGATCTTGCTTGTGTTTTGGGATACCCTTCAGTAGGTCAATCGTTGTTTATTAGCCCCTTATGTACATCTCAGGACCCAAAGCATAGTGATGATGTAGATATTTTACGGGTAGTAAAATGTAAGAATCTTTATCTTGGCCTAGTTCCACCTGAGGTTGAATCTTCCAGTGGCATTCAGTCAGAATCTGACTACCGCCCTGAAAGAAATGAAATGCTTATGGAGACACCTAAGAAGATTCCTTTTACTCCATTGCATAGGAAGGAATCCCATGACTTTGCATCCAACATTGGCTCTTCAATGTGCTTGGATCCAACCACTGCAAGATCAGCATTAGCTGATGAGAAAGTTAATGCGTTGTTGCAGACTTCAGCTACACGGTGGCTTAATGGTAGACACTTACTAAAAGGGAACTTTATTCCTCTCTCAATGTGCGGAAAATTGTCCTTGTTTGTGGTGATGAGAGCAGAATTTGATAGCTCTGCTCGAGATGATTTTGGTGAGAAAAGGAATACACTGCCTAATGCAGAAGATTCATCTAACTTGGGGGGAACCCTAGTTTCAATCCTTGTGGATAGAACCACAAAAGTGCATCTTTGTGATTCAGTCTGCACGGAGAAGCCTGGCTTGGATAAGACAGATTTACCATCGGAAGTTTACGACTATTATAATAAAGGAAATGATGATTCCAATCATGCTCCAATGCTTGGTGGTTTATCTGAAGAGTCAAAAACCATAAAAGAAATAATTTCGTTTTCACTTTCTGATCAAATTGGTTTGCCAAGGTATTGCATTAACAGATATACACATCCCCCTATTTTCATCCATACAATCCATTCTTTCAATTTGTGATATGTGAATTGTTTTCAGATACAAAGGTATTCTTCTTTATGGTCCACCTGGAACAGGGAAAACTTCTCTTGTTTCTTCCTGTACGTATGATGCAGGATTCAACCTTTTCACAATCAATGGACCAGAGATCATCAGCCATTACTATGGAGAAAGTGAGCAATCTCTGTATGATGTTTTCAGTTCAGCTAAGAAAGCTGCACCTGCTGTGGTTAGATTTTCTTCAAATGCTCAGCTGCTTCTTACTGTCAAGCCAACTGTAAAAAATGAAAATCCAAATAGAGCTTCACAGATAGTACTGTAATTTATAACACTGAATCCCCTGATGCATTAGAAAAAGAACAATGTTTTTTTACTGACTTTTGTGACTGGTGTTTTTGAATGATACTAGCACCTTAATTTGTTTGGGAGTAGTATTGTTGAGTCCAAGCTGTTTTTGAATGATACTGGCAACTTATTTTTTTTGGGAGTAGTATTGTTGAGCCCAAGCTGTCATAGTATCTTGATGTGCTCTGCAACTCTGAAGTCTTAAAACTGCATCTTCTATTAAAATTCATGAAACTGAACTTGTAGCTATTTCCACTATTTTTATCACACCCAAGGTCGCAAATCACTATGCTCGGCTATATATATTCTTCTTAATGCAAAATGCACTCTGTTCATACAAGGAGGAGATTTGCTTGAAGCCTGTTTCTAGTGCCTCCTTTATCAATGCTTCAGTAATTTTACCAGAGCAGTTAGCTTCCCCATATTAAAATTGCACTGCTCATACTTGGGAACATCTCCTCTTTTTTGTCTTGTTCACTCATTGTTTTTCTTTGTGAAATTCGCATATTTGACTTATATTAAAATTATTATGCACTCATCATCCATGGTTTGAAGTATTAGTTAGCAAGGAGCAATGCTATGTATTTGAAGTATTGGTATTATCCCATCATGTTGCCATTCATAACAGTATCATATCTATCTCATGTATCTTTGCTGCTTTCAGATTTTTGTTGATGAATTGGATGCAATTGCTCCATCAAGGACGGAAGGGGGTGAGGAGTTATCTATTAGAATGGTGGCTACTCTGTTAAAACTGATGGATGAGATAGGACCTAATGATCGTGTTATCTTAATCGCTGCAACTAATCGGCCTGATAGTATTGATCCTGCACTGCGACGTTCTGGAAGATTGGATAAGGAAATTGAAATAGGTATAATGATGTTATCCATATATTTTTAAATAAAAGGCCGTGGCTGTAGTCTACTCCACGTTCAATTCTTGCTTCTAATGCTAAACTGCCTGCAACTAAAACATAGCTTATGCATGTGCAGAATGCATTAAGAATCCTGGGCTTTTGATTTTGTGGACTAGCATCATGCCTTTAGGATTGGCCCAAAATTTTTACTTACAGGAAATGGACTACCTTGTACTGTATGTTCTGTCATCCCTAGTGGGTGATTTTGTTACGTGTTTAATAGCAAGTTAGGGTTTTCTTTTTTTTTGAAACTAAGGTTGGCCTGCACTTAATGGCATCAAATTTAAATGTCCTAATGTTGAATTAGCATGGTTGTCTAATGATATAAGTCGAAAACCAAATTGACCATTATTTGTTGTCTTTTCACTGGGTTGCAGGAGTGCCATCTCCAGGACAGAGGATGGACATACTTCACCACCTTTTAATTGGAGTTCGCCACTCCCTCAACGATGACGAACTTAAGTCTATTGCTCTAGAGACCCATGGATTTGTAGGTGCTGATCTAGCTGCACTATGCAATGAGGCCGCAATGTGTGCTCTTCGCCGTTATATCAGCCTAAAAGAAAATTTGAGTGTACAACTTGGTCATCCTGACTCTAGTGTACATAAGTATATTCGGGGTACTGATGATCCTTCAGGCTATCAAGAAAGCTCATTACCGGCATCTTTCTCAGCCATGTCATTGGATGATGCTCCGTGCACAAATAGTAACACAAAAAGTAGTGAGTCTTATTATGTGAACACAAAATGTAGTGCGTCTTATGATGCGATAGATGAAAAAGCACTGTCAGTGAACACTGAGGACTTTAAGAAGGCTAAAACGAAAGTTCGACCAAGTGCAATGCGTGAGGTATCAATTCTATCCACCCAAGGCTGTAACTGATTGATTCTATCATGATAGTTCCTATATAGACAGTTATACATGTGACTTGCGGGAAAACAATGCCAATTGCTCAACCATATTCTGTGCAGGTGATGCTTGAGCTTCCAAAGGTGTGTTGGGAAGATGTTGGTGGTCAAGCCAATGTCAAGCAGCAGCTAATTGAAGCCATCCATTGGCCGCAGGAATGCCCAGAAGCATTTAAACGTATAGGGACCCAACCCCCCAAAGGATTGCTAATGATGGGACCACCAGGTTGCAGCAAGACCTTGATGGCTCGCGCTGCAGCTTCTGAAGCACAATTGAACTTTCTTGCAGTTAAGGGTCCTGAACTTTTCAGCAAATGGGTCGGTGACTCTGAAAAAGCAGTGAGATCGCTATTTGCAAAAGCAAGAGCTAATGCACCGGCGATAATATTTTTCGATGAGATAGATGGACTTGCAGTAACTCGTGGGCATGAAAATGATGGCACCTCTGTTGCTGATAGGGTCCTCACTCAGTTGCTTGTGGAAATGGATGGTGAGTTTTATCGCTTCATAAGCAAATTCCTTTTTTGATGCTTCATGTCTGTTCCTTTAAGTTTTCTTAGGGTATAGGGTATATTATTATCAGCTTATCAACTCACTAACACTAGCCACTAAGGTGTGTTAGGCTGTGATTAGAGGTTTGCCAAATAGCAGTACTGTATTTTGTTGACTGTACATAAACCAAGCATGAAACATCTGATTTTGATGTCTCCACTCTCCAGTCAATGATTAATTAACTGGAGCCTTAGCCATTTGCTTCTGCTCATCCACAGTTGGAATGTGTTGATGACCTGTTATCCAACTTATTTTGTGGTTTACAAGATCCTGTTGGTCTCTATATTTTGATGATACATAATATTATATTGTGGCAACAGGTTTGGACGGGAAAGTAATTGTTATTGCAGCTACAAATCGTCCTGACAAAATTGATCCTGCACTAACGAGGCCAGGTTGTTTACTGGGTCTATTTTTTTGTAAATGCATTGCTTGGTTTACGCATAGTGTGATTCCTTCGCTCATTTGGTCCAACGTTTTTGAATGATGTATACCCTAGGTCGTTTCGACAGGCTGCTCGATGTGCAACCGCCAAATGAAGCTGACCGTGCAGATATTTTCCGGATTCATACACGCAGCATACCATGTGGTCCTGACGTGAATTTAGAGGAACTTGCTAGACTCACAGAAGGCTACACAGGCGCGGACATAAAGCTGGTCTGCAGGGAAGCTGCTGTTGTGGCACTTGATGTATGCTACTCAATTCTTTCCCGCTCTGGTAACAAGCCTTTGTGCATCTTCACTACCGGTAGCAGAAGTTTGCTGATAAACTACTGTAATTTTTCAACAGGAGAACTTTGACATCAAAGAGGTAGCAATGAGGCACTTCCAGTTCGCAATCAGCAAAATAAAGCCATCTGATGTCAAGTTTTACAGAAAACTTGCAGAGGGTTACCGAAGATTCGTGGATTAACTCATCGTAGTAATGGACATATTAAACCTGCCCTTTTACTTTTTTTTTTCTTTTATTCTTTGGTATGCTAGAAGGTTCTTGCGTCTAAAAATGTAACCACAGAAATTTTGTTGTACCCTGAAAGTGATACCCTTATCTTCCACATCACCTCTGTTCTACATAATGTTGAGTCTTGCAGCAATGGTTGTGTTGATGGGATTGTACTACACAAACTACCTGGAGCATTGGAGCTATTTGGCGTGCTGGAATAATTTGGATTTACACGTCTTCGACAATATGAGAGAGCAGATGAGTCTTTTGTTGGTCCTCTGCGCTTCTTATCTCTCAATAAGAAAGCAAGCCAAATGCAAACGCCGTAGCTGAAAAATCCTCAATACCTGAAAAATCTTATCTGTCTCCCTGAAACATTGAAAAACCTGAACACCTATATAGTTCTACGCACCGTTCTCCCATCAACAGTGCATCGAGAGGGTGTTGTGTAGTCACCTATATAATGTGCAAAACAGTGTTTTGTTACCTAATGAACCTACAAAGGGATTGAAGCATTATGCCCTCCTGATCAAACATTTGCCTGTGGTATGCATCGTTTGTATAGAACCATTCAGTACTTTCATAGGCTCCATGTACATCAGGGGGATCTAGCTTTCTTTTGATGACATGCTACACAACGTTTCCTATTTCTCTCGTGTGTTGGTCCGACATTTGAGCATACCTACTATATCTCCCTCTCTGCCTCTTACGCTCTTTATTAGGATATAAAATTTGTGGCTGTCGACTTGATGTCATATGCCCATCCAGCATCCACATTGTTAATTTTGGCTGTAATATTGGTGTCAATGTTCATTAGCTAGTGTGTCGAGTCCTTTGATTGCTTAGTCAAGTTCAGTTAGTCAGTCACAGAGTCTCTGAGGTCGTGTCCTAGGAGATAGGAGTAGTGGAGTCATTTGCTCATGGCTAGATTCCAGGAGGCCATCACGGCCATTTCATCTCTGTATTCCTCTGTTTAAATAAGAGCAACATAAACAGAAAACACTGCTATCTTGAAGCACAAAAATTCCCTCCGTGTTCTTGAGTTTTCACATCCTGGTGAGTTGAGCGTACTTCCAATTGGTATTACAGCCGGTTGGGGTCTTGGATTGGAGTGCGCGTGCTGTAGCTCGCTCTATGCAAATGACGCGGTCACAGGCGGGATCGAAGTCACCTCGGTGAACTCCCTCGCAATCGCCTGTGAAGTCGAGGACGCCTGGAAGGAGAGGCCACAGTCCCCAGGGCACAAGGGTGCGTCTGACGCCAGTGAGAGCGGCGACGGCAGGGATGATGACATCGAAGTCGTCAAGTGCATCATCCAAATCAGAGGGCCGGTGAAAGTGGCCGCTCCTCACCAAGTCAAACTACACCGAGTGGTCCTTTGTCATGAAGATCAAGATGGAGGCAAGAAATCTGTGGGAAGCCATCGAGCATCCAGCCATTGCATGTTACCTTACAGGAAGATCGCCTCGTGCTGGATGCTATCACCAGCACCAAGCCGCTGGAGATGGTGGCGTCGCTAGCAGCCAAAGACACCACTGCTGTCGCCTGGGAGGCCGTCCAGTCGATGCCGATCGGCAGCGAGGCAGTGCGGAAGATGAAGGTGTAGCGACTGCGGCGGGAGTGATGGATACTATATGTCACATATGTGTGGATCCCGCTTATCAGCGTCACATCTTCCTCTTCCTCTATCTCCTCCCACCGCCGGTTCTCCTCTCCCTCCTTCCTCTCCCTTCACCGCCGCTGTGCGCTACCACTGGCTAGGGTTAGGAGCTTCCGGCTTTAGGATTTGGAGCTGTCGGGGAGGTCTCATGGCTGCCAGCCTCAGCCTTAGAAAAGGGGTGGTGCGGGGACCGCCCCTCGGGCGTCTACATTTAAGCAATACAGTACCATGCTTTATATCATTATCTGGCACCACGTTAATCGGAAAGATTATCAAAGTAAGAAGAAGAGAAAATAGAAAGGGTTATGGCGGTGTCATCTTCACCTCTAAGGAATAATCAAGCAGCGAACAGGATGTAGGGTAAACGGCAAAAGCTGGTTCCCTAGAAGACCTGGCAAAACAAGCAAGATTGAGTACTTTTGCCAGAAGTACTCAGCAAGTATCTTAACGTTGAAAAGTTAATGACATGTAAGGTAAATCAAGGAAAGATTAGGGTTTTTATGAGAAAGTTCTCTATATGCAAAGTGTAGCACCATCGGGGCTTTTAAAAAGAAAGTTGTTATAATAATAATGTTGTTTTGGCCCTGGAGGGGGAAATAAAGCCTCCCCTGCTAGTTCTCATATTTTAATGGCAGCGATAGTCAGGATCCTGCTTATTTAAGAAGCATGGGCATCCGCCCCTTATTTTCTACTTTTATTAAGAAAGGTGTGACTAATCAAACAGAGCTTTGACAATGTGAGTTCATGACCAAGAACCTCGTCTATTTGAATAGATTAATTAACTCTGCAAAGCCCGTAAACTTTAACCATACGATTGGGTAGCCCATACCAAGTCCTTTGGCGGTACTACCCTACAAGACCAACAACACTAGGGCCTAAGCAGGGGCCATTCAACGTCCAATCAGGGATAAACCCGGGAAAAGATGCATCATATCATGATATAAAAATAGGTCCTCTAGACCTCAACCAATGACCCATACCGGCCAGACTTGGGACTATGCGAAAGTCCTACTCCGGTTCATCTGTTACCCACCATGGCCCCTTGGGATGGTTTACTAGACTCTTTAGTGGGGTGTGAATCAAGTCTTTACATAAATAGGTATTCCCGAAGGCTATACCTTTTTGGCTCGTATGGTTGCACATATACACTGGAAAGACTTGCTCAATAAACTGGTTCTTATATGACCGAGATAACGTTGGATATGAGCTCCCTACGAGGTTACCCATCTTACCTCCCATTCCTCCTTAGCTTGTTGCTAATCAAGTTTTATATTGTTTCCTTTACCTAAACTCACACCATTTGTGTATCCTTGGAAGGATAAAGTTGGAAACAAAAAATGTGAAGTCTAATAAGCCTTGGTTACAAGGCTTTCCCTTAGGGTTTATGTTAGATTTAGTGATCGGTAGTCCACCAGGGGGTTACCCAAGTGGTAGATTTGTAGGCGGGGGAGATTGCAAGACCAAGAACTCAAATGGTAACACAGAGATGCAATGTTTAGACAGGTTCGGACCTCCGGAGAGTAATACCCTATGTCCTGTGTTCTGGTGGATTGCTGGTATGAGATGCGAAGAGTTGAGGTGCCCTCGGGGGGCACCCATGACCGCCTTATATAGGTCGACGACCTTGGGTTACAAGTCGGATAGGATCTAATCCTAATCGGTTGTTACAAGGAAATCAATCTGAGTTGAACTACAGCATGAATCCCATGATATCCGGGCGGAATCTGCTCGCCTAGCCTCCAAGCTAGTGCTCCACACGTCTTCATGCCTTGCCCCGCACACCATAGTCGGGTGGGGCCCACTTGTTAGGTTGGCCAGTATCCTGGTCGGTGGGGACCCGTCGGTACCCTTATCCCTCAAGCCCCCGAGCAATGTGGAGTCGAACAGAAGCCTGACAGATGCACAATGAAGCTTGTAATTTAATTGTCTGAAGTTGCGATTTCATCATAGGGATAGAGAGATTGCACGGTCCTCAAAAAAGAAAGAGAAATTGAAGCTTTCACAGGCGTATGACCAAATGTGCATGTGTATGCGACTGCCGAGCTCCGGGATGTCTGGCCATCCTGTAGATCGAAGGGAAGCACATGGAGGGCATTGCAAGACGCACTCCATATGGAGTAGCCCCCAAGCATTGAAGAGATTAAAGTAATCGGTCCAATGGTCAAGAATTCATGTAGTATTTGTATTGTTAGGTTTTAGAAATAGCGCCCAGCCCCCGAACGCGAGGACTAGTGGAGCCACAGAGGCACGCCGACCTGAAACAAGTGCCCAACCCCTGAGCGCGAGGACTGGCTGAGCCAAGGAGGCACATCGACCTAAAATAGGCGCCAGCCCCCGAGCGCAAGGACTGGCAGAGCCAAGGAGCACGTTGACCTGAAATGGGCGCCCAACCCCCGAGCGCGAGGACTGGTGGAGCCAAGGAGGCACGCCATGAGACTTAATAGAAAATCCGCGGATTCCGTCTATCGCTTGCGCTGTAACAGCGGACCCGAGGATTCCGTTGCTAGGTTTACACCGTCAACGCCTTCAAAAGCTGAAGAGGCATGGTTTCCTTTTCATTTCCATTCGCTCACCCGCAAACGCCACTGCCACCAACACCATAGCCTCTGCGCTTGAGCGCCCTAGGTCATGCCACCGCATCCGCAAGACACATCCGCCGCCCCTTTGCCCGAAAGCTGCAGTCATCGCTGCCGCACCGCCATTCTTTGCCGTATACAAACCAAGAGACCACCTACATCCGATCTGCGCCGCGAGGATTAGAAACCAAAGAAATGGTGGCAGAGCAGGAATCATACCTGCTCACCTACTGGGTGAAGTCCATGATGACTGAGGAACAGATCCATGCCCTCGTCGACAATAGCCTGCTCGGAGCCAAGTCCCTCCTGGATTGGAAGGCGACCGCAAGCTAGGAGTTCCCCACTGAGGACAAGACCGAAGCCATCATCTTTGCGGCATTCTTTGAGCAGGGATTTAGGATCCTAACTAGGGATTTCTTTCACGGGCTGCTAGAGTACTACAAAATTGAGTTAGTGCATCTGAACCTTAACTCCATACTCAATGTGGCTGTGTTTATCCACTTTTGCGAAGCTTTTCTTGGCATTCCTTCCCATTTCAATCTGTGGAGATATCTCTAACAACTAAAGATTGTGTCGACTAAGGGGAAACCAAGATTAATCGATGGTTGTGCATTTTCACTACGACCAAAGAGGGTTGCCGAGTACTTTGCTCTGAAGCTCAAGGATTTGAACAAGGGGTGGTACAAGGAATGGTTTCTTGGTTCCAACCAGAAGCCTGAGCTGCCACCTCGCATCAAGTATGCGCCTGTGACAAGGCCGGAATGCTCGAACCAGCCGACCTCTGAGGAGATTGTGTAGGTCAACCAGCTGCTAAAGGAGATCACCGACCTGAAGGGATGTGGGCTCATAGCAGGAGCTGTGAGCATCAATTTTTGCTGAAGGTTGATGCAGCCAATCAAGGATAGGGTCCATCCGACATACGATTACTCGAGTCCGTTGGATTTGACCTAGGAGGTACAACAAAAGGTTACTCAGGAAGAGGTTGCCGGCTAGGTTTGCGAGTTCTTCGGTGGTGTCATCAAGAACAAATGCTGCCCTAAGGCATTCTCTGTCAAGAGGCCAGCTGAACTAGTAAGATCTTGATTGCATTGTTTGGCTTTCCTGCTTTGCTTTTGCGTCTTCTCTAACTGATCCTGTTGATTGACTAGAGCCGTGAGTTTGAGTTCTTCTACCCAGCACCGCTTCCTGGAGGGGCCGACCGACAATGACCCAAGATCTGCCCCACCATCAATGTCGAGCAGCCACCTGCTGCCCTAGATTGGGAGTCGGACTTGTCCTTTGATGTCTCCGACAATGATGTGTTGGTCCAAGGCAGCGGGATGGAGGCTGGGAGTGCTACTCCTACTAGGTGGCAGATGCGCCAGGCCGTTCACAAGGTGGTTGAATCCAAGGCGCCATAGGCGAAGAAGCCGGAGGCAGAGGAAGGGAAGAGAAGGAAAACAGGGTACACCAAGACCAAGGCGCCAGCTGTGGCAACCACCTTTCCCGCTGAAGCCTCATCCAGAGTATTAAGTGATGACTCCGTGTCGCCCAGCCCGGCCGTGAAGAAGAAGAAAGCCAAGCTCATTGAGACAATTGCTGCCGATGTGGAGAATCTGAAGGAGCAGCTGAAGGCAGACATCTGTGGGGGAAAGTAGAAGGAGCCGACCCTACTGCCACTAGCACCTCTTCACCTAAAGTTTCGAGCGAAGAAGAGCACACTATGAGTATGGTCATGGCGTCATTTATTGTTGAAAGTTTGTTTGTATATTGCTTCATTCTTTATCTGTGCCACACTGACCAAGCAGGGAGGCGGTGACGAAGGATGAGCGAAGCCTGTAGGAAGTCAGCGTTGGGACCTAGGGAGAAGGTTGGGTTCTTGATGCGGCCTTGGGAGCTGCATCTTCTTCTTCTACCCAGGCTGGACACAATGGCGACCTGGTGGTAAAGCCTAAGAGGCTCGAACAAAAGTCTCCATCACGCCAAGATGCTGCCGGGGACATTGCCGTCTCCACACCTGGGGCCACCGATGCTACCGCCGCAGTGCAGATGGAGGAGACTCTCAGGGAGGTGCCGTTACAATGCCGACGTCGATGCCCACGTGGAAGATGATCACACCACGCTGGACTTCTCTGGGACAGCCTTGGTGCAAGATGTGGTGGATGACAAGAAGGATCTTGTCGTCCTGAAGGAAGCTTCGGCCAAGGTCGGGGAGGTTTTATACGTATGTTGGTTGACCTAACTTGATGTTGACTTTCATCCCTATCTTCCTTCTTTGAAATGTTGGAGTAACTTTTGTACAGAATCCGGCTGAGCGTGCGCACAAGAGGGCGGACACCATCCATTGTGCCAAGGAGTATCGCCTCAAGGCTGAGCGTCTGGAGGCCGAGCTCAGGAAGGCCAAGGAGGATGCCGTAGAGCAGCTCCAATGAAAAGATTGGGTGCTTGAGGAGTAGAAGAAGATCACCAAGGAGGTCCAGGGTGACCTTGATGCCATACTGAAGGGTACATAGGTATCTTGTTCGTGATAGCCCCGATCCGGGAGGGTAATGCTAATTCTTCTATTCTTGTTGTGTGCCTTGCAGATGCCGAGAAGAAAGAGGCTAGCCTTAAGAGAGACCTCGAGGAGTGTGAAGCTGCTAATGCTTGATTGCAGCAAGACCATGACATTGTCGTGCATCGTGTGTATGCTGTGTCACAAAAACTTGCCTATGAGGCTAGCTTGTGCAAGGATATGGACCGCTGCTTGGTTGCAGCAATGCACAGTCTTCAACATGATCAGGTGATCATTGTAGGGTTGGAGGTGAAGCTAGAAGACCTTCGGTCAGCCACGGGCTACATGATGGACATGGTCTAGCCCGAGGCCAATCGTGCCGAGCCAACGTTGCTGTTGGACCGTCTGAGGAGTGCTCCTGGTTGGCTGAAGGCATAGATGAAGGAGACCGCTGTGGAGTGCATGAAGAATGTCATTGTGTTTCTCAAGATGCATTTCCCTCGACTGGCCGTGGAGTGCGTCAGAGCGGGGGGTTGCCAAGGGCTTCGATCTTGATAACCTTCCAGAGTTGGCCGACCGGTATCAATAGGTTGCAGAGGAAGTAGTCAAGGAGTTGGACCTGTAATGGAAAAATTATGATGTGTATCAATCTGTGCCATGAGACAAGTAAGCTAGTCAATTAACTCGTGAATATGGAAAACATCAATCCCTCCTTTGGTGTATACGATAGGATATCGTGTAGATTAGGCCTGTAGCCGCTAAGCGTCCAACCTTGCCTGGCCAGCACTCTGCTGGGAGTGGATCTCGAGCTTGTGGAGGGGGTGGACGTAAGATTGTCTGGGTTTAGCGAGCTAGGATGCCATCCACACGAGTTAGTCGTACTTGCCATGAGAGGGGTAGGAGAAGGGGTGAGACCCGGAGGTCGGCGCGTAACGGGGCAAGTCCCTGAGCGTAACGATGAAGGTGTGGTCTATGATCAGGTTGCACAACCCCTGAGTGTGAGTAAGAGATCGAGTAAGAAAGTAAGAAGGTAGTAGGTATGAAAAGAACCTCTGAGGTTTTATTTACTCAATGTAAAATGTAAAAAGAGTACATAGCTTTTAAGTCCTAAGGGTAGAAGCACCGCAAGTGTTGGATGTTCCAAGGGTTGGGGACGCTTGAGCCGTCCGCCCACTACAGCTGGTAAGTGCCAAGCTGGATGACCTCTTTGATGATGAATGGATCCTCCCAGTGGGCTGATAGTTTGTGCATGTTCTTGGTGGACTAGATCTGGCGGAGCACTAGGTTACCGATGTTGAATGAGCATTCGTGGACGTTCCTTGACATTCTTGTCATGGTAGTGTCGAATCTGCTGCTCATGCCACACGTGCTGGATGAGAGCCGCTCCGTGATGTTCTTACAGGCTGTCAATATTGACCTGTCGACTCTTTTCTACTTCACCCTTCTCATAGTATGGGATTCGTGGAGCGCCGAAGGCCACGTCTGTTGGCAGCATAGCTTCAAAGCCATAGACCAGGAAGAAGGGATTATAGCTGGTAGCCTGACTCTTTTGGGTTTAGAGGCCCCAAATGGCATGGCGTAACTCACGGAGCCATCCTGTGGCATACTTGGATGCGTCGTCAAAGATGTGAGACTTGAGGGATTGGAGGACCATCCCATTCGCATGTTCGACTTGGCCGTTGCAATGTGGGTGAGCTACTAAGGAGTAGTACACATTGATCAGGTTATCCTAGTAGAAATCCTAGAACTCAGATCCTGTGAATTGCTTGCCTAGGTCAGTGATCATCCTATTGGATACCTTGAAGTGATGGCTGAGTTCTTTGATAAACTGAGCGGTTTTGGCCGACTCTGTGCTAGTGACAGCCTTGACCTCGATCCACTTGGTGAATTTGTTGACTGCCATGAAGATGTGGGTGTATCTGTTCGGAGCAGTCTTGAAGGGGCCGACTATGTCTAGCCCCCTGCATGCGAAGGGCGAAGATGGTGGGATTGTGCAGAGAGCTTGAGCTGGAGGTGCTGCTGCTTGAAGAAGAACTGGCACCCTTTGCACCTCTAGATGAGCTCTTTTGCATTAGCGATAGCGGTTGGCAAGAAGCTTGAGCGGAACGCCTTCCTGACCTAGCTGCCCAAGGTGGCATGGTTCCCGCATGAACCCGAGTGGATTTCATGGAGGAGTTTGATGCCTTCGTTGCGGAGGATGCACTTCATTAGGATGCCGGTAGATGTGGCCTTCCTATACAATTCCTTACTAATTACAATGTAGTTGGTGCTACGTCTTGCTAGTTTTTTGTGCTCGGCTTTATCCTCAGGGGACATGTTGTCAGTGATGAATGCAATAAAGGGTGCTTGCCAGTCTTCCTCCACCTGGATTATGAGGACATCAGCAGACGCTAAGTCGGCCTGAGGTTGGGCATTGCTGTCAGCTTGGTCTGGGTCCAGGATCTTGATGGAGGGTTTCCTTAAGTCCTGGATGAACATGCCGGCTGGGACCTGGGCGCGCTTCGAGTTGAGCTTGGACAGGACATCGGCGGCGACGTTGTGTTCACTGTGGATGTGATGGAATTCAAGACTGTTGAAGTGTGCCTCGAGTTTGCAGACCTCAGCGCAGTAGGTGTCCATGGTTCCCTCGGTGCACTCCCAGGACTTGTTGACCTACTTGATGACAACCTTGGAGTCACCATACATGAGGATGCGCTTGATGCCGAGCGAGGCGGTGATGCAGAGCCCCTAAATGAGGGCCTCGTACTTGGCGCCGTTGTTGGTAGCCTTGTAGTGGATCTGGAGTACATACTTGAGCTGCCCTCCGTTTGGGGATATGAAGAGGACCCCAGTGTTGGCTCCCTCAAGATTGAGGGTGCCATCAAATTACATTGTCCAGTGTTCCAACCTTTCCAGGTAGGGTGGGTCTTGAATCTCAGTCCATTCAGCGACAAAGTTGGCCAGTATCTGGGACTTGATCGCATGACAATGGTAGAAGTCGATGTCAAATTCCCCCAGTTCCATGGACCATTTGATGACTCGGCTGTGGACATCCCTGTTGTGTAGGATTTCACTGATTGGGTAGAAGGAAACCACCCGGATCTTGTGTGCTTGGAAGTAGTGACGTAGTTTACGGGAGGTGATCAGGATTGCGTAGAGCAATTTCTGAACCTACGTGCAGCGGACCTTAGAGTCACTTAGGACCTCACTGACATAATATACCAGCCTTTGTATCATGTGGGCATGGCCAAGTTCCTCACATTTTACGACTAGTACCATGCTCACGACATGTGTTGTCGCGTAGATGTACAACTGCCGCGTTTCTTGGTTGGCCGGGGCTGTCAAAATGGGAAGGGTTGAGAGGAATGTTTTGAGTTCCTGGAGGGCCTTGCGGGCCTCTTCATCCTACTCAAACTTGTCCGCCTTTGTGAGCAGCTTGAAGAAGGGGAGTCCATTTTTGCCGAGCGTGCTGATGAAACAGCTAAGGGCCTCCATTATGCCTGTGAGCTTCATGACGTCCTTTTTGCCGGCTGGCTGCACGATGTTCCTGATGGCATCAACTTTGATAGGGTTAGCTTTGATTCCATGTTGGCTAACCATGAAGCCCAGGAGCTTTCCAAATGGGACGCTGAAGCTGCATTTGCCCGAGTTGAGTTTTTATCGATAGGACCAGAGGCTGTGGAAGATTTGGGCGAGGTCAGCGATGAAATTTTCTTCATCTTTGGTCTTGACAACTATATCATTGACGGATGCCTCTATGTTTTTGCTGAGTTGTTTCTTGAGGAAACCCTGGATTGCCTTCTGGTAGGTGGCGCTGGTGTTTTTTAACCCAAAGGTCATGGTGTTGTAGCAATAGATGCCATAGGGCGTTATGAACGTGGTCTTATCTTGGTCGGCGGGGTTGAGGGCGATCTAGTGATAGCCCGAGTAGTAATCGAGGAAGCACAACAGGGTGCAACCGGCGTGGAGTCCACGACTTGGTCAATGCGGGGAAGAGGGAAGGGGTCTTTAGGGCAGTGTTTGTTAAGATCGATGTAGTTGATACACATTCTACATTCACCAGTTTTCTGCTTTGCAAGGACTAGATTTGCTAACCAGTCAGGGTGCTTATATTCACAGATGAATCCGACAGCTAAGAGCTTATTTAGTTCTACCCTAATGGCCTCCTTGCGATCTTGAGCGAAATGGCAAAACTTCTGCTTGACCGCCCTTGCTGTCTTGCTCAGCTCCAAGGGGTGCTCAGCCAGCTCCCACGGACACTGGGCATATTGGATGGTTTCCACGTGAATATGTCCGAGTTGTCCCAGAGGAAACTGGTGAGCGCATCTTCCTCTATCCCGATGAGGGCCATCTTGGCAGGGTCTTCCAGGCCGAGGCTGATCTTCTTTACTTGCGGGTTGGGCTGCAGCTCCATGGGCATCAGGTCCACCTCTGGAATCATCAGCTGGTTCTGGTCCACCTTCTTGGACTAGGAGAAGATCATGGTGGTGTTGGCTAAGTACTCTAGGGTCTCTACAAGCTGCACGGCTTTCGTGTCGCACTTGTAGGACGTTTCAACGTCATTGTAAATGGAGAAGATGCCGTTTGGAGCTGGCATCTTGAGGATGAGGTAGGTATGGTTGGGAATCACCATGAACCTCATCAGCATTGGCTTGCCAAAGATGGCATGGCAGGAGGTCCTGAAGTTGGCAACCTCAAAGGTGAGGTGCTCGGTGCGGTAGTTGTCAAGGGTGCCAAACGTGACCAGCAGGATGACACTCCTGATAGGATAGGATCCTTTTGCTGGGTACTATGCCATAGAATGGGTCTTCGCAGGGAAGGAGCCACTCAAAGTTGAAGTCCATGAGCTTTAGGGTCTCCGTGAAGATGATGTTGAGGCTGCTGCCACCATCGATCAACACCTTGGAGAGGAGGACTCTGTCTATGGTGGGGTACACCACCAGCGGGTAAGACCCAGGGTCCGAGATGTGCACCCGGTGATATTCCTTGGAGAAGGTTATGGGTATCTCCGACCAGCGCAGATACTGGACTGGTGTGATGGAGATGAAGTGCACTTCCCGCTTTTGCATCTTGTGCTTGCGATTTCTGCAGAAAGTCTTAGGCTTGTCGATGATGATGTTCACCTCCTGCTCGACATGCTGGAACTCGTTGTTGTCATTGCCGGCCCCCTTGTTGGCATCAGGGTAGCGCTGGTCAGGTGCTCTTCTCTGCGTTGGTTGTCACGGTCGTCGCGGCGGCGATTGTCGTGGCGATCATCGCGACGATCGATGTCACGGCGGTTATCACAATGATTGTCGTGGCGGTCGTCCTAGCGTGGCTGCTTGTATTCTACTCGAGTGCTGAGTTCTTTATTCAGGACTGAGCAGTCACGGAGATTGTGGCGTGTATCCTCGTGGAAGGGGCATGGGGCGTTCAGCGTATCATTGAATTCTTACTAGAGAAAGGTTGTTTTCCTTGCGGGGTCAGCTTCGATAGCGAGGACTTCGGGGGCCCTCTTACGAGGTCAGGAAGGCTCTAGCCTGGGTGGGCACTGGTTGTCTTGATGGGTCGGCGGTTCCTTGTCATCGTTGTAGCGGTGCTTGCCATCCTGAAATTGGACGTGCACGGTCTCATCTATGTCGGCGTGAAGGTTGACGATCTGCATCATGTGTCCAACCGTCTTGGGATTGACCTGGAACATAGTGTGGAACATCGAGCGGTTCTTGACGCTGGCCAGTGTGTTGCGGCTGTCGAAGAAACAATTGATGTACTCGCGAAGAGTTTCGTTCTTCCACTGGCGGACTTGGTTGAGGTCTTGCATGCTTCTGGATCGGGCGTATGTAGCGTGATAGTTCTGGGTGAAGGCTCTGGCAAGCTGGTCCCATGAGTCGATGCAGCCTCGCAGGAGGTTTTCGAGCCATTGGAGAGCTGCGCTTCCCATCACCAGCGGGAAGTAGGCGGCCATTTGGTCATAGGTGCCGTGCGCAGCCTTGATCGCGGTGAAGTATGTCTTCAGCCAGATCTTCGGGTCGGAGCGCCCGTCGTACTTCTTGTTGATGGCTGGCTTGAAGGTGGGTGGTCACTAGACAGCCCTGAGGCGGGTGGTGAACGCGGCAAACTCATCGATGTCCATGTCATCGTCTTTCATGAGGTGGTAGCGTATCGGCAGGGCCCTGGGGCGTGCACTGTTGTCATGCTGGGGTGCGTTGTAGGCATTGCCAAGGGTACTGTAGCAAAGGTCGTACTCATCGCAGCAGCGTAGCTCCTCCTCTCGGCGGTTGCGGGCCTCCTGCTCCATGTAGCGGTTTGGCTTATTGCCGACCCCTGGAGCACCAAAGTCGCGGTCGTACTGGGCGTGCCAGCGGAGCTTCACCGCATCCCACTCCTGGCGATGGTTGTTGAGCTCACCATGGAGGTCGCGGCGATTGTGGAGATTGTCACGGAGATCACGGTCAGGTTGCCGACCAGGCCAACCGCGACATTCACAGTCTCCTCATCCATCGCGATGACGGTTGTCACGGTGGTGGTTATCTGGTCAGCAGTCGTCGTCATCGGGGTGGTGGTCATTGCTTTGGGACTGGTCCACCTCCTCCTCTTGAATGGGTTCCAGCCGACCTCCCCTGTGGCAGCCATGATTAGGTCGGCTGCAATCGGATCTACTCTGAATAGATCGGCTTCAGGGAGACAAAGACCTCCCTGGCAGGGTGTTGCTGTTCTTATCGCTTTCATTGTAGGAGTTTGGAGTTAGGGCGAAGTGAGGGACCTGAAACTCACCTTAGCCCGGAAACTGGGTGGGTTCGGGTGGGTCATCAGATTGGATTTAGAACGATTGCATGAGTTTTTTGGAAAACCCGGCAGCCAAGTTCTTGAGGCCAAAAGGGGTGCTGGGAGGGACCTACGCCAACCTTCCAGGGTGCAGTGCCACCTCGGAGAGGTTGATACACTCAGCAATGGTGTTGCTGATGCGATCTAGCCCCACGATTAGATCGGAGGGCGTGGGTGGGTGGGTGGGTTGCTGCGAGGATGTACAGGAACCTCTCAGAGAGAGAGAGAGAGAGAGAGAGAGAGAGAGAGAGAGAGAGAGATCGCCGATCTGCTAGGCAAGCGGCGTGATGATTCTCACGTGAATTCCTTGCTCTATCAATGCAAATTTGTTGGATGCCAAGCTAGCGGTGGACACTGAGTTGGCAATGGAGGTGGTGGAGTTGGAGTCCACTAGCATGCTCCCAAAGCGGAGCTGGATCAGATTGATGAGGAAGTTGTTCATGCTCTTAGGGAAGATGATGCCGGGGCAGGATGCCATCGAGTTCGCTGGGGAGGATCTCACAATTACCCCTACCTGGCATGCCAATTGTCGGGTTTAGTGACCGGCAGTCCACCAGAGGGTTACCCATGTGGTAGATTTGTAGGTGGGGGAGATCGCAAGACCGAGAACTCAAATGGTAACATAGAGACGCAAGGTTTAGACAGGTTCAGGCCTCCGGAGAGTAATACCCTACGTCCTATATTCTGGTGAATTGTATTGCTGGTATTGGATGCGAAGAGTTGAGGTGCCCTTGGGCGGCGCCCCTGCCTTATATAGGCCGACGACCTAGGGTTATAAGTCTTATGCAGCAAATCGTCTGATATGGACCTTGGAGGGCCTAGCTTGAGGCCCGTGACTGATGGTGGTAGCCTCTTAGTCCAGGATGTTGCCCCGGCCCAAGCAAATCCACAGCTGGAGAACCAGCCCGCGATGATGAGTAATCTAAGTGCTATGTCTTTTGTAGCAGCGTTGATGCAAGATGTCATATCATCTTTGACTGACGTTGTAGTGCTAGCCCCTGAGTGACAAGCACCCGAAGAAGTGGCGGTGGCTACCTCTAGCACCGTGGCTAATCTCGTAGCCCCCGAGCCAGAGGTGGAAATTGAGCTTGGCGCTGGAGCTTCATTGTTTGCTATTTCTTCTCCGGCACCAACGCAATGTGGCGGTGGAAATTTCCGGTGCCGTATGCGATGCAAACCCAAGAGCCGAAGACGAACATCGCGCCTGCTTCAAATGTGACGATTGGCTTGATGAAAATTAATAACAAATGGCCAAAGTAAATAGAATTTAGACAAGTACAAGTTTGGATCATATTGCCAGGCTTCCTAATTCTTTCACAAATACAAGCATCGCACTCAACAAAATATATTATTACAGAAAGACAACAAAGACATATTAGACCAATTCTGCAGAATACTTGTCACCTTCAGTTCAAAGGAAATTACATCATGGGAAAAATTAATGATGAATGCATGACACAAACCCTGTTGCCTAATAATGATGAAACAAATAATGAAACCTAGCTATATATGACTGGACATCTAAACTGAGAACTGATGATAGACTTGATGCTTTACATTCAGGCTAACAGTTTCATCTTTTTCGTGTCTAGAAGAAAAGTGGACACAAATTTTCAGAATATCATCACGAACCCTTTTCAGTGCTTTCTCATGCATAACTGACTTCTCTTCAATTACTTCCTGCATTGCTGCTTCATATCAATCAAATAATAGAGAGTTTATGTCGACTTCTGAGTCCCCTTCATCTGTTTTATTCCCTTCCCCTTCTATGGAGTCTGCAACCCACTCCTTAAGTGATTCTTCCCCAGATAACTCTACATCTTCGACCACCTGGACCATGGTGTTCATAACAACCTCGCCTACAGAGTACTTGACTGCAAGGATGTTGTTGTCTCTAGGCAACTGATCAAAAGAGTCTTCAACAATCATGTCCATTGTGTCCGGAACCAATTCGTCTGCCAGTCAGTGTTGTCCCCAGGCAACTCATCGAAGGAGTCTTCAACGATCAGGTCCATTGTGTCCGGGACCACTTCATCTTCCTGGTCAGTGTTGTCCCCACACAACTCTTCGAAGGAGTCCTCAACGATCAGGTCCATGGTCTTCAGAACCATCTCGTCTTCCTGGTCAGTGTTGTCCCCAGGCAACTCTTCGAAGGAGTCCTCTACGATCAGGTCCATAGTCTTCAGAACCACCTCGCCTGCCTGGTCACCGTTGTCCCCAGAAATGGAGTCTTCAGCGATCATGTCCATGGTGTCTGGAGCCCCCTTGTCCATGGAGTGCCCGACCACGTGGTCAATAATGAACTCATCTATGCAATCTGCATGCGGATTTCCTTTTTAGTTGTACATAAAACTTAATGCTACTGAGTTATGGGCAACTAGCAATTACAAAGTTTAGTTTACAGACTGAAAACAGAAATACGGCCTACGGTACAACACAAGAGAGAGAATTAACATCTAAGCCCTAACAGATTTGTTGCAATCAGTGGTTAGGTACTGAATTGCCCACGGCAACCCTGATTTCTCACTACAAAACAATTAATTTCATAACTGCTAAAACCTGAACCTATTTGCAATTTCATAAGTACTGAAAAACACAGATCAATCAAAAATCTACACTAAACATGGGTAAATTAGTTTAATATTTGCAGTGGATAGAATGGGCAGCAAGTCATGGGTAAACCTTGGGAGTGTATCCTGCTGGTGCACGGGTGACCGGTGCAGACATGGGATCGACCTTGAACCCATGCGCCCTAATCATCATTCACCCAATCGCAGATGAAACTGGGCACACAGAACCGATCCATGGAGGGGAGAAGGGGGAGGAGGTTGCTGTACCTTGAAGCGGGTGAGGAATCGACGAAGCTCGCGAGAAGGATTGGATTTCGGTTGTGTGCTTCGAACATGAGACGAGATGAGATGGGAAGGTCGCAGAGATAGCGGATCGGAAGTGAAATTGGCTGGAACGGGTGTCAGGAGCCGATTTTTACAGGAACCACCTAAATCTGCGTAGCAAAATATGACAATTGCTGCCAACCCTTTGGAACTCCTGCCACAAGAACTGAGCAACCAGCCGATGTTTTTCGGTTCTTTTCGCGGGTAAAATAGATGGATTTCCTTCCCATGATCTCATTTTAATCATCTATTTTTCCACGGTATGCAATGTGGTTGCTGGAAAACATAGATTAGCGACCACAGGGGTGGCTAGATAATGACAGGACTTAATCTCGTCATCGCCTACCCTCCGTACCCCTTTGCCGAAGGTGGAACCACCCCACGACGACCACATGTTGCACGTGGTCACTAGTTTCAGGTTGTTAATATTCCTTCCTGTTGTAGTGGAACCATGATTGATGAGAGATTGACTAGAGAACCAAAGAAGAAGGTAGAGGGAGAACGATGGAGGACTCGTAATAGACAGAGAAGGGGGAAGTTATGAACGAGGCAGAGGTTGCAGTGGAACCATGATTGATGAGGGATTGACTAGACAGCTAAAGAAGAAGGTAGAGGGAGAACGATGGAGAACTCGTAATAGACAGAGAAGGGGGAAGTTATGAACGAGGCAGAGGTTGCAGTGGAACCATGATTGATGAGAGATTGACTAGACAACCAAAGAAGAAGGTAGAGGGAGAACGATGGAGGACTCGTAATAGACAGAGAAGGGGGAAGTTATGAACGAGGCAGAGGTTGCAGTGGAACCATGATTGATGAGAGATTGACTAGACAGCCAAAGAAGAAGGTAGAGGGAGAACGATGGAGGACTCGTAATAGATAGAGAAGGGGGAAGTTATGAATGAGGCAGAGGTTGCAGTTCCAAGAAAGATAAATGTTTTGCAGAAAAGACCTTCCTGAGTAACAACTGCATCTATCTGTTCATGTACACCGGATTGTCTTCTTGAACTACAGTTTATCGGACCGGAATTTCCTATATAACAATGATATTTAGCTATTCATGGGCACATTTATCGCTTGTTTAAATCCTATGGCTTGTATGCCTTGGAAATAAAAACCAATTAAACTTTGTATTGTGTGGAGCAGTTAGTTTCTATAAAATAAATGTTACCATAAAATGAAATTAATGTATTGGAAAATACAAAAGCGCCATTGATGTGTGTTGGAAACCGTGAAATGAAATTGATTTATTGGAAATAGCACGATGATGTGGCACTCATGGAGAGATTGGAGGAGAGCTTTATGATTTTACATTTCTTTGCGGGGCAACGGAGGGATGTCCTCATCCATGTTTATATTATTACGGTATTACCCCGTTCTCTTCGCTTGTCGAGTAAGCTATTTCTTCATTTCTGCAACCACCAGAAAATCCTAGTCTGGTAGCACACCTCTTTCTCTCCCCATGGAGCCATTGTCTCCTAGAGCAATGGCATATGGCACATCCTCTAATGAAGAGGAGAAAGCTCCAGGGCTGATGGATCCGGAGCTGAGTGATTCATTGTCTTCTAGAGCGATGGCAGACACATCTCTGACATCGCACCATCCGCAAGTAAGCAGAGGAGGCTGTGGTCCGGGGTGTGGAAGCACCGCCACTTGCCAGGGCATCACTGTCCCCAAGCGCGGGGCTCGAGGAGGCAAGAAGGGACCACCACCATCCTTATCGGTCGGTGGCAGTCCATCTCTACCATCCTCATCGAGCGGTGGCCATGGAGCGGCGCCAACGTCCGCGAGCGGTGGCAATGGAGGGATGGCCTCATCCGCTGGCGGCAGCTAAGAAGGTCCGCCATCTTCCACAGGCAGCGGCTACAGAGGGACGGCCTCAGCGGTGGCTAGCTGCATCAAGGCCCTAGATGCACCATCGACCAAGAAGCAGCGCCTCGATTAGTGGTACATGGTACTAGTAGAAGAAGTAGTAGAAGCAGTAGCATCAGTAGAAGAAGAAGAAGAAGTAGTGGTAGTAGTAGTAACAATCTGTTATCATCTTGGATCCAGATCCCAAGTAGATCCCGCGGTTTTATCTTCGACATTAATCCCATTGTGATGCAATTTTCTTTTTCTAGTAAGATAGCTTTAAATAAGTAGCACTATTATTGATAATCTTACATCTGGTCAATTCAAAAAATAGAGCTACGGACTTTCCCCCTTCCTCAACTGTTGTTAGATCCACTGCTTACCAACACCACATTTACAGGCCACATCATACATAGTCATAGATCCAACACTCAGAGAATATTGTATTTGCAATGGATTATATATAACCAGTCTCACAAGTTCCTACATCAATACTTAAGGTCTTAGAGAGAACAAGTTTAAATCCGTAGGAAAAGGGTAGGGGGTACATCCATGCTACATATTTCATATTCCTTTAAGCTTCCTTAGATATGCAACATAGTTTAAGTTTCCAATCCTAAAACCTAGAACTTCATCAATATAAACTAGAGCATGAATTAGTGCACTCTCTATCGCTTCACATTGACGGTCGCATGCACTTCCATAAATCTTGAACAACGAAGAGGTAAACTCATATGCCCCATAGAAAGTGAGATGAGCCTGGAGCTTGAAATTTTTGGTGCGTATCGGATTTCCATCGGTGTAACTATAATTCAACACATCCAAGGCTTGATCCAGAATCACATGAAAGCTCTTTGCCGCAATGGTTTGACCAAAGATATCATAAAAGAAACGTGATGAAAGTTAAAAAAATGTAACATAACTCATAAAAGAATGATTAGATATGTTCCATACCATGTCATGAGAATTGAGCTGACAAAGCCTCTCAGTAGTCATAGTCACATTGCTTTCTCCCTCCTCGAGCGCCTTTATTCGAAAATATGAGAAGTCTGGCACAAAGTACCCTTGATCCTTAAGCTGTTGTAGACAGACCTCCATGGCGGACTTTTCAAAAATGCTCCTAATTGGTGCTTCTTTACCCCATGCGGTAATTGATACCATTGGGATGGCCTATCCTGGTTGCATCAAGTTAACCTGTCCTCCTCAAATATGTACTTGAAAAGAGATCTTTACTCTCATAAAATTCTTTGCACCAACAACTTCGGATTGCACTAAAGGAGAAGTACCACCTAAAGCTTCGAAAACATCTTTGAGCCATCTAATAGGTTCGATATGCTACATTGTATCTAAGTATATTTAGGAATTATTCATGTGTCGCACCAAAAAAAATAATTACAAGAGGGAAAGAATATTACTATGTTGGGCATCGATCCTTGGCTTCGATCGCCGGTAGGCAAGTCAATGATGCAATTAGGGAACTAAATTCCTGGGGGGTGAGCCAACGGTGTCTCCTCGAGAATATAGTGTCTGCTGCCACCACCATCATGGCCAAAAGAACGACCACTAGCCATAGTTAGCGACGTAAAGGCACGGCGGCGGAGGCGCGGCCGACGGTGCAGTAGAGCCCGGAGAGGAGGGGCCCGGCACCGAAGCCCGCGAGGGAAGAGGGCACGGTCAGCACCGCGGAGGCCTAGCGGCAGGAGCCTGCATGGGAGGGGAGGGGGCGCAATGCTAGATCCGATCTGTTGAAATGCCTAACAATGGACTTTCCCCCTTGTCCAACTTTACACAACTGTTGTGAGACCAAGAAGGCCTATTTCTACGACTTTCATCCGATCAGTTCGAAAACATAGCAACAGACTTCCCTCCTTCCTTAGTAAAGATATCTTGGGCCATGTAAACATAACAACCACAAATGTAACAATGTGTGTTACAACATAGATAAACATGACCGTTTTTATTATCAGCACCACATTCATAGGCCACAACATACATAGGCATATATCCACTAATGGTACAAGCACAATGAATCCAATTGTAAAGGAATGAAGGATACATAGGCCTACATCCATTGTCAGTACAATGGCACACTCTAACGAATGAGAAGCACGACAAACATAGGCATACAAGTGGTGCATCGACATCCTACTACCATCATGGCAACCTCACGGTAGCACGGAATTTAGCAAAACAGCCATCCTGGCAGAGATACTCTTCTAAAGCACGATGCCTTGCCCTAGTATCCCACAGCCACACAGGTGAAATGGTGATGGCATGCGCATGGAACACTAGGTCACGAGTGGTCCATTTCCTGTGACCAATCTGGCAACAAGGGCAGACCCACATACCATGGAGACAAACATAGTTGAGCCTGGACTGCTGAAGCCAAGCCAACACAGACCATTTCAGCACATGCGATTCATCTGGTTCGATGAGGACTGGTCGCGGAGGTGGCATTTCAACGGGCAGCAACAGAGGTGGAGGCCTAGCTGTGAGTGAAAAGGTGGTGCCATGAGGTTCAACTGATCCTGAGGTGCCATTGCCAGTGGCTAAATCGGAGGTGCCATGCAGACACGGTGTTGCTGAGGTGCAGTTGCCGGTGGCTGAAGTGTAGGTGCCATCAGAGCTGGCTGCTACTGAGGTGCCATGGGGGTAGGCTACTCCCGCTTCTCCAACTCCTCCAAGTTCCATGCTCCATCTCTTCCATGTCTAGCCATTCTCCACTACATACACAAATGAAGAACAAAGGCACCAAACGCTTACAATGTTGACCATATCAATACCATGCATATATAGTAAACAAGATAGAAAAGAAAATGAGCTCGCGTACCTCCAATCGAATAGTGCAAGATGGTGAACCGATGAGTGTATGCGTTTCCCTACAAGAATGTTGTGCACCCGCCTATTTATTGGGCACTATGGCGGGCACACGAGCTTGGTGTGGCAGGCCAAAGTTGCAATGAAAAATGTGAGATGCTCGTAATATATTCAGGCCTAAGCCTGCCATGAATCTAGGTCAGAATCTTTAGTGTTGCACATCAATTACATGTGTGCACGACGGGTGTCACGGGATGAGCCTGTCGTGTGCATTTGTACATTTCGCTGGACTGTCCAGCATACAACATAAGACATTCATGTGAGACAAGTCATGCAAGATTATGAGTGATAGGTTCCGTTTTGATAGTGAGTTTAATGTAAGAAAGATGTTGCCACTGTTCATTTGTTATAGTTATAGGCATCAACTACATCTGTTGTCATCTTGGATCTAGATCCCTTTGCGATGCGGTTTTCTTTTGCTAGTAAGATGGGTTTAATTAAGTAGTATTATTATTGGTAACAATTTCATCCGGTCTGTTCAAAAATTAAATAATGGACTTTCCCTTTGTTGAACATAGCAGAACTGTTTTTAGACCAAGAAGGCCTATTTCTTGCACTTTCATCCGGCCAGCTTAAAAATAGAGCAACAAACTTTCCCCCTTCCTCACAAAAGTTTTTTCCGTTGTGGATGCTTTACACAACTGTATGGCAATGACAACATAACAATCACAAATGCAACAATTTGTGTTAGAACATAGATAAACATAACCATTCTTATTACTAGCACCACATTCATAGGCCGCATCATAAATAGGCATAGATCCACTATTGGTACAAGTTCAACGACACACTCAAACAAAGGAATCCAAATAGAACAATGCAAGATGGTGAAATAATGAGTAAAGGCACCGCCTATTTATTGAGCACTACGGTGGGCACGTGAGCTCTGTGTGGCAGGACAAAGTTGATATGAAAAACATGAGATGCTCAGAATATATTCAGGCCTAAGCCTACCACGAATGTAGGTAAGAATCTTTAGTTTTGTATATCGGTTACATGTGTGCACGACACGTGTCACGTGATAAGCCTGATGTGTGCATGTGTACATTTTGCTGGACTATCTGGCATACAACATAAGACATTCATGCGAAACAATTCATGCGAGATTATGAGTCATAGGTTCCCTTTTGAGTGTGAGTTAAATGGAAGAAAGATGTTGCCACCGTTCATCTGGAGAAAGAGAATAATTGTTTTCATGTTGCACAAATCGATAATGTCGGATAGTCCTTATGTTGTCAGACGCACAATGCATTATGTCATGACTAGTCCAACTCATTGGTGGTGCGTGGCTGAAAAGGTTTGCCAAGGGCATGGATTCGCACTAGATGATTCTCGCATGCCAGCGAAGCCTGAAAAACATGAACTGGTCGATGCTACTAGGCCTAGGTGGAATATGGCGGACCATGGTCCCGCCAAAGGGTGGGAATCAAGACTGGTAATGGGTGTTCATGACCGCCACTGTAGGGACGTGTTGATTCAAGTTTGGCAACAGGCATTCATGACCACCACTATAGGGACGTGTTGATTCGAGATAGGTAACGGACATTCACGAATGGTCGTTTTGGATTGACACACCCACCTATAATAGGCAGTGTATCCACAAGTCGATCATTGTCATTTGCAGTTATGCTATTACACACCACCATGTTCCCTGCGTCGTAGGTCGACTTCTCAGTCTCAAGCGCGGAAGCAAAAGGAGAAGGAACAATTGGGCAGTGCAAGGAATCTAGTACATTCATGATCAGAGGCTGTGAATGGAGGATACGTTGCTACCCTACGGGTATTCATGATCTGTGGTACCCTCCAGCAGGACTAGAAGGAATTTCTATCATCCTCGTTCTGATCAACAACGCACAAAAGGGTCTTGTTGCTATGAATACACATACTCACATATACGCTCCAATGGTCAACCATGTGAATGCTTGCATATAGGTACGAGTCTTGTTCCATGTGGGGGTTGGAGATGCAACGGATTTTGATGATATGTTTTGAGTTCAAGATTTAAAGGAACTTGAATTCAGGAATGGAACCTAGAACATGGCTTTAACTTCCTCGTGGGGCATCATAAGATTGAGCATGTGTGGGACCATTCCAGTTGCATAAACATATACTGCACTGTTACGGTATTGGAGGACGGCTACATTGAAGTTTTGCCTCCATCAGTAGGCAGACGCATGTGCACAACAATTGTAGCCCAAGCCCTTGTGGACATCGTCTTTGACATAGTTGGCCAGGTGATTCAACCAAGATGGGCTGATGTGGCGACACTGTCTTGTGTGATGGAGGCATTGCTCTATGGCAGTGGAGTGGAGTCAAAGTCAGAAACTATTTTAATTAAAGACACTAACCCTGCTGGTTTCTTGTTGCTGATCAAATACGGCTATGAAGGATCACTCCCAGATGAGGCTGATTTGTGGGACACCCCTGTCAACGCCAGGCCCATGTTACTCTCACTCGCTGACATATACTATGTCGAATGGTTGAAGCTGCACTATGCATCAAAGATGTGGGACTGTTGGGATACGAGGTAGGCTACACTAACGCAAATCAAAATTTCTACCTCGTAAAACCAGGAAGAACTGCCATATAAGGATCACGGGATTACCACTCGACGCACTACTGGTGCGGAAGATGTAGATTTGCGTCGATGCAGTGAAGACGATCAACGTAGTCGTACGTAGTTGATCAACGTAGTCATACGTAGTCGATCACGTCAACGTCCAGCAGCTCCTCAGCAGCTCGTCCACGTGCAGCAAGATCGCCCTCGGGCCGCGCCTCGTCGTCGCCTCGTCGTGGCTCGTCGGCGGCTCGTCCAAGTGCTGCAGGCGCAACACCTCCAAGGTATCCGCACGTGCAGGGAGGAAGCGTCGCAAGCCGGATTGCTACATCCGTGAGTTGCAACAAGCGAGGGCGTGGGAGGCGCAGCAGATGTGTTTCACCAAAAGGTGTAAACCCTAGGGCGCCCCCACCCCTCTATTTATAGAGGTTCCTGACAGGCCTCTGGGTCCGAGGCCCATTAGCTCTTCTAAACCTAATCCAACTCGGATCAGATCCGAATTGGGCTTCCAGCCCCTTAAGTGTGTGACCCTATGGGTTCGGATATGTATAGACACGGCCCGAGTACTCCTACTCGGCCCAATAGTCGGTAGCGGCCTCTAGCAAGACGTGCCAACTCCTATACGCACATGAAGATCATATCAGACGAACCATCACAACATAATATACATGCTATTCCCTTTGCCTCACGATATTTGGTCTAGCTTCAAGCCGATCGCTCTTTCTCGATCCTGTGATTCGGAATCCCTTTGTAGGTTAACTCTTAACCGTACGTAGAATGGCCATGCATTTTTGGATCCGATCACTCGAGGGGCCCAGAGATATCACTCTCAATCAGAGAGGGGCAAATCCCATCTTGATTGACCATGTCTCATAGCATGCTTCTTGACAAACCCGAAAGCTACCTTTATAACTACCCTGTTACGGCGTAGCGTTTGATAGCCCCTAAGTAGGTTGATCCACATCTTGAATACATGCGACAATCTCAGGTCTAAGGACAAAGCGTATATGTTGTTTAAAGAGAGAACTACTTCTCGTGTTGGGTCAGTCCTAGCACATGTCTCCACATGTGTCCACATTATTAGTTCAACATCTCCATATCCATGACTTGTGAAACATAGTCATCAACTAATACATGTGCTAGTCTAATATTCATGTGTGTCCTCACATGAACTCCGACTAGGGATAACTTTAGAATAATCATACAAGTAAAGAGTTTCACATACAATTCACATAATTGCAAATCAATTCAAGTAGCCTTTAATGGATATTCAATGAACACAATATATAAATCATGGATACAAATGGAATATCATCATCGCTATGATTGCCCCTAGGGCATACCTCCAACAGTCTCCCACTTGCACTCGAGTCAATCTAGAAGGTACCTAATACCCATAGCTCTTACATGCGCATCATGCTTAGCCTGCGGGAGTGGTTTTGTCAACGGATCAGAAATGTTCAGATCCATGTGTATTTTGCATATCTTAATCTCACCTCGGTTAACGAAGTCTCGAATGAGATGAAATCGCCGCATTACGTGTTTGTTCTTCTGGTGGTTCCTTGGCTCCTTTGCTTGCGCAATTGCCCCATTATTATCACAGTAGAGATTCAACGGGCTGGACGCATTCGGGAACACACCAAGCTCAATGAGGAAATTCCTTATCCAAACACCTTCCTTCACGGCTTCCGAAGCCGCGATGTACTCAGCTTCTGTCGTAGAATCGGCCACCGTCTCCTGTTTGGAACTCTTCCAACTAACAGCACCACCATTTAGCGTGAACACAAATCCTGATTGTGACTTTGAATCATCTCTGTCGGTTTGGAAACTAGCATCGGTGTAACCTGTTACAATGAGCTCCTCCTCACCTCCATAGACGAGAAACATATCTTTAGTCCTTCTCAAGTACTTAAGAATGTTTTTCACCGCTGTCCAGTGACTCTCACCTGGATCAGATTGGTGTCTGCTTGTCATACTTAGCGCATATGAAACATCTGGGCGAGTACTTATCATTGCATACATGATAGATCCAATAGCCAAGGCATATGACACTCTACTCATGCGATCCCGCTCATCAGCAGTCGAAGGACACTAAGTCTTGCTGAGATGTATGCCATGTGACATAGGCAAGAACCCTTTCTTTGCCTCTTCCATGCTGAACCGCTTCAACACTTTGTCAATGTAAGTATCTTGGCTTAAACCTATAAGCCTTCTCGATCTATCTCTATAGATCTTAATGCCCAGAATATATGCCACTTCCCCTAAGTCCTTCATCGAAAACTATTTTTCAGTGAAGTCTTTACGGACTCAAGCATAGGAATGTTATTTCCAATCAGTAATATGTCATCCACATATAAGATTAGAAATACTACAGAGCTCCCACTAACCTTCTTGTAAACACAAGACTCTTCTTCATTCTTGGTGAAGTCAAAGCCTTTGACCACTTCATCAAAACGAATGTTCCAACTCCTAGATGCTCGCTTCAATCCATAAATGGATCTCTGAAGCTTGCATACCTTTCCAGCATTTTTCGGATCGGCAAAACCCTCGGGCTGTATCATATACACGTCCTCAGCTAGGTTTCCATTCAGGAAAGCTGTCTTGACATCCATCTGCCATATCTCATAATCGCAATATGCAGCTATAGCTAGAATAATCCGAATGGACTTAAGCATCACTACGGGCGAGAAGGTCTCGTCATAGTCAACTCCTTGAACTTGTCGAAAACCTTTTGTGACAAGTCGTGCTTTATAGATGTGAACATTTCCATCCATGTCCTTTTTCTTTTTATAGATCCACTTGCCCTCTATGGCTTTAACGCCATCAGGCGGGTCAACCAAGTTCCAAACTTGATTGTCTCCCATGGACTCTATTTCGGATTGCATGGCACTCTGCCATTTTTCGGAGTCTGGGTCCATCATTGCTTCTGCATATGTCGCAGGCTCACCATTGTCGAACAATAATATTTCCCGCATTTCGCGGAGCCTTGCCGACCTTCGTGGTTGTGGCGGTGGTTCTCTTGCCATGGGTATCTCAACTTGTTCTGCTACGTTAGCATCACTCATTGATTCTTGCCCGATCGGCTCATCTTGAACTTATTTTCTCCTTTGAGAAACTCTTTCTCTAGGAAAACCCCGTTCCGAGCGACAAACACTTTGCCTTCTGATCGGTTGTGGAAATAATATCCCAAAGTTTCCTTTGGATATCCCACGAAAATGCACTTATCCGACTTGGGTGTGATCTTGTCCGACTAAAGTCGCTTGACAAACACTTCACATCCCCAAATCTTTAGAAAAGACAAACTAGGAACCTTTCCAGTCCATATCTCATATGGTGTCTTAACTACGGATTTAGATGGTATCCTATTAAGTGTGAAAGCTGCTGTTTCTAGAGCGTATCTCCAAAATGACAACGGTAGGTCCGATTGGCTCATCATTGATCGAACCATGTCTAACAAAGTTTGATTACGTCGCTCGGATACACCGTTTCTCTGAGGTGTTCCAGGCGGCGTAAGTTGTGGAACAATTCCGCAACTCTTTAGATGATTGCTAAACTCGTGGCTCAAATACTCGCCTCCACGATCAGATCGTAAGGCCTTAATTTTCTTGCCACATTGATTTTCAACTTCATTCTGAAATTCCTTGAACTTTTCAAAGGTTTCAGACTTGTGCCTCATCAAGTAGACATAGCCATATCTACTAAAATCATCAGTGAAAGTTATGAAGTATTGGAATCCTCCTCTAGCCGTCGTGCTCATTGGTCGGCATACATCACTAAGTACGAGTTCAACAAGTCTACTGCTCTCTCAGGAAATCCTATGAAAGGCGTCTTGGTCATCTTGCCTAGCAAGCAAGCCTCACATGTCTCGTATGATTCAAAATCAAACGAAGTTAGAAGTCCATCAGAATGGAGCTTCTTCATGCGCTTTTCACTTATATGACCCAAACGACAATGCCACAAGTAGGTAGGACTCAAATCATTAGGCCGAGGCCTTTTAGCACTTACGTTACAGACAGGTGAACCATCAAGATTTAAAACAAATAATCCATTCACAATGGGTGCAAAAGCCATAAACATATCATTCTTAGAGATCACACAACCATTTTTTTCACTAGCAAATGAATAACCATCCTTCATCAAGCATGAAGGAGACAAAATGTTTCGACTTAAACTAGGAACAAAATAACAATTATTCAACTCCATAATAAATCCTGACAGGAGGTGGAGTTGCATCGTCCCGACGGTCAACGCAGCAACTCTTGCATTATTGCCCACGCGGAAATCAACTTCTCCTCTTTCCACGCTTCTACTTCTTATCATTCCCTGCATCGAATTGCAAATATGAGCAACCGATCCGGTATCAAATACCCAAGAATTAATAATTGTATCAGCGAGAAAAATGTTGTCTATAACATTAACAACAAGCGTACCTGAGGTAGAAGTACTCTTACTTCCGCCATTCTTCAATGAAGCTAGGTACTGCTTGCAGTTTCTCTTCCAGTGACCAAGTTCGTGACAGTAAAAGCACTCTTTGTCTGGAGCAGGTCCAGGTCCAGCTTTAACCTTGGGCGCTGGGTTTGGCTTGGACGTTCCAGCCTTGCCCTTCTTCTTCCAAGAATTGCCCTTCTTCTTAAAGCTAGGCTTGTTCTGTATAGCCATCACATGGCTGGTACTAGCGCTTTTCTTGATGTCAGCCTCTGCTGTTTTAAGCATGCCACACAGCTCATTCAGACCCTTCTCCATCCCATGCATATGGTAGTTCGAGATGAAGTTCCCATAGCTAGGCGGAAGAGACGAAAGAATGAAATCAGTGGCCAACTCTTGGCCCAGTGGGAAGCCTAGCTTCTCCAACCGTTGAGTGTAACCAACCATCTTGATTACGTGTGGTTCTACTGCTGCGCCTTCTGCTAGCTTGCTCTCCACAAAGGCCTTAGACACATTGAACCTTTCAGTCCTGGCCTATGTTTGGAACATGTCTCTAAGCGCCACGATCATATCGTGCGCCTCATGGTTTGTTTCGAATTGCATCTATAGCTAGGGTTCCATGCAAGCAAGCATAAGGCAGCTTACTTCGAGGTTAGCATCACATGCTTTCTTGTAAGCATTCTTAGTAGCAGCGGGTGCATCATCAGCAGGTTCTTCTGGTAGTGGGTTGTCTAGAACATCTTCCTTTTTCTCAGCCCTGAGAACAATTCTCAGGTTACGGATCCAATCCGAGTAATTTGTTCCATTCAACTTGTCCTTCTCAAGGACCGAACGCAAAGCAAATGGTGTAGTGCTGCTAGGTGCCATTTAATCTACAACAAAAGTAATGCAAAATACACTAAGACAAACGTATCCATGATAGAGCAAATCACATTAAACTATTTTAACAGAATCTACTCCCACTAAAATCAATATCCCTCTATTGAAACTTAGTGATTCAGGATCCACAACTAACAAGTCTACTAGTGAGCTTTAGCATCACCGCTAGCAAACAAGGTAGATCGGTAAGCAACTTCTTGCTAATCATATCACATATGACTCCTGTTGTTGGGTGACATCTCTATGTCTCGGCGCCCAACCTTTATGCCCCAAGGTCCTTAACCGTTAAGATAACCTTGTTAAGCAAACCAACCCTTATGCGTGTAAGTGTCCGACACAAACCCATCTAGTCAAGGAAAACTAGTGGTACCCTAATTTCATAGACCCACCACTAATTGTAAGAGACATGGGACGGTGCAAGTTTTAGTTGGGAGGGCATACTAACTTAAACTTTGTGAGGGATCGTTCTACTTCTAACATCACATCATGCAGAAAGTAAAACATAAACAGAATAGCATTCACACAGTTGTGACACAGTATGGCCCGTTTTCATATGGTGATCTCCATCTCCATAGAACCTGTTCACCATGGTGATCTCCATCTCCATGTTCCATGTGCGCCATCCTCCTGGTGATGAGTCCTCCAAGAACTAGAACATGCCATTACACCTAATAGCTAGTAAAGAAGCTAGTAATGAAGATTACATAATTGCTTGGATCATCACAGATTGGTACGCAGACCATTAAATACAATAAAGTGACAACACATATGGCTCCTGCCGTGTTGCCGTACGCGCGACACGCAGGTCACGAATGAGTTACACACATGCATCACATACACAAAGGGCCATACTGATCACAAGATACATACATCCTGCAAAACAGAGTTAAGCGTCCTAACGTTCCAAACTTCGGATGCCCGAAACTCCATCTTCCAAGCCGAATTTGGGAAATCTAATTTCGCCGAAAACGGCAGAGATGTTGAATTTAATGTGTAACTTTTTCTGTAGATCAATTTTCATATAAAATTCGTCTCGATCCGAGATCGTACCGAAAAGTTACGGCTGATTTACCGAAGCATACGCATACGGCAAAAATCCCGACCCCGGCAGTAGATCCCATCTACTATTGCACATCTAATGCGCCTGGCATATGACCTCGGATTTCGATTCGACCAATCATATTGATCTTCGCTCACTTCAACTGGAATTATGTGTATCACTTAACTCGGATGGTGGAAACCGACTGGTAGGAGTATGTCATTACACTACCATTGCAGCAAGAGCACGAAACCAGGACATAGATCAAACTAAAAACTCGCATATCTCCATATGCACACATCCCGAATCCAAAACTAAACAGCTACGGCTCTGATACTACTGTTGGGATACGAGGTAGGCTACACTAGCGCAAATCAAAATTTCTACCGCGTAAAACCAAGAAGAACTGCCGTATAAGGATAACGGGATTACCACTTGACGCACTACTGGTGCGGAAGATGTAGATTTGCGTTGATGCAGTGAAGATGATCAACGTAGTCGTATGTAGTCGATAAACGTAGTCGTACGTAGTCGATCACGTCAACGTCCAGCAGCTCCTCAGCAGCTCATCCACGTGCAGCAAGATCTCCCTCGTGCCGCGGCTCGTCGTCGGCTCGTCGTGGCTCGTCGGCGGCTCGTCCAAGTGCTGCAGGTGCAACACCTCCAAGATATCCACACGTGCAGGGAGGAAGCGTCGCAAGCCGGATTGCTAGATTCGTGAGTTGCAACAGGCGAGGGCGTGGGAGGCGTGGCAGATGTGTTTCGCCAAAAGGTGTAAACCCTAGGGCGCCCCCACCCCTCTATTTATAGAGGTTCCTGACGGGCCTCTGGGTCCGAGGCCCATTAGCACTTCTAAACCTAATCCAACTTGGATCAGATCCGAATTGGGCTTCCAGCCCCTTAAGTGTGTGACCCTATGGGTTCGGATACGTATAGACACGGCCCGAGTACTCCTACTCGGCCCAATAGTCGGTAGCGGCCTCTAGCAAGACGTGCCAACTCCTATACGCACACGAAGATCATATCAGACGAACCATCACAACATAATATACATGTTATTCCCTTTGCCTCACGATATTTGGTCTAGCTTCAAGCCGATCGCTCTTTCTCGATCCTGTGATTCGGAATCCCTTTGTAGGTTAACTCTTAACCGTACGTAGCATGGCCATGCATTTTTGGATCCGATCACTCGAGGGGCCCAGAGATATCACTCTCAATCAGAGAGGGGCAAATCCCATCTTGATTGACCATGTCTCATAGCATGCTTCTTGACAAACCCGAAAGCTACCTTTATAACTACCCTGTTACGGCGTAGCGTTTGATAGCCCCTAAGTAGGTTGATCCACATCTTGAATACATGCGACAATCTCAGGTCTAAGGACAAAGCGTATATGTTGTTTAAAGAGAGAACTACTTCTCGTGTTGGGTCAGTCCTAGCACATGTCTCCACATGTGTCCACATTATTAGTTCAACATCTCCATGTCCATGACTTGTGAAACATAGTCATCAACTAATACATGTGCTAGTCTAATATTCATGTGTGTCCTCACATGAACTCCGACTAGGGACAACTTTAGAATAACCATACAAGTAAAGAGTTTCACATACAATTTACATAATTGCAAATCAATTCAAGTAGCCTTTAATGGATATCCGATGAACACAATATACAAATCATGGATACAAATGGAATATCATCATCTCTATGATTGCCTCTAGGGCATACCTCCAACAGGGACATGGTGTGTGAGAAAACTATGTCCACATTTCTACGATGGGCATTTGAGACTAACTGCACCGAATTGCAGGAGAAATGCATGTCTCTCATAGCGCTAATTTCGTCGGAGGGAATTCTCATAGAGGATTTTGTGTTCATGTGTTACCACCATCCCGAAGTGATCAAGAGGATCCGCGTGCTTGCTTTAAAGAACGTCGAGTAGAGATTAGGAGGCCGCCAGCAGGGTCCACTATAGTTTTAATGCATTATTTAAGTGTATTTTATCATCTAAATAGTCAATACGGTACATTAATTTGTTGCACTGAAGTATATTTGTAATGCAATAGTCAGAACATCCTGCAGACATGAATCTACTAAGGAGGATAATCCGTGGAGTGCTCATCAATGCCATAATGTCATGGACTGTACCAGACTCCCTTTTGGAACTGCTCATCTACATAAGCTCACTAACACTTGGGTCTGAGTCCCAAGTGGTCCAACGTGCCAGTAACCTAGGTCTCGCGGCGGTTTCCAAAGAGTTTCGTCTCCCGCTATCAAGCATAGAGGCGGGATCTGAAATTTTGAATTCCCCGCTCCTCCTCCGAGTCCTCCCCCGTTATATATAAATAAAAGAGGGAAGCCAAGCCTCCCACATTATGCTAGGTAATTCCAAAATCAATCCCATCTCATCTTCCCGCCAAATAGCCCAATTAGATCTGCAGCAGCGGTAGCAAGCGCGACCTCGGCAATGCCAAGAAGCTAGACTGGTGGCAGGCTACCTCAGCTACGAGTGGCGGGCTTCCTCGGCGACAGGCTTGAAGCTGTGAGGTGGTTCGAGGCCGTCGCTCCATCAGCTTCCCCGAGGCTACCATTGGCGAGTACCGTGCTCGACTATGTACGAAGATGACCGAGGAAGCGACACATTCCCGAGCTGCTCCATCGAGGTGGCATTCGGCACCTCCTTCTCTTCATCTTTGTCAGGGCAGCGGTCACCTCCTCGTATTGCTAAATTCAATTATTAGATTGCTTTCCCATACTCTTTGGCTTTCAATATTATAGTTGCATGCTTTTGTCAATGTGGATCTATTGTACCCTATTGCGAGAGTTGGTGAAAAATTACTGCTCCACCAGATCCCCTTTATCTTTCACCTTTTCCAATAATTATTTTTATGCCAAGTCAAATTATTTATGTGGTTTGTAGAACTTAATAGATGAAATTATTATATTGCTTCCCCATGCTCTTTGGCTTTCACTATTGTAGTTAGATTGGGGAATGTGGATCTGCTGTACCTTATAATTACTGCTCCCCTTTATCTTTCACCTTTTTTGATAATTATTTTTTTGCTAAGTCAAATTATTTATGTGGTTTGTAGAACTTAATAGATGAAATTGCTTCAGTTTGCGTATGATCTCAACCTTTGCCACATGTTCTTGTTTATTTGTTTGCTCTTAATTTATACTTAAACAAATGCATCAAGTGGAGCTTTTTTTAGAACTTAATAGATGAAATTGTTTTAGCTTGCAGATGATCTCAACCATTGCCATATGTTCTTATGCTTGTTTATTTGTCCGTTCTTAATTTATACTTAAACAAATGCGTCAACTGAAGTTTGACTATATCCTGTTTCAGCCGGCCAAAGTGTCAACATCTGTAGTCGCTCCTGTTCAGTCCAGCTCCAGGGTAACAAACTAAACACATGATGATTATTGACATTCCTTCTTTCCTTAGTTGACATCAATTACAAGATCACAATCTGATTTTGAATCCCCTATTGCTAGATGGAAGTTCTCAAATTAATGCTGCTTCTTACTAAAAAAAGCCTGATGAGGCAGCAGAGTACTCAAGAGGCTCTACCAAATCTTTATGCAGCAGTGTTGATGGGGAGCAAGTTGACGCTGACAAACAAGATGGGGTACAACTTCAATAATGGTTTATTGCTCACCAGCAAGAGTTAGCTACCTTGAAGAAGAAGACACGAAGAATCAGAATCAACTCTCAAATTGCAATCAGCCAAGATTGAGAACTTGAAAAAGGTAACACAAGATAGTGAAGCACTCCTTTATCGACTGCTAACCTATACAAGAGGAAGAGGTTAAGGTCAATGCTCTACTTTGTCTCTTGACATTATGACCTGGATGCAACTTTGTTAATCTCTGTTCTTTGTGAGACAGTTATCTTGTAATAGTTTTGTGATATGTGATGAACAATATGGTAGTGGTTGTCTCGATGGGGAACAATAATTTATTTTCTTGTATACATAAATATGTGTGTTCTGTTTATTATTTTGCCAACCAAATTAGAATTGAAATGAAATCAATTACTTGTCAGGTCCGATTGGTTAAATTTATATTTCCCTTAAGTGGGCTTAGCCCATATATAATTGGGACAAAAGTCAGCTTCATTCATAAATCGGGACTGAAAGGACCCCAAACAATTTGCACAACTTTTGGGCTCAACCCAACAACAAATGGGCCTATCGGAATCAATTTTGGGCTATTTGAACTACATTATCCTATGGGAACAAATTTGGGTTTGACCCAATAAGAAATGGGCCTACCGGAATCAATTGTGGGCTATCTAAACAACATTGGCATGTGGGAACAATTTTGGGCTCAACCCAACAACAAATGGGCCAAATTCATTTTATGACGAAACAATTTTTCACAATTGTCATACCACATCGGTTGCCACATCAGATTCTATCCATCGTGGCAAAATAGTAGGAACCAATTTATGATGTTTCTATTTGATGATTCATAGGCATCATAATCTTAGTGATGCAGCAAAATAAGGAATGTCACTAGTCACGGTTCACAACGCTTGACTAATGACGAAGGATTTTCATCACTCCCGCGTCATAAATCATGGTTTCTGATGAAAAAATACTTTGATGACACTTTTTGGTTCGTCATAGGTCAGAAGATTTCTTGTAGTGTGCGGAGAGTTTTGATCTATCGATAGCCGAGGCTTGCGGTTATGAGCCACTTTGTTAAAGCCCCTATGATTAGTCTTTGGATGGAAGTTAGTGTGATGAAAATGCTGGATGAAGGTCATGGACCGGATTCCATAATTAAAACCTAGGGACTGGTAGGGGAGGCAGTTCCCCCTCCAGGAACACAACTTTTATTATATAATATAATAATAACCTCTTAGAGAGTCTTTATAAACTCACCTTTTTAAATCCACTTTGCATATGTGAGATGCTTTAGGCATAGATTTTGCCCCTCAACCATATTCCTAGACCACCTCCCATATTGCACTTAATATACTAGTTAAGGTTGGAATTTGTTGAGTACCAACCATAAGTGTACCTAGTCTTCCATTCATCATACTGGTCTCCTGGTGTTTTACACCATCTTGTTAGTGGATGGGTGCCTGCATTTTCCTTCACTGCGCTAAGGTGAAAACCTTTCTTTTATTCAATTATACGCCTTTTATTGCTTAAAATACTGAACTGTGATGGTAGTTGTGTTAGCCTACTAATCCAAGGACTAATATAGGTGATCAGCGGGACTTTCGAAGGAAGGTTCCCAACAGAGCAATAAAAAATTTATAAATCCATATAAGCTGGCCCATACGCCTTAGGAAACTCAAAACCTTCTATTTTGCTCATATTTTTTGAATTTTTTTGAAAATATCCCCCTCATCCCCTCATATTCCCCTTATCTCATGCTTAACTGCTATTATATTACTCTGGCGGGTGTGGATCGTAAGAATGAAGTTTGAAGAATGATCCACAACATGAAAAATTGTGAAGAGAAAGTTTGACTAAAAAGCTAAAACTACTAGAGTAATTAGAATAAAATTGTAACAATATTAGATGTTTTGTAAAGTATAAGCCTAAAACCTCGTAATGATGTCTTTTTGATTGAACAATGTCTGATTATACCTAGCTAATAGATCCCTCCCATATTATAGGATCGCCTAGAAGTTGATTGCAAAATTGTGTGGATAAGGCTCCCTTTTTTGGGAAACTTAAGGATTCCCTCTAGTCCTTACCAATCTAAACCCACCTATAAAGATAAAAATCCAAAGATAAAGAAGATTTCTAGAAAATAACCACAAAATTTCTATATGGAATACGGGTTTAAATCCCCGTAAGGGGGGTAGATCCTAAAATAAATAGAACTTTGAACTCAAAAAACCCAGAAGTTGATTAAAGTGGGCCCATAACCCACAGATCCTAGAAATAATACAGAAAATTACAGGAATGGTATGGGACAAGTCTATACCCCTAGTGTGATAAGATTTGAAATCCTGGATGAATCTCAATGGAAAATATGAATGGAATCTCTTAAAGCTAAGGAAACAAAGTAGGATAAAAGAGATTCCATAAAACTAGAAAACCCTAGGCACTAGAATCCCTAGATTAGTAGAAAACCCGGAAGCCATTATATGAAGAGAAGATTAAAAAAAGAGAGAGTACCTATCGGATTTAGCGACCGATAGTCTACCAGAGGGTTATCCAGGTGATAGATTTGTAGGAGGGGACAATCGCAAGATCAAGAACTTGAATGGTAACATAGGGACGCAAGGTTTAGACAGGTTCAGACCTCCAGAGAGTAATACCCTACGTCCTATGTTTTGGTGGATTGTATTACTGGTATGGGATGCAAGGAGGTTATGTTGGGTTCTGTTTGCCTCAGGGGTTGTCCCTGGCTGCCTTATATAGGCTGACCACCTAGGGTTACAATAGGATAGGATCTAATCCTAGTCGGTTGTTACATGAAAAGTAATATGAGTCGGACTACAACAACTATCCCGCAATATTTGGGCAGAATCCGTTTGGCCAGCCTCTGAGCTTGTGCTCCACGTATCTTCATGCCTTTGCTGACGCAGCATTGTCAAGCGGGCCCACTTTTTAGGGCTGACAAGTATCCTAGTCGGTTGGAACCCATGGGTATTATCCCTCAAGCCCCCGAGCAATGTGGAGTCGAACAGGAGCGTAACGGACGCGCAACAAAGCTTGTATAGTACTTGGCTAAAGTTGTGGTGTCGTCATAGTGATGGAGAAGCTGCGCAGTTCTCAAAAAAGAAAGAAAAATTGAAGCTTCCATAGATGTATGACCAAATGCACATAGGTATGTGACTGCCAAGCTCCCAGATGTCTGGCATCCTGTAGAACGAAGGGAAGCACATGAAGGGCATCGCAAGACACACTCCATGGAGTAGGCCCTAAGTATTGAAGTGATTAAAGCAATCAGTCCAATGGTCAAGAATCTGTTGTATTTTTTCCATCATAAAAGTGACCCAAATGTAGCACCCAGCCCCCGAATGCGAGCACTAGTGGAGCCGCAGAGGCACCCTGACTTGAAATAGTCGCCCAACCCCCGAGCGCGAGGACTGGTGGAGCCAAGGAGGCATGCTGACCTGAAATAGGTGGCCAGCCCCCGAGCACGAGGACTGGCGGAGACAAGGAGCCACGCTAACTTGAATAGGCACCCAGCCCCCGAGTGCGAGGACTAGCGGAGCCACGGAGGCATGCCAACCTAAAATAGGTGCCTAGCCCCCAAGCAGAAGGACCAGCGGAGCCACGGATGCACGCCAATTCTAATACAGTGCCCAAGCCCTGAGCACGAGGACTAGTGGATACAAGGAGGCATGCCGACCAAAGTAAGGCACCCAACCCCCAAGCGCAAGGACAGGCGGAGCCACAGAGGCATGCTGATCTGACTAGTGGAGCCAAGGAGGCACGTCAACCAAAATAAGGCATCCAACCCCCGAGCCTAGGAGCCAGCCGAGTCAGAGAGGTATATATCATTTTCATTGTTTTACCCCATATATAATGTCTTATTTATTATTACTCTGTACTAATTAACGAATCTTGAACTATTAGCCCTCTAGATCGACGAACCGTTCGAAGCCCCGTGGTCATACAAGGGTGATGGATGGGAGGCTTGTCATCATATAAGTCATAGAAGAGGGCAGTCCGGTTGCTCCTGAAAAAGTGTCAAAGAAGTACGTGAGTCAGATCGGGGCAATCGTAAGGGACAATGTGCCCATATGCATCAAGGAATGAAAGGACAAAAGTACTAATCCATACGTGCTCCCGGATACAGAAAAGAATATGCTGTGGGAAGATGTCAAGAAACATTTCTCCTTTCCTGAAGGATATATTGAAAAGGATGTGAAAGCTTGGATGCTGAAGAAGATGGCCACACAATTCAAGACATTCAAGAAGATGCTGGATACCAACTACCTTAAGAAGGGCCAAACTCCAGATTTCGATGTGTGGCCAAAGTTGAGGGACCACTAGGAGGCATTTGTCGAATACAAGAGGAGCGAACACGGTGTGAATAAGGTCAAGACCAACACTAGAAATGCTGGTCAGAAGGAGTACCATCATCGTCTAGGTTGAGGTGGTTATGGCACAGCAATTCCCAGATGGAAGAAGATGGAGCAAGACCTGATCAATCGGGGTATCGTACCAGCAACTATTGAATGGCCCGATCGATCGAAAAATTGGTATTACGCTCATGGAGGCTTCCTGTGCCAAGAGGATGGGACGCTGATCTTCAATGAGACAATATGTTAGAAGGCCGAAAGGCTTATTAGGAACATTGAAGATGTTAAGGCTGGGAGGTTGAAGGTGGACTGAGAGAATGATGAGCTCACATTGGCCCTCGGGAACCCCGAGCACCCAGGATGTTACCGAGGGTTCGGGGTCGTTCCGTGGAAGTTTGCTTTCCGAGGCGACAAAGCCTCATATAGAAGCCGCAAGTGAAGAAAGGAACAGATCAAGAAGATTTGGCGGCGCATGCTAGATCCAAAGTGCATTCACTAGAAGTAAGAATGTAGGAGGAAATCAATCGTCGAGTGGCCCACGCAATTGTGTAGTTGGCCCAATCTGGAGCACTACCGGATCCAAACTTTGCAGCCCTTCTCAATGCCTCGGGAGGAGCTGTGCTTCTACAGGGCTCCCTGATCCGTAGACGCCAAGAATACCCGTGGACAAGCAACGGTTCGCTGTGGATGCCATCACGCAATGCACCTCATGTGAGCTGCATACACCGGTCGACAACCTCACCATTAAGGTATACTTATACATAATATTTATGCAATCTTCTCAATCGATCCACGCCTCAGGATCGGAGTTTAATAAATTCTTTATTTCTACTATATGTACAGGTGGCATACGGGAGTGCCTTACCAATCCTGGCAAGGCTAACAAGCCATGGCATGGAGGTTCCACCTAGCTACGCCAGCGTTGGCCTAGAGAAGCTTGCTGATAGCCAATATGAAGGCCTAGAGCTCGACCTCCTAGGAGGTGATGGGGAAAGGACACTAGGAGATGCGCTTCACGGGATCATTCTATGGCGCAAATGCTACATCATCATTCCCGGCATGGAGGCATCTCCTCAGAGCTCAAGACCGCTCCCCACAGATCCCCAGCGGTGACCATCTCCTCAAAGCTCAAAACTATCATCTCCAGCACAACCAGCTCCAAGACCGTTGCTTCCTGCTCGATCAAGATCTCCATCTCCACGACATCCTGGTGGTGGGAGCGATGACGATGACAACAACACCCCTCCCCGATCACCATCGCTGGGACTAAGAGCAGCCCCGATCAAGGAACCTGCAGCACCACTTAAGAAGTCACGACTACCACCTCCCAAGCCAAGACAAAGAAAGAAGAAAACAAAGGAGCCTGAAGTGACTCATGAGGAACGATCGGAGGCAATGACTCATGTGGAATGCTGGGCTGAAATGCAAACAGAGGCCAAGGAGTGGTTCAAGAAACAGGTTGAAGAAAAAAAGCAAGGGAGATGGAGCCACCACTAGTAGATCGAAGAGAATTAAATTTTTTTATTAAGATGCAAGAAGGAGCCAAGAAGAGGATACCACTACGGACGGGCATTAGTCAAGACTGATGAGAGGAAAAAAAGGAAAGGAAAGTTGTCTTCTAGTGGTGCTGTCCCCGACCTCGGGCATCTACCAAAAAAAGAAGCTAAAAAGATAGCAGCAATGCCCTTGGATCAACAAGCACAAGTATTGCAATTCATGGAAGAAATAGGTATGGGACTTGATGAATGTCTAGGGCAAGTTGAGCTGCTAGCTACACTGCCAGTTGGACCGAGATGGACCTTTGAGCTAGGCAAGTATCTGGTAAGGCCTGAGTTGGTACGGAAGCTATCAGCAAAGATGTACAAATTCCATCAATGGTACATAAAGGTGTCCGCTGACTCGAGGGAGATGTTCGGCCTTAAGGTAAAACTGGTAGATTTTTACGGTGAAGGCGAGAAAGTCCTGTGGCTAGAATTCAAGGATATATATGAAGTGTACCATCATGATGCTCTAGACGTCTCTCTGATCAGCACTTGAGTTTTGTAAGTATCCGTTTATCTACACGTAAATTTTGGCTCATATCATTATTTTTTGTGCGTGCGTCGCCGTACTAACTTCGTCTTCCATTTTATGTAGGATGCTAATTCAGACGTGCCCACAAGAAGTGTACCTCCAAAAATAGATACAGGATGCCGCGGACAAAATCTTGGTGGAAGTATACAATTTCCTATACAAGTAAGTGTGTGTATACCGTCTACTTTTGTTTTCTTTTTCCTTACGTTATTAATGTTAGTTAGCTCTAATATATATGAACATTTACATACGCAGCTACCACTAGATCCTCATTATAATTGAGCCTGAAATAAGCCACGTCACTATCTTTGATTCATTGAGGAAAGATCCGGTAGAGTACCAAAACATGCAAGACATGCTAGGCTTGTAATAATTCTGGACCTTTATCTCTATGCAAAAGTTTGTTCCTAAATTTTCACCTAACACTATATCATTCATTATTTTAATCCGCAGTGCACGGAGACAATTCATCAGGACACTCAAAAGTCCATTCAAAGAAAAACTTACATGGAACACAGACTTCCCGGTATGTATGAAGTCTGCACATTTTGTACATTCTATAACACGGATATTTTTTCCCCACTGAAGTGCTTAAAACTGTGAGCACATGCACAGTTTTGCAGGACCCAAGGGAAAGACACCGCCGCACAACTATAAAGTATGTAAAATAAAACTATAAATAGTTAATTATTTTCTACCTCCTTATATTTAATTGTTCGTGTAAAATTCACATGTTTTCAAATTATAGATGTTAAATATTCAACATGGACTCTTGAAGAACGAAAGAGTAGTGGCAATATGTGAAGGTCTCATTGGATTCCTGGTGGACGAGGTGGTAAATTCACAAGGAGAATTTTATTACGATGGACGAAATTTAGACGCTCTAAGCAACACCTCGACAGGAAGATCGTAGATACTTTTATTTTTATAATACGCTAAGATTTGTATAGTATGCTAAGAATTGTATATATATACTAAGAATTGTATATATAGTAATTGTACAAATACTAGTTTGATTGGTTTAAATACTAGTTTGATTTCCTTATAAAAAAAGTCTCAACTATTAAAGGTTAACTAAAGGGGTACGTACGTGATGCATGAAATTACAAGTGCCATGCAGGCGCCTGCATGGCACGCGCTTGAAATTTCAAGCGCTTAAAATTTCAAGCAGGACTTTAGTCCCAATTGGAAAATCCAACCGAGACTAAAGGGGGCCCCCTTTAGTCCCGGTTGGTAAAACCAATCGGGAGTCAAGGGCCTTGTCCCCGCCTGGCATGGCAGGCCAACCAACCGGGACTAAAGGGGGGCCTTTACTCCCAGTTGAAAGACCCGGGACTAAAGATCCCCCTTTTGTCTCGATTGGTTTATCCTGGATGGATTTTTAGGAGATTTGCTCCCTATCAACCGGAACTAAAGGCTAGTTTTCCACCCGTGGAATCACCATACCAAATTTAGAAAATATAGAAACATGGTCAGAGGTTATAAGGATAAAAAATCAATTATTCAGCATGGATGTGTGGACATAACCCTGACTACATCCAAGAAAACAAAACCCCTTCAAGCTACCTCACTTTAAGTGGGGTAGAACCACCATGAGAAGGAATCACAGACTGGCAACCCATGGTTGGTACCCCACCCATGGATGCCAATCCACAAGATAACTCAAGAATAGTACCAGGACCTATCAAATCCAGAATAGCGAATCATAGGGATGGTACATTTCGTACACACCACGAAGAGATATGGAGTCATCCAAGTAAAAGAAAAATCTTGGATGAATAATAAATTTCGGACCAAAGAATATGAAATTATCTAGAGTAAGGAAAATCTTGGACAATTGTGTAAGATTTTTAGATAGAAATTTCGGATCTTACTCTTACACCGAGATGGGGAATAATGGAATTTAAGATCCTAAGTCAAGTCTCCTTAAGTGGGGTAGTAACCTAGATGCAAAAGGATTTTAGAGACTCAAGAACTTAAGGATTAAAACAAAAGAAAGAAATAAGAAGTTCACTGAAGCTACCCGGGATACCCCCAAGATCGCCAAAAATATTTGGATAAAAATCTGGATAGATTCCAGGAATAATGGAAAATAAGTACGAAGGATGAAATTCCTGCTCAATGGGAACAAGAACAGAACATACTTGGCCATGAAAAGGACAATCAGAGAAAATTTCTTCTCCGAAATACCAATGAATACTCGGGCCAATGTCAACTGTTCCTAAAAGATACATAAGAAAGGACACCCTCCAAGAATAGGCATAGGGATGGTATAAGAAACTTTAGAAGAACACCGCAGAGCAAACAATATGGCCCAACCGTCAAGAGGAAGTCAAGACAATCCTAACCTTTCTTTTTAGCCCTTGAATCCCGAGGATGAGATTCCCTTTAGTGGGTAGATCTGTAACATCCCATTTTTTAGAGCATTTAAAAATATGGACTTTTTAAAATTTTTCTCTCATTACAACATAATATCTTTTCCCAAGTATTCAAAACTAATTTTACAAGTAAAATCTTGCATTAAACCGACATGTGTGATACATATGATTGCTGTCTTTAGAAAATCTATTCTAAATCCAACTCTCTGAATCCTAGAGATAGAACCTCCAAAAATTTATTTCCAAATCCTATAATTAATATTCAAGTTTCATTTGAATATCAATTACATCTAAAAGCCTACATGATCTCTATTCAATCCTAGCCTCCTTTCAAAAAGAAAAGTTCCATTTCTATGCTCTACTCACACTCCCCATCCAAACTTGATTTGAGTTTGAAATCCAAATCAAATCCACACCTAAAGCCCCTATCAAACAAATGCCAAAGCAATTTCTATGACTAATGGGCCACCCTCTCATTTTCCTCTCCCCTAGCCCGGCAGCCAGCTCGCCCTTCCCTCTTTTCCTTCTTCCAGCCCAGCCTACACCTCGCAGCCCAATAGGCCAAAGCCGGCCCATCCCGACCGTTGTCCTGTTCCTCTCCTCTCTCTTTGCCCCTTCTCTTGCTTCGCTGCTCCGACCACCAAACACCGCCGTCAAACCATCTACCCCAACGCAGCCAGCCCGCACCACCACGTGCCGCAGCATCCCCCCTCCTCTCCTCTCCCTTCCCTCTTCTACCCACACCAACACCACGCGCACCCGCCACGGTGTCGTGCCATGACGCTCGCGCGCGCAACCGCGCCAGAGCGTGGTCAGAGCCAACTGTTGTGCCGCGCATGCCGTCGCCCTGGTGCGTCCCCCTTGCCTGCCACTGCTGCCACCTTCCCACCACCATTGCACCCGTAGTAACTTCGACCTCATCCTCCCCACCCCTTCACTTCCTTGGCCGTGAAGAACCTCGATCGGGTGCACCGCCCTCGGCAGGCCTTGTGCGCCTGCCACCACCACAGCGCTGCCACGCCGCTGCCCAACGCGGACGTACCCAATTCCCACCTTGCCTCTGGCCACAAACCACTTCGGCCCCGCTGTCACACCACCACCATCCACTTCCCCTGTCCTCCCCTATCCCCTCCCGTTAGTGCTCCCCCCTTGCCAAGCACCCCACTGCGCCAAACCGCCCCTCGCCACCGCGCATCAACCCTCTTCCCTCCTCTCTGCTCTAACTGGTGCACGCGCACCTCCTACTATCCAAAACCACCTCCCGCTCCGCTGTAGATACCCCCTGCCACCTTTCTTTCTCCCCTCTTCCCCCCCTCGCAGTACAAAACCGGCTAAATAAAACCAGCTGCCCCAATCCTCACCGCCGTGCACTCCCCTTGCTACCTCCTTCACCGCCAAGGAACCCCATCCTAATCAACCCAGGCCAGCCACCTCACGCGACTATAAATGGGGGTGCCCTCCTCTCACTTTCCACACCCCAACTCGAGCTAAAGATCCCAAGAGCTCTGCTCTCCATGGTCACCCCTCTTCTCCCCTTCCTCCCTCCCCTACAACACCACAAATGGACTCCCCACGAGCTTCTCTTCATCTTGGTGCAAGCTGCACCACCGGTGGTAAGTCGGAGTGCCAGATTCGCATGCTCCAGCGAGTCTGGTAGACATGTTGGCACCGCCTGGCCTGGCGAACCAGTACGCTGCCCCCCTAACTTACGTCTCCCTTCCATTTCACCCCCATCTCCCTTCTCTCTCACTTAACCTGCTAGGTGGGCCTGCACCTAACGGCGCCCATGCCGTCCACCCTCCTACTCCCCCATCACTCCATGAACCCGGCCCACATGAACCCCACACATAGCCACTCCCTAGTCCACGACCCATGGACCACGGGTCCATGCCACAGTAGCCAGCGGGTCATGCTGCCTGCGTTAGCCTCCCCAAAATTGCTACGTGCACCCAGCCTTGTGTAACCCAAACATCACTTCAAGCCCTTCCTAAAAATTGACCAAAAATCTAACAAAATATTAGAAACCTACCCATGCCTTCATCTACCCTTTTTCATCTCAAATATGTCCTATTCATATTATTCTACTATCTCTTAATAGAAAATCCCTTTTTCATGTACACAGGGATTCACATATGGCCGAGTCCTCTTTCAAAAATCCCCAAAAATTTTGCAAAAATACTACATAGCCATTCAAGCCTATTCAAGCTTTTCTTTTCTATAGTTCTCCTCATATGAGTCTTTCTTCTGTCTTTTACTATGATCTTAGAGTGCAACTTTATTAGGAAAAGATGCCGCACCACCTCCAACCACCGTAAGGCTGAAGGCCTCGGGTCAAAGCTGAGTGCGTCGTGCGGCCTTTAGCCACTATTACCCGCGACTGCAACAGCACCCAGCAGACTGTTCCTCTACCCTATAATCACCGCTAACAGCTATCACGACCGCATATCTACTTGATCTTGCCTAGGCCCCACCTGTCACTAGGTGACTATTACTAGCACACGTGAAGCGGTGTCCGTAAAGCAAGATCTCAAGGTCTACTCCTCAAACTTGTTGAGGTCCACCCACTGTAGGGCTGAGCCCCGAGACAAAGCTGAGCTCATCGTGCAAGTTTCCTAGCCCTAAAATCCACTTCCGCCATCCAGCACCCAAATCATATCTAAGATCCATTCGAGCTGCTGCCCGATTAAGACCCTAATCCTTAACCCAGCCCAGCCGTCATGCCGCCCAATTAAAATTTCAGATATCATCCTGGCATAGCCGTTATGCCACCCAATCTAAGACTCCAGATACCAACCCACCTAAGCCATTATGCCATCCGATGAAAATCTCAATTATTGTCCAAACCTAGCCGTTGAGCTGCCCGACCAAAACCCTAAACAACCCTAGGGAATTAATCATTAATTTGACTACAATTTCTTGAAAACCCAGCCACTAAATTCATTAATTAATTAGAAACTCATTTCTAAATAATTAATAAATTATCCTTCGAATAACCAAGAATTCACCTTTAATTATTAGGTAACTCCCAGAATACTCATCCCTTTCCTTTCTTTTGATTTCTTAGGAATTGAATGTTGTATTGTTTTATTGATTGTTAGTTTATATGCTATTATTAGCTGGAGATGACTAGACTCTGCTCGAAGTTGAGGATCCAGAAGACGTGAAGGGAAGAACCCTGGTCACCCTAATAGACATTAAGAATTTTTTATGAATGCAAGTCCCGACTCCTAGCGCATACTTTATCCCTTGAGTGTGAGAGTAATAACATGACCAATGTAAAATGGATTGCATTATTTTCCAAATTATTTCTCTAGGATACGTGCTGGCTAGACTTACCCTTTTTGCTATTGAAATGCCATAGACCAAGCCACCTTAGGAAAATTACTTTTCCCTCCAACCCTTCCTATAATAGATACGCCAGGCAAGTTGAGTCACGCCCCATAAATATGGAATAAAACATGGTTGGATCCTCTACAGGGAAGATCTAACACCCCACCTTAAATATTTATGTTTTTATAAAAGACTTAGGAAGGTTTTTCCTTTGGGATGCGTGAGTTAGTAACAAGATGATAGTAAAACAAACCCTAGGGTGTATTTTGGTCCTGCGGGTAAGAGGGCAGCCTCTATGGAGGACATACTACCGTGACGCTTATTCTGGTCATGTAAGGACTGATTCATTGACAGAGTCTTTCTTGTGACATGTACAGTCATACATGCCAAAAAGGTACAGCCTTCGGGAGTGCATGTTCATGTGAGGCCTTGAATCAAACCCCGCTAGCTGAACCTAGTCATCCATCAACGGGGTCCAGGTGGCCAATGGGTATGCTGGAGTAGGACCTTCGCATAGTCTCAGGTCTGGTCGGCACGGGTTGACTGTTTGGAGGGTCAGAGACCCTATGGGTTGAAGGCCCTATTTTATATATTTGTGCACATTTTACTGGATTGGATCCATGTAGCAGATGGTTAGTGGCCCCTGTTTAGACCCTAGTATATTCGTGGATGGACCTAGCGAATGCCGTCTAGAGATAGACGTGGGTGGGCATAGGTCTCATAGGTCAGTACCCCTAGGAATAAGGTATGGGCTGATTGAACATATGGATGTGTACACCTCTGGGGACAGTTTTGATCTTTCGATAGCCGAGCCTCGCGGTTATGAGTTCACTTTGTTAAATCCCCCATGATTAGTCTTTGGGTGGGAGTTAGTGTGATGAAAATGTCTGATGACAGTCATGAGCCGGATTCCATAATTAAAACCTCGGGATCGGTAGGGGAGGCAGTGTCCCCCTCCAGGACTACAACTTTCATTATATAATATAATAATAACCTCTTAGAGAGTCTTTATAAAACTTGCCTTTTTAAATCCACTTTGCATATGTAAGATGCTTTAGGTATAGTTTTTGCCCCTCAACCATATTCCTTGACCACCTCCCATATTGCATTTAATATACTAGTTAAGGTTAGAATTTGCTGAGTACCAACCATAAGTGTACTTAGCCTTGCTTTCACCATACATGTCTCGAGGTGTTTTACAACATCTTGTTAGTGGATGGGCATCTGCGCTTTCCTTCGCTGCGCTAAGCTGAAAATCTTTCTTTTATTAAATTACACACTTTTTATTGCTTAAAATACTGAATTATGATGGTAACTGTATTAGCCTACTGATCTAGTGACTAATACAGGTGATCAGCAGGACTCCCGAAGGGAGGTCCCCATAATTTCACATATTGACTTGGATATTTTTGGAAGTAAACATAGACATGCAATGTATAGTCCGGATAAGTTGTTGGCCAGAGAACTCAAGCATTTCATAGTTTAATTGAAGCTCAAAGTTTACAAGTTCAAACTGTTTTGAACTTAGCTGACGAAACTGAATCGAGGAGCTTTTGAAAATTGAATGGCAGTGTATTGGTTGAATTTCGGGGCTTCAAATCGGGAGACTGGTTGGTCTATCAGCCAGGGTGCAAATCAATTAGTTTATGTTTGATGTTTCATCTACAAGTTTGGTTAAAGGAGTCACGTTAGTTTGGATTGGAAAATCGGAAAAATATGAGATTGAATCGTGTGGAATTGGAAGGAGAAGGAAGGGAGCAAAGGAGTGCGGCGCTGCCACGCAGCTACTTGAGGACCGGTGAGCCGAGGTGGTTTCAGCCATGCCACCTGCCGGTGAGCCACGAGGACAACTTCATGCATGCAAGGAAGGGTGGTTTGTGCTTGGACGGTAAGTTTTCGAATAAATACCGAGCCCGCCAGCCAGATTTATCCATCCACCGCCACCGCTCCATTCTTACCACCTTCCTCGGTCATTGGCGAAGAACGCCACCATCGGCCACCGCTCGCCGATTCCCTTCACCCAAACCTTCGCCTTGAAGTCCTCTACAAGCTCCACTATAGCTCTTGCCCAGCCTCATCCACTGCCAAGCCTCCACGCCACCGTCTTCCGTGACTCCGTCCGCCGCCTCCATTTTGGTAAGGCCGCTGTCAGTGAGCAACACATTGCGGTAGTTGTGCACGTCGTCTGAGAGTCCAGTTGTGTCACCGTGTGCCGTAGATGCTCTACGAGCTGCTTGTTGGTCTGGATCACGGCCAGGTTGGCCGGAGCTCCAGCGCCGCGTCGCCGCCTGCGGCATGGCTGCCGAGTCTACTGTATACACACCACTGTCAGAATGATATGCTTGGGAATACGTTTCATTAATTAGGTCTATGAGTTAGATTGGTTGAAAACCAATGAATGCAGTGTCTGAAGGAGGTCGACATTTGATGGAGGACCAAAAATGTATTCCCAAAAAGAATACTGAGTCATGTACATGGAAATGGTCATTGTTTCTATACAATCAAACTCTTGCACGGAACACTAGATTATTTTATTTTATGATGTTTCCAATTTATCCAATTGAAATTATTGGTGACGTCATTCTAGTTGGAAGGAAAAATATACATAATAATACATTTGGTACAACCACGATGATGCATGTCAAAATAAAATTTTGTAGACTGCAAAATATTTGTTAATTTGTGTCAGTGACGGTATTATACATTTCTTTATCCAATTTGGAATGTAAAAATTGGTATTAGCTCAACAGATGTTACTGCCTCCCCCAACCAATAAAAGTTGACGTTTCAGACAGGGAAAAAAGCTAATTGTTTGCTGCTGATTCTGCTTGTCTGAAAAATACAGCTTTGCTGACCGTAGGCAGTATTACAAAGGGCACGTACCCTTGCTATCTGCAGCACATCAAAAGTCAACGTGATTTGAAATTTCTGTCATGCCTGAACAGTTTAATCTCCGAGTTCATTTTGTCTGAATTGGGTAGTTGAGTGTACATATATGGAAAGGAAAAAAAAATCAAAAATTCCAGATTGGATTGACAACAGAGAATGTATTACTCTCTATGTACAGATCCAATGACATTAAAATTGTTGAGGACTAAAATTGGTAGTTCTACCGGTCAGAGCGGTTTGGGTAAAGTGCTCAAAATGTAAATTCGAGGTGATCAAATGTAAATTCGAGGTGATCAAGATGCATATATATAATGTTCAATTTGGAGTTCGGATGAGCGAGTTAGGACTTCGGGAACAACTAGTCAAACCGGATTTATAGGGCAGATAGATTGGTTTTGCGTGTGTAAATTGAGTTAGGAGTTGCATTTTGACATGGGATTTGTAAGGGTTTCAACTCGCACTAGTAGAGAACTGACTTTCGATCCGCCCCCTTTTATCCCGGTTTAAAAGTGGCCCGGGACAAAAGGGGGTGCGCCGGGGTGCGGGAATTTGGAGGGGAGCATTAGTCCCGGTTGGTAATTGCAACCGGGACTAAAGGCCCCCCTTTAGTCCCGGTTGCAACGGCTAGCGGGGGGCCGTCGGTGGCGGGACCCTTTTATCCCGGTTGGAGGATCCAACCGGGATAAAAGGGACACCCTTTTATCCCGGTTGGAGGCACCAACCGGGATAAAAGGGTTAGTCCCGGTTGGTGCCTCCAACCGGGATAAAAGGGTGTCCCTTTTATCCCGGTTGGATCCTCCAACCGGGACTAACTTCCAACCGGGACAAAAGGTGTTTCCTTTTGTCTTGGTTGGAGTTTTTAACCGGGATAAAAACTCATCCCCCACTATATCCCGAGACAGAGACTTTCTTCTTCCTCCAGCCCGAGCAGTCCAGCACATTGATAGAGAGCTGAGCTTCACCTACTCTCCGGTGGTGCCCAAGCAAGGGAGGTGCTGCCCGAAGTTTTTTCCCTCATTTTCGTGGGAATTTCACTCGGCCAACACAAGTAATGTGAAGGTTTGCTACTTCATCCTCGTGTTATGCTTTGATTTATTCTTTGGAGATGGAAAGATTATTTGCTACAATGTGATGATGAAGTAGAAAAATGGAGAGGTATTTTGAGCTAGAATGTGTGGGAGATTGATGTGTCATATATAGTATGCATTATTGCAGTGGTTTAAATCCATATGCTACCTTGTCTAGACGGTTTATCTTATCAAATTCAATATGGTTTTTTAAATCCATATACTTGTTGAACTTGCATACCGTGTTCATTTCGGTGAGAATGTTCTCCGCCGAGCAGCAATGTATGTCAAGAAGGAGGTTCGATTCTACGAGAAAGAGTGGATACGGACATCGTGACCGTGTCCCCTTTTCCGTAGCATCTAACCTCTTTCATGACGAAGTGCGGTGCCACCCAGCTGAGGACATCCTCGCGAAATGAACACGGTCTTCAAGTTCAACAACTTCTGTAGTGGTAAGGAAAGAATTTTTGTACATAGATGACTTCTGCTACTTGTTGAACTTGCATACCGTGTTCATCTCTCCGAGGATTTTTTCCGCCGAGCAGCAACGTATGTCAAGAAGGAGGTTCGATTCTACGAGAAAGAGTGGATACGGACATCGTGACCGTGTCCCCTTTTCCGTAGCATCTAACCTCTTTCATGACGAATACCGGTGCCGCCCAGTTGAGGACATCCTCGCGAGATGATCACGGTCTTCAAGTTGAACAACTTATGCAGTGTTTAGGACTTTAATTTAAATATGTGTATTTGGATCTTCATGTTGTTGTATTGTACCATGTTGTTTGGATCTTTAATTGATTTTCACGCGTAATCCATTGTCAAGTGTAATCCATTTTCATGCGTAATACGATGCAGATGGACCGGCAATGGATGTATAATGCAGACAGGCGGAGCAAGGTGTTTATTGATGGCTTGCATTATTTTCTCGAAGTGGCAAGAGCGAACAAGCCAGAGAATGGGTTCGTATGTTGTCCATGCTTCCAATGCAATAACAGGAAGGAGTATTCAAAGGATTCCTGGGGGACTATTCACAGCCACTTGTTTAAATACGGTTTCATGCCTAACTATTTGGTTTGGACCAAGCACGGTGAACTAGGGGTTGTAATGGAAGATGGCGAGGAGGAGGAGGAAGATGACACCATTCCGGACTGGGTTGCAGGCCAAGCTTTTGCAGGTACTACAATGGGCGAGGCTGATGAAGATGAGTTTGCAGAAAATGACCCTACTGATGACCTTGGTCAGGTGATACGAGATGCACACAGAGATTGCGAAACTGAGAAGGAAGCAGCAAAGTTGCAGCGCATGATAGATGATCACCAAAAATTGTTGTACCCAGGTTGCCAGCAGGGCCATAAAAAACTAGGTACAACACTAGAATTTGTGCAATGGAAGGCAAAAAATGGTGTGTCCGATAAGGCATTTCAGGGGATGTTGAACATTGTCAAGAAGATTCTCCCCGAGAATAATGAATTACCGTCCACAACATATGAAGCTAAACAGATTATTTGCCCTCTCGGATTGGATGTTCAGAAGATACACGCATGCCCTAATGACTGTATCCTCTATCGTGGTGATGAATACGAGGAATTGGATGCTTGCCCCGTCTGCGAAGCCCTGCGGTATAAGATCAGGCGAGATGATCCTGGTGATGTCGAGGGGCAGTCTCCCAAGAAGAGAGTTCCCGCGAAGGTGATGTGGTATTTCCCTATAATACCACGCTTGAAGCGCTTGTTCAGGAACAAGGCGAATGCTAAGTTGATGCGATGGCACAAAGAAGACCGTAAGGAAGATGAGATGCTGAGACACCCCGCAGATGGGGCACAGTGGAGATCAATTGATAGAACATTCCCAGACTTTGAAAGTGAAGCAAGGAACATAAGGTTTGGTTTAAGCACTGATGGATTCAATCCATTCGGTGAGTTGAGTAGTGGTCATAGTACTTGGCCTGTGACCCTTTGTATGTTCAACCTTCCTCCTTGGCTGTGCATGAAGCAGAAGTTCATTATGATGCCGGCGCTTATCCAAGGCCCAAAACAACCCGGCAACGACATTGACGTGTACCTAAGGCCGTTGGTTGATGACCTTTTACAGCTCTGGAAGGAAGAAGGTGTACGTGTGTGGGATGAGGATAGACAAGAGATCTTTAATCTACGAGCACTGTTGTTCGTAACCATCAACGATTGGCCTGCATTGAGTAACCTTTCAGGACAGACAAATAAGGGATATCGGGCATGCACCCACTGTTTAGACGACACAGATAGCATGTACTTGAAGCACTGTAAGAAGGTCGTCTATATGGGTCATCGTCGATTTCTCCCTGCTCACCACCAGCTGAGAAAGAGCGGGATGCATTTCAAAGGGACGCCAGACCATCGTAAAAAACCTGCACACCGTAGTGGAAAGCGTGTGTTCGAGATTATGAAGGATGTATATGTAGTCTTCGGAAAGGGACTTGGTAGCCAACCTGTTCCGAACGATGATAACGGACATGCACCCATGTGGAAGAAAAAGTCAATATTTTGGGAGCTACCTTATTGGGAAATCCTAGAGGTTCGCAACGCAATAGACGTGATGCACCTGACGAAGAATCTTTGCGTGAATGTGCTAGGCTTCATGGGTGTTTATGGAACCTCAAAAGATACATTGGAAGCACGACAGGACCTGAAAGCCATGGGGCAACGAGATGACCTACATCCGAAAAAGAGAGATAATGGACAGCACTACTTACGTCCTGCCAGTTACACTCTCAGCAAGGAGGAGAAGGATAGCATGTTTGAATGCTTGAATAGTATGAAGGTCCCGTCTGGGTACTCCTCGAATATAAAGGGAATAATAAATATGAAACAAAAGAAGTTTACAAATCTCAAGGCTCATGACTGCCACATATTGATGACCCAGTTGCTTCCGGTTGCACTGAGGGGTGTTCTACCAGAAAATGTCCGGTTGCCGCTCGTAAAGCTATGCGCGTTTCTCAATGCGATTTCGCAGAAGGCAATCGATCCATCCAAGCTATCAAAGCTACAGAACGATGTGGTGCAATCGGGAGCAAGACTTTCCGGATTGGTATGCGCGCTAGAGTGATTGAGTAATTGTCGTGGCACGTTTTCACAGAAATACTGTTGAAGGGGAGACTTGTTCAATAGTTATCCATCCATTTATATAGAATTTAGTAGCGTGGTGGGCTTCCTGTTTTTACCAGCACCATAAATATAGTGGTACACTATGCAGTGATATATCATAATAAATTACACATTGTATGATAACTTGTGGTTGTACATAACTTACACATAAACAAACAACCATATAAAACATATATGGTCGAAGTCAAATCAACATAGCACACTGGAAACCACGAAGAGTACTCTAGTACATTTCAAGCAGAAACTACATGGATCTCAATGCAAGAAAGCTGAACAGCTCATCTGCTTTCAGATCGCTGAAACTTTATCTAGGAAATGAGGTTCTCCATTTATTTTTTTCCTCACAGCACATGGTCATGTCCATAGTGAACCACACATTGAACATATTTTGAAGGGTGTGCAGTCTTACGGGTAAACTTCGATGATGCCACGAGCTCCTATTTTCTTGACAATCTTATAGTCGGAGAATCCTGCTTTAATAAAGATGTCGCGCCAGTCATTTTCATCCCGCTGCCTGCCTCTGGTATTCACCATCATGAGCATGTCCATAAGGAGTTGGGCTTCGTACATTATTGGCCCCATAGAAGGGCCAAGGACTATTTCTATGATAATCACCTTCCCCCCCTCTTCTCTGGAAGGAATTGCCTTCCTGCACTGCTCCAGGATCTTAACACAATCCTCATCGGTCCAGAAGTGCAGTACAAGCTGCAGAAGATAATTAATGTCATCTCAGTTAAATAATTATGTACGCAAAAGATGAGTCTATATCTGACAAACAAATTTCTATTTTCGAATTTTGATTTTATTTGTATAGAACTATAGAAGCATGAAAGAAATAGCCCCTATTTTTGCTGTCCATCATTTTATACCTTGAGCATCACAGCTTGAGCAGGTGGGATGGTGTGGAACATGTCGCCCGCTACATAGATTACTGAATCATGAGCTGGTGCAGTCTCGATAACCTTTGGAAGGTCCAGCACTGTGCACTTGATGTCAGGGAATGCCTTGACGATTGCCCTCACAGTCGTGCCATCACCACCACAGCAATCAGTCAGTGATTGAACACCCTTGAAGAGATCGTTGCACTCTCGAATAATGGTTCCAATTGTCAAATTGTCATGTGCAGCCACACCTTCATTGACAATTCTGTCAAGCTCTTCGTCAAGGAGCTTTGTAGTCTCGTGGACGAGTGGCACACCATGTAATTCTTCGAACGGCGATGGTAGTGAGGCAGGCAAATCCTTCTTGAACCAGTCAGCGAGAGACAATCCAGCCTCAACATAATGCCGTGAGACCGTGGCGAGCACAAAGTATTTCTGGTAGGTGTGGTCTTCTGCTTCCACACCTTCTACCAGGAGCCAGGAGAGTGGGTTGAGGCAGTAGGTCTCCACCTCTGCATCTCTTTCAGATGCAAAGATGCCTGATGTGACAAGCAGCCGCATCAACCGGCGGAGGAATGGAAGCTTAGTCTGAGGAAGCGATATTGCGGTTACCAGGTTTGGCAGCGAGGTAGCCCCACCAAGGTTATGGATAGCAGTTGGGATGTGAAGCTCGACAGCGCACTTGAGCGCCATGGATGTGAGGTAGTAGAGGCTGTGGCGCCATAGGTCGGCTTGCGCCTGCAGGAGCTCAGCATCTGTGGGAGCTATGATAGTCTGAGAACCAGCAGCCATTCTCTCTCTCTCTCTCACACACACACACACAGGCTGTATCGTTCTAGTTGTAGTCTATGTGTTCCGAGATGTGTTTGCTTCGCTATAAGTTCCTTGCTAGGTTTAAATAGAGTGCATCGGCCTGGCTTAGCGATCGAGCTACACTTGATTATATTTGATCAGGTGATTGAGTGCGTATCTCAGTAATCAGTAATTTAGGTGCAGGCATATGGAGCATGTGTGGATGGCAAGTTGTGGAGGGCAAGTTGTGTGGTCGCCTACATTAAAACAATTTTGGGAAAGGGAAACGGTATCTGTATTTGCGGTGTAGACTCGCACTTGTACTGACTTGCATATTTAGGACTTAAAAAATGAAAATGTTATAGATTTATGGACGGAGGTAGTACTTGCTGCACCTCCGCACATGTCCCAGGCTCCCAGCTATGCATATACGAAAAAATAATATACTGAAAGGGAAATGTAAGAGATACAATAATAGTTAAAAAAACAATCATGAGAGGAAATCACAGAAATAAAGCATTTACAGAGCTGTAAACAACAGCAATCTACAAAAGTAGTAGCATAAGGATGCAACTATAGTTGTACACTAAAGCGGCCACTGCATCCACAGCCCCACATCAGCCCCACATCGCTCCTTCTCAGAGGCAGCATTGGCGGACCGCACAGCCCGAGGGCCGCCACCCTTTCCTCCCTCAACCCTGCCGTGCCGCCGCCAGAAGCCTGTGTGGCAGCTAGGATGGCCGCAACAGGGCCCAATAAAATGGGCCTGCTCGAGTCTGCTGTGAGCTCGCCCGGATCTGCTGCGAGCGCACGCGATGCAGCGATGAGTTGCGACCGGATCCAGCGAGCATGGGACCGGGTCTGCTCGGGCAGTGGGCTACAGGGGTAGCAGCTGGCGGTTGCACGAGGGCAGTGTTGACCCTTGCTCTCAGCGGATGGTGCTGTAGCGGTGAGGAGGTGCAGCGGTCCACACATGAGCTAGGCGCAACAGCGCGGAGGCTGCACGCAAGGAGGCACAACGGAGGCTGCGTGTGTGGAGGTGCCACGGCACAGAGTTAACACGGTAGCTGAGGTGCGGATGTGGAGGTGGTCCGGCTGTGGTGGGAGATGAGGTGGGGCCGTGGGGCACAGAGGATTTGTGCTATCATTCACCCCTCCTCTGATAGCGATTACAGGGATTCGATCCTACACAACTCATGTGGAACGGATCCATAAATGGATACTATATCTCTTACATTTTCGTATTGGCTTCGTATGAAAAGGTTAACTCAAGAAATACTATATTTGGAATGACAATGATTTAAGCTGGCTCTCATCCCCTGAACTTACAAGATGGTATCACTAGCGGAAACAGGAACGTTACCGAGTGTAAAATCTTTGTCGAGTGCTTTATGTTGGGCACTTGGCAAAGACATCGTTTGTCGAGTGTATACTGGCGGACACTCAGCATAAATAATACACTCGGCAAATAACAACTTTGCCGAGTGTCACAAATAAGACACTTGGCAAAAATCCACACGACACTCGGCAATGATTTGACAGTCGGTAAATCTCCAACACGTGGCTCGCACATGCACCGTCCGTTAGGGCAGTGTGCCGGCCGTTAGTACTTTGTCGAGTGCTCCGTCCAGACACTCGGCAAACTTAGAAGTTTGCCAAGTGTTTTCCACAGGCACTCGGCAAACTTAGAAGTTTACCGAGTGTTTGTGTAGTCACTCGGCAAGGGCAAAACTTTTTTTCCACCTCTGCCCTCCACACTTTTTCTACTCCCCACATACGACATTTGGTAATCCATCTTAAAAGTTGGTCTGTTTTTTGGTCTGTTTGCTATTTTTAATGAATTGATAGCATTAATAGGAATTTGTTTATTTATGTCAAATTTTAACTGCAAGTGATTGAAATAATGGAATAAAATCAGTGAAAAAATCATATTCATATTATTGAATCCGGATTGAGGTCTCAACCAGGAAATGAAAAGAAATTTTGAACATTTTTTTTAGAAAACACGACCACGAACGTGTGGTTGAATGGTTGTTAAATTCTAAACAAAGCAAACAAAGTCTAAAAATCACAAAATTTGTCCAGATGTCATGATATTATATGTGGAGGCTGTGGTAAAAAATTGAGAAGGTTTCGCCCAATTTCTGACATATGATGCTTACAAACCGACTCATCTCCCGAAAGGATTCGTAAAAGTTAGAAAGGATCCGATAAGATTTGGAGTCCAAGTGACACTTGAATTGGGATTTGACTTCAAAGATTTTTGTATAGGCAACATACAACATAGATTGGTTCATGTCAAATTTTGCAAATTTTTCAGATCCGTTTGATAATTTTTATTGATTAAATGCAATTATAGATTTTTAATAGATATAAATTCAATTTGAGCTATAATTGCATGAAATAATGGAATAATATTAGTAGAAAAATCATATATCCATTGTTGAGTGAATTTGACATGGTTTTTCCTAAGTATATCAGAAAAAGGTTAGTAAAACACGTTATTGAAGAAGTGTACATGAAATATAAGTGTACTTTGCCAAATGTCTAGTGAAAACACTCGGTAAAGATAATGTTTAACCGAGTGTTTTCACTACACACTCGGCAAAGTATGTACACGAGCCCGCTAGTAGGCGCGTGTTCCAATTGAAAATTTAAAAATAAAATTAAAACTTCACTTTGCCGAGTGCCCGCGATCTGGCACTTGGCAAACCTTTTGACTTTGCCGAGTGCCAGATCGTGGGCACTCGGCAAACCACCTGACTTAAGTCCCGCGGCCTTCTGACTCGAACAGCCAGGCGCCAAAACGAATCTCGCTGCCGCCGACGCCCTCCGCCGCCGCCGGCGACCGCCCCCGCCTGCCCAGCGGCCCGCCTGCCGCCCCTCCACCCCCCGCCCTCTTCCTCCGGCAGCTTGCCGTAACTGTCGCCCCCGGTGCCCTGCCCGTCGCCCCTGTCCCGCCGCCCCGGTGCCCCGCGCCCCGCCCGTCGCCCCAACCCCGCCGCCCCGCGCTTAGCCCCCACCCCGGCGGCCCCACCACCGGCGCCCCCGGCCCCGCTGACCGCCCCGCCATCGGCACCCTCGGGCCCGGCCGCCCCAGGCTCGGCGCTCCCGCCCCCTGCGCACCCGCCGCCACCGGACGTCCCCTCGCCTCTCTAGGCCGGTGTCCCTCACCCCTCCCGGTAATCAATCTTTGTTCTTCAAGTTACAAAATTGGAATTAGAAATTAGAAAAGGGTAGAGAGGTGGTAGGATGAAATGGAAACTAGAAATTACAAAAGTAATAAGTAATTACGAAAGGATAAGATAGAGAGGTGGTAGGGCTTTTGTTTTAGAAATTAGAAAAGGATGTTTGACTTAGCAATCTAAGGTATAAGAACTGTATGTGGAAGACGGCCATCATGCCATTCCGTTGCTGTAGATGTGGTTGTCAGCAATCATGCCATTTTATTTGATGCAGGTTATGGAAATCTCCACGTGCAGGGGAGGTGCTGTCGAAAATTTAACTTGACAGTAGTATGTTCTTTTTTTGCAGGAGAGGCTATGTTACCGTCCTCAAGTTGTCACTTTGTAGGATAGCAAGGTGAGGCATCCTACACCTCTTTTTTCGTATGATGTTTGTAAATCACGTAAATCACGTAACCTAGTTAGGATTCTCCTGTTTGAAAGAGATATGGTTGGAAATATGCAAATGTTTGCATATCTATAACCGTATCTGTTTCGAATTGTTCACGGTTTTTGGACGACCCAAGGATGTGTAGGTGGGTTTAGTTTCCATGGTCTACTCCGACCGGAGATAGAGTTTCGGCAGCACCTCCCTATTGTTCTCTGGATACACAATCTCCATTCCAGGACGTGTATTTGGAGAACAGCAGGGAGGTGCTGCCGAAATTCTATCTCGGGTCGGAGTAGACCGTGGAAACTAAACTGACCTACACATCCTCGGGTGGGATTGGGATCTATCTTCACCTAATAAACAGTATAGGAATGTGTAGATGCAATGTGATTTTTTATATTACTCGCTGATATGCTAGAGGATAGAGGATCGTGAGTGGATGTACATGGGCCGCTCTAGTCAGAATTCGTTGATCGATGAATGGATTAACAAGACTGATGCTTTCTTGGAACGGGCATTTGCAAGGATCAAAGGAGCAAGAGATACTTGGTGTCCGTGTAGCAAATGTGGAAACATGCGTCGGCAAACCAAGCTAGACATGGGTAAACATCTTGTTAGGCACAGATTTACGTCAGACTATACCAGGTGGATCTACCATGGTGAAGCCGATCGTGGGAGAGACGAGTTCATCAGACAACGCATCGAGGAATATGATGATGATGCCGGGGTGGGAGACATGTTAGATGACTATCATGAAGCACGTAGGGAAGAGGAGCCAGAGGCTACCGCAAAGGCGTATTACAACATGTTGTCTGCGGCACAGCAACCCCTTCACGGGCATACCAAGGTTTCTCAACTGGATGCCATTACACGTCTAATGGCCATGAAGTCCCAGTTTAGCTTGAGTTGAGACGCCTTCGATATTATGTTGACAGTTTTTGGGAGCCTGCTCCTGAAGGGTCACATCTTGCCAAAGACCATGTACAAGGCACAAAAACTCCTTCGTGCACTTAAGATGCCATACGAGCAGATACATGCTTGCCCAAAGGGATGCATCTTATTTAGGAAAGAGTATGCGGAAGCAAAGTACTGTGTGAAGTGCGAATCGTCTAGGTTCATAATATGAAGGAGTTAGAATTACTTCAGCGATTACAGTTAGGATAGGACATTGATGATGACATTCCTCCTTCGGAGCACAGGAATGATTTTTTGACACGCGTGACAGTGATGATGAGACTTATGATCCAGCTAATCCCGATCATGATGATTATTTCTAATACATGTATGGACCGTACTAATTTATTTATTATTTGTCATACCATGTTATTTTTTAAGTATGTTTAGTTTATTTTGCATATCTTCCTAAGTATGTTTTGTTTATCTATGCTGATTGATTTACTCTTTGTAATTGCAGGTGATTGAACAATGGTGGGCGGTACGAGGAAGATCGCAGCGCTTTACGAAAAATTCAAAGATGCAGCATCAGGGTTAGCTTCAGGGTCAGGTACAAGGTCAGACGCATCGAGGGGTCGAGGAAGGCGTCGAGGCAGGGGTGAAGGCAGGGATGACGCACTGGTCGAGGAAATAGAGGAGGCACAGGTCCTGGGTAGAGGCAGGGGTCGAGGCAAGGATGGAGGAAAGGGTAAAGGGGTGAGGCCCCCGTCACCTGTACCTTCGCCCCGGTCATCTGAGGAGGAGGAGATACCTTCCGCGCACGCCTCTAGTGACGAGGTGGAGGTATAGGAGGAGCAGGAGCAGGAGAGGGAGGAAGGGGAGGAGGCAAGGGTTCGCAGTCCAAGATCTGGTTGCGAGGTCCCTCATCCCTCCCGAGGCGACCGATCCCTCTTCATAGACATCGACTTCAACCCGGAGGATCCGCCCAAGGCGTACAGCCATCCAAGCATCCACAGCCGCATCACCGAGTACACATCAATGGCAAGGGAGGTTCATGGGCCAGAGTTCGATCTGAGCTCTCAGGATATTGATGCAGAAATTGTGATGAGGGTGGGAGGAGGCAAGAAGCATGGCCGGTATTGGATTGGAGATAGCGTGATCGACACTGCCAGTACTCCCAGTCTCTCCCAGATCCGAGCAAGGAGCACGGACTCTAGCCCCTCGATACGGGCATACCCGACCACTGCACAGTTACAGATGCAGGCTCTGTAGGTTATTTCTATTTGTTTCATCTTTCGTTGATTTTTACGTACCTTTTTCTTTGCAATAAGACATTGGGATGAAATATTGTAGGCCCAGGTGGAAGTAGAACGGAGGCGACAGGAGGATCTAGAGGCGAGGATCGAGGCGCATCGGCAGATAGAAAGGCAGAGGACGGAGTCGATGTTCCATTACATGCAGAGTGTTTTTTCAGAGTTTAGGTCAAACTCCACCACCTATGCCACCGAACCTATTCCCGTCACCTCCACCTCCTGCAGCTACTCCTATGAGTCACTCTCAACCTTACAATCGATCTAGAATTAAACTAAAAACTACAGGCACTAGAAACTTACACTAGAAAAGTGACTAATGCAATCTCTTTAACTTTGTGCAGAATCAATCGGTGGCATCCAATGCAAAATCATCTTGGGGGTAGTGGCCACCTACACATCCTCCTCAGTGAATTGTTTAAACGGCTATTGTGTTAAGCAAACTTGTGAATTACTTGTTTAGAGTAGAACCTATATGTACTTCTGAATGTTATTTGTGTGCTTGTGATGCTTGTGATGCAATCTATATGCCTATGATGCAATTTATATGCCTGTGATGCTTCTGTGGTTGTTTTTTGAGAGGGGTCCTTTATATGTAACGAATCTGTTTTATAGGAGGAGGAAGGACACTTTGCCGATTGTTAACACTTGGCAAAGAGGCCAGTTTCTATTAATCTGTGACTACTTTGCTGAGTGTCATGGGCACGACACTCGACAAACACTAAAAGTTCGCCGAGTGTCCTGGCCACGACACTCGGCAACATTTAGACTCTTCGCTGAGTGTCGGGACGGAGGCACTCGGCAAAACGTAAACGTTTGCCAAGTGTTCGCCCGTTTGGCACTCGGCAAAGGCGTCGTTACCGTGACAGTCCGTCAATGCCTTTTTGCCGAGTGTTTTGTTTTGCCGAGTGTTTTCTGACACTCGGCAAAGCATTTGCCGAGTGCCCGACGTTTGACACTCGGCAAATTCACTGCTTGCCGAGGGAAAGTTTGCCGAGTCCTGTTTGCCAAGTGTTACACTCGGCAAACTCTTTGCCGAGTGTTTTTGCTCGACAAACTTACTGTTTCCATAGTGTATTAAACCACCACACCATATTCTACTACGTACTACTCCTTCTGTTCCAAATTGTGTGTTGTTTTGGCTTTTCTAAGTTCATAGATATTATTATGCATCTAGACAAATATCTATTGTCTAGATGCATAATAATATCTATGAACTAAAAAAGGCAAAACGATCTACAATTTGGAGCAGACGGAGTATGAGATATTGGGCTGTGTATTATATTATCATTGATTGTCGAGCAAAGTGTTACCTATACACTATACGTGGTGCTATCAAAGAGATTTGGACATAGGAGCATGGATAGATCTACTTTTATGGCATTTCACGGAAATAAGTCAGTCTAGTGCATATCGCATACATGCTTTTAATTACACACTACTAGAAATATGAGCATTCATCCTCGACTTTAGTACCAGTTGCTTTTTGAGCCGATACTAATGTAAGCATTAGTACCAGCTCCAAAATTGGGGGTCCCGAAGGCCTTTTAGTACCAGGTCGTAACACCAACCGGTACTAATAAGCCTAGAACTTTTAGTATCAGGTCATAATACCATCTGGTACTAAAATGTCACTTTTTAGTATCCGGTGGTGTTACGACTCGGTACTAAAAGTCTCTCCATGGGTTTCTTCAAAAGGAAAGCATATCCACATCCATCACATGTGTTGTGTAGCTGGAGTGGTAACAAAGGATCGCGTGAGGCCGAAGGTGTTCGAATCCCACGGACCGCACACGCACATATTACACGTAAAAATCGCGTGACTTGTGCCTCTTGCGATCAACGGATGTTTTTTTCTTCGAATGATTTGTGTATAAAAAAGTACATGTTGGAAATAAATAATTTGTGTTGTATATGAAGAAAAATTTAATTACTCTCTACCGAACAAGAGCAAATGAACAAGTACATGGTAAGATATCTATGGCGATGAAAAAAAAACGAAATAACAATTCTGAATACTAGAAATATCATGTCCAGACAATGCAATTTGATTATTGTCTTCCTTTTTGTCTTCTTGTTATTCGCTGAAAAATTAAAGAAAACTTCCTGTAATCGATGTGATTGTTGTTGGAAACAAACATGAGTTTTGAGGGGACGGTGGGCCGTTTTACGGTTCTTGTGTCCAGGAGTTGTCTTGACACGAGTTTTATCAAATTGAGGATCACAAGGCACCCTACGTACGTCCAGTCGATAAGCCCCCCTGAGCCTCCAAGCAAGAGCTCAAGGAATCACCATTTGTGAATGTGTGTATTTAATTATCAAGTTCCTCCCTCATGGAGGGTTACATGGTGGTATTTACAGCCAACGGTGAAGCCCCTAGTACTAAAGATGATCCTACCCCTTTAATACAAGATGTTGACCAGAGACCTTTGGAACGTTGCCATCAGAGATAGGAGAGACATCTCCAACAATTATATCAGAGAACGTTGCCATCAGAGAACGTTGACATCAGAGATAGGATGGCATCAGAGATAGGATGGCATCTTCAAATCTATATTACCATGTATCATGACGACGAGATCACACTAATGATGTGCGCATGGAAGGATCCACATATTAAATTATCAAGAAATCTGTACTTCATCTTTATTGCCCAATTGTAGTCGCAACCATTTGATTAGGAAAATTTCTCCCAAGAGAAGTCAAAAGTCAGCCGGAAAATGCAGCCTTGTCATCACATCAGATTGGTTCTCTGCATACAATCACTCTAGGTAGAGGATTGCGTACAATTAAGATAATGATCGCATGGTTATCTCAAATCTTTATCATTGGAACTCCTAAAGTCATTCAGGAATTTTCTTTAGTAGAGAGATTTGCATATTATGATCCTGTTTCTTAAGGCAGTACAACTACTTGTATCCAAACAATATTATATGTGGCTGCTGCACCATGCGTTCTAACTACTAATTAAAGCTATTACAATCCGACTTAAGATGAGTACATATCTATATTTATATGAGTGTTGCGTTAAAATATTTAATAGATTAGTGAGAGCATGATATAATGTAAATAATTTTGAATATTAGCTATGGGTCCCAAATTTTTATATAATATTCTATAGTACTTTTACCTCTAAAAATTATTTACCCATGCCAGACCACGGGTTGGTGGAGAAGTATGAATAAGGTCTAATAGTCCAGATAAACCAAATGGACCCATACGTACGTATGGCACTCTCCTTGCAAATTAAACTAAAACATTAAAATAACAATATTACTTCCGTTATGGAGATGGTTTATGTTGGGGGCAAGCTTCAGCATAACACCGATGCAGTGCCCCTTGCAGATATATAGTAGATTTACAAAATAAGGATTTTTGATCCTTCACATACTACATGCAAGATTTAACATGTCAATGGAGGCCACAGACTATTTCCCTAGCCTTATTGAGCATACGAGGCATATAACAGTACTGAACAAGTCCAATGACCTTTATACTACTCCGGACTTGGCATGATAAAGCCACAAACTTCTAACTGACTGCTATTACCGCAATCAAATCAACTGGTATAATGTTAACCGATCAGGAGGATATACCAAAAATATTTGGGACATAATTAATCACCATCGATACTCATCGACCTGACAAACATCAAAGTTTTTTTATATATTGTGTTAGTTCCGGTTTGTGTTACATGGGTGACTAAAAGGCTCCCATGGGTGACTTCAAAAGGAAAGCATCTCTTTCTCAACCACATATGTTGTGCAGGTGAGATCGTAAGGAAGCTACGTATACGCGCGATGCAATAAGTCCTAGGTTCGAATCCCAAGTATTGTGCACGACCGTATTTCAACCGGAACTAAAGATAGCGATTTTGAGTCTCAATTTGGTTGTCCCGATTGGGAAACCGGGATTAAGACTAAAGATGGGTTTTCTAGTAGTGAGTCGGAACTAGGATGGTCTTGGAACCAGCCGACATTGTAGTTTGCCTCTCCGTCGGTCTGTGTGTTACATTTGTCAAAAAATGTCGTTATGTTATAGCTGGGTTAGTGCCTACGAAGTGTTTAAATAATGCCTATCGGCCTGCTACTAGAAAGCATCTACGGGGCCTCTCCAACATCACACTAGTAGAGAAATGACTTTCGATGCGCCCCTTTTGTCCCGGTTTAAAGTAGGTCTGGGAGAAAAGGGGTGCGCCACGGTAGGTAAAAATGGAGAGGAGATTTACTCCCGGTTGGTATTTGCAACCGGGATTAAAGACCCCCCTTTAGTCCCAGTTGTAAGGGCTAGTTCCGGGGTGTCGGTGGCATGACCCTTTTGTCCCGGTTGGAGGATCCAACCGGGATAAAAGGGTGGACCTTTTGTCCCGGTTGGTAACACCAACTGGGATAAAAAGTTTAGTCCCGGTTGGAGCCTCCAACTAGGAGTAAACTTTCAACCGGGATAAAAGGTGTTCCTTTTTGTCTCGGTTGGAGGTTTTAACCGGGATAAAAACTCAACCCCATTATATACCAAGACAGAGGCCTTTCTTCCTCCTCCAGTCCAAGCCAGTCCACCACAAAGACAGAGAGCTCAGCTTCACCTACTCTCCGGTGGTGCCGAAGCAAGGGAGGTGCTGCCCGAATTTTTTTCCCTCATTTTCGTGGGAATTTCACTCAGCCAACACAAGTGTTGTGAAGGTTTGCTACTTCATCCTCGTGTTACACTTTGATTTATGATTTGGAGATGGAAAGTTTATTTGCTAGAATGTGATGAAATAGAAAATGGAGAGGTATTTTGAACTAGAATGTGAAGGAGATTGATGTGTCATATATAGTATGTATTCTTGTAGTGGTTTAAGAATGATGCTACCTTGTCTAAACGGTTTATCTTATCAAATTCAATATGGTTTTTCAAATCCATACTTGTTGAACTTGCATACCATGTTCATCTCTGCGAGGATGTTCTCCATCGAGCAGCAAAGTATGTCAAGAAGGAGGTTCGATTCTACGAGAAAGAGTGGATACGGACATCGTGACCATGTCCCCTTTTCCGTAGAATCGAACCTCTTTCATGACGAAGTGCGGTGCCGCCCAGTTGAGAACATGCTTGCTAGATGATCACGGTCTTTAAGTTCAACAAGTTCTGCAGGCATACCGTGGTCATCTCAGTAAGCATGTTCTCCGTGGAGCAGCAACGGACGTCAAGGAGGAGGTTCGATTTTATGAGAAAGAGCGGCAACAGACATCGTGGAAGACTGTGTCCCCTTTCTCGTAAAATCGAACCTATTTCATGACGAAGTACGGTGCCGCCAGTTGAGAACATGCTCACCGAGACGATCACGGTCTTCAAGTTCAACAAGTTCTGCAGTGCTAAGGTAAGAATTTTTGTACATAGATGACTTCTGCTACTGGAGGAAGTGGTGATAGTGGGGGCAATCGTCGTTCCTCTTTCGGCAAGGGGAAAATCGTAGTTGGCCCTCAGGAGAAGCCGAAGAAAATGAGCATGTTGGAGAAAGCAATGCTTCGTTATTTGCAGAAACATCATGAAGACGCTGTTGCCGCGGGTCAGGAACCTCCTTTTGGTGGTCGTTATGCTCCACCCTCAGTCCCGGGTGTTTCACATCCATTTAGTACTACCGTTTTAGGCGGCACAAATAAACCACCGGGACTAAAGATAGCGATTTTAAGTCTCGATTTGGTTGTCCCGATTGGAAAACCGGGATTAAGACTGAAGATGGGTTTTTCAGTAGTGAGTCGGAACTAGGATGGTCTTGGAACCAGCCGACATTATAGTTTGTCTCTCCGTCGGTTGGTGTGTTACATTTGTCAAAAGATGTCGTTATGTTATAGCTGGGTTAGTGCCTACGAAGTGTTTAAATAATGCCTATCGGCCTGCTACTAGAAAGCATCTACGGGGCCTCTCCAACATCGACTACTCAGCTAGCTCGTTGGAAGAGAAGGCTACTAGAAAGAGTATACTACCTCTTCTTCGTGAGCTAACTCTCACAAAAAGTGTGGGCTCCATATTTTATGGATATGAGAGAGGACGTAGGATCCAAAATGCTTTTAACAATATGCTATAAGACAAACTATTGGAGAAGTTATCTCTTAGCTACCATTTTTATGAGATGGACAAGCTTAGCTAGTGTGCTAACTTAACTGTTGGGGTCACATGAATGGCGTGGTGGTTGAGACCACTCAAAAGTATGATGCATGAAGAAACTCATTCTCGCATTCATGTCTAATATGTGACTGCAAACCAGGACCCATGGTGTTGTGACAATGATGAAGTTATGCTGGTATGCTATAAGACAAATTATCGGAGAAGTTATCTGTTAGCTATTGTTTTTATAAGACGGACAAAACCTACAGCCAGTGTGGTAGCTCAGCTGTTAGAGAAGGCCTGATGTTTGATTGTGAGGTGGTAGACAACTGGATCACGTGAATGACGTGGTGGTTTTGCCCTCTCAAAAGTATGATGCAGCAGGAAACTCATTTTCGCATTCATGTCTAACATAATGGCTGCAAACCACGACATATGGTACTTTGACAATGATGAAGTTATGCTGGTGTGCTGTAAGACAAACTATGGAAGAAGTTATCTTTTAGCTATTATTTCTATGAGATGGACAAGCTTAGAGCTAGTGTTCTAACTCAACTGTTGGAGAAGGCCCGATGTTTGACTTGTGAGGTGGTGGACAGCTGGATCACATGAATGATGTTGTGGTTCGGCCCACTCAAAAGTACGATCCAAGAACAAAACTTATTTTCGCATGTCTAATATGTGTTGGATATATAAGAACTTTTAGTTTTAATTTAATCCAGAAATAAATCATAAATACGATGAACAGATAGCAGATTAAACTAGACATGTCTACGCAAGATCTAGACAAGTCTATCATTGCAAATAGAATCACATATTCTACCATACTATCCAGTGCTATCAGACTGCAATAGATCATAATAGCTAATATGGAAGACATAATTTGAGATAAGAGATCGTACATTTCTTTCTTGATGAAGACCGGCTCCTGGACGACTATCGGGTACAGCAGGCGACGACGATCAGCAGCCTGACGTTGTTCGTGACGGCGAGTGATGCCCGAGTGACGAAGAGGTAGACGAGGCGTGGTGAAGGAGTCGATGAAGAACTTGACGAAGCGGAGGAAGCGATCGAGCAGTCACGCAGAGCGCTTCCCAAAAACCTTATTCGCCCTCTCCCGATGCAGGAACGCTGAAGATGACGGTTCCGGAGACCTGCTCTCCCAATCGCCGGTGCACGCCGACAATCAGGATGGAGTAGACTACGGTGGTGGCGCAGCAGCGAGAGGAGGCAAAAACCTAGCTCGAATAGATCTGTTTTTGGTAGAGGCCAGTAGGTCACATATATAGGAGAGCCCACGATTCTCACGTCGCGATTGTGATCTAAACCGCTTAGGATTCCATATATCTCACTGACTTAAAGACCAAGTAACCAAAAAATAAAACGGCAAAAGGAAGCTGCGCCCCCGCAAGGTGAGGGGCCGAATTTCCGCGGACCATTCACGCAGGTGCCGCACGCCCGCGCCCTTCATCCCACCGAATGAGGCGTGGTGAGCGAGTGCGTGCGTGTGGAGCTCTCCTCTCCCCACACACATAACTTGGAGGAGTGAAGACAACTTCCATATTTAAGTTGGTCATCCCTCTCCTCCACTAGCAATGTGGGACTAAAGACTTGCACCACTCCACCTCTTGCCCACATGGGCCTTTAAGATTCATTTGGAATTCTGAAATTACTATGGGCTAGGCCCATTATTTCAACGATATGGTGACTGCAAACCAGACCTATGGTGCTGCGACAATGATGAAGTTATGCTGGATTAATATGCCGCATGTGCTTGCCGCCTGCATGTCTAAGTTCTATATATCAGATAAAACAGTGTACAGAAAGCTCATGTCCGGAAATACAGTGACAGTTTCATGAACGACAAATAGATGTAATATCCATAAAAAAGGGTACAACAGTTGTTTAAGATAATCTTAAAAATAAAAGGACAAATGTAGACAATGTTTATGCCAACAACCACATATTTGGCATATATCTCTTGCTACTCTAGTATGCGTTATGGCATGATCAGGAATGGTTAATATATGTCCCATATAAATAATTCTGAATAAATTTCAAAGGCTCATTAGCGTAAGAGAGGGTACACTATCTATCAGACCCGTATTACTATTAGACAAGAGTGTTGGGGGTTTTCCTCCCTATCAAGACGGACCACCCGCTCATGGAAAAGACATACCATAGACTACTATACGGTAAAGCCCCTTAGGTTCAAGTATCCCTAAGGTGGTCTATACGAGTTAGGTTTTGCCTCTTCTACACTGCTGCGCCGCTACTGTAGTCTTCTCCATTCCACTGCGTCGACGTGCACCGGCGAGCAGGTCTCCGGAACCCCTCGTCCTTGTGATCCTGCACTGGGAGAGGGCGAAAAAGGTTTTTGGGAAGCGCTTCGCGTGACTGCTCAAGTTCGTCATCATGGCTCGTCCTCTGTGCAAGTCCGGCGTCGCGGTGTACCATCGTCTCCAATGCCAGCTGCTATGATTCGTCCGTAACACCGTCATCGTTCCGTCAGCACTGCTCGTCATCACGGCTTCTATGTACATGTGCCATGATCTGATCTGGTTGTTAATCATATTTTCTGAGGTCATGATTATGCTATTCTTATTGCCTAGTATGTTAGAGTTTTGCTTGCTAGGATCGTCTCTTGCCATGTTTTATTTATTTTGGAAATTAATACATCAATTGCCTAATTATCCAACAATCCAAAAACCTTATAATAAATAATTTGCTGGTTTTGCTTAGTCATTCAGGGTAGAAAAGTTTTTTGGCGTGAACTTTTTAAGAGATGGCAATCAAAGGTCCGTCTACAGCTTAATGCGATGCACATCTAGGACACGAGAAAAGGCAAACCAGAAGTCGAACTAACTGCTTAGCAGTAGCAGAAGTTCGTGAATGCCAATAATCTTTTCGTGGGATGTATCATCAGTGTGCTCTCTGACCGTCTAGTCGATATCTATGTGGACTCAATAGATGCGAAAGAGTTGTGGGATGCTTTGGTTACAAAGTATACTGCAATAGATGCAGGCAGTGAACTGTACCTCATGGAGAGTTTCAATGACTACAGGATGGTGAACAACCATACTGTGGTAGAGCAAGCGCATGAAGTGCAGTGCATTGTGAAGGACCTTGAGCAGCTCAAGTGTGAGATACCTAACAAGTTTGTGGTTGGATACATAATTGCAAAATTGCCTTCCATGTGGAGGAATTTCTCCACAATATTGAAACATAGGATACAGGAGATATCAATTGAAAACCTAATAGCGTCTCTTGATGTTAAGGAGATGGCTCGATATAAAGATGCTCCTGATAAAGGAGATCAAGGCCAGTCTAGCACCAACATGGTACAGAAGTTCCCACGCAGCAAGAATTAAGGGAAAAACAATGTTGTTAAGACTACTACCTTCAAGAAGAAGAAGATGAACAAAGCCGAACTGTCTTGCTATACCTGCAGTGAGGTGGGACATTTCTTAAAGGATTGTCCAAATCATGCAGTTTGCAAAGATAAAAAGGGCCATTCATGGATTTGGATCCAAGGAGTCAATACAGTGACCATAGGCAACATTGGAGATGGGTATGGTAATTTATTACCTACTGTTCTTTTAGTTTTTCAATCTACCAGTTGGTGGCTTGATACGGGTGCCAATGCTTATGTGTGTGGAGACATATCTATGTTCTCTTCTTACTAGTTTGCTCATAATTCCTCCGTCTTGATGGGGAATGCGTCCCATTCTTCTATTCATGGTATTGGCATGGTAGATCTAAAGCTTATTACACGAAATATCGTCAAGTTGAGGAACGTGTAGCATGTCCCTACTATCAACAAGAATGTTGTGAGCGGCTCGGTCCTATGCAAGGACAGGTTTAAGGTAGTGTTAGAGTCCAATAAATTAGTTGTGTCGAAACATGGACAATTTGTTGGTAAAGGCTATGACTACGGAGGCTTGTTCCACTTTTCCCTATCACACCCTAAAATTTAGGATGTGATTAAAAGTAATAACTAAACAATGATTTTCTCATATTTATAAATTTTTCCCAACATTTATTTTTCTTTACAGGAAATTAAGTATAGGATAAATAATTGTTTGCTTTTCTAAATTAAATAAGGTTGTTTTAAGTGTTGCATTCATACCAATGCATCGTGGTGTTTCTTGAGTGCAAAAGTTTCAAAAATGCATTTAGACGATGTCCAGACCCTTCTGAGAAATTTCCAGCTTTTTTGGAATTTATTCTCCTTTTCATAGAGATAAATTCAATTTTTGGATGGTTCTAGAATCCTTTTCACAAGCTCCAAATATTTTATTTGGACTCGTCGTGTCCCAATCTATCTCCAGGATTTTTCCTAGAATTTTTAGGATTTTTGTAGTATTTTCTGTGAATGAAATGAATTTTTTCTTTCACGGGAAATACATCCTATCCTTCTAGGCTGAGCCCGTGGGCCTGACCCAACCCTCGTCGGCCCACCAAGCTGTCCTGCTCCAGCCCATAGGAGCCCATATGAGCCCGTACACCGCCGAAGCTTCTAGCTGCCGCCGCTGGCCATCCTTGGCTTCCTCACCATGCCTAGGGCCCCGCGCCTATAAAGGGTGAGTGCTTGAGCCCCTATGCACCCCTGCTCCTTTGCGCCGCCTCTCGCTTGTCATTGTTGCCTGGCGTCGTGCCGCCACCCCGCTCCTCCTCACTCATGCACAACGCCGCCACCTGCTCCTCTGTCCACTCGATTCCGGCCGGAATGTCGCATCCCCGTGCCGGTGAGCACCTCCCTCAAGCTCCCCTCGCCCTTCTCTGCTGCCTGCACCACCCGCCCGGGCCTCCGCCGCGCCGGAGCAATGGCAAACCGGCCGGTCGGAGCCGTCCCCATGCGCCGACGTGAGGAAGGATTGAAGAAGGATATAAGGTCGTTTTGCAGCCTAGCCCTTGGGAAATCTTGTAAATCGTTGTCATCTTTCATGTGTCTTGCAACTTTACAGAGAAGTCCTCAATCTATTCAGTTTCTTTCAATCTAATCCAATTGTTGACCTTTTGCAGATCTAACCCTAAGTTTTCTTCGCGAGCCCCGTTCTCCATGTCTCGATAATGTTTGTTGCTAACCCCTGAGATCTACGGTTAATTGCGACTAGGTCCCTACAACCCTGTTTAGATCATAGATTCCACGTTTTAACTCCATTTATTAACCATGTTCAAGTTGCGTTAGATTCATAACAACATAAATTACATGTTAGTGGTGATGTTTTCCTTCATGCATGTTTTTGAAAGTAAAATTGATATTAAATTGATTAATGCCTGATAAACGTGTTTCTATTCTAAATAAAATCTACTCACAGTTATACACCGCTTTTCATAATAAAAATCAATTTGATTAATGCTTAGGTCATATCCTTTTCAAAATAAAAGCCAATTAGGTGATATATCGGTTTTTCATAAACTAAAGTTAATTTTATTAACACTTATCTAAATGATCTTCAAATTAAAAGCCAATTAGAGACATACCTCAACATTTCATAAATTAAATTCAATTTGATTAATGTCTTTTCAATTTGATTTCAAAATAAAAGCTACTGAGGTTATTTCTCGAGTTTCATAATTAAATGTTAATTTGGTTATTATGAATATAAATATGTTTTTAAATTATAATTTGGTTGGTTCTACTTGAATCATAAAGCTATGCTCTTAGATGTTTACATGTATCTTATTTTTCTTAAATTAAATGTTTAATTTGCATAAATTTTACTTAAATATTTATAAATAAAATTGGACTAAGTTTTACATTGTATTTTCTTATGAAAATACAAATATGACTTGATTAATTCTTACTAAGGATATTTCTTGGAAATATCGTTACATTGTTTTTCTCAACTAAAATAGATGCAGCGCGTTGCTCTTGTCTTTTCTTTTATAATTCAAATCTCTCGGTAGCTTTATCTTTTCAACCATAGTTCCATTTTCAGCGTTTCCTATGTTCGCGTAATCTTAGAATCGAACCCTGCCCTTTAGTACCCTCTTTTAAAGCCTTTCTTTTATTTTGGTGTATTGTTCTTAGTTGTACTTGTTTGTATGCTTGTATGTTTGTGCCGGTGATTGCTTCGATGTAGAAGGATCGCTGTTTGGAAGATTTGAAGAGTAAGAGTTTCAAGAGAGCAAGAGTTGAAGACCAGTAACAATAACTTTTCATTGGAGAAAGGCAAGTCTGTCCTTGTGCTTTTATCCCAATAACTTTATTTAATCACTATTGCATATGCTTGCATTTAATTTGATGGGTCTTATTAAGGTTTGACTAGTTTTTTTTATGATCATTCCTTGTCAACCTGGGTTTATCTTTTTGTTGGGCAGCTATGCTTAGGTACTATACTTGGGTTATGGTGGTTCAACTGAAATCAATGATTAATTTTGATTTACTTATGCTATACCTTCCACTAATAGAAGATCATAATGTTTAATCGGAACATGGAGTGACCACCTTGGAAAATAGTGCTACCACAAGACTAAATAGCTCTGGTTCTGGCTAAATAATTAGAAACTCTAGTCTGGGAATAATCTTACCGAAAGGAGAAGAGGGGAGGTGTTGATGGGGTATAGCACTCGCTCTCTTGGGAAGTGAGAGTTGCTAAGACACTATACCCACTAGGGGACTATTATGCTCTGCTTCGACCTAAAACCTTAGCGGGTTACCACTTACTAGCAAATCTTTGTAAAAGCCTCGTAGCGTCCCTATGCAATCACACCTCGAAAGTGTGGTATGGTGCCTAAATGGCACCGCATGGTAGGGTCCAAAGTTCTTTGAACTTTTACGCGACTTGTGGGTAAAGATGTTCAACCTCTGCAGAGTGTAAAACTGATCGATCAGCCGTGCTCATGATCTAGAGCGGCCTAGACCCTCACATGATTAATATACTTGAAGATGGACTTAAATCGTGGTTATGGCTATGCCATATGGCTTATGGTTATATTTCTATTAATTGTGGGTTGGTATATACTTATACTTTAGTAACCAGGTGCTAATAAAATTTGACCAACTAAAAATGCTTAATGCAGTCTTTATTGTGTTCCTTTACGTGATACTGTTATTGTTATTCACTTATGATGTCACTATATGTATGAAACTTGGTCCTGACATACATATAGGTAGCACTTGGTTTTGTTTTAAAATTGGGTGTGATATTCCCTTGAAGATTTTTGTAATAAGTCAGTGAACCATATTTGTGGCAATATTAGTGATGATGTGAGTACTTGGCATTCACGTCTATGTCACACTAATTTTGGTTTGATGTCTCGGCTTTCGAGCATGTGTTTAATTCTTAACTTCACTATTGCCAAAGGTTCTAAGTGACGTAGCTGTGTGCAATCGAGGCAACCTTGGAAGCCTCACAAGGCAACTGAGGAGAGAAACCTTGGAAGCCTCACAAGAACTCATACATTCTGATCTCTGTGAGATGAATGGTGTGTTGACAAAAGGTGGAAAGAGATACTTCATGACATTGATTGATGATGCGACTAGATTTTTCTATGTTTATTTGTTGCAAACAAATGATGAAGCGTTAGGCTACATTAAAATCTACAAGGCTGAAGTTGAGAATCAACTAGAGAGAGATCAAGCGTCTAAGGTTAGATCATGGTGGCGAATATTTTTCAAATATCTTTGATGAATTCTGTGAGGAACATGGTATTATTCATGAGAAGATGCCTCCCTATTTGACCAAATCAAATGGGGTTGCTAAGACGAAAAACTACACGCTGAGTGATCTTGTTACGCCATGTTAGACACTTCTAGTTTATCTAAGGCATGGTAGAGTTCCGAACAAGGATAAAGAGCAAACTCGATATGAGATGTGGGTTGGGAAAAAACCATCACTTTCTTATTTGTGCACTTAGGGGTGCTTGGCTAAAGTCAATATACCAATTTCTAAGAAGCGCAAGTTGGGACCTAAGACAGTGGATTGCATCTTTCTAGGATATGCTCAGAGGAGCATTGCCTATAGATTTTTAGTAGTTAAATTAGAGGTACCTGATATGCTTGTTGATACTATTATGGAATCTCATGATGCAACATTTTTTGAGAATATTTTTCCTATAAGAGATATGCATAGCACTTCTAGATTTTTCTCTGAGATAATTCCTTAACCAATTGCATTTATTTAGTCTTCTGAATAATCTAATGAGCATGAGGAGTTCATTGAGAAGGATGATAGTGAGGCTCCTAGAAGGAGTAAGAGATAGAGTATTGCCAAATCCTTTCATGATGATTTCACTATGTACATTGTGGATGATACACCCACATCCATTGCTGAGACATTTGCATCTTCAGATGCAAGTGATTGGAAAGAAGCTGTCCATAATGAGATGGACTCAAGTTGTTCTAATGAAACCTGGGAGCTCACTGAACGACCCTATGGCTGCAAACCAGTGCGTTGTAAATGCGTGTTCAAGAAGAAGCTTAGGCCTGATGGTACTATTGAGAAGTACAAGGCATGGCTGGTGGCTAAAGGCTACACACAAAAGGAAGGTGAAGATTTCTTTGATACTTACTCACCTGTCGCTAGACTAACCACAATTGGAGCACTGCTTTCTTTGGCTACCTCATATGGTCTTATTGTCCATCAGATGGACGTAAAGACAGATTTCCTAAATAGAGAGTTGGATGAGGAGATCTATATGGATTAGCCCGATAGATTTGTGGTGAAAGTTCAAGAAAGTAAGGTGTGTAAGTTATTGAAGTCTTGGTATGGCCTAAAACATGCGCCTTAGCAATGGCATGAGAAGTTTGACAGAACTTTAATTTCTGTAGGCTTTGTCATAAATGAGGTCGATAGATGTGTGTACTATTGTCATGGTGGGGGTGGAGTTATATTATGCTTGTATGTGGATGACACTTTAATCTTTGGCACCAATATTGATGTGATCAATGAGGTCAAGTGTTTTCTATCAAAGAGTTTTAAAATGGAAAATCTAGGAGAAGCTGATATTATTCTAAACATTAAGCTGATTAAGGATGAAAATGGGATTACTCTTTCATAATCCATTATGTGGAGATGATCTTGAGCCACTTTAGCTATATGGACAGCAAGCCTTCTCCAACTCCGTATGATCTTAGTGTGATAATTCAAAAGAATAAGACAATTGCAAAAGATCAACTGAGATACTCTCAGATTATTGGTTCACTCATGTAGTTTGCTAGCACAATGAGACCCAATATATGTTTTGCTGTGAGCAAATTGAGCAGGTTCATGTCAAACCTGGGTTCTGATCATTGGCATGCACTTGAAAGGGTTATGCCCTACTTGATGGGTACTATGAGTTATGGGATTCACTATTCTAGGCACCCTACTGTGCTTGAGGGATTTAGTGACTTGAACTGGATTTCTGATGCTGATGAGCTTTATGCCATGAGTGGTATGTGTTTACCCTTGGAGGTGGTGCAATATTATGAAGGTCTTGCAAACAGACCATTTTGATGAGGTCAACCATGGAGGCAGAACTTACTACTTTAGATACAGCCACTGTTGAGTCAGAGTGGCTGCGTGAGCTCTTGATAGACTTGCCTGTGGTTGAACTGTGTCGAGCATACATCCCCGAGCCCACGAGTAGGCCTTGTACAGCCCACTCAGGGGTGTACTCAAACGTGATCAGGACTGTGAGGCTACGTCAAAGGGTAATGTAATCCTACTGGACTCCCGAAGGCTAGTTGTACTGCATAAGGAAACTACTCTGCCTAGTCGGAGTAGGACTCTGTAATCGTACTCGACTAGGACTCCACCCTGTAACTCTGCTCCCCGACTATATAAGGGCGGGCAGGGACCCTCGCAAAATTGGAGCTAAGAAGTTCAATACAATCAACACACAGGACGTAGGGTGTTACGCGATCTAGCAGCCTGAACCTGTCTAAATCGTGTTCCTTGCATCACCATCGACTCCTTGATTCTCAACGACACCCAACACACAAAAGACCACCTAGGGTACCCCCTAGGCGGGTTGCCGATCTAAAACACCGATAGCTGGCGTGCTAGGTAGGGGGAGTTGCCGAGTTTCTCCACGCGAGATCGATGTCATCAGTCATTCTCAAGCTTGTTTTCTCCTTTGAGGCAGGCGCAACCTTTGTCTTCGGATCCTGACTTTGCATCGCCGATGGTGCTAGATCGTTTCAGCGCCGCATCATTGGCAACCAGGAGAAGGAACATCTCGACGAAAGCTCTTTTCAGCAAGAAATGGAAAATTTCACCGAGAAAAACCAGTTTTTCAACGTCAACAACAACGAGTTCAACTATGGCTCAGACTCGACCTTGACTCGGACTAGCACGCACGAGCTAACATGCTAGTCATCCCGCAAGTCGACTTCAGCTTGAAGTCGATTCCTGTATGAACTTTGCAACACAGCCGTGGTCCACCATGGTTTCCTCACTCCAACCCAATCCGAACTTGGGTCAGTCAAAGACTGCAACTACGACTCGAACTACGCCCAAGAAATTCCATTATCACACCTAGCTCACGGCTTGGTAATTACTTCAACCCTGCAAGGCAGATTTGTTTATTGGCCGGGGATGAAACCATCTTTCCTTGCCCATGATTATGAGTCATGACTTGTCTCTCACATAGACAACCTCTCATATCAAGAAGGCATCCCGCTTACTTCAAACCGCGAAGAAAGCACTACAGAGATTGCAACATCAAGCTCTAGAAGCTACTACCTAGACCAGGAAATTTTCATCATCACACAAAACAATGACGTGGGTACTAGCCAACAGATAACTCCTCGATGGATAGCACAACTCGACAACATTTCAGAAGACGAGTCATCAGCTAATGCCCGCAGGATGAAACCTCGGAACAGAGAAATCAAAGAAGGGCACGCAATGCTACTCGGGTTGAACGTCACCGACTATCAGCAACAAACATAACTATCATGAACCTTGAAAGAGCATTCGATGCAGTAAAAGCCCAAGAACACAACACTCCACTCGCAGCAATTGCATCAATCAATCTTATATCCACTCTCATACCTCAAGACAGAGACAACAAATTAACAACTCAACTCGAGCAGCGGGGCAACAGGTTAATCGCTCAACTCGTAGAGTAATCTTACAAACTACTTGATAAAGAATCCCCAATTCGATCCATTCCTCACAACTCGGCCCATCAAGACGGCAGCAGAGACATCGTGGTCCACGGTGAGACATCGTGAGGCTCAAAGAAAAAGTAACGAAGTAGTCAACCAGCTAAGGCAACATAGCTAGAGGCAAAACAGGGATGAACGCGAGGCCCCAAGATGAAATAGAGATGCTGGAGATGCCAGCTGCACCAATTCTGCAAAAAGCCCTTGCCTCCGCAGAGTAGATCACGAAGCATCAATTTTCAAACACCTAAGGGAAGTAATCAACAGTCACCGCGAACACGAGCGCGAAGTCGATAACTATAATCATTTCCCTGCCTTCACTGCACGAGTTATGAGGACTAGATTACCCGAGAAGTTCAAGCCAATAGGAATCACCAAGTACGATGGCAAGCACGATCCAGTTCAATGGCTACGGTGCTACTCGCTGGCAGTTCAAGCAGCCGGAGGCAACGACGACACAAAGGTCATTCATTTTCCCATATGCATGGAACCCGCACCATTAACATGGCTCGAGTCACTCAAACCCAGATCCATCGACTCCTGGGAAGATTTGACAAAGGCTTTTACCAATAATTATGCAGGCTCCATGTCTCGGCTAGGCAACAAAGTTGATTTAAGCCAAGTCAAGCAGAAGGACGGTGAGACACTTCGCGCCTACCTGCGTCGATTCTTCAAAAAAAAAGACCACAATAGTCTATATTTTAGAAATAGACGTTATCGAGTGCTTTCAAAATGGCCTCTATGACCGTTGAGCTTACTAAGACTTTGGCAGACGTCGTCCAACCACTGTCAAGGACCTCAAAATCATGGTGCAACAATGGGCAGACGAAGAAGAGAAAGAACGTGAGAGATTCGGCTCTCATCGCAACCGTAGTCCTGACAACAACAATCATGATCAGTATAGAAACCGAAACAATAATACTCGAAACAACTACTCAGGTAATCCGAACCGCAAGTGCAAACCCGACAACATTGTTGCTACTATGACCAACTCTGGGAAGAAACGGTCATGCAACCACGACGACGGGCCGACCTTCATCGAGTTACTCAAGAAACAGTCCCCATGACATCCCAACATCAAACACTCGGTGATAGATTCTTACATCATGCATCGAGTGATGCACGAATTACCCGCACCACCACCTCCCAAAGACTATAGTTAGAAAAAGGATATGGGCAACAACAAAATTGATAAAGACAATGAAGGCAAAGGCGAGTTCCAAACCGCCTCCAAGATAGTCAATGTCATTTTTGGCGGCATCCTGGGTACCGTATCCAAGCGGTCCAACAAGCTAGTACTCAGAGAAATTATGGCCATCGAGCTAGCAGCTCCCACACCGCTCAAATGGTCTGAGGTACCCATAACTTTCAGCAGAAAGGATCAATGGACAAGTTTCTCAGAAGCAGGGTATTCCCTCTGGTACTCGACCCTATTGTTGTAGGCTCAAGATTGACCAAAGTACTCATTGACGGCGGAAGTGGACTCAACATCATCTTCGCCAAAACATTAAGAAAAATTGTGCCTTGACATCACAGACATGCTCACTCCAATGGACTCACCGTTCTACGGGATTGTCCCAGGAAATGCAGCCATACTGCTAGGCCAAGTTGTCCTACCAGTAACTTTCAGCACTAAGGAACATTACTGAACCGAATATATCATATTCGAAGTTGCCGACTTCGAAACCTCTTACCATGCCATACTCGGCAGGCCAGCCCTGGCCAAGTTTATGGCTATACCACATTATGTCTACTTGGTACTCAAGATGCTAGGACCCAAGGGAGAGTTAACACTACGTGCGGACCTAAGGCAATCATACGAATGCGACACCGAAGCCGCGAAAATCGCAGCAACTTCTCAAGCACCTAGCCCCATGCAACAAGTCTTCTCGGCTTCAAAGAAACTTAATCCATCAGAACTCGAAATGCCATAAAACAAGTCGGGATCAACAAAAGTCAAACCAGCAAGTGAGAAAGACTTCAAAACCATTAATCTCCAGACTGGTGACCCATCCAAGACAACTCTAATTGAAACATAGTTAGACCCTAAATAGGAAACCGTGCTCATCAGTTTTCTTGGGGCTAACCATGATATTTTCGCTTGGAAACCAGTTGACATGCCCGGTGTGCCCAAGGAACTGATTAAGCACTCACTAAATGTTGATCCCAAGGCTACCCTGAAAATACAATACCTACGAAGGTTTGATCAAGACAGAAGAGACGCAATCAAGAAAGAGCTGGCCAAACTACTCGCAGCAGGGTTCATCAAAGTAGTTTTTCATACTGATTGGTTAGCCATCCTTGTACTCGTTTGCAAGAAAAACAACGAATGGAGGATGTGTGTTGACTACACAGATCTCAACAAACATTGCCCAAAGGACCCCTTTGGACTACCCAGGATTGACCAAGTAGTCGACTCCACAGCTGGGTGCGCATTGCTGTGTTTTCTTGATTACTACTTAGGCTATCATCCAATAAGCCTCAATGAAGAAGATCAAGCCAAAACAACTTTCATCACCGCGTTTGGTGCATTTTGCTACAAAACAATGTCATTTGGGCTAAAAAACGTGGGTGCGACCTATAAGTGTGCCATAAAGATGTGTTTGGAGAAGCAATTACACCGCAACATAAAAACTTATGTGGATCAGGTAGTCATCAAAACAAGAGACCAGGATGATCTAATCACCGATTTAGAAGAAACTTTCTTGAGTCTACGAGCATTCTGGTGGAAACTTAACCCTAACAAATGTGTTTTCGGTGTACCCTCCGGAAAACTACTTAAGTTCATCATTAGCCACCGTGGCATTGAGGCTAACCCGGAGAAAATATCTGCCATCACAAATATGCAAGCTCCAGCTGGCATCAAGGATGTGCAGAAGCTCATAGGTTGCATGGCAGCCCTCAATCGATTCATCTCAAGACTTGGAGAGCGCGGACTACCCTTCTTCAAGCTACTCAAATGCTAGGACAAGTTTCAATGGACAGAGGAAGCAGACAAAGCCTTGACACAACTTAAAGAATTCTTGTCAAAACCACAAATCCTCACCGCTCCATTCCCAAATGAAGACTTGCTCGTATACATAGCTGCTACAACCCATGTTGTCAGCACCATAGTGGTAGTCGAACGGTCTGAATCAGGCCACGTTTACAAAGTCCAGAGACCCGTCTACTTCGTCAGTGAAGTACTCTCAGACTCTAAGACCCGATACCCACCGGTGTAGAAGCTACTCTACGCAATCCTGCTCACTTCATGGAAACTGTGACATTACTTTCAAGAACACAGCATATCCGTCATCACCGACTTCCTGCTCGGCGAAATTCTTCACAACAGGGATGCAATGGGTAGAATCTCCAAGTAGGCAGTAGAACTCAGAGCTCTATCTTTGGACTTCAAACCAAGAACAGCTATCAAATCCCAAGTTCTGGTCGACTTCATAGCTGAATGGAGGGAAAATCAAGTACCAACACCAGTCGAAAGGCCAGAACACTGGGTCATGTACTTCGACGGTTCCCTCAAACTTGAAGGAGTCAACACAGGAGTACTCTTGATTTCTCCAAAAGTTGAACAACTCAAATATGTTCTTCAGATCCTTTGGGAAGTCTCAAACAACGAAGCCGAGTACGAAGCACTGCTACATGGTCTTCGTCTCGCAATCTCACTCGGAATCAAACGACTGCTAGTCATTAACCAAGTCAATGATGATTGGGATCGCAACAAGGAAAACATGGACGCCTATTGTAAGGAAGTCTGCAAGCTAGAAAATAAGTTCTCAGGGTTGAAATTTCATCATGTCGTCTGCGACAACAATGTAGCTACTGATATATTGTCAAAAAGGGGCTCAACTCGTGCCGAAGTTCCAGCAGGAATTTTTGTACACGAGCTCCGCAAGCCATCCATACTGGAACAAGCCACTCCAGCAACTACAAACCTCCAGAACCCGACCGAGAAATCATGATGATTGAAGCTGACTGGAGGTTGCCGTTCATAGACTACATCAAAAAACAAAAGTTAGCGTCTGACAAAAACCAAGCTGAACAAGTTTCGTGATGAGGGAAAAGCTACGTTCTAGTCGGCGACAAGCTCTACAGAAGGAGCGCATCCTCTGCGGTACTCATGAAATGTGTCACCCAAGAAGAAGGCTAAGAAACCTTGGAAGAAATACACAAAGGAATTTGTGGTAATCATGCTTCCTCACGAACAATTGTGGGCAAAGCTTTCAGAGTAGGTTTCTACTAGCCCATGGCACTTGCTGATGCAAAACAACTAGTCCACAGATGCCAAGGCTGCCAGTTCTTCACTAAACAACAGCATGTCCCCGCCTACAAGCTCATTACAATACCTCCAACATGGCCATTTGCATGTTGGGGGTTGACATGATCGGACCACTCCCAACTGCACCAGGAGGATTTAATCGAGTACTCATAGCCATTGACCAATTCACCAAGTGGATTGAAGTCAAACCCGTCACTTGCCCCAAGGCTGACCGAGTCCTCGACTTCCTAGATGAGATCATACACCGTTATGGTTTTCCCAACAGGGTCATCACTGATTTGGGGTCCAACTTCAACAATCATGACTTCTGGGAATATTGCGAGAACAACGGTATTGACGTATGATACATCTCCGTAGCTCACCCAAGGGCCAATGGCCAAGTCGAGCGTGCCAACGGCATGTTACTCAATGCTCTTAAGAAAAGGTTGCACGACATTGGCAACACAAAAGGAGGCAAATGGCTCAAAGAACTACCCAATGTTCTTTGGGGATTACGCACCTAACCATGCAAATCTACTAGGCACTCTCCCTACTTCCTCGTATATGGGTCAGAGGCCATCCTCCCTGCAGACGTCATGTGGCAGTCTCACAGTGGAACAATATGATGAAGGAATATCAGAGGAAACAAGACACCTGGACCTCAATAGTCTAGAAGAAGCTAGGTGTGCAGCACTGGTTCAATCAGCCAGAAACCTTGACGGACTACGACGCTATCATGACCGCAATGTCAAAGAGCGTTCCTTCAATATAGGCAGCATGGTCCTTAAATGCATCCAAGATATATCGGGGCTGCACAAACTCAACTCACCATGGGAAGGCCCCTACGTCATATCCAAGGTCACAGGACCCGGATCGTACCGACTACAAGAACTCTCAGGCGAAGAAATACCAAACTCCTGGAATATAAAACATCTGTGCCGCTACTACCCATAGCAGACTGCAGGACATGTACTCGGGTCTTGACCCCCAGTCTATTTCAAACAAGTCCATCAGCACACACTGCCTCTATTTGGCTATTCACAGCCATTCGAACTCTCCAGCTTTGCGAGCCCCAGTGCTCCGCTCTCCATTTGACTTGATTCCATATGTCTCTCCGAGTTATTACAACTTGACGGCTATTCACAGCCACACGAGCTCTCTAGCTCTGCGAGCTCCAGTGCTCCGTTCTCCATTTGACTTGATTTCATCAAGTCTCTTCGAGTTATCACAACTCGTCAGCTATTGACATCCACTTGAGCTCTCCAGCTCTGGGAGCTCGTGCTTCGCTCTCTGCTCTCGACTTGGCTTCATCAAGTATCTCCGAGTTACCACAACTCGTCAGCTGCCCATAGCTACTGAAGCTCCAGTTCGAATTTTTAAACTCATCTCCACAAGACTAAAGTAGCTTCACAAAGCCACGACTACATCATTTTACTCAAAGCACAAGACTTGTAGTTATCACACAAGTATTCAAGCTTAAATCGCATCCTTCGCATTCAAAAATCTGCAGTTACAGCTGATTACCCAATGAAATGAGGGGTATACAAAATACAACACAATGACACAACAATGACTACAAGCAACTGCCTACTGGTAGTCTACACAAAAGTCCTAGGCTTTTACCATATCATAAGGATACACAGGCCTAGTGACTACTAGATCACCAAGGTGCAAGCAGTGTTAAAAGGCAGCACCTGCACACAAGGAAGCTACGCAATACACAGCCATATCCTTGTCCTCTTTCCTGACAACCCCAGGAACTTCTTCACACCGCTCCCTCGATAGTGGCAATGATGAATCCCTGACGCAGCGTAAGGGAGAAAAATACCAAGATGATGGAGTGCACTACCCGAGCTGCTCCCTTGATAGCTTCAGTCCACAGATCCACACTGCATGCCACACCTCCACGTCTGATCAAAGAGCTGAATAAAAATCCCGACACTCATCACACATCACTCGCGAGTTCCAGCACGAACTCAGCTGGATCATGAACTGCAAGATGAGGCACGCAACAAACACTCCTATGAGGATTCTTCTAGCATCACGGCTATCCCTACGAGCGCTAGAGTCTGTGGAGGGAATCTTCTAGCACCGGGGCGCTCATTGGAAGCTCTCTACTATCAAACAACAACAATCTGAAGCAAGCCTTCGCTATACTGAAGGGCATGACCTTGGTCGAGTACCCAGGGACCTATTTATAGCCAGAAGCCACAACCGCCAACTACTCAGAAATTTCTGCTCGCTCGTGATGATCAGCCTGAAGCAGTGACACGGGTCAGACAAGCACCTTTATGACTCCACTCACGTGAAGGCACTCAATCATAACGGACAAAAGTGAACAGTTCGCCCATGCATCCTCTCAAAGTACAAAGCAATAATGGTCATAATACTCTCAATAGTAACACCAATAATTGGAGCCCACAAAAGATGCTACGACTACTTAATTACTTGGACTTGTTCTTCCCGACTACAAAGATCAGTTAGATGAGAGACCGTCGATCACAGTTAAGATTTCAATAAAATTTAGAGAATTGTTTGAGTACTCCGATGAGTACTCGACAGATTACAACTCGAGATCAACAAGACTAAGGCTCTTCTAAAGATACAAATTCGGACATCTTCAAAGCAATCGGCTCAGCCTCCTCAAGATACTGCACATAGGCATCCTCTGTGCAGTTCCGAGCAACACCATCACCAGCCGCCGTTAAATCTGCCCTCGGGTAATATGACTTGGCCACTGCAAAGACTTGTTTGCAGACAGCCTTACAAAGCCCAACAACTTTACCCGGAGTAGCTCTCAGTCTCTCAACTAGTGAGTGCGACCCAGCATCATCTTCAAGCAGAGCGATGGCATTCACTACATCCTGTGCAGCACTGGTCAACTCTTGAAGCTCGCCTTGCAGTCTCTCTATGGTCTTACCATGGTCCCTACATGCCACCATTGCCATAGCAAGCATAACTCCATTTTGATTCTTCCTGTTCCTCTCATGCTCATATGCAGCCTGAGCCTCACCCAGCGACACCCAGAGATGGGCAACCTCATCAGCTACCCGGTCAGGAGCGTTCCTCCAATCAAGAAGCTGACTACTCGCAGCAGCCTCTTTTCTCTTGAGCTCTACGCCAAGCATCACAAATCAGAACCTACCTCTATAATTACACATACTCAAAAGATTGTGAGTACTCACCCTAATATTACTTGTTCAAAGATTTGTAGCGATTCTCCAATCGCTCCTGAAGGACTTCATGGTCATTCCACTCTACTGGAAAGGACTTTGCAGCCTCCTCATGAACTCTCAAGGACTCTGTAAGTAGGCTACATTCTTGCTCCAGTTGCATCACCCACTGCATGGTGTCATTACACTACTACAGGGCTCGAGTATTTCTCTGGGCTCTATCATACAGGTCCTGCAAGCAACTCAAAATAAGTCGTCAAGACTTGTCAAAACACAATTAGTCAGAAGTAAAAATAGTTCACACTCCTAAAAGCTCTGGATAGCCCTTCCAAACACTGATTCCGCTAGCAGCTCAAGTACCGGACCCTCGGTATTCTTAGCAATTTGAGGCTCCAGACTTTTACCTACAACAGCCCCTGACAACAAAATAATCATGGGTCATTATAGGATACAAAAGAAATCCCCTTCAAAGCATCTATACTCCAACAACATACCCGGTGCACCGACTTCACCCACTTTAGTCGCATCAACTAAAGCCAAGGTGCCACCAATAGTCATTGAAGACGGCACACCCCCAGAATTCGAGGGAACTGTTGGGCCCTCCACTGAGCGGATAACTTCTTGCAACATGGAGATAGTAGCACCAAGGTGATTCGTGTCTTCAACCTCAGGTGCGTCGTCCATTGACAAGTCGACTAAGGGACCAGAGAGTATAGTCGGAAGGCTAGACTCCACTCCTGTCTTCGTGGGAATGGTATCCTCAGCATCCCTGGGTCAAACCACGAGGTCATCACCTATTTTTTAAAGTTTAAAAATACAATAAAAAAAAATCACATAAAAACTCATCGGGATGATCGCGGCGGCAATCGCACACGTTTCTTCTCAGTAACTGCCGGTTGAGTACTCGGCACCGTAGGGGCCATGGGAGGAACGACCTCTACTCCTTCGCCGAGTGCTGCAAAAAAAACCCAAGGATGAGACTACGTACGCAAAACTATTAAAAATAAACAAGAGTACTCACCACTTGCGATAACATCGGACAACAAGGCACCAGTAGCAACCACCGGTGTCTTCATGACATCTGCCACCTCAGAAGACGTAACCTCGGTAACCTTCTCGGGGGCTACCAACTCAGGGGCTGCAGATGCCGATGCTCCCTGCTCGGAGGCTGCTGTCTCCGAGTTCAAAAGCGGCACCCCCACAGGCAGCTCTTCAACACCCGCAACATTAACAACTGCGTCCTTGGCAATTGCAGCTACTTCACCAGAAGTAGCCTCATCACCACCCATGGTCAAGTCGTTGGCCTTCACAAAACGACTGATATCATCAGCATTCTGCAAAGAATAATTTTCCAAAAAATACTCACGACTATGTACCTTGGCACTCTTTGACCCCCTAGGGGTCAAACTTGATGAAGAAGTAAGCTGAACAGTAACTTTCTTTAGAACTACTCACCGCTTCTTGGCAGGTAGAGGAGAATCATCGTCACTGTCAACCACAGCAATCTTCCTACCCTCAGGCTGCGGCAAGAAGCCAAAAAGCACCCGGGACTGCAACCCAACAATTGTTACTCGAAAAAGCGTTACCATGCCTCGACTACACAATTCAAGCAAAGGAGCATATCTCTGTTGGCCCATACCGACTATCAAACTAGCGAAGAACTTCTAGAAGTACTGGTACCCCTTGATAATTCTTGAATAACTTCCCTAACAACACCTCAACATCATCATCAGATATGTCATCAGGGGACATCCACAATGGGTCATCAAAACCCGAGTACTCAGAGCCTAAGCGAGCTCGTTGTTGCAAAGGTTGAACCCTTCGCTTGAGAAAACTAGCAGCCACATTGATGCCAGTGAAGCCTAACGATTTCAACTCACTAATCTGAGTTAGCAAGTCAGCAATTTCAGGGGTGTCCTCAGGTTCGCTCATCCAATTATCCGCATACTTCGGAACATGACCAGTGACCACTAGCAAGATAGGATCATGATTCCCAACATAAAACCATCTTTTCTTCCAGTCGCCATGAGAGTCAGGCAAGACATACTCGAGATAAGCACTCGAGTTCCTCAGCTGGAACCCAACCGCTCCAAACACCTCTATCCTAGTTGCACTCGGCTGCGGCTTATAGCAAAATAACTTTCTAAAGAGATCAAGACTAGGAGAAACACCTAGGTACACCTCACACAAGTGTACAAAGATAGCCATATGGAGCACACCATTGAGATTCAAGTGAACTAACTGAAGATTGTAGTACCTGAGAATACCTCTAAAGAAGTTGGAGGTGGGCACTGTTAGTCCTCTCTTGACGAAATGTGCAATCATGACTGTCTCCTTCGGATGCTTCTCAAACTGCCACGCATTCCCAAAAGCAGGCCTCCACTCGAGTTCAAGCTTTGGTTGAAGAAGCTTAGCATCGACCAAAGACTGGACTACTAGTTTCCTCATCACAGAGTGCTGCCAGGTGATCCCAGGCAGCGGCGGTGCAGTCTGGTTTGTTGGACCACACTTTGGCGCCAGCAGCGCGAGCTCTTTACCTTTCTTGGATTTATATCTCACCTTACTGGTCACCGCGCCCCCTAGATTTTCTCCGGTTTCTTCCCCACCTTTCTTATACAGCCCACTCAGGGGCGTACTCGGACGTGATCAGGACTTGGAGGCTACGTCACATGGTAACGTAAGCCTATTGAACTCCCGAAGACTAGTCGTAGTGCATAAGGAAACTACTATGCCCAGTCGGAGTAGGACTCAATAATCGTACTCGACTAGGACTCCACCCTGTAACCCTGCTCCCCCGACTATATAAGGATGGGCAGGGACCCTCTCAAAATAGGAGCTAAGAAGTTCAATACAATCAACACACAGGACGTAGGGTGTTACGCGATCTAGTAGCCCGAACCTTTCTAAATCACGTTCTTTGCGTCACCATTGACTCCTTGATTCTTGACGACACCCACCACACAAAAGACCACCTAGGGTACTCCCTAGGTGGGTTGCCGGTCTAAAACATCGACAAACTGTGATAGTCAAAGTAAATAGTGCTAAGGATAATGCGAAGTCATTTAGACATGTCAAGAGACGACTGAAATCTATCACGAAATTGAGAAACTCCGGAGTAATAAGTGTGACTTATATTCAAATAGATAAAAATTTGGCAGATCCCTTTACAAAAGCGCTATCATGCAATGTGATAGAAAGTGCATCGAGTGAGATGGGTATGAGACCTGTTTGAGTTGCCATAGTGGCAACCCAACCTATGTGATCGGAGATCCCATGAATTAGGATCTGGGAAAAACAAGTTTTTTGTTAACTCTCTATGTGAAGATGCAATACTCTCAAATGCTGTGAGGCAGTTATGCTGTAAGGAAGGTTGGCTATATGCCTTAATGTGATCTTATTAGCTTTAATAAGCGACGATGTTGTCTTATAGAGCATTCTTGAAAGGACACACCTATATAAGTTTGGCTGTTAAACGTTGTAGTCTATGAGGCTGTTAAACATTGCAGTCTATGAGACTTGGGTGATCTCTAGTAAGCTCATGAAAGACACCAGGGAGTACGACGTATATGCTCCAATCGCTAGTAGAGCGACTAAGAGCTGCCCCGAGTAAAGTGGCAGGACTTTGCAAGACTATTTGCAAACAGGTTCTTGCGGTTGTGAAGTCCTACTACCCGAGGGCAGACTTGGTGGCAGCTGGTGATGGTGTGGCTCGCAACTGCACAGAGGAGGCTTATGCGCAGTACCTTGAGGAGGCGGAGCCTATTGCATCCAAGATGTTGGAGTTTGTCTCCTTAGAAGAGTTTGAGCTGTTTGTGTACTCTTGTATTCGAGTACATTGATGTTTTGAAATGCCAAGCCTTTGAATTTGTTGTGTCATTGTCTTGCGAAGAGTAGTTTTTACTCTATTTTGTCGAATCCCGAAGTATTGCAACTCTGCTGTGCCCGACCCTCTGGGGAGGGGATTCGTCTCGCTCGACCTTGAGTTTTGGGGTCGGCTAAGCCTGACCCCTTCGAGGGTGAAAACTCCGCCTCGCCCGACCTTGAGTTTTGGGGTCGGCTAAGCCTAACCTCATCGAGGGTAAAAACTCCGCCTCGCCCGACCTTGAGTTTTGGGGTCGGCTAAGCCTGACCTCGTCGAGGGTGAAAACTCCGCCTCGCCCGACCTTGAGTTTGGAGTAGTCGAAGCCCCCAACATGTCGGCCGTGCTTGGCTTGTAGTAGTCCCGAGTGTCGAGTAGACGTAATGCTGTTTGAGTACTCGTCTTTTGAGGGACAGGTATATTGTACTCCTTTGTCCTTCATGGATGCACGGGTGTACTGCATTCTTTTGTTTGTTGTGGCGTAAGTGCGGTCACATGGGCAGAGTCAGGAGTTGTCAAACTTATTGATCACGGGTGCACAGTAACTCTTGGGCTGGTGGTAGTTGTGGCTTTCAGCTATAAATAGGGCCATCTAGTGGGCGAACCAACTCAAGTTCCTGAGTAGCGATGGACTATCTTCGATTGCTTCTGTTTGAGTGTAGAGAGCCATCAAAGAGTGCACTGGTGCTAGAAGATTCCTCGTAGATTGAGGCCACCTTTGCTCCACAGACTCCTGCGCTCGTAGGGATAGCCGCGATGCTAGAAGAGTCCTTGTAGGAGGTTTCATCGCACGCCTCATCTTGCAGCTTGTGATCCAATGGAGTACGCGCTGGAACTCGCGAGTGATGGGTGATGAGCGCCGCGGTCTTTATCCCGCTCTGAAAGAGGTGGAGGTGCGGTCGTAGAGTAGATTGGCTCTGCAAGGCTAGCAAAAGAGCAGCCTTGGTTCCCTCCAGGCGCGTCTTGGCAGATTTGGCGTTGCTGCTGTCAAGGCGGTGGCGGTGATGGAGTACTTGGCATTGCCTTGGGTAGGGTACCTGGGCGTGGCTGCGTTTTGCGCAGCTTCCTTGCGCGTGGGCCCTTCCTGCGGTCGGTAGACCTGAGTGGCCTTATGATATAGTAAAAGCCTGAGGCTTAAATGCAGCCCGCCAGTAGGCAGTTGCTTGTAGTCTTCGTGTAAGTCGAGTCCTTGTACTCGTATGTAACATGATGTACTCTTGTTTCAGTAGAGATTAATACGAAGAGATTTGTACCGGGGCGATGATCCTTGTGGTAGAGAACTCATGTTGAAGCTATCTTGAAGTTAGTAGTCGGGCAGTTGGCCTGAGTAACGGCCTTGAAGCGACTACTCAGGAGCTGCTATGGGTAGTAGCGATAGAGATGTTCGATATTCCAAGAATTTGGCACTTGTTCTCCTGAGAGCTCCTAGAGCCTGTAAGATCCAGGTCCTGTAACCTTTGATACGATGTAAGGACCTTCCCATGGTGAATTGAGTTTATGTAATCCTGACGTGTCTTGAATACATTTAAGGACCATATCGCCCGAGTTGAAAGATCTTTCCTTGACCTTGTGGTCGTGATAATGCCTTAAACCGTCAAGGTATCTGGCAGATTGCACTAGTGCTGCGCATCTTGTTTCTTCCAAACTTTCTATATCCGTTCGCCGCGTTTCTATTGCAAGTTCTTCATCGTAGTGCTCAACGGATGGTGATTGCCACATTATATCGGCGGGTAATATGGCTTCCGAGCCATATACCAGAAAATAGGGTGATAGTCCCGTAGTCTTGCATGGTTGGGTACGTAGGCCCCACAAGGCATTGGGTAACTCTTTGAGCCATCAGCCGCCTTTGGTGTTGCCGACGTCATGTAGTCGTTTCTTCAGAGCATCGAGTATCATGCCATTAGCACGCTTGACTTGACCGTTGGCTCGTGGATGAGCAACCGAGACATAGCGGACGTCGATGCCGCTGTTCTCGCAATATTCGCAAAAGTCGTGATTATTGAAGTTTGACCCAAGATCTGTGATAATCCTGTTGGGAAAACCATAGCGGTGTACGATTTCATCCAAGAAGTCGAGGACTTGGTCTGCCTTGGGGCAAGTGACCGGTTTGACCTCGATCCATTTGGTGAACTTGTTGATTGCCATGAGTACTCTGTTGAATCCTCCTAGCGCAGTTGGTAATGGGCCAATCATGTCGAGCCCCCAGCAGGCAAATGGCCATGTTGGAGGTATTGTGACTAGCTTGTAGGCCGGCACGTATTGCTGTTTTGTGAAGAATTGACAAACTTTGCATTTCTGAACCAGTTGTTTGGCATCGGCCAAAGCCATTGGCCAGTAGAAGCCTGCTCTGAAAGCCTTGCCAACTAGTGTCCTTGAAGATGCGTGGTTGTCGCAGATTCCTCTGTGAATCTCTTCTAGGATTTCTTGGCCATCTTCTCTGGTGATGCACTTCATGAGTACTCTAGATGATGCACCTTTCCTGTAGAGCTTGTCTCCGACTAGAACGTAATTCTTTACGCGTCGGGAGATTTACTCAGCTTTATTCCTGTCGGATGGTAGCTGGTGATCTTTGATGTAGTCGATGAAGGGTGTCCTCCAATCGACCTCTATCATCATGATTTCTCGGGAGACGTCAGTAGTCGGGACTACTGGCAGGGTGACCTGTTCAGGTATGGATGGCTTGCGTAGTTCATGTATGAAAATTCCTGCTGGAACTTCTGCACGAGTTGAGCCCATTTTGGATAAAACGTCGGCGGCAACGTTATTGTCACGGACGATGTGATGGAACTCCAAGCCGGAGAATTTGTTTTCCAGTTTATGGACTTCTTTGCAATAAGCGTCCATGTTGTCCTTGTTTCGGTCCCACTCGTCATTGACTTGGTTTATGACGACGAGGGAGTCACCGTGCACCAGTAGTCGTTTGATGCCGAGGGAGATTGCGAGGCGAAGGCCATGTAGCGGTGCTTCGTACTCGGCTTCTTTATTAGATGCTTCCCAGAACATCTGCAGCACGTACTTGAGTTGGTCTCCCTTGGGGGAGATGAGTAAGATGCCTGCGTCGGCTCCTTCAAGTTTGAGGGATCCGTCGAAGTACATTACCTAATGTTCTGGTCGTTCGACTGGAGTTGGAACTTGATTTTCGGTCCACTCAGCTATGAACTTGACCAAAGCCTGAGACTTGATGGCTGTCCTTGGCTTGAAGTTCAAAGTGAGAGCACCGATTTCAACTGCCCATTTGAAGATTCTACCCGTGGCATCTCTGTTATGGAGAATTTCGTAGAGCGGGAAGTCGGAGATGACTGTGATGTTGTGCTCTTGGAAATAATGGCGCAACTTCCGAGAGGTGAGCAGAATAGCGTATAATAGCTTTTGTATCAGTGAATACCGAGTTTTGGAGTCTGAGAGTACTTCGCTGACAAAGTAGACAGGTCGTTGGACCTTGTAAGCGTGGCCCGGTTCAGACCGTTCGACTACTATTGCCGTGCCGACGACATGAGTAGTAGCGGAGATGTATAGGAGCAAGTCTTCGTTCGGCGAGGGAACGGTGAGTACAGGAGGCTTTGATAGAAAGTCTTTGAGTTGTGTTAATACCTTATCTACCTCTTCTGTCCATTTGAACTTGTCCTGGCATTTGAGAAGCTTGAAGAAGGGTAGTCCCCGTTCTCCAAGTCTCGAGATGAACCGGTTGAGAGCGGCCATGCAGCCTGTGAGTTTCTACACATCTTTAATGCTGGCTGGTGCCTGCATGTTTGTGATGGCAGATATCTTCTCTGGGTTGGCCTCAATGTCGCGATGGCTAATGATGAATCCGAGTAGTTTGCCGGAAGGTGCTCCAAAGACACACTTAGTAGGATTGAGTTTCCATCGGAAAGCATAGAGACTGGAGAAAGTTTCCTGCAAGTCAGCAATGAGTTCCTCCCGGTTCCTTGTTTTGACGACGACATCGTCGACATAAGCTTCGACATTGCAATGAAGTTATTTTTCAAAGAACATCTGTATGGCCCTTTGATAAGTCGCTCCTGCGTTCTTTAGTCCGAAGGACATTGTTTTGTAGCAGAAAGCTCCAAAGGGCGTGATGAACGCTGTTTTGGCTTGATCTTCCTCTTTGAGGCTTCTCTGATGATAGACGGAGTAGCAATCGAGGAAGCATAGCAAGACACACCCGGCGGTGGAGTCAACCACTTGATCAATCCTGGGTAGCCCAAAAGGATCTTTCGGGCAGTGTTTGTTGAGGACGGTGTAGTCGACACACATTCTCCATTCGTTGTTTTTCTTACGAATGAGCACAGCATTGGCGAGCCAGTCAGGATGGAAGACTTCCTTGATGAATCCTGTCGCGAGTAGCTTGGCTAACTCTTTTTGATTGCTTCTCGTCTGTCCTGAGCGAACCGGCGTAGTCGTTGCCGTTTTGATTAGCTTTGGGATCGACGTTGAGGGAATGCTCGATCATTTCCTTGGGCACACCTGGCATGTCAGCCGGCTTCCAAGCGAAGATATCATGGTTAGCCAAAAGGAAACTGACGAGCGTGAATTCCTATTTAGGATCTAGCCCTGTTTCGATCAGGGCTGTCTTGGAAGGATCACTGGTCTGGAGGTTGACTGACTTGAAGTCTTGCTCACTGGCAGGTTTCACTTTCGTGGATCCCAACTTGGTTTCCGGGATCTCAAGTTCAGTTGGATGAAGCTTTTTTGAGGCTGTGAAGATTTGCTGCATGGGACTAGGAGATTGAGTAGTCGCACCAATTTCCACAGCTTCGGTGTCGCATTTGTAGGATCTCCGGAGATCTCCTCGTAGCATGAGCTCTCCTTTGGGACCTGGCATTTTGAGTACCAGGTAGACATAATGTGGTATGGCCATAAACTTGGCTAGTGCTGGCCATCCAAGTATGGCGTGATAAGATGTCTCGAAGTTGGCGACCTCGAATCTGATGTACTCGGTGCGGTAATGTTCCTTAGTTCCGAAGGTGACTGGAACGACAACTTGTCCCAGTGGTATGGTCCCATTTCCGGGCACAATGCCATAGAAAGGTAAATCTGTTGGGGTAAGCATTTCAGTGACGTCGAGGCACATTTTCCTTAATGTTTTGGTGAAAATAATGTTGAGGCCGCTCACGCTGTCGATGAGTACTTTGGTTTACTTTGAACCTGCCACGACTGGATCCAGGACTAGTGGAAAATGGCCTGGTTCTGAAAATTTTGTCCATTGATCTTTTCTGCTGAAACAAATTGGAACTTCCGACCACTTTAGCGGTGTGGGGTCCGTCGGCTCGATGGCCATGATCTCCCTAAGTACGAGTTTGTTAGCTCGCTTGGATGCAGTGCCAGGAATGCCGCCAAAAATGACGTTGACGGTTTTTGAAGCTGGTTGGAAATCGCCGTCCTCATCTTCGTCGTTGCGGGCTTTGTTTTTACCCTTATCTCTATTTTTGGCGTACTCTTCAAGAGCTGGTGGTACGGGTAAGTCTTGCATGACTCGGCGCATGCTGTAACAGTCTATTGCGGAGTGCTTGCTAGTCGGGTGCCATAGGCACTGCTTTTTGAGTAGCTCCGTGAAGGTTGGTCCTTCGTCGTTTCTGCGATGTCCCTTTTTTCCGGAGCTGGTCATGGCAGCAACGGTGTTGTCGGGTTTTCTTTTGCGATTGTGGTTACCCGGATAGGAGTTCCGAGCATCGTTATGCCAAGTTTTATCTGTCTCATTGTTGTGGATGTTGTCGCGTCCACGGTTACAGTGGGAACCGAACCGTTCTCGTTCTTTGTCTTCTTCATCGGCCCACTGTTGCACCATGAGTTTGAGTTCTTTGACATCGGCTGGTCGTCGGCGACCGAAGTCTTGGTATGTTCGTCGATCATAGAGTCCGTTTTGGAAGCACTCAATGACGTCTGCTTCGGAGATGTCCACTATAGTAGCCTTCTTTTCGAAGAACCATCGCAAATAGTTGCGCAGGGTCTCGCCCTCTTTCTGCTTAATTTGTCTTAAGTCGATTTTGTTGCCTGGTCTAGCCATGGAGCCGGCAAAGTTGCTGGTAAAAGCCTTTGTTAAGTCTGCCCAAGAGTCAATGGACTTGGGTTTGAGTGACTCGAGCCAGGTCAGTGGTGCGGGTTCCATGCATATGGGGAAATGAATGACTTTGGTGTCGTTGTTACCCCCGGCTGCTTGGACGGCTAGCGAGTAATAGCGTAGCCATTGAACTAGGTCTTGCTTGCCGTTGTACTTGGTAATGCCGGTTGGTTTGAACTTTTCGGGTAATTTTGTTTTCATTACCCGGTTTGTGAAAGTAGGAAAGTGGTTGTAGCTGTTGACTTCTCGTTCGCATCGATTGTTGAGGATTTCTCGTAGATCGTTGAAGTTGGACATCTCGCGGACCTTCCGAGTAGGGCGAATACTTTTAACCGAGTTGGTGCAACTGACTTCACCCACATCCTTCTATCGAGTAGGAGCTTTATGCTTGCTTGGACCTTGGCTGTGTTGCCGGGGTTGGTTGACTGCGTCATCATTTCGTGGGGCGGCATTTTTATCTGCAGCCCCCCTGCTTTCGTCTTGATGCGATGTAATGCTAGGAATGGACGGGATTGGTGATTCTTTGTCGAGTAGCTTGTAAGCTTGCTCCGCGAGTTGTGCGATTAGTCCGTTGCCACGCTGCACGAGTTGAGCTGTGGCTACGTTATCCTTATCTTGAGGCATCAATGTCGTTAAAAGGTTGATTGAAGCGATAGCCGCGAGTGGGGTATTGTGCTCCTGGACTGCGTTGAAAGCCCGTTCAAGATTTGTAATAGGAATATTTGTAGCCATCGACTGTCGTCGCTCAGCTTGAGTGGCATTGCGCGCCCTTCGTTGGTTGCGCTGTTCGGAAGTTTCATTGTGAGGGGCGTCAGTTGTAGACTCATCTTCATAGATGTAGTCGACTTGTGCTAAACGCCTGGGGGTTCTGTTCTGGCTAGTACCCGGGATGTTATTCTGAGTAATAACAAGTACCTCCCTGTCCGGGTAGTAGCTTCCGGAGCTTGATGTTGCAATTTCTGTGTAACTTTCTTCGCGGTTGGAAGTGAGTGGAACACCTTCCTAAAATGGTAGGATGTCTATATGGGCGACAAGGCGTGAGTCGTAGTCACGGTCAAGAAGAGATGGTCGCAATCCCAGCCAGTGGACGAATCTGCCTTGAGATGTTGAAGTTATTACCAACCCTTGGGCTGGACAAGATAATGATATCTCTGGTGAGTAGGATGAGTCGGAGCCAACGTCTTCATGCCCGAGGTCGACTCGGGTTTGAGCAAGAAAACTTTGGTGGACTTTGGTTGCGTTGCGGAGTCCGTGTGGGAACTGCATTGAAGTTGAAACCGATTTGGATGCTGACTGGGGCCATCACATCCGAGGCGAGTCCGACCCTGAGTCCAGGGATCGGCTGAGCCCGACCCTTTGGAGGAGTAGCTCCGCCTCGCCCGACCCTGAGTGGAATTCCGCCTCGCCCGACCCCGAGTCCTGGGGTCGGGAGTGCCGGACCCTTTGGAGGAGTAGTTCCGCCTCGCCCGACCCCGAGTCCTGGGGTCGGGAGAGCCTGACCCCTGAGCGAGACTCCGCCTTGCCCAACCCTGAGTCCTAGGGTCGGGAGAGCCTGACCCTTGAGCGAGACTCCACCTCGCCCGACCCCGAGTCCTGGGGTCGGCGGAGCCCGACCCTTTGGAAGAGTAGCTCCGCCTCGCCCGACCCCGAGTGAGGCTCCGCTTCGCACGACCCTGAGTCCTGTGGTCGGCGGAGCCTGACCCTTTGGAAGGGTAGCTCCGCCTCACCCGACCCCGAGTGAGGCTCCGCTTTGCCCGACCCTGAGTCCTGGGGTCGGCTACGCTCGACCCCTGAGCGGGGAAACGGAGTAGTCCGAGGGGAAGTCGGATCCGACGCGTAGTCGAACTCGAACTTGTTGACTTTGAAATCTTGATTTTTTCTGGTCAGGTTTTCTGGTTTCTTCTCTTGAGTCTCGACGATCTGGCACCGGAACGATCCCGAGCCTTCGGCGACGCAGAACCAGTATCCAAAAACGAAGGTGGCGCCGGCTTCAATGAAGAAGACGGGCCTGATGATGACTTTCGCCATTGAGTTCGTGCTGAGAAACTCGACGAGCTCCCCTACCTGGCGCACCAGCTGTCGGTGTTTTAGACCGGCAACCCGCCTAGGGGTACCCTAGGTGGTCTTTTATGTAGTAAGGGTCGTCGAGAATCAAGGAATCAATGGTGACGCAAGGAACACGATTTAGACAGGTTCGGGCCGCTAGATCGCGTAATACCCTACGTCCTGTGTGTTGGTTTGTATTGATCTTGGGGATTGATGAATAGGAGTTGTTCTGAGGGGGGTCCCTGTTGGTTTGTATTGATCTTGGAGATTGATGAATAGGATTTGTTCTGAGGGGGGTCCCTGCTCAGCCTTATATACCCGGGAGGGCAAGGTTACAAGTCTAAGTCCTAGTCGGGTACTATTATAGAGTTCTACTCGGTATTGGCCCGAGTAGTTTTCCATAAACATACAAGACTAGTCCGAGAAGGATACACCTATCCTTGTTTTGATCTTGTCTGAGTACGTCCCTTAGTGGGCCGTCCAAGGCCTACTCGCAGGCTTGGGGAGTATGCCCGACATGGAGGGCATGGGTCGGTGGGTTGTAGCAAGGATGTGCAGGACCCTATCTAAGAGGGAGAGATCATTGACCTGCTAGGCAAGTGGCATGATGATTCTTGGGTGGAGGTTTCGCTCCGTCGAAATAGATCTGATGGATGCTGAGCTAGCGGCGGACGCTGAGTCGGTGGAGGAGGCAGCGGAGTTAGAGTCCACCGTCATGCTCCGAAGCGGAGATGGATCCGGTGGTGAGGAAGTCCTTCATGCTTTCGGGGAAGATGACGCCGGGGTGGGATGCCATCGAGCTCGTTGGGGTGGATCTCACAATCACCCCTACTTGGCGCACCAACTGTCGGATTTAGTAGCCTAGCAGTCCACCAGGGAGGTTACCCGAGGGTTACAAGTCAGTTTGAATCTAATCTACTCGGTTGTTACATGGAAGGTGATCAGAGTCGGATTACAATAGATATCTCGCAATATCCTAGATAATTTGAATCACCCAACCTCCTTGTCTTGTGCTCCAAGTATCATCAAGTCCTTGGCTTGGACGCTCTGGTCGGGCGGGCTCACTTGTCAAGACCAGCTATTATCCTGGTCGGTGGGGACCCATAGGGTACCCATATCCCTCAATATCCAATATTGATATATATGCAATAAGGAAGCATATTGGCGTATTTTTGGTTTTGAACTGCACCACAAGATTCCATCTGTTGAGAGATTGGCAGTTCATTTACCTAGCATGAATTTGGTGCCATATGCCACTAGAGCTAACTTTGTATCTTTGTTTGCTACTCCTTTTTTGCAAAAGACCATGTTGACTGAATGGTTTGTAGGAAATAGTAAATGTCCTAATGCTCGTGAATTATCGTATTGTGATTTTCCTACTAGGTGGACATGGGATAGCTCATCAGAATTGTGGAAACCCAGGGGCAGTCGGAGCTATAAGACTGTGAAAACTAGATCTTTCTTCCCCAGCGGAGTCGCCAAAATGTGTCAGCGCTTTTTCTGGCCAACACATGAGTGTGCTAGCTCGCGCGTAGATCAGGATGTCATCTCATCAGAGCTCCTGCTCCTGGCCGGTCAGACCAGCCAGGCAGGTCAGTTAGGCTGGTCCAGCACAGGGGCAATGCAAAAACCTACGTCCACCACCTTGGGAGGGACCCCGTCGAACATGGCGAACTTAGGGTTGCTTCGAGATCAGCAGGCCCCTCCGAATGTCCTCAACCGCTGTCGAGCCAAAGGAGGAAAGAAGGGGGTGGAAAAGCTAGGGTTTGAAGATAAAAAGTAGATGAAAGTGTTTTCGATTGGGTTGGTTGCCCTCAATTGGACAGAGCCCTTTAAATTTATAGGGTGGGAGGTCTTTTCCCGCAAGGAAGTCCTGTTTTAACTCCAATTCGACCAAGACCCCAAAATTCGTCTTGAACTCGGGGTGACTGGTCTAACCGGTTAGGATCACGAGTCGGACTTGTGGTCACGTGGTAGACCGGCTACAGCGACCAGACCGGTCAGACCGCCCATAGAGACCGGTATGACCGGCTAGTCCAGCCTGGTCGGCATTGCTGCCACTTTTGGGCTTCAGCAGCAAGATAGAGATTTCCATAACTTATTGTAAACATAAGCATCAATAATAACAACCATAATTAATTTGCAAAAGAATATCATGGTGCATTTAAATGTAGCATATGTTTCTTGCACAGCACTAAGATCTCTAGAAGGAAAAGGTTCTGAAGGCACTAAGGTTCAAAGAAAAGCATAGCCTTTTTATCATTCTCAAGAAATTCTAGCCTATCAACATGATAAACATAGCTGCAAGGCATAGAATTTAATGTATCTTTCATGCTATTGGTTGAACATAGGCATTTCAAGATATCATTATCAAAACCAATAGTACCTTGAGAATTTAATGTGTACCTTAAACTTGGAGATTATTCATCGAGTGATTTTTGGTTCGTTTACTGGAGTTGAAAGCAAATTGATATCAACAATTGGAGGTGGTTGTTCATCATTATCTTGCAATTCCTCCAGCTCTCCATCATGTGGAATATGCAGTCCATTAGCAACATTAGCAGGCACCTCTTCTTCGAAGTCTTCATTATTTGGGATCTTACCCACATGTTCATCTTCAAATTATTTTGTATTGCCTTCATTATATTCCATGTGCCTCATGTCATCAAGATCATTTGTTGCAAACACACTATTTTCTTCATCTTTGAGAACTGCCATATCCTAATTCTCTGGTGTTCCAGCTTCAATAGCACACAAGCTATAAACCTTCACATTGCATGATCTTATTTCCTGAAATTTATCCTCTGAAACTTCAGCCATATCACTAGAATTATTAAAGAAGAGATCTTGAAATATTTCTGCGGTTGTCTTCAAGTTGGGAGTCATTCCTATCTCATTAGCTCCTCTATTCATTGTCTTTATCACTAGTGACTCCAATTCTTCTTCTTCAAACAGCTTCTGGATTGATTCCCTACTCATCTCTTGATCAAATATATCATCAATTTTTCTAGCTTCGCTTCGGTGTTTCTTATGTCATATGTTGCTATTTAAATGGCCGAAATCAATTGAAATCCAATCAAGATGTTCGAATTCCACCAATGGTCTTGCATTCTCAAAACCACGGCCTGCATTCATGTTAGTTTCAATAGTTTTAATATGCGTAACGACTTCTCTTACCTCAGAAAGTGGTTCTTTGATTTTTAGTGTGACCGGTTCATTTTTCTTGAGCCTTGGTTCATCTTTTTCAAAAATTTCATCAAGCCTCCAGGCAGTTCTTGTCATTTTCCTCCTCCTGGTAGAGTTTTTGCCATTCTCGTTCCACTCTTCTGCATCGGTTATCCTTTGTGACATATGTGTAGCTTCTCTAGTTGTTTTCTCCATGAAATTACCTCCTGCACACACTCTTACATACTAGGTAGAGTGAGAGGTTAGTAAAAAATAAAATGAATGCAACATCATTTCACCAGAAATTCCCAAGTTTGGGCCTTGCTTGAGTAGTCCATTGAATCGGTTCCAGGCTTCACCAATTCCTTCATCCTCTCCTTGCTTGAAACAAATCAGTTGCCTCCTTAAACATTGGATCTTGATTAAGGGAAAAAATTCTATGCAGAATTCCTTCATGAGCTCGACCCATTTTTCCTTCACTTCAATAGATGCAAGTGTGTACCATCTTCACGCTTCACCTTCAAGATAGTATGGAAAAATATTCCACTTGAACCACGCAGCCAGAACTCTTTCTTAATGCACCATGTTGCATATCATCGTGAACCGCTCCATGTGCCTATATGGGTTGTCATCCTCCAATCCTCTAAAAGGGTTTGTCACCACCAACTTTATGATTCCATGATTCAACTCGTAGTGGGTCGTAGCAAGCTCCAAATCTGATTTTTGCAACTCAAAACCCTTTGATGATGGCATTGCTAATTCCCTTAGCGACATTTCTTCGTTTTCCAATGGTGTGACAAATAGATTCATCTAGGCAGTAAAAAGAAAAATAAAAACAAAAATATTCTGCACAAAAGTTAAGTATTAGCGCGTTAGCAAAATCAATACAAAGATCAAACACAGCAAACTGACTTGTTCCCCGGCAACGATACTAGAAAAGATTGTTGACGGCAATTAGTGCATCAATTGGTGAACCACAAGCACACATAACAGTTGTAGCTCTTCCCTTAGAGTATTACCCCAAGATTTATCAATTCGTGGAACAAATGGATTGCTAACTCTCACTTTATACAAATCTTACCAACAAAACCATGTAATATGCGTTGTGTAGAGAGACAAAACTAATCTAAACTAAACAAGAAGCAAAGGTTGATACAAGATGGCAAACAAAGATAGATAAGAGTTCCATCCCTAGGACCTAGGTTCACATGAATATGCATCTACTGCACAAATAGGTGCTACCTTCACTAGCTATAACAATGATTATGTGCTCACTCGGCTCTTTCCCTCCTGTATATTGTCACTACATAGGGATACTCAACAACTTCGCTCACGCATATATATCAAAGCATCCGCAGAGTTAAGTTAATCACCATGATTACCACAAACTCTATTAACAACATATGAAGCGCTCACATATCTAAACAAAAGCATTGCATTGATATAGACCATGAAGCATTGATAGGCATAATGTACATGTAGCAGTTACATATCAAAGATTGGAGAGACCAAGTTACGATGTGCCTTGGTCTATTTGTGATGAATTATTGACTAGATGATTTGAGGCTTTACCGGTTGAGTTCAGATTTCATATGTGCATGATTATGCTAACGGATAACCGGATGTGTTATGTTGTGTGCGTTGTGTTGTGGTGTTTATGTAAACCATATGTTGTGTGTTGTGTCTCTTATCTTGTGATGTGCAGGTGTAGGATGCGACGGCATGAGGTGAAGGTCAAGCGAAAGGTTCATGCCGATGTACTAGGGCTATGAAGGGTGGACATGAGTAGGCTTGGATTGAGGGACCCGAGGAGTCCGGGCGAAGTCATGGGCGATCCACATGGTGCACGGAAGAGCAAAAGTACACGAACGGTGATGGAGACAGCATCGGTCGAGTCAAGCAGGACGGAGGCAAGTCGAGTAGGTGGCTCGGGAGCCGAGAGTGAAAGACTTGAGGCGTCAAAGGCTTGACGGAGGCTGGACATGCATTGACATCGGTGAGTCACGGCTTGCGGGGCATGCTAGAGGGTTTGACTGGTTTGGCCTTAAAATCGGGGATGAGTCACGCCTGCGGCGTGTGCAAGAGGGTTTGACCGGTTTGGCCTCAAAGTTTGTAAGTTCAAACTGTTTGGAACTTAGCTAACAAAACTGAATCAAGGAGCTTTTGAAAACTGAATGGCACTTCAAATCGAGAGACTGGTTGATCTATCGGCTAGGCTAGGATGCAAATCAATTAGTTTATGTTCGATGTTTCATCTACAAGTTTGGTTAAAGGAGTCAGCTTAGTTCCGATTGGAAAATCGGAAAAATATCAGATTGAATCGGGTGGAATTGGAAGGAAATGGAAAGGAGCAGAGGAGTGTAGCGCTGGCACACAGCTGCTTGCCGCTGGTGAGCCGAGGTGGTTTCACCCGTGCCACGCGCCAGTGAGCCATGAGGACAGCTTCGTGCATGCAAGCAGGGGTGGCGTGAGCTTGGATGGTAAGTTTTCGAATAAATACCGAGCCCGGTGGCTGGATTTATCCATCCACTGCCACCGCTCCATTTTTACCGCCTTCCTCGGTCATTGGTGAAGAACGCCACCGTCGACCACCGCTCTCCGATTCCCTCCCCCCAAACCTTCACCTTAAAATCCTCTACAAGCCCCACTATAGCTCTTGCCCAGCCTCATCCACTACAGAGCCTCCAAGCCACCGTCTTCTCTGACTCTGTCCGCCGCCTCCGTTTTCGTAAGGCCGCTGTCAGTGAGCAACACATTGTGGTAGTTGTGCACGTCGTCTGAGAGTCCAGTTGTGTCACGCGTGTGCCGTAGATGCTCTACGAGCTGCTTGTTGGTCTGGATCACGGCGGAGCTCCAACGCCGCCGCGTCGCCGCCTCCGGCATGGCCGCCGAGTCTACTGAATACACACCACTGTCAGAATGATATGCTTGGGAATACCTTTCATTAATTAGGTCTATGAGTTAGATTGGTTAAAAATCAATGAATGCAGTGTCTGAAGGAGGTCGACATTTGATGGAGGACAAAAATGTATTCTCAAAAAGAATACTGAGTCATGTACACGGAAATGGTCATTGTTTCTATACAATCAAACTCTTGCACGGAACACTAGATTATTTTATCTTATGATGTTTCCAATTTATCCAATTGAAATTATTGGTGACGTCATTCTAGTTGGAAGGAAAAATATACATAATAATACATTTGGTACAACCACGATGATGCATGTCAAAATAAAATTTTGTAGACTGCAAAATAATCGTTAATTTGTGTCAGTGACGGTGTTATACATTTCTTTATCCAATTTGGAATGTAAAAATTGGTATTCGCTCAACAGATGTTACTGCCTCCCCCAGCCAATAAAAGTTGACGTTTCAGACAGGGAAAAAGGCTAATTGTTTGCTGCTGATTCTGCTTGTCTGAAAAATACAGCTTTGCTGACCGTAGGTAGTATTACAAAGGGCACGTACCCGTGCTATCTGCAGCACATCAAAAGTCAACGTGATTTGAAATTTTGTCATGCCTGAACAGTTTAATCTCCGAGTTCATTTTGTCTGAATTGGGTAGTTGAGTGTATATAGGGAAAGGAAAAAAAAATCACAAATTCCAGATTGGATTGACAACAGAGAATGTATTACTCTCTATGTACAGATCCAATGACATTAAAATTGTTGAGGACTAAAATTGGTAGTTCTACCGGTCAGAGGTAAAGTGCTCAAAATGTAAATTCGACAAAATGTAAATTCGAGGTGATCAAATGTAAATTCGAGGTGATCAAGATGCATATATATAATGTTCAATTTGGAGTTCGGATGAGCGAGTTAGGACTTCGGGAACAACTAGTCAAACCGGATTTATAGGGCAGATAGATTGGTTTTGCGTGTGTAAATTGAGTTAGGAGTTGCATTTTGACATGGGATTTGTAAGGGTTTCAACTCGGGAGCAAGACTTTCCGGATTGGTATGCGCGCTAGAGTGATTGAGTAATTGTCGTGGCACGTTTTCACAGAAATACTGTTGAAGGGGAGACTTGTTCAATAGTTATCCATCCATTTATATAGAATTTAGTAGCGTGGTGGGCTTCCTGTTTTTACCAGCACCATAAATATAGTGGTACACTATGCAGTGATATATCATAATAAATTACACATTGTATGATAACTTGTGGTTGTACATAACTTACACATAAACAAACAACCATATAAAACATATATGGTCGAAGTCAAATCAACATAGCACACTGGAAACCACGAAGAGTACTCTAGTACATTTCAAGCAGAAACTACATGGATCTCAATGCAAGAAAGCTGAACAGCTCATCTGCTTTCAGATCGCTGAAACTTTATCTAGGAAATGAGGTTCTCCATTTATTTTTTTCCTCACAGCACATGGTCATGTCCATAGTGAACCACACATTGAACATATTTTGAAGGGTGTGCAGTCTTACGGGTAAACTTCGATGATGCCACGAGCTCCTATTTTCTTGACAATCTTATAGTCGGAGAATCCTGCTTTAATAAAGATGTCGCGCCAGTCATTTTCATCCCGCTGCCTGCCTCTGGTATTCACCATCATGAGCATGTCCATAAGGAGTTGGGCTTCGTACATTATTGGCCCCATAGAAGGGCCAAGGACTATTTCTATGATAATCACCTTCCCCCCCTCTTCTCTGGAAGGAATTGCCTTCCTGCACTGCTCCAGGATCTTAACACAATCCTCATCGGTCCAGAAGTGCAGTACAAGCTGCAGAAGATAATTAATGTCATCTCAGTTAAATAATTATGTACGCAAAAGATGAGTCTATATCTGACAAACAAATTTCTATTTTCGAATTTTGATTTTATTTGTATAGAACTATAGAAGCATGAAAGAAATAGCCCCTATTTTTGCTGTCCATCATTTTATACCTTGAGCATCACAGCTTGAGCAGGTGGGATGGTGTGGAACATGTCGCCCGCTACATAGATTACTGAATCATGAGCTGGTGCAGTCTCGATAACCTTTGGAAGGTCCAGCACTGTGCACTTGATGTCAGGGAATGCCTTGACGATTGCCCTCACAGTCGTGCCATCACCACCACAGCAATCAGTCAGTGATTGAACACCCTTGAAGAGATCGTTGCACTCTCGAATAATGGTTCCAATTGTCAAATTGTCATGTGCAGCCACACCTTCATTGACAATTCTGTCAAGCTCTTCGTCAAGGAGCTTTGTAGTCTCGTGGACGAGTGGCACACCATGTAATTCTTCGAACGGCGATGGTAGTGAGGCAGGCAAATCCTTCTTGAACCAGTCAGCGAGAGACAATCCAGCCTCAACATAATGCCGTGAGACCGTGGCGAGCACAAAGTATTTCTGGTAGGTGTGGTCTTCTGCTTCCACACCTTCTACCAGGAGCCAGGAGAGTGGGTTGAGGCAGTAGGTCTCCACCTCTGCATCTCTTTCAGATGCAAAGATGCCTGATGTGACAAGCAGCCGCATCAACCGGCGGAGGAATGGAAGCTTAGTCTGAGGAAGCGATATTGCGGTTACCAGGTTTGGCAGCGAGGTAGCCCCACCAAGGTTATGGATAGCAGTTGGGATGTGAAGCTCGACAGCGCACTTGAGCGCCATGGATGTGAGGTAGTAGAGGCTGTGGCGCCATAGGTCGGCTTGCGCCTGCAGGAGCTCAGCATCTGTGGGAGCTATGATAGTCTGAGAACCAGCAGCCATTCTCTCTCTCTCTCTCACACACACACACACAGGCTGTATCGTTCTAGTTGTAGTCTATGTGTTCCGAGATGTGTTTGCTTCGCTATAAGTTCCTTGCTAGGTTTAAATAGAGTGCATCGGCCTGGCTTAGCGATCGAGCTACACTTGATTATATTTGATCAGGTGATTGAGTGCGTATCTCAGTAATCAGTAATTTAGGTGCAGGCATATGGAGCATGTGTGGATGGCAAGTTGTGGAGGGCAAGTTGTGTGGTCGCCTACATTAAAACAATTTTGGGAAAGGGAAACGGTATCTGTATTTGCGGTGTAGACTCGCACTTGTACTGACTTGCATATTTAGGACTTAAAAAATGAAAATGTTATAGATTTATGGACGGAGGTAGTACTTGCTGCACCTCCGCACATGTCCCAGGCTCCCAGCTATGCATATACGAAAAAATAATATACTGAAAGGGAAATGTAAGAGATACAATAATAGTTAAAAAAACAATCATGAGAGGAAATCACAGAAATAAAGCATTTACAGAGCTGTAAACAACAGCAATCTACAAAAGTAGTAGCATAAGGATGCAACTATAGTTGTACACTAAAGCGGCCACTGCATCCACAGCCCCACATCAGCCCCACATCGCTCCTTCTCAGAGGCAGCATTGGCGGACCGCACAGCCCGAGGGCCGCCACCCTTTCCTCCCTCAACCCTGCCGTGCCGCCGCCAGAAGCCTGTGTGGCAGCTAGGATGGCCGCAACAGGGCCCAATAAAATGGGCCTGCTCGAGTCTGCTGTGAGCTCGCCCGGATCTGCTGCGAGCGCACGCGATGCAGCGATGAGTTGCGACCGGATCCAGCGAGCATGGGACCGGGTCTGCTCGGGCAGTGGGCTACAGGGGTAGCAGCTGGCGGTTGCACGAGGGCAGTGTTGACCCTTGCTCTCAGCGGATGGTGCTGTAGCGGTGAGGAGGTGCAGCGGTCCACACATGAGCTAGGCGCAACAGCGCGGAGGCTGCACGCAAGGAGGCACAACGGAGGCTGCGTGTGTGGAGGTGCCACGGCACAGAGTTAACACGGTAGCTGAGGTGCGGATGTGGAGGTGGTCCGGCTGTGGTGGGAGATGAGGTGGGGCCGTGGGGCACAGAGGATTTGTGCTATCATTCACCCCTCCTCTGATAGCGATTACAGGGATTCGATCCTACACAACTCATGTGGAACGGATCCATAAATGGATACTATATCTCTTACATTTTCGTATTGGCTTCGTATGAAAAGGTTAACTCAAGAAATACTATATTTGGAATGACAATGATTTAAGCTGGCTCTCATCCCCTGAACTTACAAGATGGTATCACTAGCGGAAACAGGAACGTTACCGAGTGTAAAATCTTTGTCGAGTGCTTTATGTTGGGCACTTGGCAAAGACATCGTTTGTCGAGTGTATACTGGCGGACACTCAGCATAAATAATACACTCGGCAAATAACAACTTTGCCGAGTGTCACAAATAAGACACTTGGCAAAAATCCACACGACACTCGGCAATGATTTGACAGTCGGTAAATCTCCAACACGTGGCTCGCACATGCACCGTCCGTTAGGGCAGTGTGCCGGCCGTTAGTACTTTGTCGAGTGCTCCGTCCAGACACTCGGCAAACTTAGAAGTTTGCCAAGTGTTTTCCACAGGCACTCGGCAAACTTAGAAGTTTACCGAGTGTTTGTGTAGTCACTCGGCAAGGGCAAAACTTTTTTTCCACCTCTGCCCTCCACACTTTTTCTACTCCCCACATACGACATTTGGTAATCCATCTTAAAAGTTGGTCTGTTTTTTGGTCTGTTTGCTATTTTTAATGAATTGATAGCATTAATAGGAATTTGTTTATTTATGTCAAATTTTAACTGCAAGTGATTGAAATAATGGAATAAAATCAGTGAAAAAATCATATTCATATTATTGAATCCGGATTGAGGTCTCAACCAGGAAATGAAAAGAAATTTTGAACATTTTTTTTAGAAAACACGACCACGAACGTGTGGTTGAATGGTTGTTAAATTCTAAACAAAGCAAACAAAGTCTAAAAATCACAAAATTTGTCCAGATGTCATGATATTATATGTGGAGGCTGTGGTAAAAAATTGAGAAGGTTTCGCCCAATTTCTGACATATGATGCTTACAAACCGACTCATCTCCCGAAAGGATTCGTAAAAGTTAGAAAGGATCCGATAAGATTTGGAGTCCAAGTGACACTTGAATTGGGATTTGACTTCAAAGATTTTTGTATAGGCAACATACAACATAGATTGGTTCATGTCAAATTTTGCAAATTTTTCAGATCCGTTTGATAATTTTTATTGATTAAATGCAATTATAGATTTTTAATAGATATAAATTCAATTTGAGCTATAATTGCATGAAATAATGGAATAATATTAGTAGAAAAATCATATATCCATTGTTGAGTGAATTTGACATGGTTTTTCCTAAGTATATCAGAAAAAGGTTAGTAAAACACGTTATTGAAGAAGTGTACATGAAATATAAGTGTACTTTGCCAAATGTCTAGTGAAAACACTCGGTAAAGATAATGTTTAACCGAGTGTTTTCACTACACACTCGGCAAAGTATGTACACGAGCCCGCTAGTAGGCGCGTGTTCCAATTGAAAATTTAAAAATAAAATTAAAACTTCACTTTGCCGAGTGCCCGCGATCTGGCACTTGGCAAACCTTTTGACTTTGCCGAGTGCCAGATCGTGGGCACTCGGCAAACCACCTGACTTAAGTCCCGCGGCCTTCTGACTCGAACAGCCAGGCGCCAAAACGAATCTCGCTGCCGCCGACGCCCTCCGCCGCCGCCGGCGACCGCCCCCGCCTGCCCAGCGGCCCGCCTGCCGCCCCTCCACCCCCCGCCCTCTTCCTCCGGCAGCTTGCCGTAACTGTCGCCCCCGGTGCCCTGCCCGTCGCCCCTGTCCCGCCGCCCCGGTGCCCCGCGCCCCGCCCGTCGCCCCAACCCCGCCGCCCCGCGCTTAGCCCCCACCCCGGCGGCCCCACCACCGGCGCCCCCGGCCCCGCTGACCGCCCCGCCATCGGCACCCTCGGGCCCGGCCGCCCCAGGCTCGGCGCTCCCGCCCCCTGCGCACCCGCCGCCACCGGACGTCCCCTCGCCTCTCTAGGCCGGTGTCCCTCACCCGTCCCGGTAATCAATCTTTGTTCTTCAAGTTACAAAATTGGAATTAGAAATTAGAAAAGGGTAGAGAGGTGGTAGGATGAAATGGAAACTAGAAATTACAAAAGTAATAAGTAATTACGAAAGGATAAGATAGAGAGGTGGTAGGGCTTTTGTTTTAGAAATTAGAAAAGGATGTTTGACTTAGCAATCTAAGGTATAAGAACTGTATGTGGAAGACGGCCATCATGCCATTCCGTTGCTGTAGATGTGGTTGTCAGCAATCATGCCATTTTATTTGATGCAGGTTATGGAAATCTCCACGTGCAGGGGAGGTGCTGTCGAAAATTTAACTTGACAGTAGTATGTTCTTTTTTTGCAGGAGAGGCTATGTTACCGTCCTCAAGTTGTCACTTTGTAGGATAGCAAGGTGAGGCATCCTACACCTCTTTTTTCGTATGATGTTTGTAAATCACGTAAATCACGTAACCTAGTTAGGATTCTCCCGTTTGAAAGAGATATGGTTGGAAATATGCAAATGTTTGCATATCTATAACCGTATCTGTTTCGAATTGTTCACGTTTTTTGGATGACCCAAGGATGTGTAGGTGGGTTTAGTTTCCATGGTCTACTCCGACCGGAGATAGAGTTTCGGCAGCACCTCCCTATTGTTCTCTGGATACACAATCTCCATTCCAGGACGTGTATTTGGAGAACAGCAGGGAGGTGCTGCTGAAATTCTATCTCGGGTCGGAGTAGACCGTGGAAACTAAACTGACCTACACATCCTCGGGTGGGATTGGGATCTATCTTCACCTAATAAACAGTATAGGAATGTGTAGATGCAATGTGATTTTATATTACTCGCTGATATGCTAGAGGATGGAGGATCGTGAGTGGATGTACATGGGCCGCTCTAGTCAGAATTCATTGATCGATGAATGGATTAACAAGACTAATGCTTTCTTGGAACGGGCATTTGCAAGGATCAAAGGAGCAAGAGATACTTGGTGTCCGTGTAGCAAATGTGGAAACATGCGTCGGCAAACCAAGCTAGACATGGGTAAACATCTTGTTAGGCACAGATTTATGTCAGACTATACCAGGTGGATCTACCATGGTGAAGCCGATCGTGGGAGAGACGAGTTCATCAGACAACGCATCGAGGAATATGATGATGATGCCGGGGTGGGAGACATGTTAGATGACTATCATGAAGCACGTAGGGAAGAGGAGCCAGAGGCTACCGCAAAGGCGTATTACAACATGTTGTCTGCGGCACAGCAACCCCTTCACGGGCATACCAAGGTTTCTCAACTGGATGCCATTACACGTCTAATGGCCATGAAGTCCCAGTTTAGCTTGAGTTGAGACGCCTTCGATATTATGTTGACAGTTTTTGGGAGCCTGCTCCTGAAGGGTCACATCTTGCCAAAGACCATGTACAAGGCACAAAAACTCCTTCGTGCACTTAAGATGCCATACGAGCAGATACATGCTTGCCCAAAGGGATGCATCTTATTTAGGAAAGAGTATGCGGAAGCAAAGTACTGTGTGAAGTGCGAATCGTCTAGGTTCATAATATGAAGGAGTTAGAATTACTTCAGCGATTACAGTTAGGATAGGACATTGATGATGACATTCCTCCTTCAGAGCACAGGAATGATTTTTTGACACGCGTGACAGTGATGATGAGACTTATGATCCAGCTAATCCCGATCATGATTATTATTTCTAATACATGTATGGACCGTACTAATTTATTTATTATTTGTCATACCATGTTATTTTTTAAGTATGCTTAGTTTATTTTGCATATCTTCCTAAGTATGTTTTGTTTATCTATGCTGATTGATTTACTCTTTGTAATTGCAGGTGATTGAACAATGGTGGGCGGTACGAGGAAGATCGCAGCGCTTTACGAAAAATTCAAAGATGCAGCTTCAGGGTTAGCTTCAGGGTCAGGTACAAGGTCAGACGCATCGAGGGGTCGAGGAAGGCGTCGAGGCAGGGGTGAAGGCAGGGATGACGCACTGGTCGAGGAAATAGAGGAGGCACAGGTCCTGGGTAGAGGCAGGGGTCGAGGCAAGGATGGAGGAAAGGGTAAAGGGGTGAGGCCCCCGTCACCTGTACCTTCGCCCCGGTCATCTGAGGAGGAGGAGATACCTTCCGCGCACGCCTCTAGTGACGAGGTGGAGGTATAGGAGGAGCAGGAGCAAGAGAGGGAGGAAGGGGAGGAGGCAAGGGTTCGCAGTCCAAGATCTGGTTGCGAGGTCCCTCATCCCTCCCGAGGCGACCGATCCCTCTTCATAGACGCCCACTGATTCAATCCACTAGGGCAAAGTAAGTTCCTTTACATATTCTCAGTATTTTTGATATGTTCAAAATTATAATAGAAACTAATAATTTATATTAATCACTTGTGTAGGAGTTGGATTAAGCTCAGTGGGGGTGGCCACAACCGCAAGGTCAATGGCATCCTTGGTCTTTTTGTGTAGGCTACACTTCCCTGATCTAGTGGTCTTTGCCGGACAGGAGGAGCCGGCCTACACATGGGACCACTACGTCGCCACTGCCGACGTCGGTGATTGTGACCACAGGACATTCACCAACAAGGCAGAGTGGGTGAAGGTCGAGCCGTGGGTAAGTATTCGCAACACTACATTTGTTAATACATCAGCTTCGCTGGTCATTCTTGAAATAATAACTGTATGCAACGTGTCTATACTCAGGATTTCTAAGATGCTAGGAGGGATTCGAGGCTAGGGCGGCCTTCATCACTGAACAAGCCGCCAAGAATCTTGTCAAGGACATGCACTACAAGGCGTGGGTTCAGGCCATCATCGACTTCTATGCTGAATTCAGAAGGATAAAGGTCAAAAAAGAAGAGGCAAGGACAATGAACCTGACCAAGGAAGAATTCATGACGGTACGTATAGAAAGTTAATATTTACTATTTCTGAGATTATTTTTGCTTAATTTCTTTTGTTATATGCCACACACTTGATGATGTAGGTGCCTCCGTGGTGGTGCTGAGCCTATATCCGATGCTGGGAACAAATGGTGGACGTGTGGTTGCAGCCCTGGTGGTTGGAGAACCACCTTGCTTGCTAGGAGCGGTGTCTGCAGATGCCATATGCATCACACCATCAAGGTAGCCTGAGCCTTGATGAATACAAGGAAAAATGGGTACGTGAATTCATTTCTTTATTCTCATACTCAATACTGCATAATTTCTAATCCTTTTGCATTTTTGCCGCAGACGTCATCACATGATGGCCAGGAGTGCTCCTGGTTCAAGGCATAGGTTATGTTCAAAAAGGGCAAGGCAACGGCCGACATCGACTTCAACCCGGAGGATCCGCCCAAGGCGTTCAGCCATCCAAGCATCCACAGCCGCATCACCGAGTACACATCAATGGCAAGGGAGGTTCATGGGCCAGAGTTCGATCTGAGCTCTCAAGATATTGATGCAGAAATTGTGATGAGGGTGGGAGGAGGCAAGAAGCATGGCCGGTATTGGATTGGAGATAGCGTGATCGACACTGCTAGTACTCCCAGTCTCTCCCAGATCCGAGCAAGGAGCACGGACTCTAGCCCCTCGATACGGGCATAACCGACCACTGCACAGTTACAGATGCAGGCTCTGTAGGTTATTTCTATTTGTTTCATCTTTCGTTGATTTTTACGTACCTTTTTCTTTGCAATAAGACATTGGGATGAAATATTGTAGGCCCAGGTGGAAGTAGAACGGAAGCGACAGGAGGATCTAGAGGCGAGGATCAAGGCGCATCGGCAGATAGAAAGGCAGAGGACGGAGTCGATGTTCCATTACATGCAGAGTGTTTTTTCAGAGTTTAGGTCAAACTCCACCACCTATGCCACCGAACCTATTCCCGTCACCTCCACCTCCTGCAGCTACTCCTATGAGTCACTCTCAACCTTACAATCGATCTAGAATTAAACTAAAAACTACAGGCACTAGAAACTTACACTAGAAAAGTGACTAATGCAATCTCTTTAACTTTGTGCAGAATCAATCGGTGGCATCCAATGCAAAATCATCTTGGGGGTAGTGGCCACCTACACATCCTCCTCAGTGAATTGTTTAAACGGCTATTGTGTTAAGCAAACTTGTGAATTACTTGTTTAGAGTAGAACCTATATGTACTTCTGAATGTTATTTGTGTGCTTGTGATGCTTGTGATGCAATCTATATGCCTATGATGCAATTTATATGCCTGTGATGCTTCTGTGGTTGTTTTTTGAGAGGGGTCCTTTATATGTAACGAATCTGTTTTATAGGAGGAGGAAGGACACTTTGCCGATTTTTAACACTTGGCAAAGAGGCCAGTTTCTATTAATCTGTGACTACTTTGCTGAGTGTCATGGGCACGACACTCGACAAACACTAAAAGTTCGCCGAGTGTCCTGGCCACGACACTCGGCAACATTTAGACTCTTCGCTGAGTGTCGGGACGGAGGCACTCAGCAAAACGTAAACGTTTGCCAAGTGTTCGCCCGTTTGGCACTCGGCAAAGGCGTCGTTACCGTGACAGTCCGTCAATGCCTTTTTGCCGAGTGTTTTGTTTTGCCGAGTGTTTTCTGACACTCGGCAAAGCATTTGCCGAGTGCCCGACGTTTGACACTCGGCAAATTCACTGCTTGCCGAGGGAAAGTTTGCCGAGTCCTGTTTGCCAAGTGTTACACTCGGCAAACTCTTTGCCGAGTGTTTTTGCTCGACAAACTTACTGTTTCCATAGTGTATTAAACCACCACACCATATTCTACTACGTACTACTCCTTCTGTTCCAAATTGTGTGTTGTTTTGGCTTTTCTAAGTTCATAGATATTATTATGCATCTAGACAAATATCTATTGTCTAGATGCATAATAATATCTATGAACTAAAAAAGGCAAAACGATCTACAATTTGGAGCAGACGGAGTATGAGATATTGGGCTGTGTATTATATTATCATTGATTGTCGAGCAAAGTGTTACCTATACACTATACGTGGTGCTATCAAAGAGATTTGGACATAGGAGCATGGATAGATCTACTTTTATGGCATTTCACGGAAATAAGTCAGTCTAGTGCATATCGCATACATGCTTTTAATTACACACTACTAGAAATATGAGCATTCATCCTCGACTTTAGTACCAGTTGCTTTTTGAGCCGATACTAATGTAAGCATTAGTACCAGCTCCAAAATTGGGGGTCCCGAAAGCCTTTTAGTACCAGGTCGTAACACCAACCGGTACTAATAAGCCTAGAACTTTTAGTATCAGGTCATAATACCATCTGGTACTAAAATGTCACTTTTTAGTATCCGGTGGTGTTACGACTCGGTACTAAAAGTCTCTCCACGGGTTTCTTCAAAAGGAAAGCATATCCACATCCATCACATGTGTTGTGTAGCTGGAGTGGTAACAAAGGATCGCGTGAGGCCGAAGGTGTTCGAATCCCACGGACCGCACACGCACATATTACACGTAAAAATCGCGTGACTTGTGCCTCTTGCGATCAACGGATGTTTTTTTCTTCGAATGATTTGTGTATAAAAAAGTACATGTTGGAAATAAATAATTTGTGTTGTATATGAAGAAAAATTTAATTACTCTCTACCGAACAAGAGCAAATGAACAAGTACATGGTAAGATATCTATGGCGATGAAAAAAAAACGAAATAACAATTCTGAATACTAGAAATATCATGTCCAGACAATGCAATTTGATTATTGTCTTCCTTTTTGTCTTCTTGTTATTCGCTGAAAAATTAAAGAAAACTTCCTGTAATCGATGTGATTGTTGTTGGAAACAAACATGAGTTTTGAGGGGACGGTGGGCCGTTTTACGGTTCTTGTGTCCAGGAGTTGTCTTGACACGAGTTTTATCAAATTGAGGATCACAAGGCACCCTACGTACGTCCAGTCGATAAGCCCCCCTGAGCCTCCAAGCAAGAGCTCAAGGAATCACCATTTGTGAATGTGTGTATTTAATTATCAAGTTCCTCCCTCATGGAGGGTTACATGGTGGTATTTACAGCCAACGGTGAAGCCCCTAGTACTAAAGATGATCCTACCCCTTTAATACAAGATGTTGACCAGAGACCTTTGGAACGTTGCCATCAGAGATAGGAGAGACATCTCCAACAATTATATCAGAGAACGTTGCCATCAGAGAACGTTGACATCAGAGATAGGATGGCATCAGAGATAGGATGGCATCTTCAAATCTATATTACCATGTATCATGACGACGAGATCACACTAATGATGTGCGCATGGAAGGATCCACATATTAAATTATCAAGAAATCTGTACTTCATCTTTATTGCCCAATTGTAGTCGCAACCATTTGATTAGGAAAATTTCTCCCAAGAGAAGTCAAAAGTCAGCCGGAAAATGCAGCCTTGTCATCACATCAGATTGGTTCTCTGCATACAATCACTCTAGGTAGAGGATTGCGTACAATTAAGATAATGATCGCATGGTTATCTCAAATCTTTATCATTGGAACTCCTAAAGTCATTCAGGAATTTTCTTTAGTAGAGAGATTTGCATATTATGATCCTGTTTCTTAAGGCAGTACAACTACTTGTATCCAAACAATATTATATGTGGCTGCTGCACCATGCGTTCTAACTACTAATTAAAGCTATTACAATCCGACTTAAGATGAGTACATATCTATATTTATATGAGTGTTGCGTTAAAATATTTAATAGATTAGTGAGAGCATGATATAATGTAAATAATTTTGAATATTAGCTATGGGTCCCAAATTTTTATATAATATTCTATAGTACTTTTACCTCTAAAAATTATTTACCCATGCCAGACCACGGGTTGGTGGAGAAGTATGAATAAGGTCTAATAGTCCAGATAAACCAAATGGACCCATACGTACGTATGGCACTCTCCTTGCAAATTAAACTAAAACATTAAAATAACAATATTACTTCCGTTATGGAGATGGTTTATGTTGGGGGCAAGCTTCAGCATAACACCGATGCAGTGCCCCTTGCAGATATATAGTAGATTTACAAAATAAGGATTTTTGATCCTTCACATACTACATGCAAGATTTAACATGTCAATGGAGGCCACAGACTATTTCCCTAGCCTTATTGAGCATACGAGGCATATAACAGTACTGAACAAGTCCAATGACCTTTATACTACTCCGGACTTGGCATGATAAAGCCACAAACTTCTAACTGACTGCTATTACCGCAATCAAATCAACTGGTATAATGTTAACCGATCAGGAGGATATACCAAAAATATTTGGGACATAATTAATCACCATCGATACTCATCGACCTGACAAACATCAAAGTTTTTTTATATATTGTGTTAGTTCCGGTTTGTGTTACATGGGTGACTAAAAGGCTCCCATGGGTGACTTCAAAAGGAAAGCATCTCTTTCTCAACCACATATGTTGTGCAGGTGAGATCGTAAGGAAGCTACGTATACGCGCGATGCAATAAGTCCTAGGTTCGAATCCCAAGTATTGTGCACGACCGTATTTCAACCGGAACTAAAGATAGCGATTTTGAGTCTCAATTTGGTTGTCCCGATTGGGAAACCGGGATTAAGACTAAAGATGGGTTTTCTAGTAGTGAGTCGGAACTAGGATGGTCTTGGAACCAGCCGACATTGTAGTTTGCCTCTCCGTCGGTCTGTGTGTTACATTTGTCAAAAAATGTCGTTATGTTATAGCTGGGTTAGTGCCTACGAAGTGTTTAAATAATGCCTATCGGCCTGCTACTAGAAAGCATCTACGGGGCCTCTCCAACATCACACTAGTAGAGAAATGACTTTCGATGCGCCCCTTTTGTCCCGGTTTAAAGTAGGTCTGGGAGAAAAGGGGTGCGCCACGGTAGGTAAAAATGGAGAGGAGATTTACTCCCGGTTGGTATTTGCAACCGGGATTAAAGACCCCCCTTTAGTCCCAGTTGTAAGGGCTAGTTCCGGGGTGTCGGTGGCATGACCCTTTTGTCCCGGTTGGAGGATCCAACCGGGATAAAAGGGTGGACCTTTTGTCCCGGTTGGTAACACCAACTGGGATAAAAAGTTTAGTCCCGGTTGGAGCCTCCAACTAGGAGTAAACTTTCAACCGGGATAAAAGGTGTTCCTTTTTGTCTCGGTTGGAGGTTTTAACCGGGATAAAAACTCAACCCCATTATATACCAAGACAGAGGCCTTTCTTCCTCCTCCAGTCCAAGCCAGTCCACCACAAAGACAGAGAGCTCAGCTTCACCTACTCTCCGGTGGTGCCGAAGCAAGGGAGGTGCTGCCCGAATTTTTTTCCCTCATTTTCGTGGGAATTTCACTCAGCCAACACAAGTGTTGTGAAGGTTTGCTACTTCATCCTCGTGTTACACTTTGATTTATGATTTGGAGATGGAAAGTTTATTTGCTAGAATGTGATGAAATAGAAAATGGAGAGGTATTTTGAACTAGAATGTGAAGGAGATTGATGTGTCATATATAGTATGTATTCTTGTAGTGGTTTAAGAATGATGCTACCTTGTCTAAACGGTTTATCTTATCAAATTCAATATGGTTTTTCAAATCCATACTTGTTGAACTTGCATACCATGTTCATCTCTGCGAGGATGTTCTCCATCGAGCAGCAAAGTATGTCAAGAAGGAGGTTCGATTCTACGAGAAAGAGTGGATACGGACATCGTGACCATGTCCCCTTTTCCGTAGAATCGAACCTCTTTCATGACGAAGTGCGGTGCCGCCCAGTTGAGAACATGCTTGCTAGATGATCACGGTCTTTAAGTTCAACAAGTTCTGCAGGCATACCGTGGTCATCTCAGTAAGCATGTTCTCCGTGGAGCAGCAACGGACGTCAAGGAGGAGGTTCGATTTTATGAGAAAGAGCGGCAACAGACATCGTGGAAGACTGTGTCCCCTTTCTCGTAAAATCGAACCTATTTCATGACGAAGTACGGTGCCGCCAGTTGAGAACATGCTCACCGAGACGATCACGGTCTTCAAGTTCAACAAGTTCTGCAGTTCTAAGGTAAGAATTTTTGTACATAGATGGCTTCTGCTACTGGAGGAAGTGGTGATGGTGGGGGCAATCGTCGTTCCTCTTTCGGCAAGGGGAAAATCGTAGTTGGCCCTCAGGAGAAGCCGAAGAAAATGAGCATGTTGGAGAAAGCAATGCTTCGTTATTTGCAGAAACATCATGAAGACGCTGTTGCCGCGGGTCAGGAACCTCCTTTTGGTGGTCGTTATGCTCCACCCTCAGTCCCAGGTGTTTCACATCCATTTAGTACTACCGTTTTAGGCGGCATAAATAAACCACCGGGACTAAAGATAGCGATTTTAAGTCTCGATTTGGTTGTCCCGATTGGAAAACCGGGATTAAGACTGAAGATGGGTTTTTCAGTAGTGAGTCGGAACTAGGATGGTCTTGGAACCAGCCGACATTGTAGTTTGTCTCTCCGTCGGTCGGTGTGTTACATTTGTCAAAAGATGTCGTTATGTTATAGCTGGGTTAGTGCCTACGAAGTGTTTAAATAATGCCTATCGGCCTGCTACTAGAAAGCATCTACGGGGCCTCTCCAACATCGACTACTCAGCTAGCTCGTTGGAAGAGAAGGCTACTAGAAAGAGTATACTACCTCTTCTTCGTGAGCTAACTCTCACAAAAAGTGTGGGCTCCATATTTTATGGATATGAGAGAGGACGTAGGATCCAAAATGCTTTTAACAATATGCTATAAGACAAACTATTGGAGAAGTTATCTCTTAGCTACCATTTTTATGAGATGGACAAGCTTAGCTAGTGTGCTAACTTAACTGTTGGGGTCACATGAATGGCGTGGTGGTTGAGACCACTCAAAAGTATGATGCATGAAGAAACTCATTCTCGCATTCATGTCTAATATGTGACTGCAAACCAGGACCCATGGTGTTGTGACAATGATGAAGTTATGCTGGTATGCTATAAGACAAATTATCGGAGAAGTTATCTGTTAGCTATTGTTTTTATAAGACGGACAAAACCTACAGCCAGTGTGGTAGCTCAGCTGTTAGAGAAGGCCTGATGTTTGATTGTGAGGTGGTAGACAACTGGATCACGTGAATGACGTGGTGGTTTTGCCCTCTCAAAAGTATAATGCAGCAGGAAACTCATTTTCGCATTCATGTCTAACATAATGGCTGCAAACCACGACATATGGTACTTTGACAATGATGAAGTTATGCTGGTGTGCTGTAAGACAAACTATGGGAGAAGTTATCTTTTAGCTATTATTTCTATGAGATGGACAAGCTTAGAGCTAGTGTTCTAGCTCAACTGTTGGAGAAGGTCCGATGTTTGACTTGTGAGGTGGTGGACAGCTGGATCACATGAATGATGTTGTGGTTCGGCCCACTCAAAAGTACGATCCAAGAACAAAACTCATTTTCGCATGTCTAATATGTGTTGGATATATAAGAACTTTTAGTTTTAATTTAATCCAGAAATAAATCATAAATACGATGAACAGATAGCAGATTAAACTAGACATGTCTACGCAAGATCTAGACAAGTCTATTATTGCAAATAGAATCACATATTCTACCATACTATCCAGTGCTATCAGACTGCAATAGATCATAATAGCTAATATGGAAGACATAATTTGAGATAAGAGATCGTACATTTCTTTCTTGATGAAGATCGGCTCCTGGACGACTATCGGGTACAGCAAGCGATGACGATCAGCAGCCTGACGTTGTTCGTGACGGCGAGTGATGCCCGAGTGACGAAGAGGTAGACGAGGCATGGTGAAGGAGTCGATGAAGAACTTGACGAAGCGGAGGAAGCGATCGAGCAGTCACGCAGAGCGCTTCCCAAAAACCTTATTCGCCCTCTCCCGATGCAGGAACGCTGAAGATGACGGTTCCGGAGACCTGCTCTCCCAATCGCCGGTGCACGCCGACAATCAGGATGGAGACTACGGTGGTGGCGCAGCAGCGAGAGGAGGCAAAAACCTAGCTCGAATAGATCTGTTTTTGGTAGAGGCCAGTAGGTCACATATATAGGAGAGCCCACGATTCTCACGTCGCGATTGTGATCTAAACCGCTTAGGATTCCATATATCTCACTGACTTAAAGACCAAGTAACCAAAAAATAAAACGGCAAAAGGAAGCTGCGCCCCCGCAAGGTGAGGGGCCTGATTTCCGCGGACCATTCACGCAGGTGCCGCACGCCCGCGCCCTTCGTCCCACCGAATGAGGCGTGGTGAGCGAGTGCGTGCGTGTGGAGCTCTCTTCTCCCCACACACATAACTTGGAGGAGTGAAGACAACTTCCATATTTAAGTTGGTCATCCCTCTCCTCCACTAGCAATGTGGGACTAAAGACTTGCACCACTCCACCTCTTGCCCACATGGGCCTTTAAGATTCATTTGGAATTCTGAAATTACTATGGGCTAGGCCCATTATTTCAACAATATGGTGACTGCAAACCAGACCTATGGTGCTGCGACAATGATGAAGTTATGCTGGATTAATATGCCGCATGTGCTTGCCGCCTGCATGTCTAAGTTCTATATATCAGATAAAACAGTGTACAGAAAGCTCATGTCCGGAAATACAGTGACAGTTTCATGAACGACAAATAGATGTAATATCCATAAACAAGGGTACAACAGTTGTTCAAGATAATCTTAAAAATAAAAGGACAAATGTAGACAATGTTTATGCCAACAACCACATATTTGGCATATATCTCTTGCTACTCTAGTATGCGTTATGGCATGATCAGGAATGGTTAATATATGTCCCATATAAATAATTCTGAATAAATTTCAAAGGCTCATTAGCGTAAGAGAGGGTACACTATCTATCAGACCCGTATTACTATTAGACAAGAGTGTTGGGGGTTTTCCTCCCTATCAAGACGGACCACCCGCTCATGGAAAAGACATACCATAGACTACTATACGGTAAAGCCCCTTAGGTTCAGGTATCCCTAAGGTGGTCTATACGAGTTAGGTTTTGCCTCTTCTACACTGCTGCGCCGCTACTGTAGTCTTCTCCATTCCACTGCGTCGACGTGCACCGGCGAGCAGGTCTCCGGAACCCCTCGTCCTTGTGATCCTGCACTGGGAGAGGGCGAAAAAGGTTTTTGGGAAGCGCTTCGCGTGACTGCTCAAGTTCGTCATCATGGCTCGTCCTCTGTGCAAGTCCGGCATCGCGGTGTACCATCGTCTCCAATGCCAGCTGCTATGATTCGTCCGTAACACCGTCATCGTTCCGTCAGCACCGCTCGTCATCACGGCTTCTAGGTACATGTGCCATGATCTGATCTGGTTGTTAATCATATTTTCTGAGGTCATGATTATGCTATTCTTATTGCCTAGTATGTTAGAGTTTTGCTTGCTAGGATCGTCTCTTGCCATGTTTTATTTATTTTGGAAATTAATACATCAATTGCCTAATTATCCAACAATCCAAAAACCTTATAATAAATAATTTGCTGGTTTTGCTTAGTCATTCAGGGTAGAAAAGTTTTTTGGCGTGAACTTTTTAAGAGATGGCAATCAAAGGTCCGTCTACAGCTTAATGCGATGCACATCTAGGACACGAGAAAAGGCAAACCAGAAGTCGATCTAACTGCTTAGCAGTAGCAGAAGTTCGTGAATGCCAATAATCTTTTCGTGGGATGTATCATCAGTGTGCTCTCTGACCGTCTAGTCGATATCTATGTGGACTCAATAGATGCGAAAGAGTTGTGGGATGCTTTGGTTACAAAGTATACTGCAATAGATGCAGGCAGTGAACTGTACCTCATGGAGAGTTTCAATGACTACAGGATGGTGAACAACCATTCTGTGGTAGAGCAAGCGCATGAAGTGCAGTGCATTGTGAAGGACCTTGAGCAGCTCAAGTGTGAGATACCTAACAAGTTTGTGGTTGGATACATAATTGCAAAATTGCCTTCCACGTGGAGGAATTTCTCCACAATATTGAAACATAGGATACAGGAGATATCAATTGAAAACCTAATAGCGTCTCTTGATGTTAAGGAGATGGCTCGATATAAAGATGCTGCTGATAAAGGAGATCAAGGCCAGTCTAGCACCAACATGGTACAGAAGTTCCCACGCAGCAAGAATTAAGGGAAAAACAATGTTGTTAAGACTACTACCTTCAAGAAGAAGAAGATGAACAAAGCCGAACTGTCTTGCTATACCTGCAGTGAGGTGGGACATTTCTTAAAGGATTGTCCAAATCATGCAGTTTGCAAAGATAAAAAGGGCCATTCATGGATTTGGATCCAAGGAGTCAATACAGTGACCATAGGCAACATTGGAGATGGGTATGGTAATTTATTACCTACTGTTCTTTTAGTTTTTCAATCTACCAGTTGGTGGCTTGATACGGGTGCCAATGCTTATGTGTGTGGAGACATATCTATGTTCTCTTCTTACTAGTTTGCTCATAATTCCTCCGTCTTGATGGGGAATGCGTCCCATTCTTCTATTCATGGTATTGGCATGGTAGATCTAAAGCTTATTACAGGAAATATCGTCAAGTTGAGGAACGTGTAGCATGTCCCTACTATCAACAAGAATGTTGTGAGCGGCTCGGTCCTATGCAAGGACAGGTTTAAGGTAGTGTTAGAGTCCAATAAATTAGTTGTGTCGAAACATGGACAATTTGTTGGTAAAGGCTATGACTACGGAGGCTTGTTCCACTTTTCCCTATCACACCCTAAAATTTAGGATGTGATTAAAAGTAATAACTAAACAATGATTTTCTCATATTTATAAATTTTTCCCAACATTTATTTTTCTTTACAGGAAATTAAGTATAGGATAAATAATTGTTTGCTTTTCTAAATTAAATAAGGTTGTTTTGAGTGTTGCATTCATACCAATGCATCGTGGTGTTTCTTGAGAGCAAAAGTTTCAAAAATGCATTTAGACGATGTCCAGACCCTTCTGAGAAATTTCCAGCTTTTTTGGAATTTATTCTCCTTTTCATAGAGATAAATTCAATTTTTGGATGGTTCTAGAATCCTTTTCACAAGCTCCAAATATTTTATTTGGACTCGTCGTGTCCCAATCTATCTCCAGGATTTTTCCTAGAATTTTTAGGATTTTTGTAGTATTTTCTGTGAATGAAATGAATTTTTTCTTTCATGGGAAATACATCCTATCCTTCTGGGCTGAGCCCGTGGGCCTGACCCAACCCTCATCGGCCCACCAAGCTGGCCTGCTCCAGCCCATAGGAGCCCATATGAGCCCGTACGCCGCCGAAGCTTCTAGCTGCCGCCGCTGGCCATCCTTGGCTTCCTCACCATGCCTAGGGCCCCGCGCCTATAAAGGGTGAGTGCTTGAGCCCCTATGCGCCCTTGCTCCTTTGCGCCGCCTCTCGCTTGTCATTGTTGCCTGGCGTCGTGCCGCCACCCCGCTCCTCCTCACTCATGCACAACGCCGCCACCTGCTCCTCTGTCCACTCGATTCCGGCCGGAATGTCGCATCCCCGTGCCGGTGAGCACCTCCCTCAAGCTCCCCTCGCCCTTCTCTGCTGCCTGCACCACCCGCCCGGGCCTCCGCCACGCCGGAGCAATGGCAAACCGGCCGGTCGGAGCCGTCCCCATGCGCCGACGTGAGGAAGGATTGAAGAAGGATATAAGGTCGTTTTGCAGCCTAGCCCTTGGGAAATCTTGTAAATCGTTGTCATCTTTCATGTGTCTTGCAACTTTACAGAGAAGTCCTCAATCTATTCAGTTTCTTTCAATCTAATCCAATTGTTGACCTTTTGCAGATCTAACCCTAAGTTTTCTTCGCGAGCCCCGTTCTCCATGTCTCGATAATGTTTGTTGCTAACCCCTGACATCTACGGTTAATTGCGACTAGGTCCCTACAACCCTGTTTAGATCATAGATTCCACGTTTTAACTCCATTTATTAACCATGTTCAAGTTGCGTTAGATTCATAACAACATAAATTACATGTTAGTGGTGATGTTTTCCTTCATGCATGTTTTGAAAGTAAAATTGATATTAAATTGATTAATGCCTGATAAACGTGTTTCTATTCTAAATAAAATCTACTCACAGTTATACACCGCTTTTCATAATAAAAATCAATTTGATTAATGCTTAGATCATATCCTTTTCAAAATAAAAGCCAATTAGGTGATATATCGGTTTTTCATAAACTAAAGTTAATTTGATTAACACTTATCTAAATGATCTTCAAATTAAAAGCCAATTAGAGACATACCTCAACATTTCATAAATTAAATTCAATTTGATTAATGTCTTTTCAATTTGATTTCAAAATAAAAGCTACTGAGGTTATTTCTCGAGTTTCATAATTAAATGTTAATTTGGTTATTATGAATATAAATATGTTTTTAAATTATAATTTGGTTGGTTCTACTTGAATCATAAAGCTATGCTCTTAGATGTTTACATGTATCTTATTTTTCTTAAATTAAATGTTTAATTTGCATAAATTTTACTTAAATATTTATAAATAAAATTGGACTAAGTTTTACATTGTATTTTCTTATGAAAATACAAATATGACTTGATTAATTCTTACTAAGGATATTTCTTGGAAATATCGTTACATTGTTTTTCTCAACTAAAATAAATGCAGCGCGTTGCTCTTGTCTTTTCTTTTATAATTCAAATCTCTCGGTAGCTTTATCTTTTCAACCATTGTTCCATTTTCAGCGTTTCCTATGTTCGCGTAATCTTAGAATCGAACCCTGCCCTTTAGTACCCTCTTTTAAAGCCTTTCTTTTATTTTGGTGTATTGTTCTTAGTTGTACTTGTTTGTATGCTTGTATGTTTGTGCCGGTGATTGCTTCGATGTAGAAGGATCGCTGTTTGGAAGATTTGAAGAGTAAGAGTTTCAAGAGAGCAAGAGTTGAAGACCAGTAACAGTAACTTTTCATTGGAGAAAGGCAAGTCTGTCCTTGTGCTTTTATCCCAATAACTTTATTTAATCACTATTGCATATGCTTGCATTTAATTTGATGGGTCTTATTAAGGTTTGACTAGTTTTTTTTATGATCATTCCTTGTCAACCTGGGTTTATCTTTTTGTTGGGCAGCTATGCTTAGGTACTATACTTGGGTTATGGTGGTTCAACTGAAATCAATGATTAATTTTGATTTACTTATGCTATACCTTCCACTAATAGAAGATCATAATGTTTAATCGGAACATGGAGTGACCACCTTGGAAAATAGTGCTACCACAAGACTAAATAGCTCTGGTTCTGGCTAAATAATTAGAAACTCTAGTCTGGGAATAATCTTACCGAAAGGAGAAGAGGGGAGGTGTTGATGGGGTATAGCACTCGCTCTCTTGGGAAGTGAGAGTTGCTAAGACACTATACCCACTAGGGGACTATTATGCTCTGCTTCGACCTAAAACCTTAGCGGGTTACCACTTACTAGCAAATCTTTGTAAAAGCCTCGTAGCGTCCCTATGCAATCACACCTCGAAAGTGTGGTATGGTGCCTAAATGGCACCGCATGGTAGGGTCCAAAGTTCTTTGAACATTTACGCGACTTGTGGGTAAAGATGTTCAACCTCTGCAGAGTGTAAAACTGATCGATCAGCCGTGCTCATGATCTAGAGCGGCCTAGACCCTCACATGATTAATATACTTGAAGATGGACTTAAATCGTGGTTATGGCTATGCCATATGGCTTATGGTTATATTTCTATTAATTGTGGGTTGGTATATACTTATACTTTAGTAACCAGGTGCTAATAAAATTTGACCAACTAAAAATGCTTAATGCAGTCTTTATTGTGTTCCTTTACGTGATACTGTTATTGTTATTCACTTATGATGTCACTATATGTATGAAACTTGGTCCTGACATACATATAGGTAGCACTTGGTTTTGTTTTAAAATCGGGTGTGATATTCCCTTGAAGATTTTTGTAATAAGTCAGTGAACCATATTTGTGGCAATATTAGTGATGATGTGAGTACTTGGCATTCACGTCTATGTCACATTAATTTTGGTTTGATGTCTCGGCTTTCGAGCATGTGTTTAATTCTTAACTTCACTATTGCCAAAGGTTCTAAGTGACGTAGCTGTGTGCAATCGAGGCAACCTTGGAAGCCTCACAAGGCAACTGAGGAGAGAAACCTTGGAAGCCTCACAAGAACTCATACATTCTGATCTCTGTGAGATGAATGGTGTGTTGACAAAAGGTGGAAAGAGATACTTCATGACATTGATTGATGATGCGACTAGATTTTTCTATGTTTATTTGTTGCAAACAAATGATGAAGCGTTAGGCTACATTAAAATCTACAAGGCCGAAGTTGAGAATCAACTAGAGAGAGATCAAGCGTCTAAGGTTAGATCATGGTGGCGAATATTTTTCAAATATCTTTGATGAATTCTATGAGGAACATGGTATTATTCATGAGAAGATGCCTCCCTATTTGACCAAATCAAATGGGGTTGCTAAGACGAAAAACTACACGCTGAGTGATCTTGTTACGCCATGTTAGACACTTCTAGTTTATCTAAGGCATGGTAGAGTTCCGAACAAGGATAAAGAGCAAACTCGATATGAGATGTGGGTTGGGAAAAAACCATCACTTTCTTATTTGTGCACTTAGGGGTGCTTGGCTAAAGTCAATATACCAATTTCTAAGAAGCGCAAGTTAGGACCTAAGACAGTGGATTGCATCTTTCTAGGATATGCTCAGAGGAGCATTGCCTATAGATTTTTAGTAGTTAAATTAGAGGTAACTGATATGCTTGTTGATACTATTATGGAATCTCATGATGCAACATTTTTTGAGAATATTTTTCCTATAAGAGATATGCATAGCACTTCTAGATTTTTCTCTGAGATAATTCCTGAACCAATTGCATTTATTTAGTCTTCTGAATAATCTAATGAGCATGAGGAGTTCATTGAGAAGGATGATAGTGAGGCTCCTAGAAGGAGTAAGAGATAGAGTATTGCCAAATCCTTTCATGATGATTTCACTATGTACATTGTGGATGATACACCCACATCCATTGCTGAGACATTTGCATCTTCAGATGCAAGTGATTGGAAAGAAGCTGTCCATAATGAGATGGACTCAAGTTGTTCTAATGAAACCTGGGAGCTCACTGAACGACCCTATGGCTGCAAACCAGTGCGTTGTAAATGCGTGTTCAAGAAGAAGCTTAGGCCTGATGGTACTATTGAGAAGTACAAGGCATGGCTGGTGGCTAAAGGCTACACACAAAAGGAAGATGAAGATTTCTTTGATACTTACTCACCTGTCGCTAGACTAACCACAATTGGAGCACTGCTTTCTTTGGCTACCTCATATGGTCTTATTGTCCATCAGATGGACGTAAAGACAGATTTCCTAAATAGAGAGTTGGATGAGGAGATCTATATGGATTAGCCCGATAGATTTGTGGTGAAAGTTCAAGAAAGTAAGGTGTGTAAGTTATTGAAGTCTTGGTATGGCCTAAAACATGCGCCTTAGCAATGGCATGAGAAGTTTGACAGAACTTTAATTTCTGTAGGCTTTGTCATAAATGAGGTCGATAGATGTGTGTACTATTGTCATGGTGGGGGTGGAGTTATATTATGCTTGTATGTGGATGACACTTTAATCTTTGGCAACAATATTGATGTGATCAATGAGGTCAAGTGTTTTCTATCAAAGAGTTTTAAAATGGAAAATCTAGGACAAGCTGATATTATTCTAAACATTAAGCTGATTAAGGATGAAAATGGGATTACTCTTTCATAATCCATTATGTGGAGATGATCTTGAGCCACTTTAGCTATATGGACAGCAAGCCTTCTCCAACTCCGTATGATCTTAGTGTGATAATTCAAAAGAATAAGACAATTGCAAAATATCAACTGAGATACTCTCAGATTATTGTTTCACTCATGTAGTTTGCTAGCACAATGAGACCCAATATATGTTTTGCTGTGAGCAAATTGAGCAGGTTCATGTCAAACCTAGGTTCTGATCATTGGCATGCACTTGAAAGGGTTATGCCCTACTTGATGGGTACTATGAGTTATGGGATTCACTATTCTAGGCACCCTACTGTGCTTGAGGGATTTAGTGACTTGAACTGGATTTCTGATGCTGATGAGCTTTATGCCATGAGTGGTATGTGTTTACCCTTGGAGGTGGTGCAATATTATGAAGGTCTTGCAAACAGACCATTTTGATGAGGTCAACCATGGAGGCAGAACTTACTACTTTAGATACAGCCACTGTTGAGTCAGAGTGGCTGCGTGAGCTCTTGATAGACTTGCCTGTGGTTGAACTGTGTCGGGCATACATCCCCGAGCCCACGAGTAGGCCTTGTACAGCCCACTCAGGGGTGTACTCAAACGTGATCAGGACTGTGAGGCTACATCAAAGGGTAATGTAATCCTACTGGACTCCCGAAGGCTAGTTGTAGTGCATAAGGAAACTACTCTGCCTAGTCGGAGTAGGACTCTGTAATCGTACTCGACTAGGACTCCACCCTGTAACTCTGCTCCCCGACTATATAAGGGCGGGCAGGGACCCTCGCAAAATTGGAGCTAAGAAGTTCAATACAATCAACACACAGGACGTAGGGTGTTACGCGATCTAGCGGCCTGAACCTGTCTAAATCGTGTTCCTTGCGTCACCATCGACTCCTTGATTCTCAACGACACCCAACACACAAAAGACCACCTAGGGTACCCCCTAGGCAGGTTGCCGATCTAAAACACCGATAGCTGGCGTGCTAGGTAGGGGGAGTTGCCGAGTTTCTCCACGCGAGATCGATGTCATCAGTCATTCTCAAGCTTGTTTTCTCCTTTGAGGCAGGCGCAACCTTTGTCTTCGGATCCTGACTTTGCATCGCCGATGGTGCTAGATCGTTTCAGCGCCGCATCATTGGCAACCAGGAGAAGGAACATCTCGACGAAAGCTCTTTTCAGCAAGAAATGGAAAATTTCACCGAGAAAAACCAGTTTTTCAACGTCAACAACAACGAGTTCAACTATGGCTCGGACTCGACCTTGACTCGGACTAGCACGCACGAGCTAACATGCTAGTCATCCCGCAAGTCGACTTCAGCTTGAAGTCGATTCCTGTATGAACTTTGCAACACAGCCGTGGTCCACCATGGTTTCCTCACTCCAACCCAATCCGAACTTGGGTCAGTCAAAGACTGCGACTACGACTCGAACTACGCCCAAGAAATTCCATTATCACACCCAGCTCACGGCTTGGTAATTACTTCAACCCTGCAAGGCAGATTTGTTTATTGGCCGGGGATGAAACCATCTTTCCTTGCCCATGATTATGAGTCATGACTTGTCTCTCACATAGACAACCTCTCATATCAAGAAGGCATCCCGCTTACTTCAAACCGTGAAGAAAGCACTACAGAGATTGCAACATCAAGCTCTGGAAGCTACTACCTAGACCAGGAAATTTTCATCATCACACAAAACAATGACGTGGGTACTAGCCAACAGAGAACTCCTCGATGGATAGCACAACTCGACAACATTTCAGAAGACGAGTCATCAGCTAATGCCCGCAGGATGAAACCTCGGAACAGAGAAATCAAAGAAGGGCACGCAATGCTACTCGGGCTGAACGTCACCGACTATCAGCAACAAACATAACTATCATGAACCTTGAAAGAGCATTCGATGCAGTAAAAGCCCAAGAACACAACACTCCACTCGCAGCAATTGCATCAATCAATCTTATATCCACTCTCATACCTCAAGACAGAGACAACAAATTAACAACTCAACTCGAGCAGCGGGGCAACAGGTTAATCGCTCAACTCGTAGAGTAATCTTACAAACTACTTGATAAAGAATCCCCAATTCGATCCATTCCTCACAACTCGGCCCATCAAGACGGCAGCAGAGACATTGTGGTCCACGGTGAGACATCGTGAGGCTCAAAGAAAAAGTAACAAAGTAGTCAACCAGCTAAGGCAACATAGCTAGAGGCAAAACAGGGATGAACGCGAGGCCCCAAGACGAAATAGAGATGCTGGAGATGCCAGCTGCACCAATTCTGCAAAAAGCCCTTGCCTCCACAGAGTAGATCACGAAGCATCAATTTTCAAACACCTAAGGGAAGTAATCAACAGTCACCGCGGACACGAGCGCGAAGTCGATAACTATAATCATTTCCCTGCCTTCACTGCACGAGTTATGAGGACTAGATTACCCGAGAAGTTCAAGCCAATAGGAATCACCAAGTACGATGGCAAGCACGATCCAGTTCAATGGCTACGGTGCTACTCGCTGGCAGTTCAAGCAGCCAGAGGCAACGACGACACAAAGGTCATTCATTTTCCCATATGCATGGAACCCGCACCATTAACATGGCTCGAGTCACTCAAACCCAGATCCATCGACTCCTGGGAAGATTTGACAAAGGCTTTTACCAATAATTATGCAGGCTCCATGTCTCGGCTAGGCAACAAAGTTGATTTAAGCCAAGTCAAGCAGAAGGACGGTGAGACACTTCGCGCCTACCTGCGTCGATTCTTCAAAAAAAAAGACCACAATAGTCTATATTTTAGAAATAGACGTTATCGAGTGCTTTCAAAATGGCCTCTATGACCGTTGAGCTTACTAAGACTTTGGCAGACGTCATCCAACCACTATCAAGGACCTCAAAATCATGGTGCAACAATGGGCAGACGAAGAAGAGAAAGAACGTGAGAGATTCGGCTCTCATCGCAACCGTAGTCCTGACAACAACAATCATGATCAGTATAGAAACCGAAACAATAATACTCGAAACAACTACTCAGGTAATCCGAACCGCAAGTGCAAACCCGACAACATTGTTGCTACTATGACCAACTCTGGGAAGAAACGGTCACGCAACCACGACGACGGGCCGACCTTCATCGAGTAACTCAAGAAACAGTCCCCATGACATCCCAACAGCAAACACTCGGTGATAGATTCTTACATCATGCATCGAGTGATGCACGAATTACCCGCACCACCACCTCCCAAAGACTATAGTCAGAAAAAGGATATGGGCAACAACAAAATTGATAAAGACAATGAAGGCAAAGGCGAGTTCCAAACCGCCTCCAAGATAGTCAACGTCATTTTTGGCGGCATCCTGGGTACCGTATCCAAGCGGTCCAACAAGCTAGTACTCAGAGAAATTATGGCCATCGAGCTAGTAGCTCCCACACCGCTCAAATGGTCTGAGGTACCCATAACTTTCAGCAGAAAGGATCAATGGACAAGTTTCTCAGAAGCAGGGTATTCCCTCTGGTACTCGACCCTATTGTTGTAGGCTCAAGATTGACCAAAGTACTCATTGACGGCGGAAGTGGACTCAACATCATCTTCGCCAAAACATTAAGAAAAATTGTGCCTTGACATCACAGACATGCTCACTCCAATGGACTCACCGTTCTACGGGATTGTCCCAGGAAATGCAGCCATACTGCTAGGCCAAGTTGTCCTACCAGTAACTTTCAGCACTAAGGAACATTACTGAACCGAATATATCATATTCGAAGTTGCCGACTTCGAAACCTCTTACCATGCCATACTCGGCAGGCCAGCCCTGGCCAAGTTTATGGCTATACCACATTATGTCTACTTGGTACTCAAGATGCTAGGACCCAAGGGAGAGTTAACACTACGTGCGGACCTAAGGCAATCATACGAATGCGACACCGAAGCCGCGGAAATCGCAGCAACTTCTCAAGCACCTAGCCCCATGCAACAAGTCTTCTCGGCTTCAAAGAAACTTAAATCCATCAGAACTCGAAATGCCATAAAACAAGTCGGGATCAACAAAAGTCAAACCAGCAAGTGAGAAAGACTTCAAAACCATTAATCTCCAGACTGGTGACCCATCCAAGACAACTCTAATTGAAACATAGTTAGACCCTAAATAGGAAACCGTGCTCATCAGTTTTCTTGGGGCTAACCATGATATTTTCGCTTGGAAACCAGCTGACATGCCCGGTGTGCCCAAGGAACTGATTAAGCACTCACTAAATGTTGATCCCAAGGCTACCCTGAAAAGACAATACCTACGAAGGTTTGATCAAGACAGAAGAGACGCAATCAAGAAAGAGCTGGCCAAACTACTCGCAGCAGGGTTCATCAAAGTAGTTTTTCATACTGATTGGTTAGCCATCCTTGTACTCGTTTGCAAGAAAAACAACGAATGGAGGATGTGTGTTGACTACACAGATCTCAACAAACATTGCCCAAAGGACCCCTTTGGACTACCCAGGATTGACCAAGTAGTCGACTCCACAGCTGGGTGCGCATTGCTGTGTTTTCTTGATTACTACTCAGGCTATCATCCAATAAGCCTCAATGAAGAAGATCAAGCCAAAACAACTTTCATCACCGCGTTTGGTGCATTTTGCTACAAAACAATGTCATTTGGGCTAAAAAACGTGGGTGCGACCTATAAGTGTGCCATAAAGATGTGTTTGGAGAAGCAATTACACCGCAACATAAAAACTTATGTGGATCAGGTAGTCATCAAAACAAGAGACCAGGATGATCTAATCACCGATTTAGAAGAAACTTTCTTGAGTCTACGAGCATTCTGGTGGAAACTTAACCCTAACAAATGTGTTTTCGGTGTATCCTCCGGAAAACTACTCAAGTTCATCATTAGCCACCGTGGCATTGAGGCTAACCCGGAGAAAATATCTGCCATCACAAATATGCAAGCTCCAGCTGGCATCAAGGATGTGCAGAAGCTCATAGGTTGCATGGCAGCCCTCAATCGATTCATCTCAAGACTTGGAGAGCGCGGACTACCCTTCTTCAAGCTACTCAAATGCTAGGACAAGTTTCAATGGACAGAGGAAGCAGACAAAGCCTTGACACAACTCAAAGAATTCTTGTCAAAACCACAAATCCTCACCGCTCCATTCCCAAATGAAGACTTGCTCGTATACATAGCTGCTACAACCCATGTTGTCAGCACCATAGTGGTAGTCGAACGGTCTGAATCAGGCCACGTTTACAAAGTCCAGAGACCCGTCTACTTCGTCAGTGAAGTACTCTCAGACTCTAAGACCCGATACCCACCGGTGCAGAAGCTACTCTACGCAATCCTGCTCACTTCATGGAAACTGTGACATTACTTTCAAGAACACAGCATATCCGTCATCACCGACTTCCTGCTCGGCGAAATTCTTCACAACAGGGATGCAATGGGTAGAATCTCCAAGTAGGCAGTAGAACTCAGAGCTCTATCTTTGGACTTCAAACCAAGAACAGCTATCAAATCCCAAGTTCTGGTCGACTTCATAGCTGAATGGAGGGAAAATCAAGTACCAACACCAGTCGAAAGGCCAGAACACTGGGTCATGTACTTCGACGGTTCCCTCAAACTTGAAGGAGTCAACGCAGGAGTACTCTTGATTTCTCCAAAAGTTGAACAACTCAAATATGTTCTTCAGATCTTTTGGGAAGTCTCAAACAACGAAGCCGAGTACGAAGCACTGCTACATGGTCTTCGTCTCGCAATCTCACTCGGAATCAAACGACTGCTAGTCATTAACCAAGTCAATGATGATTGGGATCGCAACAAGGAAAACATGGACGCCTATTGTAAGGAAGTCTGCAAGCTAGAAAATAAGTTCTCAGGGTTGAAATTTCATCATGTCGTCTGCGACAACAATGTAGCTACTGATATATTGTCAAAAAGGGGCTCAACTCGTGCCGAAGTTCTAGCAGGAATTTTTGTACACGAGCTCCGCAAGCCATCCATACTGGAACAAGCCACTCCAGCAACTACAAACCTCCAGAACCCGACCGAGAAATCATGATGATTGAAGCTGACTGGAGGTTGCCGTTCATAGACTACATCAAAAAACAAAAGTTAGCGTCTGACAAAAACCAAGCTGAACAAGTTTCGTGATGATTGAAAAGCTACGTTCTAGTCGGCGACAAGCTCTACAGAAGGAGCGCATCCTCTGCGGTACTCATGAAATGTGTCACCCAAGAAGAAGGCTAAGAAACCTTGGAAGAAATACACAAAGGAATTTGTGGTAATCATGCTTCCTCACGAACAATTGTGGGCAAAGCTTTCAGAGTAGGTTTCTACTAGCCCATGGCACTTGCTGATGCAAAACAACTAGTCCACAGATGCCAAGGCTGCCAGTTCTTCACTAAGCAACAGCATGTCCCCGCCTACAAGCTCATTACAATACCTCCAACATGGCCATTTGCATGTTGGGGGTTGACATGATCGGACCACTCCCAACTGCGCCAGGAGGATTTAATCGAGTACTCGTAGCCATTGACCAATTCACCAAGTGGATTGAAGTCAAACCCGTCACTTGCCCCAAGGCTGACCGAGTCCTCGACTTCCTAGATGAGATCATACACCGTTATGGTTTTCCCAACAGGGTCATCACTGATTTGGGGTCCAACTTCAACAATCATGACTTCTGGGAATATTGCGAGAACAACGGTATTGACGTATGATACATCTCCGTAGCTCACCCAAGGGCCAATGGCCAAGTCGAGCGTGCCAACGGCATGTTACTCAATGCTCTTAAGAAAAGGTTGCACGACATTGGCAACACAAAAGGAGGCAAATGGCTCAAAGAACTACCCAATGTTCTTTGGGGATTACGCACCCAACCATGCAAATCTACTAGGCACTCTCCCTACTTCCTCGTATATGGGTCAGAGGCCATCCTCCCTGCAGACGTCATGTGGCAGTCTCACAGTGGAACAATATGATGAAGGAATATCAGAGGAAACAAGACACCTGGACCTCAATAGTCTAGAAGAAGCTAGGTGTGCAGCACTAGTTCAATCAGCCAGAAACCTTGACGGACTACGACGCTATCATGACCGCAATGTCAAAGAGTGTTCCTTCAATATAGGCAGCATGGTCCTTAAATGCATCCAAGATATATCGGGGCTGCACAAACTCAACTCACCATGGGAAGGCCCCTACGTCATATCCAAGGTCACAGGACCCGGATCGTACCGACTACAAGAACTCTCAGGCGAAGAAATACCAAACTCCTGGAATATAAAACATCTGTGCCGCTACTACCCATAGCAGACTGCAGGACATGTACTCGGGTCTTGACCCCCAGTCTATTTCAAACAAGTCCATCAGCACACACTGCCTCTATTTGGCTATTCGCAGCCATTCGAGCTCTCTAGCTTTGCGAGCCCCAGTGCTCCGCTCTCCATTTGACTTGATTCCATATGTCTCTCTGAGTTATTACAACTTGACGGCTATTCACAGCCACGCGAGCTCTCTAGCTCTGCGAGCTCCAGTGCTCCGTTCTCCATTTGACTTGATTTCATCAAGTCTCTTCGAGTTATCACAACTTGTCAGCTATTCACATCCACTTGAGCTCTCCAGCTCTGGGAGCTCGTGCTTCGCTCTCTGCTCTCGACTTGGCTTCATCAAGTATCTCCGAGTTACCACAACTCGTCAGCTGCCCATAGCTACTGAAGCTCCAGTTCGAATATTTAAACTCATCTCCACAAGACTAAAGCAGCTTCACAAAGCCACGACTACATCATTTTACTCAAAGCACAAGACTTGTAGTTATCACACAAGTATTCAAGCTTAAATCGCATCCTTCGCATTCAAAAATCTGCAGTTACAGCTGATTACCCAATGAAATGAGGGGTATACAAAATACAACACAATGACACAACAATGACTACAAGCAACTGCCTACTGGTAGTCTACACAAAAGTCCTAGGCTTTTACCATATCATAAGGATACACAGGCCTAGCGACTACTAGATCACCAAGGTGCAAGCAGTGTTAAAAGGCAGCACCTGCACACAAGGAAGCTACGCAATACACAGCCATATCCTTGTCCTCTTTCCTGACAACCCCAGGAACTTCTTCACACCGCTCCCTCGATAGTGGCAATGATGAATCCCTGACGCAGCGTAAGGGAGAAAAATACCAAGATGATGGAGCGCACTACCCGAGCTGCTCCCTTGATAGCTTCAGTCCACAGATCCACACTGCATGCCACACCTCCACGTCTGATCAAAGAGCTGAATAAAAATCCCGACACTCATCACACATCACTCGCGAGTTCCAGCACGAACTCAGCTGGATCATGAACTGCAAGATGAGGCACGCAACAAACACTCCTATGAGGATTCTTCTAGCATCGCGGCTATCCCTACGAGCGCTAGAGTCTGTGGAGGGAATCTTCTAGCACCGGGGCGCTCATTGGAAGCTCTCTACTATCAAACAACAACAATCTGAAGCAAGCCATCGCTATACTGAAGGGCATGACCTTGGTCGAGTACCCAGGGACCTATTTATAGCCAGAAGCCACAACCGCCAACTACTCAGAAATTTCTGCTCGCTCGTGATGATCAGCCTGAAGCAGTGACACGGGTCAGACAAGCACCTTTATGACTCCACTCACGTGAAGGCACTCAATCATAACGGACAAAAGTGAACAGTTCGCCCGTGCATCCTCTCAAAGTACAAAGCAATAATGGTCATAATACTCTCAATAGTAACACCAATAATTGGAGCCCACAAAAGATGCTACGACTACTTAATTACTTGGACTTGTTCTTCCCGACTACAAAGATCAGTTAGATGAGAGACCGTCGATCACAGTTAAGATTTCAATAAAATTTAGAGAATTGTTTGAGTACTCCGATGAGTACTCGACAGATTACAACTCGAGATCAACAAGACTAAGGCTCTTCTAAAGATACAAATTCGGACATCTTCAAAGCAATCGGCTCAGCCTCCTCAAGATACTGCACATAGGCATCCTCTGTGTAGTTCCGAGCAACACCATCACCAGCCGCCGTTAAATCTGCCCTCGGGTAATATGACTTGGCCACTGCAAAGACTTGTTTGCAGACAGCCTTACAAAGCCCAACAACTTTACCCGGAGTAGCTCTCAGTCTCTCAACTAGTGAGTGCGACCCAGCATCATCTTCAAGCAGAGCGATGGCATTCACTACATCCTGTGCAGCACTGGTCAACTCTTGAAGCTCGCCTTGCAGTCTCTCTATGGTCTTACCATGGTCCCTACATGCCACCATTGCCATAGCAAGCATAACTCCATTTTGATTCTTCCTGTTCCTCTCATGCTCATATGCAGCCTGAGCCTCACCCAGCGACGCCCAGAGATGGGCAGCCTCATCAGCTACCCGGTCAGGAGCGTTCCTCCAATCAAGAAGCTGACTACTCGCAGCAGCCTCTTTTCTCTTGAGCTCTGCGCCAAGCATCACAAATCAGAACCTACCTCTATAATTAGACATACTCAAAAGATTATGAGTACTCACCCTGATATTACTTGTTCAAAGATTTGTAGCGATTCTCCAATCGCTCCTGAAGGACTTCATGGTCATTCCACTCTACTGGAAAGGACTTTGCAGCCTCCTCATGAACTCTCAAGGACTCTGTAAGTAGGCTACATTCTTGCTCCAGTTGCGTCACCCACTGCATGGTGTCATTACACTCCTACAGGGCTCGAGTATTTCTCTGGGCTCTATCATACAGGTCCTGCAAGCAACTCAAAATAAGTCGTCAAGACTTGTCAAAACACAATTAGTCAGAAGTAAAAATAGTTCACACTCCTAAAAGCTCTGGATAGCCCTTCCAAACACTGATTCCGCTAGCAGCTCAAGTACCGGACCCTCGGTATTCTTAGCAATTTGAGGCTCCAGACTTTTACCTACAACAGCCCCTGACAACAAAAAAATCATGGGTCATTATAGGATACAAAAGAAATCCCCTTCAAAGCATCTATACTCCAACAACATACCCGGTGCACCGACTTCACCCACTTTAGTCGCATCAACTAAAGCCAAGGTGCCACCAATAGTCATTGAAGACGGCACACCCCCAGAATTCGAGGGAACTGTTGGGCCCTCCACTGAGCGGATAACTTCTTGCAACATGGAGATAGTAGCACCAAGGTGATTCGTGTCTTCAACCTCAGGTGCGTCGTCCATTGACAAATCGACTAAGGGACCAGAGAGTATAGTCGGAAGGCTAGACTCCACTCCTGTCTTCGTGGGAATGGTATCCTCAGCATCCCTGGGTCAAAACACGAGGTCATCACCTATTTTTTAAAGTTTAAAAATACAATAAAAAAAGATCACATAAAAACTCACCGGGATGATCGCGGCGGCAATCGCACACGTTTCTTCTCAGTAACTGCCGGTTGAGTACTCGGCACCGTAGGGGCCATGGGAGGAACGACCTCTACTCCTTCGCCGAGTGCTGCAAAAAAAACCCAAGGATGAGACTACGTACGCAAAACTATTAAAAATAAACAAGAGTACTCACCACTTGCGATAACATCGGACAACAAGGCACCAGTAGCAACCACCGGTGTCTTCATGACATCTGCCACCTCAGAAGACGTAACCTCGGTAACCTTCTCGGGGGCTACCAACTTGGGGGCTGCAGATGCCGATGCTCCCTGCTCGGAGGCTGCTGTCTCCGAGTTCAAAAGCGGCACCCCCACAGGTAGCTCTTCAACACCCGCAACATTAACAACTGCGTCCTTGGCAATTGCAGCTACTTCACCAGAAGTAGCCTCATCATCACCCATGGTCAAGTCGTTGGCCTTCACAAAACGACTGATATCATCAGCATTCTGCAAAGAATAATTTTCCAAAAAATACTCACGACTATGTACCTTGGCACTCTTTGACCCCCTAGGGGTCAAACTTGATGAAGAAGTAAGCTGAACAGTAACTTTCTTTAGAACTACTCACCGCTTCTTGGCAGGTAGAGGAGAATCATCGTCACTGTCAACCACAGCAATCTTCCTACCCTCAGGCTGCGGCAAGAAGCCAAAAAGCACCCGGGACTGCAACCCAACAATTGTTACTCGAAAAAGCGTTACCATGCCTCGACTACACAATTCAAACAAAGGAGCATATCTCTGTTGGCCCATACCGACTATCAAACTAGCGAAGAACTTCTAGAAGTACTGGTACCCCTTGATAATTCTTGAATAACTTCCCTAACAACACCTCAACATCATCATCAGATATGTCATCAGGGGACATCCACAATGGGTCATCAAAACCCGAGTACTCAGAGCCTAAGCGAGCTCGTTGTTGCAAAGGTTGAACCCTTCGCTTGAGAAAACTAGCAGCCACATTGATGCCAGTGAAGCCTAACGATTTCAACTCACTAATCTGAGTTAGCAAGTCAGCAATTTCAGGGGTGTCCTCAGGTTCGCTCATCCAATTATCCGCATACTTCGGAACATGACCAGTGACCACTAGCAAGATAGGATCATGATTCCCAACATAAAACCATCTTTTCTTCCAGTCGCCATGAGAGTCAGGCAAGACATACTCGAGATAAGCACTCGAGTTCCTCAGCTGGAACCCAACCGCTCCAAACACCTCTATCCTAGTTGCACTCGGCTGCGGCTTATAGCAAAATAACTTTCTAAAGAGATCAAGACTAGGAGAAACACCTAGGTACACCTCACACAAGTGTACAAAGATAGCCATATGGAGCACACCATTGAGATTCAAGTGAACTAACTGAAGATTGTAGTACCTGAGAATACCTCTAAAGAAGTTGGAGGTGGGCACTGTTAGTCCTCTCTTGACGAAATGTGCAATCATGACTGTCTCCTTCGGATGCTTCTCAAACTGCCACGCATTCCCAAAAGCAGGCCTCCACTTGAGTTCAAGCTTTGGTTGAAGAAGCTTAGCATCGACCAAAGCCTGGACTACTAGTTTCCTCATCACAGAGTGCTGCCAGGTGATCCCAGGCAGCGGCGGTGCAGTCTCGTTTGTTGGACCACACTTTGGCGCCAGTAGCGCGAGCTCTTTACCTTTCTTGGATTTATATCTCACCTTACTGGTCACCGCGCCCCCTAGATTTTCTCCGGTTTCTTCCCCACCTTTCTTGTACAGCCCACTCAGGGGCGTACTCGGACGTGATCAGGACTTGGAGGCTACGTCACATGGTAACGTAAGCCTATTGAACTCCCGAAGACTAGTCATAGTGCATAAGAAAACTACTATGCCCAGTCGGAGTAGGACTCAGTAATCGTACTCGACTAGGACTCCACCCTGTAACCCTGCTCCCCCGACTATATAAGGATGGGCAGGGACCCTCTCAAAATAGGAGCTAAGAAGTTCAATACAATCAACACACAGGACGTAGGGTGTTACGCGATCTAGCAGCTTGAACCTGTCTAAATCATGTTCTTTGCGTCACCATTGACTCCTTGATTCTTGACGACACCCACCACACAAAAGACCACCTAGGGTACTCCCTAGGTGGGTTGCCGGTCTAAAACATCGACAAACTGTGATAGTCCAAGTAAATAGTGCTAAGGATAATGCGAAGTCATTTAGACATGTCAAGAGACGACTGAAATCTGTCACGAAATTGAGAAACTCCGGAGTAATAAGTGTGACTTATATTCAAATAGATAAAAATTTGGCAGATCCCTTTACAAAAGCGCTATCATGCAATGTGATAGAAAGTGCATCAAGTGAGATGGGTATGAGACCTGTTTGAGTTGCCATAGTGGCAACCCAACCTATGTGATCGGAGATCCCATGAATTAGGATCTGGGAAAAACAAGTTTTTTGTTAACTCTCTATGTGAAGATGCAATACTCTCAAATGCTGTGAGGCAGTTATGCTGTAAGGAAGGTTGGCTATATGCCTTAATGTGATCTTATTAGCTTTAATAAGCGACGATGTTGTCTTATAGAGCATTCTTGAAAGGACACACCTATATAAGTTTGGCTGTTAAACGTTGTAGTCTATGAGGCTGTTAAACATTGCAGTCTATGAGACTTGGGTGATCTCTAGTAAGCTCATGAAAGACACCAGGGAGTACGACGTATATGCTCCAATCGCTAGTAGAGCGACTAAGAGCTGTCCCGAGTAAAGTGGCAGGACTTTGCAAGACTATTTGCAAACAGGTTCTTGCGGTTGTGAAGTCCTACTACCCGAGGGCAGACTTGGTGGCAGCTGGTGATGGCGTGGCTCGCAACTGCACAGAGGAGGCTTATGCGCAGTACCTCGAGGAGGCGGAGCCTATTGCATCCAAGATGTTGGAGTTTGTCTCCTTAGAAGAGTTTGAGCTGTTTGTGTACTCTTGTATTCGAGTACATTGATGTTTCGAAATGCCAAGCCTTTGAATTTGTTGTGTCGTTGTCTTGCGAAGAGTAGTTTTTACTCTATTTTGTCGAATCCCGAAGTATTGCAACTCTGCTGTGCCCGACCCTCTGGGGAGGGGATTCATCTCGCTCGACCTTGAGTTTTGGGGTCGGCTAAGCTTGACCCTTCGAGGGTGAAAACTCCGCCTCGCCCGACCTTGAGTTTTGGGGTCGGCTAAGCCTAACCTCATCGAGGGTAAAAACTCCGCCTCGCCCGACCTTGAGTTTTGGGGTCGGCTAAGCCTGACCTCGTCGAGGGTGAAAACTCCGCCTCGCCCGACCTTGAGTTTGGAGTAGTCGAAGCCCCCGACATGTCGGCCGTGCTTGGCTTGTAGTAGTCCCGAGTGTCGAGTAGACGTAATGCTGTTTGAGTACTCGTCTTTTGAGGGACAGGTATATTGTACTCCTTTGTCCTTCATGGATGCACGGGTGTACTGCATTCTTTTGTTTGTTGTGGCGTAAGTGCGGTCACATGGGCAGAGTCAGGAGTTGTCAGACTTATTGATCATGGGTGCACAGTAACTCTTGGGCTGGTGGTAGTTGTGGCTTTCAGCTATAAATAGGGCCATCTAGTGGGCGAACCAACTCAAGTTCCTGAGTAGCGATGGACTGTCTTCGATTGCTTCTGTTTGAGTGTAGAGAGCCATCAAAGAGTGCACTGGTGCTAGAAGATTCCTCGTAGATTGAGGCCACCTTCGCTCCACAGACTCCTGCGCTCGTAGGGATAGCCGCGATGCTAGAAGAGTCCTAGTAGGAGGTTTCATCGCACGCCTCATCTTGCAGCTTGTGATCCAATGGAGTAGGTGCTGGAACTCGCGAGTGATGGGTGATGAGCGCCGCGGTCTTTATCCCGCTCTGAAAGAGGTGGAGGTGCGGTCGTAGAGTAGATTGGCTCTGCAAGGCTAGCAAAAGAGCAGCCTTGGTTCCCTCCAGGCGCGTCTTGGCAGATTTGGCGTTGCTGCTGTCAAGGCGGTGGCGGTGATGGAGTACTTGGCATTGCCTTGGGTAGGGTACCTGGGCGTGGCTGCGTTTTGCGCAGCTTCCTTGCGCGTGGGCCCTTCCTGCGGTCGGTAGACCTGAGTGGCCTTATGATATAGTAAAAGCCTGAGGCTTAAATGCAGCCCGCCAGTAGGCAGTTGCTTGTAGTCTTCGTGTAAGTCGAGTCCTTGTACTCGTATGTAACATGATGTACTCTTGTTTCAGTAGAGATTAATACGAAGAGATGTGTACCGGGGCGATGATCCTTGTGGTAGAGAACTCATGTTGAAGCTATCTTGAAGTTAGTAGTCGGGCAGTTGGCCTGAGTAACGGCCTCGAAGCGACTACTCAAGAGCTGCTATGGGTAGTAGCGATAGAGATGTTCGATATTCCAAGAATTTGGCACTTGTTCTCCTGAGAGCTCCTAGAGCCTGTAAGATCCAGGTCCTATAACCTTTGATACGATGTAAGGACCTTCCCATGGTGAATTGAGTTTATGTAATCCTGACGTGTCTTGAATACATTTAAGGACCATATCGCCCGAGTTGAAAGATCTTTCCTTGACCTTGTGGTCGTGATAATGCCTTAAACCGTCAAGGTATCTGGCAGATTGCACTAGTGCTGCGCATCTTGTTTCTTCCAAACTTTCTATATCCGTTCGCCGCGTTTCTATTGCAAGTTCTTCATCGTAGTGCTCAACGGATGGTGATTGCCACATTATATCGGCGGGTAATATGGCTTCCGAGCCATATACCAGAAAATAGGGTGATAGTCCCGTAGTCTTGCATGGTTGGGTACGTAGGCCCCACAAGGCATTGGGTAACTCTTTGAGCCATCAGCCGCCTTTGGTGTTGCCGACGTCATGTAGTCGTTTCTTCAGAGCATCGAGTATCATGCCATTAGCACGCTTGACTTGACCGTTGGCTCGTGGATGAGCAACCGAGACATAGCGGACGTCGATGCCGCTGTTCTCGCAATATTCGCAAAAGTCGTGATTATTGAAGTTTGACCCAAGATCTATGATAATCCTGTTGGGAAAACCATAGCGGTGTACGATTTCATCCAAGAAGTCGAGGACTTGGTCTGCCTTGGGGCAAGTGACCGGTTTGACCTCGATCCATTTGGTGAACTTGTTGATTGCCATGAGTACTCTGTTGAATCCTCCTAGCGCAGTTGGTAATGGGCCAATCATGTCGAGCCCCCAGCAGGCAAATGGCCATGTTGGAGGTATTGTGACTAGCTTGTAGGCCGGCACGTATTGCTGTTTTGTGAAGAATTGACAAACTTTGCATTTCTGAACCAGTTGTTTGGCATCGGCCAAAGCCATTGGCCAGTAGAAGCCTACTCTGAAAGCCTTGCCAACTAGTGTCCTTGAAGATGCGTGGTTGTCGCAGATTCCTCTGTGAATCTCTTCTAGGATTTCTTGGCCATCTTCTCTGGTGATGCACTTCATGAGTACTCTAGATGATGCACCTTTCCTGTAGAGCTTGTCTCCGACTAGAACGTAATTCTTTACGCGTCGGGAGATTTACTCAGCTTTATTCCTGTCGGATGGTAGCTGGTGATCTTTGATGTAGTCGATGAAGGGTGTCCTCCAATCGACCTCTATCATCATGATTTCTCGGGAGACGTCAGTAGTCGGGACTACGGGCAGGGTGACCTGTTCAGGTATGGATGGCTTGCGTAGTTCATGTATGAAAATTCCTGCTGGAACTTCTGCACGAGTTGAGCCCATTTTGGATAAAACGTCGGCGGCAACGTTATTGTCACGGACGATGTGATGGAACTCCAAGCCGGAGAATTTGTTTTCCAGTTTATGGACTTCTTTGCAATAAGCGTCCATGTTGTCCTTGTTTCGGTCCTACTCGTCACTGACTTGGTTTATGACGACGAGGGAGTCACCGTACACCAGTAGTCGTTTGATGCCGAGGGAGATTGCGAGGCGAAGGCCATGTAGCGGTGCTTCGTACTCGGCTTCTTTATTAGATGCTTCCCAGAACATCTGCAGCATGTACTTGAGTTGGTCTCCCTTGGGTTTGAGGGATCCGTCGAAGTACATTACCTAATGTTCTGGTCGTTCGACTGGAGTTGGAACTTGATTTTCGGTCCACTCAGCTATGAACTTGACCAAAGCCTGAGACTTGATGGCTGTCCTTGGCTTGAAGTTCAAAGTGAGAGCACCGATTTCAACTGCCCATTTGAAGATTCTACCCGTGGCATCTCTGTTATGGAGAATTTCGTAGAGCGGGAAGTCGGAGATGACTGTGATGTTGTGCTCTTGGAAATAATGGCGCAACTTCCGAGAGGTGAGCAGAATAGCGTATAATAGCTTTTGTATCAGTGAATACCGAGTTTTGGAGTCTGAGAGTACTTCGCTGACAAAGTAGACAGGTCGTTGGACCTTGTAAGCGTGGCCCGGTTCAGACCGTTCGACTACTATTGCCGTGCCGACGACATGAGTAGTAGCGGAGATGTATAGGAGCAAGTCTTCGTTCGGCGAGGGAACGGTGAGTACAGGAGGCTTTGATAGAAAGTCTTTGAGTTGTGTTAATACCTTATCTACCTCTTCTGTCCATTTGAACTTGTCCTGGCGTTTGAGAAGCTTGAAGAAGGGTAGTCCCCGTTCTCCAAGTCTCGAGATGAACCGGTTGAGAGCGGCCATGCAGCCTATGAGTTTCTGCACATCTTTAATGCTGGCTGGTGCCTGCATGTTTGTGATGGCAGATATCTTCTCTGGGTTGGCCTCAATGTCGCGATGGCTAATGATGAATCCGAGTAGTTTGCCGGAAGGTACTCCAAAGACACACTTAGTAGGATTGAGTTTCCATCGGAAAGCATAGAGACTGGAGAAAGTTTCCTGCAAGTCAGCAATGAGTTCCTCCCGGTTCCTTATTTTGACGACGACATCGTCGACATAAGCTTCGACATTGCAATGAAGTTATTTTTCAAAGCACATCTGTATGGCCCTTTGATAAGTCGCTCCTGCGTTCTTTAGTCCGAAGGACATTGTTTTGTAGCAGAAAGCTCCAAAGGACGTGATGAACGCTGTTTTGGCTTGATCTTCCTCTTTGAGGCTTCTCTGATGATAGACGGAGTAGCAATCGAGGAAGCATAGCAAGACACACCCGGCGGTGGAGTCAACCACTTGATCAATCCTGGGTAGCCCAAAAGGATCTTTCGGGCAGTGTTTGTTGAGGACGGTGTAGTCGACACACATTCTCCATTCGTTGTTTTTCTTACGAATGAGCAAAGGATTGGCGAGCCAGTCAGGATGGAAGACTTCCTTGATGAATCCTGTCGCGAGTAGCTTGGCTAACTCTTTTTGATTGCTTCTCGTCTGTCCTAAGCGAACCGGCGTAGTCGTTGCCGTTTTGATTAGCTTTGGGATCGACGTTGAGGGAATGCTCGATCATTTCCTTGGGCACACCTGGCATGTCAGCCGGCTTCCAAGCGAAGATATCATGGTTAGCACGAAGGAAACTGACGAGCGTGAATTCCTATTTAGGATCTAGCCCTGTTTCGATCAGGGCTGTCTTGGAAGGATCACCGGTCTGGAGGTTGACTGACTTGAAGTCTTGCTCACTGGCAGGTTTCACTTTCGTGGATCCCAACTTGGTTTCCGGGATCTCAAGTTCAGTTGGATGAAGCTTTTTTGAGGCTGTGAAGATTTGCTGCATGGGACTAGGAGATTGAGTAGTCGCACCAATTTCCACAGCTTCGGTGTCGCATTTGTAGGATCTCCGGAGATCTCCTCGTAGCATGAGCTCTCCTTTGGGACCTGGCATTTTGAGTACCAGGTAGACATAATGTGGTATGGCCATAAACTTGGCTAGTGCTGGCCGTCCAAGTATGGCGTGATAAGATGTCTCGAAGTTGGCGACCTCGAATCTGATGTACTCGGTGCGGTAATGTTCCTTAGTTCCGAAGGTGACTGGAACGACAACTTGTCCCAGTGGTATGGTCCCATTTCTAGGCACAATGCCATAGAAAGGTAAATCTATTGGGGTAAGCATTTCAGTGACGTCGAGGCACATTTTCCTTAATGTTTTGGTGAAAATAATGTTGAGGCTGCTCACGCTGTCGATGAGTACTTTGGTTTACTTTGAACCTGCCACGACTGGATCCAGGACTAGTGGAAAATGGCCTGGTTCTGAAAATTTTGTCCATTGATCTTTTCTGCTGAAACAAATTGGAACTTCCGACCACTTTAGCGGTGTGGGGTCCGTCGGCTCGATGGCCATGATCTCCCTAAGTACGAGTTTGTTAGCTCGCTTGGATGCAGTGCTAGGAATGCCGCCAAAAATGACGTTGACGGTTTTTGAAGCTGGTTGGAAATCGCCGTCCTCATCTTCGTCGTTGCGGGCTTTGTTTTTACCCTTATCTCTATTTTTGGCGTACTCTTCAGGAGTTGGTGGTACGGGTAAGTCTTGCATGACTCGGCGCATGCTGTAACAGTCTATTGCGGAGTGCTTGCTAGTCGGGTGCCATAGGCACTGCTTTTTGAGTAGCTCCGTGAAGGTTGGTCCTTCGTCGTTTCTGCGATGTCCCTTTTTTCCGGAGCTGGTCATGGCAGTAACGGTGTTGTCGGGTTTTCTTTTGCGATTGTGGTTACCCGGATAGGAGTTCCGAGCATCGTTATGCCAAGTTTTATCTGTCTCATTGTTGTGGATGTTGTCGCGTCCGCGGTTACAGTGGGAACCGAACCGTTCTCGTTCTTTGTCTTCTTCATCGGCCCACTGTTGCACCATGAGTTTGAGTTCTTTGACATCGGCTGGTCATCGGCGACCGAAGTCTTGGTATGTTCGTCGATCATAGAGTCCGTTTTGGAAGCACTCAATGACGTCTGCTTCGGAGATGTCCACTATAGTAGCCTTCTTTTCGAAGAACCATCGCAAATAGTTGCGCAGGGTCTCGCCCTCTTTCTGCTTAATTTGTCTTAAGTCGATTTTGTTGCCTGGTCTAGCCATGGAGCCGGCAAAGTTGCTGGTAAAAGCCTTTGTTAAGTCTGCCCAAGAGTCAATGGACTTGGGTTTGAGTGACTCGAGCCAGGTCAGTGGTGCGGGTTCCATGCATATGGGGAAATGAATGACTTTGGTGTCGTTGTTACCCCCGGCTGCTTGGACGCCTAGCGAGTAATAGCGTAGCCATTGAACTAGGTCTTGCTTGCCGTTGTACTTGGTAATGCCGGTTGGTTTGAACTTTTTGGGTAATTTTGTTTTCATTACCCGGTTTGTGAAAGTAGGAAAGTGGTTGTAGCTGTTGACTTCTCGTTCGCGTCGATTGTTGAGGATTTCTCGTAGATCGTTGAAGTTGGACATCTCGCGGACCTTCCGAGTAGGGCGAATACTTTTAACCGAGTTGGTGCAGCTGACTTCACCCACATCCTTCTATCGAGTAGGAGCTTTATGCTTGCTTGGACCTTGGCTGTGTTGCCGGGGTTGGTTGACTGCGTCATCATTTCGTGGGGTGGCATTTTTATCTGCAGCCCCCCTGCTTTAGTCTTGATGCGATGTAATGCTAGGAACGGACGGGATTGGTGATTCTTTGTCGAGTAGCTTGTAAGCTTGCTCCGCGAGTTGTGCGATTAGTCCGTTGCCACGCTGCACGAGTTGAGCTGTGGCTACGTTATCCTTATCTTGAGGCATCAATGTCGTTAAAAGGTTGATTGAAGCGATAGCCGCGAGTGGGGTATTGTGCTCCTGGACTGCGTTGAAAGCCCGTTCAAGATTTGTAATAGGAATATTTGTAGCCATCGACTGTCGTCGCTCAGATTGAGTGGCATTGCGCGCCCTTCGTTGGTTGCGCTGTTCGGAAGTTTCATTGTGAGGGGCATCAGCTGTAGACTCATCTTCATAGATGTAGTCGACTTGTGCTAATCGCCTGGGGGTTCTGTTCTGGCTAGTACCCGGGATGTTATTCTGAGTAATAACAAGTACCTCCCTGTCCGGGTAGTAGCTTCCGGAGCTTGATGTTGCAATTTCTGTGTAACTTTCTTCGTGGTTGGAAGTGAGTGGAACACCTTCCTAAAATGGTAGGATGTCTATATGGGCGACAAGGCGTGAGTCGTAGTCACGGTCAAGAAGAGATGGTCGCAATCCCGGCCAGTGGACGAATCTGCCTTGAGATGTTGAAGTTATTACCAACCCTTGGGCTGGACAAGATAATGATATCTCTGGTGAGTAGGATGAGTCGGAGCCAACGTCTTCATGCTCGAGGTCGACTCGGGTTTGAGCAAGAAAACTTTGGTGGACTTTGGTTGCGTTGTGGAGTCCGTGTGGGAACTGCATTGAAGTTGAAACCGATTTGGATGCTGACTGGGGCCATCACATCCGAGGCGAGTCCGACCCTGAGTCCAGGGATCGGCTGAGCCCGACCCTTTGGAGGAGTAGCTCCGCCTCGCCCGACCCTGAGTGGAATTCCGCCTCGCCCGACCTCGAGTCCTGGGGTCGGGAGTGCCGGACCCTTTGGAGGAGTAGTTCCGCCTCGCCCGACCCCGAGTCCTAGGGTCGGGAGAGCCTGACCCCTGAGCGAGACTCCGCCTTGCCCAACCCTGAGTCCTAGGGTCGGGAGAGCCTGACCCTTGAGCGAGACTCCACCTCGCCCGACCCCGAGTCCTGGGGTCGGCGGAGCCCGACCCTTTGGAAGAGTAGCTCCGCCTCGCCCGACCCCGAGTGAGGCTCCGCTTCGCACGACCCTGAGTCCTGTGGTCGGCGGAGCCTGACCCTTTGGAAGGGTAGCTCCGCCTCACCCGACCCCGAGTGAGGCTCCGCTTCGCCCGACCCTGAGTCCTGGGGTCGGCTACGCTCGACCCCTGAGCGGGGAAACGGAGTAGTCCGAGGGGAAGTCGGATCCGACGCGTAGTCGAACTCGAACTTGTTGACTTTGAAATCTTGATTTTTTCTGGTCAGGTTTTCTGGTTTCTTCTCTTGAGTCTCGACGATCTGGCACCGGAACGATCCCGAGCCTTCGGGGACGCAGAACCAGTATCCAAAAACGAAGGTGGCGCCGGCTTCAATGAAGAAGACGGGCCTGATGATGACTTTCGCCATTGAGTTCGTGCTGAGAAACTCGACGAGCTCCCCTACCTGGCGCACTAGCTGTCGGTGTTTTAGACCGGCAACCCGCCTAGGGGTACCCTAGGTGGTCTTTTATGCAGTAAGGGTCGTCGAGAATCAAGGAATCAATGGTGACGCAAGGAACACGATTTAGACAGGTTCGGGCCGCTAGATCGCGTAATACCCTACGTCCTGTGTGTTGGTTTGTATTGATCTTGGGGATTGATGAATAGGAGTTGTTCTGAGGGGGGTCCCTGTTGGTTTGTATTGATCTTGGAGATTGATGAATAGGAGTTGTTCTGAGGGGGGTCCCTGCTCGGCCTTATATACCCGGGAGGGCAAGGTTACAAGTCTAAGTCCTAGTCGGGTACTATTACAGAGTTCTACTCGGTATTGGCCCGAGTAGTTTTCCATAAACATACAAGACTAGTCCGAGAAGGATACGCCTATCCTTGTTTTGATCTTGTCTGAGTACGTCCCTTAGTGGGCCGTCCAAGGCCTACTCGCAGGCCTGGGGAGTATGCCCGACATGGAGGGCATGGGTCGGTGGGTTGTAGCAAGGATGTGCAGGACCCTATCTAAGAGGGAGAGATCATCGACCTGCTAGGCAAGTGGCATGATGATTCTTGGGTGGAGGTTTTGCTCCGTCGAAATAGATCTGATGGATGCTGAGCTAGCGGTGGACGCTGAGTCGGTGGAGGAGGCAGCGGAGTTAGAGTCCACCGTCATGCTCCGAAGCGGAGATGGATCCGGTGGTGAGGAAGTCCTTCATGCTTTCGGGGAAGATGACGCCGGGGTGGGATGCCATCGAGCTCGTTGGGGTGGATCTCACAATCACCCCTACTTGGCGCACCAACTGTCGGATTTAGTAGCCTAGCAGTCCACCAGGGAGGTTACCCGAGGGTTACAAGTCAGTTTGAATCTAATCTACTCGGTTGTTACATGGAAGGTGATCAGAGTCGGATTACAATAGATATCTCGCAATATCCTAGATAATTTGAATCACCCAACCTCCTTGTCTTGTGCTCCAAGTATCATCAAGTCCTTGGCTTGGACGCTCTGGTCGGGCGGGCTCACTTGTCAAGACCAGCTATTATCCTGGTCGGTGGGGACCCATAGGGTACCCATATCCCTCAATATCCAATGTTGATATATATGCAATAAGGAAGCATATTGGCGTATTTTTGGTTTTGACCTGCACCACAAGATTCCATCTGTTGAGAGATTGGCAGTTCATTTACCTAGCATGAATTTGGTGCCATATGCCACTAGAGCTAACTTTGTATCTTTGTTTGCTACTCCTTTTTTGCAAAAGAACATGTTGACTGAATGGTTTGTAGGAAATAGTAAATGTCCTAATGCTCGTGAATTATCGTATTGTGATTTTCCTACTAGGTGGACATGGGATAGCTCATCAGAATTGTGGAAACCCAGGGGCAGTCGGAGCTATAAGACTGTGAAAACTAGATCTTTCTTCCCCAGCGGAGTCGCCAAAATGTGTCAGCGCTTTTTCTGGCCAACACATGAGTGTGCTAGCTCGCGCGTAGATCAGGATGTCATCTCATCAGAGCTCCTGCTCCTGGCCGGTCAGACCAGCCAGGCAGGTCAGTCAGGCCGGTCCAGCACAGGGGCAATGCAAAAACCTACGTCCACCACCTTGGGAGGGACCCCGTCGAACATGGCGAACTTAGGGTTGCTCCGAGATCAGCAGGCCCCTCCGAATGTCCTCAACCGCTGTCGAGACAAAGGAGGAAAGAAGGGGGTGGAAAAGCTAGGGTTTGAAGATAAAAAGTAGATGAAAGTGTTTTCGATTGGGTTGGTTGCCCTCAATTGGACAGAGCCCTTTAAATTTATAGGGTGGGAGGTCTTTTCCCGCAAGGAAGTCCTGTTTTAACTCCAATTCGACCAAGACCCCAAAATTCGTCTTGAACTCGAGGTGACTGGTCTAACCGGTTAGGATCACGAGTCGGACTTGTGGTCACGTGGTAGACCGGCTACAGCGACCAGACCGGTCAGACCGCCCATAGAGACCGGTATGACCGGCTAGTCCAGCCTGGTCGGCATTGCTGCCACTTTTGGGCTTCAGCAGCAAGATAGAGATTTCCATAACTTATTGTAAACATAAGCATCAATAATAACAACCATAATTAATTTGCAAAAGAATATCATGGTGCATTTAAATGTAGCATATGTTTCTTGCACAGCACTAAGATCTCTAGAAGGAAAAGGTTCTGAAGGCACTAAGGTTCAAAGAAAAGCATAGCCTTTTTATCATTCTCAAGAAATTCTAGCCTATCAACATGATAAACATAGCTGCAAGGCATAGAATTTAATGTATCTTTCATGCCATTGGTTGAACATAGGCATTTCAAGATATCATTATCAAAACCAATAGTACCTTGAGAATTTAATGTGTACCTTAAACTTGGAGATTATTCATCGAGTGATTTTTGGTTCGTTTACTGGAGTTGAAAGCAAATTGATATCAACAATTGGAGGTGGTTGTTCATCATTGTCTTGCAATTCCTCCAGCTCTCCATCATGTGGAACATGCAGTCCATTAGCAACATTAGCAGGCACCTCTTCTTCGAAGTCTTCATTATTTGGGATCTTACCCACATGTTCATCTTCAAATTATTTTGTATTGCCTCCATTATATTCCATGTGCCTCATGCCATCAAGATCATTTGTTGCAAACACACTATTTTCTTCATCTTTGAGAACTGCCATATCCTAATTCTCTGGTGTTCCAGCTTCAATAGCACACAAGCTATAAACCTTCACATTGCATGATCTTATTTCCTGAAATTTATCCTCTGAAACTTCAGCCATATCACTAGAATTATTAGAGAAGAGATCTTGAAATATTTCTGCGGTTGTCTTCAAGTTGGGAGTGATTCCTATCTCATTAGCTCCTCTATTCATTGTCTTTATCACTAGTGACTCCAATTCTTCTTCTTCAAACAGCTTCTGGATTGATTCCCTACTCATCTCTTGATCAAATATATCATCAATTTTTCTAGCTTCGCTTCGGTGTTTCTTATGTCATATGTTGCTATTTAAATGGCCGAAATCAATTGAAATCCAATCAAGATGTTCGAATTCCGCCAATGGTCTTGCATTCTCAAAACCACGGCCTGCATTCATGTTAGTTTCAATAGTTTTAATATGCGTAACGACTTCTCTTACCTCAGAAAGTGGTTCTTTGATTTTTAGTGTGACCGGTTCATTTTTCTTGAGCCTTGGTTCATCTTTTTCAAAAATTTCATCAAGCCTCCAGGCAGTTCTTGTCATTTTCCTCCTCCTGGTAGAGTTTTTGCCATTCTCGTTCCACTCTTCTGCATCGGTTATCCTTTGTGACATATGTGTAGCTTCTCTAGTTGTTTTCTCCATGAAATTACCTCCTGCACACACTCTTACATACTAGGTAGAGTGAGAGGTTAGTGAAAAATAAAATGAATGCAACATCATTTCACCAGAAATTCCTAAGTTTGGGCCTTGCTTGAGTAGTCCATTGAATCGGTTCCAGGCTTCACCAATTCCTTCATCCTCTCCTTGCTTGAAACAAATCAGTTGCCTCCTTAAACATTGGATCTTGATTAAGGGAAAAAATTCTATGCAGAATTCCTTCATGAGCTCGACCCATTTTTCCTTCACTTCAATAGATGCAAGTGTGTACCATCTTCACGCTTCACCTTCAAGATAGTATGGAAAAATATTCCACTTGAACCACGCAGCCAGAACTCTTTCTTAATGCACCATGTTGCATATCATCGTGAACCGCTCCATGTGCCTATATGGGTTGTCATCCTCCAATCCTCTAAAAGGGTTTGTCACCACCAACTTTATGATTCCATGATTCAACTCGTAGTGGGTCGTAGCAAGCTCCAAATCTGATTTTTGCAACTCAAAACCCTTTGATGATGGCATTGCTAATTCCCTTAGCGACATTTCTTCGTTTTCCAATGGTGTGACAAATAGATTCATCTAGGCAGTAAAAAGAAAAATAAAAACAAAAATATTCTGCACAAAAGTTAAGTATTAGCGCGTTAGCAAAATCAATACAAAGATCAAACACAGCAAACTGACTTGTTCCCCGGCAACGACACTAGAAAAGATTGTTGACGGCAATTAGTGCATCAATTGGTGAACCACAAGCACACATAACAGTTGTAGCTCTTCCCTTAGAGTATTACCCCAAGATTTATCAATTCGTGGAACAAATGGATTGCTAACTCTCACTTTATACAAATCTTACCAACAAAACCATGTAATATGCGTTGTGTAGAGAGACAAAACTAATCTAAACTAAACAAGAAGCAAAGGTTGATACAACATGGCAAACAAAGATAGATAAGAGTTCCATCCCTAGGACCTAGGTTCACATGAATATGCATCTACTGCACAAATAGGTGCTACCTTCACTAGCTATAACAATGATTATGTGCTCACTCGGCTCTTTCCCTCCTGTATATTGTCACTACATAGGGATACTCAACAACTTCGCTCACGCATATATATCAAAGCATCCGCAGAGTTAAGTTAATCACCATGATTACCACAAAATCTATTAACAACATATGAAGCGCTCACATATCTAAACAAAAGCATTGCATTGATATAGACCATGAAGCATTGATAGGCATAATGTACATGTAGCAGTTACATATCAAAGATCGGAGAGACCAAGTTAAGATGTGCCTTGGTCTATTTGTGATGAATTATTGACTACATGATTTGAGGCTTTACCGGTTGAGTTCAGATTTCATATGTGCATGATTATGCTAACGGATAACCGGATGTGTTATGTTGTGTGCGTTGTGTTGTGGTGTTTATGTAAACCATATGTTGTGTGTTGTGTCTCTTATCTTGTGATGTGCAGGTGTAGGATGCGACGGCATGAGGTGAAGGTCAAGCGAAAGGTTCATGCCGATGTACTAGGGCTATGAAGGGTGGACATGAGTAGGCTTGGATTGAGGGACCCGAGGAGTCCGGGCGAAGTCATGGGCGATCCACATGGTGCACGGAAGAGCAAAAGTACACGAACGGTGATGGAGACGGCATCGGTCGAGTCAAGCAGGACGGAGGCAAGTCGAGTAGGCGGCTCGGGAGCCGAGAGTGAAAGACTTGAGGCGTCAAAGGCTTGACGGAGGCTGGACATGCATTGACATCGGTGAGTCACGGCTTGCGGGGCATGCTAGAGGGTTTGACTGGTTTGGCCTTAAAATCGGGGATGAGTCACGCCTGCGGCGTGTGCATGAGGGTTTGACCGGTTTGGCCTCAAAGTTTGTAAGTTCAAACTGTTTGGAACTTAGCTAACAAAACTGAATCAAGGAGCTTTTGAAAACTGAATGGCACTTCAAATCGAGAGACTGGTTGATCTATCGGCTAGGCTAGGATGCAAATCAATTAGTTTATGTTCGATGTTTCATCTACAAGTTTGGTTAAAGGAGTCAGCTTAGTTTGGATTGGAAAATCGGAAAAATATGAGATTGAATCGGGTGGAATTGGAAGGAAATGGAAAGGAGCAGAGGAGTGTAGCGTTGCCACACAGCTGCTTGCCGCTGGTGAGCCGAGGTGGTTTCACCCGTGCCACGCGCCAGTGAGCCATGAGGACAGCTTCGTGCATGCAAGCAGGGGTGGCGTGAGCTTGGATGGTAAGTTTTCGAATAAATACCGAGCCCGGTGGCTGGATTTATCCATCCACTGCCACCGCTCCATTTTTACCGCCTTCCTCGGTCATTGGTGAAGAACGCCACCGTCGACCACCGCTCTCCGATTCCCTCCGCCCAAACCTTCACCTTAAAATCCTCTACAAGCCCCACTATAGCTCTTGCCCAGCCTCATCCACTACAGAGCCTCCAAGCCACCGTCTTCTCTGACTCTGTCCGCCGCCTCCGTTTTCGTAAGGCCGCTGTCAGTGAGCAACACATTGTGGTAGTTGTGCACGTCGTCTGAGAGTCCAGTTGTGTCACGCGTGTGCCGTAGATGCTCTACGAGCTGCTTGTTGGTCTGGATCACGGCGGAGCTCCAACGCCGCCGCGTCGCCGCCTCCGGCATGGCCGCCGAGTCTACTGAATACACACCACTGTCAGAATGATATGCTTGGGAATACCTTTCATTAATTAGGTCTATGAGTTAGATTGGTTAAAAATCAATGAATGCAGTGTCTGAAGGAGGTCGACATTTGATGGAGGACAAAAATGTATTCTCAAAAAGAATACTGAGTCATGTACACGGAAATGGTCATTGTTTCTATACAATCAAACTCTTGCACGGAACACTAGATTATTTTATCTTATGATGTTTCCAATTTATCCAATTGAAATTATTGGTGACGTTATTCTAGTTGGAAGGAAAAATATACATAATAATACATTTGGTACAACCACGATGATGCATGTCAAAATAAAATTTTGTAGACTGCAAAATAATCGTTAATTTGTGTCAGTGACGGTGTTATACATTTCTTTATCCAATTTGGAATGTAAAAATTGGTATTCGCTCAACAGATGTTACTGCCTCCCCCAGCCAATAAAAGTTGACGTTTCAGACAGGGAAAAAGGCTAATTGTTTGCTGCTGATTCTGCTTGTCTGAAAAATACAACTTTGCTGACCGTAGGTAGTATTACAAAGGGCACGTACCCGTGTTATCTGCAGCACATCAAAAGTCAACGTGATTTGAAATTTTGTCATGCCTGAACAGTTTAATCTCCGAGTTCATTTTGTCTGAATTGGGTAGTTGAGTGTATATATGGAAAGGAAAAAAAAATCACAAATTCCAGATTGGATTGACAACAGAGAATGTATTACTCTCTATGTACAGATCCAATGACATTAAAATTGTTGAGGACTAAAATTGGTAGTTCTACCGGTCAGAGCGGTTTGGGTAAAGTGCTCAAAATGTAAATTCGAGGTGATCAAATGTAAATTCGAGGTGATCAAGATGCATATATATAATGTTCAATTTGGAGTTCGGATAAGCGAGTTAGGACTTCGGGAACAACTAGTCAAACCGGATTTATAGGGCAGCTAGATTGGTTTTGCGTGTGTAAATTGAGTTAGGAGTTGCATTTTGACATGGGATTTGTAAGGGTTTCAACTCGGGAGCAAGACTTTCCGGATTGGTATGCGCGCTAGAGTGATTGAGTAATTGTCGTGGCACATTTTCACAGAAATACTGTTGAAGGGAAGACTTGTTCAATAGTTATCCATCCATTTATATAGAATTTAGTAGCGTGGTGGGCTTCCTGTTTTTACCAGCACCATAAATATAGTGGTACACTATGCAGTGATATATCATAATAAATTACACATTGTATGATAACTTGTGGTTGTACATAACTTACACATAAACAAACAACCATATAAAACATATATGGTCGAAGTCAAATCAACATAGCACACTGGAAACCACGAAGAGTACTCTAGTACATTTCAAGCAGAAACTACATGGATCTCAATGCAAGAAAGCTGAACAGCTCATCTGCTTTCAGATCGCTGAAACTTTATCTAGGAAATGAGGTTCTCCATTTATTTTTTTCCTCACAGCACATGGTCATGTCCATAGTGAACCACACATTGAACATATTTTGAAGGGTGTGCAGTCTTACGGGTAAACTTCGATGATGCCACGAGCTCCTATTTTCTTGACAATCTTATAGTCGGAGAAACCTGCTTTAATAAAGATGTCGCGCCAGTCATTTTCATCCCGCTGCCTGCCTCTGGTATTCACCATCATGAGCATGTCCATAAGGAGTTGGGCTTCGTACATTATTGGCCCCATAGAAGGGCCAAGGACTATTTCTATGATAATCACCTTCCCCCCCTCTTCTCTGGAAGGAATTGCCTTCCTGCACTGCTCCAGGATCTTAACACAATCCTCATCGTTCCAGAAGTGCAGTACAAGCTGCAGAAGATAATTAATGTCATCTCAGTTAAATAATTCATAATCTAATATGTTATTATGTAGGCAAAAGATGAGTCTATATCTGACAAACAAATTTCTATTTCCGAATTTTGATTTTATTTGTATAGAACTATAGAAGCATGAAAGAAATAGCCCCTATTTTTGCTGTCCATCATTTTATACCTTGAGCATCACAGCTTGAGCAGGTGGGATGGAGTGGAACATGTCGCCCGCTACATAGTTTACTGAATCATGAGCTGGTGCAGTCTCAATAACCTTTGGAAGGTCCAGCACTGTGCACTTGATGTCAGGGAATGCCTTGACGATTGCCCTCACAGTCGTGCCATCACCACCACAGCAATCAGTCAGTGATTGAACACCCTTGAAGAGATCGTTGCACTCTCGAATAATGGTTCCAATTGCCAAATTGTCATGTGCAGCCACACCTTCATTGACAATTCTGTCAAGCTCTTCGTCAAGGAGCTTTGTAGTCTCGTGGACGAGTGGCACAACATGTAATTCTTCGAATGGCGATGGTAGTGATCGAGGCAGGCAAATCCTTCTTGAACCAGTCAGCGAGAGACAATCCAGCCTCAACATAATGCCGTGAGACCGTGCCGAGCACAAAGTATTTCTGGTAGGTGTGGTCTTCTGCTTCCACACCTTCTACCAGGAGCCAGGAGAGTGGGTTGATCGGCGGTAGGTCTCCACCTCTGCATCTCTTTCAGATGCAAAGATGCCTGATGTGACAAGCAGCCGCATCAACCGGCGGAGGAATGGAAGCTTAGTCTGAGGAAGGGATAGTGCGGTTACCAGGTTTGGCAGCGTGGTAGCCCCTCCAAGGTTATGGATAGCAGTTGGGATGTGAAGCTCGACGGCGCACTTGAGCGCCATGGATGTGAGGTAGTAGAGGCTGTGGCGCCATAGGTCGGCTTGCGCCTGCAGGAGCTCAGCATCAGTGGGAGCTATGATAGTCTGAGAACCAGCAGCCATTCTCTCTCTCTCTCTCTCACCCACACGCAGGCTGTATCGTTCTAGTTGTAGTCTATGTGTTCCGAGATGTGTTTGCTTCGCTATAAGTTCCTTGCTAGGTTTAAATAGAGTGCATCGGCCTGGCTTAGCGATCGAGCTACACTTGATTATATTTGATCAGGTGATTGAGTGCGTATCTCAGTAATCAGTAATTTAGGTGCACGCATATGGGGCATGTGTGGATGGCAAGTTGTGGAGGGCAAGTTGTGTGGTCGCCTACATTAAAACAATTTTGGGAAAGGGAAACAGTATCTGTATTTGCGGTGTAGACTCGCACTTGTACTGACTTGCATGTTTAGGACTTAAAAAATGAAAATGTTATAGATTTATGGACGGAGGTAGTACTTGCTGCACCTCCGCACATGTCCCAGGCTCCCAGCTATGCATATACGAAAAAATAATATACTGAAAGGGAAATGTCAGAGATACAATAATAGTTAAAAAAACAATCATGAGAGGAAAACACAGAAATAAAGCATTTACGGAGCTGTAAACAACAGCAATCTACAAAAGTAGTAGCATAAGGATGCAACTAGTTGTACACTAAAGCGGCCACTGCATCCACAACCCCACATCGCTCCTTCTCAGAGGCGGCATTGGCGGACCGCGCAACCCAAGGGCCGCCACCCTTTCCTCCCTCAACCCTGCCGTGCCGCCGCCGGAACCCTGTGTGGCAGCTAGGATGGCCGCAACAGGGCCCAATAAGATGGGCCTGCCCGAGTCTGCTGTGAGCTCGCCCGGATCTGCTGCGGGCGCACGCGATGCAGCGATGAGTTGCGACCGGATCCAGCGAGCACGGGGCCGAGTCTGCTCGGGCAGTGGGCTACGGGGGTAGCAGCTGGCGGTTGCACGAGGGCAGTGTTGGCCCTTGCTCTCAGCGGAGGGTGCTATAGCGGCGAGGAGGTGCAGCGGTCCACACACGAGCTAGGTGCAACAGCGCGGAGGCTGCACGCAAGGAGGCACAACGGAGGCTGCGCGTGTGGAGGCACCACGGCATGGAGTTAACACGGTAGTTGAGGTGCGGGTGTGGAGTGGAGGTGGTCCGGCTGTGGCGGGAGTTGAGTTGGGGCACGAAGGATTCGTGCTATCATTCACCCCCCTCTGATAGCTAGATTAGAGGGCTTTGGTCCTACACAACTCATGTGGTACGGATCCATAAATGGATACTATATCTCTTACATTTTCATATTGGCTTCGTGTGAAAAGGTTAACTCAAAAATACTATATTTGGAATGACAATGATTTAAGCTAGCTCTCATCCCCTGAACTTACAAAATGGTATCACTACCGGAAACAGGAACGTTGCCGAGTGTAAAATCTTTGCCGAGTACTTTATGTCGGGCACTCAGCAAAGACATTGTTTGCCTAGTGTATACTGGCGGACACTCGGCATAAATAATACACTCGGCAAAGCTTTGCCGAGTGTCGCAAATAAGACACTCGGCAAAAATCCACACGACACTCGGCAACGATTTGACACTCGGTAAAACTCCAGCACGTGGCTCGCACATGCGCCGTCCGTCAGGGCAGTGTGCCGGCCGTTAGTACTTTGCCGAGTGCTCCATCCAGACACTCGGCAGACTTAGAAGTTTGCCGAGTGTTTTCCACAGGCACTCGGCAGTGTTTGTGTAATCCGTCCTCCACACTTTTTCTACTCCCCACATACGACATTTGGTAATCCGTCTTAAAAGTTGGTCTATTTTTTGGTCTGTTTGCTATTTTTAATGAATTGATAGCATTAATTGGAATTTGTTTATTTAAGTCAAATTCTAACTACAAGTGATTGAAATAATGGAATAAAATTAGTGAAAAAATCATATTCATATTATTGAATCCGGATTGAGGTCTCAACCAGGAAATGAAAAGAAATTTTGAAAATCTTTTTTAGAAAACACGACCACGAACGTGTGGTTGAATGGTTGTTAAATTCAAAAAAAAGCAAATGAAGTCTAAAAATCACAAGATTTGTCAAGATGTCATGATATTATATGTGGAGGCTATGGTAAAAAATTGAGAAGGTTTCACCCAATTTCTGACATATGATGCTTACAAACCGACTCATCTCCCGAAAGGATTCATAGAAGTTAGAAAGGATCCGATAAGATTTGGAGTCTAAGTGACACTTGAATTGGGGTTTGACTTCAAAGATTTTTGTATAGGCAACATACAATATAGATTGGTTCATGTCAAATTTTGCAAATTTTTCGGATCCGTTTGATAATTTTTATTGATTAAATGCAATTATAAATTTTTAATAGATATAAATTCAATTTGAGCTATAACTGCATGAGATAATGGAATAATATCAGTAGAAAAATCATTTATCCATTGTTGAGTGAATTTGACAAGGTTTTTCCCAAGTATACCAGAAAAAGGATAGTAAAACACATTATTGAAGAAGTGTACATGAAATATAAGTGTACTTTGCTAAGTGTCTAGTGAAAACACTCGATAAAGATAATGTTTTGCCGAGTGTTTTCGCTACACACTCGGCAAAGTATGTACACGGGCCTGCTGGAAGGCGTGTGTTCCGATTGAAAAAATTTAAAAAAATTAAAACTTCACTTTGCCGAGTGCCCGCGATCTGGCACTCGGCAAACCTTCTGACTTTGCCGAGTGCCAGATCGCGGGCACTCGGCAAATGACCTGACTTAAGTCCCACGGCTATCTGACACCATGTACACTCAGGCGCCAAAACGAATCTCACTGCCCGTATCACTTCCGCTGCCGTCGACGCCCTCCGCCACCGCTGGCGGCCACCCCCGCCTACCCGGCGCCCCGCCCGCCACCCTCTTCCTCCTGCATCCCACCATGCCCGCCACCCAGTGCCACACCACGGCCCCCGCGCCCCGCCACGCCTGGCGCCCCTACCTCGGCGGCCCCGCCACTGGTGCCCACGGCCCACCTGTCGCCCCCGGCCCCGGCGCCCCTGCCCCAGGCGCGCCCGCCACCGCCAGACGTCCCCTAGCCTCTCTAGGACGGTGTCCCGCACCCCTCCCGGTAATTAATCTTTGTTCTTCAAGTTACAAAATTGGAATTAGAAATTAGAAAAGGGTAGAGAGGTGGTAGGATGAAATAGTAATTAGAAATTACAAAAGTAATTAGTAATTAGGAAAGGATAAGATAGAGAGGTGGTAGGGCTTTTGTTTTAGGAATTAGAAAAGGATGTTTGACTTAGCAATCTAAGGTATAAGAACTGTATGTGGAAGTCGGCCATCGTGTCGTTCCATTGCTGTAGATGTGGTTGTCGGCCATCGTGCCATTTTATTTGATGCAGGTTATGGAAACCTCCACGTGCAGGGGAGGTGCTGTCCAAAATTTAACTTGATAGTAGTATGTTCTTTTTTTTGCAGGAGAGGCTACGTTACCATCCTCGAGTCGTCACTTTGTAGGATAGCAAGGTGAGGCATCCTACACCCCTCTTTCCGTATGATGTTTGTATATCACGTAACCTAGTTAGGCGTCTCCCGTTCAAAAGAGATACGGTTGGAAATATGCAGATGTTTGCATATCTATAACTGTATTTGTTTCAATTTGTCCATGTTTTTTGGACAGCCCGAGAATGTGTAGGTGGGTTTAGTTTCCATGGTCTACTCCGACCCGAGATAGAGTTTCGGCAACACCTCCCTATTGTTCTCCAGATACACAATCTCCATTCCAGGACGTGTATTTGGAGAATAGCGGGGAGGTGCTGCCGAAATTCTATCTCGGGTCGGAGTAGACCATGGAAACTAAACCCACCTACACATCCTCGGGTGGGATTAGGACCTATCTTCACCTAATAGACAGTATAGGAATGTGTAGATGCAACGTGATTTTTTATATTAGTCACTTATATGCTAGAGGATGGAGAATCATCAGTGGATGTACATGGGCCGCTCTAGTCAGAATTCGTTGACCGATGAATGGATTAACAAGATTGATGCTTTCTTGGAACAGGCATTTGCAAGGATCAAAGGACCAAGAGATACTTGGTGTTCGTGTAGCAAATGTGGAAACATGCGTTCGTGTAGCAAATGTGGAAACATGCGTCGGCAAACCAAACTAGACATGGGTAAACATCTTGTTAGGAACGGATTTACGTCAGACTATATCAGGTGGATCTACCATAGTGAAGCCGATCGTGGGAGAGATCGAGGAATATGATGATGATGCCGGGGTGGGAGACATGTTAGATGACTATCATGAAGCACGTAGGGAGGAGGAGCCAGAGGCTACCGCAAAGGCATATTATGACATGTTGTCTGCGGCACAACAACCCCTTCACGGGCATACCAAGGTTTCTGAACTAGATGCCATTGCACGTCTAATGGCCGTGAAGTCCCAGTTTAGCTTGAGTCAAGATGCCTTCGATATTATGTTGATAGTTTTTGGGAGCCTGCTCCCAGAGGGTCACATCTTGCCAAAGACCATGTACGAGGCACAAAAACTCCTTCGTGCACTTAAGATGCCATACGAGCAGATACATACTTGCCCGAAGGGATGCATCTTATTTAGGAAAGTGTATGCGGAAGCAAAGTATTGTGTGAAGTGCGAATTGTCTTGGTTCATAATATGAAGGAGTTAGAATTACTTTAGCGATTACAGTTAGGACATGACATTGATGACGACATTCCTCCTTCGGGGCACGGGAATAATTTTATTGACACACGTGACAGTGATGATGAGACTTATGATCCAGCTAATCCTGATCATGATGATTATTTGTAATACATGTATGGACCGTACTAATTTATTTATTATTTGTCATACCATGTTATTATTTAAGTATGTTTAGTTTATTTTGCATATCTTCCTAAGTATGTTTTATTTATCTATGCTGATTGGTTTACAATGGTGGGCGGTACGAGGAAGATCGTAGTGCTTTACAAAAAATTGAAAGCTGCAGCTTCAGGGTTAGCTTCAGGGTTAGGTACAAGGTGAGACGCATCGAGGGGTTGAGGGAGGCGTTGAGGCAGGGGTGGAGGCAGGGGTGACGCGCTGGTCGAGGAAACGGGGGAGGCACAGGTCCTGGGTAAAGGCAGGGGTCGAGGTAGTGGTCGAGGAAAGGGTAAAGGGGTGAGGCCCCCATCGCCTGTACCTTCGCCCCGGTCGTCTGAGGAGGAGGAGATACCTTCCGCGCACGCCTCTAGTGACGAGGCGGAGGTACAGGAGGAGAAGGAGCAGGAGAGGGAGGAAAGGGAGGAGGCAGAGGATTTGCAGTCCAAGATCTGGTTGCGAGGTCCCTTGTCCCTCCCGAGGCGACCGATCCCTCTTCATAGACACCCACTGATTCAACCCACTGGGGCAAAGTAAGTTCCTTTACATATTCTCAGTACTTTTGATATGTTGAAAATTACAATAGAAAATAATAATTTATATTAATCAGTTGTGCAGGGGTTGGATTAAGCTCTGTGGGGCTGGCCACAACTGCAAGGTCAACGGCATCCTTGGTCTTTTGTGTAGGCTACACTTCCCTAGTCTAGTGGTCTTCGCCGGATAGGAGGAGCCGGCCTACACGTGGGACCACTATGTTGCTGCCGCCGACGTCAGTGATCGTGACCACAGGACATTCGCCAACAAGGCGGAGCGGGTGAAGGCTGAGTTGTGGGTAAGTATTCGCAGCACTACATGGGTTAATACATCAGCTTCGCTGGACATTCTTGAAATAATAACTGTATGCAACGTGTCTATACGCAGGATTTCTATAGATTCCAGGAGGGATTCGAGGCTAGGGCGGCCTCCGTTACTGAACAAGCCACCAAGAAGCTCGTCAAGGACATGCACTACGAGGCGTGGGTTCAGGCCATCGACTTCTATGCTGAATTCAGAAGGATGAAGGTCAAAAAAGAAGAGGCAAGGACAATAAACCTGACCAAGGAAGAATTCATGGCGGTACGTACAGAAAGTTAATATTTACTATTTTTGAGATTAATTACGCTTAATTTCTTTTTTTATATGTGACACACTTGATGATGTAGGTGCCTCCGTGGTGGTGCCGAGCCTATACCCGGTGCTGGGAACAAATGGTGGACGTGTGGTTGCAGCCCGGGTGGTTGGAGAACCACCTTGCTTGCCGGGAGCGGCGTCTGTAGATGCCATATGCATCACACCATCAAGGCAGCCTGAGCCTTGATAAACACAAGGAAAAATGGGTATGCAAATTCATTTCTTTATTCTTACACTCAATACTGCATAATTTCTAATCCTTTTGCAGTTTTTCCACATACGTCATCACATGATGGCTAGGAGTGCTCCCGGTTCAAGGCATGGGTTATGTCCAAAAAGGGCAAGGCAACGGCCGACATCGACTTCAACCTGGAGGACCCACCCGAGGCGTACAGCCATCCAAGCATCCACAGCCGCGTCACCGAGTACACATTAATGGCAAGGGAGGTTCATGTGCTAGAGTTCGATCCGAGCTCTCAAGATATTGATGTAGAAATTATGATGAGGGTGGGAAGAGGTAAGAAGCATGGCCAGTATTGGATTGGAGATAGCGTGATCGATACTGCCAGTACTCCCAGTCTCTCCCAAATCCGAGCAAGGAGCATGGACTCTAGCCCCGCGATACAGGCATGGCCGACTACTACACAGTTACAGATGCAGGCTCTGCAAGTTAATTCTGTTTGTTTCATCTTTCGTTGATTTTTACATACCTTTTGCTTTGCAATAAGACATTGGCATGAAATATTGTAGGCCCAGGTGGAAGTAGAACGAAAGCGACGGGAGGACCTAGAGGCGAGGATCGAGGCAGATCGGCAGATAGAAAGGCAGAGGATGGAGTCGACGTTCCATTACATGAAGAGTGTTTTTCAGAGTTTCGGTCAAACTCCACCTCCTATGCCACCGAACCTATTCCCGCCACCTCCACCTCCGGCAGCTACTCCTGTGAGTCACTCTAACCGTACAATCAATCTAGAATTAAACTAGAAACTACATGCACTAGAAACTTACACTAGAGAAGTGACTAATGCAATCTCTTTAACTTTGTGCAGAATCAATTGGTGGCATCCAATGCAGAATCATGTTGGTGGCAGTGGCCACCTACACATCCTCCTCAGTGACTTGTTTGAACGGCTATTGTGTTAAGCAAACTTGTGAATTACTTATTTAGACTATAACCTATATGTACTTCTGAATGTTATTTGTGTGCTTGTGAAGCAATCTATATACCTGTGATGCAATTTATATGCCTGTGATGCTTCTGTGGTTGTTTTTTGAGAGGGGTCCTTTATATGTAACGAATCTGTTTTACAGGAGGAGGAAGGACACTTTGCCGAGTGTTAAAGAGGCCAGTTTCTGTTAATCTGTGACTACTTTGACGAGTGTCATGGGCACGACACTCGGCAAACACTAGAAGTTCACCGAGTGTCATGGGCACGACACTCGGCAACATTTTGAATTTTTGCCGAGTGTTTGTGAGACGGCACTCAGCAACATTTAGACTCTTCGCCGAGTGTCGGGATGGAGGCACTCGGCAAAACGTAAACGTTTGCCGAGTGGTCTTCCGTTTGGCACTCGGCAAAGGCGTCGTTACCGTGACAGTCCGTCAACGCCTTTTTGCCGAGTGTTTTGTTTTGCCGAGTATTTTTTGACACTCGGCAAAGCATTTGTCGAGTGCCCGATGTTTGACACTCGGCAAATTCACTATTTGCCGAGGGAAAGTTCGCCGAGTGTTACACTCGGCAAACTCTTTGCCGAGTGTTTTTGGGCCTTCACCGAGTGGCTGAGGCACTCGGCAAACTAACTGTTTCCTGTAGTGTATTAAACCACCACACCATATTCTACTACGTACTACTCCTTCTGTTCCAAATTGTGTGTTTTTTGGCTTTTCTAAGTTTATAGATATTATTATGCATCTAGACATACACTATATCTAGATGCATAATAATATCTATGAACTAGAAAAGGCAAAACGACCTACAATTTGGAACGGATGGAGTATGAGATATTGGGCTATGTATTATATTATCATTGATTGTCGAGCAAAGTGTTACCTATACACTGTACGTGGTGCTATCAAAGAGATTTGCACATAGGAGCATGGATAGATTTACTTTTATGGCATTTCATGGAAATAAGTCAGTCTAGTGCATATCGCATACATGCTTTTAGTTAGACACTACTAGAAATATGAGCATTCATCCTCGACTTTAGTACCGGTTGCTTTTTGAGCTAATACTAATGTTAGCATTAGTACCAGATCCAAAATTAGGGGTCCCCGAAGGTCTTTTAGTACCAGGTCATAACACCAACTGGTACTAATAAGCCTAGAACTTTTAATCAAGAAATCTGTACTTCATCTTTGTTGCCCAATTGTAGTCTCAACCATTTGATTAGGAAAATTTCTCCCAAGAGGAGAAGTCAAAAGTCAACCAGAAAATGCAGCCTTGTCATCACATCAGATTGATTCTCTGCATACAATCACTCTAGGTAGAGGATTGCGTACAATTAAGATAATGATCGCATGGTTATCTCAAATCTTTATCATTGGAACTCCTCAAGTCATTGAGGAATTTTCTTTAGTAGTGAGATTTTCATACTATGATGCTGTTTCTTAAGGGAGTACAACTACTTGTACCCAAAGAATATTATATGTGGCTGCTGCACCATGCGTTCTAACTACTAATTAAAGCTATCACAATCCGACTTAAGATGAGTACATATCTATATGTGTGTTGCGTTAAAATATTTAATAGAATAGTGAGAGCATGATGTAATGTAAATAATTTTGAATATTAGCTATGGGTCCCAAATTTTTATATAATTTTCTATACTTTTACCTCTAAAATTAAATTATTTACCCATGCCAGACCACCGGTTGGTGGAGAAGTATGAATAAGGTCTAATAGTCCAGATAAACCAAATGGACCCATACGTACGTATGGCACTCTCCTTGCAAATTAAACTAAAACATTAAAATAACAATGTTGGGGGCAAGCTTCAGCATAACACCGATGCAGTGCCCCTTGCAGATATATAGTAGATTTACAAAATAAGGATTTTTGATCCTTCACATACTACATGCAAGATTTAACATGTCAATGGAGGCCACGGACTATTTCCCTAGCCTTATTGAGCATACGAGGCATATAACAGTACTGAACAAGTCCAATGACCTTTATACTACTCCGGACTTGGCATGATAAAGCCAGAAACTTCTAACTGACTGCTATTACCGCAATCAAATCAACTGGTATAATGTTAACCGATCAGCAGGATATACCAAAAATATTTGGGACATAATTAATCACCATCGATGCTCAACGACCTGACATACATCAAAGTACTTTTATATATTGTGTTAGTCCCGGTTTGTGTTACATGGGTGACTAAAAGGTTCCCATGGATGACTTCAAAAGGAAAGCATCTCTTTCTCAACCACATATGTTGTGCAGGTGAGATGGTAAGGAAGCTACGTATACGCGCGATGCAATAAGTCCTAGGTTCGAATCCCACGTATTGTGCACGACCGTATTTCAACCGGGACTAAAGATAGCGATTTTAAGTCTCGATTTGGTTGTCCCGATTGGAAAACCGGGATTAAGACTGAAGATGGGTTTTCCAGTAGTGAGTCGGAACTAGGATGGTCTTGGAACCAGCCGACATTGTAGTTTGTCTCTCCGGGGGTCTGTGTGTTACATTTGTCAAAAGATGTCGTTATGTTATAGCTGGGTTAGTGCCTACGAAGTGTTTAAATAATGCCTATCGGCCTGCTACTAGAAAGCATCTACGGGGCCTCTCCAACATCGACTACTCAGCTAGCTCGTTGGAAGAGAGAGAAGGCTACTAGAAAGAGTATACTACCTCTTCTTCGTGAGCTAACTCTCACAAAAAGTGTGGGCTCCATATTTTATGGATATGAGAGAGGACGTAGGATCCAAAATGCTTTTAACAATATGCTATAAGACAAACTATTGGAGAAGTTATCTCTTAGCTACCATTTTTATGAGATGGACAAGCTTAGCTAGTGTGCTAACTTAACTGTTGGGGTCACATGAATGGCGTGGTGGTTGAGACCACTCAAAAGTATGATGCATGAAGAAACTCATTCTCGCATTCATGTCTAATATGTGACTGCAAACCAGGACCCATGGTGTTGTGACAATGATGAAGTTATGCTGGTATGCTATAAGACAAATTATCGGAGAAGTTATCTGTTAGCTATTGTTTTTATAAGACGGACAAAACCTACAGCCAGTGTGGTAGCTCAGCTGTTAGAGAAGGCCTGATGTTTGATTGTGAGGTGGTAGACAACTGGATCACGTGAATGACGTGGTGGTTTTGCCCTCTCAAAAGTATGATGCAGCAGGAAACTCATTTTCGCATTCATGTCTAACATAATGGCTGCAAACCACGACATATGGTACTTTGACAATGATGAAGTTATGCTGGTGTGCTGTAAGACAAACTATGGAAGAAGTTATCTTTTAGCTACTATTTCTATGAGATGGACAAGCTTAGAGCTAGTGTTCTAGCTCAACTGTTGGAGAAGGCCCGATGTTTGACTTGTGAGGTGGTGGACAGCTGGATCACATGAATGATGTTGTGGTTCGGCCCACTCAAAAGTACGATCCAAGAACAAAACTTATTTTCGCATGTCTAATATGTGTTGGATATATAAGAACTTTTAGTTTTAATTTAATCCAGAAATAAATCATAAATACGATGAACAGATAGCAGATTAAACTAGACATGTCTACGCAAGATCTAGACAAGTCTATCATTGCAAATAGAATCACATATTCTACCATACTATCCAGTGCTATCAGACTGCAATAGATCATAATAGCTAATATGGAAGATATAATTTGAGATAAGAGATCGTACATTTCTTTCTTGATAAAGACCGGCTCCTGGACGACTATCGGGTACAGCAGGCGACGACGATCAGCAGCCTGACGTTGTTCGTGACGGCGAGTGATGCCCGAGTGACGAAGAGGTAGACGAGGCGTGGTGAAGGAGTCGATGAAGAACTTGACGAAGCGGAGGAAGCGATCGAGCAGTCACGCAGAGCGCTTCCCAAAAACCTTATTCGCCCTCTCCCGATGCAGGAACGCTGAAGACGACGGTTCCGGAGACCTGCTCTCCCAATCGCCGGTGCACGCCGACAATCAGGATGGAGTAGACTACGGTGGTGGCGCAGCAGCGAGAGGAGGCAAAAACCTAGCTCGAATAGATCTGTTTTTGGTAGAGGCCAGTAGGTCACATATATAGGAGAGCCCACGATTCTCACGTCGTGATTGTGATCTAAACCGCTTAGGATTCCATATATCTCACTGACTTAAAGACCAAGTAACCAAAAAATAAAACGGCAAAAGGAAGCTGCGCCCCCGCAAGGTGAGGGGCCGGATTTCCGCGGACCATTCACACAGGTGCCGCACGCCCGCGCCCTTCGTCCCACCCAATGAGGCGTGGTGAGCGAGTGCATGCGTGTGGAGCTCTCCTCTCCCCACACACATAACTTGGAGGAGTGAAGACAACTTCCATATTTAAGTTGGTGATCCCTCTCCTCCACTAGCAATGTGGGACTAAAGACTTGCACCACTCCACCTCTTGCCCACATGGGCCTTTGAGATTCATTTGGAATTCTGAAATTACTATGGGCTAGGCCCATTATTTCAACAATATGGTGACTGCAAACCAGACCTATGGTGCTGCGACAATGATGAAGTTATGCTGGATTAATATGCCGCATGTGCTTGCCGCCTGCATGTCTAAGTTCTATATATCAGATAAAACAGTGTACAGAAAGCTCATGTCCGGAAATACAGTGACAGTTTCATGAACGACAAATAGATGTAATATCCATAAACAAGGGTACAACAGTTGTTCAAGATAATCTTAAAAATAAAAGGACAAATGTAGACAATGTTTATGCCAACAACCACATATTTAGCATATATCTCTTGCTACTCTAGTATGCGTTGTGGCATGATCAGGAATGGTTACTATATGTTAGATATATGGGCTTGGCCCATATAAATAATTCTGAATAAATTTTAAAGATCTGAATAAATTTCAAAGGTCCGTTAGCGTAAGAGAGGGTACACTATCTATTAGTCCCGTATTGCTATTAGATGAGGGTGTTGGGGGTTTTCCTCCCTATCAAGACGGACCACCCCCTCATGGAAAAGACACACAATAGAATGCTGTACGGTAAGGCCCCCTAAGCTCAGGTTTCCCTAGGATGGTCTATACGAGTTGGGTTTTGACTCTTCTACACTGCTGTGCCGCCACTGTAATCTTCTCCATTCTGCTGCGTTGGCGTGCACCGGCGAGCAGGTCTCCAGAACCCCTCATCCTTGTGATCCTGTACTAGGAGAGGGCGAAAAAGTTTTTTCGGAAGCGCTCCGCGTGACCGCTCAAGTTCGTCATCACGGCTCATGCTCCGTGCATGTCCGGCATCGCGGTGTACCATCATCTCCAACGCCAGCTGCAACGATCCGTCCGTAACATCATCGTCGTTCTGTCAGCACCACTCGTCATCATGGCTTCTTGGTACATGTGCCATGATTTGATATGGTTTTTAATCATATTTTCTGAGGTTATGATTATGTTGTTCCTATTGCCTAGTATGTTAGAGTTTTGCTTGCTAGGATTGTCTCTAGCCATGTTTTATTTATTTTGGAAATTAATACATCAATTGGCTAGTTATCCAAAAACCTTATTATAGGCAATCTGCTGATTTTACAATGGCTGGTTTTGCTAAGTCATTGGCCAGATGGCAATCAAAGGTCCGTCTGTGACTTAATGTGATGCACATCTGAGACACGAGGAAAGTTCGCAGATGCCAATAATTTTTTCGTGGGATGTATCATCAGAGTGCTCTCCGACCGTCTAGTCGATATCTATGTGGACTTGACAGATGCGAAAGAGTTGTAGGATGCTTCGGTTACAAAGTATGCTACAACAGATGCAGGCAGTGGACTGTACCTCGTGGAAAGCTTCAATGACTACAGGATGGTGAACAACCATTCTATGGTAGAGCAAGCACATGAAGTGCAGTCCATTGTGAAGGACCTTGAGCAGCTCAAGTGTGAGATACCTAACAAGTTTGTGGCTGGATACATAGTTGCAAAATTGCCTTCCACGTGGAGGAATTTCTCCACAACACTGAAACATAGGATACATGAGATATCAGTTGAAAACCTAATAGCATCTCTTGATGTTGAGGAGAAGGCTCGGTATAAAGATGTTGCTGATAAAGGACATCAAGGCAAGTCTAGCACCAACATGGTGCAAAAGTTCCCACACAACAAGAATAAAGGGAAAAATAAGGTTGTTAAGACTACTACCTTCAAGAAGAAGAAGATGAACAAAGCCGAGCTGTCTTGCTATACCTTTGGCGAGCTGGGACATTTCTTAAAGGATTGTCCAGATCGTGCAGTTTGCAAGGATAAAAAGGGCCATTCATGGATCTGGATCCAAGGAGTCAATATAGTGACCATACGCAACACTAGAGACGGGTATGGTAATTTATTACCTACTGTTCTTTTAGTTTTTTAATCTACCAGTTGGTGGCTTGATACGGGTGCCAATGTTCATGTGTGTGGAGACATATCCATGTTCTCTTCTTACCAGTTCACTCATACTTCCTCTGTCTTGATGGGGAATGGGTCACATTCTTCTATTCATAGTGTTAGCACGGTAGATCTGAAGTTTACTTCGGGAAAGATCATCCAATTGAGGAATGTGTAGCATGTCCCTACTATCAACAAGAATCTTGTGAGCGGCTCGATCCTGTGCAAGGATGGGTTTAAGGTAGTGTTAGAGTCCAATACATTAGTCGTGTCGAAATATAGACAATTTGTTGGTAAAGGCTATGATTGTAGAGGTTTGTTCCGCTTTTCCCTATCACACACCAAAATTTTTCAATTTCAGGATGTGATTAAAAGGAATAATTAAACAATGATTTTCTCATAATTTTAAAAATTTTCCCACATTTATTTTTCTTTACAGGAAATTTAGTATAACAAAAATAATTGTTTGTTTTCTAAATTAAATAAGGTTGTTTTGAGTGTTGCATTCATGCTGATGCATCTTGGTGTTTCTTGAGTGCAAAAGTTTCAAAAATGCATTTAGACGATGTCCAGACCCTTCTGAGAAATTTCCAGCTTTTTCTGGAATTTATTCTCCTTTTCCTAGAGCTAAATCCAAATTTTAGATAGTTCTAGAATCCTTTTCAAGAGCTCAAAATATTTTATTTGGACTCCTCGTGTCCCAATCTATCTTTAGGATTTTTCTTGGAATTTTTAGGATTTTTGGAGTATATTATGTGAAATAAATGAATTTTTCTTTCACACGAAAATACATCCTATCCTTCTGGACCGAGCCCGTGGGCCCGACCAAACCCTCTTTAGCCTACCAAGATGGCTCGCTTCGGCCCATAGGAGCCCATCTGAGCTCGTACGTCGCCGAAGCTTCTAGCTGCCGCCACCGGCCATCCTTGGCTTCCTCGCCACGCCTAGTCCCCGTGCCTATAAAAGGGCGAGCGCTCGAGCCCTTGTGCGCCCTTGCTCCTTTGCGCCGTCTCTCGCCCATCCTTGTTGCCTGGCATCGTGCTACCGCCCCGCTCCTCCTCTCGCACGCACAGTGCCGCCGCCTGCTCCTCTGCCCGCTCGATTCCGGCCGGAACGTCGCATCCCCATTGCCGGTGAGCACCTCCCTCGAGCTCCCCTCGCCCTTCTCCACCACCTGCACCACCCGCCCGGGCCTCCGCCGCGCCGAAGCGCCGGCAAGCCGGCCGGCTGGAGCTGTCCCCATGCGCCGGTGTGAGGAAGGATTGAAGAAGGAGATAAGGTCATTTTGCAGCCTAGCCCCTGGGAAATCTTGTAAATCGTTGTCAGCTTTCATATGTCTTGCAACTTTACAGAGAAGTCCTCAATCTATTTAGTTTAGTTCAATCTAATCCAAGCCTTGACCTTTTGCAGATCTAACCTTGAGTTTTTAGCTATTCGCGAGCCCTGTTCTCCATGTCTCGGTAACCTTTCTTGCTAACCCCTAAGATCTACGGTTAATCGCGACTAGGTCCCTGCAGCCCTGTTTAGCTCATAGATTCCACGTTTTAACTCCGTTTAACCTCGTTCAAGTTGTGTTAGATTCATAACAACATAAATTACATGTTAGTGATAATGTTTTCCTTCATGCATGTTTTTTAAAATAAAATTTATATTAAATTGATTAATGCCTGATAAACGTGTTCCTTCTCTAAATAAAATCTACTCAGAGTTATATACCGCTTTTCATAATAAACTTCAATCTGTTAATTCTTAGTTCATATCCTTTTCAAAATAAAAGCCAATTAAGTGATATATTGGTTTTTCATTAACTAAAGTTAATTTGATTAACACTGATCTAAATGATTCTTCAAATTAAAAGACAATTAGAGACATACCTCAATGTTTCATAAATTAAATTCAATTTGATTAATGTTTATTCAATTTGATTTCGACATAAAAGCTACTTAGGTGATTACTCGAGTTTCATAATTAAATGTTAATATGGTTAATATGAATATAAATGTGCTTTTCCATTATTATTTAATTGGTTCTACCCGAATCATAAAGCTATGCGCTTAGATGTTTACATGTATCTTATTTTTTTAATTAAATGTTTAATTTGCATACTTATACGTAAATATTTATAAATAAAATTGGACTAAGTTTTACATTGTCTTTTCGTATGAAAATATAAATATGACTTAATTAATTCTTCCTAAGGATATTTCTCTAAAATATCGTTACATTGTTTTTCTCAACTAAAATAAATGCAGCGCGTAGCTCTTGTCTTTTCTTTTATGATTCAAATCTCTCGGTAGCTTTATCTTTTCAACCATAGTTTCGTGCTAAGCGTTTCCTACATTCGCGTAATCTTAGAATCGAGCCCTGCCCTTTAGTATGCTCTTTTAAAGCCTTTGTTTTCTTTTGGTGTATTGTTATTAGTTGTACTTGTTTGTTTGCTTGTATGTTTGTCCCGGTGATTGCTTTCATGTAGAAGGATCGCTGTTCGGAATATTTGAAGAGTAAGAGTTTCAAGAGAGCAAGCGCTGAAGACCAGTAAGAGTAACTTTTCGTTGGAGAAAGGCAAGTGTGTCCTTATGATTTTATCCCAATAACTTAATTTAATCACTATTTCATATGCTTGCATTTAATCTGATGGGTCCTATTAATGTTTGACTAGTTTTTTTATGATCATTCCTTGTTAACCTGGGTTTATCTTTCTGTTGGGTAGCTATGCTTAGCTGCTATACTTCTTATGGTGGTTCAACTAAAATCAATGATTAATTTTGATTTACTGATGCTATACCTTCCACTAATACAAGATCATAATTTTTAATCAGAACATGGAGCGACCACCTAGGAAAACAGTGCTACCACAAGACTAAATGGATTTGGTCTTGGCTAAATAATTAGAAACTCTAGTCTAGGGTAATCTTACTGAAAGGACAAAAGGGAAGGCGTTGATGGGGTATAGCACTCGCTCTTTTGGGAAGTGGGCTTTTCTAAGACATTGTACCCACTAGGGGACTGTTATGCTCTACTTCAACATGAAACCTTAGCGGGTTACCACTTACTAGCGAATCTTTGTAAAGGCCTCGTAGCGTCACTATGCAATCACACCTCGAAAGTGTGGTATGGTGCCTAGCTAGCACCGCATGGTTGGGTCCAAAGTTCTTTGAACTTTTACACGACTTGTGGGTAAAGATGTTCAACCTCTACAGAGTGTAAAATTGATCGATCAGCCGTGCTTACAGTTAAGAGTGGCCTGGACCCTCACATGATTAATATACTTGAAGATGGACTTAAATCGTGGTTATGGTTGTGCTATATGGCTTATGGTTATGTTTCTATTAATTGTGGGTTAGTATATACTTATACTTTAGTAACCAGGTGCTAATAAAATTTGACCAACTAAAAATTCTTAATGCAGTCAACCAGTCAACCTTTCCTTGTTTAAACCTTGCATTCATATTCTTCTCACACTTGTTGAGTACGACATGTGCTCACCCTTGCTATAACCAACGTTGCTCAGAAGAAGAAACTGCCCTGAAGTTGTGAAGATGATGCTGAGTACTAGGCGTACCCAATCCCCAGTCTATTGCCTGTGAAGTTTGTAGCCTCCGTTTCCAGTATTTAAGCTGTGTATCTCTGATAGTCTCGTAAGTCTTTATTTGTGTTTCTTTACGTGATACTGTTGCTGTTATTCACTTATGATGTCACTATATGTATGAAACTTGATCCCGGCATACATATAGGTAGCACTTGGTTTTGTTTTAAAACCAGGTGAAACATTCCTGTGCAGATTTTTGTAATAAGTCAGTGAACTATATTTGTGACAATGTTAGTGATGATGCGAGTACTTGGCATTCACATCTATGTCACATTAATTTTAGTTTGATGTCTCGGCTTTCCAGCATGTGTTTAATTCTGAACTTCACCATTGCCAAAGGTTCTCAGTGCCATAGCTGTGTGCAATCGAGGCAACCTTGGAAGCCTCACAAGGCAACTGAGGAGAGAAACCTCGGAATCCTCACAAGACTCACAAGAACTCATACATTTTGATCTCTGTGAGATGAATGGTGTGTTGATAAAAGGTGGAAAGAGATACTTCATGACATTGAATTATGATGCGACTTGATTTTGCTTTGTTTATTTGTTGCAAACAAAGGATGATGCGTTAGACTACATTAGAATCTACAAGGCCGAAGTTGAGAACCAAATAAAGAGAGATCAAGCATCTAAGGTCAGATCATGGTGGCAATATTTTCCAAAAATCTTTGATGAATTCTGTGAGGAACATGGTATTATTCATGAGAAGACGCCTCCCTAATTGACCGAATCAAATGGGGTTGCTGAGAGAAAAAACCACACACTGACTGATCTTGTTACGCCATGTTAGACACTGCTAGTTTACCTAAGGTATGGTGAGGGGAGGCTTTACTGAATTCGTGTCATGTCCTGAATAGAGTTTCGAACAAGAATAAAGAGCAAACTCGATACGAGATGTGGGTTGAGAGAAAACCATCACTTTCTTATTTGCGCACTTAGGGGTGCTTGGCTAAAGTCAATATACCAATTTCCATGAAGCGCAAGTTGGGACCTAAGACAGTGGATTGCGTCTTTCTAGATTATGCTCAGAGGAGCATTGCCTATAGATTTTTAGTAGTTAAATTAGAGGTACCTGATATGCATGTTTATACTATTATGGAATCTCGTGATGCAATATTTTTTGAGAATATTTTTCCTATGAAAGATATGCATAGTACTTCTAGATTTTCCTCTGAGATAATTCCTGAACCAATTACATTTATTTAGTCTTTTGAACAATCTAATGAGCATGAGGAGTTCATTGAGAAGGATGACAGTGAGGCTCCTAGAAGGAGTAAGAGACAGAGGACTGCCAAATCCTTTGGTGATGATTTCACTATGTACATTGTGGATGATATACCCACATCCATTGCTGAGGCATTTGCATCTCCAGATGCAGATGATTGGAAAGAAGTTCTGCATAATGAGATGGACTCAATTTGTTCTAATGAAACCTGGGAGCTCACTGAATGACCCTATGGCTGCAAACCAGTGTGTTGTAAATGTGTGTTCAAGAAGAAGCTTAGGCCTGATGGTACTATTGAGAAGTACAAGGCACGACTGGTGGCTAAAGGCTACACACAAAAGGAAGGTGAAGATTTCTTTGATACTTAGGCCCTGTTTGGCACGGCTCCACTCCCAAACTCCAGCAACTCCATCAAAAAATTCAGCCAAACAACCCAACTCCAAAACTCCATGGAGTTGCCAACTCCATGGAGCTGTAGTGCAAATGGAGGTGGAGTTTTGGAGCACCTCTTTTGCTGCTCCAGAAACCTCTCTTTTGAACCTCCTCATGGAGTTGGTGGGTAATTACCCACCAATGCCACTGGTTACACAAAAAAACGTTTCATTCTATTCTCTCTTCTATTCTCTCGAGCCCCACTCGCCGCCAGAGCCCGCCCGTCGCCGCCCCCGTGGCCGGCTAGCCTCGCCACCCGCCACCCGCCCGTCGTCGCGCCCGCCGCCCGTCGCCGCCCGCCGCCTGTCGTCGCCCGTTGCCGCGCCCGCCGCTCGCCGCCGCCCGCCGCCGCGCCCATCGCCTGTCGCCGCTTGTCGTCGCCCGTCGCCGCCCGCCGCCCGCCGTCGAGCCCGCCACCCAGCCCACCACCCACCCCGCCGCCCGTGGAGGGTCTCCCGTGTGCAGCACAGTGAAGTGGAAAAGGGGGAAGAAGAAGATGGGATAGAGAGGATGACAAGTGGGGCCTTAATTAGGGGGCAACAATGGCAATCTACACTGAAATCGATCTTTTTTGGAGTGAGAGCACCATCTAGCCAAACACCCCATTTTTGTTCTGGAGTTTTGGAGCGGAGCTGGCTCCATGTGGAGTTCAGGAGTGGAGCAGCTCCACCCGGAGTTGGAGCAATGCTAAACAGGGCCTTACTCACCTGTCACTAGACTGACCACAATTGGAGCACTGCTTTCTTTGGCTGCCTCATATGATCTTATTGTCCATCAGATGGAGTAAAGACAAATTTCCTAAATAGAGAGTTCGATAAGGAGATCTATATGAATTAGCCCAATGGATTTGTGGTGAAAGTTCAAGAAAGTAAGGTGTGTAAGTTATTGAAGTCTTTGTATGGCCTGAAATAGGTGCCTAAGCAACGGCATGAGAAGTTTGATAGAACTTTAACTTCTGCAGGCTTTGTCATAAATGAGGCTGATAGATGTGAGTACTATCTCCATAGTGGGGGTGGAGTTATATTATGCTTGTATGTGGATGACACTCTAATCTTTAGCACTAATATTGATGTGATCAATGAGGTCATGTGTTTTCTATCAAAGAGTTTTGATATGAAAGATCTAGAAGAAGCTGATGTTATTCTAAACATTAAGCTGATTAAGGATGAAAATGGGATTACTCTTTCGTAATCCCATTATGTGAAGAAGATCTTGAGCCGCTTTAGCTACATGGACAGCAAGCCTTCTCCAACTCTTTACGATCTTAGTGTGATAATTCAAAAGAATAAGACAATTGTGAAAGATCAACTAAGATACTCTTAGATTATCGGTTGACTCATGTACTTAGCTAGCACAATGAGACCCGATATATCTTTTGCTGTGAGCAAATTGAGCAAGTTCATGTCAAACTCGGGTTTTGATCATTGGCATGCACTTGCAAGGGTTATGCGCTACTTGATGGGTACTATGAGTTATGGGATTCACTATTCTAGTCACCCTACTGTGCTTGAGGGATTTAGTGACTTGAACTGGATTTCTGATGTCGATGAGCTTTATGCCATGAGTGGGTATGTGTTTACCCTTGGAGGTGGTGCAATATAATGGAGGTCTTGCAAACAGACCATTTTGACGAGGTCAACCATGGAGGCAGAACTTACTGCTTTAGATACAGCTACTGTTGAGTCAAAGTGGCTGTGTGAGCTCTTGATAGACTTGCTTGTGGTTGAACTGTGACAATCAAACTGTGATAGTCAAAGTAAAAAGTGCTAAGGATAATGCGAAGTCATCAAGACATGTCAAGAGATGACTGAAATATGTCAGGTAATTGAGAAACTCCGGAGTAATAAGTGTGACTTATATTCAAATAGATAAAAACCTAGCAGATCCCCTTACAAAAGCGCTATCATGCAATGTGATAGAAAGTGCATCGAGGGAGATAGGTATGAGACCCATTTGAGTTGCCATAGTAGTAACCCAACCTATGTGATCGGAGATCCCATGAATTAGGATATGGGAAAAACAAGCTTTTGGTTAACTCTCTATGTGAAGATGCAATAGTCTCAAGTGTTGTGAGGCAGGTATGCTGTAAGGAAGGTTGGCTATATACCTTAATGTGATCATATTGGCTTTAATAATCGAAGATGTTGTCTTATAGAGCATTCTTGAAAGGACACACCTATATGAGTCTGGTTGTTAAACATTACAGTCTATGAGGCTGTTAAACATTGTAGTTTATGAGACTTGGGTGATCTCTAGTAAGCTCATGAAAGACACCAGGGAGTACGACGTATATGCTCCAATTGCGGGGTAGGCTAGTGGCAGCCAAGTACTGGTTATTACTTTGAGCGAAACTTATGCACACGAAACTAGCAATTCAAGGCATAGTCTATTTCCATTTCCTTCTTTTTCTTATAAGGACAATCGACAATGAAGTGACCATATTTCTTGGACTCATAGCATCTTCTTTGTGATGTATTCTTTCTATCATCACCATTTTTCTTGTAGTTTCTAATGGCAAATGCAGTCTCTTCATCGGTGCTTCCCTCTTCACTTGAGTCTTCCTTCTTTGAATTGAGAGCTTTAGGACTTGACTCAATTATGACACTAGAGCTAGCATTGAGAGCCACACTCTTGTTCATCCTCATGCTAAGAGATTTTTCTACATCTCTCTCAACCAATTCTTGATGCAATATTTCACCAAGAAGTTGATTGGGAGTCTTTGTCTTGAAGCTTGGATCTCTTCTAATCATGGTGGCAAGAGTGGGATTCCTTGGAGTGAAAGCTCTAAGCATGTTCTTTGTGACCTTGTGATCATCCTAATCCGTGCTTCCAAGAGATCTAATGTCCGATACAAGGAGCATTAAACTATCAAACATTTGCCTCACGGTTTCTTCTTCAAGCATTATAAAATGCTCTAGCTCTCCGTGAATCAAGTCCATCTTTATTCTCTTACTTGATGGGTGTCGTCATGTGCCTCCTTTAGTGTGTCCCAAATTACCTTGACAATTTCAACGGAACAAATTTTGTTGAATTCTTGAGCACACAGAGAGCTGGTGATGACTCTTACAGCTTGAGCATTGCGGAAATAGTCTTGAGCTTGCTCAGCCGTTGGTATGCCATTCTTGGGCGAAGTCACACCTACAACTATAACTTCCCAATTAGAAAGGTGAAGCCCGTAGAGATGCATTTTCATGTCATATGCCCACTTGGGATAATCCGTCCCATTAAAGTAAGAAGGTTTTCCCAAGTGAACAGATTGAAATTGAGAAGAAGGATATTGAGATGATGCATGCGGGTAGTTAGGAGGAACTTGATGATATCTGAAGAAAGGATGCTTATTACTTTCTTCCTTGATCCTCTTCTTCATCAACTTGATTGCTTTCTTTTCGATCTTGGCCTTCAACTTTTCTTTTCTTCTTTTCTTGGCCTCCAAGTCCTCACCCTCAAGTTCATCACTTGAGCTCGAATCGTCACTTGAGCTTGCCACATGAATGGAGGGTGGTTGACTCCTTGGAATTTGACTAAAGGGGTCGATGTTGCCTCCTCCAAAGCTTGGAGTAGCACCAACAATGGTAGCAGCTTGTGCGGTGGCTTCTTCAGTGGCGGCAAGTCTATCCCCACTATAAGACATCTTCAATCCCTTAGCAGTTAAGACTTAATCAAGAGATTAGGCTCTGATACCAAATTGAAAGGATCTTGTGATGCCTAGAGAGGGGTGAATAGGCTCACTTCAAATTTTTCCAAAAAAACTTCGCCGCGATATTACATATGCTGGAACTTCCAACGCTGTGCCAGAACTTCCGATGGGTCGGAACTTTCGGTACAGGGTCAGAACTTCCGACAGTAGAAAGTGAGCTGAACAAAATTCAAAATAAAATCTAAATCTGCCAATTCTGTTTGAATCAAAAGATTATGAAAGAAGTGTACAGACTACTACAGGTGATAGATATTCAAGGAACCACAAAAATTTATAGATCGGCTTAAATCAAGCTTCTTGGTCAATATGAACAGGAAGAACACAATAAGCACAAGAGATAAGGATTTGTTTACCGAAGTTCACTTCCACAAAGAAAGCTACGTCTCCGTTGAGGACCTCACAAAGAGCCAAATCCTCACTAACCCTTTACCTCCCTCAATCAACTACAAAGGAGGATTGAGTCATTTACTATAAATCCATGAAGGATGGGTAATACAAACATTTCCGGGCACACGACACAAAGAGAGCACTCAAACAGGCGACGCCTAGCCATCTAGAAATAAGCTTCAAGAGTAACAAATGCGAATCAATGGCTGAAGATGTTTGGAGTTCTCTTGAGATAAATTTATTGGACCTCACACTCAAATCCTCAAGACTCACAGCTTCAACCTTGCTCTCACCCAATCCCTAGCTCAAATTCTCAAGGATTTAGCTCAAAGGGGAGTGGGGAAGGACTTTTCAATGCTTGGGGGCTGTTTTAGCTTGAGTTGTTCAGTAGCAATGAATGGGGGGTGAGGGGATATTTATACCCAAGCTCCCAGTACATTTATGTGCTTGTCGAAACTTCCGACACGGGGTCGGAACTTCCGACGAAGTTAAATTAAAATAGTTGAGAGCTTCTCCTCGGAAGTTTCAAGAAACTTCCGGTGGCCTTTATTGGAACTTCCGATATAGTGTTGATTTTTCGACACTGCCAGATAAAAACGGTTGAGCACCCACGGTCAGAAGTTTCTGAATACTTCCGATTGGTGTCGGAACTTCCGACCCCCTATCCGAATTTTCGACACTCATAGAAAATGTGAGAAAACAAGTGTGCAAGTGAGTGAGTTGTGTCCCTCAATGGGTGGTTAGCATCTCAATTGAGCACTTTAGCATTTTCAAACTATCCATCCGCACCCCCCTTAATAGTACGACGCTCCTATACTCAAATTGAAAATTAGAAATAATAGAAAAGTCTTCTTTTGAGCTCAACACCGTTCTTTCTTTGAAATTTGGGGTTCTTAAGATTCCTTTCATAACCTTTGCACTTCTTTAGAATTAAAACCTGTTAATTTCTTGATAAAATTATTAGTCCCCTCACCATGCATGTCATCAACACCAAAACCCACTTAGGGGGCCAGATGCACTTTCGAAGTTAACAATGATGTGGGTCGATACTTTCAAACCAAAAAAGGTCTTTGCCAAGGAGATCCGCTCTCACCAATTCCTTTTAATCTAGTGGCAGATATGTTAGCTATATTCATCACTAGAGCAAAAGAGGATGGGCAGATTCAAGGTTTGATCCCACATTTGTTAGATGTGGCCTCCCAATTTTACAATACACTGATGACACTACTGTTCTTGGTGCATGATTTGGAGCAAGCAAATAGTATGAAAATTATATTATGTGCTTTCGAGCAACTTTCTGGATTAAAAATAAACTTCCACAAGGGTGAATTGTTTTGCTACGCAGAGGCAAAGTATTATATGGAATGATACTCACAAATTTTTGGATGTGAGATGGGACATTTTCCTTTCCGGTATTTGGGAATTCCCATGAATCACAAAAAACTCAATAATAAAGATTGGAAGGCAGTTGAAGAATGGTTTCAGAAAAAATTGAGTAGCTGGAAAGGGAAGATGCTGACCTATGATGGACAGTTAGAGGGAAGATGCTGACCTATGGTGGACGGTTAGTCCTAATAAACTCTAATTTGAGTAGTCTAGCCATGTTTATGATGTCTTTTTTTGAAATACAAAAAGGTATTTTTAAGGAACTGGATTTCTCTAGGTCTACATTTTTATTGGCAAGGCGATAACCACAAGAAGAAATACAGACTCATGAAATGGGGAATTCTTTGTCTACCAAAAGACCAAGGTGGCCTAGGAATTCTGAATCTTGAAATCCAAAATGTTTGTTTGCAAAGTAAGTGGTTGTATAAGCTAATAGATGAAGATGGGATTTTGCAGGAGCTTCTTAGGAAGAAATACCTAAACCATAAGACTACTGGTGAAGTTCAATGGAAGCCGGGAGACTCACACTTCTGGTCAGGCCTTATGAAGGTCAAAAATGACTTCCTTGACTTCTCCACTTTTAATCTTCACAATGGTACCCAGGCCAGGTTCTGGGAGGATAAGTGGTTTGGAAACGTTCCTCTCAAAGTACAGTATCCGTGTTTATATAACATCACCAGGAAAAAACATATAATAGTAGCTAATGCTTCAAGTTCTATACCTCTTTTAGAAGAAGAGCACTAGTAGGGGACAAACTACTCAAATGGAATGAGCTTGTCGCAAGAATTGCATTTGTGCAATTAGATGGCCAACAAGACTCTATCAAGTGGACCATTTCCAAACAAGAATCCAATCGATGTAAAAAAACGTGTGAACCAAATAGCCTTACCTTCAAACAAATCGTTATGGAAATTAAAATTGCCACTTAAAATTAAGATTTTCATGTGGTTCCTATTAAAAGAGGTAATTTTAACTAAAGACAATCTATTAAAAAGACATTGGAAGGGGGATTACCGATGTTGTTTTTGTGACAATAAGGAAACTATCCAACACTTGTTCTTTGATATTCATGTCGCAAGATTTGTTTGGAGAATTTTTACAATGGCATTTGGTTTGCAACCTTCTAAAGACATAGCTGATTTATCTGGAGTCTGGTTGAATCTAAGTAGGCCAGCAGATGCGATCTCAAATTTGTGTGGGAGCAAATGTAATTTTCTAAAATGATGTGACATTTGATCAAAAAAAGATTAGGAGTACAAATGTAATTTTCTAAAATGATGTGACATTTGATCAAAAAAAGATTATACTCCTATTTGCACAATCTAAGTGCTCCTATTTTCTAAGTAGGTCATGTTTCTGGAGCACAATGCAAAAGAAGCACAACAAACCACTACTGAAGTGGGCTTGTCGCACTCTGAAGACCATGGCTATGGAGATTTTCGCCAAGCATGGTGGTCGTCCTGTAAGAGGCTTAGTGCTTAATTAGTTGCACCTTTGCTTAATCCGCTTTGCTTAATCCACTTTTCAAAAGCTTTTATTAAAACTGTTGCTTGGAGGAACTGTAATAAGGATTGGTTGTGTGCAAAGCTCTTGCAGAGATTGGAATAAAAATTCCTTTTTCTAAAAAACTCTCCTTTGCCTAAGCAACCAGGCATACGCAACCAGGCATACCATCTCCTTTGCTCATCCATGCAGCAGCAAGCAAGCAAACCGGTGGTTTACAGCTCCTCCTCTCTTTATTCTTCACGTCTTTGGTGTCTTCAGAACTAGCATTGTAGTATGTGTTGCTATCTAATCGAAGTAGTGGTGTGGGTATTGTTGGTCCATTATTTGTTTTTGAACTATCAAAAGATTTGCAATATATCATGCATTCTCTCATGCAAGCATCAAAGTAGTTATAAAGATCAAATTCGCTATGATTTATGTGTTCATGGATGAATTAGACAGCCCATTGTACAAGCTGTTTGTGTGTCTGTCTATGTATGGCATGGCAAATCAAACAGATAGCAGTTGTCTAAATTGTTGTACGTACCCGTACATATAATATTGTACGTACCCGTACCTGTAATGGAGCCTTTAGGTGTAATCAATAAAATTGGTACTCATAGAATGATTTGTGTATAAAACAGTACATGTCCGAAATAAATAATTCGTGTTGTATATCAAGAAAATTTTTAGCACTCTACCGAACAAGAGGTACCTGGTAAGATATCTATGGGGATGAAAAGAAAACTGAAATTATAATTTGAACTAGAAATATCATGTCCAGGAAATGCAATTTGATTATTGTCTTCATTCTTGTCTTCTTGTTATTCAATGAAAAATTAAACAAAACCCCCTGGCATGTAATCGATGTGATACATCGGATGGCACCTTTAAATCTTTATTTTTGCCTAGTGGACTTTAGAAATACGGCGCTGCTAGTGCCGGACGTCCGATGGAAGTTTCATCATCGGACGGTCCGTTGTAACAACAAAAACAGACTCTGCAACAAGGAGATATATCTTTTGCAGCATCAAAAAAATATATGCTAGATACAGCTTCTAAGCATCCGTTTTTGGATATCCGAAGAAAAAATAAATTCTCACCGCAACATTTTGAGATGTTTCACACAACATCCTATTTGAATCACTTCCTTTTCTTTGAATCACGATGACTTTGCAAAATTATCTTTTGAAACATCAGAGAATATCTCATGCAACATTGAGAAAAAGCTAATGCAACTAACAAAAATCTTATGTTGCAACATCAAAGAAAAAGTATGTAACATCTCGTTTTATATTTTCAGTAACATCGGAAATAATCAATTTGCAACATGTAAAATGATATAGTGCAACACCGAAAAACAACATCATGTCCCACGCATCCGGCCTAGGCGTCGTTGCTGTCCTGCTCCTCCAGTCAATACCATCTCCGACCCCTGGACAACAACAGCCTCCTTCGGCGAGGAGCTCTGCCAGGCTACTGCACATCTGGATGAGGGAGATGAGGTCACGGGCTTGCGCTAGATGAGGGAGATGAGGTCACAAGCTCGCCGCGCACCACAATCTCGCTCATCGTGTTGCAGTGGCCGAGCTCGCCGCTCTCTCATCATGCCGTCCGTCGAGGCTCCACCGTACATGCTCGAGCTCGCAGCACCGCGCACGTCACGATGCTCCACCTGCCAACGTGCTTGCTGGAGAGCCGCCACCCCTGCATCATCCCCCACATCTCGCTGGTCTTTGGATTGGAAGAGAAACGGAAGGTCGGGGATGAAGAGAGTCTGGACTCTCGAGAAAAAAACGAGTGGATAAAGATAAGTGATGAAACGGGAGATGGATGACTACGAGCCTACGTACTTGAGGTGGCGTGGGGCCGGAGGCCAGCACTCCGTGTTCGATTTTTTCTCTTGGTTCGGACGCGTGTAGTATAGCATTACCGTAAGAAAAACTTTAGGTGCTTTCTCTTTGAATAAATAAAGGGAAATGGAAGAAAAATGCATTAACATGTACCATGACGACGAGATCACACTAATGATGTGCACATGGAAGGATCCACATATTAAATTGTCTACACATCTGTACTTCATCTTTATTGCCCAATTGTAATCGCAACCATTTGATTAGGAAAATTTCTCCCAAGAGGAGAAGTCAAAAGTCAGCCGGAAAATGCAGCCTTGTCATCACATATACGATCACTCTAGGTAGAGGATTGCGTACAATCAAGATAATGATCCCATGGTTATCTCAAATCTTTATCATTGGGACTCCTCAAGTCATTCAGAATTATTTTTCTTTGGTAGCGAGTTTTTTCATACTACGATCCCAGTTTTTTTATATAAGTTTCTATACTTTTACCTCTAAAAAATTATTAACCCATGCCAGACCACTGGTTGACGGAGAAGTATGAATAAAGCCCAATGGTCCAGATAAACCAAATGGACCTCCATGCAAACAAAAACATCAAAATTACAAAATAAGGATTTTCTATACTTTCACATCTACTTTCGTTATGGAGATTGTTTATATTGGGACAAGCTTCAGCATATCACCGATGCACCCCTTGGACATAGTAGATTTACAAAATAAGGATTTTTGATCGTTGACATAGTACATGCGAGATTTAACATGTCAATGGAGGCCACGAACTATTTCACTAGCCTTATCGAGCACATGAGGCATATAACAGTACTGAACAAGTCCAATGACACCTTTATACTACTCTGGACTTGGCATGATAAAAGCCAGAAACTTCTAATTGACTGCTATTACCGCAATCAAATCAACTTATTGTATAATCTTAACCGATCAGCAGGATATACCAAAAATATTTGGGACATATATAATTAATCACCATCGATTCTTTTCCACCTGACAGACATCACAGTATTTTTATATATTGTAAATTTGTAAGTAATAATAGTGCCACTCAACGATGTAACATGACAATACATTACACATCTTATTTTGGAATTACATCAAATACTGATCAACAAGCACCAAACTGTCTCTCGGTGGAGCAAACATAGGAATATGGCACAAAGGAAGCATAATAGTGCTAGTTTCTAAAACAGAAGCTATATGGATCTCAAAGTAATAAAAGCTTAGTTCATCTACCTTAAGATTCATATACCTCTGTTCAGGGAACAAGGCACTTCGTTTATTTATCTGCTCACAGCATACGGTCCGTACTGAACCACACTATAAGCATATTCTTCATTTAGGACTGCAGTAGTCTTATGGGTAGACCTCGATAACACCACGAGTTCCCACTTTCTTAACAATCTTATAGTCACTGAACCCTGCTTTCATGAAAATTTCACGCCAGTCATTTTCATCCCTCTGCCTGCCTCTGGTATTCACCATCATGAGCATGTCCAGCAGGAGTTGGGCTTCAAACATTATTGGACCTAAAGAAGGGCCAAGAACTATTTCTATAATGATCACCTTCCCTCCCTCTTCTCGGGAAGGAATTGCCTTCTTGCATTGTTCTAAGATCTTCACACAATCCTCATCGCTCCAGTGATGCAGTACAAGCTACAGAAAGTTGTCAAAAATCATAAATCTATATTGCATTTAGTGAAGTTCTAATAATAAGATGGGGATATAATGATAATGCTTAATACAAGTGTCAATTTCAAAAGCACAAATGGATGCTCATATAACTTTTTTTCAACAATATACCGTGCATGGAAGAATAGCCCCTAGTTAATCTTTTTTACCACTTCATACCTTGAGCAACACAGCTTGAGATGGCGGGACAGATTTGAACATGTCACCCGCAACGTAGTTTATGACACCATCAGCTGGTGCAGTCTTGATGACTTCTGGTAGGTCAAGCACGGTGCACTTGATGTTAGGGTGGGCCCTGACGATAGCCCTCGCCGTGGTGCCATCTCCCCCACAGCAGTCAGTTAGCGACTGCACCCCCCGGAAAAGATCATGGCACTCCCGCATAATTGTTCCTATTGCCAAATTGTCATGTGCTGCCAAACCTTCAAGAACAACGTCGTGAAGATCTTTGTCCAAGAGTGGTGTTTTCTCATGAAGGAGTGGCACACCATGTAGTTCCTCGAACGGCGATGGGAGAGGGGGCGCCAAATCCTTCTTGAACCAGTCAGCAAGGGACATCGCTGCTTCAACATAATGCCGCGAGACAGTGGCTAACACGAAACTTCTCTGGTTGGTGTGGTCTTCAGCATCCACACCTTCCACCAGGAGCCAGGAGAGAGGGTTGAGGCGGTAGGTCTCCACATCGGCGCTGCTTTCAGATGCAAAGATGCCAGAGGTGACCAGCAACCGCATCACACGGCGCAGGAACGGCAGCTTAGTTTCCGGGAGGGATAGTGTTGTTACCAGGTCCTTCACCGATGCAGCCCCTCCCAGGTTATGGATGGCAGTTGGGACGCCGAGCTCGACGGCACACTTGAACGCCATGGAGGTGAGGTAGTAGAGGCTGTGGCGCCATAGATCTGCTTGTGCCTGCAGCAGCTCGGCATCAGTGGGAACTAGGACGCTCTTGGAACCTGCCGACATTGTAGTTTGTCTCTCCGTCACTCTGTGTGTTACGTTTGTCACAAAACGTTGTGATGCTATTGCTGGGTTAGTGCCTACGAAGGGTTTAAATAATGCCTATCGGCCTGCTACTGGAAAGCATCTGTGAGGCGTCCTCAATCAATAACAACTCAGCTGGCTCATAGGAGGCCGGCCAAGTATCATTTTGCTTACATGGAAGAGAGACGATAAAGCGATAGAGTGGGCTCCCCAACACTAATGGAGAGGTGAGCCACTGCTGAGGAAGCGCCTTCAGTACTAGGTCCAAACCCCCCTTTAGTACCAATTGTGCAACCAGTATTGCTAAGTCAGTACAAAAGGGTTCCTTTAGTACTGGCTGGGGAGACCAACCGATACTAAATTCTTTTTTTCTTTTATATTTCTTTTCTTTTCTTTTCTTTTCTGTTTCTTTATTCTATATTAGTATTTTGTATTTTTTTCTTACGAATACGCAATATATGAAGTTGTATTTGATCTATAATATTACAATTAAGATAATATTATACATAGACATATTGTGCATACACGTATATGAATAATATTACGTTGCATCAACTCTCCAAGTTCAACATTTTAGATCAACTATTCTGGACCCGAGTCCTGACGGTGATGTATATTTGATCCATCATTATGGAACTCTCCTACTGGATTTACTACCTCATCTAAAAGAATTCCACTAAGTTGTTATTGAATTGCCCTGATTTTTTCTATCTCGAGGAGTTCCTCTTTCATGTGCATAATCTATGTCATTAGCAAAGGTTATTATATTAGATCAATGGATCTGAACAATTAGAATTAATTTATTGTTAAGAAATTTGTATACGTACTCTGAACTCATGGTCAGTTATACGCTTGGAACCTACAAAGCCATGGATACACTCATATACGTAGTATCCGCATAAATTATTCTTCAGATTCTATCTCAAACACTATATATACGGTAAAAGAAGTTATGAAATATTTGTTGGGTTCAAGGAAGTGACATGAGATGTGCAAATTCAATACATACCGGGAATTCAAAGTGGATATGAAGTTGCTCCTTAAATTCACTTGAGTGACGTTGATGGAAGCGAGCCCATGCTCTATTAAGAATGTCTATGACATCGGTGTATTGATTTCTTGGTCTCCTTAGAGAGTTCAGGATATAGACCATGCCTTGATCAACCACGATAACAAGGAGTATCTAGTGGAAGCTGTACATATATGCATAGTGAAAAGCTACTTAGTCTTACTTTTACTGCTAGTTCAAAAAATAAAAGAGATGGGAAACACACTCACTTGAAGTTGTACGACAGAAGTATGTACTTCTTCTAATGTTGCTTGTCCAAGAAGTTATATATATTCTTCAAGGTCCGATTTTATTTATCTCTTACATCTGTCTTGTTTATAATATCCGAGTCCATGAAGCCGACGTCATACAATCCTATCCTTCGGCAAGCTTGAATCTCCATCCTGCATGATACAAAATAGAATAGGAGATAAGACATCCCACAATGACTAGAGCGAAGATTTTGAAGTTAGAGCAAATTAAACACTTATAGAACATAAGAACTAATGAGTGATTTGTTAAGTGCGTCTTGATATTGTAAAGGAAATAAAGTTCCTTGAGTGGCACATTTATAATGGCATCACCATGAAAATAATACTGATCTCCAATCCGAACTTCTAGCATGAGTAAACCGGTGGCTGAAGCCTCCATGTACCATTGGTGCAATTTGTACATCTTTATTGAAAGACAGTCCACCAACTACAGCCACACAAGCTCTTTCCCTAACTCAAATTTTCATTTACCAGCCCCATGGTGCTTTGGGATGTGATCCTCCCCTCGAAGTTGAGCTACGATGAGATTTGTATCTTTAGCATATAGAAGCAGGTTCTTATCAAACTTTGAAATCACCTGGAGTGGGGCAATCGATTAGTTGGATTGGGTTCCAAGCTATGGAATACTTGACCTACTTTTCTTTTTCTTCTGAAAAGTCTTTGTTATTGTGCTGTTGTAGTCAAATAGTGGTGGTTGCTCTCTGGCTTTTTCTTTTTCTCCAACTCCATGCCTCTAATGAAAGCCCGAAATTTAACCTTATCAAGTGGTGGATCTTTCTTCATGGGAGACTTTGGTACGAAGTGAGCTTTAACCTCAACATCCACTACTACGTTGATTTCCACATCAATCTTCTCGTAAGCTTTCTTAGGCTCTGGTTACTTCTCCTTCGGCTGCTTCTGCTTCTTCTTTGTAGTCAAAACTAAGAGCGTCTTTTGCCATGTAGCCTTGCTCATAATAGGGGGAGGTGGACTCATGCTAGGATCCCTGTCAGATAGTGGACTCATGCTAGGATCCCTGTCCGCTAGTGGAGAGCGTGCCCTGGCAGATAGCGTAGGTGATCTTGCCCTTGAGCCCTAAGGAGATAATCCCAAGGTTGGGGGATTTGGTTGCGGAATCCTTAAGTAGTGCTTGGGCCATAGAATCCAACCATGGATGGCTTCTCCTACATTCTTTTCCCTGTCACCTCTAGGTACCTCCAGTTCGAGGTCATCCCAACCGTTGACCACTCAGTCCACCCCAACTTTGGTGTAACCACGAGCTGGAATCTCCACGCCATGAATTGTTATGCCTTATGTTGTTTGTTCAACCACACTATAAGCCACCACGATGAGCTTATTTTTCATGGGAGTAACAAGTTCACAAGGGGCCCACCTAGTGATGTAATACATGGAGTGGCATTGGTTGTTCTCAACCATGTCTGAAGATTCTCCAGCTGGGGTTTCTGTGGAAGCGACGCTGCTTCAACGTTGAGAGGGGCTTACGTCGACATTACCCACTGATGACTACAACAATATTTACTGTGAATTGCTAGTAAATGACAACAAAAAAATAAATTAAACACTTATACATTTTGTTATAATAAATGACTACAATAATATTTACTGTGAATTGCTAGTAAATGACAACAAGAAGAGAGTTAAACACCTATACAATTTGTTACAATAAATGACTACAACAATTATTGTTTACTGTGAATTGCTAGTAAATGACAAAAAAAGAATGACTAAATACATTTTGTAACAATGATTGACTATGGAATGAATGACTAATATTTATACATTTTGTAACAATAATTGACTAACAAAATAAACACGATTTCTAAAATAATTTGGTAATTTCTAAAAGTATCAAAGTAGTTTTCTAGTCTTTCTAGACATTTCTAACAATTAACACAATTTTCTAACATAGCATGCTGTACAATTAACAATTAATAGGATTTCTAGCTAATTCAAGAAACTTTCTATATTTTCTAGATAATTCAACATTTTTTCCATATTTTCTAGCTAATTCAACATTTCTAGAAATAAAAAATTTTAAAAAAAATGAGATCAGCCCCTCGAGCTTCTGATAGCGGAGAGTATGGGTTGGGGGCGGTGCCGGCGGTGTCGGAGTGGTGGAGGTGCCGGCAGCCGGGTCGGGGGCGGCGCCGGTGTCGGGGTGGCTGGCCGGCGGCGCGTCAACGGGGAGGAAGCTGGCATGGAGTGGAGGAGGTGGCACCGGTACGGTAGAGGAGGGGTGGCGGCGGTGGAGGAGAGGTGGCGAAGTGGGGGAGGCACCGACGGCCGGGTCGGGGGCAGCGTCGGTGTCGGGCGGGAGGCCGGTGGTATCGGAGTGGAGGCAGCGCTGGTATGGTGGAGGAGGAGGCGGTGCCGATCGAGGAGGGGTGGCGTCGGTGATGGGTGCGACGGAGGCGCGCACGCGACGGGGGTGATAGCGGCGATGAGGTCAACGGGGGCGTGTGGCATCAGAGAAGGTGCTGGGGGTGCCACACGACGGCGGCAGGTGGCGTGGAGGAGGGGCGGCGGCGGAGGATCCGGTGAGGAAGGGGGTGACAATCGTGGCTAAGTGTTGGGGAGGAAGGGGATGGGGTTTTTATCCTCCCCCTTTAGTAGTGGGCCTCACCCCCACCCAGTGCTAATGCCGTTTAGTATCGGGTGGTGGTTACTACTCGTAGTAAAGGCCATCACTTTAGTACTGGTTGGTAGCTACACCCGGTACTAAAGGGTGTGCGCCGCGCGTGAAACGAAAACGCACCGTTTTAGTACCGGGTGCAGTTCCCGCCAAGACAAATGTTTTATTTTCTTTCTTTTAAAATTGCTATTATATTTATTTATTGCATTGTAAATTAAATAACGTACATAAAATTGCAAAAAAAAATTGTTATCTTGATGTTGATTTGATCTACACAATAAAAATATTAGATGCAATTAAATATCAAACATAGTAAAATTAGTAATATTAAGTTAGTAATAGGTTATAAATGGTCAAAAAACTTATGTTAACTTAAAAATTAGAAAAAATAAATATTTTGACCATGCAAAATCTATAAAAATAGTGTATGTAGTGTTATTAACATGTTTACCATGACTTAGTCATGTACTTGTTTAATTGTATCTAAATTTATTATTTAGTATTTAATGGTACTAAAAAATCAAAATAATTAATATTTTAACCATGCAAAAATTAGTTCTTGTTTAATAACTCCATAGAACGTTATTACATTACTTTGTCACTTGACCACAAAACTTTGTCACTTGGCCCCAATACATTACATATCATTACAATGCGTTATTACATTAATTTCACACTTGACCACAAAACATAGCATAATGGTTCTAATACATTGCACATCATCATCTAATGGAACGTTAATAACCTTCCTCTTGACGAACGTCCCTTGGTTGTGATCGCGGTGTAAGTATGGAGTGTCCTCTTTGGCTAACAGGATGCTTGGGTCAACCTCGACTGAAAATGGAGGAAGATCATCGAACTGATCATAATCATATGAAATGTTAATTTTGTTCTCAACTTCAATGATTTTTCTTTTCCCTGGAAGAACTATGTGGTGCTTTGGCTGGTCATCTGACTTATTAGCACCCTTCTGTTTTGGTTTGCTTGACATGTCCTTCACATATAAAACTTGAGACACATCATTGGCTAGGACAAACGGTTCATCTCTGTATCCAATCTTATTTAGGTCCATTATTGTCATCCCATAGTTGTCTGTCGTAACGCCTCCTCCAGCAAATTTGACCCATTGGCACCGAAACAGAGGGATTTTCAAAGGTCCATAGTCGAGTTCCCACATCTCCTCAATGGCACTATAGTATCTATCATTTTTTCCATTGTTATTTATTGCATCTATACAGACACCACTATTTTGGTTTGTGCTCTTTTGGTCGTGGGCTATCGTGTAAAATGTGTACCCATTTATCTCGTATCCTTGGAATGTCGATACTAAGATAGATGGACCTCTAGCCAACCATGCAGTTGCTCTTCAATTGTATCATCACCCATCAGTCCTCGTTGCAACCAAGATGCGAAAGTGTCAATGTGATGACATGTAATCTAGGCCTCAATCTTCACCTGGTTTGTGGACAGTACAATGTTCTTGTGCTCCTCCAAGTATGGATCCACTAGGGATTATTGTTGCAGGACCATGAAGTGTGCTTTACGAAATGTACTCTCATTGATGTCCATTTGAGCTTTCCTCCCTAGTGTGCCATTTCCCATGAGTCTCCCGTCATGGCGTGATATAGGGACTCCCATCGAACTCAGATCGTCAATAAAGTCAACACAAAACTCGATGACCTCCTTTGTTCCATATCCCATTGCGATGCTTCCTTCTGGACAGGCACGATTATGAATATACTTCTTCAGAACTGCCATAAACCTCTCGAAAGGGAACATATTGTGTAGAAATACAGGATTGAGAACAAAAAATCTCTTCAATAAGGTGAACAAAAATCTCTTCCTTACTGAGAATATAACTAGCAAGATGCAAGTAATGTCCATCATCTCTTTTTTCTGGATGTAGGCCATCTCGTTGTTTCATACTTTTCAGGTCCCAACGTGCTTCTATTGTATCCTTTGCCTTTCCATATGTACCCAGGAAGCCAAACACGTTCACGCAAAGATTTTTCATTAGGTGCATCACATCGATTGCATTATGGACCTCAAGGACTTTCCAATAACGTAGCTCCCAAAATATAGAATTCTTATTCCACATGGGTGCATGTCCGTTCTCGTCATTCGAAACAAGTTGGCTACCAAAGCCCTTGCCAAAGACTACCGTCACATCCTTTATCATAGAAAATACACGTTTACCATTACGGTGAATGGGTTTAGTATGTTTTTCTTCCTTCCCTTTAAAATGCTTCCCTTTCTTTCTTATCGGGTTCTTAGCAGGAAGAAATTGACGATGGCCCGTATACATGATGTTCCTACAGTGTTTCAAATATATGCTACAAGTATCATCTAAACAGTGCGTGCTGGATCGATATCCCTTGTTTGTCTATCCGGACAGATTACCAAGCGCTAGCCTATCATTGATGGTTACGAACAACAATACTCATAGATTAAAAGTCTCCTTTTTGTCCTCATCCCACACACATACACATTTTCGTTCCATAATAGTAAAAATTCATCAACCAACGGCCTTAGCTAAATATTAATGTCATTGCTAGGTTATTTTGGGCCTTGGATAATTACCAGCATCATAATAAACTTCCACTTCATGCACATCCAGGGTGGAAGGTTGAACATACATAAGGTCACAGTCCAAGTGCTATACTAAACTCACCAAATGGATTCAATCCATCTGTACTTAAACCAAACTGTATGTTCCTTGCATCCTTTTCAAGCTCAGGAAATTCTCTATCAAATATTCTCCACTGGGACCCATCAGAGGGATGTCTGATCATTTTATCTTGCTTACATTCTTCTTTGTGCCAATGCATCAATTTTGCATGTGCGTTGTTTCCAAACAAACGCTTCAAGCGTGGTATTACAGCGAAATACTACAATACCTTCGTAGGAACTTTCTTCTTGCTAGCCTGCCCATCAACATCACCAGGGTCATCTCGCTTGATCTTATAACATGGTGCTTTGCATATAGGACAAGCCTCCAATTTCTCGTATTTCTCACCGCGATAAAGGATACAGTCATTAGGACATGCATGTATCTTTTGTACCTCCAAACCTAGAGGGCAAACAACCTTCTTCGCTTCGTACGTTGAGGATGGCAATTCATTCCCCTCGGGAAGCATGTTCTTCATTATTTTCATTAACTCATAAAACTCTTGTCAGAAACTCCATTTTTTGCCTTTCATTGCAGCATTTCCAGTGTGGTACCCAACTTTTTGTGCCTCTGCTTGCAATCTGGGTACAACAATTTCTTATGATCATCTAACATACGCTCAAATTTGTTTGACTCCTTCAAATTCTCGCAGTCTTCCTTCGCATCTCACAACACCTGACCTAGATCATTGGTAGGACCTTCTTCTGCAACCATCTCTTCTTCAGCCTCACCCATTGCAGCATCTGCAAAGGAACCTCCTTGAGTCAAGTTAGGAATGTAGTTATCATCTTCTTCACTATCATCATCTTCCATCATAACTCCTCTTTTCTCGTGCATGGTCCAAACGAAATAGTTAGTCATGAATCCCGAACTGTATATGTGGGAGTGGATAGTCTTTATGGATGATTAATCCTTCTAATTTTTGCAAATTCAGCATGGACAACAAAAGAAACTAGGCGACGGCTTGTTGGACTCTGTCAGATCGAGAAAACCATGCAGTCCATTAATGTACTCCATGGAGCATTTGTCTATGTTTTACATCCATTGCCGATCCATGTACAAAGTATTACTGAACCAAAGATATTCTGATCATCCATAGAACTATATATGAAACATAACAAACATAATACAAATTGTATTAAACTCAAATATTGCTGAAAGTTTAGATGGAAATACACAAATTTAAATTTTAGACCCAAACAACATGATACACTACGACAAACTCAAATGTTGCTGAAAGTTTAGATAGAAATACACAAATTTAAATTTCAGACCCAAACAACATGATACACTACGACAAACCATCCACTCAGTTCTATCTAGGAGGACTTTAAGCATCCTTGGACGGTGAAGATGAAGGTTTCGCTGACCCAGCCTCATCCTGTGGTTTATTTGTGCCTCCTGCGATGGTAGTACTCAGTGGACCGGAAACCCCCGGGACTGGCGGTGGGACATAACGACCACCAAAAGGAGGTTTCTGACCCGCCACAACAACATCTTCATGACATCTTTCCAAATAATGAAGCATTCCTCTCTCCCACGTGTTCATTTTCTTCGGCTTATCATGAGGGCCAATTAGGGACTGGCGGTGGGACATAACAACCACCAAAAGGAGGTTTCGGACCCACCACAACAGCATCTTCATGACATCTTTTCAAATAATGAAGCATTCCTCTCTCCCACGTGTTCATTTTCTTCGGCTTATCATGAGGGCCAATTATGGTTTTCCCCTTGCCGCGATAGGAACAACGATCGCCCCCACCATCGCCACTACCTCTAGCAACAGTAGCCATCTCTATGTACCATAATTTATTTATCTTATATTTGCGAATGACTAAACTACGAACAAATTATTTTTTCCCCACAATTTATTTAGCTTAAACATAACATATAAATGAAAAATTTCTCCATTGTACCTTATTCTAAAAATCACAAATTACTCTAGCTCTAAAGCATTAAACTTAGTATACGAACCATATATAAAGGGAGGATGAAGCTTCTAACCTTTAGAACACTTGAATGAGTGAAATCCTCATGAAATAGTCAAAAATCCGGCAGCACCTCCCCTATTTTGTCATGAATGGATGAAGCCTGAGCTGGAGGAAATAGCTCACGCAGGAGAAAGAAAACGCCTGATTTATAGAAAACACCTGATTTATAGGGTTGAGGGCATTAGTACCGGGTGCAAGCTCCACCCGGTACTAATGAGTGACCTTTAGTACCAGTTGGAGCCCCCAACCGGTACTAAAGGGGGTTACGGGTGGCTCCTGAGGAACTAGCTGTTAGACCCGGTACTAGTGCTCATATTCTTACTGGGTCAAAAACCAACTGGTACTAAACCATGTTTTCCAGGAGTGAGCTTTAGTACCGTCTTTAAACTCTTTAGTACCGGTTTCACAACCCATATCGCGAAGTCGATACTAAAGGGGCCTCTTTAGTATGGTTCATCCACCTGCTAGGGCTAAATTAGTACAGGTAAGTAACATCAATCTATACTAAATGGTTGGAGAATTGACATCTGATGTACGTATGATTGTGAGGTGTGGACATCTGGACTAATTATCATATAAACTATTACAATATTGCAACACGTAGATCACGTGGTGGTTGGGGCCACTTAAAAGTAAGATGCAGGAATGGAAATCATTTTCCCATCTGTCACTACAAACCAGGACACATGGATGTGTGATGAAGTTATGTTGGGTTAATATGCCGTATATTATGTGTTTGCCGCTGCATGTCTAAGTTCTATATATTAGATAAAACAGTGTACAGAAAAGTTAATGTCCAGAAGTACAGTGACAGTTAGTTTCATAAACAACCAGTAGATGTAATATATGCGCAAATTAGTACTGGTCTTCAGTTCTCCACCAGTGGTCTCTTTAGCATGCATGGGTCATCCACCTGGTAGGGCCAAATTAGTACTGGTCAGTAACATCACCAACGGTACTAAATGGTTTTGTGCTCAAAAAATAACAAAATATTTTTTTTAACAATCCGGAGGCTCACATACATGCGCAACATCCCAAGTCACGCATTTTCCACACTTAATATGTATCTGCGTGGTGCATGGAATTCGAACCCGCGACCTCAAACCTGGCACAAACCTTCCTTACCATCTCACCTACACGCATTTTTCACACTTAATATGCACATATGTGGTGCATGGGATTCGAATCCGCGACCTCAAACTTGGCACAAATCTTCTTTACCATCTCACCTACACGCATTTTTCACACTCAATATGCACATGTGTGGTGCATGGGATTAGAACCCGTGACCTCAAGTCTGGCATAAACCTTCTTACCCTCTTACTTACACATCACATGTTATGGACTAAGAGATGCTTTTCTTTTGAAGTAACCCATGAAAGTGATCTTTTAGTACCGGGTGGTGTTATGACTCAGTACTAAAAGGTCCCCGGAGGCTACTAAATTTGGACCCGGTACTAATATTAGGATTAATACCTAGGTCAAAATGTAGCAGGTGCTAAGGAGGGACGAAATGTTATTTTTCTAATAGTGCAAGATGGTTTGAGCAATGGGTTAGAAAACAAATTATTGGAGAAGCTATCTCTTAGCTATAATTTTTATGAGATGGATATAAGCATAAAGCTAGTGTTAGCTCAACTGTTGGAGAATTGACGTCTGATATACGTATGATTGTGAGGTGGTGGACAGCTGGAGTAATTATCATATATATAAACTATTACAATATTGCAACGCGTGGATCACGTGGTGGTTGGGGCCACCCAAAAGTATGATGCAGGAATGGAAGTCATTTTCCCATCTGTCACTACAAACCAGGACACATGGTGGTGTGATGAAGTTATGCTGGGTTGATATGCCGTATATTATGTGCTTGCCGCTGCATGTCTAAGTTCTATATATTAGATAAAACAGTGTACAGAAAAGTTAATGTCCAGAAATACAGTGACAGTCATAAACAACCAGTAGATGTATAATATATCCAAAAAAAGGGTGCAAGAGTTGTTCAAGGTAATCTGAATAATAAACGGAGAACTGTAGACAATGTTTTATGCCAACAACCACAAATTTGCATATCTCTTTGTACTCTAGTATGCGCTGTGGCATGATCAGGAATGGTTATACACTATGCTGCTTTTAATTAAATATAATTCCTTGCCTTAGCATACTCTATCTAAGTATGCTAAAGAACGTTATTGCGATTACCAACTCAATCTCATCCGATCCTGATGCTGCATGAGTAGATTGGAGTAATGCTAATAAGAAACAACGACAAGACTCGAGAGCGCACGCGGAGCAGCTAGGTGCATGTGTTCTAGGATCACGAGTATCACGAATGGTTCGCATCTTGCAACCCTCGCTTCCGCATGTTAGCCGCCGGTGTTCATTACCCTGCTGGTTATCTCTTGGCATCCATGTTTCTAGAACACATGGACCTGGCTTCTAACAGTCTCTGCTGCCCATCCTGGAGATCTCTGTCCTAGCTGTACCTGGCTTTAATTTGGTGTTCCAGCGCTCGGTGGTCGGTGGGCGTGTAGGCACACCTGCCTGACCCACCACCCAGCGCCGTGGACATCCGGCACTGGTCCGTGGCATCAGGTCCCTCTATTGAACTCCCTTTACCACCGTGTCGCTACTGCCATGTCTATCCGGTGAGTGGCATGGATTCATGGAGCCACATCTCACATGGCTTCATATGGCTGTATACTTCTGGCTTCCCACTGACCTCCGTCTTCTTCCTTTGTCAGTGATGGTTCCTCCCACCAGTCCACCATTATTTTTGCTACGCATGGTTATTTTTCACCGCGGAACGTTCTTGTCCCTCGACTAATAATCAAAAAATTAATTTTGTTCGTCATTATTTTACCATTGATAATAATGTTTCTGTCGAATTCCACTCGTATAATCTTTCCATTAGGGACCTCTGCAGTCGAGCGTGATAGTTAGGTGTAACAGTTCGGGTTACCTCTACATGGCTGTCATATCCTTCCCAGCACTTCCCACCCGATTGCATTCCTGGCCGCTGCACGTAGTCTCCGCACTTTGTCATCATCGTTTGGGTCAAACAGGCCCTTAGGGGACGTTTGCGGGCATCGTAAAACTAGCACTGTGTGCAAAACTTTGTGCTAACTGGGAGTACATACACTACTAGAAAAATAATTTTCCATCCGACATATATACCGGCTAGCATTAGTAGTACCTCGATGGTAACACCAACTGGTACTAAAACATAGATTTTAGTATTAGTTAAGGGGTGTTTGGGAGGGGGGTGCTAAATTTTAGCACCCCCATTTTAGTCACTTTTAGCCCCTAGTGCTCCCAAACACCTAGGCTAAAATGGAGGGGCTAAATTTTAGCCCTCCATAATCCATTAGCCCTCCAAGAGGTGCTAAAATGGACTAAAGGGGCTAAAAGTGGTCCCATTGTCCAAAATTCCTCCCTTTACCCCTCTCTCTCCCTCCTCCCTCTCACTCCTCCCCGCTAGGTCCCGCCGCACGGCACCCCACTGCCTCCGCCTCGCCCGCCGGTCCCGCCACCTCCGCTTCTTCTTCCCGCTTCTTCTTCGCCTCCTCGGGCTCGGTCTCCTCCTCCCCGGAGGTGGCCGCGGCGTGCGCCGCGCCCTCAGCGATGCCGGCGTCGGGCTCGTCGTCAACGGAGACCGGGATGGAGCCCCAGTCGGCGCCGTAGAGAACGGAGGTGGGGCGGACGTGGAGCAGCACGACGGCGTCCCCAGGGCGGAGGTAGTTCTGGACGGCCCACTTGACGGCGAAGGCGGACTCGTCCGAGAGGTCCACCGCGATGCCGATGCGGCGGTGCGGGGAGGACGCCGCGGCCAGCGAGGAGAAGAAGAACCACGGTGAGGTGGGTTGGATCGCCGCCATCGCCTGCGCCGCGGACAGGCGCACCGGCGGCGGCCCGGACGGCAACCTGTCGTCGCCGACGCCGGCAGTCGGGGAGGCCGGGTGGGTCGCCATCGCCGATTCGGCCAGGGGTTGTTCCTCCTCTGGCCTGCGAGATTCCTTCCGGCCGCGGCGGCTCGAACCGAATCGAATCGGGCGGCGGAGGCGGGAGAGCACCAGGGAGGGCCCTGCTCACCCGGGAGGAAGTCTCGGGAGTGGAGCCGCAGCGTCAGGGAGGACGAGGAGGCGTCGGCGCCCTTCTGCGACCGCGGGGATCGCTTGGCTTCGGCTTGTCGGTGGCGGCGGACTGGTGCAGCAAGGCGGCGGCGGCGGCATCAGTGGAGACCGCCAGAGCAGTCCGCCTCGCCACCGCCGCTGCAGCCGGATCCGCGCCGCGCCGGCTCATTCCCTGCCCTGCCGCCGCGTTCCGCCGCCTCCTCGGCGCGCTCGCCGGCGCCGCTGCTGCTAGCCGCTTGCACCCTGCGGCCGCCCGAGAAGCCCCTGCTCAACTCCGACTGAGAGGAAAATGGTGGGAGGGGCAGCACGGCAGGGGCAAAAGGGACATTTTACAGAAGAGGTGCTAAATTTTAGCCCTCTTCCCAAACACCCAAGGTGCTAAAGTTTAGCCCTTTTATTTGAGAGGGCTAAAGTTTAGCCAGGGCTAAATTTTAGCCCCTTCCTCCCAAACAGGACCTTAGTATTGCCACCCGGTACTAATGCTTCTCGAGGCTTTAGTACCGGTTGGTGGTACTAAAAGTAACATTCCGATTTGTCTTACCGCACCAGTAGTAAAGGGTCATCCACAGATTATTTCAAAAATAAAGCATCTCTTATGTACCCAGTATTGTGTAGGTGCGATGGTAACGAGGGTACACACGAGGCAAGAGGTCCAAAGTTTAAGTCCTACGCACTGCACGTGTATATTTCGCGTGAAAAATTACGTGAATTAAGATTTGTCGAAATTTGAAATATATTCTTGACGCAAAACCTTTTAATATCTGTTGGTGTTACCAACAGGTCCTAAATTATCGTTTTATTATCAGGTGAGTGACCCAATACTCGAGGTCAGGACTTCGAGTCCTGGATTCGCACTACTGGCTTCAAAACCGAGATTAAAGGTGGAGTTTGAACCCCGGTATTAATAGGCAGTTTTCAAGTAGCAATCGTGTTTTAGAAAAAAATATGTGAATCGTAAATTACATGTTCTCAATATGCATCACATTTTTCTGTTAAACTACAACTTTTCATCTCTTGTCAATCTGACCTAAGAATATAATTTAGAAAGGTGGTATATGGTGACCTACTTCCTGAACCATCCAATAATGAAACAGTACCACGTGCCGCACGCACTGTGTGGGAAGATGCAGCACCTGTAGCACACAGCGCGGCGAGGCTCTTCATTAGCCTCCTGCCAGCAATCACTCATGGGCTGAAATTAACGCGAACTTGGATTTGTTCTCTGTGCTTGTGATACAATTTATCCCTTTGAGCTAGGGTCTGTGTTCACTTATGCAAACTTTTGTGTCCGTGGTTGTGCTACAATTCAGGCTTTTGAGTGAGGGTCTGGTCTTCACTTTGTAATATGCAAACTTCTGTAACTGGTACCCAACGTCCTTCGCCGACATCACTGGTAAATGAACATATCTCCCCGTTTCTTTAAAAGAAAAAACGGCACATATATAACATTGTTTGAATTGGCCCCTAGGATAATGTTGGCAGGCACATGACATTATGCATGCTGGCTTAAAAAAGAACATGTATAACCGGTACGGGAAATGATTCTCACAGCTGATTGTTCATCTGGCATAGATGACTCTCTAGCTACTATCCATGTCGCTAAATTATTGCCACATGCATAAACGTCAGGGACATGGGTTATTAGAAGTCAGCACGAATGAGGATCTGTAGTAGTTGTATCTCTAGTCATAGATTGGTCAGATTTGGTCAGTTTATTTCTCTGAGTCACTGGCATGTAGTGGAAACTATTATGAATGTAATTCCCTACCTCCAAGAGGCACAAAAAAGTTTCACATCGGATCATATTGAAAGAAACCTGATATACTTCAAAGACATACCTTTGCCTCATGGTACCATGGAAAGTGGAAAGCTTAATCTTAGATGTGTGTCATTCACTGAAATATGTGATCAGTCTGAATTGGCGATCAGAATGGTTTGGACATTCGCAGTCTTAATTCGTCATATATGGAGGGTACCAAATACCGGAGAGCTGCAAACCATTTTGACCAGGACATCACATGTTTTCCTACCTAATTTTTTATAATTTTTTTATTCTAAACCTATTTAATTCGCTCCCACGGGGAGTCGAACTCGAGCCTACTTGATGCTACTCAGGTACTCTATCCACTAGGCTAGAGGCCTTTCATGAGGACATTACATGTTATGGGAGTAATTTCTAATTAGCATTTGGAGATTCTGCATTTCATAACATATCATAAATTGATATTTATTGTGGCAACTTCGTGTTGTTATTGCCAATAATCATCGAAGGAAGCAAGGACAAAAATGAATTATTCGTTATAAGCAAATGAATTGAGGGATATTTGTATCTGTGTACGCTAAAGTAAATGCATGGATCAATGCATAAAAGTAATTAGTGGAGATGAATTCCATATCATAGAGCGCTGACTTGCTTCCTCTTGTGAGGGTGTGTTGCATTCCGAAGTTTGTCATGGAAGCTGGCCTATCAATTTTCATCAACTATTTAGCAAAGAAACAATTGTCTCACCTTACGCACATACGCCCTCGGTCCCACAAAGACTTGTTCGTTTAGCCTTCAAAACTTGTCCCACAAAGAGTATCCATATAATTTTTGGACACTTCAACAAAGGCCTCATAATACCTTCTGGCCCAGTTAACGAATCGATCATTTACTCCAATCATCTCCAACCATCCATGCCCAAGCCAGACTCACTAAATAAAGAAAACTAATAGGTTCGACAATTACTGCAAGCGTGCATGCATAATTAATTCTACTCGGTAATCCATCCGATTAAGAAGAGTTATTAGGAGTACTTTGGACTTGTAGCATTGCTACTATTTTGTCTAAAATTTTATAAACGAACAGCCTTTGTGGGATGGAGGGAGTAGAGTGTACTGTTTGACACATGCCATTTTGTTGCATTCCATACTTTAATTTAACTATACCATTTATTGCGATAAGTGGTGCACCATTGAATACCAACTAAGATCTTGAGTCTCTATCATCCCTACTAATTTTATGGGAGTTTTATGAGCATTAAATTGTATGCCACATCAGCAATTTTGTTGACTTAGCAAGGCATTATGAGAAAGGAGAAGTGAGAGTTTCATCAGATGTGAGAGGGGTTTCATCCCCATGACACTCCTTAGGTACAGTTACCAATTTCTCAGTCTTAGTAACTGTACAACGAAACCGTGGAAACTGACCTAATGTGATTTGTGGAAGGCTTGAGTTCATATAGAGAGATTGAAAAGGTTGAGTACGTTTTATACCAATTTGGGTCAGTTCAAATGTAAATGTAACAGTCGACCCAGAGGTAACAACCGCAAGCGAAGGTCTTCAATTCTCCAGTATTCTTTCCTGTGTCCATTCATTCTTGCGAATTATTTTACCCCTGGCTTCGGACAGATTGCCAAAGGTTTTGGATTATCGCCAATACTTTCTTCACCCCCAATTAAGCGATCAAAAAACTCGACTAGAACTATGGAAAACGTATTTCTTGTGGTCGAGAAGAGAGCAAAACGCGAACAAAAACACCTAATCTGGCACTTACCTTTGTTAGTGAACAGGCCCGCACTAGTCTGCTCTCGTTCATCCATCATTATTAATATGGCGTCCCAGCCTCTCCAAGGTCCAGAAACATAAAGTGCGTGATTGGTGAGGCAGATATGACCCAAATTACAGGCCCGCGAGATGCACCGTCCAACTCCAAATGATTGGTTGCCTGGAAGCAGGTGCAATGAGAGGATGCGGGGCCTGGCTCGTACGTCATGGCTCTGACGCGGAGGTTGGCCCGGGCATTTAGGGCAACCAATCAGACCCAAAGCCACACAACGGACAACCTTAATGCACCGACGCTTTCACAACCTCCTCTGAAGCACTCAGACACACAGGCGTCGTCATTCATCGTGGTCTGCTGGTGCCCGGTGCTGGATCGACCTTCCACTAGTCAAGTCACTACGCAAGTTGTGAATGGGGTCATGGATAAGCTTATTGCACAACGAGGAAAAGATGTATCTTGATTCTTCATCGAGTAACCCCCTAAATACCACCCCTGATTTGCTGATTATGAGCTGCTAGCTCTAGATATGATAGACCTACTTGAAGAGCCACGGTCTATGGAGTAATCACTAAACCAGGTAATTCCAGGTGAATTCATGCATGTTCCATATATATATGGTCCTGGTACGTTATGGCTCTGAGGACTCCAATTATGGCCCCAACAACGTGAGGTGGACAAAGGGAGATTTTAAGAAAGGCGCTAAGAAGCAGCCGGTGAACAAGGTGTCAAAGAAGTAGCCCAAGACCTTCGGCAATGCATGGGCAGTGAGAACCCAAAATTCAAGTATGGGGAAGGCCATGTATCAACTTGCATAATTTCTACATGCAAACATGTATAGGACCATTGGCTACATCTCTTTGACTAATTCGAGTACAATCATCATAACTTCTATCAAAAAAGGCTACTTCCTTGTGGCACATGATTTACAAAATGATGAAAAAGGAGTCTTTCGAATTTTTTTTGGAGCCTTAATATATTTGGATTGTGACTAAACTATTGACTAACAGTTCTAGAGCGGACTACCTAATGGGCCGGGCGCCCACAAGATGTGTGGTCACTATATCTTTGTGGCTGTTGCATGCCCTCAGGTGGAACTTGCTGTGGTACCTCTACTCGGCAAGATCCGCAAGAGAAGATGGCAGTGGCATAGGTGGATGTACGAAACATGGTCCCATTAGACTATAGTTTGTGATTTTGGTGATTGAGTAACAACATATGGGATTCATGGTTTGTCTAGCATACACACCTTGTAGGTTTTATAGGTCGCAAGAATGCAAACCAAACCATGGTAAGATCCAAATCGCGGTGTTCAAGTGTCCAACTCCAAACAATGGTATCTACGGTTATTCTGCGGTATTCAAGTGTCTAAATGACAAAGAATATCCAGAGAATCCAAACAACGGTATTCAAAACAAAAAACGCATAACACCGGATGATACGACAGTGCACCGGACGAAGCAATGGAGTAAGCATTGGAGCAATTGGTACAACATGTAGAAGGGCACCGAATGATCCAATGGGTATCGGACAAAAGGCATCGGATCAACCGGTGGCTACAGTAGCGGTTGTACATGAACAAGACCACTGGATGTTCTGATGGCCTACTTTTTGTGAGCGTCGGATGAATCGGTGACGAGGAGGCACGGAGGAATGAAGCACCGGATGTTCCGACACCCTTGTGCATGTGACTATCGGACTAAGCACATTTTACTTTAAAATCATCCAGAGAATTTTTGGCAAAAACTCATCAGCACCAGATGATCCGATGGTACCATCGGACAAAGAGTCGGATGATCCGATGGCCATTGGATGAAGCATCGGAGCAATTTTGGGCAAGGGGTCCAATGGCTATATGCCTTAGCAGGGGGCTCCGGATGATCTGATGCCTACCCCAAGTGATCATCCGGTCATCTGATGCTCACTATTTTTACTATCCATTGGAGCAACGATACTTTGAGGTCCATGGGCTATTTATACCCCCTCTACTCACCCATTTAGAGTTGTTGTGTGCACAAGTTCATTCAAGATCAACACTCAGTCAAGAACATATTTATGCTACCAAAAGTGCAAAAGTGATAATCCAAGGCTTAGCATGAGCTTGGAAGGGTGAGTGAGTGCAAGGAGTTGTTACATTGTGACTAATTCAAGGAGTGAACCACCATTCCAAACTTGGTGCGCCGGCACCTTAAGGCCTTGGTGGCTCGCCAAGAAGTCTTCGACTCTCCAGCTTTACGTGGAGCGGTGACAATGACTGTGTACGGGGGGACGAGGAGACCCCTTCCTTTGTGGAGAAGCTCCATAGTAGAGACGATGTCAAGATGACCGAATAGAGGGAGTGGTTGGCCTTGCCTTCATGGCATTCATCTCATCCAGCTTGGTGAGAGCCTTTGTGGCGAGACCAAGACATTTATCGAGAGAGACTTGGTAACCGAGAGCATATTCTTGGTGGAGCTCTGTTGGTATAATTAACGAATGCGAATAAATCCGCAAGAGCACGGATACCGTTGTAGCTTTCAGCTTAGAGTATTCCAAGGGTATCGAATCCAAGGGAATGTGTGTGTACTAACTCCTAGTTTAGTCGGTCCAAGGATATACCAAGATAGGTGGCGAGGATAGATAGAATTCCTAAAGATAGCTCTATAGGTGAATTAAAGGTCGATACCCCGTTCCTAAATAGAAACACGCCCGACATTGCTCTGAGCGTTGTTGTAGCGTGCAGTGTGCTGAGCAGGGCGCTTGTTTGTGGTGTTGATCCAGGCGTACGTGGTGGTTATATTGCTAGGAGCGTTCCTGACTGCCGGCTTGACTGCCGCAGCGTCAATAATAACCTAGTAAAACTCCAATGATTATAGGTGATGGGAGAGTGCAAGTTAAATATTCTACTGCCCGACCCCAATGGCACAAGTTGCTTGTGCACTAAACAACCTATTGCTTTTGACTTGATTTTTACCTTAGCTTTGATTAAGGACTATACTACCGCATGTCTGTGCACGCGTTTACCCCCCAAGACGCACACTTTCCTCATTACCTTATTCGTAACACGAATAAGGTACGGAGGTACGACCGGTTTTCTTTGCTCCACTAACATGACCGGTTTTCTCCCTCTCCAGCGTGTCCCCCTCCATTCACCGATGGCTACGGAGGCACGCCACTACCCTCTGCCACCAACACGTGAACAGGCATGGATGTACAGCCGCCGTGACTGTCTCCATCGCTGGTCCCATGACCTCCCTAGCTACTTCTTTATAGCAGTAGCAGGAGACCACGACAAACCCAAAGCCATGAACCCTAACACCGATCTTTATCTCTGACTTTGCTTCGTTTGTTCCTGCCCTCTTTATTTTTCAGAGATCATTGTTTGAGCATTTGAGCCAACCAAGGTAAGGCAAGGAAGGTGAAAACACGACATATCTACCTATACTATTAGAGTGAAAGTTTGAGATACAGTCTCACTCAGAGTTAACCACTTATACCCCTTAGGCCCCGTATGCCAAAGCTTCCAGAGCTTATTCTCTACTGAATCTAGTAAGAGCTCTGCCAAACAGTTTTTCAGAGATAAGTGATTCTCTACTGATTCTGTAAAGTGATTCTCTAAAATAAACTAAGAGCCTGGGAGCTGAAAAAAGTAGCTTCTCCAGATTCTGTGAAGTGATTCTCCATCCTAATTTTAAGAGTTTATGCTATAGAATTAAAGAGAATCAGTTTCAACAATAGAATCACTTCTCTCTTAGATCAACTCCCATAGAGAATCAGAATCAAATGAAGCTCTACCAAACATGTTGTGGTAGAACCGCCAAATTAAAACTCTAATTAAGCATAATGGCCATCATTTGAACACATCAGGCACATTAACTTAATGGTTTAATTTGATAGCACGCATTTACAAATATGTCAATCGAAACAAACACCAGAAGTCTCATGTGAAGGTGAGCACAGATAGTACATACATGACGAAGTTCATACACATACAATTACAAACCAGAATGTGGTACACTAAGTTTTACAAGCCGAGTTCGAATACATAAATAGCTATAGAGTTCAACTGGAATTAACACAATTTTGCCATTATTTAAAAACCGAAACTACGATACGACGAAGCGTGAATGGTAGATCACACACTTCAGCCCACAAGTGTGCAATCTGAGGTCAACAAGTGACTAAGCATCCGGTCCAGCGACTTCCCAACCATCGGCATCACGGCGAATAAGCTTAGCGCAACAAGGATAGAAATCTATATCATCAGGACTTGAAATAAATTGAGCAACAAACCTTGAGCAACTAGTACTCAGCAAGGCTTACTCGACTAGTGGTATATACTTAGCCAACTCCTAGCATGCAAGGATTTTGGCTCAGGAGTTTGTTTTGCCAAAAAGCTACTAAGGGTGGATCCTTACTTTCAATGTTTTAGCCAAGTTAAAGTGAGAGTAACTATTTTCTATGTTTGCATAAAAACAACCATTCAGTGTGGAAAAATAATTGATTAAGCAAACAACAATTTATCATCATTCCCTTTTCAATTCTTTATAATGATGAGACAGAGAGATCAAGGTTCTCTTATTCGAGAGATGCAGCGAAAAACCTAACCACATGACATATGCATGCCCCGTCGAGCCACATGTGGCAACCGTTCCCATCTCCACCATCGAAAGTCTGAACTACCCCGCCAGCACTACTCAGCCGAGCCCTACGAGAGACCACAAAAAAAGAATACATACCCAATTCTCCTCGGCCACTCGACTTGCCCTAGAGGGCGGGTAGGAGTTCAAACTCTGGAGCAAATCAAGTACTACGTTTGCCAGTTTCAACTACCTCCTACTCCTAGCATGTGATTAGTACTGTTCAAACTTGATCAACTGTGCCACAATGAACAGGCCTTAATTGACACAGGTGGATCTACACATTCAATCCATACCTCATATCTTCAACCAAAACTCATCTTCGCCTGGTCTCGATTTTACCATTTGAGCCATTTTCCACAATTAAACATAAGTACTATGTGCCCTATATCTCGCGAGTGACAGGCAATTACTCGACTTCTACCGAACTTAATTAAGCATAGCAGAGCTAACGGCCTACACATACTAGTATAACCATGGCAACCTATGGATCATGCATCTATGGTTTCATCCAACTCCTAGAAACGTAAATGCACAATACATAATTAAACATTAATTGCATAAATTAAAATAGGGTCATGCTCTGGGGCTTGCCTTCTTGCTGCTCAGCGATCTACTCTTCCGGACCTTGGGCCGGGTCTTGCTGCTCCTTTAGTGTCCCCTACAGCTCTGGTGCTTCCTGCTCCTCCTACTCGTATACCACGTCGCTAGCTGCGTTTTCTAGATGAATGCACATGCGATGCAAGATTAAAAGATGCACATACTCACATATAACAAAGAGCAGTTATTTATCGCGCATAATGATTAACAAACTATGCAAGGAACCGCTGGGATACTACTATGATGAGGTTCAGATATTAACTTTACTTTGCTCCGAAGTACTTCACAAAACAACTTATGTAATGTAACACAAAAATATACTACCATTTTCATAAAGAAAAAAAATACTAACTAGTGGTCCATTATGTTTCAAAATGAATTAAATAGAGATGATCATTCTTATAATCACTCTCAGAGATAAAAATGAGTTGCTAACATTTACAAGTTGCAAAGTAACCATTACAGGAATTAAAATATCTTAAAACACTTCTAACATGTTTTATTTTTATTGAGATTAATATAGCTAGGAATAAGGAAATTCATTAAACTAAATTGTAGATACAACCTGGTGATGAACAAGTAATAAACTGATAAAACCATTGACAAAATATTTTACAGAAATTTATTATGATTTTTTGGTAAACACAATTATTTGTGTACAATAAACTATTTTATTTATGTTCTGAATTTTACTAAGTGTAGAATAGCTATCACTGGATCTAACATTCTTCATACGTGATGAAGATCATAACAATCTCAACTAAAGTGGTTTCATAATTTTATCATTTTTCTACAAATTATTATGCAATTAGCAAGATTCATATAGCAAACAAAAGATAGCTCCAAAACAGAACGACAACCACAAATATCACATATATAAGTTACAGATCTGAAACCTACATGACTCAAGGAAGCTAACAAAATTAGTTTCACAATTTTTGGAGAAACCTATAATTTACTAAGCATTTAACAAGTATAGCACAAGATAATTTATAGAACTAAAAATACAACAGATACATGCACACACTCATTCGTGGGTGAAACTAGACTTTACCAGAGAACCAACAAAATTTAGTTTTTATTTTTATCATTTTTATACGATTTTATACACATTTCTATATTTTCAGCCGGTTTAAAAGATAAGTAAACAAAACCAGGTTTACGTTAAGGTTCCTGGAAACATCTTTCCTTAACAGATCTACCCTTCCTTCTTAACTAGCCCCCTGATCTTTTGCATAGCCCCCTGAAACAAAACCCACCTAACATATAAACCCAAAGTTTTGAGCATAACCCCCTGCAGTTCTTTTCTCCTCACAACCATGCTCCTCCCTCCATCTTTTTCCTCTGGCTCACCCGTGCGGCCACGGCGAGGGGCGGCGGCGCGGCTACGCCGACGCGGGGGCTTCCCCTCCCACCTCTTTGACTACCCCATATGATTCCCTACACCTAAGCGCACCTCCTCCCTCTCCTATCTCCACGAAAACCAACCCTAGACCTACCCGTGCGAGTAGCGGCGCACGGCCGGCGGCGAGCACAAAATCGAGCGCGGAAAGTTGTCTAATATGGCACAAGAGCGAGAGCACGAGCACCAGGACCTCACCATGGTTCTTTTTGTGTAGTTTTTTTAGCACGAGGAAGGATGGAGGGTGGTTGTCGACGTGACGATGTGTGGGTGGCCGGTGGTGGCTCGCGGCACATGGCGGGCGGGGAAACCTCAATCCCCGACCGCAGGAACCATAGACAGCGGTAATGAGCGGATGAGGGTGGAGCTGGGGAAGTGAGGAAGCTGTGGGTGGAGGTGATTTGATTTTGGTGGAGGGGGTGGGGAGGATTTGGCCGGCAGGCGGATGGTGGTTGAGCTCGGCTCTCCCCTGCTTGCTCTACCGAAAGAAGAAGAAGAACGAACAAAATGGGAGAGAGAGAGAGGAGGCCGGCGACCAGGGGAGGAGATCGGGCCGCGGGGTCGCCGTCCGTGCTCTGCGGAGCAGTGGGCGAGGACGGCGCGAAGTGCACGACTTCAAGTACTTAAACACATGCAAAAGTGCACCACTTCAAGTATTTAAACATGAATTGATTCAGACGTGACTTTTTATTTGTTTTTTCACTTGCAAAACAGCTCAAGCCCTTGTTGCACTTAGCTTTCAATTCACGTACCAACACCACACGAGTGAAAGCATTAACCAACTTCATTAAGCACAATTTTGCACTCAAAAAAGATGCTAATTACTCGAGCCCTGTAGATGAATAACACTAATAAAATGTCTAAACACTAGAGGTGTTACACAGGCCCTTGTAATGGACCCATAGTATGTTAACAGAATAGCGTGTAAATTAAATCATGGTTGTTAACCAACCTTTTGTAACATGTGCGATACTTTGGCTGGATAGGATAGAGTTTGCTATTCCAGGCTGTTGTAATCTTTATTTGTGTCGTATTTTTTCACACACGCTGGAATAATCGTGTACCTTATTTTTTTCCGGCGTCGTGCGTTTCTAAACATATGAGAAACCACTAGGAGAGTTCAGAATTATAGAAAATCAATTTGTTTTTACACGTCGTTGACACTGTGAGAGCGTGAGAGATATCATAGCAGCCCTGGGAAGAATGCCACTCCTCCTATCTGCTCTTCTTATCTCAGAAGAAAGCTAGCAGAGCTCAATGCAACCGATGAAAAGATGACAAGAAGCAGGTCTGGGCCTGAGAAATATGCTTGGCATCAAACTGTAAGGTAGTATTAGTTTTGTTGATTAGAGAGGTGTGGCGCCCTGTCTGTGTCTACACATATTGCAGAATGCGAGCGATGGGCTATATATTGGCCACATTTCTATGACGCGCGCAGTGACCAAAGAACATGTCGTCAAATACTTGGGACAAACGAAGAGGAGTACATACCCACAGATGGAACAATAACATACTGACTTGAACACACGCAGAAATTCAGTGATCACACACTTCACGGCCATGTGCGATACGAGCACTTGGACACACACCCACGCTACGAGTCAATTTGCCGGACCGCCGGTGGCGTCGACGACCTTGAAGTGCATGCATATGTGGTCGACGACCTTGAGTCAATTTGCTCCGGGTTCTTGACGACGATGTTGTGCATGTGGTCAGCGCCGACGCTGGCGAAGTCAGCGGGCAGCGAGATGAGCTCAGCGCTGTCACCGCGGCGGAACAGCAGGAGGGAGGTGTCGCCCGGATCGTCGCCGCAGCGCTCCCAGCCGAGCTCCAGCAGCCGCCGCTAGCGCTTTAGGGCCTCGTGCGACGCCATGCACCGTCTCGCTCGCTGGCGCGTACACCAGCGCCTTCTTGTTGCTCGGGCCCGCTGCCACACCAGGCTCCTCCGGCGGGAGACTCCTCAGCACCCCGTTCTTGAACACCCACACGCCCGACATCTTCGCTGTTTTGCTTTCGATGATGTCGGGCGTGGTGGTGAGGTGCTTATATAGGCGAGGGCGTGGTGGAGTGGAGCTTGCTTATGATATAAAAGTGCAGCTGCCTTTGTGCAGCGTGAATGATAACATCGTAAAACTCCAAGGAGTAGGTGATGGGGACGGCAAATATTACGCTGCTCGACGGCACAATTATTGGCGCGCACTAAACAATCTCCTGCGGGATTGCTTTTTACCTTCTCCTTTCTGAAGGACTAACAACCACGTGTATCATCGCGCACGCGTTTAACCACCCATCACGTACGATCTACGCTCATGGTTACCACACCCATCGTTCAGCCGCCTCTTCTCTTTTTGGCGCAAACTACACGCCTGCATACTACAAAAATTAAAACAACAGTTAGCCATTAAAAAAAAGAAAGGAATAACTAAAATGATTTATAATTTGTAATAATTACAGAGACATACGTGCCTTCTATTGAAGAAATAAAAGCTAAAAAACCAACGCAAACAATTACCAGAACGGAGCCTACTACTCCATTTCTAGAAGGGGCGCGGAGCAGACCGGCCGGCGAGTTGCTGGTTGCAGTGTCGGATAGATCCTGTCGTCTTCAGGTTAGATGGTCACATGTACTACATGACTCTAAGACTACTTGTTCACAGATAATTATGGGATATTCAGGTCCTGTTTGTTTGAGCTTTCTGATAGCTTCTCAGCATGAAAAATCAGAAGTTCAAATAAACAGCCTTCCGGAAAGTAGGAAGCTTGGAAAAACTGAGTTTACATGGATAGCTGGATAGCTGAAAATGTCATTTTTATGAGATTTTCGTAACTGTTTGGACAAAAAGGTAAACACATCTTATAAACACTAGTGTTGCTTTTTCAGAAGAAAAAATCAGCAGCAACTTTTCAGAAAAGCTCAAAAGCTGCAGCTTAAACAAACATACCTCATGCGTGTCGTAGAATTAGCTTCATCGTCTCTGTTCATCAGCCCCGGAACTGAAGTACCAGCGAGTGAAATTTGGGGCAGATTTTTCGTCAGCCACCTTTCATGGGCTGCCTCTTCTTTTCCCCCGGCTGTACATTCAGCCTAGAAGCACGCAGATACTGCATTACAAGCAAACATCCATCGATCAATCCTTTTCTTTTTGTTTATCACGAGTGTCAGGCTCCTATCAGCGGTCAGCTAGGACTTGTTGATGTTAGGTTCTCTGAGGTGCCACATGCATCAATCCTACGCGTCTTCCTAATCTCTCCCACTTGTCATTGACTCTTGACGCCATGGACGAACCTGATAATTCTCGGCAGGTTACCAGAGGTCCGTTATCTTCATCTGCTCACATGCATGGCACACAGCCACAATAAGCAGCTCATTTCATATTTGTAATGGAGAAGACGAAATCGACACAACCCTCTAGTTCGGACGATGAAACGAAGGGCGCCACTAGTAGCAAAGGAGCAGCACCGATCATCACGCCACGCGTCCACCAAGTGCTCAAGTTTAGCATCTACGCAGATGCTTTGAAGTACCAACATAGTATAGACATAGGTCCTCACATACACGTACGCACACTCGCCCTTACGAACACACGCATGCAATCCTACCCCTATGAGCACCTTCAAAAGACTGAGCCGGTAAATCCTTGAGATTGACGAAGTCACCACTGGCACCTCGCTATCGACGGGAACGTCGCCTACCACTAAAAGAATAGCGCCGGTTAAATCCTAATATTAATCTAGGAAAATGTGAGTACCAGTACCAAGTCGAGGACTCGAACCCTGGTGGATAGGTTCCACCATAAAAAAAACCTTACCAGCTAAGCTACGCTCACTTCACAAGTACCAACATCGTTTCTACGACAATATTACTGTAACTTGGAACATCAGGACCTCTATCAAGAAGGCTACTTTTATATAGAGTTCAATAACTTATGTAATCTCTTCAATCTCGTTTCCTTATATTTTCTTAATTACTTCTATCAAACTTGTTTCAGTGCTTCACATTGTAATTTGTAAGTTCACTATAAGAGAACTGACTTTAGATCCCACCCCCTTTAGTCTCGATTTAATTTCGGCCCGGGAGAAAAGGGGGTGCGCTAGAATTTACTCTCGATTGTTATTTGCAATCGGGACTAAAGGGGGTCCATACTCGATGAGATTGAACGCGTTTTTTTACGCCACGCAGCTATCCTTGTGTCCTGTGTAACACTGTAGTCTCAACCGTTTGCAACTAAAATCCGACGCTTAGCTGCTAAGGCACATGGAAGACAACTGAAGAAGATGCAGTGAAACAAAAAAAAAAAGGAAAGTAAAGAAGGTGCGCACGTCGATGTGCATTCGGGTATAAACTCACTACCGGAAAGCAGCCTTCGTTCCCTGGATGGCTAGAAACTGTCAGGAGTGCACCTTAGCTTGCTTATGTTCCAGGTGTGTTTTGCTGCTAGCGCAGCCACTATATCTACTAACCGTCCTAAAAGCACCAAATGAAGTTTTAGACGAACTAGACAAAATAAGAAAACGATTCATCTGGGCAGGAGACACAACGCTTACAGGCGGCAAATGCAAGGTTAATTGGATTAAATCCTACTTACCAAAAGAAAATGGGGGGTTAGGAGTACTAAACCTACACAAATTCGCTAGAGCATTGAGACTGCGCTGGATATGGCACGAGTGGGAATCACCGCAGAAAACATGGATTGGAACGGAGATACCATGTGACGAATCCGATCAACGATTATTCGCGGCTTGCACAACGAATGGACACAAAACGAGCTTCTGGCATTCCACCTGGGGGCAAGGAACTCGACCAAAGGACATTGCGCCCAACATATATATGCTATCCAGGGGAAAGCATAAAAAACTAGCAGAAGCTTTATACAACAATAGCTGGGTGACGGACATAAACTTCCATGAAGGACTGACAATACAACACCTCCAAGAATTTGTAGCACTATGGAGTCTAGCAGCACTGGTGAGGCCACAAATGCAAACGCAACAGGAAGACACAATTCAATGGAAATTGACATCTAACGGAAAATACTCAGCGGCATCAGCATACAAAGCGCAGTTCCTGGGATCCACTTATGCGCCACACTACAAAACAATATGGCACTGCTGGGCGCCACCGAAATGCAAGTTCTTCGCATGGCTGATTCTCCAAAATCGTATATGGACGGCTAATCGACTTGCGCGATGAGGATGGCCTCACTCCCCTACATGCCCCTTATGCTGTATACAACAAGAAACAGCGCATCATCTAGTGGCTCAATGTAGATACACCAAGCGAATATGGAGCCTCGTGGCCATCTGGACATCTCAACCAAGCATACAACCCTCGGAATGGCCCCCAACCGAAACCGCTCTGGAATGGTGGATGAATATGACTACAAGGACCGAAGCGCCTAGAAAGGGCACATGTTCTGTGACGCTGCTGCTAATATGGGAAATCTGGAAGGAGCGAAATAGGCGAATTTTCAACCATCAAGAGATGGCAACAACCTCTCTGCTCGCCAAAGTAAAGGAGGAAGCAGTCACATGGATCTTAGCAGGGGCAAAAGCTTTAGCGACCTTTTTATCTAGAGAGTAATCATGTAAGCGTACCATAATATGAAACACTACTGTAATAACCTACTCTATCAATGAAATAGGCACCGTCTCGTGCCCATTCGTTCAAAAAAAAAGGTGTGTTTTGCTGCTTTGTTCGTGGAGAGCTCCTTTCATGATTTTGCACGGCAACCAATGCAAGAGTTACATCTCCTAGCTATTTCCCGGTTCTAAATTATTGGTCATTTTAATATTTTAATATTATCCTTAGGTAAATTTTTCAAAATTTGAGCAACTTTATATAATGGTATATTAACATCTGCAATACCACGAAACTAGTTTTATATCGTAAATATTTGTATATTTTTCTATAAATCTGATCAAAACTAGAGAAATTTGATTTCGGCCGATCAGGACAATGAATGAGCGAACAACACCAAATCATCAAGCCGTTTTAGATCCAAACATAATCAGTTTTTTTGTTTTTTTTTTGCCAAACCAGAGTTTTGCCAGGTATACGACTCAGTAGGGTAGTGATCATAACGTTTGAGTTGTCATGTACAAGAGGGACTATACCGTATCCATGAGTACAGCATGGGTCAAACGGAAGGTACAGTGACTGTCAGCTCGGAAGAAAGCAACCCATATATTTGTGCGTAAATGCTCCTCGTGGCTCATGTGCCCACCTTCTTTTCGATATGTGTTGCTGCGTTCTGCTAAAGCCCATATATATGGGCTGCTTTGAGTAGATTTCTGTGTGCGTACCCGATACTAAAGTCCCTGTTTTTTTTTTTTTTTGAAAAGCACAACTGCATTAAACATCACCTCTAGGCAAATCGCCTAAAACAAGTTCTCTTACAAACTCTGGGGCTTGACTCCAACACAGAGCAGAGTCAGAGGCCAACATGCCTGCTCCATAGGTTGCTAAACAATCAGCTACTTTATTACAGGATCTATTACAAAGCGAGACAATACAAGATGAAAACTCTGTTTGCATAAGGTCATGGATCTGACGTCCTAAGCATCCAATGGCACTCCTATCAATTCCTATGGAGCAAAGAGCTGATGCCAGGGACAGAAGCATCCATCTCCAACATGATATGTGTCATTCCAAGTTGAGCAGCCTGCTGAATAGCCATGAATGCTGCTACTGCTTCAGTCTGTATAGCTGATGCAGCTCGCATAATTTTACCAGCCCTGCCAGCAACACCTCACCTTTTCTGTCCCTCGCAACAAAACCCCAACCTCCAGTTCTAGTATTTTGATCATATGCACCATCAGTATTGATCTTGTAGAAGTTTTCAGGAGGAGGAGGCTTCCATGATTGAATGATAGGAAGTCCTTGTTAGCCTTGTGCCGGGCAGAAAAGGGGAATGGTAACTTTATCTCTTTCTATATTTGTTATGTTATCTACGTTATCGCTTTCTTGAGGAAATGCCATCTTGGCAACTTTATTTGTTATTGATAGTTACATCAACTGCAAATATGCTATGAAATTAAGAATAATCTCCGGAGATCATTAACCTGATTACATGAATCTTTATGAAGAAAACAAAATCTGGCCTATAGTGATCACAGTTGCTATGAGCCTATGCTTAACTACAAAGGAAAACACTATTCGCGGCTTCATAGCTTTCTTTCTAATATACATAACGAATTCCTCAGCCAGAGTTGTCACACAGACCATAGACGAAAGTGCAGTACTGATCAACAGATGCCAATCAGAAGCATAGAAAATACCAAGGAATGATAGAGGCGCCTAATAAAATAAGCAAACTGTTGAGGTCGGTTTTTGACACGTGTTAGCGTCAGCATCAAAAGGAAAAGAAAGCGGCTGATGCGACTAAACAAGAAGCCATGGCTAGAGAAATCGGTCGGTAAAGCTACAGTGGTTCGGCCAATTAGCCAATGAGATCGATGGAGTTTGGCCGATTGGAAGCCAGAACAGCTCGACCGACGCGTTGATATTAGCCTAAATGGGCCGAGGTGGTAGTGAGGTGAAGATTGGCCCGTAGAGGCTTGGATGGTGTCCGACTCCAGTATGAGTTGTATCTATGTGTAAATATTTGTTACTTTAAATAGAAATAGAACATTGAGTCGTAGTCGATTAGGAAACGAGTTGTAACAGGGTATAAACAGGTGTCTCGTGAGGCTGGAAAAGATCATCAAATAATATCAATACAAATCTACTTTTTCACGTAACTTTACTTTCAAGTTGGCGACTTCACCAAACTCTTTTTCTTTTCACGAGTTCGTGCGAGTTGGCAGGGCTGCATCAACTTGATCTTCGGTCAATTTGTAAGTTCCGCGTTTCGAGTAATGTGTAAACTTTGACTTCGGGTGTATCGCTGTCGTCTCGTTTAGATTTATTCACCACTAATCGATATTTGCTAGAATTATAGGTTTTGCGTGTTATTTTAGTTTTTATCACCAGTTATCTAGCTTGAGGCATGAACTATCGGCTATATCAATACATTACTTATTATCATACAGCCGATTAGATCTATTTCAGGTGTTGTCTCTGTAGCATTGTTTAGGTTACTCCAGCAGTCCCCTTTACATTTGCTACGTGATTATCGGCTGCTTCATAGCCGGTCATCCTTACATTACATTGGCAAATCCGCTGATACGTTTTTTAGAGTAGATCAGAACTCCAGCTGATCGAATCTTTGAAATCTGACATCTGTCCTTCCTTATCAATCAACAGGTCAGATTGATTGGCACGTCGTGCGAACCGTACCAGGGTGATAACCCGAACAGGAGTTAAGCAGATTTTCTCAGGTCGTGTGTTCAATGCAAAGAGTTGGGTCCACTGTTCAAAGCAAGAGTTAGGGTACCCCTTAGACGTTTATCATTTGCAAGTGTCGATTTTGTACTCTCTTTCTCTTCCCTCTAATTTATATAAGTATCTTGTAATCTTTTACAGTCTGTTGTTTAATATGTAACATTGAAGCGCACTGTGGGGAACTCTTCCCCACAGTTTTACTCAAAAAAAGAAATACAGCGTTAATTGAAGCGCCACCTGATTTTTTTTTCATCTTCTTTTCTTTCAACTTTCCTCTTAATTAGCATACAGAGGAAAGGAAACAAAATTCAGGTGTTAATTAATGACCTCAATTCATTCTGGATTTACATTTAACATTAGAGTTTCAGTGTTTTTTCTCTGTAATTTTTAAATTGATTTGGTATAACCAAAAAAAGTGGGTGTTGAACTTCATCAAGATAGCTAAACACCTAAAAATATACTTGAATTTTTGTAACAGAAAGGTTCGTGCATGCTACAAAACTCGGATGTAGCTAGTAGAAGGCAATACCAGGGTATGATACACTAGTAGAGAATTGGCTTTCGATGCGCCCCCTTTTATCCCGGTTTAAAGTTGGTCCGGGACAAAAGGGGGTACGCCACGGTAGGCAAAAATGGAGGGGAGAGTTAGTCCCGGTTGGTAATTGCAACTGGGACTAAAGGCCCCCCTTTAGTCCCGGTTGCAATGGCTAGTCGCGGGCTGTCGGTGGAGGCACCATTTTATCCCGGTTCGGTTGGAACCACAAAAAGTTTAGTCCCGGTTGGAGCTTCCAACCGGGATAAAAGGGTGTCCCTTTTGTCCCGGTTGGAGCTTCCAATCGGGACTAAACCTTCAACCGGGACAAAAGGTGTTCCTTTTTGTCTCAGTTGGAGTTTTTAACCGGGATAAAAACTCATCCCCATTATATACCAAGACAGAGGACTTTCTTCCTCCTCTAGCCCGAGCTAGTCCAGCACATTGATAGAGAGAGCTGAGCTTCACCTACTCTCCGGTGGTGCCGAAGCAAGGGAGGTGCTGCCCGAAGTTTTTTCTCTCATTTTCGTGGGAATTTCACTCAGCCGACACAAGTGTTGTGAAGGTTTTGCTACTTCATCCTCGTGTTATGCTTTGATTTATGCTTTGGAGATGGAAAGATTATTTGCTAGAATGTGATGAAGTAGAAAATGGAGAGGTATTTTGAGCTAGAATGTGAGGGAGATTGATGTGTCATATATAGTATGCATTCTTGCAGTGGTTTAAGAATGATGCTACCTTATCTAGACGGTTTATCTTATCAAATTCAATATGGTTTTTCAAATCCATACTTGTTGAACTTGCATACCGTGTTCATCTCTGCGATGATGTTCTCCGCCGAGCAGCAACGTATGTCAAGAAGGAGGTTCGATTCTACGAGAAAGAGTGGATACGGACATCGTCACCGTGTCCCCTTTTCCGTAGCATCTAACCTCTTTCATGACGAAGTGCGGTGCCGCCCAGTTGAGAACATGCTCGCGAGATGATCACAGTCTTCAAGTTCAACAACTTCTACAGTGGTAAGGAAAGAATTTTTGTACATAGATAACTTCTGCTACTTGTTGAACTTATCAAATTCAATAAGGTTTTTCAAATCCATACTTGTTGAACTTGCATACCGTGGTCATCTCGCAGAGGATGTTCTCCGCCGAGCAGCAACGTATGTCAAGAAGGAGGTTCGATTCTACGAGAAAGAGTGGATACGGACATCATGACCGTGTTCTCTTTTCCATAGCATCTAACCTCTTTCATGACGAAGTGCCGGTCCTTGAGAAGGACAAGTTGAATGGAACAAACTAGTCGGATCGAATCCGTAACCTGAGAATTGTTCTCAGGGCCGATAAAAAGGAAGATGTTCTAGACACCCCACTACCACCAGTACCTGCTGATGATGCATTTGCTGCTGTTAAGGCTGCTTACAAGAAGGCATTTGATGCTAATCTTGAGGTAAGCTGCCTTATGCTTGCTTGCATGGAACCCGAGCTGCAGATGCAGTTCGAAACAAATCATGAGGCACATGATATGATCATGGTGCTCAAGGACATGTTCCAGACACAGGCTAGGACTGAAAGGTTCAATGTGTCCAAAGCCTTTCTGGAGTGCAAGGTAGCAGAAGGCGCAGCAGTAGGACCACATGTAATCAAGATGGTTGGTTACACTCAGCGATTGGAGAAGCTGGGCTTCCCAATGGGCAAAGAGTTGGCCACTAACTTCATTCTTTCATCTCTTCCGCCTAGCTATGGAGTTGAATAATTGTTATTTCGTTCCTAGTTTAAGTCGAAACATTTTGTCTCCTTCATGCTTGATGAAGGATGGTTATTCATTTGCGAGTGAAAACAATGGTTGTGTGATCTCTAAGAATGATATGTTTATGGCTTTTGCACCCATTGTGAATGGATTATTTGTTTTAAATCATGATGGTTCACCTGTTTGTAACGTAAGTGCTAAAAGGCCTCGGCCTAATGATTTGAGTCCTACCTACTTGTGGCATTGTTGTTTGGGTCATATAAGTGAAAAGTGCATGAAGAAGCTCCATTCTGATGGACTTCTAATCGTTTGATTTTGAATCATACGATATATGTGAGGCTTGCTTGCTAGGCAAGATGACCAAGACGCCTTTCACAGGATTTCCTGAGAGAGCAATAGACTTGTTGGAACTCGTACATAGTGATGTATGCGGACCAATGAGCACGACGGCTAGAGGAGGATTCCAATACTTCATAACTTTCACTGATGATTTTAGTAGATATGGCTATGTCTACTTGATGAGGCACAAGTCTGAAACCTTTGAAAAGTTAAAGAAATTTCAGAATGAAGTTGAAAATCAGCGTGGCAAGAAAATTAAGGCCTTACGATCTGATCGTGGAGGCGAGTATTTGAGCCACGAGTTTAGCAATCATCTAAAGAGTTGCGGAATTGTTCCACAACTTATGCCGCCTGGAACACCTCAGAGAAACGGTGTATCCGAGCGATGTAATTGAACTTTTTTAGACATGGTTCGATCAATGATGAGCCAGTCGGACCTACTATTGTCATTTTGGGGATACGCTCTAGAAACAGCAACTTTCACACTTAATAGGGTACCATCTAAATCCGTAGTTAAGACACCATATGAGATGTGGACTGGAAAAGTTCCCAGTTTGTCTTTTCTAAAGATTTGGGGATGTGAAGTGTTTGTCAAGTGACTTCAGTCAGACAAGATCACACCTAAGTTGGATAAGTGCATTTTCGTGGGATATCCAAAGGAAACTTTGGGATATTATTTCTACAACCGTTAGAGGGCAAAGTGTTTGTCGCTCGGAACGGGGTTTTCCTAGAGAAAGAATTTCTCAAAGGAGAAAAGAGTGGAAAGACAGTGCATCTTGAAGAGGTTCAAGATGAGCCGATTGGGCAAGAATCAATGAGTGATGCTAACGTAGCAGAACAAGTTGAGATACCCATGGTAAGAGAAGCACCGCCACAACCACGAAGGTCGGCAAGGCTCCGCGAAATGCGGGAAATATTATTGTTGGACAATGATGAGCCTGCGACATATGCAAAAGCAATGATGTACCCAGACTCCAAAAAATGGCAGAGTGCCATGCAATCCGAAATAGAGTCCATGGGAGACAATCAAGTTTGGAACTTGGTTGACCCGCCTGATGGTGTTAAAGCCATAGAGTGCAAGTGGATCTATAAGAAGAAAAAGGACATGGATGGAAATGTTCACATCTATAAAGCACGACTTGTCGCAAAAGGTTTTCGACAAGTTCAAGGAGTTGACTACGATGAGACTTTCTCGCCCGTAGTGATGCTTAAGTCCATTCGGATTATTCTAGCTATAGCTGCATATTTCGATTATGAGATATGACAGATGGATGTCAAGACAGCTTTCCTGAATGGAAACCTAGCTGAGGACGTGTATATGATACAGCCTGAGGGTTTTGTCGATTCGAAAAATGCTGGAAAGGTATGCAAGCTTCAAAGATCCATTTATGGATTGAAGCAAGCATCTAGGAGTTGGAACATTCATTTTGATGAAGTGGTCAAAGGGTTTGACTTCACCAAGAACGAAGAAGATTCTTGTATTTACAAGAAGGTTAGTGCGAGCTCTGTAGTATTTCTAATCTTATATTTGGATGACATATTGCTGATTGGAAATAACATTCCTATGCTTGAGTTCGTAAAGACTTCACTGAAAAATAGTTTTTCGATGAAGGACTTAGGGGAAGCGGCATATATTCTGGGCATTAAGATCTATAGAGATAGATCGAGAAGGCTTATAGGATTAAGCCAAGATACTTACATTGACAAAGTGTTGAAGCGGTTCAGCATGGAAGAGGCAAAGAAAGGGTTCTTGCCTATGTCACATGGCATACATCTCAGCAAGACTCAGTGTCCTTCGACTGCTGATGAGCGGGATCGCATGAGTAGAGTGCCATATGCCTCGGCTATTGGATCTATCATGTATGCAATGATAAGTACTCACCCAGATGTTTCAAATGCGCTAAGTATGACAAGCAGACACCAATATGATCTAGGTGAGAGTCACTGGACAACGGTGAAAAACATTCTTAAGTACTTGAGAAGGACTAAAGATATGTTCCTCGTCTATGGAGGTGAGGAGGAGCTCGTTGTAACAGGTTACACTGATGCTAGTTTCCAAATCGACAGAGATGATTCAAAGTCACAATCAGGATTTGTGTTCACGCTAAATGGTGGTGTTGTTAGTTGGAAGAGTTCCAAACACGAGACGGTGGCCGATTCTACGATAGAAGCCGAGTACATCGCGGCTTCGGAAGCCGCGAAGGAAGGTGTTTGGATAAGGAATTTCCTCATTGAGCTTGGTGTGTTCCCGAATGTGTCCAGCCCATTGAATCTCTACTGTGATAATAATGGGGCAATTGCGCAAGCAAAGGAGCCAAGGAACCACCAGAAGAACAAACACGTAATGCGGCGATTTCATCTCATTCGAGACTTCGTTAACCGGGGTGAGATCAAGACATGCAAAATACACACAGATCTGAACATTTCTGATCCGTTGACAAAACCACTCCCGCAGGCTAAGCATGATGCGCATGTAAGAGCTATGGGTATTAGGTACCTTCTAGATTGACTCTAGTGCAAGTGGGAGACTGTTGGAGGTATGCCCTAGAGGCAATCATAGAGATGATGATATTCCATTTGTATCCATGATTTGTATATTGTGTTCATTGAATATCCATTAAAGGCTACTTGAATTGATTTGCAATTATGTGAATTGTATGTGAAACTCTTTACTTGTATGGTTATTCTAAAGTTGTCCCTAGTCGGAGTTCATGTGAGGACACATATGAATATTAGACTAGCACATGTATTAGTTGATGACTATGTTTCACAAGTCATGGACATGGAGATGTTGAACTAATAATGTGGACACATGTGGAGACATGTGCTAGGACTGACCCAACACGAGAAGTGGTTCTCTCTTTAAACAACATATACGCTTTGTCCTTAGACCTGATTGTCGCATGTATTCAAGATGTGGATCGACCTACTTAGGGGCTATCAAACGCTACGCCGTAACAGGGTAGTTATAAAGGTAGCTTTCGGGTTTGTAAAGAAGCATGCTATGAGACATGGTCAATCAAGATGGGATTTGCCCCTCTCTGATTGAGAGTGATATCTCTGGGCCCCTCGAGTGATCGGATCCGAAAATGCATGGCCATGCTACGTACGGTTAAGAGTTAACCTACAAAGGGATTCCGAATCACAGGATCGAGAAAGAGCGGTCGGCTTGAAGCTAGACCAAATATCGTGAGGCAAAGGGAATAACATGTATATAATGTTGTGATGGTTCGTCTGATATGATCTTCGTGTGCGTATAGGAGTTGGCACGTCTTGCTAGAGGCCGCTACCGACTAGTGGGCCGAGTAGGAGTACTCGGGCCATGTCTATACGTATCCGAACCCACAGGGTCACACACTTAAGGGGCTGGAAGCCCAATTCGGATGTGATCTGAGTTGGATTAGGTTTAGAAGTACTAATGGGCCTCGGACCTAGAGGCCCGTTAGGAACCTCTATAAATAGAGGGGTGGGGGCGCCCTAGGGTTTACACCTTTTTGGCGAAACACATCTGCTGTGCCTCCCACGCCCTCGCCTGTTGCAACTCGCGGACCTAGCAGTCCGGCTTGAAGGTGTGGATACCTTGGAGGTGTTGCGCCTGCAGCACTTGGACGAGCCACCGACGAGCCGCAGCACGAGGGAGATCTTGCTGCACGTGGACGAGCTGCTGAGGAGCTGCTAGACGTCGATGTGATCGACTACGTACGACTACGCTGATCCACTTCGCTGCATCGACGCAAATCTACATCTTCCGCACCAGTAGTGCGTCAAGTGGTAATCCCGTGATCCTTATACGGCAGTTCTTCCTGGTTTTACGCGGTAGAAATTTTGATTTGCGCTAGTGTAACCTACCTCGTATCCCAACAAGCGGAGCCTGAAAAACGTGAACTAGCCAATGCAACAAGGCCTAGGTGGAATATGGTGGACCGAATGCCGCCAAAGGTCGGAATCAAGATTGAAAAGGCATTTTAGAACAGGCCATTAAAGACTAGTAACGGGCGTTCATGACTACCACTATCGGAACAACGTGCTTATCCGCACATTGTAGGGATGTGTCCATTGAAGACTGGTAACAGAAGTTCACGAATGGCCATTTCGGAATGACACACTCCAACATATAAGAGGCAGTGTATCCACAAGTCAATCATTGTCATTTGCAGTTATGGCATTACACCCTAACATGTTCCATTCATCGCAAGTCGACTTCTCAACCTCAAGCACGGGAGCAAAAATAGAAGGAACTATTTGGCAATACAAGGAATCCAGTACATTCATGATCGGAGGCCGTCAATGGAGGATATGTTGCTATCCTATGGGAATTCATGATCCGTGGTACCCACCAGCAGGACCAGAAGGAATTTCCGTCATCGTCATTCTGGTGAACAGCACGCAAAAGGTAGGTTTCTCGTTGCTATGAATACACATCCTCACATATACGCTAGCATGGCCAACCCTATGAATTCTTGCTCGGAGGTACGAGTCTTGTTCCATGCGGTGGCTAGAGACCCAACCGATTATGATGATACGTTTCGAGTTCAAGGTGTAAAGGAACTTGAATTCAGGAATGGGAATCTAGAACAAGGCTTTAACTGCCACGTGGGGCATCATGAGATTGAGCGTGTGTGGGACCATTCCGGTCGTGTAAACATATCCTGCACTATTACAGTATTGGAGGACGACTGCATTGAAGTTCCACCTTCATCAGTAGCCAGAAGCATATGCACAACAATTGTAGCCTAAGCCCCTGTGGACGTTGTCTTCGACATAGGTAGTCAGGTGATTCGAGCGAGTCGGGCCAATGTAGTGGCACTATCTTATGTGATGGATGCATTTCTCTATGGCAGCGAGTGGAGTCAAAGTCATAAATTGTTTCAATTAAAGAAGCAACCCTGATGGGTTCACGCTGCTGATCAAATATGCCTACGAAGGATCACTCCTAGAGGAGGCTGATTTATGGGACACCCCTGTCAACGTCTAGCCCGTGTTACTCTCACTCGCCGACATGTACTACGTTGAACGTTTGAAGCTGCACTATGCATCAAAGTTGTGGTTCATGGAGTGCATGAAAATTGTGACCATATCTCTACGATTGGCATTTGAGACTAACTGCACCCAATTGCAGGAGAAGTGCATGTCTCTCATAGCGCTAATATCGATGCACGAAATACTCACAGAGGATTTTGTGTTCGTATGTTACCACCATCCCGAAGTTATCAAGAAGATCCACGTGCTTCCAGCTTGAATGTTGAGTAAAGATTAGGAGGCTGCTACCCAGATCCACTATAGTTTAATGTTTTATTTAAGTGTATTTTATCATGTAAATAGTCAAAATAGTAAATTAATTTGTTGCATTGAAGCACAATTGGAATGCAATAGCCGGATCATCCTGCAAACATGAATCTACAAAGGAGGATAATCCGTGGAGTGCTCATCAATGCCGTGATGCCACGGACTATCCCAGACTCCCTTCTGGAACCGCTCATTTATGTAAGGTCACTGACACTTGGGTTCGAGTCCCAAGCGGTCCAACTTGCCAATGACCTAGGTCTCATGGTGGATTCCAAAAAGTTCCGTCTCCCGCTACCGAGCACAAAGGTGGGATCTGAAATTTTAAATTCCCTGCTCCTCCTCCGGGTCCTCCCCCATTATATATACTAAAATAAGTAAAAGAGGGGATCCAAGCCTCCCACATCCCGCCTAGTAATTTCAAAATTAGCCCCCTCTCCTCTTCCCACTGAATAGCCCTAGTAGATCTGCGGCGGTGGTAGCGGCAGCAAGTGCGGTCTCGGCAGCGTCGTCAAGCTCGACGGGTAATGGGCTACCTAAGAGACTTTCGGTGGGCTACCTTAGTGATGGGCTTGAAGCTGCAAGATGGTTTGAGGCTGTTGCTCCATCAACTTCCCCGAGGCTGCCACCGGCGGCTGCCGTGCTCGAGTACATGCGAAGAAGACTGAGGAAGCGGCGCATGCCCGGGATGCTCAATCGAGGCAGCATTCGGCACCTCCTTCTCTCTATGTTCATCAAGTCAGTGATCTCCTCCCCGTATTGCTAAATTCAATTATTAGATTGCTTCCCCTTGCTCTTTGGCTTTCAATATTGTAGTTGGTTTGCAGAATGTGGATCTGTTGTACCCTATTGCAAGAGTTGATGAAAAATTACTTCTCTACTAGATCCCCTTTATCTTTGTAGAACTTAATAGATGAAATTACTAGATTGCTTCCCTATGCTCTTTGTCTTTCACTATTGTAGTTAGATCGGGGAATATGGATCTGTTGTACCCTATTGGTAGAGTTGGTGAAAAATTACTGCTCCAGCAGATCCCCTTTATCTTTCACCTTTTCTAATAATTATTTTTGTGTCAAGTCAAATTGTTTATGTGGTTTGTAGAACTTAATAGATGAAATTGTTTTAGTTTGCGAATGATCTCAACCTTTGCCACATGTTCTTGTGCTTGTTTATTTATCCGCTCTTAATTTATACTTGAACAAATGCATCAATTGAAGTTTGACTGTATCCTGTTTCAGCCGACCAGAGGGTCAACATTTGTAGTCGCTCCTTTTCAGTCTAGCTCCAGGGTAACAAACTAAACACATGATGATTATTGACGTTCCTTCTTTCCTTTGTTTAAATCAATTATAAGATCACAATCTGACTTCGGATCCACTGTTGCTAGCCGGAAGTTCTCAAATCAATGGTTCTTCTTGCAAGAATGTGTTGTGGCAGCGGACTACGCAAGAAGCTCTACCAAATCTTATGCAGCAGTGTTGATGAGGAGCAAGTTGACGCCGACAAACATGATGGGGTACAACTTCGATAGTGGTTTGTTGCTCACCAGCAAGAGTTAGCTACCTTGAAGAAGAAGACAGAAGAATTAGAATCAAATCACAAATTGCAATTAGCCGAGATTGAGAACTTGAAGACGGTCACACAAGATACTGAAGCACTCCTTCGTCAACTTCTAACCTCTGCAAGAGGTTAAGATCAATGCTCTATTTTGTCTCTTGAGATTATGACCTGGATGCAGCTTTGTTAACCTTTGTTCTTTATGAGACAGTTATCTTGTAATAGTTTGTGATATGTGATGAACAATATGGTAGCGGTTATCTCGATGGGAACAATAATTTATTTTCTTATATACATAAAAATATGTGTGTTATGTTTATTATTTTACCAACCGGATCGGAACTGAAATGAAATCAATTATTTGTCAGGCCTGATTGGTTAAATTTAAGTTTTCCTTAAGTAGACTTAGCCCACATATAATTGTGCTAAAAGTCAATTTCATTCATAAATCAGGAATAAAAGGGCCGCAAACAATTTGCAAAACTTTTGGGCTCGATCCAACAACAAATGGGCCTACCGGAATCAATTTTAGGCTATCTGAACAACATTGACATGTGGGAACAAATTTGGGCTCGACCTAATAACAAATGGGCATACCAAAATCAATTTTGGGCTATCTGAACAACATTGGCCTGTGGAAAAAATTTTGGGATGGACCCAACAACAAATGGGCCAAATTCATTTTATGACGAAACAATTTGTGACAATTGTCATGCCACATCGGATTCTCTCCATCGTGGCAAAACAGTAGGATCCAATTTATGATATTTCTATTTGATGATTCGTAGGCGTCATAGTCTTAGTGACTCAGGGAAATAAGGAATGTCACTAGTCGCGGTTTATTACACTCGACTAATGACGAAGTGTTTTCGTCACTCCCGCATCATAAATCATGGTTAATGACAAAAAAATGCGTTTATGACACTTTTGGGTTCGTTATAGATTGGAAGATTTCTTGTAGTGAATGGATCGAGTTGTTTGGCTCATGCTGATGTATCCTTTGGATGGTTGTTCTTTATCTCTGATAGCTAAGTCCATCTGTAGTTTTGCTCAGTTGCTTCATGTGCACGAGTCTATTACAGTTGCTAGAATCATAGCAAAGGCTTTGGTTAACGAGGAACAAGACATTCCAGATGATATTGTTGTTTTGGTGGGAGATGCACCAAAGGTCAGGACCTTCACTGTTCCGATCTACATTCTCAGAGCTTCTGATGTTGTTGTTGGGGCGGATGAGCAACCACCACCAGAGCATGGCCCTGCCCATCCTCTGCCACACCCGGCTCCTCGCTGGATGCCCATCCATGTGGATGTTCATACTAAGAGCTCTGATGTCAAGATGGGGGGTGTGGGCTTCATGCCAGCGGCTGGAGGAGCCACTGGTGTTCAAGAGAAGATGCCTCCAGTTGATCAACGGGGTCTAGATTAGCAGGACAACCAGTCAAACACTATAGGGAGTCAGGCAGAACTGTCACCTGCAGCAGAGGATTTTGGAGCTTCATGCAGTTTGATCAGGTCTAACGTGCCAGTGGATGAACCTGCAGTGGATCTTGAACTGATTCCTCTACTTTCAGTGTCGCAGAAGGTGATCAATCGCTCATTTCTATTCCTTTCTAATCCATCTTTTGAATCCTTTGCACATCATAATTGTCTTATCATCAATTTGGACACTCTTGTCCCTTCTTTCTTTGCTGATTGTGATGCTCTTTGAAATCTGGCCAAGGCTCTAGTTGATCCGATGGCGCCTGTGGAAGCAATGAGCTCTAATATATGATGATGCTGTCAAGATCATTGATGCTATGCTAGCCACCAAGACCCCCCGTGAGAGGCGTGCTAGGAAGCCTAGAGGACTTCTGGATACAAAGTTTCTTCGTCGCTGCTCACGTCTGAACAAGAACCGCCATGAATTCAAGGACCAAGCTAGCACCGAGGCTGCGGGGATTTTAATCTTATTAGATCACCAAATAAGCCAGGTGGTAATGTGGGTGATATGATGCTTTTCAATGATCTTATACAGCACCTTGACTTGGTTGACATACCCTTTGAAGGACGACAGTATATTTGGAGCAACATGCAAGCTGATCCTCTACTAGAGAAATTAGATTGGGTTTTCACTTCACCATCATGGACTCACGTATCCTTTATCCAGACCTATTTCAGACCATATACCATATGTTGTGCAAATGAATTCACATATCCCTAGAGCTTCTATTTTCAGGTTTGAAATTTATTTGGTGGAATTTCCAGGTTTTTTTGACACAGTGAAACTTCATTGGGACTCTAACCCTTTCTTCAGTAACATGACAAAAACTATTAGTTGAAAATTCAAGCAGCTCAGGAAAGGTCCGAAACTATGGAGTAAAGAATTATCAAAGCTGAATAAACTGATCAGCAATTGTAATTGGGTTTTAGCAATGCTTGATGGTTTGGAAGATCAGAGAAGTCTTTGCTTGGTTGAATCAAACTTCAGAAAGATTGTTAAGGTTTATCTCCAAAAACTTCTTGAGGCTAAAAGGGTTTATTGGAAAGAAAGATCCACTGTCAGGTGGGTTAAATTTGGTGATGAGAATTCCAGTCTCTTTCAGGCAATGGCAACTCATTCCTTTAGAAGAAATTCGTGCTTCTCTTATTAATGATGATGGAGAACCTATTTTTGACCATGACCTAAAGGCTGGGATTTTGTGGAACTCTTTCAAGGATAGATTGGGTGTATCAGAATACACTGGAATGCTTCTTGATCTCAATTCTATCACCCAGTCAGTACAGCTGCCCATCTTGGATGACCCCTTCACCAAAGAGGAGATAGATTTATCCCTTAAGGAGATGCCCCCAGATCATGCTCCTGGACCAGATGGATTTAATGGTTTCTTCATGAAAAAGTGCTGACATATCATAGCAGAAGATTTCTATAGTTTATGTGATAGCTTTGCTAATGTTACAGTGGATTTGGAATGTATCAGTGGATCTTTAATAACCCTGATTCCTAAAAAATATAGTCCTCAGTCTGTCAATGACTACAAGCCAATCTCATTGTTGAATTATTTACTTAAACTGCTCACTAAGTTATTATCTAACAGGCTGCAAAAGGTGATTTTATCTGTCATACACACTAATTAATATGGGTTTCTCAAGGGTAGAACCATACAAGATTGTTTAGCTTGGGATTTTCAGTCGATGCATTGATGTCATCACAGCAAAAAGAACTAGTGATTCTGAACATGGACTTCAAAAAAGCTTTTGATAAAATTGAGCATCAGGTTATTCTAGATATGTTCAAACACAAGGGATTTTCTAACAAATGGATTCACTGGATCAGCATGATTCTCAGCTCAGGGCCATCATCAGTACTTCTTAATGGTGTTTCAGGCAAACCATTTAAATGTAAATGTCATCATCAGTACTTTTGTCACCTCTACTTTTTGTTATGGCTGCAGATTTGCTTCAGTCAGTAGTTAATAATGCAGCAGCTGCAGGCATTCTTAAGCATCTACTGGGGGAAAATTTTGGAGGGGACTTTCCTATAATACAATATGCAGATGATACTCTACTCATAATGCCAGCAGAAGAAGAACTTCTCAGTCTAAAAGGTCTGCTTCATTCATTTGCAGCATCCACTAGACTGAAAGTGAACTTCTCCAAATCCAGCCTAGTGCCCATTAATGTTGAGCCTCAGAAGATTTCTGCTCTAGCCAATGCGGTGGGCTGTCAGGTTGGGTCAATGCCCTTCACTTACCTGGGCTTACCCCTTGGAACCGCCAGACCTAAGGTGGATGAATATATGCCACTCCTAAATATAATTGAAAGAAGAAGGATGGGTATTAGTAGCCTTTTGGCATATGCTGGTAGATTAATCATGGTCAATTCTGTCATGACAGCCTTACCAAAATTTTACTTAGGCATTCTGAAGTTCCCAGCTAGTGTCATTAAGCAAATTGATGTCTACAGAAAGCACTGTCTTTGGGATAGAGGGGACATAAATAAAAAAGAAGGATGTCTTGTAGCCTAGAAAAAGGCCTGCAAAGCTAAAGACCAAGGAGGACCGGGCATCATTGACCTTAAAACCCAAAATACAACTCTTTTGCTCAAGCACTTGCATTAATTCTATAACCATGATGACATTCCTTGGGTCACCCTTACTTGGCAATGCCTGTACTCAAATCGAGTGGTGCCACATATCAAATGGCCAGTAGGATCGTTCTGGTGAAGGGATGTTATGTCCCTTTCTAAAAATTACTTGATGATAGCCTCTTGTAAGGTCAAAACTGGATCATCTGTTTGCTTCTGGAAAGATACCTGGGACATAGGGGTCCTAAAATGGCAGTACCCCCAGCTTTTCTCCTTTACAAAGGAGCAGAACATCTCAGTTGAAAAGTTCATGGCACAAGATGAATACAAGAATTTTTTTTACCGCTCTGTCTGACATTGTTGTTGAGCAATGGTCACAGCTCTCTCAATTAACCCTTGGTTTAGAGTCTGACAAATGAGGAGGATTAGTGGAGTTATATTTGGGGGTCAAATCTTTTCAGCCCTAAGAATAAGAAAGTGTACACACAGTTGCAGGGTTCTAATCCTGTGAGCCCGGTCTTCAGGTGGATATGAAAGTCATGTTGCCGGGGGCGTCACAAATTCTTTTGTTGGCTTCTTTTGAGTGATAGGAGAGTGCTTGACGATTACAGTTGTGCTTTATGCCACTCAGGCTCGGAAGAGACAATGTTTCATCTATTCTTCTCATGCACTTTCAGTCAGTGGTGCTGGCGCCTACTCTTCGTCAGCTGGATTCAAAACCTCCCACATTTGGATATGATTGTTGAAGGACGAAGAAATTTCGGGCAAAGAATTTTCAGGGAAATCTTCGTTCTGGCCTCATGAGCAATTTGGTGTCACCATAATGAAGTCATTTTTGACAATATCTCCCTTTCCTTGCGAAGATGGAAGCAGATCGTTAGGGATAAACTTAAGCTTCTCTTACACAGAGCAAAGCCTTCCTTAAAGATGGAGTTAGAAATTTGGTTGTGTAATATTTCTTAGTTTTTTTACCTTTTTCTTCCCGTTGGGCCTAGGACCTTGTAAAATGTAAATATTTTCTTTCTTATATATAAAATGAAAAGATCTAGTAGGAGGCTCCCCTGCTGTTCGGCTTAAAAAATAGGGTTATTTTAAGTGCCAAGTGGCGGGTTAATATAACAATATGTATGAAAACACTAATTAAATAGCACTAAAAGTGTGTGAATATATAATGAGCGTCAACAATGCATCATGGATCTTGTTTTATAGATCTCATCATAAAAAACGCAATAGCGCAAACGGAATTGAAAATGGACACCACATAACAAAGTTTTCACATTTTTTTAGAGCTGAAACGTAAAAATAGGAGCTTGGCCCGCAGCAGCCCACCTCCCTCCCACCGGGCCGCTGCATGGGTCGTGCCCTTATACAGCAGCGCGACCTATCGCCCGATAGTTTTTTCCATTTTGATGGCAACCAATCCAGGAGTTACCTCCAGCATAGATATCCTTATCTTAGAGTCGCAATGATTTTTTGGTGTAATCTCTAAGTTGATTTGATGTAACTTAAAAATGTGGGTGTTGAACTTCCTTAAAATAGCTAAACACCTAAAAGCTTTTTGATTTTTTGTAACAGAAAGTTGCGTGCAAGCTACAAAATTCGGTGTAGCGTTAGCAGAAGCCAATACCACCAGGGTATGGTACTGTGTGCAGAATTTTGCATGGCAACCAATGCAGGATGGAGTTATATCCAGCTAGAGATGTCATATCCTTGCTATTAGCTAGGATGATGGATGATGAGCTATTCATATGTCCAATCAATGAGTGAAAAATCACCATATCATCAGAGAAATTAGTGCATCTATCAGCTGCGCATGTTCTCTGGTCCGTACGTCCATCAACAATCCATGCATGCAATATCAGAGATGTACTCCCTCCGTTCCAAATTGTAGGTCATTTTAACTTTTCTAGATTTATAGACATTATTATGTATCTAGACATATACTATATCTAAATGCATAATAATATATGTACATCTAGAAAAACTAAAACGACCTACAATTTGGAACAGATGCAGTAAGCAGGCGACACGCTCAAATCATGCGTGCGTGTCTTTATTCGTTAGCTGTAGCTGTAGGAACCTTCGTTTCGCGTACGTAGACGAACAAAGTACCCACAGATTCAAATCGTAACAATAATTACACACTGATGACAAGATCACAGAAGATATACTTCGACACACACATACATATATATGTATATATAGCACACACGCAAGCATCATATCACAAACCATAAAAGAGCACACTTACAACTGGCCAGGCCTAAAGCCAAGCCAAACGACCGGGTGGCGACGGCGAGCAACGGTTAGGCGGCGTCGACGACCGTGAAGTAGTCCCGGTTCTTGACGACGATGTCGTACATGTGCACGGCGCCGACGCGGGCGAAGTCGGCGGGCAGCGAGATGAGGTCGACGCTGCTGCGGCGGTGGAACTGCACGAGGGCGGGGTCCTCGTAGTAGCGCTCCCAGCCGAGCTGCTGCAGGCACCTCTGCAGGGCTTCGTGTGACGCCACCGTCTGGCCCGAAGGCGTGTGCACCAGCGCCTTCTTGCCCTCGCACGGCGCCGCCCCCGCCTGCTTCGCCGTCTTCTCCAGGAGCCTCGCCCCGTTCCTGAACTCCCACACGCCCGACATTGCTGTGCTTGCTGTTTCGCGTCCCAGTGCTAAGGGTGATTTCTTGTACCGATCCTACCGTGGTTGTGTGGCTTTTATATAGGCGAGGGCGTGGTGGTGGAGCGTGCCTTTTCCTAACCTTGTGCACCGCGAGGAACCCTAAAATACTCAAAGGGTGGGGTAGGTGAGATGGGGAGTTGCGTGCACACAACGCGGCGGAACTGATGCTTTGGGCTTTGCTTTTGACCTTTCCCCCGTTTCCTTAACACTGCTCCAGCGGCTGAAAACGCGTACAGACGATCATTGATTTGATCTTCAGCATGATTAGATAATGATCTGCATGACCATCTTAATATGCTTGGCGTGAGAGACATGTCCAACCAAAATAAATTGCTTCGGTTAGTATTTATTTTTAATGACTAATTTGTGCATCGTATCGTGTATGCACGATAGGAGCGCACCTTTATATGCTAATTCGCTGCGACTTCCATTAGGACACATGCATATATGATCAATTAGTTTAAGCACTAATATTCTCTCTGCAATCCACTCGCTTTATACTTTCACACGTTATCATACTCTCGATTCTCCGTCGTTTAGCTAAACAGTCTGGGATAGGTCTGATCTTCTGATCTCCTTTAGAAGAAGGGTCACCCCTAGGCTGATGCAAATGTGGTTGTTGGAGTTGGTTTCCATCGTAGAATCTGTCATTTATGAGCAGGATTGCGACTCTCTATCATATGGTCTTTTGAATTGAATGGTAAATGTTTAGTACAATCTAGTCCAGTCTATGCCCCTATGATTTGCCAAATTAATGTTCCAATGTCCAATAACAAAACTCTAAGAAGGTCAAACCTGCCTAAGAGGCAGCATGTAGAAGATGCAAATTGTTTATTTTGCAATGAAGAGGAAACAGTACTCCATCTCTTTTTTGAATGCTGTGTTGCTACAATTCTGTTGGAAATATCTTTCTGATATCTTTGATAAACAGGAACTGACGTTGAATCAGTTGCTAGGTGGTTGATGAGTAAAAAGAAAACAACGTAATGAACATTTGTGGAGCCGCACTGATGTGGTGTATCTGCAAAATTTTTAATGAACTTTGGTTTTAGGAGAAGCTATTGGTGGACGAGAGAGGGCTGGCTGCAACACAGGCTCATTGGAACGCTGAAGAACCGGCGTGTTCTATGCATAGATGCACAATTGCTAGAAATGGAGCAACAAGAAAGATCTGCGTCGCCGAGATCCCTGGTGCCGGTGTGTCATCAGGCTTGGGAGGATCAGCTGGTCTGGCAGGCTCAGATGCGCCAACCCAGCCGGCGGGAGTAGAGAGGATGCTGCTCCGGATTTTGTTGACGTTGATCACTCAAGCTTTTATTTGTAGTAATGCAATAGGGAGTCAAGTAGATAGATGTTAATGAGTTTTCTTTCAGTATTTTGGCAGATATACCTGCCGTTTAACAAATCCAAAACTGTAAAAAGACTTTGCTTTGTTTCTCTGAAATAAAGCAGGAGAACTTTGTTTCTTAAAAATCAGAAGGATAGGCCACCAGGTTTCCACTGATCACAGGGCATTAATGGCCAAAAAGGAGCCTGACGAACTTGCATTTTAGGCCAGACACAACTAGCCAACACGGGCAACCAACATGAACTGCAGGCAGATGTTCTCCACCTATTCCAGATTTTATTAAAGCATCGGCACTATTATATTAAGGAAGTATTCATCGTGATCTCAAAACTAAACATATAATGGAACGAAACACACGCACATTGTGGGTATCTCTTTAAGAGTGCTGCAAATATAGAAAGAGTATAATTTGCTCACATGCTAACCATGATTGGGCGTATCTATGTCTATAGGATTATAAATCCGTTGATGAACAATCACACCCTTCACAAAAATTTGAAATTTGCTAAAACTCCAAATTGCAATTTTTGCGATAAAGAACCTCTTCCCACTGTACATGCCTTAGCTATTTTTCGGGGGAATACATACCTTAGCTAGCACGCCCACTTCATACTTCATTATTCCCTTCTCGGTTTTTTTAGACTTACTTTTTGGCAGATTTTTACATCTTTTTTTTTACTATTTTCCGATTTATTTTATACATGCTGCTAGGTCTGGAGACAAATTGTTCCATTCGATATAAAAAATTAATATTCCCAAAGGTAATGTTAAAATGTTGTAGAAATGCAGACAATTTTGCTCCAGTGATTTATAAAAAAAATAGTCTAGAAAATAAATTGTTCGGTCAATAGAAAAACTGTTCTGTATGTTATGTTATAATGTTCTAAGATTCTATTCTTTCAAAGACTACTTAGGAAATACTTGTTAGTGCTAATATTTTGCTTGCGAGTTGATTACATGTTGCAATCTGAACTAAATTTATGAACTTAAAAAATACTGAACATATAGAACAATTTAAATTTATATTTTAATGATGAGCTTTTACCATTAGGATCATTTAAATACAGTAATACAAATCAAATGAATACTATGGAAACGGATGCATTATGGAATATCTTAGGAATGCAATGGGAAGCAATTCAAACTAAGGGCGCCTTTGGTTTTCCTGCTGGCCTAGCTTGGCTCGCCTGGCTAGCCTTGCCAAGGCCGGAGAGCCATGGCATTTTTGGTTTTCTTGCTGGCCTAGCTTGCCTCGCCTGGCTGGGCAAAGTTAGCCTTGCCAAGGTCGGAGAGCTATTCTAGGTCAATAAAAAACTGGAAATCACATATTTCGAGGTAAGCTTGCTGCGCAACGCCTTGCTCATACCAACTTCTTGCCTAGCTACGTAACATGGTAATTGGCAAAAGATCCAAAGGCGTGCGCGGAAATCACACGTCTTTGCAAGCGATCATGGGCAAAGCTTTCAGAGCAGCGTTCTATTGGCATACAACTCTCGCTGACACCGAGGAACTAGTCCGCCAATGCTAAGGATGCCAATTCTTCGCCAAGCAGCAGCACGTCCCTACCTGTAAGTTGATCACCGTACCACGCTCTTAGCCCTTCGTGTGCTAGGAGCTCGACATGATTAGCCCACTACCCACGGCACCTAGAAGATTCAACCAAATACTGGTGGCAATTAACAAGTTTACCAAGTGGATCGAGGTGAAACCAGTAACCTGCCCCAAGGCAGATAGAGTAATCAACTGCCTCGATGAAATTGTCCACCGATACGGCTTCCCAAATCACATTATCATAGACATGGGCTCCAACTTCAACAATCACAAGTTCTAGGAATATTGTGAGAACAGCGGGATCGATGTCCGGTATGTCTTTGTCGCTCATCCGCGGGCCAATGGCCAAGTTGAGCCCGCCAATAGGATGGTACTGGAAGCTCTCAAGAAAAGGCTGCACGATATTGGAAACATGAAAGGAGGCAAGTGGCTCAAAGAACTACCCAATGTCCTCTGAGGGCTCCGTACCCAACTGTGCAAGCCTACAAGGCAATCGCCCTACTTCCTGGTCTACGGAACCGAAGCTATCCTACATGCCGATGTCATGTGGAAATCTCCAACAGTCGAGTAGTATGAGGAAGGTGTAGTAGAAGAAACAAGACGTCTAGACTTAAACAGCCTCGAAGAAGCTCGTTGTGCAGCACTCGTCCAGTCTGCAAGGTACCTTGAAGGAATCCGCCACTATCATGATCTCAACATCAAAGAACATTTGTTCAATATAGGCGATATCACTACTAGAAAACCCCCCTGTAGCTATGCCAGTTTTAGAATTAGACACGCTTTATTTCATCTCTATGTCATTGTAGGCACATTTTCATAAAGCGTGTTAGAAGCGTCTTCGTACGTACCGTGTCAGACCTTGTAGAGACGAATCCTTTAAGTGTTGCTATGAAAGAAAGAGATATTTTATAAACACGTTAGATGCATATCTAAAAATATTGATACAATTTTGCAGACATGTGTATAAAACGTCTCTAGTGGTGTAATTACGTAGTATAGTAATACTTCATTTCATGTTAATAAATATAGATACAATTTATAGATATGTATACAAAACATGCCTACTAATATATACGCTTTTTATAATGACGCCTTATTGCGCAGTAATTAGTATAGAGACGATTTAGTAGAGCGCGACATGTGATGTGGCACGTGATGTGGCGGGTGACGTGGCGGATGATTTGGCGGGTGACATGGCACGTCAAGTGACGGATGATGTGGTGGGTGACGTGGCGGAAGACACGTTTCATAGTAACACCAAATTACGTGTTAACAAATGTAGAAACAATATCGTAGATTCATTTTTGTTATGTGTCTAAGGATATAGACACGTTTTATAGTAACACCACATTGTGTATTAAGAAATGTAGAGACAATTTATAGATACATCTATTTTCATGTGTATTTTTATTTGCAATTGTAAATCCAATATATCATTTTATTTTCAAATAGGTTAACAATGCCTAAATAAATTATCCATGACATTGCATTGGCAATCAATTCTTTGCTTCACAAAAAGAAACTGAGTAATTTGAACCAACAAGTACATTAATTAAAGTATTGTCAACAAGACAATTGCCTTGATAAAGAAACACAGACAAAGTGACAATATCATACAATTGTTTCTAAATTTTTTCAATAACAACTAAACTCATGTGTTTGCTTCTACCAAAGCCTATCCAACAGAACAGAACAGGGCATCAACCTGAACAGAATAGCAGCACAGCAGCACAGCTCAACAGAACGGATCAAAGAACAGGCTTCAGGCCATCAACCGAACAGAACTACGCTTCATTGCCCATTCAACAGCAGCACAGCAGCACCTACGCTTCAGCTCAACAGCACCTATGCTTCAAAGAACATAACAGCAGCGCAGCTCAACAGCACCTACACTTCATTGCCCGTTCTTGCCCCTCTCTCCATCGCAGCTTCACTTCTCCCTTAAAAAGTTACAGTACTTGTAGCTTTCTTCACCTGCAACAGGGCATGGGTTTAGATGAATATCACAATTTAAAGATATTACGATATTGTATGTTTAATCTTTGGAAAAAAAACTTACATGTGAACGGGGCCAAGGAATGGTATAGCCAATAGCATATATTAGTGTACGAATGTCAAAAATAGGTCTAGGTATCAACTCACCTCCTTTATTTCTACTGTCAACATTTTCAAGACCTTCAGCATAAACCCCAACCTATTCCTTTCCAAGCATGCTTCCTCCAATCTCTTGTTTGCCATCAGTAGTCACTAACCTCACTTTGGCCACAATTCTTCCTTTGTTTCTTAGTGAAAGAAGATAGACTAGATAACGGCTCTACCATTTTGCAAAATATGAAGATAAGAGTTTTATACATTTAACTAATTTAACTATAAAAAAACAAACATAATAGAAGCATACCGATTCTGACCAGTTCAAACTGGGGACTTTCACTCTTCGAGTCCTCTAGAATATGCAGGAATTATATTAGTCAAAATACAGTGTCACTAAAGCAAGTTCACTCATTATAAACAATATTGCAATGTTAGCTTAAACATACCATGTTTGTCAATATGGGATCCTATGAAATTTTTGGTAGTTGAAAATAACCTTTGGTCCTCCTCATGCCATCGCATATCATCTGAAGTTTTGGTAGTTGAAAATAATCTTTGGATCCTAGGTATCAATGGAAAATACCGCAACACTTTTGCTGGTTTCCTTTTCCCCTTAGGTTTAGCTGATGAGGCATTCTCCTTAACAACTTTCCAACGAGAGCTCTCGCACACATGGCAAACATCCTTTTTGGCATGTTCACCTCGAAAGAGCATGCAATCTTTGGGACAAGTATGGATTTTCACATAACCAAGATCTAATCCACGGATGATTTTCTTCGCTTCATAATATGTCTTAGGTAGATTTGCTTCAGGAGATAGCGCAGCAAATAGTAGTCACAGTAGTGCTGCAAATCATTCTTGTGACCAACCATTTAAGCACTTCAAGTGATATAACTGCACCAAAAAATGACAGTCTTACGTGTGCATCCTTCAAGAACCTTCCATATATATTCTGATCCCTCCCCAAATCATCACCTTGAGCTGGATTCACAATATCCTCTGGGGCATTATGTTCCGTATCTGCAAATCCTGACTAAAAATCATCTGCTTCACCTTGAGGCATGCCTGCAGCCCTACCAAATGCAGCATGTAGCAGTTCTTGCATGCTATCAGATTCTCCATCCTGGCGACCTTGTACTGTACCCGAAGCAGGCAATGTTGTGATATTTGGCACATCAACAAATGCAATTGATGGTCTGTCATAATTCTCACCATGATGAACCCAGGTAGTATAACCTTGAAGAGTACCGTCACACCTCAGATGTGTCCTAACTTCATCATAACTTTGGGTTATTCTATTCTTGCAATTTTTACATGCACCCGTATCTCACTATCATGTGGAAGGTCCCGATAAGCAAAAGCCAAAAATTCTTCAACACCATCTTCATATGCGGTCTCCCCTCTTGATTTTTTCATCCAACTTCGATCCATCACCCTATGTAAGGAGCTGTAAAATTGAAATAAAACAAATTAGCTGGTTTAATTTGCAATACATAGTTGTGATAGAGATGAATATTAGGTGATGGTTAATTCCTAAAATAAAATGTAAACAGAATCCTTAGTCATTATAGAATTGTGAATTACTACCAAACACAGAGATGCTTAAATTATGAAGAATACAGAGAGAGAGACAACTTGCTCAGGGAACTTTTGGCTGACAGGTTTAAGTAGCCCAAATAGGCTAGTATTAGCAACAATGTAACAGAAGATGGTCTAATCCCGGGTTTAAGTAGCCCAAATAGGCTAGTATTAGCAACAATGTAACAGAAGATGGTCTAATCCCGCCAGCTCAGCTGGAAATATGAAACTCTACTTTAGTTTTAGAAAATCTTTCCCTCTCTTTTTTAAGAGGCTTCCACCTAACCAGCTTAAATAGTAGACTGCAAATCAGAAATAATAGAACTGCACTAATACGAAATTCATGGTTATGCTTCACCAGCCCATATTAGTGAACAAAAAGTCTTGAATTAGGGAGGCCATGGCCCCTACTGGCCACCCTGATTCTGCCAACGCAATACACAAAGGGAGAGGGATGTAGGAGGGCGAACCTGGACCTCAACGTCGCTGCCGTGCTGCTACCCTCCAGCATGCCCGGGGAACGGGGATTTCGAGTGTCGCCTCCCTCCAGCATGCCCTGGGAAATGGGACTTCCTGTGCGGCGGCGCCGGCAGCTTCTCAGGGCGGCTTCCAGGACTTCGAGTTTGGCAGCTCCTGGGCTAGCGTATCGATTTGTTTAGAGACTTGGCCAGGATTATATTGCCGATTTGGCCCATGGGCCCTATGTACTGGGCAGGTTTTGTATAGTCAAATGTATTTAGAGACTTGATGAACACACGTTGCTAGCTCAATGGTATGGCTGCAGGACTCTAATATTGCCAGCCGCGGTTCAATTCCTGGGAGCCACTATTTTTTTACTTTTTTTAATTCTGTTGTACACAGCTAATTTTAATATGATTTTTAGCATGGAGGTCTCTAATATCTTGCTAACGTTATAAATATTAGGTTATATGATAGTTATTTTTTTACCAATTCAAATATATTGTTTCTTCATCCCTCAATGATTACAAATATTAGTTTCTCTTGTTGCAAATAAGTGTGTCATTTCTGTTTCGCATCAAAATTCATCTTTACGTGCCTATTAATGGTTATTTGATACGCTTTACGACTTGTCTACATGCTATTCATGATTGAAAGCATGTCAAACTTTGTATTCAGTTCGATACGTTTTTCTAATCAAGTCAAAAGCATCTTTACCTGACTATAGACAATTGTTTGATACGCTTTACAACGTGTCTAGGGGATAATGATGCTTTAAAGCGTGTCTAACTCCGTGTCATTTTTAGGCTACTTCAATAGCGTGTTAAAAAATTTCTTTATATGACTAATAACACTATAAGCGTGTCTAATATCGTAACAGTCTGACACATTTTTAAAATTATGTCAAAAAGCATCTTTACATGCTGATGTAGAGACGCTTTTAGCATACGTTACTACTATAGCATAGCTAAAGGGGGTTTTCTAGTAGTGTATGGTCCTGAAGCATATCCAAGACACCAAGGGGCTGCACAAGCTAAACTCACCATAGGAGGGATTGTTTGTCGCCTCCAAGGTCACTGGACCTGGGTTGTATAGGCTCCAACAACTCTTCGGTGAAGATGTCGACAACTCTTGTCGTACATACATCTATGAGCCCACCAGAAGGTTTGGATAGTCCTAGATACAGGGCTGGACACTGAGACGTGTCAGACATGAAGGCTACGGTATAGGACGGCGTAGTCTACGTGGCAAGATAGGAACTAGTTGAGGATTAGGAAAACTACTCGTAGCAATTAGAGTAGGACTCATCTAGTCAAATCCGACTAGTATTCTTGTAAATAACCGATCTGTAACCCTGCCCCGGCAACATAAGGTGAGGCAGGGACCCCCTCCAAAGTAATTCAATCCAACTAACACACAAGACGTAGGGTATTACTCAATCTAGTGGCCCAAACTTGTCTAAACCATGTGTTCAAGTTCCCTTCATGTTTGTTATCTCAGCAAGCCCCACACACTAAACACTACCTCGAGCACCCCCCCAGTAGGTTGCCGGGTCTAAACACCAACAACTCTGTTGATTTTATCCTTAATTTAGATTTACATAATAGGCCATCGGCTCTAGTTATAGATTTACAATTCAATAAAGCAGACACATTTTTTTTCGTAATTTGACTACTTAAATCTACCTTATCACGGCTTGTAGAAGCAAGTTCGCAGTACTCCTAATGAGCTATTCAGCTCCCTAGGCAAAATTGCCCAATCGCAGCTTGTAGTAATGAGTCTGCAAAACTCCAATGAGCTATTCAGCTCCCTAAGCAAAAATCGTCCAAATACGGTTTTTAATAACAAGTCTGCAAAATTCTAATAAGTTATTCAACTCATTGGACAAAATCATCCAATCGCGGCTTGTAAAAGCAAGTTTGCAGCTAGTCAAGGAGTTATTTAAACGCCTGATGACAACTTATTGGACAACTCTGTCCATTGCGGCTTGCAAAGACGAGTCAGCACTTCTTTAGGGATTACCTAAACACCTGACAAACTACTCATCAGGCCATCTAGCCTAAGTCATGGCTTGTATAAACAACACTGCAGTTCTAGGCTTTCCAGAGTGTAACATCAATACAACTCAGAGAAGTTGTAAAGATAGTCTCTAATCGTTGAAACCCTGAAGTCATTACTTGCCCAATGGTCTACTATCCAGATACCTTGAGTACTCATGCTCTAAAAAAGAGGTGTGTCCTAAGTACTCTACATTGTGTATCTGATGAGGCTCATAAAAGAAGGCTTGCGCACGACACTTACATCTACCGTACGAGCAAATATCGGGGAAGATTGTAAGATGTACTAAAACAACAAGTCGAAAGTAGCAGAGATTGCAACAAGACTTAGAACTATTTACATTACAAAGCATTCATATCATGTTTTCAATACAAAACTAATGTTTGCTTTAATACAGAACTACTCAAGGACTAGATGATTGACTACTTCTTCTATGATGGGGTTCATCTCTTGCATGTACTCCTAAAAGAGTTTGTTAAAACAATCCTCTGCTATACCCTCCGCAACAAGAGCTAGATCAGCTTGAGGATAGAAAGACTTGACGAAGCTCAGCAGTTTATTGGAGACAGACTTCACCATCTTCTAAATATAGCCGGTGAATTTCCCTGGCACATCCTTGAGTACTCCAGATAGCGGACGAGGTTCTACACCTTCAACTGGAGGCTCCACCATGTCCACTATTGGCTGGGCCACTTCAGATATCTCCTTCAAAGTGAGTTTGGCAGTTTCCAGCTCAGCTTCGTGCTCTCGGATGGTCTTCATGGCATTGACCAAAACAACCTTGCCATCCTCACGCATCCGCATCTCCTTCTCCAAATCATGCTCCAACTTCTCAACATGACGCACTAGCTTGTCATGTTGATCTGTCACCTGGTAGAAAGGATTCTTCAAATCAGTGATTGGCGCTTGAAGCTCTGGTTCTAATTTCTTATATTCTGTGCAACATTAGCATGGGGTCAGTAAGATCGTCAGGCAATCAGTAGTCAAAAGACATCAAAGGAGAGGAGACTACCTTCAATCTTCTGATTGAGAGACTTACTGCGAGCAACAAGATGATCCTTCTCATCCTCCAAGTCTTGAATCCGGCTCCGGAAGGCCACCGTCGTGCTGTCGTGCTACATCATCAAGCGGGAGGTATACAATTTTTCCTTGGTGAACTCTTTCTCTAGTGCTTCAGCATGGAGTACGGTATCACCATACCCCTTGAGCATCTCTGATTTACAGCGGGAGCGATTGATCAAGTCCTGGAATTCAAAAATCAGTACTCGTGTTAACACATGGGTGCATAATTGCAACAGAGCGAAACAATTTCAACTCACCTCTGCATAATTGCCGAGACGATGGTGTATCTCCATGATAGTGGCTATCATATCTGGGTTCAGCAGTGGATCAAAGATCAACTGGATATTCTCCAGAGTTATCTTTCTAGCCCCGCCGGTTTCAACACTTGCGGTTGCATGTGGAACCGCGGCAAGACCTCCAGACATCCCAGGCTAGAAGGATGAATCAATAGCCATGGCCCCGAGGACTGTCACCACCCCGACTTCTATCTCTAGCTTGGGGGCTACATCCGCCGCCACGATGCCAGAGGTAGTGATCACCTCATCCGCCATCGATTGTCTGGGGGCTGCAGAAGCAGTCGCCACATCCACAGCAGCTGGAGCCTCCTCGGGTACTTGATGCTCGGAGGTCGAGATATGAACATTGGTCGCCACACTAGAAGCAGCCATAGCCTCTTTGGGTACTTGTTGCTCGGGGGCTGGCACTACAACGTCAGTCAAAGATGATACGACATCTCGCATCAATGCTGCTACAAATGATATAGCACCTGGACTACTTGTTGTCGTGGGGTGTTCCTCTGGCTGCAGATTTGCTTGGGTAGCGGCAGCATCCTGGACTGAGGGGCCATCACCATCAGTCACAGGTCTCGAGCCAAGCCCTCCAAGTTCCATATCAGAGGATTTCCTTCATAGACAAAGCTTTAGAGACACAACAAGTTGATTATGAGCTACAATTACTACTCGAAATGAACATATAGATTACCTTGACGATCTCCTCAACTTCAGCGTGGGTTCTCCTATAACAACTCTACCTTAACTAGGTATAGTTAAACTGAAGAAAGTCATTAGTCACTAAGTAGAGGAAGTGAAAAGTCTAAATTGCCCCTAAAAATCTCTTTTTGGAGTTAAATAGAAAACTTGAGTTTTTCTATACAAACTTAAATTTTTGCCCGAATAAGAGTTATAAAACTTTTAATTTCAAACAACTTTTATTAATAACACTTTGACTAATTTGGAGTGGGAGAAGGTAAGAAGGTCAAAAACAAGAATCAAATAGGAGTACATCAAAATCCTACAAATGACCTAAGTCCTGGAATTCATGATTTTCCTCAACTTTGCAACCTTATCTCACCATTCTATATCTAACCTCAAGTCAGACCTTTAATAGAAGTTGTAGTTCCTTGAGTGTGTTACAACTTTGTTACACTGACCAGGTCCAAATCACAACTGAACCTGCTCAAAAACTTGGTCAAAACCGTGTAAAACAATCAACTCAGCCTACTTACATCCCAGCGCTAAGTGTGGAAAACGTCCAGAGCACGCATCTTGGCAAGCCCGTTCCTCCTAAAAGCTGAACTGAACTCGAGAAGAGCCCCTAATAGAAGTTGGGGTCCTAAGATCGAAGAATGTTTCCTTCAATTACATCTTGGCCTGATTCAAATGGGAAGCTACTCAAAATCTGAGCAAAAGTCAGCCAAAATGTTGAAAAATAGCAAAACCAAGATCTGTCTAAGTCCCCGGATGCCAGCGTTCTGCTGAACTTTGCAACTCCGTAGTTTCAAATCCCTTTCAATTTTTTGCAAACTCCTTTTCTAAAGTTTGGAGTTGGATGTTAGGTCTACATGTTTTACTTTTGGAGTTTCACAAGTTCTTTTGAAAAGTTTGGAGAAAAAGGCCCCCAAAACCGGCTCTTTTGGACTGCCCCGAGGCGCACCTCGCCTAGCGCACGCCCGGAACACGCCCGGCATGTTCGCCCGAGCACCGCCCGCCGTGTGGCTCTCAACTACCAGCGAGCTCGATGATGGCCAACCGACGGCCACGATAGGACAACTCGCTCGTTGGGACGCCCAATGACGGCGCAACCCTATCCTTCCTCTGCCCGAGCATCTCCCTCACCCAATGCCGCGCCGCGCCTCTGCCGCTCCCCTCCGCCACGCCATGGCTGCACGATGGCCGAGCCCCACCTCCCCCAATCTACCGCTCAACGGCGATAGGACGACCCCTCGGATTGCCCAATCCCTCCGCCAGTGAGTGCCGCTAGCCAATGGCACCACCCTGCTCTCCTCCCCCACTCGCCTCCAGCCACATCCACCACCAGCATTGGCTCCATCCTCACCCTCCGCACCTCCCCGGTCCTATAAAAGGAGTCGATGCGCCCCCTGCGCAGCTCCCCACACCTGCAAAGCTACGCCGCCTCCTCTGCTCTAAGCGCTGCCGCATCACCCTCCCATGGAGCTCATGTCTCTGCCGCTCCCCGCGCCTCGCCACCTCCACTGCCAGCTCCGCCATCACCCCGCGCTCCTACCCGAGCAGCTTGTTGCCCTCCCAGAGCCCCGCCGTCGTCGGAACTCCGCCGGGACTCCGTCGCCAAAGCCGCCTCCCGTCCCCAAGCCATTCCACCACCGCCGAGCCTGCTCCGATGCCCCAATCACCGCCAATCCCTCCCCGGTGAGCTCCCGCGTCTCTCCTGCCTGTTCTTGCCCTCGATTGACCCCGAGACTCGCCGGAATCGAGTCGAGCTCGCCGCTGGCCGCCGCAAGGGCCTCCCTGTGTCTTTTATCTTTTTCCAGGGGCCTTAGCGAAAGAACTAGGGACCCTGCATGATTAAACCATAGACGCAAGGGTTAGGTTGTAAGTTTGTTTCGGTTAATTGTTTTAAATCGGCAGAATTTAGTTTAAACTTTGTAAATGCACCATAAATCGTAGAAAAATTAGAAAAATGCCAAACCACTTTTGTTGGACTCAGTGAACTGTCTAGTTTCTTATAAAAATAATCTTGCCCATGTTACTATTGGAAATAATACCCTATAATTTTATTTCTTGCTTAGGCCTTTTAAATCATAGTAAATCAAAGAAAAATGATAAAAAGGTAAATCCAATTCTGAGGCCTATGTTTCAGTGAATAGAAGCTCAAAAAAACACTTAGGGCCCTGGAGTAGAGCTTTAAATCACTGTTTTAACCTTATATTTGAAATCTAAGGTTAAATATTTCTTTTTGCATAAGTTTTAATCCAGAGCTGACAAAAATATGAAACCACTTGGAGTAGCTTAGTTTTGAGGTGTAATTCATAGGGAAAACATGAAATCTTGGCTGAAGCCTGATGAAACCCACCTTCCTTTTTAGGGCAAGATAAATAGGAGTAAAATATGGAAAATAGATGTCCTTCTCTAAAAATCATGAAAAATTCACCAAAGTCTCTGTAACAAGCCTCCAACCCACTGTTAAATTCTCACCTTTAGAATCACTGTAGGTTTTGAGATAAAAATAGTTAAGTACATGCTACCCTTGGTTAATAAAATATTTTTTAATTCTTTTTGTACTCATCCTTTGGATCCCAAATTTTTACAGTAACTCATTGAGGATATAAGTAAGCTTAAATTTCTCAATGTCATATGTTACTATTTTCTTGTAGAACCAAATTTTGGATGAGGAATTTGTTTAAGTGAATAAAGAAATGTAAGTCCTAATAAACTTAATGGGTAATTTTTGGAAGAGGTACAAAAAAAACATTCATAAATAAATGACTTACCAAATGAACCCCGAGCAATTCTAAAGGCGACCCCACCTTCCTCGTGAAACTCTAAGTTGTAAGAATTTTAAATATGTACACAATCACCATCAAAGTCAACCCTGAGTTTAAACCACAACACACCTTGCTTCATGAAGATAATGAAAGTTTAAAACCTTGTTTAGGTGAATGTGGTCGAAATGCGCTTTCATTTCAGCGATAAGTCATGTCTTGTGTTCTTCATACAAAAGCTTGCCAGATCTGAACTCTCTGCATGTGCATGTCGTGTAGAAGCTAATATCGCCGACTGAACCTACGAGCTCCACCCTACGCTGGAAGAGGAACCCGCCGCAGAGCTACATCATGCGGAAGTTGAGCCCAAGCTAGATCAAGACCCTAAGGAACCGCTAACTTTTCATGAACCTAAAGGCAAGCCCCGATGCATGCTTCCCTGTTTTAAATTTATGCAATATATTGATACTTATGATTATGCATTTACGTTTGTAGGAGTTGATTGAAACTGTAGATGCATGAACTTAGTACCTTGATCTAAACACTAGCTGCTAAGGTCGAGTAGTTGCTGTGCTAAATAGGACTCAGTAAAATTCGAGTGATTGTCTGTCACTCGCGAGTTGTAGAAGTTGTTTGTTTACTCATACTAAAACCATAAGGATGACGGACAGGACCGGGAATGGTTCTGATGTGTTGGTTTGCCCCGTCTGTCTAGTAATGAACTGCTAAGGTCAAAACGTATCGACGTTCATGATCAAGTGTTTGAAAGTACTAATCTCATACCTAGTATGGGATGGGGAAGCCTAGTACCTGATTGAACTGGGGTGTGGCTTATACTCCTGCTGTCCCTAGAACGAGGTTCCCATGGTGCATTATGTGGGTGCAAGTGCGGTCACAGTATGGCAAGAGGCCAGGACTTTGGAGCATTGCATGCCAAAGGAAGTTTGGCTCTAACACATGCCTGGGGATCGATGGGGATGGCCGACAAGTGAAGCGACCCTTCGTGGTGCACGGATGTCGTGGGATTAGGTTCACCATGCATGGTTAATAAATTCAAATCGATTCATCTGCCTCTCATAGTTTGGGACTGCTTGATCGTTATTCCGCACTGAGTAAAGATGGAACATGATGATGATGTAAATCTTGATGCTTGTCATTTAATTGTTTGGAAACTATGTTTGCTTAGTATAAGTTGCTAATTTAGATAGGTTAATGAACTTAGAACTTGAGCTAAAATATTGAAAGTAAGGATCAACTCTAGGCGCTTTTGGCAAAAACAAACCCACAGCCAAAAAGCCTTGCATGACTAGGAGTCCGTGAAGTAGTTATCACCTGTCGGGTCAGTCTTGTTGAGTACTAGTTGCTCAGCCTTGCTTGTGGCTATGTTTTCAGGTAGTGCTGAGTACGAGGAAATGGTTGCCAGTTTGACTTGGCCGTCCCAGCTTCCTCTGGGTTGGTCCATCGAGTGAAAACCAGCCTCAGACAGCGTGGATCGTTGAAATGGATATCATGGTCGGCTTCACCATGGTATTATGTATCGTCGTGTAGCTTCCGCTATTTTACTTCTTTGTTGTGTACAACCTTGCAAACCCTATTTGAATTTCGAAAACTCTGATGTAATAAATTATTGAACTATGTTAATGTGATGGAAATGTTGTAATTTCTGTGCCACTCACTTCGTGTGAAATCCGACGGACAACCAAGTTTACTTGCTTAAAGTGCATAATCACGTGTTAGGCGACTTAAGTGCATTTTAGTAAGTTAATTTGAGCGGTTCCACCACATCTCCAAACAATCGTAGCAGCTTGACAGTTGTAGACGGTGCTTTCAGCACGGCCTGCACATCCATAATAGGATCTTGGCTAGCTTTGAGCTCCACCTTTGTTGGTTGAGTTGTATCTGCGCCGATGGGGTTCATCACCTTAGGATCACCCTGAGCAACATCTTGAGGCTCTGGATCATCCTCAATTTCAATTGGCGATTTGTTTTGAGTAGCCACAGTAGCCGTCTTCTCCGCTTCGGTCGCCTCTTTGAGTACCTGCAACCCACCAATGTCATCTTGAGTAGACATGGTGGTGGTATTGTATACACCTTGCGGGAGTGAATGATCCTCAGGATCCTATCCTTCTTCAAAAGTAATTACCGTGGGAGGCATAACTTCCATGGTTAGACTTCTTCACGGGCTTCTTCCCAACTGCAGTATGTTTCTTCTTTAGTGATGGAGGAATTGCAGCTTCAAGCTCATCATCAGCTGAGCGCTTCCTCGATCCAAAGGACAACCCCGCCTTAGCAAATGGCCGGGCCTTGACTTCATTGTCCTCTACGGCAATGGAACTAGTGTTGTTGGAGGCCTCGAGTACTTCCTCTTCCTCATCATCAATCCTTGTGCTCTCTCCCATATACATGCGAGGAGCAGCTTCGCAAGTAACATCTGATTCGGGAGGAAACATCCGATCCGGGAGGAGGAGGAGCAGAGAAGTACAAGCCAACATCTTCCTACACACAAAGACAAGTTAGCGAAGAACAAAAACTTTAAATAGGTACTCGGGGGCTACGGCCATGGGTACTTACAGGCTTTGGTGGGCATGAGGCGCTGAACTCACGCACAATTGTGGGGATCTCAGTCACCATAATTTCATCTGTGCTGAGTTCATCAGGAGAAAGACTGGATGGATCATTGACACACCAGTATACTTATAGCTCTAGTGGCATCGTTGCTGCAAGGGCTGGATTCATCGCTTCATAAAGCTGAAGGCTACTCCAACTCTAGTGAGCCTTTCTTGCTTCAGCTTAGCTATTCTATCAATGAGATTGCGTAGTTGGAGGCAATCCCCATGTGTTGGCTCATCAAGCCACCGGTTGTTCCAGGAGGCGTGATGTCATGTCAGCTTGAGTAGTTTCAGATCATGATTGCTAATGTAACACCATTTTTCCTTCCACCCAGCATTAAAATCTATCAACTCATAATCTAGATACAAGCTACTGAGTTTCTCCCGCATCTAGATACCAGCGCCTCCGGTTACTAGAGTGTGCTCCCTCATCGGTTGCGGCTTTACATGGAATTTTTTTTGGAATAACTAGAAGTAGGGTTTGAATCCCAGAAAAGCTTTGCAGAAGTGAAAAAAATGGCAGTGTGGAGAATTCCGTTGGGGTTCAGATGAACCAGCTCCAACTTATAGTAATCCAGAAGACCCCAAAAAAGTCAGAAGTTGGCAATGCAAGACCGCGCTTGATGAAGTGAACGAAAATTACCATTTCACTGGGGTGTTCCTCCAATAGCCACAAATTGTCATAGGCAGATGCCCAACTGATGAATTCTTGATTTTGGAGCAGCTTGGTGGCCACAAGTGCCTTGATCTCCTCCTCTTTCAAGGATGACCGCTTCCAAGCGTAAGCGGGAGTTGGTGGCGCGGTCTGATCTATTTTCCCGTACTTGGGCGCTGGCAACTGAAGATCTTTTCCCTTGCTAGATCCTTTCTTCTTCTTTTCCCCTCGGCAGGCTTGATAGCAGCAGCTTTCCTCCACATCCTTGATGTCACGAGCTTCTTCTGTCACATACGCTCGGGGGTTGAGTGGTGGGGGGGCAGCGCTAGGCGCTAAGGCTACAGTACGGGAGTTGGAAAGACAGATGGCAAGGGTAAAACATAAGGGATAACTTCCTCCATTATTTATAGCAGTGGCACAGTAACAACTATGCAAATGAAGGATTTTCAAATCAAAGAATCCCCAGGAAACCTGATTGGCAGTTACCTTTATTTTCGGGAGGAGATAAGATCTCTTTCTAGAGATGGTCACGTTGACCAAAGGTTGACCCTTATACCCATCATACTAGTCAGCTAAGACTCGGGGCTGTGTGCCACGTGTCCATCGACAAAAAAAAATTCTTCAGGCTTTAAGGGGAAAATGATGCAAATTACAGTTTGACTCTCAGTCTAATTCTTCGATTCAACCTAAAGCTGGGGGTTACTCCATATGGAGTGCGACGCCGCACTTTCATATAAAATTTAAGGTTGAAAGATACAAGACTAAGTTAAATGAGGCTTGAGCACATTCTAGCCGTATGGTAGTTTTTGGGTACCTTTCAAGATTTAACCAGATGAAGTACTCGAAGAGCACCAAAACTAGTTAGTGAAGTCTATAAAAGTACTTGGAACTGCTGCATTTGACTTAAAAGTATCCGAGGGCTTGTCGTAATACATCTATGGGCCCATCAGAAGGTTTGGACACTCCTAAGATATGGGGCTAAACACCGAGACGCATCTGACATGGAGACCATGGCGCAAGACGGCGTAGTCTACATGAAAAGATAAGAACTAGTCGAAGATTAGGAAAGTACTCCTTCTAATAAGAGTAGAACTTCTCTAGTCGTATCCGACTAGTATTCTGGTAACCAACCGACCTGTAACCCTGCTCCCGGATATATAAGGCGAGGCAAGGACCTCTCCAAGGCAATTCAACCCACCCAACACAAAGGACGTAGGGTATTACGCAATCTAGCGGCTCGAACCTATCTAAATCGTGTGTCTATGTTTATCTTCGAGTTCCTGATCTCAGTGAGCCCCACTAACCAAAACATTACCTCGGGCACCCCCTCGGTAGATTGCCAGTCTAAACACCGACACCTACCAAGTCTCATTTCACTCAAGCTGACAGACTGTGATGGAAGGGCTCCATTCCTTGACAGGATGACATCCTTGGCATCCGCCATTGTTACATTTGATTCAAATACTTGTTAGGACAGCTGTATGTTGTCTAGTGTTGATGTTTGTGGCAGTGACGACTGCGAGGGTTCTGGATATTATTACTATGACCCCAGTACTCACCGCACAAACTGCTTGCTTCTCAATGGTCTTCCTGAAGCTACAAACTTTGAGCTGTCAGCTTATCCTGAAATGGTATTTTTGCGCATACTTTGTATAGTCTTGATATTTCTTCAGCTGCACTATTCTCTCGATATGACCACCTCGTTCATTCCAATTGCATTAGCATATGACATCAGACACAGGCTTTATGCATGAATGCAAGACTCATTTGTTCTTTCATGTCATCATATTTCTCAAACACACTTGAGAGTCATGTCATTGTATTTCAATAAAAGGTCACCCACGGTTGTCCTGTTTCTTGTTGGACTACATTTTCTGTAGTTTACAAATGACAATCATGCTATGTTACCACCAGAAAAAAGCGGGCAGCATTTGCTGAGTGATGTTAATTTCACTGCATATTCAATATGGTAAAAGGGTTTTCTTATTGGAAACTCGTGTATCTATTCAACGTATATGGTTAAAATCCTTCCATTATCCATCATTACTTTCTTCTTGTTAGTTTGGAGTTTTTTAAAATAGACATAATCACTATGGTATGGTTGCATCTTGTACATTGATTTGCAGATTCCTTTTTTGACCTAACTCCGTTGAATCTTGCCTAGGTTGTTTTCATACGGGATTTAAAGTTTGCCTGTACATTTGGCAAGTTAAAGACTTTGGTACATGCTGATTGGTTTGTGGCTGATGACTTGAGTGCACTAACTTGGTTTCTACACCACTCACCCATCCTTGAGAAGCTTACACTTCACATTTCAAAGGTGTTAGTTTTGTTTATGTGTAGCTTTATGCTCTTGAAACATTGTTGCATAGTCTATTTATTTGGTTTTTCTTTATTTTTTATGCTATAGGTCCACGGAAATTCTATAACTGCAGAACGAAGTTGCGAACTGCCAGAACCATCAGTCACATCTAACCATCTTAATATAGTTGAAATCAAATGCCATCAGGTTGATGGGATGGTTATTGAAATTTTTAAGATTTTAACTGCCTATGGAGTACCATTAGAGCAAATTAATATCCAATGTTCTACTGGATCGGGCGGTGAGTTATCTATGCTTGTATTTGAATTTTATCACCATCTGTTAGCAGAACCAATCATTCTCCAGAAGTATTTAACATCTTTTAGATGGAATCACAATATACACTTAGTTCTTTTTGGAGCAAACAATATTTACATAGTCTGGTAACCATGACATTAGTTTCAACTTTCAAGCTTATAGGGGATCTACATTAATTGTTACCCTTATTCCTGTTCTACCAATCAAAACCAATGTGACTGCTCTCCAGTTTGGGACTTCTACACAGGCAACCAACTATTGTCGTCTATGAAGTCCATTATTTTGATTGAATTTTCCATTGACCAGTTCCTGCTCATGCATTCTAGTATAATGCCATTTGTTGAATGTCCAGTGAACCTGTGCTTCCACTTATGCCTTTTACTTTGATTCAATTTTTTTATGTCATATGTATTTATATGAGTTGCATTTAGTGCGAACTCCATTTCCTCTAACATTTGTTTCTTAATGCTGTGTGTGGTTTGTGACATAAGTAAATTGATATTTGTCATCTTATTTGATCATCAAACCTGGTGATATACATATGAAGTTGCATAATTGCACACCGGTCCAAGTGAAGTACTTATTTATTTCCTCTATTTAGGATTTTTTTATCAAATTCAAATAATCTGTCACTTTATTCCAAAAATTGCTTTTTAGTGCTCTGTTTTCTGCTTTTTTTTCCACAGATGTTAATTTTAAATGCACTGGTTTCAGCGCAAAGTAGAGGTAAGAAGATCTATGCTATTTATGGTATATTATCTTTTGCACCTTCTAAAAGTGTTTGCAAAATTACATCCTTCTTTTCATAATAACGTTATATGTTTATTCACTGGACAGAATAAGCAGATTTTGTTAGATAATAGCGAGTCAACATAGACTTGTTTGCTATTTTTGCACCTACTTCTTTTGCGATTTTGGCTAATTATTTTGGAATACAACCTATGGCCACTGTGCTGTTTTCAATTGGATTGTTGTTTGCAATAATCTGGAATGCATAATTTTTTAGCTTTAGATGATTATCTATCAAAATCTTATTTTCTGAGACTCTTGGTGCTTCTAATATGTGGAAACAAAATAAGGACATTCTTATATCAGCTAGATTTTGAAACTGTAGTTGAAGAGAAGTTCCATTTATAATTCAGAGATGAAAGCAAAAAATATTTCCGTTCTGCCTTGAACAAATGAATATCGCTACATAAATATAGATATATCATCGCCATTTTGTGCTCTTTAATCTCCAAAAATTACCCTTTTCATTCATTTCAATATCCTTCCTGTTTGCCTGTGTAGCCTGTAGGAACTCAGACCACTACCCACTTAATGATATTGCCCGTCGAGTTTTACTTCACTGAATTTTGTGGATTGTTTTATGGGTTTTCAAAACCGCTTCTATCCTCGTAATCTACTGAATGCTATTTTTATGGATGGAGAAATTTTCTATCAACTATATGCCTTATCATTCACATTTCCCCTTTCTCTTGTACAGGTTTCAGAAATATTTGCGCAGCATTTGATACCAAGCAGAGATGAGGATATTTAGGCCGTTCATGAATCTTCTCTCTTGATTATTCAGAAACATTTCGTGAAGAAAGCTTTCAGCTGTGATGTTGGTGCCCTTGTTAACCAGGATCCCTTGGAGTGGACGCTGAAGTTTACTTGCACTTTGGTTCATGTGTCGTTTTGCAATATAACTTTAGTCTTGTCTCAAGTTTGTGGCTTTGTATTCTAAATTTCTAATGCCAGTTAGATGCATTATTGATCATAAGAGCTGCATGCTCTTAAAATTAAGGGCATTTTCTTTGCCAAGAAACACTTCCCGGTGCTGATAATTCAAAGTTCATCGTGCATTGCTTTGTGGCCACATCTTAGACTACATATGTAAGTATGTAACATATAGTATAGTTTTCAGTATATCTAGCGCTCAGACGTGGAACAGTCTCGCTACATTAGAAAACAAGAGTTGCAGCATCAAGACCATGCAACTAAAAAATGCCTCTCTTGCAATTACGTCTTTGCCATAAGATCAGAGTATTCCCACAGCAACTTCGCATCATGTTTTGTTAAACATGCATATATAATTTTGATCTAGCGCAAAAAGAGTGTTGCAAGGCACAAAATGTGAGACAACATCACGGAATCAACAGGGCGGCACAGAATGGCTAGTGCATCAATTTTTTATTTTTTTTAAGATGTGCATAGCACATTTTTCATTAAGAAGAAGAGTAGGATTACAACAAAGCAGTCTCAAGAAAACCTTGAAACACAAAAACAGGATGCCATACAAGCAATGGCAGACAACCAACAGCACAAGAACAGAAACAGAAAATCCCACTCATCCCCACACCTAAACACCTAAGCCACGCCTGAAGACCACCACCTTGAACAGACGGGCCAAGCGTGAACTCCTAACCTTGCCAAGGGACGCGCCACCACCCAAGCTTGGAGACGAGAGAGTGAGCAACCACGGAGATGAGAGAGCGAGCGACCACTTGAGCTCCAGAAGCCAAGAAGGAGGACGTCACTGCCACCCGACCACTACGACCAAGTTTTCAACACCCTGCATACAAAAAGTAAAGACTCGAAACCGGTCAGAGTACCCGAGTCGAAGGCAAGAGAGAGCATGGAGAATTCCCTAAAAATGATGCCTTCAAGAAGGACACGACGCACAAAATACGCCGCCATCACCTGTCTAGACATCTAGACTAAGTTTTCACCTCGGGAAACAAGGTTAGGATCATCAAAAAGCCTCCAACAAGGTAAACAACGTTCGAGGATGTCGTCATTGTGTGCGCCAGCACAAGCTGCGCAAGGTTTTCACCTAAGACCCATGAACCCCTCCTTCCTCCCTAACACCAAAGGCCAACGGGGAACAGAGCCGGAGACAAATCAAGCAAGAGCAACCATGCAGGGGTGAGGGAAGAGCAGCATAGCCCGGAGGGGGGCGACAGCAGATCAAGAGCGACGGCGCAGGCCCAAGAACTCCCACCACTAGAATAACCAATGGGCACGACGGCCGCACGACCAAGAGCGGTGCCGGCTATGGGCACCTACACGACCAAGAATGGGGCGATGGGGAGTAGCCAGGGGGGCTCAAGGGCACCCCAACACAAACACGGGCAGTGCAACAAGTGGTAGCGGTGGCGGCGGTGGCAGCTACGATGGCTCCCGAGTCTCAACTGACGACCGGAGACAGTGGCTTCAGAAGATGACCAACGGCGATAGCCCATGTCATGAGTACCACACCCGCGGCTCGAACCCGCAAGACAGATCCGGGCAGGGGTGGCGGATCTAATGACAGGTGACCAGTGGTAGCGGATGGGAGCGCGACCAACGACCACGGTGGGGGGCCAGTGGGGAAGAGGGAGAGGTGGGGAAGGGATAGAGGAAGGGGAGGCAGCACCAACACATGCACCAGCACCGCCCCACCGGGCTCCACCATCAGCAGCATGGGCGGTGGCGAGCTCGAGGAGCACCTAGTGCCAAGGAGCCCCAGGCAGCAAATGGAGAACGTTGTCCATGCCACGGGCGCCCCGTGGGTGGCGACGCCGGGAGCAGCTCCACACAGAGTGGACGCGACAGGCGCGATGGGAGGAAGGCGGCCCGAAGCAGCAGGGCAAGGTGCGGGGATGCGCACGGCGCACATGCCCAGCCCCGCTGGTCCCCCTTGAGCCACCCTAGGATTGTTGGGGATTTGACTCCACCAGACAAGACAAGAGAGATAAAATGGAGAAGAAGACATAACTAGGGGGAAGTGTGGAGTGCTCAAGGTGAGTTCCCTCCTCAATGCCTCATGAGTCCTTTATATAGACGGGGAGGGGGTGGCAATTAGCCCGGTACAAAATTTACAACTAGGCCTTTCAACCTTTACAAAGGTGGGGGTGCCATGCGAAGCCCTTCTCTCCAACAGTAGCCCCTCAGCTACTTTGGTTTGGCTGGTACAACAAAGCAAAGTAGCTGAATTCATGGGAAAAAAAAGGCTAGCTACAAATTTCACTTCAGCCATGAGGATCTGCCCCCCTACCTCATCTACTTCATCGCTGGACTCCGCTTCACTAGTCATCTTTTATTCCTCAACTTCGGCTTTGAAGCTTCGCCTTTTAGCTTCAGCTTTAACGAATGTAGTCCAAGTAGAAAATTCTGTCGAAGTAGCGAAGGTAGATGAAGTAGAAACACGCTTCTTCTATGTAGTCCATGTAGTCAAAGTAGTTATTCCATCTCTTGTGTAGCTGAAGAAGAAGCTCCATTTTTAATCGCGATTGATGTAGTCGAAGTAGAGGAAGCAGAGAGCCGCTGCCTTTATCCCGCCAAAGCCACCAACGCCTTCAAATCTTCGCTCATACGCACCGGGCAAGACTTGAATCTCGGGGTGAATTGGTTCTCCACGATCCCGCCATAGCCCCTCTTGGCTGGTGCTTGTGGTGAAGATGGCAATGAAACTTTGCGTGTTGTCGAAGTAGTGACGAAGGCGACGTAGATCGAAGCTCCTTAAGTTGATGTAGCAACGAAGATGAAGTTGATGACTATGCTGATGATGATGATGAACCCCTTGAGCCAAAGTAGCAACGGAGCTGAAGTCGATGATGTTGCCGATGGCAAGCCCCTTGAGCCGAACAATGTCGTTGAGGATGTAGGCGAAGCTGCCAAAGAGCCCCTTTAGCTGAACAATGTTGTCGAAATCAAAATAGACAATGCCGAAGTTGATGGCAAGCCCCTTTCCTGTACAATGTTTAACAAACAGTTCCTTGCAAGTACTACATTTAGTTACATGTTTTTAAGCATATTATTTTTTATAAACGAAGTGCAACAGTTTTCTCCTATTTTATGTTCATATTTTGACAGAAACCTGTATGAGAATACACGAAGTGGCTCGTTAGCCAGACTTCAATTTTTATGCAACTTCACGTTCCACGAATTGACTTTTCATTCCCTTCACGTTTCACGTTTCATGAAGGTGCTTCCGTTTCTCCACGAAAGACTTTACTCGCTCCCTGAATCCACAGGTAGCTTAGCGTCACATTTCTGTGCGCTCCAGCAACACATTTCCGTGCGCTCCAGCAACACATTTCCGTGCGCTTAAGTGAGTTTTGTGGACGATATGGCTATCTACCTCATCGTTCACAAATTCCCTTATTAGGAGTCTCTGACTCGTGCTTGCCGAAAGTGATTCCTCTTCGAAAAGTAGAGGGCAATCACTTTGGTTTTTTCTCCATTTTTTTCTCTAGTGACATATGAGTATTCTCCTCTTCATATAGATGAAGCCAATAAATTGTCCATTTTCAATAAAAGAAGTCCATTAGATGAATCCAATTATTCCCACTGTGATAACCGAAAAGCCATGCGGTAACCCACAAGTTCCAACTCAATTATATCATTATTAATAGCTTTGGTGAAAAGTCCAATAACCCAAAGATTAAATCCTCGGTGAGGGAGATGAACAAAGATGTATTGAGGCTGCATGTTTGCAAAATGATGCAAAAATCGAGCACATGTTGCATTTCACTTCTGTGATGAAAGAGGTAAACCCGCATTTTAGCGCAAAATGGAAACAAAGAGATAATCTTTAGAGTTATGTGCAATAACTAATGTTTAAACGAAGTGTAAAATGCATATACACATAAACGGTCTGGCTTGTGGCTTTGTACTGCCAACGTCGGCTGTTAGCTCTATTAAAAGTATAAGAGCTATCTTGTTTTTTTTCCTACTAACTTACAGAAGTCAACTTTGATAATCGAAAAGTCTTCGCAAGATGCAACGAAAGCCATGTCTTGGTTTGTCATCTGATGCACGTGCACATAGCCCTGAGGTTCAAGCCTTTCACCAACGAAGTTATTTTTGGCACTTATTTTTTCACCTTTTTTTTAAGCTGAAACTTTAAACAAAGAGAAAGCCCCATGTGAATCCAAAGCAAGCGAAGTTCACTCATGTGAATTCAAAGCAAGCAAAGTCATTTTTGCATGTTTTTTTCTAAAGTATTATTTGCAACACTATCAAATATGTAAAACTAGATGTTACCAACGAAGTTGAACAGCCTGAGCACAGCTGAGACCGTTGCATTTTACTTTGTTAATGAAAGAGAGAAACAACCCGTATAACATAACTGTACTAAATCTACCGAAGTGAATTTGTGTAACACAAAATGTAAAATTGATAAACGAAGTGAAAAGATTATTCATTTTGTGTCCATCTATACCTATTATTAAAGCAAGCAACGTCTCTGCCAGCAATTTTCGTCCATCGCCCTAATTTTGCAAAAAAGCCCCTCAAGTTTTTGGTAATGAACCTGCAGTCCATATTCTGAAGAGAGGGGGGCTCGGGTGGGAAAAAGAGGGAAGGGAGGGGGTTAAGGGAAAAGGCTTCTCCTTTCTCCACAACAGAGAGGCTCAGGAGGGGATTGGACGCGGGCGGAGGCCGGAGCGGGGTGCCCTGCCGCTGCCCCGCGCGGCCTCGGCAGCGAGGTCGGCCAGGTGCTTGGCAACGGCCTACGGCTGCGTGCACTCGTCGTCTCGACCCTTCTGGATGCGGGCCGTGGCGGCAGCGGCGGATCGGAGCAAGAGGCGGCGGCAGTACTGCGCGTGGACAAGGGTCTTGGTGTCGACGGGGTGGAGGAGGCCCGACTGGTCCTCCTGCAGCGCCTCCCAAGACCGGTCATCCGCGAGAACAAGATCCCCGCGGAGCACGCGGAATCGGTGACGCAATTCAGGGGACGATCGGACAGCGGCGAGGAAGGCGCGGCAGGTGAGGGCTGATCTCAAGGATGAGGTCGTCCCCGAGGTCGCGGATGGGGGACCACAATGGCTGGCCTTAAGGTACAACTCATATTTCATTAGTTGTTCATTGAGTGTTTACCATGACCTGTACATTTTCTTCTCCTTTCTAATCACACCATCGCTATTCTCTGTAGGCATTAGGCTACGAGTTTGACAATGATGAGTTTCATGCAAATGTTCATGGTACCTTGCCATATCACAATCTGAGGCCCGACCCTGTTTTGAGGACCCTCCTACTTTCAATTCCACAGAGAAAAATAGTATGAGAAGCACCGGTTTTTCTATTTTGTTGCTGTACTCACAAATGACATGCTTGAAAAATGATTAAGAGAGCATTTTTACCAACCTAATTTTGGTTGTTGCAGGTATTCACAAACTCTGACAAAGCACATGCGGAGGAGGCTTTGCACAGGCTGGGTTTACAGGGTTGCTTTGATGGTGTGATATGCTTTGAGACACTAAATCCTTGCAATGGTTTGATATGCTCAGTCCCAGAATTGCATGCTATTCAAGGATGAAACATATGCCAACTTGGTTGATCTGAATGAATCAAATGGGTTCAAACCCAAATCACCCATCCTCTGCAAGCCCTCCATTGAAGCCATGAAAGCTGCAATTCGAATTGCAAATGTTGATCCTAAGAAGACAGTAAGAATTCTCCTCTCCGAAACATGACCAAGTACACGTTCAAACAAGCAAGGAATGCCCCGGTGGAAATTTACCTTCTATATATTTTTCAGATATTTTTTTTGACGACAGCACTCGGAACATAGCTTCAGGAAAGGCTGCAGGCTTCCATACTGTGATTGTAAGGCATCGTACATAGCCCAGATTCCACATTAACCATCATCATGTTCAAAGGAAAAACTTAATTTACAAAACTTCCTGAATTTTGTAGGTTGGCAGGTCGACACTTGTTCCCTGAGCTGCTCTGGAGAGCATTCATAACATCAAGGAAGCTTTGCCCGAGATATGGGATGGTCAAGATCGGTCTGAATCTGATGTTGTTCTTACTTCCAGCTCTGTTGGGACTGTGGTGGTTGCTTGAATGCGTCACCGTGTGGGTTATCCATCCTGTAATGCCACGTGTGGACTACTTGGTGTGATTTTGGATAGTGGATGCAGAAGATGTATCCTAGCTTCACTGGTGAAGAATTTGCTGTCATCGTTCCAACTATTAATGGAACTGTAACAGTTGGAGCACTGTGAGCATATGCAGTAATTCTGCAGATGTTACTCGCATTATCAGTGTACCATTCTCTATGTACCGTGTTTTTACCTCAGAATAAAGTGATTGCTCTAATAGAAAACTTCAGAAGTTTGTAAGATATTTAGATGAGTCTTGCATTTTTAGATGACAACCCTTTACAAACATATTTTTTAAAGAAAGGTCCTTTAGGTAGGTAACAAGGGCATTGAAATAAATATAAAGTTTCAATGCAGTCCTTCTCATTGGATTATATTCAACACACAAGACATTATCTGAAAAAAGGTACAAAATGATATGCAACAATCAAATTTGTGGTTCATAACCATAATTTATAAGTCCATACATTAATTGATTAATTTGCAAACATCTAAATAGATATTACTCTTAGAACTCTCAGCTACAGCCATTTCATCAAAAGGTAAGTCATATTAAAACATGATTAGCTACATATAGACCATATTATATAGTATGGTAATATATTGATGTAATTTTCATGTACCCGCAGCAACGCACGGGCATATTTACTAGTAATATGTAAAATTACAAAGTTAATCCTGACAAACGAAGTTACTTTTGTGCACACCAAGGTTCGATTCCACTTCGGCATGGCTCTCTTTTTTTTCCTTTTTTTTCTTTTTTTTTGAATTTTTGAAATTGTTACTAATATAGTATAATATTAGTGGACACTCAATCTGATCACTGAAGTGATCTGAGCTGGTTAGTTTGATGCACAGCTACCCGGAGTTTTTGGGTTCGCACCACCAGGATCCAAATTATTCTACCGAAGTCAAATCATGGTACTTAAAGGACACCCGAAGCTGTTTTACATTTATATATTTAAAAAAATTTTGCAATAATGTAAACTGAGGGGTCGACACGAGGTTAAGCAAACATATTTACAATGTTTTGCTGTTTCTGCGACAATATTAATAAAAAAAGGAAAAACGAAGTATCTATTCCAGCTAAATTATTTAATCAAGCAATGTTCAAATCTCCAGCGAAGTAGTTTTTTATCCAGCTTATTATTATTATTATTATTATTATTATTATTATTATTATTATTATTATTATTATGGAGTACATAAAAAAAGAAGTATAATTGACATATGAAAGTAAAGAAGTCGGTGGTTCAGGTTTTGTGCCCCATAGGCAATCCTAGCAATCTTAAAATATATATATATATATATATAAATCTTTAAATTGACCAACGGAGTGCAACTGCATGCTAAATAAGTTGAAAACGACTCTGTGATACAACAACGAAGTTGATTCGCTGGCCAGGATGGATCGAAGTGGCAGCTTGCGGCCCACACTAACGAAGTTAATTCAAGGCCCATAGGAACGAAGTGAAATGCTCAGTTGTGGCCTGTACCCAGACGAATAGACGAATACAAACAGGGTCCAGTTGGCCAAAGCAGACACGCCTACTACTAAGCTGCGAAGCTGCTAGCACCTTGCTTGTGCACTTTTAACATATGTACCATCAAAGCGAAAAACAATGAACGAAATCCAAGAACAGTCCAACTTTTAACAATGGACGGTGACCAAGAATTACCCCCGCGATGATAAATGCAGTTCGAGAATTGTCTATTTTTACTGTTGACGAAGACGATAAAACTGTTCAGCCTCAACAAGAGGGGCGAATAATCAACCGAAATTCCAATAAATGGTTGGCCCTAACACCGGAGTCAATGGTTGAGCAGCCCAAAGTTGACAAAAATCTGATGCCGGAGAAAGATGTACCTCTGTTTCCATTGAAACTTTGGTGCCCCTAGTACTTGCTTCAAATTTCAGATTTACTACCAAAGTGCATGCTTGGTTTATGACTTCATCTCACAGGTGTGAAAGAGTTGGGTCTCCATTGAGCTGAATAGCATCGAAGACACACCATTATATTCAGAGATAATTGAAATACACTCATCCTGTTCCAACAAATGACACAGGCCGGGGACCCGAATTTAAAATCGGACCAATGAAAAGATACTGGCACCAATATTGAATTCAACATGATGAGCGAGGTTGAATAATTAACTGTTTATCACTGCTGAGTTTTCACACTTGGAAGAACCATGAAATTATCCGCTTAAGAAATTTCAAAGGTGATGATGGCCCAATGAAAAGGACCATGACTTTTGCAACCGTTTATATGAAGGGTGTGATAAAGTTCCTTGATTACGAAAATTAATGATAATATCTGTAGCTGTGCGGGCTTAATTCGTTGGCCGCTTCACAGCAAGGCCCAATATTCTACCGAAGTTGCCAGCCTACCAATAGCTGGTGTGAAGGAAAATTCGTCTTCGTCCTTTGTGTAAACGTAAAAACCAGTCACTTATAGATACTTTGGACAGTTGATGAAACATAAAATCCCCACTTTTCCAATAGATGGGATTCACGCGATTGCCTATTTTTCCAATATATCGTGAATATGGGTAATAATTTTATCTGCAAAATCTTGGAGGTGGCAAAAACATGTGTACATATATTTTGTATGTAGGCAATAAATAGCCGATTCTACATATTTAAATAATAACATGTAAAGTTATAGAACAATAATAAATAAAAACTATATCATGATTCATAAAATAGTAGCTAGGACGTAGTGACTTTACTATCTAAAGAAAAACGGGATGGCGTTGCCCAAGCAAGAAATGACTTCGTAGCGAAGCTAGTAGCTAAAATTGCATGTGAGAAGCAGAAATAATGAATATAAAATTGAACGTTTTTTTATATATATAAAGAAAATGAACGCTTAAAGCTCAAACTGGCGAAGTGACTGAAAATGCTAAGAGGCCATCGCACTATTCAGATAAGTTATGCCATCAGCCCAGAACGAACTCGCATCAACTATTCCCGAAGTCAGAAAATTGGAGCCTGGGTTTCATCACTGCGCCCCAATAACGAAGTTGAAAATAGGCCTAGAACGAAGTTGCATCAATCATCAACCATGGCCGAAGTAAAAAATTATTGGAGCTTGGGCTCCGTTGTTGCGGCCCAGAACGAAGTTGGAGTTATCTCTTCGGTTGGTAATTGGTCCATAAGCAAAAACGAAGTCACGTGGTGCTGTACTGCTGCTCTTCATTAGATACATTATCCTGCAAAAAAACAGAGAACAGTACGCTCCCACCGAAGAAAGAATATTGAATTCTCCTAATGCATGAAAACCAAACATTGACGATAAAGACACTGCGACGTACTCCCTTCTCTTCGTTCCAAATTGTAGGTCGTTTTGACTTTTCTAGGTGTATAGTTTTTGTTATGCACTTAGAGATAGTATATGTCTAGATGCATAATAATATCTATGAACCTAGAAAAGCTAAAACGACCTACAATTTGAAACGGAGAGAGTACTTTCACTGAATAATTAATAATGCTGAAAACGTATATCACATGGCCTCGCCTAAGAATAATTAACTTGGCTTAAAAAATAATTAACTATTATACAGACCGAAGTAAATACTCTTTATAATATATATGACAAGGGATGCATGCAACCAGTGCAAGAATAAATATGAGATAAAAATAAAGGTTACCATGAGCTGCACAGATCCTGTCTGATAATGGCAAAAGCAGTTACAGGGTGTATGAGTAAATGATTAGAAAACGAAGTGGGACCTCAATTGAGTTAGGGGGCATGTCTCGAAGTTGGTTGTTCAGTGTCCCGAAGTGGGACCACTCTTTGTGTTTTTAATCAACTCTTAATGACTGAGTATATAAATACAGTTTTGGACTAGTTCGGATGTTTGAACGCCTACACAGGTCTTGCACAGTCAAAATGTGAACGAAGTAAAAATCAGTACCACCACGCGGTGGGCTGAGATGTCTAGATCATTGCGCAGGCAAACTAGCAGACCCAACCGGTGGTCATGGGCCGGAGTTGGTCGTGCCCTTGCGCTCATTGGGCCGAAATCGTCTTCTGGGCCACGCACGAAGTTGAATCAGACATTCAACGGTGGAGAAACGAAGTTAAATCTTTAACTGTGGAGAAACGAAGTTAGGCTATCCGCACCGCTCAGCTGTAAAACACCCCCTACCGCAAATATACCGGTCAAACTCATGCACCGCGCACCGCTATCTTCTCCTCAGTCCCTCCGTTCGCTACAGCGAAACTGGAAACCCAGCGCGCGAGCTCTCCGCCGCTATCCTCTCCACCCCAGCAGCCGCTCCTCTCGCAGCAGCCGAAGTGTTCGTGTCCTCCCCGACGGCATCCTGGAGAAGCCGGCGGTCTCCCTCAAATCCGAGGGCATTGGGGACGGAGGGGAGGAGGAGGCAGCGCCCGCCGGAGAGTGCAGGGATGGGCCAACGAAGGGGGCCGGCGGTCGGCAGCGGCGCAGAGAGAGGCAGGCACGGACGGACTCGGAGGAGAGCTCTACAACGCGGTCGCCCATTCGCCATCGACGGAGAAGGTAATTCCTATCCCTACTGCAGCCTCTATATCCGGAGGCGCTCGCCCGCCGTGGCCGCTGCGACCTACCGCAGTGGCCCCACCGGCCCCGCCACGGTCGGCCCGCCATCCCCTGCGAGTCGCCGCACTCGCCCCCCGGCACCGCCGTGGCGCTCGACCCCCAGCACCGCCGCTCCACTGTCTGCCTCTTTTCCTATTCGTTTTGCTATCTCCTATCTGTCATACTCCTGAAGATGAATATTGGCTCTACTCCTGAAGTGCTTAAGTTCATAAACCATGGCAAAAATGCATATGTTCTTGAGTCACAACACAGAACTATACACGACAGCACTCTTATATTATACAACTAGTAGATGTCAATCATAATCCAGCAGGATTGTGAACAAAGCTCTTCATAAATGAATCTGCAACAAGTAAAATCGAGCTTAGAAATATTGTCCGCTACTCATATTTTAATTGCACTCAGTTGCAAACAGAGGAAGCAAAAGAAAAGTATGTGCATTACTGTCAAGGTGTATAATCAAATATTACTAGGGACACCATTAAATAAAATGTGGTACTGGTACAGATAATAACAGTGACATCGATAGCAAAGCATAAGGGACCATGACATGCATATGAATAATAGTATCATGTTGAATATTTATTTCAGAAGACCAACACTTTAGATCTGCAAGGTTTTTTTGAAGTTTTTGAAAAAGAGATGTCAATGATGTGAGGGTTTTTATGCTGCCCAAAATAGGCCTTTGCTCTAGATTTTTCTTTTGTCTTCATTATGCGTCTATGTTCCACTGCATATATGTTGTATTGTGATGCTTGCACATATGTGTGTGCCTGTGGTGGGCAGCATATGCCTTTCATGCATACTTCTTGGCATATATGCATCTAGCTAGTTAGAGCTATACAACAACCACATTCCAAAATGTTCTATCTTCCACTCATTCTGACCAACACTAGGAGCATTCATTTCAGGGGTAATGTTCTGTCACCCATTGCTATTTAATTAGGGTTCAGACACATTGGCACCAAAACTTAGCATGTTGCCAAAAACATTTGATGGTGCATATGTATTTAGAATCTTGTAGTCTTTTCTTCATGTTTTAAAATAGAGCAAGATGAATTCGGATGTTCTTCTGCTATACTTATTGTACCATTTACTTCATGTTATTGTAGGATGAATCAGAATAATTGTGACGAAGCTGGTGACGACATTACCAGTTTCGGCCGGGGTCTTCCAATGGCAGGCTTCTATGGAGGGTGGAACCCAGGGTTACAACCATCTGCTCAGCAGTACCCATTTTTCCAGGGAGGGTGGACTGCAGCTCTGAACCAAGGGTTCATGCCACCCTATGCTCAAAATCAGCCTGTTGCTGCAACGGTCGAGAGTGTTCAGCCAGCAGTAATGAAAGAGAGTCAGGGTGATAGGGAAGGAGCATCGATGGCAGCTGGTCGACGACGCAAGGTAGGACCTAGTCGCATCAAGTTATCCAACTTCTCCCCAAAAGAAGATGTGTTCCTTGTGAAGTCATGGTTGGAAATTAGCTGTGACCTAATTATAAACATTGGGCAGAAGAAGGAGGGGTTCTGGGCTAGGATTACAAGCCAGTACAATAACAAGAGGGGTTCCTTTCATGAGAGAAGTTTCAGATCGCTGTAGAGTCGTTGGGAAACTATCAAGGCTGAAACAAGTAAATTTGCAGGGCACATGGCAAATGTTCTTCGAGACAATCCGAGCGGGATGAGTGATGCAGATAAGGTGAGGGAGATGATCTATTATTGGTATTTGGTTTCAATTACAATTTGCTTCATAATTTAACATTGTGTACCCTTTTTGCAGACCTCTTTAGCTCTAGCTAACTTTGCAGACATCGAAGAATACCCTTTTTATTTACATGCATTGCTGGGATTTGCTGAAGGAAGAGCCTAACTGGATGGAGCTCAACATTAGAGGGGCACGACCTGGAGATGACGATGCAATAGCCGATCACATTGCCATAGTCGATTGTGACCTGGAGACACCATCTTCTCAGTACACAGGGAGCAAGAGGCCTATGGGGAGGGATGCAGCTAAAAGACAAGCTAAGAAATCAACCTCTTCCTCCCCGTCAGATTCATCTCAGTATGTTTCAAAGTTGCAGGACCTGTCCATACAAAAGATTTCAATATGGCATGAAGAAAATGCGAAGAAAGGCTCTCTCTATGAGCAAATGGCAGCCATCGAGTCACAGAGGTACAATGAGGTGCACCAACACAATCAGCACATGGTAGCAATTGAGGAAGAGAAATTGCGGATCATGCGTACAAAAGCTGACATACTACAAACACATGAGGAAGAGCGCATCCTCGGGATTGATCTCGACAAGTGTGCTCCGCGCCTCCGCATGTACTATGAAAAGAAACAAGAGATACTGAAGAACATTGGTGCCGACGGAGATGATAGTGTAGACCCTTAAACTAGTGTTGTAATGTGCTACTAGTTGCTGTGTACTAGCTGTGTTGTACTACTAGTTGCTGTGAACATTGGTCCCATGTTGCTGTGTTGTACTACTAGTTGAGGCTACCTTGAAGTGGTTGTGTTGTACTAATAATTGTGAACCCATGTTGCTGTGTTGTACTAATAATTGTGAACCCATGTATTAGTACTGTGTTGCATCAAGGATTGTTCAACTGACTAGGTTGTTCTTCATCTACAATTTTTGTTGTGTTATTACCTAGGATTGTACCGTGTTTCATCATGATTGCTGCTGCATGCCTATATTACCCATTTCATCATTTAGCATCTACAGTCTTTCCTTACCTTTCTTATGCTGCTATGCTTTGTGAAAAGTCCAGTTGTTCTTTTAAAGATGATCATGGCATTCTGGCATTTCAGTTTACTCCAACTTTCATGGAATTCAGGTGCGTGAATGCCAAAGGGGATGATGCTGCCGACTGTGACAAATTTGCCAAGTACTACAGGTCTCTTTGCCCTGGAGAATGGGTGAGTGCATTTTCCTTACTGCTGCCATTGTTAACCATGCTTCTAGGGAACATATCTTTTTGAATGAAGTACTCCAAGTCTACTATTGTGCCTTCCATACCAGTGACAAGAACAGAGCTCAAGACCTGCTGACAAACAACAAAATTCTGGAGCTTTGCAGAAGACTAGTTCTAGAGCTCAAGGCCTTCCATATCATTTTGGTGCTTAATTAAATTACAGGGTAGATTTCCTTTTGCGCACATTTGTTTGAACTACATATGTACAAGACACAAAGAGTTTAATGGAGTCCCTTATAGTCCTTCAACTATAGGAGTTCTGAGTGTTTCAAAATAAAATTTAATCTGTGAAATTAGCAATTAATTTCACCTCTATTATGTTAGCAGTCAGTCTTACACAGTGTTACAGATTCAAGAATCCTTCCAATCTCAACTCATCAAAACAAGCTGAAGCATAGTATTGGCTTGATGACTTATACAATGAACATAAAAACAGTACAACGGTATAATTTCAGGTAAGATAGGTTACAGGGGCAACTCTTGAGGAAGCAAGTAACAAGATTCAAAGGGAAATCAATGTGAGCTCCGATGTGCTGATGAATACTTGAGCACCAAAAATAGCAGATTTTTTTCTCTGGTTTTTAAACAATTGTTTCTGCAGAAGTTTTCAGAAGTACCTTGTCTGCATACTTATTCACCAATGAAGGTAGATCAGATTTAGGAGTACATCCTCCAAACAGAGAGCAATAATTTGTTCACAAAATTCCTTACAACAAAAGGAACAATAATTTGTTCACAAAATTCCTGACAACAAAAGAGCAAGAGAGAATTAGCGTGTCCCAACCTGCTCAGCCTCTCTGTACTTCTAACCCATTTCAAACAAAACCTGGAAGAAATTCAATTGAAAAAGGCCCATTTCAGCACAGTTCATCTTCCAGCAGGTTACAAAACAACCAGTATGGATGGTAGTAATGACTGCATACATAACAGGATTACGATGTTTATAACTGCATACATAACAGGATTACGATGTTTATAACTTCATGCATAATAGGATTACAATATTTATGACTGCATACATAACAGGATTACAATATTAGGATGAACCATGCAACATTCATTGGTGTTCGATAAGATCCATTTGCAACTGGCTATGGATGGCAGTATTCTTCAACTTATGATGTTTATTAATATACTCCACTCTCTCTTGGGTTATGGTCTGGTATGGAGTAGCAGGAACCCCAACATTGTCGTAGTTCGTATTCTCTGCAAGTTTCCCTTCATCCTCGATAATCATATTATGCATAATTATGCACGCTGTCATAATGTCCCTAATCTGTTCACGATTCCAACCATATGCAGGGCCTCGAACAATAGCCCACCTAGACTGAAGGACACCAAAAGTGTTGTCAATATCTTTATGAACTTTTTCCTGCTCCTTAGCAAAGTGTGCTGTCTTCATATCCACGGGATGGGAAACTGTCTTCACAAAAGCCGACAAATTGGGGTATATACCATCAGCAAGATAGTAACACATGTCATACGTGTGACCATTAACGGTGAATGATACCGGAGCTGCTTGGCCTTTCAAATATGCGGAGAAGACGTGCGACTTTTGAAGGACATTAATATCATTGCAGCTGCCTGGCATGCCGAAATAGGCATGCCATATCCAAAGGTCATGCGAAGCTACCACCTCAAGTATCATGGATGGATGCTTCCCACGCCCTGTGAACATGCCTTTATATGCCGAGGGGCAATTGCGCCACTCCCAGTGCATACAATCAATGCTTCCCAACATTCCTGGAAATCCACGTTGCTCTCTAATTCTGAGAAGCCGTGCTACATCTTCCGCGTTCAGAGCATATAGATAGTACTCCACGAATACAGAAATGATAGCTTGACAAAAATGGTGGAGAGCCTTACGAGCAGTTGACTCACCAATACGGACATACTCATCTACAGTGTCAGCAGGTAGACCATATGCAAGAATGCGAATAGCAGCAACTGCCTTTTGCAAACCACTGAGCCCAAGACGGCCAATGGCATCCTCCTTTTGCTTGAAGTAGGAAGTCTGCACCTTCAATCGCTTTAACAAGGCGCTCAAACACATGGACGCGCATTTGAAACCTGCACACAAAGATAAGGTCTGTCAATGTACTGCAAAGTAACCCATGAAGCAATCCATGACTACCAGAAACACACCATCGACTAAACAAAAACACTGAGTAAACAGGATTGGGACCAAAGTAGTCAGCACGGATCCTCGCATCCCTGACCGCATCATCCCTCTATCGTATCTGCTTTGGTGGACCATTGGAACGACGTTTATGACGAGAGGGTCCAGCATTCTCGAGCTCAAACGACTCCAGTACCTCCAAGTCGTCGTCATCAACAATCAAATAAAAATCATCTTCGTCATCCTCGTCCCCTGTCACCCATGTTCTACACATGGAAGAACCAAAGTAGCCTGCCATGACCGTGGAGGGAATGGGCGACGGGTGGACAGAATAGGACCTCGATGGAGTGGAGGGAACAGGCGACGAACCCTAGCAGCCAGCCATGCCGAGATCAAATCCAGCTATTTGGGCTGCCAGATGGAGTATATGATAGCTCAAATGGATGCTTCTAGGCTATGGCCACTCGTTGCTACAAGGAATCGATGAGGAACTCACCGGATAGGAAGGGAGACAGCGGCGCAGTCGGTGGTGGCAGTGGCGGTTCGTTGAGTTGGGGATGGGGTTCGTTGGGGTTGGGGATGGTTTACAGGTGCTTGCGCGGCATCGTTGCAAGGTTATTATCTATACAGGCCCGATGGGCCATGTGGGCCATGCCCTGTTTAGCGCTTGGTTTAGCAACGGAGCGGTGCGGATAGCCTTAAATCACGATAAGCGAAGTTGAACCTCCAGCCGCGGAGAAACGAAGTTGAATCTTGATAAACAAAGTTGAATCTTCAACCACGGAGAAACGAAGTTGAACATTTAGCTGCGGAGAAACAAAGTAAAATCTTGAATTGCCAAGAAACAAAGTAAAATCTTAAAATCTCGAATCTCCGAGAAACGAAGTAAAATCTCGAATCTCTGAGAAACGAAGTAAAATCTCAAATCTTGAAATCAGTCACACTGAAGAAGTGAAACGAAGTCAGAATACCTCCCTCCGAAGTTATTTCTTCTTACTCTGAAATTAATTCTCTCTTTTTAAATTATTATTTTATGTTTTTAGTCAAACATGCAGTGGGCGCCACTGTTGGGGATTTGACTCCCCCAGACAGGAAAAGAGAGATAAAATGGAGAAGAAGATATAACTAGGGGAAGTGTGGGAGTGCTCAAGGTAAGTCCCCTCATCATTGCCCATGGGTCTTTACATAGAGGGCCCCCCAAGCCCCTGGTGGGTACAAAATTTACAACTAGGCCTTTCGACCTTTACAAAGGTGGAGGTGTCATGTAAAGCTCTTATCCCCAACAAGGACCTTGAGCAGCACATCTTGTCGGTGTTGGCGGTGAAGAAGGCGGAGGCGATGCAGTCAATCCAGAACCCCTGGCCAGAAGCAACGGCACTGCGCTGTGTGCTGCAGCAGCAGCTCTGGTTCCTCGTGCTGCCGGTCGCTGCCGTGGCGAGGCTCCTCCAGGGACACTAGCGACGTGGCACCATCATGCTCGTCGAGCTAGGAAGACGGGCCCCCCGAGCCTGGGAGAGTGCACATCTGGTGTCACACTCTAAAATTTTTGGATTTCAGGATGTGATTAAAAAGAATAATTAAACAATGATTTTCTTATATTTTTTTTTAAAAAATTAACATTTATTTTCTTGACAGGAAATGTAGTATAGGAAAAACAATTGGTTGCTTTTCTACATTAAATAGTGTTGTTCTATGTGTGCATTCATGCCGATGCATCTTGGTGTTTATTGAGTGCAAATATTTTAACATGCGTTTAGACGACGACCAGATTCTTCTAAGAATTTTCCAACTTTTATTAGAATTTATTCTCAATTTTCTAGAGCTAAACCTATTTATTAGAAGGCTCTAGAACCCTTTTTAAGAGCTGCAAGTGTTTTATTTGGACTCCTCGTGTCCCAATCTATCTCTGAGATTTTTCTTGGAATTTTTGAAATTTTTATCTAGATTTTTTTGGATTTTTCCTTTCACGAGAAATTATTTCTAAAAATAATCTTATCCTACCCCGTTGGGGCGAGCCCAACCCGTGGCCTAGCTCTCTCCCTCTCTCCCCTCTCTTCTGGTGGGCCCCGCCTCTTTCTCGCGAGCCAGGCCCGCTTCGACCCAGCAAGGCCCATTCGGGCCCAGCTGTTGCTGCAGCTGCGCCTGTGCGCCGACGCCGCGTGCGCGCCACACCAACCTAGGGCTTCTTTCATTAATTTTATTGCAACTTTTTCAGATACTAATATAATTTGAGTTAATTCTAACGTAAGGTGTTTCTCTGAAATAACCTTTACACATGATTTTATTGAGTTAAAAATATATCTAGTACCTAGTCTTTTGTTGTTTGATAATAATCTCTCAATAGCTTTGCCTTTTCAACCATAGCTTCGTTTCTTGTGCCTTCGTGACCTTAGGTTCGAGCCTTATCCTTTAGTGCGCTCTTTTAAAGCTTTCCTATGATTGATGTATTGTTCTTAGTTGTGATTGTTGTTTGCTTTGTATGCTTGTGTCGATGATTGATGCGAGTAGAAGGAATGTTGTTCGAGAACTTTGAGGAACAAGAGTTGAAGATAATCTGAGCAGCTATTCTTTGGAGAAAGACAAGTGTGTCCTTGTGCTTCTATCCTAATAACTTTATTTAATCAATTTTGCATATGATTGCATTTAATGTTGATGGGTCCTATTAAGATTTTCCTAGTTTTTATGATCATTCCTTGTCAACCTGTATTTTACCTTTTTGTTGGGTAGATATGCTTAGCTGCTATACTTGGGTTATGGTGGTTTCAATGAATTCAATAATTAAACTTGTTTTATTTTATGCTATACCTATGGTTAATCACAAGATCACAATATTTTAATTGGAACATGGAGCGACCACCCAGGAAAACAGTACAACCACAAGAACTACATGGCTCTGATCTTGGCTAATTAATTAGAGACTATAGTTTGAAGCAGTCTTACCGAAAGGGCAAGAGGGACAGCAGCAGATGGGGTATAGTCCGACCCTCAGACTGATCTGCTCTATGGTAGCTTCACAGTCTCGAGAGAGGTTTATGCTTCGCTACTAATCCGGAAACCTTAGAGGGCTACTTCTTATTAGAGAATCTTTGTAAAGGCCTCATAGCGTCCCTATGCAGTCACACCTTGGTAGTGTGATCAGCATAGCATGGTTGGGTCTAAAGTTCTTCTGAACTTTTAAGCGACTTGTGGTGAAAGTGTACAACCTCCGCAGAGTGTAAAATTGATATATAAGCCATGCTCGCGGTCAAGAGTAGCCTGGACCCTCACATGGTAATTGAACTTGAAGATGGACCTAAATCGTGGTTATGGTTATGCCATATGCTTATGACTTATGTTTATGCTAAATTGTGGGTTGGTATATACTTATACCTAGTAATGAGGTGCTAAAAAAATATGACCAACTAAAATTGCGTATCGCTGTAAACCAATAAACCTTTCCTTGTTGAAGCCTTGCATTCATATTTTCCCTACACTTGCTGAGTACGACATGTGCTCACCCTTACTATAACCAACGTTGTTTAGAAGAAGAAGCTGCTATGAAGTTGTTGTCAATATGGTGCTGAGTTCTAGGCGTACGCAACCTCCAGTCGATTGCCTGTGAAATTTGGAGCATTTATTTCCAGGATTAAGCTGTAAATCTCGGATAGACTCTATATCTTTTCACGTGATATTGTTACTATTATTCACTAACGATGTCACTATATGTATGAAACTAAATCCTAACATACATATAGGTAGCACTTTGTTTTGTTTTAAAATCGAGTGTGACATCTGGGCCCAAAGGCAACAGATCCAGCGAAGGGGAACAGTGGCCGGCGGCTCCGACGACCGGCGGCACGACCAAGACAACCTAGATCAGAAGAGCATGAGAGAAGGACAGGGAGAAGGAGACAAGGAAGGAGGAGGGGAGGATACGCGCGCGGCACCGGCTTCGGGCCGCCGCTGGCCGGCTAGTTACCGGCGGCGGCGGCCGGCCTTGGATTTGGTGAGAGCTGCGGCAGGGTACCTGAGTCACCCCCGAGTCGCTGTTTTGTAGTGTTCTGGTCAGCTCTCGCGTGGCTAGTGCATCACGCATCGACGTGTCATGCCCTAGGCCCCAGCTGAGCCCATGGGTCCACACAACATGGTCACCTTTCGGAACCTAGATAGGAGATGTAGTTTCTGGCCCATTGAAGGCCCATCTCCTTCCTGTTCTTGTTTCTTCGGCCAACCCTACCTCCGTACCTCCTCGGCGGCGTGGCAACTGAGAAAGGAGAAAGAAGAGAGGAAGAAGGAAGGACGATCGGACGATCGGTAGCTCACGCACGAATCTCATTGAAGCCAAGTAACTTTTCCGCACTTCCTCCGGATCTCCTATATGTCTTCCGGAAGGTAGATAAGCAACTCATTTTTAAAGCCCATATAAGTTCATGTACAACTTTTTTAAACATCAATTAACATTTTTTTAAAAAGGTCTGACTTAATTGTTATCGACATTTCTTGACATTGACTAACAATTTTTTATTTCTACAAACATTTTTCTCTACTTTTTTACATTCTGCTTAACAATTTTTTACATGCACTAACATTTTTTTGCACCTACCAATATTTTTTTGCTTAACATTTTTTACATTCACCAATATTTTTACATAAAAATATTGAGATGGTTCGTATAATGTTGAGATAGTTTGTTGGACCGTTGTGGGCCATTTATTGAGCTACTACTAGTTATAGATGTTTAGTTATCTATCTTCCGGAAGAAGGATATGATTTCCCAACTTCCTTTGCATTCCTTGTTGGGTTTGGTCCGAGGGAGCAACGTGTACTTGAGGTCATGGTTAGACTTGGCCCGACGTTCGTTTAGGGCCGGGCGTGGCACTGATTTTCGCAGCTCAAAAAAAATAGGTGATAAAATGAATTACATTTACATAAAAAGGACGGGTGGCCCAGCCCGAATGAGGTCCGATTTTGTTGGTCCGATGGAGTTAATGGGCAGGCTTGGGTGGAGATTTTAGGCCCAAAAGAAACCGGATTTTTTATCGGCCCGAGTGGTCTAGTGGATCATTTATAAGGTTGGTTTGGTTAGGCTTATTGGATGGGGAGGGTGGCAAGGCGTGTGGTGCGGCCCAAGACACCAGCGGAATGAGGAATTGGATGGGAAGACATGGAGTCGGAATGGGGAGGAATTTATTTCATTTTTAGTAACTATCTTTTTAAGGACTGACAATACTCTTTCCAGTTTTTACTCTTGCGAATCGAAACTCGAAAGCCAGCTTAATTTGCGCGGGGAGATTTGGAAACGGAGGCTCCAATTCTCAAACCCGCGAAACGAAATCTGCCGAGCCATAAAACCGCGCGAAACACTCCGGCCGAAACATCACGCCGCACCGCTGACCATTCCACCATGAGCGCAGCAGGCAGCGGCAGCCCCGTCTCCCGCAAGCGCCCTCTCGTCTCGGTCCCGGCCTCGCCGGCGGCAGCCTCCTGCGGTGGGGGCGATGGCGGGGACGCAGCCGGCGGTGGATCCGGCAGCCCCAAGGCGAAGCGGCGCCTCTTCGCGGCGGTCGGTGGCGCCGCCCTCCCGGCTTGGCCCGGCCGACGCACCACTGCAGCCGCGGCTGAGGTGCGTATCCGGCACGAATGGCTTCTTCCCCATGTCTGAGGGGAAGTTCACCTAATTTCCCCCTTTTTCCTTCCGGGGGATTGAAGGATAAACGTCTCCCCCCGTTTGAGCTGCGGGTTCGAGTCGTAGATCCAATCGTAGATTCGCAGTCCCATACACCCGTTAGCTGATTGCGTCTTCTCCCCGGAGTTTGAGGTGCTGCAGATTCGTATAGTTGTTGGGTTCCGATTTGTTTTGTGGAGCCGCGAGTTGACTCCTGCTGCTAATCTGTTGAACGCCACCCGGTACAGTCCACACGGCACAGCCAATGCTGACGCAGAGGCTGTTAGATTAGAGATCATCTCATAGTTGCAGTTGGGATTTGGGTAAGATAATGAGAGCACGTGGGATGGACTGATGTGCTTCGTCAGATCTGACTGATGGCTTAGTGCAGGCCATGGATGTGCCATTGTGGAGGCAGCATTGGCCGTTCACTTGGCCCTTTGTTTTTGTTGTGGATTCGCATTGCAGGGGCCTGCAGTATGTAGTTTTCGCAATTGTAGATGCGTATCAGTGTATGCCATGACCTGTGTTGGGCGTGAATGTTGCGTATGTAACAATGACAATTTTTTTTTTCGTCCATTGCAAGAACACGCCACTATAAAGCTGTAAGAATGCCCTCGGCTGTTTTCCAACAACTAGCTTATAATCAGTTGTATTTCAGCATTCTGCAAATTTCTCAATGTGTTTGTGCACCTAGCATGTTGGCACTTGTGTGTGTGGTCCATTATGTAGAGTAGTTGGAATGTCAGAGAATGCTAGAGCGATGAGTTAGGGCCTGTTTGGATGCAACGTCATAAACTTTAGGGCATGTCACATCGAATGTTTGGATACTAATTAGAAGTATTAAATATAATCTAATTACAAAACTAATTACACAGATGGAGTCTAATTTGCGAGACGAATCTATTAAGCCTAATTAGTCCATGATTTGACAATGTGGTGCTACAGTAACTATTTGCTAATGATGGATTAATTAGGCTTAATAGATTCGTCTCGCGAATTAGTATAGGGGTTCTGCAGTTAGTTTTATAATTAGCTCATGTTTAGTCCTTCTAATTAGCGTCCGAACATCTGATGTGACCCCTCCTAAAATTTAGTACCTTGTATCCAAACACCCCCTTAATGGCTTAACACCACTATAAAACTGTAGGAATGCCGCTGGCTTGTTTTTTCAGCACTTATAATCAGTGTATTTCAGCATTCTCCAGATTTCACAATGCTTTTATGTGCCTAGCCTGGTGATATTTCCGGAGTTCGATGGCACCAGTTGTATGATGGAATACTATCTACCAGAACTAATCTTTTGCATTGTTTATGATTTAGGATGCTAGTTCTTCAACTGAGTTTTCAAGTGATGATGAGGATAATCATATTATGGAAGAATTATCTAGTGAAGATGAAACTATGGAGCTCATAATGCACTGTCGTAAGAGGAATCGGGAGTTCGTCAATATGATGTTAATTCTCGGTATGTACTATGAATCCTACATAAACAAAGCTCCAAGGAGGGTTGCAACAGTGACGGGCCTTGAATGGGTAAATGAAACATTGTCAAATTCGACCTCTTGTTATAACATGTTTAGGATGAGTTGCCCATTATTTCATCAACTTCATGATTTATTGGTTGACTCCTATGGTTTGAGACGGACTCGAGATATGTCAACAGTGGAGGCTTTAGGAATGTTCCTATGGATACTTGGTGCACCGCAGTCACTTAGGCAAGTTGAGGATCGATTTGTGAGGTCGTTGGAGATAATAAGTCGTACGTTCGACAAAGTGTTATGCACTGTTCTTAAGCTAGCAGTAGATAATATTAGGCCACTCGACCCTCAATTTAAGACGGTGCACAAAAGATTACTAAACCCTCGGTTTGCTCCATATTTTAACAACTGTATAGGAGCTATAGATAGCACACATGTTCCAGTCGTGGTGCCAAGTGAAAAGGTCATGCAATATACAGGGAGACACGGGTATACCTCACAGAATGTGCTAGCTATTTGTGACTTCGACATGAGGTTTACATTTGTTGTTAGTGGATGGCCTGGATCGGTCCATGATATGAGAGTGTTCAGTGATGCTATAGAAAAATACGGTGACAAGTTTCCACATCCTCCTACAGGTACACTAGTTTCTATACGATAGTCTTTACATTTGTCCTTATATGTTGTCTAGTTTTTTTACCTAACAAGTTTGCCTTCATTTGTAGGCAAGTTTTACCTAGTTGATTCAGGATATCCTAACCGTCTCGGTTACCTAGCACCTTACAAGGGTACGAAGTACCATCTATCGGAGTTTCGTAATGGTTCAATGCCCAAAGATATGCAAGAGACCTTTAATTATGCACATTCATCCCTTAGAAATGTTATCGAGAGGTCCTTTGGAGTTTTAAAGATGAAGTGGAGGATACTAATGGGTATACCAAGTTTTCCAATGCACAAGCAAAGCAAAATTATTGTGGCATGCATGGCAATTCACAATTTTATTCGAGAGAATGGTATTGCTGATAGGGAATTTGATTTGTACGATTGTGATGAAAATTTTATTCCAATGCCCGGAACTTCAAACCGCGGAGGAGGTGGGACAAGTACCCAAGGAGGAGATGAAGGTAGCAACATGAATGCATTTCGAGATGAAATAGCTCATGCCTTGTACAATAGGTCTTAAAAAAATTGATTTCAATGTTGTAATGATAATGTATTTTTAGTTTTATTTTAGAGTTATTAGACATTGTAATAGACATAATATTCCCTTCTCATGCATGGTTGTAAGAGTGAAAGAGAAAGAGAAGAAGAGTGAAAGAGAAAGAGAAGAAGAGAGAGGAGAAGAATCAAGAAGAAAGGGAGGCATGCATGCATGCAGTGTTGTTGCAGCTTCAGTGTGCTTCCTCCAGGTGATGAGACGGAGGGGGAGAGGATACAGTGCCCAGGAGCTCGCTCCCCTCCGTGCGGCCCTTGCAGAGCTCACATCTGCTATACGTGCTGCCACTGCTCCAGCTGAACCGCACCCTGACCTTTACCCCACCGTGATGTGTATCCCGGGCTTCACCCGTGAGGAGCTTCTGGTTGCGCTCTCCTACCTCGTCGATGGCAGAGGCCGTGGAGCTGCCTTCCTGGCGATGTCTGAACCGCATCGTGCCCTTTGGATCAAGCACATTCTTGCCAAGCAGGAGATCTGAGGCAGTGAGGTGGGTTTAGTACTTTAGTTCGGTAAGTAGGAACTAGCCGGAGCTCACCATTGAGACTGTTACTTCCTTTTGATGATGTAGGCTAAGATCGATGGGGATAGTAGTTCCTTCGATGATGGTAACAGTAGTTGTTGATGATGGTAGCAGCGGTATTTTGTGAAGCTAACTGCTATGTTAGGGTGTATGTATGGGTTGAAGAATAGACACGCCCCTGAACTTAATCATGTCTATCATGATGTTTTATCTATCTCTGTTCTCAGAATTGTATGGGTTGAAGAATAGACACGCCCCTGAGCTTAACCATATCTATCATGATGCTTTGGAAATCTCTGTTCTCAGAATTGGTATTGACGTTCTTGTGCTGTTGATCTCTGCGTGACGTAGACGTGAGCCTCTAGTTGAGATTGCGCCTGTAGGGTGGGTATCGAGGAAGAAACAATCTTCGGATATTAACATGCTAACTTTTCCTTCGGTCGTGTTCTGAACTTCTGATTTGGGTCTCTTCCTCATCGTGTGTTTGTCTCAACTTGCTTGGCCTTTGTTTGTTACTCTGCTGATGCTATTCTGGATAGAGGTAAGACAGCAGCTTCTAATGGTTGTAATCCTGCAGGTTTTATATTAAACTTTGTTTGTTACTCTATCTCTCTGCAGGTTTTATATTAAACTTTGTCAGCCCTAACATATTAGTGACTTGGTACAAACTTAAAATAAAGTAGCTAAATTTTATGATGAAAATAGTATTATATTTGCAATATGACAACTCAGTCCTGGAGAATAAAATGGGGAAGGTATGAGCGGTGGCAACCCAAGTGCTGATAAATATTTAAGCGATTGACTTGACAGTCTGAATCCTGAATGCTATTGGAAGTACTCCGTCAGTTCGTCATAGGTTATAATTGCTGGTCCAGATCTGATCCAATCCAATAATACAACAGGCATTCTAATAACGGAGCAGGTGTGAGTACAAATTATATGGACTCCGCTGAGCCGTAGACGACTCCACATGCGTTCCATGTACACCAATGTGTAATGGTTTATGAATTTTGAAACAGTATAAAGTACAAATTGTCAAGTATGGCCCTTTTCATTTTCATGTGATCGTGCATTGAGAAGGACCCTAAATATTGTTTTTAGATAAACACTTGATTAATACTCGATCTCAACTCACTGGTGTAGATCGAGCGCCACCAAACGCTGGAGTTTCTAAGCAGAGACCAAATAAGGAAGTGTCGACGATGGCGAATTCCGAAGCCGTGGCGGAGTCCGTCGACACCAAGAAGAGCAATGTCAAGTACATCGCCACATGCGCCGTTCATGCCTCCATGGCCTCCTTGATCCTTGGCTATGGTAGCTAAATCCTTCATCTCCGTCGATCTTTCTTGTTTTTCTCCCCCGAGAGATTGTGTATCATCTATGTAGACTGTTCCGCATCGCAGGCCTTGGCGTACTGAGCGGCGCGGCGCTGTACATCAAGAAGGACCTCAAGATCACTGACGTGCAGCTGGAGGTCCTGATGGGCGTCCTGAGCCTCTACTCGGTCATCGGATCCTTCGCCGCCGGCCGGACATCCGACTGGATCGGCCGACGCCGCACCGTCATCCTCACTGCGGGCATCTTCTTGGCCGCCGCGCTGCTCATGGCCTTCTCCGTCAACTACGCCATGCTCATGGCCGGCCAGTTCGTGGCCGGCGTCGGGGCCGGTTACGCGATCATGATCCCTCCCGTGTACGCCGCCGAGATATCGCCGCCGTCGTCCCGCGGCCTCATGTCGTCCTTGCCGGAGGTGTTCGGCTGCGCCGGTGTGCTCCTCGGCTACCTGTCGAACTACGCGTTCGCCCGGCTCCCTCTCTACCTCGGCTGGCGCGTCATGGTCGGCGTCAACGCCGTGCCATCCGTCCTCCTCGCCGTGTTGGTGCTCGGCATGCCGGAGTCTCCCCGGTGGCTCGTCCTCAAGGGCCGGCTCAGAGACGCCAGGGTCGTGCTGGAGAAGATCACCGAGACGCCGGAGGAGGCGGCGGGCAGCCTAGCCGACATCAAGGCGGCCGCGGGCTTGCCGGAAGGCGTCGATGGCGACGTGGTCACCGTGCCCAAGAGGAGCGGCGGCGAAGAGTGGCAGGTTTGGAAGGACCTTGTCTTCTCCCCGTCCCCGGCCATGCGGCGAATCCTGCTCTCGGCGCTCGGCATCCACTTCTTCCAGCAGGCCTCCGGCATCGATGCCTTCGTCCTCTACAGCCCCCGCATCTTCATGGGCGCCGGCATCACCGACGACCGCCGCCTCCTCGGCATCACCTGCGCATTGGGCGTGACGAGGACGCTCGTCACCTTGGGTGCCATGTTCCTGCTCGACCGCGTCGGCCGGCGACCCCTGCTGCTGGTCAGCACGGGCGGCATGGCCGTCGCCCTCGCCGGCCTCGCCGCGGCGCTCACCATAACGACCGACCGGCTCCGCCCGGACGCCGAGGCACGGTGGGCGAACGGCCTCGCCGTAGCGTGCACCGTGGCGTACAACGCCGCCTACTCCGCCGGCATCGGCACCGTCGCGTGGGTGTACAGCTCGGAGATCTTCCCGCTGCGGGAGCGGGCGCTCGGCTGCGCGATCGGCGTGACGTTCAACCGCGCCGTCAGCGGCGTGGTCGGCATGACCTTCCTGTCGCTGTCGAAGGCCATCACCATCGGCGGCGCCTTCTTCCTCTACGCCAGCATGACCGTGATTGCGTGGGTGTTCGTCTTCACCTGCCTTCCCGAGACTCGTGGGCGGACGCTGGAGGAGATGGGCAAGCTGTTCGGCATGGGCAACACAAGCAATGTAGAAGCCCAAGACCGCGATGAGGATTGTAAAGCGGTGGAAATGCCGATGGCAAATTAGGCTATGTTTTCTACAAGAAAAAGGAGCAATGAAGGAAGCAGATAACACAACTGAAACTCACCAAAGACTGTTACGCTACCATCATTTATTTTGTCACCCAAGGACGACATGGTTGTTCTTGTTCAGCTATAGTTTTGTACAGCTGATTGGGCTGCAAGGATATATTGGAATTCTTGTTATGAAATGGCCCGTAGCCTGATAATGGGACGAGAGCCGACCCTAACCCCCGACAATTCGATCCTTGCCACCTGAAAAGTGGTTCAATCCTAATCCAGCCCACTACTCGACCTCCTGGTCCGATCTTGTTCCAGCCTTTTTTAAATAGGGCCTGATACTGGCCCGTACCTAGATCGGCTGTCTGGCCCTTTTTTTTCTTGATTTACCAAGGCCTTCGGGCCCTTGGTCCTCCACTCCTGCTCCATACAGTTATCTCTACCTAGTCTATCTATCTATATCTATACCCAGTAGTAACGCGTCTGCCTCCTTTTTTCGTCCGTCGTGGTAATTTTGCAAAAAGCCCCTCAATTTTGTAGTAATCAACCCGCAGTCCAAATTCTGAAGAGAGGAAGGTCTCGGGTGGAAAAGGGAGGGAAGAGAGGGGGTTAAAGGGAAAAAGCTTCTCCTTCCTTGGAAACACGAGCGGCGGCCGGAGCGGGGCGCCCCGCGCGGCCTCGGCGGCGAGGTCGGCCGGGCAGCGGCGGCCTCTTCCGCGTCGGCCTCGGCATCCACAGGTCGGTCGCGCCCATCCACCAGCGCTGCGCAGGTCTGCCCCTCCTCCCCTCCCGCGGTGCTGAGGTTCCATGTGCGCGGGTCGGCGGGTGGCTCGTGTCTTGGGTCGGCGGGGCAATGCGGGTAGGATTTCGTGGTCGATGCTGCGGCGATCGATCAGTTAGAGAGAATATGGGTGGAGATCTGATGTGCTTGTGTGGAGCTGAGGTGCGGGCGTCGGATTTCGAGGCGGAACTTTTGGCTGCCAGGTGAATAGACTATTGAAGTTGTACAAGAATGAGAAGTATGTCCTCTTTGTTGAGCAGTTTGGATCAAGAGAGCCAACATTTCTTGTCGCATTCAAGTGATTTACTGCTGAAAATGCTATATAAATAGCTATCCATCAGATCAACAAATGCATATCATGTATCTGCTTCACTTATTTTCAGGAGGCAGCAAATAGCATGTCTGTCCTGAGAAGCCTCCGGCAGCCACATTGGCTTCAAAAAAATGGGAAAAAACCAGGATGAGATTTTCTCTTGGCTAGAGGATAGCATTCTAACATTGGAGCATGGATTCACTGACTTCCTCGAGCAAATGGAAAGAGCTGGCTGGGATCAGAACCAAATCATTCTGAAAGTGCCAAAAGAACCTGTCTTGGTATTGCAACACCTGGACCAAGAGGTTTAAGATGCTACTGTGGCCTAGCAATTCCTCACTGACATACACTTCAGAGGTGATGGACCCTGACATAACAACAATCAGCCCAGTGAACAAGCTACACCCGCAAGATGACATCCTGGCAACAGGAAGCTCAAGGTAGGCCTATCGATGTATTAGTGCCCAATATCACTATCCAGTGCTAGATCTTTTTTCCCCCTCCCACAACTCACAAGATGGTCCTTGCAGATCCATTTTCATATGGAAACCAAAGATTGAAGATGAACTTACAGAAGAAAGGACCAAACAGAAGGCCAAGGAATATGTATATGGATCAGGTTCCGGAAGAAATCAAATGGCAAGCCTGACAATAGTAGTGATGACGACTCAGATGGCGATTCTGGCAGAAAGAACAAGAAAGAAAAGAAGACTCGTTTCACTCACACCGCAAAAGGAAAAGGCAAATCCAAAGTCTGATACTTGGTGTACTTCATGCTTCAGTAATTTTGACAAGAAATCGGCCACTTACCAGCCGCTGCTGAACCTTCGTTTCATCTTTTGTACCATCTTGGCTCCTAGCTAAGATGCTGAAGACCCATAGTTATCTACTGCATGCACCCAAGGAGTTTTTGATAAGGAGCTCCCAAGGAGTTAGCTCTATAAGTAGGTTTCTGTTGCTTTTGGATCCCGACATGCTTATGATCACTGGTCAATGTTGGCTTTTAACGGTTCATCCGATATATAAATGCTCCTGTACAGTTGGCTGAATGCAGTTTATGTTCATAAAATACTTATCGGTGCACTATTTTTTTAAAAAAAATGTCTATCCACTAATCATCCATGCTGACGAGCGAAGAACTCATTTTTTTTCTTGACTGCCTATTTTACCCATGTGCGCGCGGAGAAACGATAGAGTACATAAATAGAATTTTAAGAAAAGTGATAGGTAACAACACTTTCATTGCTTCCCTAAAAGACGGAACTTATAGTACCATGTCGTGTATGAGAGGATAACCGATGCATCAGATCGAATAGTCATGGGGATAGGCGATGTGGAAGAGCCTTTTGCACAACACTGCACAATTGACCCGGAGCTACTTGCTCCTAGGAATAACAAAAGCAGCTGATGCATTTGTGATGGTATTTCCAATTTTGACAGTGTGAAGTGTAAACATCTGGTCATGTGCCAAACATAGTTTTTTACAATATGAATTGCTAGATCACTAAGCATCAGCCGCATGAGAATCTTGGCATATATTCAGTTGCAATTGATTTAGCAGGTCAAGATCATGCTTTGAAATTTTTTTTTGAAACGAGCCAGCAGGAGAGCCGCTGCTATATTAAAAGAGAGGAAAAGCCCGACGGGCCGTATACAAACGTACTATACAAGCTGTACACTCGCATCCCCGAAATGGGGAGGCAGAACTCCGCTATGACAACCAGTACAAAACGGGACACTCAACCTAAGAGAAAGTCCCCCAAGTGTTTAGCTCCCGCAACAACCCACATCGTAGCTTGGTTCTTGATGCCGTCAGTTATCTGGGTAACCGTCTTGTCTTTGTGTTGGAAGACCCTCCAATTTCTCTCTAGCCAGATCTCCCAAAGAACGAGTATAATTAGGGTCCACAACCCTTTCCCCCGTTCCCCTCGGCCACCGGGCTAGCCAGCGTAGCTATCCACCAATTATGTATGGAGTCGTGCCTATCCCAGCGGCTTGGATCAACGTTAGGGCATTGCGTCCATGTGTTAATTTCCGTCCAAATTAGCCATGTGAAACTGCAGTCGATGAAAAGGTGATACCCTGTCTCCTGCGCCGTGCTGCAAAGGGCGCAGGTTGGGTTACTGGTCCATCCCCGACGCTGGAGTCTGTCCGCTATCCAAATTCTATCTTGCACAGCTAACCAGCTGAAGAATTTGCACTTTGGTGGCGCCCATGTTTTCCAGATTAGGTTCTCGAGATTAGTTTTCATGGATCCTATGAATTGTACTCTGTATGCTTATTGTGTGCTATATTTCCCATTTAGCGTGAATTTCCATGTGATGGTGTCCGGGATACCTGGCGTAAGGTGCAGACGGTTGGTCTCAACCCATAGTCGGTAGTACTCAGTGAAATATGTGGCAGTAAATCCTTGATGAAGAAGGTTTAAATCTCTTATCCACGTGTGATTTGTGACTGCATCATATAGTGTCCTGTTCTTCCTTCTGGAGATATGATACAGATTTGGCGCAATGTCCCTTGGCCTTTGTCCACTTACCCAGCCACTGTCCCAGAAGGAAGTCTTGTTGCCGTCTCCCACTGTAATCTTGGTTGCCGCCGCAAAGAGTTTGCGGTCCGTTTGGGAGCAAGGGATGTCCTGGCTTTCCCAGGAAGGTCCATCATTCATCCAATCCTACCAGAGCCACCGTAACCGCAAGGTCCTGGAGAATTTTCCGAGGTGTAACACACCTAGCCCTCCTCCCCTCCTAGGCCTTGCAGATCGTGTCCAATTCACTTTGCATTTCCCTCCTGTGAGCGGCTCCGTCCCCGCCCATAGGAATTTCCTTCGCTTAGCATCGATAATCTTCAGTATCTCTTTGGGCGCTTTGAGGACCGACAGTAAGTAAACCGGCTGAGCAGTTAGTACTGATTTGACCAAAGTGAGTCTGCCAGCTGTCGTCATGTTTCTGCCACTCCAACTATTTAACTTGGCCACGACCTTGTCTAACAAGGGTTGGAAATCTACCGCTTTCAGTCATAGTGTGGATAGTGGTAGCCCAAGGTATTTGATTGGAAAGGCTCCCCTCCTCGCCGGTAGATTTTCCAGTACCATGTCCAATTGCACACCTTCGCAACAAATAGGGACGATAGTCGATTTGCGGAAGTTTGTTTTGAGACCTGTTGCTTCCCCGAAATTTTCCAAGATGTTAGTTAGTGCATCAATTTCCTCTTTTCTTGGTGCTATGAATAATGCCGCATCGTCCGCGTACATCAAAATACGGCATGAGGGCGCCCTTCCGCGTAGTCTGGTAAGGATGTTCATATTTGTCGCTAATTGCAGGATTCTTTGTAGGGGATCGATCGCTATAACGAATAGCAGCGGTGATAATGGGTCACCTTGCCTCAACCCACGGCCATGTTTTATTGGTGGATTCGGGACTCCATTTAGGAGGACGCGTGAAGAAGAGGTAGACAGAATGGCCGCAGTCCAATCGCACCAGCGAGTGGGGAATCCCAAGTGACACAAAAGTAGGAGAAGGTAGTCCCATTGTATGGAGTCGAAGGCTTTAGCGATGTCCAATTTGAGGAAAATAGCCGGCACTTTGTTTCTATGATATCTTCTTGCCGTACTGCGCACTATCATAAAGTTGTCATGGATACTCCGCGTCTTAATGAACGCGCTTTGGCATTTGGAGACAATTGCATTCATGAGGGGTTGTAATCTCACTGCCATAGCCTTCGTGATGATCTTGATGAACGAGTGAATGAGGCTTATAGGCCTGAAGTCCTGCACGGTGTTCGTCCCCTCTTTCTTCGGGATGAGTATGATGGTAGCTGTGTTAATTAGCTGGAGGCTGTTGCATCGCAGACAGTAGAACGCGTTTACTCCTGCCATTACATCCTGTTTTATGGTGCTCCAGCATGATTTTAGGAATAGCCCCGTAAACCCATTCGGACCAGGTGCTTTATCCCCTGGCATGCTAAGGATTGCTTGCTTGATTTCCTCTTCGGAGAATGGTGAGTCTAGAAATGACAGATCATGCTGGTTGAGGCGAAGAAGGTCCCAATTGAGGTCCACTATGCGTGGTTGGGGCTGCTGCATGGCTGCTGTAAAAAAATCTTGTATGTCGGCCGCCTTTTCTTCGTGTGTACACGCCCAGCCATTCTCTCTTTTAAGCTTCGGTATGTAATTTTTGCGCTTCCTGGAGTTTACTCGCCGGTGAAAAAAATGCGTATTAGCATCTCCGAGTTTAAGGTTTGAGCATCTGCTTGCTTGATTTTTGCGCGCGCGCTCAATTATGGCTAGCCCCATGACCCTTAGCTTTAGTCTGCTCCGCAGGGTTCGCTCGGCCTCCGTAAGTTGCCGGTGTTCTTGCGCTATGTCGAACCGTAGAATCACGTCCAGGGCCATATGCAACTGCATTCTCGCATCCAGTATGAGGCGTCCGCTCCACTCTCTTAGTGCGACAGCTGTGGTGTGAAGCTTGTGAAAGAGCCTGTGAAAAGGCTCGTGATGCGGCGAGTGCGTGATCCACGCACGTGCTACAGTATCCGTAAACCCCGGGAGCATTGTCCAAAAGTTCTCAAACTTGAAGGATCTGGGGCGTCTGAGGCCACTCTGATTAGAGAGCAAGATAGGACAATGGTCAGATAGGGAAGTTGAAAGAGCGTGTAGAACGTGTGTGTTGAATGCATTTTCCCATTCCGCATTTGCAAAAACTCTATCCAGTCTAACAAGTGTCGGGCTTTGCCTCTCGTTGCTCCAAGTGAATTGCCTATTTTGAAGATGTATCTCGCGTAGATCGGTGTCATCTAGTGCTTGTTTGAATAAATTCATAAGCCTCAGGTTTAGCTTGTTATTATTTTTGTCGCTTGCTTTGTAAATAATGTTGAAGTCGCCCAGTACTAACCATCGAGAGCCGTGTTGAGGTCGCTGTGCTTGTATTTCTACTAGGAACTGGGGTTTTTCATTAGATTGTGTTGGCCCGTAAACCACGGTGAGCGTGAATGAATTCTCCATTTCCTGCATTGCTACTGTTGCTGTTATGTGATAAGTTCCTAGTACAATGTCTGTGAGCGCAATGTGAGAGCTGTTCCATAACAGTAGGATGCCACCCCTGGTTCCATTAGGTCCCCCAGCCGGCTTGTACGAGTGGCTGCCAAGCCTGGAGCCTCCTAAATAACTTGTCGTGAAGTGGTCAATATTACTTAACTTGGTTTCCTGGAGGCATGCGATGTGGCAAAGGGTTGATGAAATGGTCTCCCGTACTGTATCTCTTCTCGCTCTCTGGTTTAGGCCTCTCACATTCCAGCATAGGATTTCAAGATTCATGAGGGATTTGAGAAACACTTGTCCCTGGCTGGCTTGTCCCAGGGAGCAACGCATGCCCACTCCATGAGACGGTACGTGCACAAGCATTGCAGCACCCACCCACTCTTGGTATACACAGTGCCCACCAGTGTTGCAGCACCCACCCACTCTTGGTATACGCAGTGCCCACCAGTGTTGACATGCTGCCATTGCTCGTGACACTGAGCACCAGCTGCAGAGAAAGACCACGTCCGAGCAGGCAGTAGAAGGCAGATAATGCACCAGAGAAACACCATAGCATTGTTGCATACAAGCAACAGGCAGCAGGCAGCAGCCAGCAGGCAGCACAGGCATACTACTCTTGGTCAACACACGAAGGGGACGAATTGCAGAAATAAGTGAAACACCATAGCATTATTCAGGTGGCAAGATTACATTCGAGCTGAACTGTAGCAGAACTGATACGACGGCTGAGCTGCCAAAATTAGTGATTACAGATGTTGTAGTTAACATGATAAGTAGCAGGACTCTCTGTGGTTGCTGCGTTTCGATCAGATGACGGCCTGCGGAGCTGCAATCGCTGCAGCAAAGGCCCCTCCGTGGATGTTGTTGGCGTCTTCCCCTTCTCCCTCCTGAGCTATGTCCCCCCTGAAAGTCTTCAATGGCTTCGCCAGCCACCCTGGCCATTGCTTCATCAAGCTCTTGAGCAGCAGGGTCATCAAGGTTGAAAGCCGCCGTCAGCGCCGCAATAACATCTTGAGGCACCGGACCCTGGAACATAGACAAGTACTCCTGCAAAGCAGCCTCGATGGGCTGTAGATCATCAGTGAGTAGAGGTTATGTTGCGCTCTTTGAACCGGCGGCATCGGCCTACGATTTGAAAGTCTTGCACTGCGGCGTACTGTCGACATGTCAAAAACACGTTTTGGTCATCGCGGCTTGGGCGCCTTTCCCTGCTGATGCTGCGTCTGGTCCTCCTTGCCTGCCTCCACTGTCTGGAGCTGAAGCACCTATGCCGGCTTGGTGAAGAAGGTGCTGACCGCAGAGGTTGGCCCATTCATGCTGGTGATGTTTGCAGTGTTTGTTGCTGCTCCATCCTGCTGCTTCAGCACCTGCTCGATATGCGCATTGTTAGAGGGGCAATGGTCCATGTCGATCGAAGGTGACAGCGGCAGTGGCAGCTCGTGGGTGATTCACTGGAGGTGCACCTGGAGGCTGTTCAGCGCCTCCTCCACCTCCTGGACCAAGATTGGGTCTGCAGCCGTGTCCTGCAAATCATTCAGGCCACCTGTGCCGCCAGGGGAGGTGCGCGCCATCTGTTCAAGAGGAGGGGAGTCAAAAAAGGTGTGGCTCCTAGGTGAGATGCAATCAACCATTAGAGGTGTAGATGAAGGTGGCGCTGGAAGCTCCTGGTTCCAGCCAGGCGAGAGCTCCTGTACCGTAGTTGTGTCCCCCATGGGTGAGTTGTGGCCGGGCATTGCCAGGTCGACTTTGATGCGATTGAACGCTTGTGACACCTTGACCATCGGCTGGCTGTTCTTGTCTTTGCGCTGCTCCCCGGACCAGACTTCATCCCCTTCATGCATAAGGTGAAGAACATCGGCCAGGACGGCCGCTTTGTTGATGTAGTCATACAGGTTGGGCAGTTGGGGAGGATTGCCCGTCGGTCTTCCCATCTTGCCTGCATAGAAAGTTTGCAGCTGCCTCCTTCATATTAGAAGCACGGTCAGTGAACAGGAACTTTAGTTCAAGCGCTCTCGCGTCGCGGACAGGGCCGAACAGGGAGAGCTGATGAGGCATGGAGGTGCCGCTGGGTTGGGTTTGGTGCTGCCGCTCCCTGTGCTTGCTCCCACTACCTAGTTCTGGCGCCTGGGCGAGCGGTCGCGCTCACGGCTGGTGTCGCCGCCCATGCCCTTGTGCGCGTCATGTGCGCGTTGGGTATGGTCACCTCGCCCGTGCTGATCGCGGTCGTCATCGTCGTCGTTCCGCCGGCGCCAAATGTTCCACCTGCTGGTGGGATGGTCGTTGTTGTAGCTCCTTCGCTGGCGATCCTCCTTTTCATCGCGCCGGTCGCTCTCCCCTACCGTACTGCTCCGACCATGGCAAGGATGGTCAGAGCGAGGAGGCAAAAGTTGGCGCTCTACACGTTCCACCCGTCGAGGTCTCGTCTCCCCATCGATGCACCCAAGGTGCCAGGAAGGAAGCCGGCAGATCGACGGCGTGCAAGACATCCGGTCGTCGAGGTTGACGGACGCGAGGGTGGTCCTGGATCTCCTCGAGGTGAAGGATGACGCAGTGCTTGACGCCACGCTGCCACTGTCCCGATGGTGTCTTGGACACCATCACGTCCTCCAGCCTGGGGTCGCGCGCCCGGCCGATGAACGTGAGCCAGGCACACTTTGGGATGGAGCTTGGGTTAGCTGTCCAAGCCCAAAGGTTGATCGTCTTCGTCTCGTGCGGTTGCTCCAGGTTGGTGTCGATGGCCTCAAGGGCGCAGGTGCTGCCGATGAGCCGTTCCACAATGTCAGCTCACCAGGCATGCATCGGCACACCGTCAAGGCAGAGGCTGACACAAAAGAGGAGCGCTGCGCCTTCAGCATCACGCAAGCTTCTCCACTTGGTGAAGAAGACTTGCACGCCAGAACCTGCAGCCTTCCCCTTCTAGAGAGCTTCGGTGCAGTGGTGACTGTACTTAAACTTGATCAAGAAAGCCTCAGGAAAGTGGCGTGAGACGGTCACCTCTCCGTGGCGCAACCTGAACTCCTCCCTGATGGCGCGTTCGACGTCGCGTGGGTCGACAGGTTCCTGGCCACGCACAGCCCAAGTGACCACCGCCGTTGTCTCCCACTCACGCAGATCGGTGTCGATGTCCCCAGTTGCTTGAACCAGGCAATCCACCTGCTCCGGCCTAGTCGCTGGGTCGCCGAGCCGTGACATGGTCATCGAGGGTGCGGGCTTCGGCAGCGGGGGCAGGTGCTGGCGAGGAGGCGACCGGATCCGGCGAGGTGTCGGCTGCTGTCGTGGCGGACACCAAGCTTGGCGTAGGGGTGTTTGCTGATGAAGAGGAGGCCGAGCTTGGTGACGAAGGGGTTGGCGAGCTGGAGCCCGAGCCTGGTGAAGATGCATCTGTGAAGGCCGAGCGTGGTGAAGGGGGGGCGCGCGTTGATCCTACTCCACGGCGAACTCCGCGCGACGGGGAGGGCGCTGCACAGACGGCCTTGTGCTGAGGCGACGGCCAGTGGGGCAGAGCTTGGCGCGGTGACCACAGCGGAGGTAGAGGTAGCACCTGACGGGGTCGTGGCAGGATGCGGCGTGGTGATCTGGGGCCAAACAGACGAAGCAACGCCTGTTTGTTCTGGCCCGAAAAGCTTGCAGCGTTGGGGAAGGTTGGAGCCGGGGGTGTTCACTGTCGGAGTGTCGATGGGGAGAAGGTTGGCCAGGCGGACTTGAATGGCGCCCTTTCCTCCACCAGTGAGGCTGTCTGACGGTCGTCCAGCCATCCTGAGGAGTGAAGAGGTCATCCTTGCGCCACGCTCCGATCACCTCGGGCACAGCTTCAGAGGCAGCGGGACGGGAGATGAGTGGAGAAGTCGCGCTGCGGGAGTAACTGCTCCGGATGAGGCGGTAGCTGGGCGGAGAAGATGCACAGCCATGGGTGGAGTTACTGCAGCAGGTGGGAGCAGTAAAAGAGGATAGAGGAGCCTTACCAGGCGCCGGCGCATGATCACCCCTGACAACTTGCGCATTGGAGAGAAAGGGCCGGGCGAGGCGTGATTGCTGCGGATCTGGCGAGATTCGTGCTGCAGAGCTTACCTGGGAAGCATCTGGAGTTCTGTAGTTCAAATTGATGAAAGGGGATCTGGGGGGGGAGCAGCTGCCAGGGTCTCTGTGCGGGGGCTGGAAGCTGGGCGAGGGGCCGGCAGTGGTGATGGCCAGGAGGCCGCGGAGGCTCTGGTTGCTTTGAGGGAGCGGCGCTGGGCTTGGTCGGCAGAGCGGGGTGCGCCGCCGCTGGAGGCGGCGGGGGAGCGTGTTGTGGGGGCATGTCTCGTGTCCCACTCATGCGGTCTTTTCTAAACTATGGTCGACTCTATATATATGCTTTGAAATTGAAAGGACAAGTAACACTATTATATAGAACATCGAATGCTTAGGTTATTAAGAAGGACGTAGTTTTTGTAACACGATTATTTGTACAGGGCTACACATTTTCATCAAAAGACGGCGGGTTGAAATAACGGTAATCCACTATGTTGCGGGTTTGCTTATATAATCCTCAAGGTTAAAATTAGAATGGTTATCACTTGCTTAAATAAAAAGTATAATAAGTATGAGTAGAAAACATATGTTAAGTCAAAATTATATTGATTTTCTAGCAAATATATAGAGATCTGTTATAATAAAATATAGTAGTAGAAATATAAAAATACACGAGGTTTAGAAAATACAACCGTATTTCACCGACTAGTATTTATTAAAGTGCGGTTGTTTCTTCTAACCGTTGTGGTTCTTTTGTAAAAAAATTCCTCAACTTTTTCGTAATCAACCCACAGTTCTTAAAATATGTCTTGACGATTTTACAAAAAGGTTCCCAAACTTTACTGCAATTGTGCAATTGACCCAAGGTTCAGCAAACTTTGTTTACCTGATAGATGATGGGCTTCGTTTGGGCCAAGCTCAAGGCCCATCTCTTTCCTGCGAAGAAGTGTAGGAGAAATTAGAAAATAATTGGTTCACGGAAAAAAGATAAACCAACGGCTTCGGTCTGGCTTTTTCGGTTCGGCGTTCTAAGTTGTACCCAAAACTCCGTCTAGTAACTATAAAGCTTCAGAATTCAGAAGTTGCTAGCTGATTAAAAGTCACAGAGATCAAAAGTTGCAAGCTGAATAAAAGTTACAAAGATCAGAAGTTGCAAGCTGGTGATTGATGGAGTTGAATTGCTGTTCCATGACATCCTCAATAAGATAACTGTACTGGATAATGTATGTGGTATAGAAAGGCCTTTCAAGATGTCAGAGTTACCATTGTAGTCGAAATGAGAATTTACAATATGGTTTCTAATGAGCATTGTTTTGGTGCTGTAGTTTCTTTCTCTAAGAAATGTATGTGGTGCAGTGAGGTATATAAGTTCGTGAGATTTTCTTCCAAACAAATTCTGGACTGCATTTTCTTTGAAATCCTTACCTTACGTAGCAATATTAATATCCAAATTGTCTCTCCCCATGCTTAAATCTAGAGGCGGCTGGACACCAAAATCAGACCAAGATCTTTCCTAAAGCTTTACATCCAATGCAACTATATGGACGATGAAGAATTATTCTAATAATACTAGATGACCTAATACAAACTATAGATAGCTTAATCTCTTGTTCTAAACATGCACGAGCGAGTGATATCATCTAAAACTATTTAACTTTGATCGTTAAAAGTGTGGAAGGTTTGAGACACCGAGGAAAGCCATGATTGGGCCTTGGAGCAGCTGAATGACAACCGGCCCTCCAGGTCCAACCGAGCCGGTGTGTTGTGCTTATCTAAGCTGATTTATCGTAGTCAAACTAACATTATTATATATGGTTGTTGTAATGTATGGCGCAATGTAATGTCTAAGTTCATACATGTCCAGTTTTAAAAATACTATAGCAGCATAAGAAGTTTGCAAACATATTAATTTTTTCTTCTTTCTGTGCAACGTATGGGCACATTTGCTAGTTAGAAAAAAAATACTCTTCACCAGCCGGGTCCAATGACATTCGGGTGTTTTTATAGGGGCTGTCAATCGATTTTCTTTTGCTAAAAAAATTGATTTTCTAAGTATTCAGAACGTATAGCTTGTAGTACTGATAGGGGCAGAAACAGTTAATGGTAGAAAAATCAGTCGGAAAAGAATGGACACGGCAAAAAGAAAATTATGACGTGGTTGGGCGGCTAGAACATAGGCGGTAGTAGGAAGGTACACGACTCAATTTGTAGAAAACCTTATATCCAGCACTCGAAGTAAGGGTTAGAGACAGATTGAATCTAAGCAAAAACCAAACCCTAACTTGGGCAACAACTACTTATTGTAAAGGGTTTAGGGGTGCACAAGACCCTGGATGCGTGCCCAATCCAATAGAATACATGACCCAAAGGTCCAAAAGATGGTAGCGCAGCACCACGACAGATTATATACGCCGCTTGTTTTGATGGTTCCTATTGATTTAGAAGTAAATTTTGGCATAAGACCGTTGCCATTGGAAAGTGTATCTTCTCATTTTTTCCGAGCATATGTAGAATGTCAAAATCATCTGGACGACAATTTTTACGTGGTCTACTCTTGGATTTCGAGGTGGACTTAAACTTATTTTCGTGTCGGGCTCCACTTTGACTTGGACGCCTTTGCTGGCATTCTCCACCTCTATTTCTCTCCTCAAGTACTCTCTAGTCCTCTCCATACTTTCTAAACACAATAAAATCATTAGGTACCAGTCTATTCTTAAAATTACTAAAAGTGCATAGAAACGAGCTCACTTATTGATTTAACTATCTTGCATGAGCTTTGATGATTGGCCCTTACATAGCAATTGAAGGAGTGTCATGTGCATCCAAAGGAGTTATGTTCTCATCATCTGCCTCTTCATAAAACAAAAACACAATCTGAACCCACATGAGCCAAGCCCTTCCTTCCTATCCGTAGCTAACCTGGGTAATGTCCAAAATCTAGCATGTCACAATTCTTTCGAGGCAAGTCCGATCTGATCCGACTTTTTTTTTGAGAGCCTATGATACGATTGAAATTGTTGATTGCCCACAAGGTCCTCTCGGATTTACGTTGTCCATTACAGGCCTACCCGTAGCACAGTTGTGCCCTAGATGAGTGGGGTGCGGCACAGCAGTAACTGATGGGCTTTACTAGGTATATTTGCGCTGGCCTGGGACCTCGCTGGGCTAAATGTAGGTCTGCGCTTTGCAGCCACAAATCATGCAAAGTTGCAAGTGCAAATCGTGAAGATAAAGGAAATTTGTACTGGGGTGCGATTATGTGAATGAACCATACGAACATACCACAATATGGTAGACAAACAGTGGGCAATAGAGCGTTTGCCTGGAGATAGCATTTGTTTACATTGGAACCTAGTCACGTGCTACTTATTAGGTTCCACCTTATAAGTCATTCTAGTTTTATCCTAAATCAAATTTCACTAATTTTAACCAAATTTATAAAAAACGAACTAATATGTACCGATCGTGCATTTATTTGATATTATAGATGCTAATATACTTTGGAATGAGTAGTATATGTTACATGGGTTCCTAAAAAAGATATGTTACGATGGAACCCTATTCATGTTGGTTTAGACGTTTAGTCAATAATGTTTCAGTTGTTGCTAGTCATTGGCACCATGTTTGATATCAGTATACATCTACTGAGCGGAAATGAAACGGTAACTGGATTGTGGTGCTCTTCTGACCCTCTGCTTTCCACCATGTACAGTTTTTGTGCGAGAATTGCTTCGTCGTACCTTTTACCCATGATAGTTGCAGGGTTTTGCAATCATCGATGCGTGTGAGGGGTTGGGACTTGGGTGTGTGTTGCCCCATGCATCAAGTTCTAGGAACAGTGGGTTTTTTATTACTGAATGTTAACACTACCACCGTAATGATCATTATATTGCAGATACACTGACCCAGAGCTATTGGATCATCGGAGACATGATCCATACATGGTTTGTTTCTTTCTTTACTTTTCTGTTTTAGTTTTGTATAATCGTCAATCATAGTATCGTACTCATACACAAGTAGTGTGTGCCTTTTAATTTCGGCGAAAATACAATCAATGACGAGTCGTCTGGCAGAATTCTACGAACCTGAATACACATGATGTTTCAATACCAACGAGGTTTCCCTTCATCATATAATTCGTGTGTTGTTCTAAAACTTAAACATAAAAAACGGCATTCCTGTGTTTCTCAGCAAGCACGAAGCAACGGACGCATGCTTACTCTGCAGTTTGCGGCCCATACCTGAACTGAATTTACCTAGCTACGGATGTTTTTTTTATCTGTGCTCTGCAGTCTGCAGAATTCCTGTCACCGTAGATCTGCCTCTTATTGCCCACTCTTTCTGCTCTTCCCTTGAAAACTGGAATCATCACGCGCTAGGGCGGCCATTCATCTGATGATCTGATAGGGCATGCAGAGAAGGCTGCCATGAAAGACGAAACCGGCGAGAAGGAAAGATGGAGGCGGGTGCCGGGAAGGCCACGCGGCCGGCCGGTCAAAGCTGCCATGATCGGGAGCCCAGCGGAGGTGGCCGCCCGCCATGTCATCTGCTGCTGCGGTGCGCGCTTTTGTGGAAAGGATCAAGGCGCACGCACGGGCACCGCACGGGGCAAAAGCGGCTAGCGGCCTAGCGCCCAGCAGTTCGCGCGGCACGGGGCTCCTCGGGTTCTCCTCCTCTTCCTCCCATCATAGAATACTATTTTCATGCTTCTCATACGGCTCCAAATAAAAACCACTGCAGATAATTCATTTCAAAATATTTCAAAACGATCCATGAAACTAGTCCGATATGAGTGCTTATGTAGTTTGAGTATTTGAAAATAAAAATTTTAAGATATAACAACTACCACAATAAGCATTTTTCGCTGTGTTCGGTTGTGCTTCTTTTGTGGCTGTAGCTGCAGCTGTACAGCTTAGCTATTCGGCTGCAGACCTATAGCAAGCTGCATCACTACATGAGTATGGCTGGAGCTGCTGGTGGCTGGCTACAAGTGCTGTAGTGAATGCAGCAGCTTCAGCTTCAGCACAGCCACAGCCATCACAATCGAACACAGCGTTTAGGGCTAGTCAAAACCGACTTTTAGGGCTGGTTACAATAACCGGTCCCATGTAACCACTAACCGGCTCTGGAGGTGAGCTATTTCATTTTTACTAGGGGTGGTTGTCTGATCTAGTACTGAAAATGCATTTTCAAGACTGGGTTAGCATTAGATGGCCATTCCTGAAAATATCTATCCGAAAAACTGGTTGGCATAAATAACTAGCCTAAAAATTAGTTTTTCACCCTTACTTTTTGTGCGGCAAAATAAAACCGAAAAATATTTTGTACTTTAGGAGGCATCTACACATGGTCGTGCATCACAAGTCACAGGTCGCAACATAGGACCTCTCACTCCATGAGTTGCCTCTTACCATCTCACCTACACGTCACTTATTAACTATATAAGGGATACTATTGTTTTGTATTCACCTCTCCTACCTTTGTATTGCATATTTGGCACTCCAAACAATTTTAAATAAACAAGCTATCAACTAAAAAATTGTAGATCTCATTCCATCAAACTCTTTAACCGACTTCATACTAACACTTATGAATTTGTCTTAGCGTCGACTATTTATAGGGCCAGTCCCCTTAAGCAACTGGGCCTAGAAAATGATTTTTTCAAATCCAGGGGCCTTAGGCCCACTGATTATTTCCAGCAACGGCTCTAACGTATACAACCAGCTCTGGAAGTATAAGGAAGCGCTTCCAAAAATCCTTTTCGTAGTAATGAAAGTTTCAAAATGCAATCTTCTCACTATATTTCTATTTCAGCATTCAGATCAAAATTCTAAATATTTCATTTCAAATTCAAACTAAATTATCAAAAACTGAGAGTCTAAATAAGTATTGTAAATTCCTTTTGCATGAGGCTCTTCCCGGATTCGAACAACACAATGATGTGCGCATGTGTGATGTGGGGCTGCGTGTCTCTGGTTGGGATTGCCCTGCAGAGCACAGAGGTAGCTGCTGGCTGCAGCTACTATTCTTCTTGTTGCATCCATCCTAAATACTCTGTGGCATCCACCTCACAGCTTGTACCTGGATGTAATATGCCTCGTGCAGGACAAGCTGGCAATGCATGTGCATACCACTAGCAGCCTAGCGCTAGAGCTTTTATGCCTCTTTTTGGCTACACTCTACCTACGAGCCTATGACTTGTTTCAAATTCCAAAAGAAAAGGAAAATACTTGGTCCATTTTATAAGGAGCGCAATCATTATTTCAAGATTTCAACTTTGAAATTTTTGACCAAGTATCTGCTGTTACCATTACAGTCCTATAACAATATTTGATGGTAACATGCACAAAAACAGTAGCAATGGATTCATATTTATAGGTAAACATAAATTGTAATGGTAACAGAAGATCCATATCTACAGGTAAACTTTAAATATAGTGGCTAGTACATGTTATGAGAGAAAATAAGGATCAAAGATCAGTATGGGACATGGTTCTGAGTTGAACGAAATCCTTATATTTTTTTAAACTGAAAAAATAATCCATCCATCCAAAATACTATTCGTTTCGGTTTTTCTAACATAACTTTTGCTATGTATCTAGACAGTATATATCTAGATACATATCAAAAGTAATATACCTAGAAAAATCTAAATAAATAGTAATTTGGGGTGGAGGGAGTACTAGCTTATAATTCATTTAGCAACATGGTTTATTTTATCAGAGGAAGAGGTGCGGTATAGCATATGTTGTATATATACCACCGGTCCACCGTACTATGCATAGACTGAATAATACTGCCGTAGCAATGACTAACACATGAGCAAATACTAAAGATAAAGTGAAATATTTAAGAATTATACACAAAAGCTTAATCCGTGCTGAACTTTTGGTCTAGTTTACTGCTTTAAGCTTCTTTTTCACTCACCGTAATGCACGGCTCTATTGCTCGGCTTTTGTCATTTGGATCGGTAACACAAAGAAAGTAACACAGGCAAGAAAGACGGTGAAAGGAAAAGGCCGGGAGCTAGAAGAAAGGAGGAAGAAAAAGTTGGCAAAAGGCGAGTGAAAAAGAAAATAAAGTGATCACACTGTCATCATCATGTTCTTGTACGCATGTCGCCCTCGTGAGTAGCCTCGGTAGTGCTTAGCTTAAAGCAGCCGGTAAATTAAGTGATTTTCTGGTCAAAATTGCTCATCAGCTGGTACCTCGTTCTTGTCTCTAAGCTTTAACGAGTTCTGATGTGTCTATATATGATGATAGCGAAAGATCTCGCGTAATCGTCGTCGTTATCAGAGAGTGATTATTAGAGGCACCTGTTGCAACAATTAGCTAGTAACTAGGCGTACGCTTGTAATGATTTGGTCAGAATTGTGAGCATGAGTGTTCGATTACGTAGCAATTGCAGTACCAAAAATTTTGTATATGTAATACACCTTTCCATGCCACTTACAAAAAAAAATGTATAAAACAAAGCGAAAAACTCTCACTGGATTATTACCACATCAAAAATGGAGTGGATTATTGCTTTGATTCCGTTTTTTTTGTATAACAGCGCTCGGGTTAGTTTTGTATGATGATAACTTTTTTTAGGAACGAATATGATGACAATTTCTATGGGTATCACAGGCCCTTGACGTGGGCAATGCATGCAATTCTTTAATTGGCACTATGTCAAACACATACGTGGTGTACAACAAAGAGCTGACAGCTCTTTGACGTGTTGGTGTATATGAAAAGTTTTGGTAAATGAGGCCAAAATTAGTTCTCATCTTGGAATCTTGTGCACATGTTTTGACTTTGTATTCCGGTGAGTTCTGAAAATCCAATAAAAAAAATCTGAGGTTGATATATGATGGATTGGAATATGGTCACCTGCAAAATTTTGGGAAAAATACATCATTTATGACCTGTACAAAAAAAAAGATTCTTTACCAGGAAAAAGCTGTGTAAATTTGTCGTTCCTGTACAGCTCCCAACTGATCATTTTTGCTTTAATTTTTTACAGGTGATAGGTTTGCTCTAGAAGACGGAGAAATGACACCTAGAAGATGTGGTGGAGCACGTGTTGCTGCACACTTATACGTGTGCACTGATTTCAGCCATCGATGGACACGATGCAAAGCCGATCCACAGAATCACAAATGCGCTCGAGTGGTTGGGCGTGGATTGTCCGGGCCGGAGTGATTGCGTGCTCGATGCCCTCTTTAAATTGGTTTCGTCGCATCAATCGACGTGTCTTGGCCGGGTCGCCACTCACCACAATGCGTGCGCGTCATCATGCATGGATCCATGAAGCAATCAAGATATACATATCGACCTGAAGGTATATATCGTAGGAGCTACCTTCTCTTTTGCCGTATGGAATCGATAATGATGAACATCTGTGCAAGAGTAGCACGAGCACTGTATCACATCTTACTACGAACATGTGCATTTTTAGATAATGGGTAGAAATCCGGGCTACGTGTACACAGTGAAAAGTTACAAGAGTTTTTAAACTCCAATTGAGACTCAACACCAAAAGGAAAACGTAATATAAGATAGAAAGTTAGAAGACTATGGAAGAAAGTTAGAAATCCTTCAAACGTCTTCTAGCACGCGGCAATAGCACGGGCAACAACCACCGGGCAGCCGCAGCAGCACGGTAAACCACGCTCAACTTGCACGCACGGACCGCACGCCCAGCCGTCTGTCGAAGAGGAGCACCGCCCACCATAGGGGAAAAATGCACGCACGTCTCCCGCTATAGCTACCGCTATATATGGTCCGCTATAGCTATTTGAAGCATGGTACTGTTATTTTTTTCACGTACAACTTAGCTGCTATAGTCTCATTTACCTCCACTATTAACTATTTTAGAGTGCTACCGTAAACCCTTTAGCCCGCTATTTAAAATATTGGTGAGAACAAAGGAAAAAACACGCCAGTGCTAGCACTTTTGCACATCAGCCACAAAAATGCGGCTGTGAGAACAAAGGAAAAAAATGTGGAATATGCTGTACATTCCAAAAAATGAAAATTAAATTTAGAACAAAAACACAGCCATAAAGGAAAAATGCTGGGCTTTCAGAATGTGCGTAGCTTGGAAAGTACCTCGCATGCGCCAACTTGCAACATCTTATTTATGAGCGGCACATCAGCGTGACATATACAGATGCCCTTACTCCTATGCATTAAGAAAATTTTTAGGAAACTTAACAATCACTATGATGGGTTGTCTATTATACATTATCTCCTAATGACTCTACAATTCCTTAATTTGTGAAGGAAAAAGAATATTGTTAACTCACATAATAGTGCAGGAGTAGGCTTACAGTCCTAAAATTTAACTTATAAGACTGTTACATTGCAACACAGCAACCTCTTCTCTCACCTTCCTCTCTCTCTATCTCTCTCATACGTATACACATGACTACAAAACCTATGTGATCTTGAAGTGCAGCGTAGGAAGAGAGTGGCATAAAAATCCAAAAAACATCCTGGGTTTTTTCACATATGTTGAGATTGACTCACCTACCACTACAAAAATTAGCCATAATTTGAGCATCCGAATTTTACCAGGTAAGTAATATTTTGATGTTGCGACTCTAGTATTAGTGTCGTGCGGTAAGCAATAATATTTGAAACTAGATATCAAAATCAATCCTGTCACAAGAATGCATATGGATGGTGAATGTGTTTTGAAAATATTATACACCTTGTGGAGATTAATATGCTGTGCCGGCCGTATCTCTCAGACTATTCTCATCTCATATCATATCATCAAGAATATAATTAACAAGTGCCGACGGCATATCTCCGCAGCTACGTTCACACTCATCACAAACACGTGCAAGTGCAGATATCACAGCACCGTATCCAAACCAAGGATCACAAAGGACAAGCCGATCTCCAGGAACCTAGAACAATAATAATCTTCATAAGATCACAATCAGATCAATCAACACACATCCATATCGCGCATTACGACGAGGAACTAATCCATGCATGCATTGTTCAATGCAAGAACTAACTGAATGCGAATCAAAACATTATTATTTGATTAATGATCTTCCTCAATTAATTAAAATGATATGATCTTGGCCGCGCTTTGGATTCGGTGATGTTAATGTGTGAGCGAGCATATATCTTACATATGCAAGCTAGGTAGGTCTCCCTTTTGGAAATTCCCGGTGCAAAGTAGGGTTTGCAAGCAATAATTAAAGGGAATGGACGCAAACAACAAGTACTGCACCGTGGTGGAGGAGATGATGGTCACATCCCCACCACGTACGAGCCAGCCGGCACATCCATGACAAGGAAGAAAAGCAGATCGGCCGAGAAGCAAAAGAGCTTCCTGTAGGTCCTCCTCACAGTGCAAGTGGCCGCCCGTTTTTAACCCTATTTGGAACGCGGGATGTGATTCTGATTCCTGCCGAAAATTTGAATACTTCTGGCAACATCAAAATTCTATGTTTCAGAGGCAGGCTTAAATATCCTAGATCACTTTTACAGTTCCATGTTATGATGTTATATTAAAATTGCAAACATTAAAGTTTTTCTTCTCTAGTATGGAGTTTTATTGATGTGTTTTCACTGTGGACTCAAAGTTGTGCTTTTATATTTGTTATTGACATGAAATAGGGTAGCCAAGAACGGCTTTTTATACGATCTTTCAAGAGATACCACCAATTATAAAGGTACCAAATTTTGATAATCGAGGTACTGTTTTTAGTTAGGTACCAAATTAAAAATCCAAGGTATAATTTTGGTACCTCTTAAAGGACTGTAATTTCCCTATGGACACAAAAGTTGTGCTTTAGTATTAGCTATTTTACACCGTCATAATTTAGATTCCTCTTTGTCGGTCAATATATACAAATATTATGGTGGAAAAAAACAATCTCATGGTGGAAAAACAAGATGGAAGAAAGTATTCCTTACTTTTAACCAATATGTAGTATCTGCAAAAACTGAAATATAGTGTATTATTTCCAATGGCACTACTAGCCGTCCCATTAGGAAATTGCTGCAAACAAAGTTGCAGAGACTGGTAGTACTACCCTTCCACTTTCAAATTTTGGAATATCCATATTTACAAGCAATCCACACGTACGAATGAAATGGAAGGAAAAAAACTGATGTGTCTAGGTACACAAACAACATGATGAAACTATACCCTAGCTAGAATGGGCACACATGTGGCTCTCTTGCACGCAATATTTCCATCTTTTTACAGAATCTTGCGTGGAATCATTGCTCCTCGCTTCTCCACCTCTTTCACCCCAACTGTACATCTATATATCTTGTTACATGTACTAGTATCTGCACTCCTGCACCATCTTATGTTCTGCCGACATACTTATTCTCCAACCATAAACCCTTAACCTTCACCAACACTCAGTCACTCGCTCTCCCCTCTCTCTCTCTCTCACTCCTTGTGCAGCTCACCTCACTCTTCTCCTTCCTAGCTCAATCTCTTCCGCTCCACTTCTACGCTCATCTCATCAGGCTGTTAACCCATAGTCCTCATGATGAACCTGGTATCGTTCGAAACACCGCCTCTTGGAAGGAAAGAGAGAGCTAATACTACCATCACGGCAACAGCAGCCACTAGGGCAAACGAAGCAAGCTCCAGCAGTACTTGCTTCCACAGCAATCTGGACCTCAGCCTCGGCATCTCCTTGTCAAATGGCGGCGGCGGCTGCGACGCAACCGGCTGCAGTGGCATCAAGGCAGGTCGACAGGGCAGCCGCGGCGACAAGAACATCCCCCTCGGTTGCATGACCAGTGGCACCACCACCACCACCGCCACTGCAAATGTTCTTACCGCAAGGCATTGCCATGTAAGTGATTTGAATGCCGGAGGTGGCTGGACAACGGCGTTCATGCCGAGCCCAACCGGCTTCATGCACCCGTGGAGCCTCGCTGCACGGCAGCAGAAGGCAGCCGCCGAGCAGGACCGGACGCCACCAGCCACGTATGTGCCAAGGTGAGCTAAATTTCTAATCGACGCAGTGAAGTGTTGTCTGCATGACTACGTATACCATCAGTATCATTCCAAGTGTTAAATTCAAGCATGACATATATATCTATATATCTGTCTCCATGTTTGATCTTGAACTTCGTATGGGTATGTTTTGCTGAATTTATAGGTAGGTTGTTGTGCTTTTAAATGGGACTTTCATTTGTTTTTCGAGGGACTGGAAGTCATAAAACAGTATTATTTTGAATTAGGAACTCCGTTTAGCAAAGTTAAGGGATGTATATATTCTTAGTAGTACTTTTAAATTACTAGTAATTTTGATATATGCACCTCACCACATCAGGCTGTTCAGTTTTGGAATTGGGCGCTTCTTCTTAGTACTAGTGAAAATTAAAGACATATAGTTCCTCCCATGCATGCATTCTCATTTAATTTTATGATGCAACTTGACTTCATATTTTGGGTTATAGACAAGCATGCATAGATATGCATGAGGACGCAAAAAGAACTATGGTCTCTATAGCTGCAATCATGATGCAAAGAATGTATGCAGTATAGTGGAGAAAAGGAGAATCAAAGTGATCCACGTACAAATGATTGCAATCATTAACATTTTGCGCCACTCATCAATTAGTATATTCTGCAAGCTAGTCGTCGTCGTCTGCTTAGAACTAGGTCTATAAATGATTGCGAATAGATTCTTATCCGAGAGGTCATGATCGTCAAGAACTGCTTCTATATATATATCGGGCCTAGTTCCCTTTAGAAAGCTACTTAATCAATTGATACTGATTAAGGTAAAGGTAGTGTTTGGTTAGCTCAAATGTAACGTAATCTGATTACTGAAGGTAACGAATCCCATTACATATGTTTGGTTGCGGTGGTTTGTAATCAATTGATACTGTAATCGAATCCCTTACCTAAATAATATCTATACAAGCTTGTTACCCCTCCTCCCCCACTGTAATAAGATATAGCACTAACATAGAATTTGATTACGTTACCAGAGTGCAACCAAACAAAGAGGGCAATCACCTATTCCACCTCTAAATACACTGTAATTTGATTCCCTTTGCGTTTACATTACCTTAGCACGAACCAAACACTATCTTAATATTAACTTCCAGTTAGGTATTAGTTTGAAGCTAGATTTTGGAGATAGCTGGGTACAAACATTCTCAAAGACACCAATGACAAGATAAAAAAAAACATTCTACTTTCGCCCCATCCTAACCACTAAGGGCCGGGTCATGTAAATGCTAGAGTAGGAGTATTCTTTTTTATTATTGCGAAAGGGCACAAAAGCTTTGCCGCAAATTTCATCAGAACGAGAAAATAAAAACAAGTGCCGGCCAAGTGTTTAATTTCGAGTATGTCAATAATTCCATACACACACAGACACTACGTTTTCACATAATGCGTGAACGTATGGAACCAAACATAGGAAGACAAGGTAGGTATAAGTGTATATCGACAAAGAGGTGGGGGCAAAGAACAGTGCAGAGAATGGATGGCTCTCTTGTGCTTTTGGGACCGTTATGGAGCAGCGGAGAGGCCAGCCATGGCGATCGAGAGACGAGCACGTACGAACGTAGAGACGAGATCTTTGGGGGTCTGCAAGAAGGAAATGGAATATCCAGCGCAGGGATGGTGGGGATGCAGCCGTGCAGGCAGCAATCATGGGCGCAGCAGGCACGGCGGGCGGGCCTGATCTTTGCTGCAGTGCAGTCTTTTCGATAAAAACGACTTTTTGGGTCCCCCGGCGGCCTTGCATATATGGATGTGTGCAAACTAAAGTTGCTCTCTCTCAATAATTGAACAGCTGTGCTTGTGGCCATGTGATGGGCTGATGATGTTCTTCTGCTTTTTATTTTTGGAAGTCTAGTTTTTTAATCTTCATTTGACTGAAATTTCGACGGATTTTGGACATTGTTACTGTAAGATCAACATGCTCATTAACTCATGTATGTGTTTACATTTTTTTTGTGCTGGGATAGAATCATGTGATGTTTTTTACTCCCTCCGTCCCAAATTATAGATCGTTTTGACTTTATTACATTCATAGATTTTGTTATGCACTTAGATATACCTTATGTCTAGATGCATAATAATATCTATGTATCTAGAAAAGTCAAAACGACCTATAATTTGGAACGGAGGGAGTAGATAATATCGCGAAACTTGAAGATAGTTGGGACGAACATGCTGGATCATGCTGCCTTTTTTGGAAAAAAAAATGATATTGTGTTACTAAAAGAGAGTTGGGGACGAACATTATGGTTTCATATGTTGTTGTATTGACCACTGAACGAAGTGTGTGGAGCAATAGTTATAAAGTGCAAAAGGTAAATGGGAGACGTACAAACAGGAGAGGAGCTTTTCCTCCGATCCATCTGGAGTATCGGCATATCCTTATTAGCTAGTCTTTTGAGAAGAAACCGGTCGGCTAGACAATTCAAAGTTGAGAGAGTATCGTTAATCAATGCAAGCTTAAGTTTCCACCTTTTAAATACCAAATGTTCAGTTCCTTCTCCTTTACGAAGTTACATCTTACTAATAACTTTCTTGTGTGTCAAATTTCTGTAAAGTTTCCTGATCTACATTGTCATCCATACTTTTCATCAATGGCAGGGCCGTACCGGAGATTTTAAGGCTCTGGAGAAAACCAAGAAATGGGGCCCTATATATACTATAGTAGTGAAATACAAATAATCGAGATATATTTACATGCTTTTTTGCATACAAAGAACTGCAATATGAAATTAGGTACTCATGTTATAGTATTAAAGGGCGAATATTACATACCAATATCTTCTTAACCTCTAGTTAAAACCTAATAGTTGGGGCCCCTAATTTTTGGGGGCCCGGCTCAATCGTTCCAGTTGCTCTGCCTAATGTACAGGCCTGATCAATGGTAACAACTTGTGCGTCTTAGACTCCTAGTCTTTTTGTAACAGAAGAATTTACTGTACTTTCCGTTGTTGCTTGAAACTACAATATTGAAATTTCTTCATATCTTATCTCAACCTCTCCGTATAGTACTCTGTTTGAAAGATGTTTCGCTGCTAAAATAATTCTCTTGTCAACAGTGATGCCCGTGTCGTCCCATTGCCATCGGCTGTAGGCTGGCCCCCGGTGCACACCTCCCGGCGCAACATCGTCACCTCTATGCACGTAACGAAGACAGGCGGTGCCACCGTCGCAGCAGATGGACCGAAGAGCAGTACGACGACGCACACCGGTGGCCAGAAAGACGTGGCGGCGCCAACTGACAGCACCGTCGTAGCGACGCGGCCACCGGCGAACATGTTTGCTAAGGTTCACATGGAGGGATATACAATTGGCAGGAAGATCAACCTGAGGGCTCATTGCAGCTATGACTCCCTCTCTGGGGTGCTCACCAAGATGACAAGGAACTTCTTTTGTCGTAAGTACCCAGGACGAAAATCTGTGTTTTTATTTGTGGACTAATAACCTTTTAAAAGTAGAAGTATATATTATTCTTCCTAAATCGAAAATCTTTGTGTTTTATACATATTCATGATAAATTTTTAGAGGTGCTTGTGACAATGATTCTAATACGTCAACTTAGGCCAGTATCTTGTGGGGGGAACTGGAATTTTTGCAACCATTTAAATTTTAAATTGATTCCTTAGCAACAGTCTTGGATGTCATTTTGAATTTTTTTTTGCGACAACTTATTAGGCCAGTATCTCGTCGGGGAACTAGAATTTTTGTAGAGGGTAGCTAGGGACCAATCATCTTTGCACTTCAAATGAGGCACATATATTTTTTACTTCAAACCCATAATCTATGTGTTTACATTGATTTAGATTCAATCTACTCGGGAAAGAGAATTCACATTGAACTTTATGATCCAAAAAGTGCAACCCCAGCGTCTATTTTTTGATACTATTTTTCCCTAGAAGCATTCGGTTGTTAGACGCAACCGTCAAGCATTTTGGAATTCTCCTTTTTGAGCCCTAGGTGAACATATAGGCTCAAACAATCAAAAGTTGTATCACACTTTGTCTACCATGCATGGTGTACTATTGATTGTTTCAGAAATTGGATACCAATTTCTCTACAGTGCTGTGGTATTGATTTTTTTTTAAAAAATGGATTTCATCCCATTAATGCAGCCGCCGACTGTTCAAGTGCTAATACGGGAGAAGAAGATCTTCCCAGTAGTGACAAATTCATATTTCTTTATGAAGATTTTGAAGGTGACCGAATGCTTGTTGGTGATGTTCCATGGGAGTAAGTATTGATCGCTTAGAATCTACCAGCCATATCATTAGTAGTGCAATATATAATGTTCTATATGAAGATTCGAGGAGTCAATATATGGCCTGCATTCATGTTACAGCAAAATGACAATTCACCATTCACCACGTGCTAATTCATAAGGTGATATACATATTAGTACATTTCTAGAACTGTTCCTTTATAATAATCTTAGCACATGTTAAATAACTGTAGGGGTCTAAAATTTTGTGAGTGTCTGAAAACAATATTTTATAGGTGACAATGAAAATTGTATCTAGGAATGTAAGATTCTGAAGGCGGACAAATTAGGAATATTCATGTTAAATTATCTCCATGTTGTGGAAAAGTGGGGAAAATAATGCTGTTGTGCATTTGTTATAGGTTATTCCTGTCATCCGCTAAAAGATTATTCATTGTCCGAAACCCAACGTCAAGAGACAAAGGTAATTGCAAAATGGATCTTTATGCTACTTGTTTTGTTATATGTGTTCCTAGTTTGACTACCATTTTTCATGTATAAACGTTGCTTATACTAGGACGTGGTTGTTACACAATTACTTTGCAGGTCATGGTGAAGGAGAAGGAAAAAATAAAACTGAAGAACCAACAAAGAACTGATGAAGGCACTATCAAGCAAGTGGTCAGAAGGACATAAGCATGCATACACTATATGCATGCACATTTCTTGATTTGTCATATAGTTCTGAACTAGTGTTTCTTGTACTAATTAAGGTAACTAGTAGCTATAAAGGGCAAGTTATCTTGTACCACTGGTGTTTCCTAAACAATGTACATATAGTTTTGATCATTATGTAAGAAGAATTCTACAAAAGCAAAAACATGACGTAAACGTTGGCCAGAACAGTGATACAGAAGCAAGATATAACTTGTTAACCACAACGTGTTTGCATATTTTTTCCTTATTTACGTGTATCATCTCGTACCTTTTAAAAATCAAATAATGGCTTAATTCATGCCATCTAATTAAACTAAAGTTAGTAACTTGCATGCCATAGTGCTGCAAAGATGGACGTGATACCAGCTTATCAATTCTTCCTTTTGCATGCCTCGATCTCCACAACTTTCATCGCTTAAAACTTTGGGCGCCGTGCTCTTAGAGGTGCAGTGGCGTCATTTGCTGACGACAACAATGATTAATGTTTAGTGCCTATATCTCACCATATTATTCCATATTCCTATTTTTCGTATGCAACACCGCTGCCTCCTCATCTCCCTATATCTTTGTCGTATGCAACTCCGCCAACGACACTAGCTTTGTCCCCCGGCCCCTATACCTCCACTAAATTCCGTACATGTAATCCCAATGAATACGTACAATACCCACCTCCTATTTGTCGTATGCAATACCACAACCTCCCCATCACCCTATATCTTTCACCTCGCAACACTGCCAACAACACTGCTTGTTCTCCTTACCTCCGGCCACCTAATTCCGTACATCCAATCCCAATAAAAAGGAATTGTACGGTGGTGTTGCATACGAGTATACGACAGCAAATTGGACACAAAGAGCTAGAGATGAAGCGTGTGAAGAGGAGGTGATGAAGACCAGGGCTTCCTTTTTTTTGACAGAACCAAGAGAAGTAAGGCACATGTCAAGGCACTAGGTCAATGCATGCACAGATGGTCGCCAAATTTGTAAAGTGCTGCGATATATCGTGCGGTATGAACACTAGACCAATGCAAGGAGCCAATAAAGTTCTCAACTATAAAATCAAATAGGAAGCAAATTACTGTGCCCACTATACTGGAGTAGAATATCATGCATGGCAAGATGGTTGGACTAGCCTGATGATCCTACCCAACCATGTTGAGACGAACTAGAACAGCAAGTGGAAAAATCCATATTTTTATCCCTCTCTTACTCTAGCTTCTGAAAGTTTACTAACAGATTGGTCTGTTTTCAGTTACCCGAGTTACTCCCAGTGGAGTAGACAAAGGAAATCTTGAATGCCAGTCTGTTTTTTCATCCATTTGTGGAAGCTGTTTGTTCCATTAGCTGTATAGGATCTTTCCTTAGTGTTGCCAACTTATATATATGACCCTATTGTCATATATAGCATGTGGAATGTATTTGAATTGTTTATACACATGCAAAATTGTGAGAGCCTCAGTCTAGTTTAGCAATGTTTTTAATTCCTCAAATTTGTTGGATTCATTGCATATCTACCATAATCTAAATTAATTTGCATATGTCTCATTTTCATTTATTTCTTTTGTTCTCCTCACAACTAGTTTTATATATGAGAATTTTATTATCTCACAATTAAACTATTTCTCTACCTACTATATGTTAGTTGAACATTTTCCAAATGAGTTACCAATGACCAATTCCTGTGAAACTTTTGGTATGATACAGTGCAATATAATAATGCAATCTTGGACTTAAGCTTTTGCCTAATAGAATTTTTTGTTGTCACATGTTTTTAAGAAATTATAATGGTTGTAAGTTATGTCCTACTAGAGGAAATGACATTTACGTAGAATGTATTATGAGTGGAAATTTTCCTACAATGAATTATTTGTATGAAGTGTTGAGTACCAATTTTATTGGCTGTCCACAAAGAAATCATGACCCTTATTTTGCATATATTGCCAAACAAAGGAAAACAATTTTTCTACAAAAGTATGGTTCTTGACAGAAAAAGAATATTACACGACAATCCTACTTCGTCACCATGTCTATAGCGTTTAAGAAAGTAACGTAATAAAACAGAATGATTTGTTTTATAGTTTTCAAGAGGAGAAGTAAGCGCATGGCTACAACTGTACAGATGAAGGTCATTTATTATGTAACATATAAATGCAGTGTACCATGGTATTTGAAAGAGTATGATATGCTCAACTTTATTCATAGGACATTAAATGTAGGAGATATATTTGCACGTATACCAATAACATATTTGCAATCACACCCTTATATGTTTTCCAAGCTTTGAAAAGTTTTTGAAATACCCTATTATACAAGGACGGAGTTGTGAAAAATGGGTATGCCAACTGACTTCATTTAATAGTAGGGCCATCCTTTGTGTTATAAATACCCATGGATGGCATTCCACTAGGTATGACTACTGAGATCTACATCAATTCCGAATAGCATCTGTCGAGGTTGGTAGCAACCCATGTCCTTCTATTCCTTTCTAGTTTTGTTTCTCAATATTAGAATCATATTTCTCTCTTCAACATAGGATACACATTGTTAACTCTAGTCTTTCTCTTCTGATCCAATATTTCCAAAAAAAAAACAACTAATTTGTTGTTTGTTTACCTAACAGATACCATACTACGAGTTCGGGACTAATCTCTTATGGATGGAATGAGAAGCACGGATACTTCTGTTGAACCTGAGGTCGACGTGCGGCCTGGATTGTCACCATCAAGGTTTGTGAAGGTTTTCATTCAGGGGCGAGTTATTGGGAGGAAGATAAACCTGGCCACACACCAGAATTATGCCTCGCTGTCCTTCACACTGAAAAGACTAGGCAATGACTATTCCAGTAAGTTTTCCCATGTAAATCTTCGGTCAATCTGCTCATGTAGTTGTCAATGATTCACATGGATATATGGCCTCTATTTCATAAATCAATTGCAAGATCTTGTTCCTATAAATCATTGATTATGTTCCATCCAACTCAGCATAGTTGTCTACAACTGGATTGATATCCTTGTTTCTAACTAGTATGTCTCGGAAATCAATTAATTTATGGAGGATCTAGGTTGCACATACTAATAATTATTAACATATATTTGTAGGATCTTGAGTTGATCTTTTCTTTTGATGTACGCAAAATTTTGATGCACAAGTATCAACGTAACAGTATCTGTAAAATTACATGTTTTAATTGGGATCATACATCCAGGAGCTCTGTTACACACTGTTTTTGCTAATTTTCTCTATTAGGGAAAACAAAGATTAGACCTCCTAAGTTGACAGGAACTGTGTGCATAGTTGATGGTATGGTGTACATCTCTAATGCCTAGGTTCAAGTCCTCTTTAGTTATATTTGGGTACCTTTTTCTCTTAATACAGAATTACCAAGTTAGGTAGCCTTTAATTTTTTATATAAAAGTACTATCATCTGTCAAAAAAGTACTCATATGTTGATTTATTTCATTTTTTATCTAGCATGCATAAACCATTATAGATTACTGTGACAATCAATTTATATGAATAACACACAAGCACAAACTTTGGGTACGATGCAGTACCATTAAAAATACATAATTAAACAAATTCAAATATGACAATACTAATACTAATTTATCATTTTTTTCAACTGTGTGCAGTGCCACCATGTGAACTTAATGGGTCAGTAAACAATGAAGATGGTGGTGCATCAGATGATAACAACTTCATTCTTTTCTATGATAATGTGGATGGTGATCGTTTCTTCCTTGGTGAAGTTCCATGGGAGTGAGTTCTCCAATATTACCTGTATACGTACATATGTTTTGTTTGTCTCTCTTTTTTAAATTACTTGCTATGTCGGTTATGAAAAAGTAGTGACAAGTTAATACTGCAGGGCTTTCGTCATTTCTGTGAAGAGGATCTACATTGTTCCTGTGGAACAGGAACAAGAGAATGGTGCGTACAGTAACATATGTTACCTTACACATTCATTTCCCGGTCATACAAACAAAACCCTAAAGAGACTATATATTGCAACCCTTAAAGCATCACACGTTGCTATATTGTCTTAGAAGATGCACATTAACTATTCGTTATATTACTTCTATATGTAACAAAACTTATTGCTGGCAGTTGCGGACAACGAGGAGGAGGAAGAAGATAAAGAAAATGGTGATGACAATGCTGCTACTTCTGCTCCTCCCCCAGAAGGAGATGATATCCCTGCAAACGATGAAGTTGTTGCTTATGACGGAGATGCTATGGCCTGTGCTCCTGCTGATGGAGCTTCTGAGGAGTAGCCAACAAATGTTAAGAATAAGCAGCATGAAAGCATGGTTGTGCTTGAAGCTTTCTTTTGCTTGCAGATGCAGGAGCGCAACCATGCCTATTTCGTGCTACTGCATATGCAGACTAACCCAAGCTTCAAACACATCGCCCTAGTTTCTACTTCATGCTCGTTTTCCGTGGTTGAACTATCTTCCGTTACTTCAGTAATATGCGCACTTAATCGCGGGGCGTGTAGTGATGCAAGCTGAACTTGCTATAAATAAATTGAACCTTGTTGTTCTGAACCCATGCTGTACCAGTTTAATGATGTAATCTCATTGAAGCTGTGATGTGGTATCAGGAAACAGTGCTTCTAATGATGGACTTTCCTTTATCCGTTCTATCCTCTCTTGCCGTGTTGAGTTTTATATTTGTGATGTGATCATCACTTTGTTGTAGGAAAGATTAATTGCCTGCTGTGTACCCTATGTCTAACAGCGGTGAAGATTGCCAGTCTACTCGTGTTTCTGACACAGTTTCAGGTTCTTCACAAAGACAATATGAAGAAGCAGGACCTGGCAATTTTGTAGGAGCTCATGAAGGAGGACCTTGTGGGTGGATTCAAGTCGGCCGTATCAAGCCCAAGGTCCTTATGATGTTTTGGGCCGAGCTTGGGCCATAATCGAATGCTTGCAGGTTGCAACTCTTCCATTTTGGGGCCTTCTTCCTCACCGTGTTGCCTCTCGACTCCGGCGAGCCCAGCTAATCGGCGGCGATGAGCGGTGGCGGCGGCGGGGAGAGCCCCAACAATACGGACTGGCGTTTGAACCAGACGCTATGCAATGTGCAAGGGTAAGCTATTCTCTTTCCCTCCCCTCTCTATCTCTTGGTAGTTGGATCTGATGTGCAAGGGTTGTGAATTTGTGATGCATTTGGTGATCTTGAAATCTTGTTGTTGTTAGAATGTCCAGATGGTCGGATGTTTGAACTTTGGAGTTGTGAATTTGGATTCTGCATGCTACTTCTCATGGATAGGATCCTGATTACTTTGGTTAAGTCAACATTGGAGATAACTATGAAGTCCAATTACTTTAGAGAATTTTTTAGTGTCTGCTCATGGAATGCTAGTTGAAGGCATGGCTGCTGTCATAACTGTTTTGCCAGGCAATATGAGTCATACAAAAAATGAATTTCCTTGATACTTTATTTACCTAAACCTAACCCCGGTCATTATTAAACTTTATGGAAAAAGTTCATTTTACTCCCTTCACCTACCCACCTTGTCCGCTTAACCCCCTTAATAAAATTTAGGCTCACTTTACTCCCCTGAACTATTTCATTTGGTCCAATCAACCCCTAATTACATTTCTCTGTTTTTTCTTCGTGTACGAGTTGAATTTTGAGTTCAAATTTTGTGAGCAGATACAAAACACGAATGCCTTATGTTAAAAAATTATACTAAGAATTTTTCATGGTTATTTTTATAGGTTAGGAATATTTAATACGAAATTGATCTTAGATATACAAAAATGTACAAAAGGTAATCATGAAAAAATGATAATATATTTTCTAACGTAGAGAATCATGGTATAAGTCAACTAGTAAAATTTGAACTCAAAACTCAACTTGCACGCAAAGAAACAAAAGAGAGAAATTTAATTAGGGTACATTGGACCAAATGAAATAGTTGGAGGGAGTAAAGTGAGCGTAAATTTTGCTTAGGGGTTAAGTGGACAAAGTAAATAGGTGAGGGGAGTAAAATGGACTTTTTGCAACTTTATGTAATGAATATGTCTCTTAGGCATTTCAGGTTATTCTCAAAGAAATGTTCTTGATCTGTTAAATTTATCGAAGACCATGGGTATTAAAAATAGTTCTATTCAAAAAGGGCCAAAAGACATATATTGTTTCAGTCTAAAATCATTATATTGTTATGATTGTATTATTACAGTGGCTTCTATCTGTTTGTAACCTTATGAAAGAACTTTGCTTGTTTTTGTCTAGACTCGTAGTCAGAATGCTTGAGGGGCGCAGCTTTCCTGGGAAAGTATTGATAACCCAACAATCGGAGCCTCTTCCGCCTCCTGATTATTCCTCACATTTTGATTGTGATGAAGATGAGCATAATGAAGGTTCACAGGAGGTAATTTTCTATTTTAGTTTGATTGCTTTCAGCATGTATGGAAGATGTTGTAACTGATGAAATTATAATTGTACAGGGAGAAGGTCAATCACCTGGGAACTCGACTGATAACACAAGTGAAAATAAATCAAATCTTCCATCAGCAAGTATCACAAATTCATTACCAGTTGCCCAAGGAGTAGTTTTTGGGGCTAGGGCTACGGATTCTGCAAGAATTACTAAATTCACAAAGGAACTCTCTAGGCCTGCTGTTATATTAGGTAAGCAGATTGTTTTCGGTCATCTATAAGATCGAACGGATTATCAATTTGACATCAGCTTGAAGTAAATATCACAGTAGGTTTCTAATATTGTGCATTTCCATGTAGTTTCTTTTTCGTGTCTCCATTGAACTCTGCCTTAAATATGCTTAAATCAAGCACACTAAAAGAACAACCATAATTCTTTTTACTTAGTTATAAAACTCGACCTGCGGGGGTACCTTTTTACTTTAGTTATGATTACGTTCTAGATAAATTTTCAACTTCTAATGGTCATTTGACATCCACTGTTTTTCCTCCATTATGTAGACAAATTATGTGAATTATCTTGGAGCGGTGTGCCCCCATATATGCGACCTAACATATGGAGGCTTCTTTTGGCGAGTGGACATGATCCGCGTAAGACCATGTGACCTTTTTCAGTTTTCTGTATCAAATTCCGAATTTAATATATAGCTGGCTACAGGGGTACTCACCACCTAATAAAGATAGACGAGATGGTGTTCTAACAATGAAAAGGCATGGATATGTAGAATATGTTTCTCAATACTATGATATCCCAGACAGTGAGCGTGCAGATGAAGAGATTAATATGCTTCACCAGGTACCTTTTCCCACTTGAAACTCGTCCACTCCCTCTTTTCATAAAATCCATAATCTTTTTTTGGAAAGGAATGTAATCAATAATCTTACAAGTCACATGTTGGCCTGTAGATTTCCGTTGATTGCCCAAGAACTGTACCTGATGTTACCTTTTTCCAGAACCCGCAAATTCAGAAATCTCTGGAACGCATTCTATATACATGGTAAGTTGTGAAGTTGGCTGGATCATTTGTATTGCTGAATCAGTGGAAAACATGCCTCTTCTAACATTTTGATTCATTGATTTCCTCCCTGTGAAGTTTACTGATGCAATCATGCTTCTTGGCATTGTGGAAGTTATTTGGTTTTGTGAAATTCATCTTCATCCATTGCAACTCTGTGTTATGGTGGGAAAGCATGATTAAGTGGATGCAATTTTTAACAGAACGTCGATCTCTTGTCAGTTTGTGGTTTGCCACAAAATGAGTCTTCTTTTGGTTGACAACTTGACATTTGAATGAATCACAACAAAAGTCATTATTTTCCTGTGCACTATCACAGTTATTTAATTACATTGGCACGGATTTCTCAATATCATTCAGACATGAAACAATCTATTACTTGTCGTAGTTCTGAGTTTATTTTCTTGGTCTGGCAATAACTTGCTTCTTTTATTCCTTTGACAAAATTTTAATTTGAAGCAGACTAATGCTGTTGGTGCAAAAATGACTTTTAGTACCTTCTATTTTGGTGATATGGCTAGCTATGTCACTTTTGTTTAATAGAGTCAGCATATGGTTCTTATTTTCTTTTTTCATTATTGTTCTTTGATTTGGCAATTCCAGGTCCATCCGTCACCCAGCAAGTGGCTATGTCCAAGGAATAAATGACCTTGTTACGCCATTCTTAGACGTCTTCTTATCAGAGCACCTCGAGGGCAACATAGACACATGGTCCATGGACAATCTTTTACCACAGGACATTTCTAACATTGAAGCAGACTGCTATTGGTGTCTTTCAAAGTTTCTTGATGGAATGCAGGATCATTATACATTTGCGCAACCAGGAATTCAATGCCTTGTTTTCAGATTGAAGGAACTAGTTCGTCGTATAGACGGTAACATTCTACTGTTTCTCATGGATTGCCACTTCTGGTTCTGCTTTCTGGCAATTTTTCTCCACTTCTTAACTGTCATATGCAATGCCCATTCCAACAAAAATAAGTGTGGACATGAGATCTGCTTGTAATTTATTGCAATCGTTTTTTCCATATACTGGAAAAGCATTTATTTTGACCTCATTTTGGGGGGGTGTATTCAGAACCTTTATCAAAGCAAATTGAAGAACAAGGACTGGAGTTTCTTCAATTTTCCTTCCGTTGGTTCAACTGCCTTTTGATTCGGGAGGTTTGTGTTGCAACATTTGATTTTGTACTTCATGTACACATTAAAACAAAATTGCTAACCTGCCACCTAACCTTGCAACACTTGATTGTTACAGCAATAGCAATGTCTCTGTCCTGCATGCTAGATTTTTCATGTTCCTGATGTCAAGTTTAAGCCTCCTCCTCAGTGGTCGGACAAGCTGCAGAAACTGGATTTCCAAGAGATGGTGATGTTCCTGCAGCGCCTTCCGACCAGTACCTGGGCGCACCACGAGCTCGAGATGGTCCTCTCCCGGGCTTACATGTGGCACACGATGTTCAAAAGCGCTCCCAGTCATCTCACTAGCTAAGACTTTACATCGTGCCTGGGAAGCAATTGAGGAATCATAATCTTTGGTGAAATTTAAGATGAATGGTAGGCAGCAAATTTGACACCCATACCTCCATTGTGTTGTCTGCCACTTCAGTGCCACTCTAGATCTCTTCCCTCCACTCCATGTTCTGTGAAATGCAGTGGGTCTTGTTATTATGGTTATAAGGGCCTCTCCAACCTTTGCTCTGGACCCATGTGGATTGCTAGTCACATTGTGCAAGCAGGTTGGTAAGAGCAGAAACACGAGAACTAGCCAGTGCGCTGGTTCGATCCTTTTCTTTTCTTTCATAAACATGACTTTTCTTGTGTTTAGAAACACTTTGCAAATGAGTAGGCATGTAGGTTCTTTTTTTTGTTTTTGCATGAGTTAGTTAAGCAGTTGAGAAAAATCTTACCTTTTTCTGTTGTGACACATTCACATTTGCATGTTCACTCCCCCGAGTGCAACTTGGAAGATTATGATTTCGATTTGGTGTTGACTAAGCTGCATTTTGCATGGCATTGACAGGTTGAACAGAAGAAAAATGCGATTGAGAAATGCTAGCCACCATCTTAAAGTATTGCGTTTACACTGAGGAGTAGTAATATTTACGCGTATCCCGTACGATTAAGACGACGCTGAATTAATCATCATCTCGTTCTCGCTCCAATACTGAAGAGGGGATTGCTAGGTGACAGGCAGCCATCGGTCCACGGCCAAATAGTAGGACAAATGCTCCATTACTTTCTCCAATCTGTTACATCTTTTTCCATTAAAAATATTGTTACATTTTGTCAGGTCTATTATATTGATTGGGTGCATTTTCCACCCACTCCTTTTATTTTCAAAAAAGCATGGCCAGGCGCATAATCGTATTAGGGTTTTTTTCCAGGACACGACATGTATATCATATATCATTACACATTGTTATATAAAGATATCTTTTTACCATTTTCTAAAAATATTTTTATATGTACTATATCATTATATATTACTGAAATAAAACATTTTCCAGAGAAAAATAAGGCATTATTCTTAATTTCTTTCTGTAGGAGGATGGAGTTATGCTCCCTTGGATGTATCAACATTATAAAGGTGGAGGCATGTGCCATGTGCTCCCAGGGGCAAAGATACCCCTTCAAGATCGTTGTTACTTCTTTTTCAAAAAAAAAAAATCATTGAAGCCTTTTAGCAAGTAATAGAAAACGATGTCAATTAGGAGCCGGGCGGTTTAGCCGGAGGCATCGCCGGCCGTCTCAATCGGTCTCAAGAAACCGTAACCCAGCCCGGATCAACATGCCCAACATCTCCACGGCCATCAGGCAAAGCATCCTTGCTGACCGCCTTCCAATTTCCCCAAAATGAACAATAGTGGAAAGAAACAAGTAGCTTTAGTTTCTTAACAGCTACAAGGAGCAAGAGTCCTTGTTTAGCGCAGTTTTCGAGAGTTTGAATTGCCTTTTCATATCGGAAAAAACATTCAAATAAACAGCTCCTGGCAGCAAGATCGTTTTGTCTCGTCTTCGTGCTTGTCCGGAAATCCACATGGGTGCGAGAGAATAGCGTTGAGCTGAGAGGCCTGTTTTAGATGATTTTAGGAAGCAAGAAACAAAAAAAGAAGAAGATAATTCTAGATATTTTTAAATAAAGTAATCCTAGAAAGGCAGAAACCAAATGGAATATGTCACCCGGCACTGTGCGTAACCAAATTGACCTGTCTACCTCGCCGAGCCAAACAACCCAATACGACAAGGCGCACGCAGCTCTCACCTCACCTAGAGCTAGAGGACGCTGCTGACGCACAAGCAACTGTCAAAAACGCCAGAGAACAAAACCTGCGACCCTACAAGGGTGTCAGTACCAACTACACGTGCGTCTGCGCGAGAAGTCAACGGGTGGGTGTCCCGGAAAGCAGTATGGCCATCTCTTATTCACTTAAATTACACTTTTTTAAGGGAAAAACTATACTTTAGTAGTTTTGTTCCCTAGAAAAAAAGAAAGACATGGACAAAAGTTTCAGTAGCGCTGGAGCTTGCCACTAGCCACTACCACGACCGACCATCAACCATGGTCTCGACCTCAGGCCCACCAAAGCCCATGACCATCCAAGCCCTCGGGTCTAATTCGAAGCAAACGACTCGCGTGGTAATATGGAATGAGTAATTTCCATATCCCAACTAACCTTGAGGCGGCCCCATCACAATTCTGATTATGCTGAATTTCTCATCGATTAAATACCACTAGTTAGAGTGCATAATAGTCTGACCTTCTTATCATAATTCGTCCCATGCTGATTATATATGGCCAACAACCAACTAGACCCTTGAGCTTAATTCGACCCTATATATCGTGCTTTTTCACCATCCGTTTTCGATGCGAAACTAAACCCAAGTACTGGATATAAGTGAGGCCTTATTTATTTATTATCGTTTTGTTTATCTAGTGGTTAAAAGTTATCAATACTGTTTAACGAAATTCATGACACTACAAAACTGCTCCTGTGTCTGTCTCAACAGGTGCCCGACAGAATGTTTGTTATCATCACCCCATCACCCAAATAATGAATGAGTTGTACTTGGGATGGTAAATGACCCTCTAATTTAGCTTAGCAAATTTAAGGATCAGGCTAATAAGGACCAGACCATAATACTATATGATTTTAGGCTAAAATTAAATAGGGCTGAGTCGAATTTTGAAAAATGCATGAGGATCATGATCCATTACCACAGTTGTACTATATCTTAAAAGTGGTGGTACGCCAGTCCTTGTACGTTTATCAATTGCCTGGAAGAAAGATAGAAATTTGAGCCGTTTGAAGATCCTGTACTCCCCAAAAAATCCTACGTTGGGTCATCGGGAAATGGTACTGCAGGTGTGCCAATGCAACATTTTCCGTTGAATCACGGGAGAAACGATGCTCAGCATGAGCGCATACGTATTTGAAGATCCAGTTAAAAGAAATCAACTTCGATAATAACTAATCAGCCTTTTTTTTTTGGATAAAAGAACACGATGTAAACTTAGCTACATGAAAACAACTAAATAAACGATACAATTGCATATCAGATAAGAAACATGGAGATTGATTGATAGAGGCGGAGTCATGCGTTTCTCAAGGAGTCAAACATATATCGTGCACCCATTTTTTCTCCTTTTCCTTACAAGAGCAAGCAAGAGATCGCTAAACCAATTATTGGCACATAAACACAAGTTGACGACGGGGATACGCTAGCTGCACTCCCGTAACAATCCTCATCATTAGCAACGATGAATAATTGAATCCATTAAGATAGTGTTTGTTCGTACTAAGGTAACCTAAATGCAAAGGGAATCACAGTGTATTTGGCGGCGAAATGGGTGATTACCCTTTTTATTTGGTTGCACTCTGGTAACGTAATCGGATTACGGTGTGGGTGTTGTATCTGATTACGGTGGGGGAGGAGGGATAATATATAGTTATTATTTAGGTAAGTGAGTCGATTACAGTGTCAATTGATTACAAATCACCGCAACCAAATATATGTAATGGGATTTGATACCTTCAGTAATCATCAGTAATATATAATTAGCATAATGATGTTGCTTAGCCGGGTGGTCTAGCCGCCGAGGGGCATCGCCGGCCGTCACCATCACTGACCCAAGAAACCGCGCGAATTCAGCCGTGAGCAGATCAGCATGCGCCCAACAACTGCACGGCCGTTTGTCAGTTGTCGTTTGGTCAGATGATCCCAGAGCCTAATCACCGGCTGCAACACACTCGACCAATTGAAAATTTTCAGACGAAAGATCCTTGATCTGCGTGATAAGGAATGATTCCGAACATCTTCACAATCAGGTGTGCTTCACCTAACCACGGGTATAATAGAATCGGTTCCAGACAGGTGTTTATGTTATTGTTAGGGCAGACTTTTCTTTTTGTCTAGGATCATGGGGTATGCTTTAATTTGCAGGTATGCCATGCAGCTTTGCATGGTGCAGGAGTCTTAGTTAAATTTCTACCGAATTGAAAGCACCACGAGAGGCATTGACCGGCTGGTCAAATCCAGCTTAGGCTTTGTTTAGTTCCCTTTTTTCAACTTTGACACTATGAAAAAAAAGATTTCTCATCACATCAAACTTGCGGTACATGCATGGAGTACTAAATGTAGACGAAATCAAAAAACTAATTGCACAGTTTTATTGTACTTTGCGAGACGAATCTTTTGAGCCTAATTAGTCAATGTTTAGATAATAAGGGGGTGTTTGGATAGCAGGTGCTAAATTTTAGTACCTATCACATCGGATGTTTGGACACTAATTAGGAGTATTAAACATAGTCTAATTACAAAACTAATTGCTCAACCCCTAGGCTAAATCGCGAGACGAATCTATTAAGTCTAATTAATCCATCATTAGCGAATGGTTACTGTAGCACCACATTGACAAATCATGGACTAATTAGGCTTAATAGATTCGTCTCGCGATTTAGCCTAGGGGTTGTGCAATTAGTTTTTTAATTAGGCTATGTTTAATACTCCTAATTAGTGTCCAAACATCCGATGTGACAGGTGCTAAAATTTAGCACATGCCTCCCAAACACCCCCTAATTCACAAATACAAACGAAATGCTACGGTTGCGCATTTATGGCAAAATGCAAACTTTGCCACTCCTAATTTGGAAACTAAACAAGGTCTTAGGTGATCACGTCAACGTCAGGCTGCTGTTCTCGTACAAATTAATAAAGAGGAAAGAAACCAATTAGAATCTAGACACTGCATGCGTAGCCAATTGACCCGTCACGTCCACCTCACCCAACCCAACAAACCAATAGTACAAGAAGCATTTAGGAGCCGTCTGCGTCGCCTCCTCGAGAGAGCAGTTCGTTCAATGTTCCTCCACGCTAAAGGACGGAATTTAATTATGCAACTCGCCCTTCTGGAACAGGCCATATACTATCTCAAAAGACCACTTAGGCCTGGTGACCACAGCATTTCATCTGTTCCGTCCAACACAACTTGGAAAACAACTCACTAGTAGCATTCTTGAACAACAATGTACTTGCCCTGGGAGCATAGTTGTAATAAGCTGAAATAGAATTAATAACACATAAAAATCCATCGAAAAGATTCCAGGGGTAACTAAAATAACCTAATTAAAAGCTTTTGAAAAAGTTTATTTAGCAACAATGATGGTTACAGTATCTGGGAAATATATGTCAGCCTTCGCTGCTAGTTTCCATGTAACAGTATGAAAAATGGCTCACACTATTTATATTTTAGCTACAAGCTTCCAGAAAAAAAAGAAAAACAAACTCCCTAATTTCTTTTGTAATGTTTCTTGTACTTTTCAGTATCTTGCGCATGCTATAATTTCAGTATCATTTATTTTATCATTTCCTGATTTCTATATTTATATAATTTTATTTCACAATTAAAATGGATTAGTCTGACTACCAGCCCATGGATCTTAAAAGTCATTATAAACGTCTCGCTATCGACAAGCACGCTACCTACCTCTAAACGAATAACTAGTTGTACGGTAGCCTATGAAACTTATCTATGGCCAATTCACGGAAATGTTCTCAGTAGAATACAAATATCCATTCCACTGTACGCATAAACTCTGGGATCCTAGCTATTTCATATGCAGATTTACGTTCCATTCTAAGAATATATCCCAAGCCTAGATACTACATAGCCATTTTGACATTTCAGCCTACGCGTTAAACGAATCCTGCTATTGGGTAGGCACAAAAGAAAAAGAAAAAAAATTCCTTTGTTCTTAATTGGAAACCGGTTAGCTTCTAGCCCTGTTGCTGCCATGTTCCATGAAGGAACAGCAGTTCATGTGCCTACCCAAAAAGGTGATGGATGCGGTGCGCCCCTCCTTGCTGAATCCTGAACTGAGCAGTTATTAGCTGACAAGGAGACGGCTCCAGATCTGCCCAAGTGAAAACGTTTTCCGGAAAAGCCGGAACGATGAGCAAGCACTTCATGCAGGAAAAGTTTCCTTTTAATCCTTTTGACCTCAGCAAGGCACATAACGAACCATCAACCATGTCAACATCGGTAACCCTTTCAAGAATGCAATCATTCGATTCACATTTTTTTTTCTTTACATATGTGAGGGTCAGTGTTTGTATATGTTGCTGGCGTTGCAACTGGACGAAAAAAATTCAATGAATAATACACATGAACAAGTCCTAATAATCTTCATTGGAAAAAAAATTGAAGCAAGTATAAATCGTAATTCTACTGTTCTCAATCCTTATCTCTGATCTATCTATTCACATTGGTAAAGAATATGGAAACCTCCCAGAGAGGAAAATGCCGAAAGCAAAGACACAACGAATACAGCAAGAAAGGAGGAAAGGGGAGAGAAAGAAAGAATGATCTTTTCCGTCGTCGTGCCGGGCCCCGTCAATTCGTTTCACCCCGCACGACGGCCATGCCTGATCCTGATCCTGATCCTGATCCGGTGCCCTGTCGCTGTGGGGGTTTGTTCGCGAGTCAATCGAAGGTTAATCTCATCGCCAAGAAGAAATCAGACCGTTGATTCCGATGTCGGCGTCGGATCTGGGCTTCTGATTCCGCTGTTGCTTGATTTGCCTTTTCTTTTCTCCTCAATGGAGCAGCCATGGTCCAGGGACAGGACGATCTGGTGTCCCCAATGGCGACGCGCGTGCGGCGGTTTGCAGTTGGCAGGCACTAGGGTCCATGGAAGTGCCCGGTGACGCGATGCGAACGGCTGCGTTTCGTCAGCAATGGCGACGGCGGCAGCGAAGGGCTAGTCGGTGTCGGTGAGGTCGAACTGGTCGGTGCCGGAGCGGGAGAGCGCGGGGCGGCGGCCGGTGCCGGCGCGGGAGAGCGGCGCGGCGCCGCAGGCGGCGAGGGCGCGCTCCAGGGCGTCGACGACCTCGGTCATGGACGGGCGGTCGCAGCCCACGGAGCCCACGCAGTCGGCGGCGAGGTAGCCGACGTAGGCCAGCGCCTCGGCCTCCTCGGGCGTGGGCGCCGGCAGCCGCGGGTCGAGCACCCGCGCGACTTCGTCGGCGAGGATGTGCGGCACAGCGAACTGGACGACGTTCTTGGGCGTCACGCTCTCGGCGTAGCGCTGCACGACGCGGCACCCGGACATGAGCTCCAGGAGCACGACGCCGAAGCTGTACACGTCGCTCTTGTCCGTCAGGTGCTGCAGCCGGTAGTACTCCGGGTCCATGTACCCCACGGTGCCGCCGGTGTAGAGCGGCTCGCCGCCGCCGCCGGCGTCGTCACAGGCTCCGGCGGTGGGGTCCAGGACGGAGGACAGGCCGAAGTCGGCGATCTTGGCCGTCCACGCGTCGTCGAGCAGGATGTTGGCGGACTTGACGTCGCGGTGGATGATGGGCGGCACGGCGTAGACGTGCATGTACTCGATGCCCCGTGCCGCGTCGAGCGCGATGGCGAGGCGGCCGCGCCACGACGACACGGCGGGCGCCATAGGGACGCGGCTGTGGAGCTGGTCGTGCAGCGTGCCGTTCGCCATGAACTCGTACACGAGCACGCGCTCGCCGGAGTCGGCGCAGCAGCCCAGGAGGCAGACGATGTTCTTGTGGTTGGCGCGCGCCAGCGCGGTGAGCTCCGAGTTGAACGCTGTCTCCCTGTCGCGGCGGCGCGCCGGGCGCGCCGCCGCCGAGGTCGACGCCTTGGCCGAGTCCTCGGCGCGCTTGACCGCGACCTCGCGCCCGTCGGAGAGCGTGCCGCGGTATACGGATCCGAAGCTCCCCGTTCCGATCCGGCAGTCGTCGGAGAACCCGTCCGTGGCGGCGTGGAGCATCTCCAGCGTGAAGTGCTCCACCACGCTGCCTGGCCCCTTGCTCTTGCTGGACCCCAGACGCGGCGGCATCAGCGACTGCTGCACATCACCGGCGGCATCCTGCTCATTCATACGGCGGCGGCGGCGGCGGCGACACCAGAGGAGCAGCGCGAGCTGCAATGCCACGAGGAGCACGAGGAAACCGGCCGCCGCAGCCGCGATGGCGATCCACATGGTCCTCCTGCTCCGGCCACCACTCTTCGCGGGCAACACCGACGCATTGGGCCGAGCGACGTTGAGGTCGAACACGCAGTCGTGGCAGATGCAGCTCCGGGCGGCGCAGAAGTTGGCGGACCCCGGCAAGACGCCGCACCTGCACGAGGACATGGGGGCGCAGGGACCCGGCATGACGCGGGGGAAGACGAGGTGGTTGGTGGCGTTGAACTCGCGGCCGCCCCAGCAGACGAGGGAGTAGTCGGCCATGAGCAAGCCGCAGAAGGCCTTCCCCTGCGCTTTGACGTCGAGGTACTGCGCGCCGGCGAGGGTGCCTGGCGGCGCGGCGACCCCTTCGCCAAAGCAGCGGATGGTGCCGTTGGTGCGCAGACCGCAGACGCCGCCCTCGCCCAATGCCAGCGCGGCGTACCCGGCGGACGCGCCGGCGCCCGGCAAATCCGGCGCGCCGCGGCCCCAGCACTGGAGCGCCCCCGCCGTCGACAGCGCGCACGCTCGGGTGCCGCACGCCGCCACCACGTCGTAGTTCCCGCCCGACGGCGCGTGGGTGACGGCCGGGTCCGCCGTGTCGTTCCCGAAGCAGCGGATCGACGCCGCCGTGCCGTTGAGGATGCCGCACACGAAGCCGTCTCCGACGGCGGCGGCGACGAAGCGGAGCTCCCTGGGGATGTCGAGCCCGCGCCACCGCCAGCAGTGGAGCTCCCCGCCGGCGAGCACCCCGCAGACCTTGTACTCGCCGGCGGCAAGCGCGCGTAGCGGCGCGCCGGAGTAGACCCGCTTCTCCCTGCCGTCGCCGTTGCCGGACAGGTCCCACCAGCGCATGTCGACGTCGCCGGCGCGCTCCCCGGACGGCCCCACGGCGCAGAGGAAGTCCTCCCCGCCGGCCAGTGCGGCGAAGGGGTGCGACGACGGGTACGTCTCCTGGCGCGTGTGGTCGCCGCCGGCCGCCGTGCAGTTGAGGTCCACCAGCAGCGGGGACGACGCCGACGGCAGGAGGCCGCACACTATGGTCGTGTTGCCCGCCTTGGCCAGCGCGAAGGTCGAGAGCGCGGACGCCGCCGCGGGGCGCCACCTCGCGGCCAGGAACACGAGGAGGCTGAGGAAGGAGAGGAAGACATGGACGTGGAGGAGCCGGCGCGCCGGCGGCGGCGGGGGCATGGGAGCGCGCAGCGGCGTGTGGCGCGGGAGGGGAGGAGGGGGAGCGGCAGGTGGGGGGACATGGTAAGGCGGCCGGGACAGGTGGTGAGCGGGTGTCAGGTGGTGGATTTGGTGACTAATCCTTGCCTGCCTGGAGCTCGCCGTCACCTCACCTCACCTGCTCGGCGGCTGCTCCTCCACCGAGCTGCATGGAAGCATCCATCCATCAAAGGTTAGAAGTGAAGCGATCGAGTCGAGGTGACTGATTAGCTTTGCTAGCGAGATGACGATTAATTAGTGCTGGTAATTGATTGTTAAATTGGTGTATCAGAACCGGGGCAGGAGGACAAGATTGCGGTGTCAGGCAAGAACAGGGGATCGTGGTTTGCGTCCTGCAGGATGCGGCGGATCTGGGAAAACTACTGGGCACCGGTCAAGTTCCCTGTGCTGTGCAGGGAGATCATCCCGGTTTTGGACACAGCCGCACACAGGTGTCGCCGGATTAGCTGAGAACTGTGGTGACTGGTGAGCTGGTTTAGCTCGTACTACCCACTAATCAGTGAGGATGGGCCTTTGCTAAAGTATATTCTCCTCTCCCCGACTCCCATTCTCATTGCCACTTATTGGAATCAGTTTATAAATGTAAATGACATCCACAACGTCTTTTGTGGAAACCCCACTTGAGAAAATCAGTTTCTTTCCCTCTGCCACTTTAATATTCTTCATTTTATATGTAACTGTGGGACTATATGTTTGGACCGGATTAATGCTCAGTTGGGAACAACTTGAGCGCATGCACCAATTTCAAATGTCGGGTCAGTCACACCGAAATTGGCGAACTTTGATGCACATTAAAATATTTGTATTGGCCACAAGAAAAAGTGTAATTGGATTTGTTATTAGAAGGCTAGGAGAACGTTGAAAAGTATATGCCTCTTTCTTCTGTTTACAGAAGAAAATATAAGTGCTTCCTCTGCACAAGCTAAATATTAACTTAAAAATAAATGAAGTACTATGTCCTTTTCTTATACAAGGGAAAAAAGCGTCTCGGCCCTGGTGTATACAGCCAAAAATGAAGTACTTTGAGCTCTTCTGGTGGAGCTTCAACCGGCTCTGGCTACATCACTATAGCGTCAGAGGAGCTAGAGCTGGTGAAACAAAAAATTTGACTTTATTATCTTCAATTATTTTTTAATTCATTTTAGCAGGAGGGAGAAAAATAGCTTCGGTAATGAGTACTTGAGTTAGAGGAGCCATGCCACCCTGTAGTTCCACCAAAAGGGCTCTATGTCCAAAATGTCATGTTTCAAAGCGAGGTAGTAATTTATTATCAAAGTTTGAGACAATATTTTGAACATAGGGTCAGTTTGGCAGGGCTCCGGCTCCAGCTCCGTGCGCACGGAGGAGCCGGAGCCGCACCAAACGGCATTGACCGCGGAGCCATTTTTTGGCACATTTGGGAGGAGCCGAAGCCGTTTTAGGCTTGCATGGAGGAGCCCAAAAAAGTGGCTCCGCGGCTCCGGCTCCGGCTCCGCACGAGGAGCCCCTCGCGAGGAGCCCTGCCAAAGGAGCCCATAGTCTCACTTCATCCTCCGAAAATGCACCCAACATCCTGTGTGTTTTTGGTGAAAAACATGAGGGATGAAATATAAACGAGAAGTTTGCTTTGAGTGGGAAAAAAAAACAATCATAAAGGAGAAAGCGATGGCTTGCACTCATCACGTTCTTTGGTCTTAATGACATGGACGAAAATCGAGCACAAGGGTCATTATCTACGATACTGTTCGGGGTCACTTTTCCCTTTCTTGAAATTTGAGCACGGCAAGCATGTTCGCTGGAGCGTATGCGTATCAGTCGGGCCTAATAAGCATGCATGTTCAAATGACACACATCACCATTACCTCCTCCTCCTACTACGAAGCTGTTCATCTCATCGATCGTCTGGGAAACTTCTCCCCCATTACAAAGACAGCAACAGGCCAACAGTAGTGCCCAACTTTTGCTACGTTGATGAGCGTGCACTTTGGTGACCATGATTTTGAGCTGAAGAACGTGCCCTGCTTGCAAAAGCTCTACCTGCTACACTCCCCAATGCAAAATCAGACACGCGTGACATAGGCATGGACCATACTTGGGACAACGTTGAAGTAGCTTCTTGATATAATCACCAGTGTTAGGGGCGTGTGGAGTCTACACGCCGGAGAGGTCCATCGTATATATAATAAGGAGGCAACTATAGGGAGAGGAGTCTCCCAATAAGCATACGTCGAGACCCTCCCTTCCCGACGCATTCCTTATTTTCTCGGAACACACACCTCACGTGAGAAATAAAAGAAAACAAAAACAAACTGCTTCCACCCCACCGCCATCCTCCACCTCACCGGCGTCGCCTTCAACGCATACGAGGACCGCCTCCTCCCACCACCCCTCCCCTCCCTCCCTTCCCTCTCCTTCCCTTGCACGCACTGTGTCTGATTGCACCACACGCATCTCCTCTTACCACCACCCCTACCTCCTCCGGCAACCGCCCTGACCGACGGCTACGCGCCACCTCACCGGCCACCCACCTCCCCCTCCTCTATTCTGCCCTCCACTAATCTCGCCAGTCCATCACCCCCGTCAACCCGCCTACCGGTTGTCATCCGCCACCCGGCTGGCGACACCCCCGCCGCCTCGCCTCGCAGCCCTCAACCTATCACTCCCACCGGGATGGCCACCATACCAACCATCCCTCTATGGTGGGTCATCCTCTCCAACTCCGGTAAGCTGCTGCTCGAACCCTAACCCCCTCCCCGCCGCCGACCTCCATTGCCGAGCCAAATCCAGAAACCCCAAACCCCACCAACCTCCATCGCAACCCACGACTGCCTTTACCTTGCTCAGCGAAATTACTTTTCTCCCGTGCATTCATGGATAGTCTCAATATAGTCTAAAATCGAGAAGGTTCTAGATGTAGTTTTTGCAATATAATAAATAGGGAATAGGATGATATGACTTGGTTCTGTGTTGGCGGGGTGTTTGATCCATAAGTTAATTTTTAGTTCGGGTCACATCGGATGTTTGCATACCAATTAGAAGGACTAAACGTGAACTAATTATAAAAATAATTGCATAAGCCGTAGCTAATTCACGAGACGAATCTATTAAACCTAATTAATCCATAATTAGCACATATTTACTGTAGCAACACATGGTCAAATCATGAACTAATTAAGGTTAATAGATTTGTCTCACAAATTAGCCTTCATTTATACAATTAGTTTTGTAATGAACCTATATTTAATACTTCTAATTAGTATCTAAACATTCGATGTGACTGGACTAGACTTTAGTCCATATCTTCGATTCGTAGGCTAAGAAGGATGGATGTGGATGAGAGTGAGGGTCGTTGGGGACTCATGCAAGAAACGTCCCTGTTGGGCCAGCCAGCTCAGGCGATGCCCAACTACCTAGCCGTTGGCAACTCCAATGTCCATGCGATCGAGGATCCCTTTTTTTGCTTTGTTTTCGGTGGCAGCTGCAAATAGTGCCTATTGTTAACTCGTAGTCGTAGCCTGACGGCGATGTTCCAACGTAGAAGGAAAACGAGACACGCGTGGCTCCACGGATAGTTTTGAGTATGGAAGGGTATATACGCACGCCAAGCAGAGGGGTGAAGGGCTGAATTGAAGGCGACCCTGCGCTGCGTTATGCGTACGTGTTTCGCGAAGCATTTGCCCGAGAGGACCCAACATATTCACCATGCCTCGTGTATATAAGGCCGTGCTGGTTAGCGTCGCGCCAACATTATGGGAGGCAGCGCACGATCAGAACAGATGTACTTTGCCCGCTTTTTTCCTTTCAATTTGTTTACAAACGGTTTCCATATAGTTTTTTTCTGAAAAATAAGTCATACAACTAGTTTTTACAAGAAAAAGTTACCAAAGTAACTGTTTTGGAAAAGTTTGAAACGAAATAAGTTCAATAACTTATTCAGTGAGAAAGGTACTCAAATGACTTTTTTCGCATGTGAAGGTTACTTAAATAGAATGAGTTATATGGATAAATTGGTTGAAAAAATTTCTTAAATGAATTTTGTAAAAATTAAATAAGAGTATAAAAAAGAAAACCATACATGCTGGCAATTGTATCTCTTGTGGTGAATCCAAAACATTCTCGTCCCTGCTTCAATTCATGCCTCGATGTGTCAGTTACTACGTCGTGCTCAAATCTTTGCTGGCATTCTGCCACGTGCTATTGCTCTCGGGCGAGGGTTTCCTGGTGGTGGCTCATGTCTGGAGAAGCCAAGCCAACGGCGGTGTGATGCCCTTGCTGCTAAGCGGAGGGAAGCGAATAAGCTATGGCGTCCTCTCACGCACGTGAATATAAAGATCGCAGGGTGCATGATATTTGTTTGGGCTGTGTGGACACGCGTCACATGCTTACTAAGTGTGCGATGATTAATCTTAGAATTATATTCCTCCGTGTGTTAAACAACTGAACGTGTGTTGTGTAATGGTCTCTCTTCGTCCGCCTTACGAGATAATGTGACTTAAAATGATTTTGTCCATTCAAGTCTAACTTGTGAGGTGTTTGTATACAAAATACGAATCGTCAATTCGTGATGGCCACACCAACTTCCTCTCCATTCTGATGTCATATTTGTTTTTGTCATTACTGCTTATATGCATTTCATTTCTGAGGAAACATGTGTGACAACAAAAATGGTTCAATAGTTTCCGACCGTTTTCACCTTTAGGAACAACCAATACGTATCTCATTATCCTTGCACGACTACGGATCCTTTTCTTTGACTACTAATAATCTTCCAATGGTTGAAACTTTCTCACTGTTTTCCTTTCCATCCCACTAGATAAACATATACACATAAGTGACTTGAGTGGTAAAGAAGGTTTCCTAAGCACACACGTTGACTCTTCTGTCACAGATTGGGACGCAAATTTCGGCGCCTCTAGCGTGGATGAACTTTAACCCCCCATATTTCCTTCCTCCTCCTACTATCAGTTTGTTGGGTTTGGTGGACATGGACGGGTCAATTGGCTACGCATGCACGGTACTACTAGTGTTCAACCGCTACAGTGCCTATATTCCAATTGGTTTCTTTCCTCTTTAAATTTGTACGACAACAGCAGCCTGACGTTGACCTGATCACCTAAGCTGGATTTGACCAGCCGGTCAATGCCTCTCGTGGTGCTTTCAATTCGGTAGAAATTTAACTAAGACTCCTGACCGTATGAAAAATAATGTGCTAATTAAACTAAGACTCCTGCACCCTGCAAAGCTACAAAGGACATGCCTCTTTTCTTCCGATTTTTTTTCGGTAATTTGATTACAAATGCATGACATACCTGCAAAATAAAGCATATCCTAGAAAAAAAAGGCTGCCATAACAAGAACATAAACGTCTGTCTGGAACCTGTTCTGCTATACTACTCGTGATTAGGTGAAGCACGCCTGATTTTAAGATGCATGTTCGGAATCATTCCTTAATCACGCAGATCAAAGATCTTTTGTCTGAAAATTTTATCTTATTAATCATGTTGCCGCCGGTAGGCTCCGGGATCATGGGACCGAATTGTCCGGCCCTGCAGTTAGTTGTTGCGCTTGTTGATGATCTGCCCACAGTTGCATGCGCGCGGTTTCTTGGGTGATGGTGACGGCCGGCGATATCCCCTCGGCTCGACGACGACGACCCGGCAAAGCAACATCATTATGCTAATGGATTCAATGATTCATCACTGTCTCACTGTTAATGATGCGGATTGTTCCACCGGTCACGGAAATGCATGCATGCTGCTCCCCATCAACTTTTGTTACTGTTTATGTGCCAATAATGTGGCTGCGACTCCAAATGCATGCTGCTCTAGTAAGGAAATTAGAGAGAAGAATGCGTGCATCTGTCTCCTTGAGCAGGCATGCCTCCACCTTGTCCTAATCTTCAAGTTTCAAATTGGCCTCTTTGGTGGTGGCTCCGGCTCCCCCAGTGTAGCACCACTGCAGCACGGAGGAGTCATAATTCCTGGCTCTACCAGTTTCACCTCTTTCCCGATTCATTTTTCTTCTCGATTTACGTAACAGCTTCTACAGAACCAAATAGTGCTGTACAAGGAGAGAGCCGAAGTCCCTCGAAGCTCCACCAAAGGGCCTTTAACTGGATCTTCAAATACGTTTTGGTGTCATTATGAGCATCTTTTCCCATGACTCGACGCAAAATGCTGCATCGGCACATGTAGCTGCAGGCCTGCAGTACCATTTTCCGATGATCCAAGATAGAATTGGCACGGACACCATTGTATCCTTATGGGTGTCATGTGTAACTTGTGGTTTTTATGCAATAAAAGTTTAGGGACGGATTTCCTTCAAAATAAAAAGGAAAAAACATCCTCCGTTTGGCTATTTGACTGTTATATGGATCAAGTTTCTGTTCAACCCGTCCCGACATTCGATGAGGTCCACTGATTAGAAAAGGTTCGACGGAGATACAGTGATCTGATAATGACTGAAGCACCCTTACATAAAGAAAAAAAACTAATATCTAAAATACCTCAGTAATGCCCACACCTTGTCTTAAGGAGGAATCGCAAGCTGCATTTCAATCTTCTACACATGATTCGTTACACGTGCCATGCTGAAATATGGTGTCTTTTTTTTGTGGGACAAGCCGTCAAAGGCAGAGGCGGATCTCTGAAGACGACATCACCGTCCTTCATTCACGGTTCCGTGGCTTTCCGTCCGCCCGCGCCTGTTGAGCTTGCGGAGCTCGTCGTCTTCCCCCGGCGGCGGCACGCGCGCTCGACGCCACGCCGCTCGGTCAGATCAGGCGCCGGATGCGCACGTAGACTGGGACATACTCCCTGTTTGACTCCCCTTCAAATTGTAGGTTTTTTTATTTTTTATAAATTCATATATATTATTAGAGAAAATTTTCTGTAAACTATTGGAAATTTGACTCATCTCTTACGTGCCATCAAAATTTAGTCCATCTCTACAGTGCCACTAAAAATTTAACTTTATCTCTTACATGCCATTGCTGTCATATTACAGTGAAATGGATGTTAAGTGTCCTAGAAAAGAATAGGTGAATGCTATCCTTCTATGCATCCCGTCGGCTGAAACAAGCGACACCTGCCATGTCAATTGGATTAGCACAGACGAGCAGACAATTCGAAATGGCATGGATCCAAACATAAGGACAAGACCTATTTCTTTACCCTGAACCCCGGCCACTTTAAAGATTAATGACGACAAATCCTGCCACCGCACAAAGTAAACTACTACTGCTTGGCTCGCATATGCTAAACTTTCATCAAATATTTGGATATTAATTAGGAGTATTAAACATAGGCTAATTATAAAATTAATTGCACAGATGGAGTCTAATTCACGAGACGAATATATTAAGCCTAATTAGTCTATGATTTGACAATGTGGTGCTACAGTACCCATTTACGATTAATTAGCCTTAATAGATTCATGTCGCGAATTAGTCTAGGGGTTCTGCAATTAGTTTTATAATTAGCTCATGTTTAGTCCTCTTAATTAGCATCCGAACATCCGATGTGACACGTGCTAAAGTTTAGCAGCTGGTATCCAAACATGCTCTTAGTCACTCACTTTGGGGCAGGAAAAGAGGCCTGTTGGATCTTCAGATAGGTGCCGTTGGCCATGACTCTTGGGCTCTTTTGCCTTCGAGTGACCGAACTTACGGCAAGGAGCGAGGCTCCATTGATCGGACCGAACTGATGGTAGAGAGCGAGGCGGCATGCGGGCGCGTGACTGGAGGAGCACGTCCGCTCGAGTGAGGGGGCGCCCCGCTCTGCGGCCGCCCGACTAAGGACCCCGCGACGCCTCGCGACGGAGGCTTGCAACCTGCCGATTTGGGGAAGGAAGGATGATGTGTGGTCAAAGGGTACGGGGAAGGGTAAAATTGGAAGTTCGGTGGACGTAAGAAATGATATAACGGCGTCTCTATCGTTTTCTAAGAAAAAATATGACGCCAATGGCACGCAAGGGATGAAGTTAAATTTCTAGTGGGACTGAATGAATGGACTAAATTTCGATGGCATATAAGGGATGAGTTAAATTTTTGATGGTATATAAGGAATTTTCTCATATTATATGCATCTAAACATACATTATATCTAGATGCATAATAATATCTATGCACCTAGAAAAATCAAAACGACGTATAATTTGGAACGAAGGGAGTACTGTAGCTAGATTCCACGTACTTCTGATGAACCAGAGAACAAGATTACGAAATACTAAAAACCACATTGTGGTGGTGCCATCTACTCATGTAGTTTGTGTCGACCAAAAGAAAAGGAGGCATTAAAAAAAAGGAAAAAGTCCTTTTTATTTTCCTCACCTATCCACTTTGTCCACTTAACCTCCTGAATAAAATTTTGGCTCACTTTACTCTCCTAAACTATTTCATTTTATCCAATCTACCCCTAATTAGATTTCTTCTTTGCATTTCTCTCTGTATGAGCTAAATTTTGAGTTCAAATTTTGTAAGCAGATACAAAACATGATGCTTTATGTTAAAAAATTATACTATAAATTTTTCATGGTTATTTTCATAGGTTAGGAATATTTAATACGAAATTGATGTTAGATATATAAAACTGTACAAAAAGTAATCATGAAAAAACTCTAATATATTTTTCTAATGTAGAGCATTATGTTATAAGTTAATTGACAAAATCTGAAACTAAAACTCAACTTGTACGCGAACAAACAGAAAAGAGAAATCTAATTAGGACTAGATTGAACCAAATGAAATAGTTCGGGGGAGTAAACTGAGCCTAAATTTTTTTCAGGGGTTAAGCGGACAAAGTAAATAGGTGAGGGGAGTAAAATAGACTTTTTTCTTAAAAAAAAGAATGAGAGAAGCAAGCTATGAGGGATGAAAACATATCGGACACGGAATACACATAATTATTTTTCTCGGATTTGATTTCCGATTATGAGGGATATGGGTACCCCATGAGTCCCCACCGACCAGGATACTGACCGGCTCTAACAAGTGGGCCCGCCCGACCAGATCGTGCGGGCTAAGAACGTGAAGATACTTGGAGCACAAGTCAAGGAGATCGGGCAATTCAAATCAGCCCGGATATTGCGGGATGCTTGTTGTAATCCGACTCAGATTACTTTCCATGTAACAACCGACTAGGATTAGATTCAACCGACTTACGACCCTCGATCATCAGCCTATATAAAGCGGCCAAGGGTGCCTCCCGAGGGCATCCGATCTATTCTTCGCATCAGCACAAAGCAATACAATCCAGCAAAACACAGGACATAGGGTATTACTCTCTGAAGGCCCGAACCTATCTGAACCCTCGTGTTCTCATGATCACCTTCGAGTTCTTAGGTCTCGCAATCCTCCCTGACTACAAATCAACCACTTGGGTAACCCCCTGGTGGACTGCCGGGCTACTAAATCCAACAGTTGGCGCGCTAGGTAGGGGTGATTGTGAGATCCTCCCCAGCGAGCTCGATGGTATCTCGCCCTGGCATCATCTTCCCCGAGCACACGAAGGACATCCTCGCCAACCCGATTTAGCTTCGCTTTGGGACCATGCCCGCGGATTCATATTCCGCCACTTCTTTCATCGACTCAGCATCCATCGTCAGCTCGGCTTCCGTTGGATCTGCACCAGGAGAACAAAACCTCCACCCGAGGATCATCACGCCACTTGCCTACCAGGTCAACAATCTCTCTCTCTCGCTCAAAGAGGGTCCCACACACCCACGCCCTCTGACCTGATCGTGGGGCTGGATCACATCAGCAACACTATCGCTGAGTGCATCAACCTTGGACAACAGAAGAAACAAGGCGTCTAGACTTGGACAGCCTTGAAGAAGCTCGCTGTGCAGCACTCGTCTAGTCTGCAAGGTACCTTAAAGGAATCCACTGCTATTATGATCGCAACGTCAAAGAACGTTTGTTCAATATAGGTGATATGGCCCTGAAGCGTATCCAAGACACCAAGGGGCTGCATGATGTAAACTCACCATGGGAAGGACCGTTCATCGTCTCTAAGGTCACTGGACCTAGGTCGTATAGGCTCCAAAACCTCTCTGATGAAGACGTCGACAACTCGCGGAACATTGAGCAACTCTGTCAATTTTATCCCTAATTTTAGATTTGCATATTCATGCAAATCGGCCATCGGCCCTAGTTGTAGATTTACAATTCAATAAAGCAGTCATATTTTTTTATCATAATTCGACTACTTATTTCTGCCTTATTGCGGCTTGCTGTAGCAAGTTTGTAGAGCTATTCAGCTCCGTGGGCAAAAATTACCCAATTGCAGCTTGTAATAACAAGTCTGCAAAATTTTTTATGAGTTATTCAACTCACTGGACAAAATTGTCCAATCGTGGCTTGCAAAAAAAGCCATCAATACCTCAGGAGTTAATTAACTACTTGAGTAACTATTCACTAGACAAATCTGTTTAGTCACGGCTTGTAATAACAAGTCCGCAATTCCAGATTTTCCAGAGTATAACATCAATACAACCTAGAAAGGTTGTAAAGATAGGCTCTAGCCGATGAAACCCTGAAGAGACTACTCACTCAAGAGATCTACTTACCAGATAGCCTGAGTACTCGCAACCCACAAAAGGAGAATGCGATCTTAAAGTACTCTTTAATGTTCATCTGATTAGGCTCACAAAAGAAGCCTTGTGCGCAAACAGTCACATCTACCATACGAGCAAATATCAGGGAAGATTGCGAGATGCACTTAAAACAACAAGTTGAAAGCAACAAACATTGCAATGAGACTTAGCAATATTTACATTTCAAAGCATTCATATTATGTTTACAATACAGAACTAATGTTTGCTTTAATATAGAACTACTCAAGGACTAGATGCTTGGCTACTTCTTCTACAATGGGTCCATGTCCTTCAAATACTTCTGAAAAAGTTCATCAGACCAGTCCTCTACTATACCCTCCTGTTGACGCCAGATTTCGTCACTAGTAAAATCGGCGCCAAGAAGAGAGGGAATCGGAGAAGCACAGTTGAGAATCGGTTGAATGGTGCTACAGTGCGAGATCGGCCGATGACTTCTGTCTCGCTTCGGATTGAACGTGCCGGGGTCCCAATCGGTTGCCTTTTGCCGATAAGGAATCGGCCGATTTGGAGGTTGGTTTAATTGGGCCTGTATGGGCTTGGAAAGGCATAAAAGGATAAGGGGGAGATCAGCCCACGAAGCGTGGAGTAACCAACTTAGCACGAATCGTGCTTGTAAATATTTGTTTTCTGTTTGAATTAGGGATAGAATTCTAGTCGGTTAAGAAGTCATCTGTACGGGGCTATAAATAGCTACCTTTGTAAATCTGTAATCATCAACCAATCAATACAACAAACTACTTTTTCCTCGTACTTACTTTCAAGCAGGCGACTTCGCCAATACTTTCCTCTTTTTCACGAGTTCGTGCGGGTTGGCAGGGCTGCATCAGCTTGATCTCCGGCCGATTCTGTAAGTTCCGCTTATCGAGTAACATCTAAGCTTTAACTTCGGGCGTATCGCTGTTGTTTCGTTTAGATTTATTCACTAGTTATCGATATTTACTAGAATCATAGGGTTTTGCCTGTTTTTCTAGTTTTATCACCAGTTATCCAGCTAGGAATCGGTAGTGTCGGCTTTCTTTACATTCTGCTATCAAATTCATCTATTGCCGATTAGATCTATTCCCAGTGTTGTTATCATAGCTTTGTGTCGATTACTCCAGTAGTTTTCTGTCTACAAGGCTACAGTGATCGGCTGCTTTATAGCCGATTCCTTTATTAAGGCAAATCGGCCGATTCGTTGATAAGCTCTCTCGAGATCGGAAACTTAGCCGATCGTGATTTCTGAACCTGACACGTATTCCTCCTTGCCAATCAATAGGTCAGATTGGCTGGCACGCTGCGCGAACCGCACCAGGGCAATCACCCGAACAGGAGCTAAGCAGATTCTCCCGGGTCGTGTGTCGGACGCTGGGATTCGGTTGACCGATTTCTAGCGCCAACACCTCCACAACAGGAGTCAGATCAGCTTGAGGATAGAAAGATTTCACAAAACTTAGCGGTTGCTTGGAGACAGACTTCGCATCTTCTGAATATAGCTGGCGAATTTCCCTGGCACGTCCTTGAGTTCTTTAGATAGTGGACGGAGCTCTACACCCTCAACTGGAGGCTCCACCATATCCGCTATTGGCTAGGTTGCTTCAGATATCTCCTTCAGAGCGAGTTTAGTAGCTTCTAGCTCAACCTCGCGCTCCTGGATGGTTTCATGGCATTGACCAAGTCGACCTCACCATCTTCATGCATTTTCCTCTCTTTCTCCAGGTGATGCTCCAGGTTTTCATATTTTAATACTAGCTTATCATGCTAATCAGCAACATGGTAATGCGCTTTCTTCCAATTTGTGACTTGTCCATAGGGATCTTCTTTTGACTTTTTGAGTGCTGCACAAATAATACACAAGAGGATCAATATTAAGAAAGAATCAGTATTAGGAATCTACGAGGAAACCAATTACCTTTGATTTGCTTATTCAACGATTTGTTGCGCCCCTTGAGACGATCTTTCTCCTCCTCAAGTTGCTGAATGCGGTTACGATACTCAGCGGCAGCACAGAGTACTCCCTCTCCTTGGCAAGTTCTTTTTCAAGGGCCTCTGCACAGAGTACTGTGTCCCCATAGCCTTCAAGCATCTGAGACTTGCAGCGGGAGTGTTTGATGACATCCTGCGCCACACAAGAAGTACTCGTATCAAAGCATGGGTACTAATTGCAAGTTATGTATCAATGGAAGAAGCCGGATAAAGCATACCTCTGCATAAGCACTGATATGGCGGTGCGTCTCTATCATCCCAGCAACCACATCCATGTTTAGCAGAGGGTCATCGATCAGTTGGATATCTTCAAGACAAATTTTTCTAACCCACAGAGGATCCGCGCGAGCTCTAGAATCAATTGTGCTGAGCGGAACCACGGCAAGGTTTGTCGATGGACCTGGCTCGGAAGTTACGTCGGCAGCCATGACTTCCAAAACTATCACTGCTTCAATTTCCACCTCTGGCTCGGGGGCTACGAGAGTAACCACGGTGCTAGAGGTAGTCGCTGTCACTCCTTTGGGTGCTTGTTGCTCAGGAGCTGGCACTACAAAATCAATCAAAGATGATATGACATCTTGCATCAACGTTACTACACAAGATACAGGACTAGGACTACTCGTCGTCGCGAGCTGATTCTCCGGCTGTGGACTTGCTTGAGCCAGGGCAACGTCTTGGACTGAGAAGCTACCACGATCAGTCCCGGACCTCAAGCTAGGCCCTCCAAGATCCATATCAGAGGATTTCCTGGATAAGACAAAGTTTCAGAGACACAACAAGTCAATCATGAGCTACAATTAGTACTCAAAGGAGCATCAAGACATACCTTGTAGATCTTCTTAACTTCAAAGAGGGTTCTCCTGTAAGGCGCATCGGTTTGATGGTAGGATCCGAGTCTCTTTGGCGCGGCTTGAATGGTTGCAGCACAATCATTGCCAGCCTTAGCCACCACCTTTGTTGTTCGAGTTGTTCTTGCGCCGGCATGGTCCACCACCAATCCAAATGTGTTGCTATCAACAGCAATAGGAGGCTTCGAATCATCTTCAATGTTGATCACCTCCATGATGACCGACAACCTATCTTGCACAGCCAGAGCAGCCACCTTTTCAGCATCCGTTGCCAGCTCGAGTACCTGCAAACCACCAATATCATCTTGAGCAGACATGGTGGTGATATTGGAATTGCCTACTAGGAGTACACGATCCTCAAGATCTTGTCCTTCCTCATAAGTAATTACCGTGGGAGGTACATCTTCTGCAATGACAGACTTCTTCACAGCCCGTTTCACTGCAATAGTCCGTTTCTTCTTCGGAGGCGGAGGAATTACAGCTTCAAGCTCATCATCAGTTGTGCGCTTCCTTGATCCAAAGGATGACCCGGCCTTAGCAGATGTCTGGGCCTTGACTTCAAAGTCCTCTGCAACATTAGAGATAGTGCCACTGGAGGATTTGAGTACTTCCTCCTCTTGGTCGTCATCACTCTTAGCGCTCTCCGTCGTATGCACGCGAGGAGCAGCTTCACAAGCATCTTTCGATTCAGGAGGAGGAGGAGTAGAGAAATACAAACTGACATCTTCCTACAGAGAAAGATAAGTTAGCAAACCCAACAACTTCAAAATAATTACTTAGGGACTACAGCCACGGGTGCTTACAAGTTTTGGCAGGTTGGCGGCATTGAATTCCCGTACAATAGTAGAGATCTCGCTCACATTTTTGAACATCCGCTTTAGCCTCACCATAACTTCATATATGCTGAGCTCCTTAGGAGAAAGTCCAGATGGATCATGACACCAGTATACTCATAGCCCTAGTGGCATTGCTGCTGCAAGGGTTGGATTCATCGCTTCATAAAACTAAAGGCTACTCCAACTCCAGTAAACCCTTCTTCCTTCAGCTTGGCTATTCTATCAATTAGATCAGGTAGTTGGAGGAAATACCCATGTGTTGGCTCATCAAGCCACCGGTTGTTCCACGACGGGTGATGTCCTATCAGCTTGGGTAGTTTCGAGTAATTACTGCCAATGTAGCACCACTTTTCTTTCCACCCAGCATTGGAATCTATCAGCTCATAAGTCAGATATTGGCTGTTGAGTTTCTCCCTCATCTGGATACCGGTGCCTGCGACTACTTGAATATTATCCCTCATCGGTTGCGGCTTTACATGGAACTTTTTTTTGAATAACTGGAAGTGGGGTCATATGCCCAAAAAAGCTTCGCAGAAATGAACAAATATGGTAGTGTGGAGAATTCTGTTGGGGTTCAAATGAACCAGCCCAACTTATAATAATCCACAGGACCCTAAAAAAAGTCAGAAGCTGGCAGTGAAAGACCGCGCTCGATGAAGTGAGCGTAAATTACCGTTTCATTGAAGTGTTCCTCCAATTGCCACGGATTACCGTGGGCGGATCTCCAACTGATGATGTCTTGATTTTGGAGTAGCTTGGTGGCTACAACCACCTTGATCTCCTCCTCTTTCAAGGATGACCGCTTTCAAGCACAAGTGGGAGTTGGCGGCGCCATCTGATCGGTTTTCCCGTACTTGGACGCTGGCAACTGAAGATCTTTTCCCTTGTCTGATCCTTTCTTCTTCTTTTCCGCCTCGGCAGGCTTGAAAGCAGTAGCCTTGCTCCCCATCCTTGATGTCACGAGTTTCTCCTTTCGCATACGCTCGGGGGATGAGTAGTGGGGGGCGGTGGCGCCAGTGCTCGTAGATTAGGCAACGGCGGCACTAGTTCTACAGTGTGGAGATTGGAAAGGCAACTGGCAAAGGTGAAACAGAAGGGATAACTTAATCCGTTATTTATCTCCACAGCGTTGTAAAAGTGGCGCGAATAAAGGAATTTTAGGTTTAACAAATCCATAGATTTCGCGACACCTGAATTGGTAGTTACCTTCATTTTTTGGAAGAGATAAGATTTCCTTGAGAGATGGTTATACTGACCAGAGGTTGACCCTTATACCGACCAAACTAGTTAGTAAAAAGACTCGGGGGCTGTGTGTCACGTGTCCATCGACACAAATGGATTTTTAAGGGGAAAGTGATGCAAATTTCTGATTGACCCTTGGCGTAATTCTTCGATTCAATCTAAGGCTCGGGGGCTACTCCATATGGAGTGCAACTTTCATTGCACTTCCATATAAAAATTCAAGATTGAAGGATAAGAGACTAAGTCAAATGAGGCTTGAGTACATTCTAGCCACATGACAGTCTTTGGGTACCTTTGAAGATTCAACCAGATGAAGTACTCGAAGAGCACAAAAACTAGTCATTGAAGTTTGCAAAAGTACTCGGAACTGCTACATTTGACTAAAAAGTACTCGGGGTCTTGTCGTACATAAATCTATGGGCCCACCAGAAGGTTTGGATAGTCCTAAATATGGGGCTGGACAGCGTGGAGAATCTGACATGGAGACTATAGCACAGGGTGTTGGTGATTTATACCGGCCGTCTACCAAGGGGTACCCGAGGTAGCAGAATGTGTAGCGGGGGATCGCCAGACCTGGAACTTGAAGGTAAAAGTGAGGACACAAGACACAGATTTATACAGGTTCGGGCCGCCGGAGTAGCGTAATACCCTACGTCCTGCTTGGGGGTGTTTGTATATTGCGCCATGCGCTTAGGTGTTAAGGTGTGACCTGCCGACCTAGGTACCCCTGCCCTCCTTTATATACTCCAGGGGGCAAAGTACAAGTCGGATTACAAAAAAGACTCCTAGTAGGATTACACGGGGTGAGTCCTAGTAGGATTACACGGGATGAGTCCTAGTAGGATTACAGGGGAATCCTAGTAGGAGTCTGAATTCTTCCTTCCTTGCGGGTACTGAGGATGTATCCCCGACAAAACCCCCGAGCGCTTCATAGTCGAATGCAGCAGTCTTCGAGTACTTTTAAGATATTCGCTGAGTAGTCTTGGTGTTCCTCGAGTACTTTATGTGGTGGAATCTTCAAACCTTCTCAAAGCTGCCATGAGGCTATGGTGTGCTCAAAGCCTTAATCAGATATTGTAGTCTTCATGTATAGAGGGCGGCGAAAGTCGCACTCCATATGGAGTAGCCCCTGAGCCTTAAGTTGAATCGTAGAATCAGGCTGAGGGTCAAAATCTTGAATCTTCTTCTTTCAGCTTAAAAAAAGTCTTGGGTGTAGCTTATCAGCCCCCGAGCCTTGAATTGATTGAATAATTAACTCAAGGATCTTAAATCTTCACTCCAGTCATCATCCGAGTAGTCTTGCGGCATCCAGCCCCCGAGTTTATGTGCCAGGTGAGCCGTAGGAACCATGTTGAGTAGTGTTTGGTGCTTAGCCCCCGTGCTTGGAAGCTAGCTGAGCCACTGGAAGTATTTTCGAGTATGATTGGCACTTAGCCCCCGAGTTTGGGAACTAGTCTGTGCCTTTGGACGTATGCTGAGCGTACTGGAGCATCGTTGCTGAAGTTTGATCTGAATGAAAAGATGCATACATTATGTAGCATTTTTGTAGAATATTGAAACTACTAAAATTTATTCAGTGATCAATATAAATATTGTATGTCATGCTCTTGTTTCAGTCATACTCTTCCCGAGTAGTTAGCCTATTACGTTTTAGGCTCTTAGTCCCCATTTAGCCGTAGCCGCTACGTGTGTGAGAGCTTTGTCTCGTGTACGCGAATGGGTACTACTGTGTGCATAGCTGAGAGCTTGGTCTCGTATGAGTGTGCTAGCATTTGGCATCACAGGTGCACATGAGGCTTTCATAAGTTAAGGTGTGTTCTGCTTGAGAAGAGTAGTGACCTTAAGAGAAGACAAAAATGAGTAGTCGACATTGCGAAAAATAGATTGCGCATTTGCGCGAAAGAGTTTGTTGCCTTCCGGCGAGTAGAGCGCATGTTGTGCGCAAGAGTTAGGTGCCCTCCGGCGAGTAGAGCGCATGTTGTGTGCAAGAGTTTCCAGCAAGTAGAGCGCATGTTGCGCGCAAGAGTTTCTAGCGAGTAGAGCGCATGTTGCGTACATGCGGAAAACAAGCCAGAAAATAATTAGAATAATGACTTAGCTTGATTCGTGGATGATTGTCGATGAAGCTGTGGCGGTCGCCGATGAAGCCGCGACAGTTGTGGATGAAGCCGACTAGTTAGAGTCGATTCTGACTAGTTGTCGGCCATATGAAGTTCGTCCCGACTAATTTTCTAGTCGAGACGAGGAGTCGAAGTAGTCGTCGGCGAGCATCGTGACGTAGTCGGAGCAGTTGTCGGTGAGTCACCTGTTGATGTAGTCGTCGAGGAGTAGTAGGTAGCCGAGACGAGTAGTCGAAGTAGTCGTCGGCAAGCGTCGTGACGTAGTCGGAGCAATCGTCGGGGAGTCACCCGTCGAGGTAGTCGTCGAGGACTAGTAGGTAGCCGAGACGAGTAGTCGTCGGCAAGCGTCGTGACGTAGTCGGAGTAGTCGATGGTGAGTCATCCGTTGGAGTAGTCGTCGGCGAGGCGGCGGATCAGTCTTGTCGATTGTTGATGAAGCCAACTAGTTAGAGTCGATTCTAACTAATTGTTGATGGTGCAAGGCCTGTCCCGACTAATTTCTAGTCAAGACTAGTAGTCGAGATAGTCGCCGACGGGTCGCCGAGTGCTCTTGCGAAGTTGAAGTAGTCGTCGGCGAGTGGATGCTGCTGGATGTTGGTGTAGTACGTTGAGTGAAAAAAATCTTGAAATCTCGATGTGTACAACAATGTGTACATGCAGCGGAACTCCAATTTCTTGGTAGAACTCCTTGTGTGCGTGCGGCCATGTTCATCAATTACTTCTCACGCGAGACAAGGAGCTGCAAAAGTAAATCTTGCAAAAGTAGAAGTCCTGGATTTCTTTCTCTCTGTCCATCGGACAGCAGCAGCATGAAGGACATCTTATTGGTGTGGTGATGCATGCTGCCTGGCGCTTGGTCAGAGATTATTAGGGGCACTGTATAGCCCAATCAAAGAACACACAGGCCGCGTATACCTTGCGCCCTTGTTGTTTTTTCTAATAGCGGATGCTTCCTCCTCCTTGATCCGCGTGAACATTAATTGGTTTTCCTGCTTTCATATGGGACTCGGACACTCGGCTGGAGGCAATTTCCTTATGGCCTGATGACTTCGATTAGAAGATGGAGTCGAAAAAGGAAACTAGTCAGTTCCGCTTAGGAAACTGAGGTAGCAATGATGATCGCTAGAACATGCGCGGAATCGCTTCGCTCTTGATGCAAATGTTTTTTCTTCTTTCCTTCCGACGATGATGGTGGCTAATTTGCTAGCAGATTTTGTCCGCTCCGATCTGGAATTTTGACAAATTGATCTGCCGATTCATCTGCACGGAGTGTCAACACACCGCGCCGAGTAAATTGATCTTGATGATGAGGTCCTTCAAGCTCGCCCGATGATCTCGACGATCTGCCCCACGGTGGGCGCCGATGTCGGTGATTTATACCGGCCGTCTACCAAGGGGTACCCGAGGTAGCAGAATGTGTAGCGGGGGATCGCCGGACCTGAAACTTGAAGGTAAAAGCGAGGACACAAGACACAAATTTATACAGGTTCGGGCCGCCGGAGTAGCGTAATACTCTACGTCCTATTTGGGGGTGTTTGTATATTGCGCCTTACGCTTGGGTGTTAAGGTGTGACCTGCCGAGCTAGGTACCCCTACCCTCCTTTTTATACTCCAGGGGGCAGAGTACTAGTCGGATTACAAAAAGGACTCCTAGTAGGATTACAAGGGAATCCTAGTAGGAGTGTGACTTCTTCCTTCCTTGTGGGTACTGGGATGTATTCCCGACACAGGGCGGCGTGGTCTACGTGGAAAGATAGGAACTTGTCTAGTCAAATCCGACTAGTATTCTTGTAACCAACCAACCTGTAGCCCTGCTCCCAGCAATATAAGGTGAGGCAGGGACCCTCTCTAAAGCAATTGAATCTAACCAACACACAGGACGTAGGGTATTACGCTATTAAGTGGCCCAAACCTATCTAAATTGTGTGTTTGCTTTTACCTTTGAGTTCCTGATCTCAGCGAGCCCCACTAACCAAAACACTACCTTGGGCACCCCCCTCGGTAGATTGCCAGGTCTAAACACTAACACTCTTTGATCCCAAGCTGGTCCTTGCCATATCTTCATAAACTTAGCCCCTAAGCAATGTTGGAGGGTTGTTTGCCAAAGATGGTCACTAGGGGGCGCCAGAGGGTGCCAGGCCAATCGGCTTGGGCTTCTCTAGGATGATCGGCCTAGCCCCTTCCTGGGCCCGTTGACCTTTGTGGTCGTCTTATTTGACGCTCGTTCAGTGCTTTACCCAATAATATGCTTTTAGGCCCAATATCATGTAAAAACACAGCATCCACCAAAATACATTGCATATGTGAAAATGATTGATTTATTAGCTGTAATCAATAGTTTAGGTATTAAACTTATGCCATTATTGAAGATAAGCATGGGTTAAAGTGTGTCAATAGTGAGCGTCAATAGCCTCATCCATAACTTCCCCCTTCTCTGTCTATTACGAGTTCTCCATTATTCTCCCTCTACCTTCTTTTTTGGCTATCCAGTCAATCTCTCATCAATCATGGTTCCTTGCTGGGCAAATCTTATGCCAGATTTTGTTGTGAGCATTGCCAATAACATCAGTGATGCAAGAGATTTCATTAGGTCCAAATCAGTCTATAAGAGTTGGAACTATGCTCGTTCAGGTGAGGTAGCTCGTTTGACCCTTGGATTCTGAAATCCGAAGATATCAGTGAATCTGGAGCAGTGACATTCACATCCGTCGTGGATCACCGGCTTTTTGAGGTCTCCTTTCCAGCATTAGCTGGGGAAAATACTAGTTTGATTGGTTGTGATGGATCTGGACGCCTAGTCACCATAGATGACAGAGATGGGAGCTCCGTGCTCCTGCTGAATCGTTTGTCTCCTCGGGAGCATATTATCCTTCCTCTACTTTCAACATGGTGCTATATGGCTACTCTCCATGCTTGTATCTTAGGCTTGGAAACACCTACTAGTGCAGAGTCATTTTGTGACGACCGGCCCCTAATCTTCCCAGTTAATCTTAATCCAAGCCCCGATCACCTGTCTAGTTTTTCCCTGCCTAAGTGTTCAGTCCAACCTCCGAACGATCCCGACCCCTGAGATCCAACCCCTCCCCGCTTTGCTTCGGTTCCGACCCCGCCAAACCCAGCTCACCGTCGGATCCTTCTAAGTCTTCCTCAAATGTCCGTTCTATCCGACCGGTGGACCCGCGAGATCTTTTCCCCCCAGATCTTCCGCGACAGGCGCACTCGAGTTGCATGCCCGCTTCAGAGTCTCCCCGCCGCGTGGCTCATCTTCTCCGACGCCCGCCGCTCAGTTTTGTCTCTGGCTCGCGACCGAATGGATTCTCGCGCTCCCTTCCCCAATGGCAGCGGAAGCCCCTCTACAACCTTTCTGCCGCGCCTCGCCTCCCGCGCCCATCATCACACCGTCAGATCCCGGCCGCAGAGCCCGATGTCGCCCGTCTTTTCTGTCACTTCGAGCACAGTAGCGCCGCCTGGTCTCCGCTACATGACGATTCCTCCATCGCCAACCCCGACCACGGCAGCGACAGCTCTTTTCCCCGCCTTGTCAGAAGCCGCCCGACAATCTGTTGCTCCGCGCTCGCCCGCGCGCCCGCGGCTGCCTGTCTTCTCACCTGTGCGCCCTCGATTCTAGCGCCGTTAAACCGGTCGCTTCTATCAAATCTTCCGCACGGCGACACCCGCCTCCGCCAAATCTCAACCACCGGCATACCCGCTCCTACGCCGCCCTGACGCCAGAGCCCAATTACCACTGGCGTCATCCCCAAAGTCCTGCACCACCGCCCTCGTCGCTCAATCGCCGCCCCGGCAGAGCACTCCATTGCTTCTCCCCGGCCTTCGCGCCGCTCCCCTTCTCGCTCCTACGCCGTTTCCCTTCCCCGTCCCAGTAGCTATAAAAGGAAATGCGCAAGCCCGCCGGAGTTCCCTCCGCCATTGCTGTCTTCAGCCATTTCTCTTGCTCCCTGCTCAAGCTCCTAGCACCACCCGCTAAGTTCTTGAGGAACTCTCCTCTCCGCTCCCCTCCGTTTTCCCCAAGCCACCCAGCCGCTTGCTCCTCCGTGCTGCGTAAGAGCTCTCTTGTGACCCACAAGAAGCACCGCCGCCGCTGGAGCACTGCCGGCCTTAGCCGTTGTTCAAAGCCTTAGTTCCTCCGCCCCAGTCTGCTTCTTCCCGACCCCAAGCTTTCCCTATAGGAAGAAGGTAAGCTGCCGACCCCAGTCCGCTTCACCCGACCCCTCTTATCCGCCCGACCCCAGTTCCGTCTCGCCTGACCCTATCTGTTCCGCCGACCCCTATCCGCCTCGCCCGAGGGCTCGGCTGTGATCTTTTTCTTCAACCCAAGGGTGTAGGTGTAAAACTTGGGAACCCTTTCAGCACTTGAGTCTGAGGACCCCTAGCATACCAAACCCTCTAGTTGAAGGACCAGATCATAAGATCCTTTCCAACCCTTACCTCTTGATCTCCACCAGCTTCCTTGAACCTCCACACCCTCCTGCTCTTTGTCGCAAGTTTCTGGGCTCAGGTGTGCAAGTGTTGCTGTTGAAATAACCGTCTATGCTAACTCTTGCATTGCATTCGTGTAGAGCTGCGCCTCGCCGACGGCTTCTACGAGCTACACCCGGTGCCAGAAGACGAAGCTGTAGCTGAGCGCCTGCGCGCTGAAGCCGAAGTCGCCCCCGAAGTCGAGCAGTTCTCTTCCTCTTTGCTCGAAGGCAAGCCCCGGTTACATGAAAACCCTGCGTTGTTTTCCAAACTTGCGCATGCCTTCCTTAAAACATGCTTGTGCATTTACGTATAGGAGTTGTTTGAAACCATAGATGCATGACTTAGCTCCTCATGTTTTGAACACTAGCTGTTGGACCAAATAGCTGCTTTGCTAACTAGGAGACGGTAAAAGTCGAGTGATTCCCTGTCACTCGCGAGTTGTAGGAGTTGGATGTCTACCCTTCTGTTACAACTATAAGGACAATGGACGGGGCAGGGTTTTGGGTAACTCTTTGGTGGTTGGATGATCGCCCCGTCTGTCTATGAAAACTTGCTAAGGCCCGACAGTGGTGGTGTTCATGATCAAGTGTTTGAAAGTACTAGCCTCATACTTAGTATGGGATGAGGAAGCCTAGTACCGGATTGAACCTAGACGTGAGCGGTCGCCCCATTGTTCTTGGAACGGAGTTTCCCCTGCTGGATGTCGCACGTGGTGGCATGCATGGTCACAGAACGGCAGAGGCCGGGTCTGTGGAACCTTGCACCAAAGGAAATGGGCCCGACACGGGTTAGGGGATTGATGGGGAAGGCCGACACAGGAAGCGACCTCTGGGTGTGCGGATGTCGTGAGGCTAGGTTCACCATGCATGGTTAAGGAACTCGAATCGATTCGTCTGCCTCTCACAGTTTGAGACTGCTTGATCGCTATGTCACCCTGAGTAAATGAGGAATCTGATGATGACATGGACTTGCTGATAGATAGATATATACCTTGTTTTGGTTCTATGATTGCTTAGAATAGGTTGCAAAACCTAGACCGGTTAATGAAACTAGAACCGAAGCTAAAATTTGAAAATAGGGTTACTTAGTGCTTTTGGCAAATAAACCCCCAGCCAAAAAGCCCTGCAATGTCTAGAGTAGTGGAGTAGTTTTACTCCTGTCGGTTAAGTCTTGTTGAGCTTAGTAGCTCAGCCTTGTTGTGGCTTTCCTTTTTCAGGTGAAGTTGCTGCTTCCGATCCCTCTTCTGTTGGCACTTGGCCACCCCAGCCCCCTCCGGGTTGGACGGTCGAGTGGGATCCCTCCTCGGACGGCGAGGAGAGGGATCAGTGATGTCCCGATTGGCCTCACCAGAACGTCCGACCCCGACGATTGCTTCCGCTAGTGTTTTACCTTCTGTTTTTCTCTGAAACTTTGTAAAACTCTGATGTTATTTCATAACCAAACTAAATTGTTAAGTTGTTAACTCGGTGGACTTGTTGTACTCTCTGGAACCGCTCACCTTCGTGTGAGTTTGCTAAATCAGTCCTGTTCAAGTGGTTAAATCGGATGAAATCCGACGGCACTTCGTGTTAACTTGGCTTAGGCATGGGTATCGCGTGTTAGGCGGTAACCCAAGCTAATCCGAGGTGGATCCGCCACACATTTCTTATGATAACCAACTTTTGGCCTCTGAAATCTTCTCCATCGCTAGGGTCATTGCCCGTCTGCATCTGGCATTTGGGGAGCCAATCCGACTGGACTACCATACCTTGGGAAGATTTCTGGTGCAATTCTTCTGAACACATGTGGATCTTGGAGCTTCTTCTTCAAGCACCTCCTCAAGCTGTTGGACTTCGGTTATCATGGGTTCTTGACATGTGCAACTCTTCTCTACTCCAAGGTCAAGACCAATTGTTCTTTGTTGTTCAAGAGGAGAGGATGCATAGCACCGGGTCCTGCGACATCAACGAGAGAGATGTTGAGGTGGTGAAATTTACTCTGCATTCATTCATCGGTGACATTTGGCAGCCTATTCCGTGGGAGACGGCTCTAGAGTTCCAGAATAAGATGATCCTTTTTAGACCTGGCAAGTGCATTGTTGTACAAGAGCATGCCATTTGCGGCTTGCCTAACCTGAAGGGAAAAATCACATTTACTTCAGGAACTTATCGACATGATGAAGAGAAGTAATACTGGATCTACCAGCAGGGATTAAGAAATGTGGTAGGCATCAACAATGATCCTGCGATCCGCATTACGCAGGTTCCTGGGAACTGGATTTGGTCACGAGGAACATGGATGTTACCTAGCTATTAGTAGATTAGTGATCTTTCATTTTGTAACACCTGTAACGCATTTGTATATATACTACCAATATCTATATTATTAGTGTTTCTCAATTTTGCAGCGTATCTGAATTCTGAATGATAAATATGCTAGAATCAAATTGAAAGTAGATTAAACCAAAGCGGCATAATCAGATGGCATGTCATAGCTATTCATCACTACAAAGTTCACAACAGCAACAAGCAGCAAACATCACAGCAACAACAAGTTTCATAAGATGGCATGTTATAGCCATTCATCACTACAAAGTTCACAGCAACAACAAACAGCAAACATCACAACAACAACAAGTTTCATAAGATAGCATGTTATAGCCATTCATCATAATTTGGCCTGATGAGTGACATTATGCCTTTAATCGTCCCTGCGGAGTTTCCTTCTATATTTGGCCTCCAGCATCGATTGCTTGATCCTCTTCATCACATTGGTGGCCTGGTCCAGGTGTCCCTTTCACATTCTGCAGCTCAGTGGCAGTCTCTTCAAGCTCTATGTTAGCCTTTGCATATTCTTCCTTCCACTTCCTTGCATCATAATCATTGTAAGGGTTTTCCATATTTAGCACCTTCAACACTGCATTGTTTCTCATTTTTTTCCTCATGTTCATCAAGTGTAGCTTATAGGTTGTGTCATTGGCCTCCTTCTTAGCAATTCTCCATGCTTCTTCCCATGACGTTGCTTCCTTTTTTAGCTTTTTCCTTCCTCTTCATCAGCTTCACCAGAACACCTTTAGTTCTAGCATCCCATTCAGGATAAACCCACCTAAACGATGCGTATTTCATCCCTTCATTCTACAGACACCGATTATGTTCATACAATCCACCATTTACAACACTAACATCAAAAGTAGAAGCATGGTTTTTTAGAACTAGAACAAGTTATCATTTACCTCGCAGCAGCATGCATACCGCGTCCAGGGTTGTCACATGTCCAATCATACCTCACATAGAAAGCCAACCCATGCCTACACTTTTCAGGATCCACAACGATAACATCACGATTTGGCGACAGCGATACGTTGCTATCAGTGACTCCAAGCACCCATGGAAGCTAATAAAATACATGAACCTATCAAATTATAAACTAATACATGATTTTTGCTATGCCCCTATGCGAACTGATTCTCTGAGAGAAGTGATTTTGTGCTGAAAGTGATTCTCTTTGATTCTCTAGCATGAACTCTTAAAATCAGGATGGAGAATCACTTCATAAACTATAGCCTACCAACTTCTAACACCAATCAGAATGCAAATCTAAGGGTACGACGAAATCAGAATCTAGTATCTTCAACCTGTTGGGATATGAGGTAGGCTATGCTAGCGCAAAACAAAATTTTCTACCGCGTAAACCGAGAAAACTGCCGTATACGAATCACGGGATTACCACTAGACGCGCAGATGCGAAAGTTGATGAAGCGCGTTGGGGCAGTGTAGTCGATCACACTTCGTCGCAGTGTAGTCGAACACGTCCACGTCTAGCAGCTCCTCAGCAGCTCGTCCACGTACAACGGCGTCCTCCTCGTGCGCCAGCTCGTCAGGTTCCTCGTCGGAGCTCTCGTGCGGCAGCTCGTCCAAGTCCTGCATATACAACACCTCCAAGGTATCCACACGTGTGGGGAGGAAACGTCGCAAGCCGGACTGCTAGGTCCGCGAGTGCAACAAGGCGAGGGCGTGGGAGGCGCGGCTGCTGCTTGTGCGAAAAGGGATGAAACCCTAAGCTACCCCACCCCTCAATATATATAGAGGTCCCTAACAGGTCTCTGGGTCTGAGGCCCATTAGTACTCCTAAACCTGATCCAATTCGGATCAAATCCTCATTAGGCTTCCAACCCCTTAAGTGTGTGAACTTATAGGTTCGTATACATATAGATATGGTGCGAGTACTCCTACTCACCCAATAGTTGGTAGCGGCCTCTAGCAAGACGTGCCAACTCCTATACGCATACGAAGATCATATTAGACGAACCATCGCAACATCACGTACATGCTATTCCCTTTGCCTCACGATATTTGGTCTAGCTCCAAGCCGACCTCTCTTTCTCGATGCTGTGATTCGGAATCCCTTTCTAGGTTAACTCTTAACCTCACGTAGCATGGTCATGCATTTTCAGATCCGATCACTCGAGGGGTCCAGAGATATCTCTCTCAAATAGAGAGGGGCAAATTCTATCTTGATTGACCAGGCATCACAGCATGCTTCTTGACAAACCCGAAAGCTACCTTTATAACTACCCAGTTACGGTGTAGCGTTTGATAGCCACTAAATAAGTCGATCCACATCTTGAGTACATGCGACAATCTTAGGTCTAAGGACAAAGCGTATACATTGTGTAAAGAGAGAACTATGTAACTCACGTTGGGTCAATCCTAGCACATGTCTCTACACGTGCCGACATTATTAGTTCGACATCTTCATGTCCATGACTTGTGAAACATAGTCATCAACTAATACATGTGCTAGTCTAATATTCATGTGTGTCCTCACATGAACTCTGACTAGGGATAACTTTTAGAATAACCATACAAGTAAAGAGTTTCACACACAATTCACATAATTGCAAATCAATTCAAGTAGCCTTTAATGGATATTCAAGGAATACAATATAAAACATGGATACAATGAAATATCATCATCTCTATGATTGCCTCTAGGGCATACCTCCAACACAACCCAGATCCCCAAATCCAGAAATTCCCTTCCCTAGGATGATAGGGGAAAGTAGTGGCACAAAATAGGGGACTGACCTGATCGGAGCTCCTCTTTGTCCTCCCTTCGCCGCTAGGCCCGCTAGGATTCGCCATTCCCACTACGGGTGGTTGCAGATCTGCGCACCATGCTAGCTCTAGTCTTTGCCATAGCCAACAGGAGCACGGTGTCAGCGAGTCTCTTGAAGTAGTGTAGGCCGTGTCGAGAAATGAGAAATATACCCCATGCTTGGACCTGCAACTGGCATGTGGACCACACTTATTAGAACCAAAATATATAAATTGTCCTTTTGAAAAAATATACATAGTTCAAGTCTTAATGATAGTGCTATCTTAGCTCTCTCAAGAGGTCAAAGGTTTGAGCCTTGCTATCGACACTATTTTCATTTTATTTTCCTTTCTTTCTTCATCTCAGACTAACATAACTTACCAAAACTTCTGCCACCAACTCATCTAAAACTTACATGTGGGATCCGGTTGCGGTAGAGACTTCCCATTCGATCGGCACCAGGTTCGACCCATAGGAGGAGCATGTTTTTCTTTTTATTTTACTACCCTATTTATTAGGTTAAACTTACATGTTGGATCCTGGTTGGTTTATGATATTTTCGCGGACCTTATATCGTCACAAAACCACCATTTAACAACGAGTGACAATTTCTTTTTGGCTACAGTGGCACATTTTATGACGTTCCGTTACTTTGTCACTAAATTTGCTCGGATGTAAAATTTTATAACGTTTTCAGCCAGAAACATCATAAATCTATGATGAGAACAAATATGCCATAAAATTTTCGTCATAGATCAACACATTTCTTGTAGTGAGCACCTTAAATTGGTGGGAAACGTGTTTTATGCCTACAACATTGCTGCACCGGACCCTCATTTTCTTTCAAAAGACGTCACAATGCACCACGTCTTTTGGGAGATCAACAAGAGCTCACACGAGACAGCGGCGTCTCAAACCAACTAAACTGTAACCCAACCTAAACAAATGCGTCAACTACATATGTACAACTTTGCTTTCACCATTCTTCCCAACCCATTTATGAAGAATATATAACATAGGGGCCATTTGCCCTTCCCATTGTGAAGCCTTAACATTACTGTAAGTTACTACACGAAGTTGTTTTCGTGACGTGGGTTTAGGACCGATGCAGTGGCACCATGTGTCGTGATGGTCTTTAGCTCTGGAACAGTTTGCGAGGTGCCCAACATGGCGCTACAGTCCTCCAGTTCGCATACTCTCGACCCCGTAGCTCAACGCAGTGCTGCAATGCGCGGTCCACACACCGCAGATGGGGCATCATAGCTATGCACGGATGCGTAACAGAGATTCCTCGCAAGGGTGGCGGTCACAGCAAAATGAAAATCATACTTGCTTCATAGGATATCTATAACTGCAATTTTGTAATGTACTATTTAAATAAAGGAAATTCTATATTATGAACACACTTTTTGTGGTGAATTTAATGCCATTAACCTTATGTTTAGGATAATGTCAACAACCATGACAAGGAAATTCTAGTGTACCTTTATAACAAAATATCGCCACGGTCACCGTTACAGAGATATGAGTATATATAACAGCAATCATAAAGTGACCAGGTGAGAGGCGAAAATCGCCTTTTGAGATAGTATATATGCCCTATGTCCAGAAGGCTGAGTTTCATAATCACCCACACTATGGTCGTCCTACTCCTACACAGTGTGGTACTAATAGCCAAGATTAAGAAAGGAAGGAGGCTGCAGTCAGCCGGTTACGAGCCCATCGACCAGGACGTGTACATGGAGCCAGCTAGCGCCGCCGGAACGCGTCGGATCCATCTCAGCCATGCCAGGACAGGCAGAAGAACACACGCCTACACTAGCTGCTAGTAGCCAGGTAGGCTGATGAAAGGAGACGGAAGCCCATGGAAGGTCGACACGGCTTTGACCGATGCCGGGTAGCTTCTCCGTTCACAACTCCGACAACTGCTCACGTTCCTCTGAGGCTCTGACCTCGACCGACGACGGAGACCGGCCGGATCAAGCTTCGCCGGCGTGCATGCTGGGGGGTCGCCGGTTAGTCGTCGCCTCGTCGGCGTTGTCAGGCGCCCAGGGCTGTAGGCGCCGTCGCTGCCGGCCCATCCGCGTGCGCGCGGCCCCGCCGGATGCTGACACCAACGGCTTTGTCCCGATGTGGCGTGGGGGGTATGCGTTAAAGGTCCTCTAATTTAGTCTAAACTAGTAAATATACCCATGCGCACTTGCAATGGAAGGGGAAAGAAAATTCTTACCTACCCCTTGCCCAGCAAACATGACCAAAACCTCAAAGATGACTTGTTCAAAATAAGCTTCAATAATATTAGAAATTCAGACCTAAATAATATCAATTTTCTTTGAGCAAGATTGGATCTACAAACCAATAAAAAATGGTATGTTTTTTTAGTAATTGAGGGCACGCCATCTTTTAGTAATTCATCCTTTTGCTGGTGAGACATTGGTGCATATCTATTTCTTTCTTGCTAGCTAACTCTTATGTTCTTTAGGATCTGTGAGTAGTTGGTGGTAGCTCGATGTCAATTGTCATGGACTCACTGCCATTTCTAATGTTGCCACCGTCTATGCCGGTGGGTCCCGTTTAGATTTATCGATGGAGGGTCCTCAAATTATTTCAAAGAAGCCATCTGCAAGAAAAACAGCTCGTGATTGATCAATGTTATCGCAGAAATGTAAATTGAATATCAATATTATCTAGAATATCTATCTAAATGAGCTGGAAAGCTCTAGAAAACCATAAACCCATCGTATTTTTTAGCCATTGTCTTTAATTAGAAAATTGATGTTGCTGATGTGGCACATTGACGCCAATGATTTTCCTAACATTTCGTGGGATGTGCCGCTCTCGACGTCTACCTCCAGCTCCCTTACATGACCACTAACATCCCAAAAAGCTTTGGAGAGCTTGGCCGATGGTTTTCCTAACATTTCGTGGGATGTGCCGCTCTTGCCGTCTACCTCCAGCTCCCTTACATGGCCACTAACATCCCAACAAGCTTTGGAGAGCTTGGGGACACTCCCCTCGAGTTCTTCGGGGTCCCTCCAACCACCATGTAAGAAGTGCGATGATACAGCTAACAGAGACTTGAAAGTAATGTTCTAAAAAGAAGCCTAGCGGAGTAAATAGCCAGTCAATAGTGGCCTAATTTGTTCGAAGTGAAACTGGGTCTTCGACAATTAACTTGTATACTCGAGTAAACCAAGCTCGTTAATCAGCTAACATCTATTCCATTATACGACAGTACTTTTAAAACCATTTCTGTGACATTGCTGTCAGCATATATTCGGCACTTGATACTCATCTGTCCCAAGTAACTGGTTCACACTGTGACAGCTAACAACAAATGCCAAGACAAACCACTAAAGTATAGGATGTTTTAAAGTATGTAGGTTGCTTATCATCAGCCCCCCAAAATAGAATTTGGTCTTTAGATTTACTGATAGCATTGTTTGCTCTACCTCAATCTATGCAATGAGAACACAAGCAATCATATATTGGAGCTGAAAAGAGAAGGAATGATGTGGCCTTACTGCGGCGGGTTCGCTTCTTGTAAAGTATGCGGTATCCACCACATTCACGCCATTGGATGACATCTCCTGGCTTCAGGGTGTTCTCAGGCTCAGAACATTAAATTTTCAAATCAAACAAACGAAAGAGAAATCCTCTTCATCCTTATTCCGCCAAAGAAAATGACTGAGGAAAATAGCGGAGACAAGAAATTCAAAACTAAACACTACAAGTCATAGGAAAGCAGAACAGGCCGGTAGCTGCTAGAACGCCCAATTTCAGGATCAAACTCAACTTGAACCCTCGATTCAGCAGCGGATCACAAGATTGGGGGGACACAAAAAATCGAAGCCGCGGCTCCAGAGAGGAATCGAATAATCCTAGCCTAGAGAGGCCCCTGCTTGCTGCTGCGCTAGAGAAAGGCCAACCGTCGCGAGGCTGGCGTGACCGAAGTTCGAGAACGAATCGAAGGTGCGGATGGTGATAGGGGGTGAGAGGATTACCTCGAGGGGCGGCCAGCCGGCGGCAGCAGGCCAGCGAGCACCAGGTCCAGGGCGCCACCGCGCCAGGCATTCAACGGCGTCGGAAGGGACCGTCTTCCGGCTCCGCGACGGCGTGGCAGCCGGGGAGCGGGAGATATCCAGCCTTCTGCAGAGGAGGAACAGTGATGATGGAGAGCCAGCCGCTGCAGGAGCCGACGGCCCCACTTGTCAGTAGGATGAAAAAAAGCAGAAGCCTTACTTGCTTTAATAATATAGGATCATGCCCGTGCATTGCTACAGACAGTACAAATCATAAATAAATAGCATTCTCATCTTACTGGCAAGCAATTATGTCAGTAGACAAATGTAAATTGCACTCGATCATGTTACTGTAGAATGACAGTCCGCAACATACGAGATGCACCAAAACCTCGCAATGCAATTCCGAGAAAACACTTAAACTGGTGAACGGTGACACTCAACGGAACATGTTGATGAGACTAAAACAGATTTCACTTACCTATTTCTATAATAATTGTTTCATTCTAAATTGTGTCTGACAAATAAATTTTCTTATATATCTGGAAAGCCCGAAATGGATAGGTTATTGGAGATAGTCGAAGCATGGGTTCAGAGTAAGACTCTGCACTTGCAGCTGACTCGACAATGTCAGAGGGCGCAACTCGGTTGGCGTCATGGACCAGGCATCGCTTAGGGCCGTCGTGGTCTTTGTCGAGAACTGCTGATGTTGATTGCCATGGCCGCGCGTGATGATCCCTCGGTCAGCACCCAAGGATTTGATCTGCATCCGACCGCGGGATGGATCGCGACATGGGAGGCTGGTGGACGAAAAAAAATAGTCAGATTTAGGAACTGAAAACGAAATTTGATGTTATTTGTAGTGTTGTTTCCCAAAAATTTCTGCAACACTTTTTGAAGGGGAATTTGCTGCAAAACTGTAAACATAAATAAGAGAAGATGAACATAAGTACTTGCACAACAAGTTATTGACATGCATTAGTACCAGGTGTTCCCTGTAAGCCTACCTTTTTGCTTAACATTCATCAAACAACTACATTGTCTTTGTCACATAACTAACATGTCAGCTAATTCTCCCTTTACAGTTTTACATAAGTAGTGTCTAAATGTTACATTAGAAAATAACTAAATGACCACATTATAGTTAAGCCAAGTGAAACAAAATAGGAACATTTCGCAGACATAAATATGACCAAAAGGCATACATACTGTTTCTGAATCCGCCTATCAGATTGGACACTCGGTAATGATGGCACTTGTCTCCCGACATGGAAGGATTTTTGCAGTGCTCCATCAGCGCTACCTGCAAATGGCTGCAGAAGAAAAGGGATGAAAAATTACATCATAAGTACAGCACATTAGAATATGAAAGTACGAATTCTTCATCACTTCTTCTCAGAATGCTTCACGATATTACATGCTAAAGTTTTAATGTAGTCTAATGATGACATCATACATTACTACGCTCTAAAATGAAATGAGAGTCCTAGGACCATAATAATGTATGATTTTAAGTAAAAATAGATAAAGATGAGTTGGATTGTGAAGAAGGCATGAGGACCATGATCCATTATCACCTCTAGGTGCGGTCTACCATCCACAGCGCAGCCGCGGGACCCGCATGTGGGGTCCCTTGCCTTTCTTTCTTTCGTGAGGATCTGTGCGCGTCGCGGCGTGGTGCCGTGGCGTCTGGCATGGCGTGGCATGACGAGGCCGCCCGTGTCGCCATTTCCACAATGATGTACGCTACAAGTTACACCTACCTAATTAAGCACTTGAAGGATTTTACAATGAGAAACACTTTTATGATTCGATAGTATAAATACTTTTTGTTGCAAATTGTAATAAGTATAAATTCTACGTTATGCACATATTCTATTTAACCTACATTTTTCTTGGTTCAGCCCCTTTCTTATTTTTTTGTCAATGTAATAAACAAGCTTTCTATTGATCAGCTGCCACGAGTAAATGTCTGCTCAAATAGTGACTAGCTTACGCGACCAGGGGGGTTGCCAACCAAGACTTGGTTAACCAAGCCCTAAACCACCTCCGTATTTCGCTCAAACATGAGCGCTACAATCAGAGTATATTCTACAACCCAAATATGATGGTTATACTCATATCCCACCAGTGCCTCCAAATTTCCTTTCTTCTGCTACCATCAAGGCAATGCTATATGGTTTTATGAAAAGAAAAAATAAATAGAAAATAATCATAGCACATTAAAAAAAAATGCTGATATGAATTGAAGAACTATTTTTTTGAAATTCATGGATGGATTGTATTTAAATACATTGAAATGTTCTCTCGTTTATTACACAAAAGTTGATGTAAGTGAAATTGTTTTCCTATATGCTACAGTGCTTTCTATAACTTTTTTTAACAAAACTCCTAAAGTTAATTAAGTAATCCGTGGAACAATTTCGCGGAATTCATATTTTTAATTTCTTTTTACCTTTCCATGACTATGTTTGCTGTATGTTTTGTCGTTTTCAACTTCATCAATTTTCTATGTATAGGCAATGGCTGTAAAGAGTTGCCTCTAGCCAGTACATGTGTGGCTACCCAATCAAAGACTTTGTTCCAAACCCGTATGTTATATCTGCACTGTGTTAGCATGTGGAGGAGGTTCTCGTCATGAGAGTGACATAGCATGCAGACTTTTTTGATTCAGCCATCCTCAGGTAATTAGTCGGTTCGCTGTTGATAGCCTATTCTGGAAGGCTAGCTAGGAGAAGAATTTGCATTTAGGCGGTGCCCAAGCTCGCCAGATGAGACATTCCATGTGCGAGGGGGTAGTCCTTCGAATTGTGCTTCGTATGCCGATGTCGTTGTATATTCTCCATGTTTGGTCAAGTTCCAAGTGATATAGTCGGGTGTATCTTGGATGAGCTGAACCGTCCTGATTCTGTTCCAAAGCTGCGTGTATTCGGCTAGCTGCATGCTTGATGACATGGCCAGCACATTTATGTCTGAGATCCACGTATCATTGGATATAGCAGCCTTGATCGTTCTTCTTTTGTTCTTTGAGATTTTGTAAATAGTTGGCGCCAGAGATTTTGGTGCATGTCCTTGTAGCAAAGCAGAATCTCAAAAGCTAGCTGTTTCCCCATCACCATGAGTTATCATTGTTGCTTTTGCAAACAAACCATGATCCTTCTCGCTGCATGGTATTTTCATGCTAACCCAAGGTTTTTTGGCTCCCTCCACTCTTGCCACAGCCATTGAAGGTGTAGGCTCGTGCAAACTTCTTGAGGTTGAGAATTCCTAATCCACCTAGTCGTGTTGGTTTGCACTTTAGGCCAGGCGACCTTGCACTCCCCCCCCCCCCTCCCCCGCTATTTGGTCTGTGCCCATCAAAAGGAAACACTTTCTTCGTCTATCGATTTCTTCGAGTACCGTTGTTGGGGCATTTAGGGCTGACATATAGTATATGGGTTGTGAAGATAGGACTGCTTTCACTAATGTTTTCCTTCCTACCGGAGTGAGGAATTTCCCGATCCAGTTGGCCAGTCGCCCATTCGCTTTGTCGGAGAGTGGTTGGAAGTCCACCTTTTTCAATCTGCCCAAAGAGAGTGGCAGTCCCAGGTATTTTACTGGGAAGGAAGTTCTGCTGTGGGGAAGAGCGCTAGGACATAGTCCAAATCAATCCGTTGCAGCGGATTGTAGCGGCTGAGCTCTTTTGAATTTTAGTACGAAGGCCCGTGACATGGCCAAAATTTTCTAGTAGGTCGTTGATGTTGCAAACATCGAAGCATGTCAGGTTGAGGAAAATCGCAGCAGCATCCGCGTATAGAGATAAGCGTAGCCATGCACATTTGCCCCTGAGCGTCGTGAGTGCCTTCTTTTTAGTTGCAAGATGGAGCAGTTTCGGTAGAGGGTCAATTGTGAGGATGACAAGGAGTGGGGAGAAGGGGTCCCCTTGTCGTAGTCCTCGGCTGTGTTGTATGTCTTCTCCCAGGGCACCGTTCATTAGTATCTTGGATATTGCAGAGCAATGTAGGGTTGTTACCCAGCTTCTCCATCGCAGTGGAAATCCTCGATGGCGTAGGAAGTCAAGCAAGTAGTCCCAGCAAACCAAGTCGAAGGCCTTGGAGATGTCTAGCTTTTGCATTAGTGTCGGGGTTATGGATGAGTGGAACTGGCGTGTTGGATTCCTTACATACATGAAGTTGTTGTGTATCGCTCTCATTTTAATGAATGCACTTTGGCTTTCTGATATCAGCGAGTTCATGTGGGGTTGCAGTCGCAGGGCCATCATTTTCGTTATGATTTTTGCAATCACATGGATGAGGCTTATGGGACGAAAGTCTGCAATGTTGTCCCCTTCTTCGTTCTTAGGAATGAGAACAATGTTGGCCGAATTGAGGATGTCGAAGAAGTCGTGACGTTGACTATGAAAGGTGTGAATTAGGCACATAACCTCCATTTCCATTGTCTCCCAGCACTTTAGGAAAAAATTATTGTGAATCCGTCCGGCCCGGTGCTTTGTCTTTAGGCATAAGTTTCAATGCATTTTTGACTTCTTCTTCAGTGAATTCGTTGTTGAGAGAGGCGAGGTCGTGCATTGGCCACAAGAAGAGGTCCCAGTTGAAGTCTATAACTCTTTCCGACGGCTTGCCGAGGACGTTAGCGAAGTGAGCCTGAGCAACCTCCGCTTTCTCCTCATGAGTAGTTTCCCATCCGTTGTCTTTTCGTAGTTTGGTGATGAAAATTTTTCTTCTCCTTGAGTTCACTTTTAGGTAAAAATAGTGTGTGTTCGCGTCGCCCCACCTGAGGTTTGTTATTCTTGAGCACTATCATTTGCGCAGTCGTTCTAGGATCGCTAGGCCCATGACCCTCCTTTTCAGTTTGGCGTGTAACGTGGTCTCTTTCTCCGATAGGTGTCGTGACTCTTGTGCAATGTCCAATTGTAGAATGGCCGATTGTGCCATGTGGAATTGCAGCCAGGCTTCTGAGAATAGGTTTTTACTCCACTTTCTTATAACTATCACAGTCTGAGCAAGCCTAAAGTTGAGCCAATGGATGGGGTTTGTGTGGGTATTTGTAGTGGACCATGCATCCTGCATCCTACATGAGTTGTTTGAAGCCTAGCATGGCTATCCAAAAATTCTCAAATTTGAAGTGTCTCGGTCGTGGAGGGCTTTCTTGATTGGATAGAAGTAACGGGCAGTGATCTGACAGGGAGGTGGATAGTGCCTGTAGTATTTGTGATGAGAAGGTTAGGTCCCAAGCTTCGTTACAGAAAACTCTATCAAGGCGAACGAGAGTCGGATTGCGTTGTTCGTTGCTCCAGGTATATTTCCTATTTTGCAGGTGAATTTCTTTCAGCTTACAATTGTTCAATGTGTCCCTGAAATTGCGCATACGTCTCAAGTTTAGGTTGGAGTTGTTTTTGTCGCGTGCTTTGTATATGAGATTGAAGACTCCAAGGATGAGCCATTTGACATCTGGCTGCAGGGCTGCGTTGCTGATTTCATTTAAGAAGTTTGCTTTTTCGGAGTCTTTAGTTGGGCCATAAACTAAAGTTAGATTGAAGGATAAGGCACTCTCTTTGATCATGACTGATGCTGTTAGGGAGAAGGTTCGCTTGATTATGTGTTTGATGTCAACCACATCGTCGTTCCATAATAGAAGAATACCGCCTCGTTTACCTGAAATCCCTCCCACCGGTAAATAAGTGTAGCTACGCAGTTTGAAGCCTCCTAGAAATAGAATGAGTTGATCATCAATCACCGACATTTTTGTCTCCTGGAAGCAAGCTATGTGGCATGAAGTTGCGATTAGCGTCTCTTGTACAGTTGAGCATCGCGCCTCTGAATTTAGCCCTCTGACGTTCCAGCATATTATATCTAGATTGTTTGCTATCATGGGGTCATGAATTGGGAACTCAGATGTCCTGTTCTTGCACTTGAAGCAGAGAAGTAAAAGGAATCATAGTAAAAGAGCTAACAACTGAACGGGGATGAAGTCTGAATGTCGAGGTACATTTTAGATGATGGAGCTGTCTAGAGCTGCTGAAAACCCTACGTAGAGGGCCGCACTGGTAGACAGTGCTATTGATTCTCAAAATTGAAAGGCGATACATGGCGAACTAGGTGCTCTCAAATGGCATGAACTGAATCATTTTAAGCGGTGCTATTGATCTCTGCCAGGCCTTCCGCTACTTTCGGCCCGACCAGCTTGATTAGGGTGTTTGTTGCCCTGCAAATGGCATCGTCATCAAGGTGGAATAGAGCTGTTAGCGCCGCGATAATGAATTAGGGCATGGGTCCCTAGAATGTGGTGACGAACTCCTGGATGGATTGTTCTGCTGGTGTGAAGTCATCTTTGATGTAGCCGAGACGCCGACAGAGGACATGGTTAGCCTTCTGTTCTGCGGGAAGGTGCTTGAGCCTACTGCATGCCTGCCGCTTGCTGTCGTGCAGGCTGAAGGCTTCAACGGCTGGCTTCTTGAGGTTCCTACCTCACTTCTCATGTGCGAGAGGAGGTTGGGGGAGTATCCCCTGTTCCGGAGTAGTGAAGAGCTCAGCAACGCCATGGTAAGCTTCAATGGACGCACTAACAGGAGTCGGTGGGCAAACTTGAGCACTTGTAGGATCTGGCATGGCATTGGTGTTGCTGGTGTTGTGCCCCTCCGGTTGCACAGGAGGAGCAGGGGTTGCCATCTCTTGTTGCTGGACGTGCACCTCCTCTTCCCAAAGTTCAGGCAGCAGCTCCTCCTTGGCTGCAATGGTAGTGGTCGCTTGGAGGTTGGCGAGGGCGTCGTCCATTTCTTGAATCGTGGGTGATGTGGCGCATGGCAAAGATCTCTTAATTCTGTAGAAGACGGGAGGAACAGGTATCAATGAGTGGTTACGTGCCAGTTGTACCTTGGAGTTGTGGTCGAACCAGACTTCATCCCCAGCGAGCTGCGACACCTTGGAGAACAGCTCAATTGGTGAGCGAGGTGTGCGCGTTTTCTGCAGGGGTTGCTGCAGGTTGAGGATCTTCTTGGTAGCTTCCTCTATCGTGGCCACCTTGAGCGTGGACATCAGTTTCAGGTCCTTCTGGCGATGGGCTTCCAGGTCCTTGGGTGTCGGAGTTGCGTCCTTGATGGTGGCTTCCCTACAGCGGCCGCCATAACTGTCGGAGGCTCCACCACAATGCCGTGGCGAGTGGGAGCACTCTCGATGTGCAGAGTCATGCCAGCAGCTGTGGCCTTCGCCATTGCGGCGCCCATGGCCACATGAGTAGCGTGGCTAGTGGTTGCGGTCATCATCATCGTACCTGTTGTCATAGTAGTTGTGGTAGTCGAGGTGTTCATCCATGAGGTCACAACAGTCCACCTCTTGTCACTCATCTCGGCGTTCCTGCACGCGGGGAGGGGAAGTGTGCTAGAACAGCTGAAAGGCCACTGTCGGCTCCTGGTCCCCATCCTGGATGCCCTAGAACTAGAGGAGACACTGCTTCTCCAGCTCGCCGACAGGGACGTCAAGCTCATGGGGATCATTAGCAACCTTGGAGTAGTCATGGATCTCACAGATGTGCACGAGGACCCGATGCTTGATGTCATGCTGCCAACGCTGGGGGGGGGGGTGTCCACGACTTGCATAGAAGAAGAGGAGCCATCCATGGCGCCCGTGGTGAAGATGAGCCACATCACCACGGGGATCTTGCTTGGGTCAGCCGTCCAAGCCCAGAGCTCGATGCCGCGGGTGTCCGTTGGGTGGAGCAGATTGGTGTCGATGCACTACAGGGCACAGGTCCAGCCGACGAGCCACTTGACGAGGTATGGTTGCCACGCGTGCCGTGACACACCATCAAGGTAGATGCACACTCGATAGAACAGGGCCACACAGAGAGCACTGGTGAGGCTACACCAGGGGTGAACACAGACCTCCGTGTCACAGCATTTGAACTTCTCCTTGGTGTTGACCTCCTCGCTATGGTGTCGATTCTGGAATCGAGACAAGAAGGCCTCCGGGCGGTGCCTGGTGACATCGATGTCGCCAAGGTGCAACCTGAAGTCGGCGATGATGGCTTCCTCCAGATGCCTAGCCATGGTGTTCGGTGGAACACGCATGGCCCAGGTGACCAGGGCGCTTCCCTCCCAGTCGCGTAGCTTGCGTTCGAGCTCGAAGGAGGTAGGGACATGGAGGCTGTCCTCCTCCAGCCTAAGGGCTGGGTCACTCATCAGGCAACCCTGATGGGATCCTGCCGTCCTGCAATGGGGCTCCTGTCGTGCCTGCTGCCTGCTAGAGGGGAAGGCAGGACCTTGGCGGGTGTTGGCACAACAGTGGTGCTGCTGGTGCCTTAACTAGAAGCATCAAAGTTAGCGGGGAGGGTCTCTGCAGGTGTTGGTGTGGTGGTCACGGGTGAGGCATCTGAAGTGGCATCCATGAGTCTTGAGGTGGAAGGCAGCTCTGGATGCAGAGGGCGCATTGAATCGTGGCGTGGTGCTGGTCGTTGGGAGACGTCTTGAATGTTTCTCTCCTGCTCAACCTGCAGCGGAGGGAAAGTGGGGCGATGTTGCCAGTGGATGCCTTGAATGTAGGTCAGGGCAAACAGGGGCTCCGTCCGACTGAGCTTTCTTCCTCCATTAACGCTCTCTGGCGCGAGTCCATACTAGCTCGTAGCCATCGGGCGGCATGGCCACCGGCGGGTGACGCGGTTGCACGGGTCTCGATGGAGCGGCACAGCGTTGGTTCCCGCTGCATCACACATGAAGCGGCCAACGGAGTAGTTGGGGGCTTGAGAGCGGTAGTACGAGCTTCTGGGAGGAACAATAATGGCGGATCTGATCTAGTGGGGTGGGGATTGAAGTGGCGGGCTCTTTGCTTGGTTCCGCCGGACAATCTCGGCGTAGGATGGTAGATCCGGCTCATGCTAAGGCATGACAGGCACAATGAAGTCGTCGAGCGGGTCGGGGATGAAGGATCCGGGCAGTGGCGGCGGCGTTTCCCTCCACAGTCTGTCTAGATCTGAGGGGGAAAAGGGGGGCGGGGGGGGGGGGGGCGCTCGACTGCGCGGCAGTGGCAAGGGGCCGTGCCCGCGGGGTGGAGATAGGCGGCTGTGGGGTGTGTTACAGGCGACACAGGAGCGTGGGCGACACTGCAGGGGTTGGCGATGTCGAGGCACGGTGGTGCGGGGTCGGGGGGGATGGTGGACCTGTTTCCTCTGTGCTTCACTCCACTCCACTCCACCAGTATCACCTTTTTTCTATGAATTTAGATATATATTATATCTAGATACATATCAAAATATATGTATATAGAAAAAAACTAAATTTAACTCGGTGTCACCCTTCAAGCCATCATTAGCACTGACGGGTACGGCTGGCTTTGACCGTCTACACTCCAATGATATTGGTTTAATTATTAAAGAAGGCAGAGGACACGGCGACGGAGGAAGATGTCGCCGTCGTCCTCGGCGGCTCGGCTCCATATGCTTCCATTGCGTTCCTTTCAGGGCCGGCCCTGGGGGGGCAGGGGGCGGCTGCCCTGGGCCCCCAAATCCCAGGGACCCCACCCCAGGTGTCAAGTAGCAGGAGGTACTCAAGTGCTTTTGGCCTTTGGGCTGGCCTAAAGCTAAAGGGCGATGCAATTAGCAGCTAATAGGTGGCAGGCTACCGTACCAATTAGTAGTTGGAGTTCTAAATGGAGTTCGGACGATAGGTGCGCCGTGCGCAGCAGATCGCACGCGATTAGGCAGGTAGTAGATTGCGTCCTAGCCTCCTGGTACCGCAGCGCCGCCGCTGCACGCGGCACGCCGCACTACCGTAGCGCCGGCCAGGGACGCCACCGCACGCGTGCTGCGCGCCTGCGCCCACGCTCCTAGCGCATGCACGCGCGATCCTCGTCGTGACTCGTGCCGTCGTGCGCGTGTTGTTCCTGTTCGACTGCGTCAGCACACAGGTACGCTGCTCGATTACCAATTCCCCAATTCTCCATATCATTAATTATTAATTCACAAGTTATTTAATCTCAACTGATTTATAACTATTGTATATTTATAATAATTTCAGCACTGTGGGAATTGGGATATCATGTCGTCTAGAAAATATGAATCAGGCTGCGAGAAAAGGAAAAGGAAAAGACGTGTGGATGAGTTGATAGAATCACAGAGAGGAGCTATGGATAAATTTTGCAAGAGTTATCATGGCTCTAAGAGTAATACGGGCGCCTCGACGAACCCAGATGAGTTGGCAATAGTTGTTGCGGATGAACCAACTAATGGGAATCAGGAAGAAAATGTTAACATCAACGTCGATGATAATAATGTAAGTGACTCTCAGACCACAGTAAATGCATCAAGTGCACATGCACAGTCTGCTAGTGTTGATGAGGAACCAATTTACACTTCAGATATTTATGATCCAAGAAATTGAAATAATCTTGATAATAAAGCAAGAGACATATTAGTCAAGAAAGGGCCTATAAGAGAAGAAAATATCAAATTTCCTCTAGATGCTGCCTCAAGACATTTTTCATATGCTCATTATTCTAGAAAATTAAGCAATGGAGAGGTACATGATAGAAAATGGTTAGTTTATTCAAAGCATGTTGACAAAGTTTTTTGTTTCTGCTGTAAGATCTTCAAGTCTAGCACTAGCAAGAGTCCTAGTTCCTTAGCAGGTGATGGGTTAAGAAATTGGAACCATATAAGTGAGAAGCTTAAAGAACATGAAAATAGTGTTGAGCATATTAGTAACATGAATAGTTGGAATGAATTAAGAGCTAGACTGCGGAAAAAGGAAACAATTGACAAAGAATTGCAGCAGCAAATCACAAAGGAGAAAGAACGGTTGAGGCAAGTTTTGTTAAGAATAATAGCCATTGTGAAATTTCTTGGTAAACGCAATTTGGCTTTCAGAGAAGCAGTGAGCAGCTTTATAATGATAGTAATGGTAATTTCTTAGCTTGTGTTGAGATGATTGCAGAATTTGACTTGGTAATGCAAGAACACCTTAGACGTATTCAGAACAAAGAAATTCATTATCATTATCTTAGTCACAAAATTCAGAATGAGTTGATCTCTCTTTTGGCTTCTGATATCACAAGTTATATCATAAAGGTTGTTAAAGAGGCTAAGTATTTCTCTGTTATCCTAGATTGTACCCCTGATGTCAGTCATCAAGAACAAATGACTTTATTAGTTCGATGTGTTAATTTGTCTAATGGCAAGATAAAAATTGAGGAGTACTTTTTGGGGTTCTTGAAGGTGAATGACACATCTGGTATGGGGCTTTTTAATGTATTGCTTGAATCTATGGAGTCCTTTGGCCTAAATATTAGTGACATAAGGGGTCAAGGATATGACAATGGTTCTAATATGAAAGGAAAATACAAAGGGGTAAAAACATGGTTACTTGATATCAATCCAAGAGCATTGTATATGCCATGTGTGTGCCATAGTCTAAATCTTACTCTTTGTGATATGGCAAAATCTAGTGGAAAGCTGTTTCATTTTTTGGAATTGTTCAACGCATATATGTGTTATTTGCTGGTTCTACGAAAAGATGGAATGTTTTGCTTAAACATGTTCCTAGTCTAACTGTGAAATCATTATCCAATACTCATTGGGAGAGTCGAATCAAAAGTGTTACAGCAATAAGATATCAAGCTACTGAGTTAAGATCTGCTTTGTCTGAGTTACATCATGATTCTGACGTTGAACCTAAGGATAGAAGTGATGCAAAAAATTTATTTGATGCATTTGGCAGCTTTGAGTTTCTAATTGGTATGGTTATCTAGCATGATATTTTATTTGCTGTAAATAAAGTGAGCAAGAAGTTGCAATCACCAGCCATGTGCATTGACTCTACTTTGAAGCAAATACAAGGTATAATGCAATACTTTGAGAATTATAGAAATGAGGGGTTTTCTTCTAGTCTGATCATCGCCAAAGGTATTGCAACAGATATGGGTGTGGAGGCATCATTTCCTGAAAAATGTCGTGCTACGAGAAAGAAACAATTTGATGAAAGTAATTGCCAAGAAGAAATTCTTGAAGCTGAGAAGGCTTTTGAAGTTGAATATTTTTTTGTTTTGGTTGATATGGCAATCGCTTCTTTGAAGAACAGATTTGAAGAACTCATGGTGTTTAAAGATATATTTGGATTTTTGATGAGCTCAAGCACTTTGAAGTCATTAAATGATAATGAACTTGAAGAATGTTGCATTAAATTTGCAGAAACTTTTTCTTTTGATGGTTCATCTGATATTGAGGTATATGATCTTATTTCTGAATTGAAGATTATGAAATTCACTTTGCCAGATGACGTAATGTCTGCTATGGAGATTTTTGAGCATGTCAGAGATGTGGATTGTTATCCTAATGTCTCCATTGCTTACCGACTCTTATTTACTGTACCTGTGACTGTCGCATCGGCTGAAAGAAGCTTTTCAAAGTTGAAGTTATTGAGGAACTATTTGAGGTCAACAATGACTCAGGAGAGGTTAAATGGTTTGGCAACATTATGCATCGAGAAGAAATTATTGGATGAGATTGACATAAACTCTATCATAAGTGACTTTGCATCGAGAAATGTTAGAAGAAACTTTTAAGGTAATATGTATAGATAATTTGATATGAATATTGCTTTTAGATACATTTAATTATGTATTGGTAATATTTTATATATATTTGTATAATGTTTATATTAAAAAGTCCCAAATTTTACTTTCGTCCTGGACCTCCAAAATTTTAGGACCGGCCCTGGTTCCTTTCTGTCAGCAGAAGCTAAACAACGCAGCAGGTAGTCGGGGTTAGTTCGAAATGGCCGAGTACTACTCCGCTTGAACCATTTTGCTCCATCGATCCATGGAAAAGGCGAGCTATTGGGCCTGTTCGCTTCAGCTTATAAGCCGGCTGAAAAGCTGAAACGGCTGATTTGTTGTGAGAGGAAAACACTGTTTGGTGGCTGATAAGCCGGCTGAATAAGCTGAAGCGAACAGGCCGATAGTCGTCAGCTCGTCGTCGTCGCTTGTCTTCTTGTAGCGCGCAGCGCGCTGGGGACAATGCCGTGCGGGCTGCCTTTCCAGCTCCACCGTGGGTTTGCGTGGCGGCGTGGTCTGACAGGTATGGCCGGCCACATGGCCATAGGCATACGTTGGCACCACGCGACGGCAACGATTTGCGTCAGCTTCCATGTGTTCGCAAAAAGTGCAAGAACACATGACGAACGCCCCCGCTTGTAGCCCTCCGAGCCCTCATTCTACCTGCCACGATCCAGGAGGAGATGTTTGAATTTTGATATGGCGTTCATCGTGTCTTCGCTGCAGTGCTGCACGACTTCTCTACGCGGTCACAGTGCCCACACCTTTGTCGGCCAGCCAAACTACCCCTTTCACAAAGATTATTATTGAAAAGGTTGGGAAAGAATACATAGAATCGCAAGCATTTCAAACTAGCTATGATTCGTTATGATGTGCCATGCACGCTAAAGTCAAAAGGAAATGGGTATCGACTTTTCTGGGCCATGCCATCAAAGGACTATGTCCGGACACCAGCGCAGGAGTCAGCGGCCGGCGGAAGACGACGTCGCCGTCCTTCACTCCTTTCCATCCCGTGGCTTTTCCATATCTGCCCGCGGCTGTTGAGCTGGCGCCGCTCGTCGTCTTCCCCGGCGGCGGCACGCGCGCACGACGGCACGCCGCGCTCGGTCGGATCATCGGGCCCTTGTCGGGGGGTCGCCGGAAGACAGCTGGGAGAGCCCGAGACATTGCTAGTAGGACTCCACATGCTTCCTCTGATGAACTGGAGAACAAAAATCAAGGATGATTATTATTATGAAATAATGAACACACTGTTTTGGCGCACAGTCTGTGTCAATCAACAACAAAAAAGGGGCAAAAAATTAAAAGGCAAGCGGCAGGTTTTCGGTATAGAGGGAGACATCCCTTTCTTCTTCATTGTAGAGACCGAAAGGGAGCACCGGGCGGCATCATCACAAAGTCTGGATCACCAATTCACCAAGGACACACCGTGCTAGCACAGCTGCACGTACGGGCGGATTAAATTGTCAGTAATTACGGTGTGCTAGGTGGCATCGAACGAAAACTGAAGAAGCAACCATTTCCTTGTGTTCCACGCATACTGGATGTCAGAAGAATGAAGCAACTTTCATTTCTACTTATTTGTATGCACCTAAAACATCTACTAACCTAGAAATATTAATCTAGAAAAAGTAAAACGATCTACAATTTGAAATGGAAGGATTATTTCTCTGGAGAGGCAACACGAAGAAAGAAACTTAAGCCTGCATCTTGCATTGTGGTGTCGCTTCCCTCATTATTTTTTACGGGTACTCGAGCGACAACGTCACTGTAATAGTAATTTAACATCCCAGTTGGCCAGCAGGTCCTACTCGTGCTCTTCGGATCAATGATTATTGCAATTCCTTGCAGTTGACCGTGGCAGCGACTGGTGTCCATGGCTGACGTCATATTTCGGCGACGTGACGTCACCCGAGAAGATGCTTTTGTAACAGCCTAAAAATTCAAAAACATGACATGGTGCATGAGTATGCCGGAATAGCAGTTCAATTCTGGACCAGGAGAACAGCGGCAGCAACTACACCTGCATACATTTCTCATAAACAAAAAAAAGGTGCATAAAAAACAAGATCCTTTTGTTGCTTCCTTTTATGCCGTCCAGTCGATGTCAAACAGAAACAGAAAGGTACGAGAAAGAGTAGCAAACTGGGAAGTCGGCAAAAGGCGCAGCAGGTTTTCGGCACAAAGGGAGCTTTGCATCGCTTTCTGGCTTTCTTCCAGACCCTCATCACAGGTCCTCATCTCCCCCACCAAACAGATCATCGCACTGCACATGAACAGGACATGGAGCAATCCAGCAGATACGTAGACACCCTGCTTCCACAAATGCACCGGTGGCGGTCAGTAAGATGTTGCGATCGAACAATACTGAGGAAGCAAACCAATTCCCAAATTTTTGTTTTGGCTTCTACTGGTATTGCTTTCCTCATCATTTTAGGGACGCTCCCAGGACAAAGTAATGGTATTCATTTGCTTTGATGTTCTAGTTGGTCAGCAGGGTTACTCCATATTTTTTTTAGATCAATCATTACCATTCTTTGCAGCGATATTCAAAAGTTTCGATCAACATGAGGCGACATTTTGTGCTTCATGTGATCACTGAAGGTATTGCTTTGATAGAATTGTGTGGCAATTGGCCGGTCTATTTGTCATACCTTCCTCTCAGATCCACATTATCATTTTTGGCAGAGTACATTGTTGATCTGAACAGGACACGCGACAGGAAGCTATCATAACCATCCAGAAACAGATTGAGACGTTCTGCACATTCTGCTATACCTACCGGACAGCCAAACAAAAACGATGGCCCAACAGAAAGCATATTGACAGTAGGCCGAAGCTGAAAAATAGACAGTCAAACAGCCCATCACGACAGCCCAACAGAATAATACAAGGCCTACTAGATTGCCCCATAATCAGAAAATCGGCCCAAATTAAAGGTAGAAGTTGTTTTGTTCCTTCTTCCTTTCTCTTCTAATTTTTCTAACTAATGCACCTCTGTCTATATTTTATGATTTTCCTCTTTTTATGTATTTTTTTAACAAACGCTTCCATACTCACATGCACACTAACCTGCTATAAAATGCACGCATGCATACATTACCCCTTACCCCTGATAGAACCTCTTGGAGAGCTGACCAGGAAATATTGAGATGTATACTAGAGCTGTAACTTTTAGAAATGCTGAATTACTAGGACAATCTTTTGTGGATGTGTTTTGGTTGAACTTCATACCCTTGATCTAAGAGCGTCGCTTTGTTTTTATTTATAGGAAGAGTTGCTCCAGCTAATTCGAGTTGTCGGTAGCAGTTTCCATGTAAAGACTAGAACTTCCCAGACCATGGTAGCAGTTTGTTAGTAGCATTTTGCGTTCAAATCCTGAGTTATCCAGCGAGGCTTACGCCGGTCTGTTTCAGTTGTAATCTTTGCCTTTTCCCTGGTTCATAGAACAATATGTGCTAATCTCTGTCTTCGACATTCGATGGCATGGCGTTCCAAATAAGTTCATAGTTAAAGCACTATGCGATTCGCCCGATTCTGCATTGTCAATACATTCTTGGAAAAGCACCACAAATGGGCCATAATGGGCCGCACCAACGTCAGGTTCCTGTTCACACGTTTGTTTAGCAGCAGCCACGCACGTGGTTTTTTTTATGTTGGGCCGATTTGCGCTTGTAGAGCCCAACAGTGCCCTGTTGGGCTCATCTAGGTCGAGCCCCCTGTGGGGCTCCCAGCCCATTAGGTCCTTTTAATTTCATTGTTTCATTTTCCGTTTTTCTTCGTTAGTAGTTACTGTCTGTTTCATTTCTTTTCTCTTTCTATCGCTGAACCAACCTAACAAAGAGGATAGCTGCAAGGATTCACATGTTGTTATTTTATTTTAGATACACAGTGAACAAAACTAGTAGTAATTTAACAGATTACAACCTCCTGATAACAAGATCCTCCTCAGGTGTTCGTGGGCACCAACAGACTTCCTGATTTCACTGCCCCGTCGGTTTGACCCAAGCAGATCCAACAACGATTCACACCAAAGAAGGTGCCGTTGTAACATCGGTAGAGAAAAGCCGCTGAACGGCGGACGACGATCAGACGCATGTCCATTGCCGGCGATCGCACAAGAAGGTCACCAACGCCCGCCACTCCATCGTCCAGGTAGGTAAGTTCAGGCTTCACCATTTTTTTTGAATGAAACAGGAGTGGCTAGCCCTACTGAAATATATTAAAAAGAAGGTCTGAAAAGGTTACAAAGCGAACAGCACTAAAAAAGATACATGGAAAAAAAGAAACAAACAACAAGGGGAAAAATCAGAGGGAGCGAATCCAATCTAAACATTCCTGGCCTAAAACAGAGTTCATCCTGTGCGAGGCTACCAACGAAAATTCAGATAGAAATTTGGATCGAGTTCCTGAAATCGACGGATCCACATTGTTGAATGTCCAGTCATTCCTTGTAGTCCAAATACTCCAAGACATGAGGATAATGATTTCCATGAAGAAGGAAGCGTTCAGATGTCTTCTAATCTGATTAAAAATATGAACTGACGATCTTGTGGATACAAAAGAAATCCCAATCGAATTCCAACAAGCTTTTGCAAAATTGCATCTCAGGAAGAGATGTGTGGCCGTCTCCCTTTTTTGGTGGATACACATTTCACAGACGTTAGACTCCAGATGCATCCCCCTTCTCTGTAGAACATCTTTTGTGTTTAGTTTGTCTATTATCAGAAGCTAGAAGAAAACTTTGTGCTTTTTCTGACATTTCGATTTCCATAGCCAACGATGAATTGGGTGTGTTTCCCTTTGTCCTGTTAAAGCTTTGTATGCTTTACTGACCGAGAAGGTTGAAGACCCCCAGATATAAGTCCAAAGATCAATTTCATTCTGAGAGACCATATTATGAGTTAACTCCTGGAGCATAAGGAGTTCCGAATGGGCTTTTGTGGATAAAGGCAAGTGGAACAACAAATTGAGATCTGCCGTGTTTATCGCTTTGTAATACGTGATGTTTTTGTTCCGGGCGAAAGAAAAGAGGTGGGGGAGCTCAGATGGCAGGAAGTGATCATTCCATAAGTCTTGCCATAGCAGTACAGTGCGTCCATCCGCAATCCGAGCAGATGCAATTCCTTTGTATTTATGTAACAACTTGACGATATCCTTCCACCAGAAGGAACCCTTATTCTGGACGCCCGGAAGGGTACCATTGCTGTACAACTTATCCCATATCAAGTGTACCCAAGGCAGATCAACTTTGGAGAAGAATTTGTGTAAGAACTTTAATAAAAGAGCCTCATTCTGTGTATTTATGTTGAGCACCCCCAATCCCCCTTGACTTTTGGGCATGCATACTAAAGGCCAAGCTGCTTTGGATGGTTTGGCAGATGTTAAATCTGAACCTCTCCAGAGGCAATGTTTTCTGAATTTGTCAATCTGGTGGATTACCCCTTTGGGTAGTTTCAACGTGACCATCTGAAACATAGCTGATGAGGTTAACACTGAATTAACCAACTGTAACTTTCCTCCTTGTGAAAGCATAGATGAGATTCCGCCTAATTTTCCTTCTATTCTCTTGATCAAAGGGAGGAAGTCTTGCATGTTAGGTTTACGTAACCCCAGAGGTAAGCCTAGATAGGTGAAAGGGAAGGCACCTGTTTGACAGTTTAGAATACCAGCCAAGAGATCAAGCTTGTCCTGCTGAGTGTTTATGGGGACCATCATGGATTTGTTGTAATTTACTTTTAACCCAGTAGACTCTGCAAATGTATCCAGAAGGCTCTTTAGGTGTATTAGCTGGTTCTGGTCTGCTTCCATGAAAAGTAAAGTGTCATCTGCATACTGAACAATTGGGAAGTCATTACTGGCTCTCGAGGGAATTGGGAGAGAAAGGTGTCCTTCATCCTTAGACTTGTTAATTATGGATTGGAGCAAGTCAGCAGCAAGCACAAAAAGAAGAGGTGATAGTGGGTCCCCCTGTCGGACCCCTCTTTTGCAATGAAAGGTTTTACCTGGAACACCATTCAGAAGCACTGACGACATGCCTGATCCAAGAATGGTCTTAATCCATCCTATCCATTTCTCCCCAAAGCCTTTATGTCTTAGGATCTCTAAGATTGCCTTATGCTCAATACGATCAAAAGCCTTTTCAAAATCCAATTTGAGTATGATGAAGTCCTTCTTTGAAGTTTTGCAACAGTGCAGAAATTCTAGAGCCCAAGACAAGCAGTCCTGAATGGTCCTGGATTTGATAAATCCATATTGGTTCTGATGTATGAGTTTAGGGATGACCTTTTGTAGTCTCAACGCTAGAATTTTTGTAATGAGCTTTATTGATGAGTTTAGAAGAGAGATTGGCCTGTAATCGCTCACGTGCAAAGGGCCAGCTTTTTTTGGGATGAGAGTAATGAAAGAAGAGTTGATGCTGCGCACACACACTTCCCCATTATGGAAACCTTCACATAAAGCATAAAAATCTTCAGCTAACTCATGCCAGCATCTTTTAAGGAATTCTCCATTAAAACCATCAGGACCTGAAGATTTATTTGTAGGTAGATCTTTGATGATACCATCAATTTCTTCTTTGGAGAATGGTTCCTCCAAATCTTGTAAACCCTCTGAGGGAGATAGAATAGAGCTTAGATTGATATACATGTGATGAAAGTCTGACCTGCCCATTCTATTTTTGAAGTCCGCCCAAATGAGGTTTGCCTTATCTTCATGGTCTTTGACATTCTGTCCATTCTGATCTTGCAGCGTCGAGATGTGGTTAATCTTGTTTCTTATGGAAGCCTTTGCATGGAAGAACCTTGTACTCTCATCTCCCATTTTAGCCCAGTTGACAGAACTCCTTTGCTGCCAGTAGGTTTTCTGTTGCTGTAAGAGATTTTTGAGATGATCAATGATAATTTCTCTTAAATTCCATTCTTGCAGTGATAGATCTCTAGATTCCTCCAGAATATCTAGGAAAAGAATGACCTCCTTTGTGCTTTGAATGGTTTTTGCCAGACTTGGTAACCCTGCTTTCCAGATTCTGAGTTCTCTTCTCAAGTTTTTGAATTTTGCACCAATGATTTTAGCTCTATCAGTGGGGGAAACTGGAGAAGTCCAGACATTATGCAGAATGTCATTGAATCGTTCATGATGCATCCAATAATTTTTGAATCTGAATACTTGAGAAGAGGGCATTAGATTTGATATGGAGATGATACATGGATTGTGATCAGAAGAGTCTCTTGACAGAGTTGTTGCCCATGTGTTTGGATAGACTGAAATTCAGGCAGGAGATGAGAAAAACCAATCCAACCTCTCTAGGAGCGGGTTGTTCTGTTTATTTGTCCAAGTGTATTTTCCTCCTTTGAGTTGAATCTCCGTTAAACCTAACCTTCTGATTGCTTCATTAAACAGCACCATTTCTTGGGGATGGCCTCCAGGTCTGTTTCTGTCTGATGGTCGTCTTATCAGGTTAAAATCCCCTACAACTAGCCATTTTTCATCATCCGGCATCCTAATTCGCTTGAACCAATCCAGGAATTCTATTTTACCTTTTGCGGTGCATGGGGCATAAATGTTGGTTAGGATCCACGTTTCCCCTGACATCTTACACTGTAGCTCCACAGAGTGTGCAAATCTATTTTGGAAAATGGGTTGTCCCTGAAACTTATTAACATTCCATATCATAATGGCTCCTCCTGAATTTCCGATAGACGGGATGAAATCAAAAAGGGTAAAGGCAGGAGGATAGAAGTTTCTGAGGTATGTGTCTGTGAATATTTCCCTTTTGGTTTCTTGCAAACATATGATATCCGCATTGGATTCCACTATTTTACTTCTTACCGCATTCCATCTGACCGAGGAATTAATTCCCCTCACATTCCAGGACAGGATGTTCCAAATACGTTTACGACTCATAATCACTAAAGAAAAGACTTCGTTTCCAGGGTCCCCTTATTCCATATGGGATAGAGAACCAGACCGAAAACCCCCTCGATAACCATAAAAAGCATATCCAAGACAACCGAGATGCTAAGCCCAAGAATTGAGACAATAAAAGAGAATTCCATAAAAAGATACCAAATTTCCAGCAAAAGATCCACCTAGTCAATAACAAAATATAATTTGTGACTGCCATAAAGTAGACTTGCAACATGACAGCTTTATCAATAAACAGGGACAAGTATCAGCATCTTGGAATTGTTCAGCTTCCGGAGTTCGATCCTTAGGGCTTGGTCTTCTTGGTCTTCTTCGGCGTCCCCTGGGAAGATGAATTTCCTTTGATGCCTACCGCCTTCATGGAGTCGGTCTTTGCTGACAATCTAGCAGAGGAGATTTTTGAAGAATCAATGTTGCATACCTTTTCTCCCAGCCCCTGAATGTGTGCTAAAGATAGGGTGGGGGCCTTTGAGTGGCAGGCCAAACAACAGCTGTCTTGACAGGTGGTAGCACGAAAACCTTCATTTCTTGCCTTGATTCTACTACTCCGCCTAACACTGGATTCACAATCCGGAGCCACAGCACTACCAAGTCTTGCCCTTGCTTTCTTCAGAGTGGGTGTCTTGGTAACCTTTTCAGCGGGGGAGGTTGAAGAGATGCCACCCTCTTCCACTTGACTGATGCAAGATAAGGGGCTGGTTCTGGGGCAAACTGGGGGAATGCTAAAGGCCATCATCGATGGGTTGTCCACACAGTTGAGCATGAAGTTCCAAGCAGCAAAGGCAAGAAATTTTTTGGCCCAGTCAAAGTGCTGAGGTGAGAGCAACATATTGATGAAGAAGGAGGCCCAATCGGATGGTATGTATGTGACTTGTTCAGGGCAGCCTGCTGGGGAGAAGTGCTGGGCCCAAAGTCTGAAAATGTTGGGATTCTGAAGAGCACCAGATGTCTTTGGGTTTGACTCCGAAGGGGAGAAAAGCGCCTCCGGGAGAACCACACATTTGTTAGTCTTTTGAGCAAACATTGGGTCCCTATGCCACTGGATATCTGTCAACAGCGCGAGATTAACATTAATATGCCCCATAGGCTGGTCATTCGGTATCTGGTTGGCAGCCACAATCTGAGCCTCCTGGTTATTGGCAGGCAGCCCAAGAACAATCTCAGGGTGGATCAAGGGTCCATCCTGCATGGCAGCCTGCTGTGCATGAATATCCATAAGCTGACCCATTGGGGGGACCGGTACCTGCTCAGGATGTTGATCATCTTGATTAAAAACAATAACCTGTGGAATCCCCTCCGTGTATACAATTATTGGAAGTGGGTCATTGTCCAGTTCAGAAGAGCTCGAGGAATGTGGGGGTGGTGATAAATTAAGATCTAGGTTCATAATGACCTGGGGTTCCTCTTCTTCCTCATGAAGTGCCTGAGCCTCCTCAATAAGCATGTCCAGGAAGTCTTCCTCATTCATTCCCTCCTCTTCCTCCTCTTGTTCATTGGCAATGTTATCCTAAGCCGGGTTACCATTCAAATCAGGGAGCTGGCCCCCCTGACCATCGAGGTCCATATTGTGTTGATGGGGTTGATCCTGTTGCAGCTGATCATTTAACTGAAAACCTGGGAAGATGAACTCCCCATCTGGCCCTCCTGATGGTATGTCCTCATCCTGCAATTGGGCCCCCAGCATGTTCTGTTGTAAAATTTCACATTGGAAACATTATATCTGCATGAATTTGTATCCTGTCACGATGACACTGTGGAAAACTAGAAAAATCATGTTTTCCTGTGACTGTGAGGTATAAAACAATGCACAGATAAGGAAAAACAATATACATGACATCAACAGGTTGTAAGGGACAAGTGCGCGATGCAGCTTCCTTCACACACAGCAGCAGGCACACATGTAGATTAATTCATATAGTCAGACATCTTTACTCTGAAATGTGCAGTCATTATACTACGAAAAGTGTAGTTCAGTTACCAATCCATTGAATCAACACTCGAAGAACTAGTAGTTTTCAGTGATTCTACTAGAATGACTAGTAAATGCACCTTACAAACAGAGCAGAAATATGTTTAGGAAAACTAGACTATCTCTAACTTACATGCATGTTTGATTAGCCAGGGCATCAGCTAGCCAAACAAATTACAACATCACTACTCCACCAAGCATGGCAAGCCATGAAGACAGACGGGCACATGAAAGTGTCAGCCAACAAGAACAATCAGGAGATCACATTCTGAGTAACCAACAAGTAAGAACATCAAAGTGATATCTTATTCTATGGTCATGTTTAGAACAGCTTACAAAATAAGCTCGAACTAGTAGCCGAACGGTACATTATTTTTAGCTTTTTTCTAGCCACGCTTCTCCCCACCACTCCCATTTGTACTAAAACACACAGAAGCTGGACTAGACCCAGCTCTCAGAGAAGTGCTTTTCCCATATTAGTGGAGTTTATTTAAGAAGCGCTTCTTCCTACCACTATGCAAACAGGGCCTATACCTCTCCATATTTTTTTACTCCTCCAATAAACGGCATGGTATGATGCATTTAACCTTAATTATTTCTCCACGTAATTAATGAGTTCTATTTATGGTACAGATAAACACGATACTTCAATTTATCACCAAGAAGCATCTGGATCTTGAAAAAAATTAGGCAGAAGATTAATGCAGATAGAGCACAAGTTTGATTTTAAGATTCTCGACCTAATCGAGCAGATGGCTGAAATCAGAATAGAAGGCGCTGTTCAAACAATGTTGTCTAAGGCAGAGGCGGACGACCTTACCAGTATCAGAAATGAATTGAAAGCTAGGGTTATTACAAGATTGATGTCGTCTACATCTACCTCTCTATATATTATTTGTTTTTTTTGGTTCAGGACAATAGCAGTGGTAGTAACCTAGTTCGGAACAATGCACCAGCAACCTGGACGCCCAAGAAAAATAAAGCAGGCTACTAATTCTGCCATATGAAAATTTAGCACTGAGTCAATCGCCCAGCGTGGTAAGAACAAGAAAAGAAAGGTCCCCAAACCAGGGCCACATCCAAAATAGATCTTATAAGGAAATTTAATCTTTCATGATAAATTGTGACTTTTTCATTTTGTTTCCATTGTTAACGAGTTATAGTTGTAAATGCTGCTACCCGTTTTATATTAACTCCAACTTTATTTTAGGAAAATAAAGTTGACCTTGGTTGGAACATCCTATATATGCAGTGAAGCTATCCGGAAGATGGCGTTTGCAAAGGCCACGATCAGGTGGAACTATTCTTTTTTTATTTATTGGTTCCTTGTTTCTTGAGTGCTAGCATAGTAGCATCAGAAGCTCTAGCATCCGTACCAGCTCAGTCGCTAACGCGAACGTGTTGATGCCAAAGTAACTATCCGAGTGGAAATTGTAGATGGATCAGTTTCAGGTGTTTCTGAAGAATTGATTGCTGAACTGATGATCCCATCAGCTTTGCATCCCTCCCTCGCTATCCTCGTGGCTTTTGTTTAGTAAAATCATGCTAAGCTAGTGATTCGCCGTATACCCTTTTAGCTTCTCCAGGGTTAAGACTCAATGCCCTTTTGTTTGCTTGTATCATCAGCATCGCAAAGACTTTCGGAGAAAAAGGAAACCCTACTGCCAACTGAAGCTGTAAATTTGATAAAAGGACGAATCAACCACATACAGAATATATACAGCCTGCAAAAGTAACATGTACTAGAGATGACCCAACAAGAATTCATTTTCAAACACTTCTATGAAGGGACTGATCATAATCCGATTTCCCTTTCCTACATGATCAAAAAATTCACGAGTTGAAGAACAAAATATCACTGTACAAATTACACCACGAAAGTACATGTAAAACTAACCATAACAGATTTGGTACCATGGCAAGGATGCCATTTACTTGCCTTACAATTACAAGCAATCACAGCTTGACTTTACTATTTCCATGCCACACTACAAATTTATCGTTTTCTGAATAAAAGATTATTAACATCGATTATGAAGCATGACTGTCCCATGTAGGCTCTTGAGAGAATTCCATGCGATAAAGCTGCAAGGAGTCTTGGCATGGGGGCACATCAAGCTCCTGAAGACCCTCAAGGACCTGTACCAGTTCGGCCATTGTTGGACGATCAGACTCATTCTCTTGGATGCACCAACATGCAACTTTGCAAACCCTCTCAACCTCCTCCAAATCAAATTCGCCATGTAATTGTGGATCCACCAAACTGCTGATATTCCCTTCTTGAAGCTTGACGATGACTTGCACAGGAAAACAAGCCACATGATTATTGCTGCTTGTGTTTACCTGATAGGTCATGTGTTGCAGTCTTCTCATGTATACCTATTGCATTGATCAAGAGGATTGATCTAGTGAAAATTGTGGCATTGCGAATGGCTCGGATTTGGGTTGATTTGATCAATCCGATGAGATTTTCATAGTGATTTCATAGATGTGATCTATGTACTTCCGTGAGGTTTTCATAGCGATTTCATAGATGCGCTGCCTTGAGACCCGCGGGGGGAGGGGGGGCACTCGCTGACCGCCGTTGCTATCTGCTATAGTGATATCCTCGTAGTGTTTCGGTAGAAGACGTTCTATGCTTAACTTGTTTTTGCAGGGTATGATGTGAATGGTATGGCCTCAATATCATGTGATGATCTGCGTGTAACATTTGTGCAGCTTGCGTTGCTACAAGTTAACACAACTGGGCTGAGGTTGTTCCATTATTGTATAATGACCTGCGTATCGACTTGTGATGATTGATCCCTCATGTAATTTATTTATCAGCTATTAGATGTAGTAGCTTTACATATATTCAGGGAGGCCTTTCAAGCATGGCTCCCCGGATCCGCCCGTAGCAGGCTCCCCGCGCCGCCAGCTCCGCCCGCAGCCGGCTCCCGAATCCCCCGCATTGTGCCCTGCTCCCCACATCTCCCATGTGCGCCCTATTGCCGCAGTGCTCCGCCACCCTAACCTACCTCTGCAGACGGCAGCGGCAACACCAACAACAATACGACATCCCGGAGCGCCACCGTTGACCCAGTCCACCGCCCTGTGCCCCTGTGCCTCACCTCAACACCGTCCTTGTCCCGAATGGCTGAGGCGTCCCACATGGGAAATCACTCGTGGAGCTGCCATCGGCACAACACCCCACCTGCAAAGCTGCTGCTGCGCTCGATTCCTCACTTTCTTTCACTAGAACCGAAGTTGCTGCTCTCCGCTACACTACGATAGGATGCGGTGGACAAAGAGAGAGAGAAGATGCGGTGGAGAAGATAAGAAACTTGTGGTGGAGTAGAAAGAGAATGGCCCACCGGTATTCTTGTTGTGTATGTTGAAAAGAGAAGGTTAGATCCATAATAATTTGTTAAATAATAATGGAGTTTAATTGTAATGGAGATCCTGTGAAATTTTTTTTTGTTTAACAAAATATTGCAGAGAAATACATGCAAGTGAACACAGGCATACACTTTTCTCAGTCAGGAAGTACACTACTTTGACAGATACAATGCAGTTGTTCTTATTGTGAGGTATATTTTTGGCACGTAGTAGGGCCGCGGCATACTACGTTCCAAGCCTCAATGCGGCGTATTATTTTTTATTGTGTATTTGATTTTAAAAACGTGTAGAAAGCTCGATGCATTGAGAGGGTAATAGAGACATGGGAAGGCACTGAGATAAAGAAAAATAGTTCTGCGTGGGGACAGTCCTTGAGATAATTACAATAAGTTGCAACTTGTGATCTTTTCTTGATAGCTTGGTTGCAGCGGTATGCGAGGATTTCGTAGGTTTCCTAAAGTGTAGAAAAGGTGCCAAGGAGGAAAGAAGTTGGAGAGTTAATAGCTATTTGTCGCCATATGAATAGAAACCACGTGTTGTCATCTTTGACATTTTTTTCGAATTTAGGAAAGCTTTTTCAACTGTGTATCCATATTTTTTTTCATTATTCCGCCACGTACGGATATTTAGCAAAAGACATTATGTGGAACATGGAGAGTGAAAAAATAATTCTAAGTTGTGTCCCAGCTGCATATCCAGTGTGCGAGTCGAATCGGCCAGTTTGTCGTGAGAATCGGATCGATCGAGATAAGAAGAACGCACAACTCAAGATCAATGTCATCAGGTGAGATAAAAAATGCCATCCCCGTGCAAATAGGATTGGTAGTTTGATTCGAGGATAAGTTCGGATCGGTCTTTCGAGGATCAGTGTCACCGAGATTAAAAAAAAATCCCCCTTGCAAGGTTGCGACGTGCCATTGATTTCCAAGAAAACGCGGTGACGTCTCGCGATCAGAAAATATTTAGATTCTAAAATAAACTGAAGACAAATCATTTATTTATTTATTTTTGAGAAAACTATTTATCATTTGTTAACCCGTAGCAACGCACGGGTATTGTGCTAGTGTTGTATAAAAGGTACCTCAAAATATGTGTCGTATGGATCTTATTGCATTGTATTTATCAATAAGAATATACAATGTGTTAATAGAACAAAAAGTGGACATATATTATTCATTTCTATGAGTAGTACTCGTATAGATTTGTGCATCATATTCCTATTCTTTTCCTTTACAAAAGTATTCTATCCTTTTCACTCACCGTTAAGACCAATAACATATTTTCCGTACTTGTTCATCTGTATCACAACAAAATTTTTTCACGTTGGTCTGTTTGACACTCGTACGATACAGCCTCTCACTCGGCCCGTAAACGTGCATGGCCCATGTATGTGCAGACTATGAGACTGGTCGATCCACACCAGGATAAAAAGCCGAAGCAGGTCAGGCGGGCCAGGCCGCTCACGTGCAAGTCGCGCGCTCGACGCGGAGCGCGACGAGTAGCGCGTTAGACTTTTCCATTTGTAAACCACTGCCAAGATTTTTGGTTGGCAGGAGCACACACACCTGCTGTCTCCTAAGGTTCTAGGCTAGGTTTGTGGTGGAGTTGCGCCGATGCCAGGCCGAGTTTCCCCAAGTCGACTAGGCTGGGTCTAGTGTTGAACTTTTTTTATTTTTATATTTTTTACTAGTAGAAATGCCCGTGCGTTGCTACGGGTCTTTACCCTCTCTAAATTAATTATCTTCTTATTCCCGATTCATATTTCATAATGCTATATCCACTTTTCTTCTTCTCTTTCCTGGAATTTTGCACACGGTAAAAATTTAAGAAGTACATTAGCTATCACAATCAGAAAAATTGCATTTCTACCAATGTGACGGGAATGGTAAGATCATAAGCAACTATTTTCGAAATTGGGAATTACACATTTCCTGACTGATTTAAATTATGCTACTACGGATCACAGCAAGCATCCCTAGAAACCAGGGGGGCTCATTCTTCTTCCTCTACCTTCGTTTTCCTCTTTTGTCCACAAAAATACCTCATAAATGCGCTCCAACTCTGCAAGCACTCAAGATGGAGCCCCATATGACAGCATTTGGTTGCATTGGCATCGTCTGAACAAGATTCATAGCTTCATCGAAGAGCCCACTTCGAGCAAGCAAATCTATCATGCAGCCATATTGCTCAATCTGAGGCTGTATCCTGTGCAACGATGTCATCTCATTGAAATGCATTCGACTTTCATTAAGCAGGCATGAGTGGCTGCGTGCAGTAAGAACAGCAATGTAGGTAACTGAGTTGGGCTGAAAACCATCGTGTTTCATCTGATTCCAGACATTGGGTTATTCTCCTTGTTCATGCTTGGCTTGAACTGTGAACAAAAACAGAAGTTTAGTTAGTAAACTATCTCAAGTGTCATGTGACGAGCCTATCTCAGGTGCTATAACAAAGTAATCTGTCTATGTTTTAGGATTTGCACATGTTGTTAGCATTTGCTAATGTCTAACTGCGAAATTTCTTTTTCCTATAGACAAAATCAATTAAAAATCAGTGACTTATTAAACACCAGCTGAAACAAACAGTAGTTAATTTATTTAAAACAGCAATTCGAAAAATTAGCACTCATTATGGAGACATGGCAAGCAGTAATTGAAGTTGCTTCAGAGGATTCATACATTGGATACATGGCAAGCTGTTGCGATAGTTTGTGTATTCTCGGCAGCGCGCTTCAAATCAGAGGAGTACACAGTAGCTGGCTTGGCTTCTTTCGACATCCGACGGGCAAGCTTATGGTTTTTTAATAGTAAAATCAGAACCACATAAAAACATGATCCCAAGAAATAACCACACAAAGTATAACTACCATGATAGCTTGTTGTTTACCAGTCTCATTCAGCTCTTTATCCATTTGTCCCTGTTAAAAGAGTTGAATTCCTTTCCTCTTCAGGAAGGAGAAAACTAATGGAACATAGTTCCCACCAATTGTCTTTTTCCTGGACAGCAAGCAAATCCATAGCAATTTCAGTTTTTTTTTGACAGCAACATTTACTTGTTGACACTCAGAAGGAACAGTGTTTTTCAACATCCAAGCAGGCAAATCTCCACTCAGCATATTGTCAGTCAGGTACCTAATAGTTTTCAAATTGAAATGAGGTTCCATTGGAAAATTAAAGGTGACACTTAACACTGGATAGAATGCCATTTGTTTAAAACATCAAGATAAAAGTTGGTAGTTAAAATAATAATCTCACAGAACTATTATCTTACAAATATTGCAGTGCCATCATTCCTCCACAATTTTTCTGGAATTTGGCCTGTCAACTTGTTGAAGCTTATATCCCTGGAATTAGTACAGTTTATAGTAATTACATAATCATGGTTTTTTGAAGTCTTTAGAACCTGAATGAATTCAGTATATAGAATAATCTGTTCGTACAGCAATCATGGCATACCTTTCAGAAAGTTTCTTGTTTTGTTGTTGCTTGCAGGAGAATCACCTATTTGTAACAGAAATAATAAATATCAACTTTAGTTAGTCGACACATGCATAAAATCGTCATGAGTAATTTCTCATAGAACTTACAAAAAGCTCATTACCTATTTGGTGAGGACCTCTGAATACACTATATTCTTCGTGTATCTATCTGTTGTGTCTTTTTGATTGACCTCTTTCTTATCTGACATGTCGCTTTTTGTGTTCCTTTTTTTCCTTTTTTTATTTTTCTCTGATGGCTTGTTTTTGTTGTCCTCATCTTCATCATCATTTTCAGCTGTTAGTATCTTTATGTTTTTGGCTGTTGTTGCTCTAGAAAGCGCGACATATAATTGACCGTGAGAGAAAACCAGTTCAGGCAGGTAGATGCCTACATTTGGTATTGTTTGTCCTTGTGCTTTGTTTATTGTCATTGCGAAACTTAGTCTTACAGGAAATTGTTTCCTCTTGAAACGGAATGGGAACATCTCATCATCAGAGGGGCACAGCGGGATTCGGGGCAAGAAAACTCGTGTCCCATAATGTTGTCCTAGCACAATCTCTGCATCGATTGCATTTTTCTGGAATCCTCGTACCACCAATCTTGTGCCATTGCATAGTCCATTAGCTGGGTCGATATTTCTGAGTAGTATTATTGGACAGTTAATCTTGAGCTTCAGCATATGTGGTGGTAGTCCATTTGGGGTTAGTGTGTTTAGGAATTCCGGGGGATAGTAGTTATGTGGGTCATCTTCTACACTATCGAAGCTGTGATAGACCATCTCTTCTCCTTGGAATCGTTCAATCATTTTCAGATTTATGCGGTCTACACAGTCATTACGCGTGGATAAAATGGCTCTTGACGTGATGTAATTTGGATCCTCCAGGCAAGCACTGTTCATTTGATAGACGCTGTCGATGAGTCTATCAAGTCCTGAATCATCCATTGTGCGTGGAATACATATATTTTTTGGCAGACGTATCTCGCCTTTATCGTTTGTCTCCTCAGTGCCATTGCCGATGCGCAATAGGTATTCTGCAAACCATGGATCATTTTGAGCCCTCATGTTGCGCACAAGCTTCATGTGACGCATGCAATTCCAGAGTTCAGATTTGCGTAGTGAGGCATCTACTATTTGTGATCTTGTACCCTTTCGTACAACCGGCAGAACTTGTCTAAAATCTCCCCCAAATACCACTGTTTTCCCACCGAATGGAAGATTTGGTATATCCATTATGTCACGCATGCTTTTGTCCAGTGCCTCTATTGCTTGCCTCTTAGTCATCGATGCTTCGTCCCAAATGATTAGCGATGCTGTTTGAAGTAGCTTGGCTGTCCCACTTTGTTTTGTGAATGAACAAATAGCCCCATCATCTATCCTTAATGGTATTTTGAACCTTGAGTGCGCTGTCCTTCCTCCGGGCATTATTGAAGCAGCGACACCAGAGGTTGCTGTTGCTAAAGCTATTTTTCCTTGTCCACGGACTGTTGCAAGCAATGCCCTGTATAGAAAAGTTTTCCCAGTTCCTCCCGGTCCATCTACGAAGAATAGCCCTCCTTCATCTCTATCAATTGCTGTTAGAATTTCATTGTAGGCGGCCTTTTGCTCGTCATTTAGGTGTTTAGGCAATTCCATGTCATCAGGGTCCACCTCGATGTTGGCTTCCTCGGTGATCTCCCTAGGTGTATTGTCTTTTGTGTCATTTTGCTCGTTTATCTCTGGAAGAGGAAAAGATCGTATGTCTTTTCCCATCGATTGCAACATTTCTCTAATATTGATTAATACCATCTGTTCTACCATTTTTGCATTTTTGCAGTTTCGTCGATAGTCTTCCGACATTGCCTCGATGTGATTGTTCCATAGTGCACGGATGTCGTGGGGCTCACAAAACACAAGAATCGTTGCAAATAGCCTTCGCAGCGAGGAAGGCATCCGAAATAACTCTGCTTCCGTCAGGCAATCATCTAACGTGTTGTCTGCCTCAATGAGGCCCCTTTTCTCTGCAGCTTCACGAAATGATGGCAATATTTGGCCATCAACTGTTCGTAGGTCTTCGTAGCAGGTTGTGCCTTTTACATGGTTCAGGAGAACTCGAAGATAGTATCTTTCTCCTTCGGCTGGATGTGCTGAGACGATTCTCCCAACCTGGTACAACGTTTTCCTTTTCCTCTGTTGCCAAAACTTCCCTTGGGTTTGCCAAGTATAATGTTCTGGAAAATCACGGTACAGAATGCTTCGTGCTTTTTCGTGTATTTTGTTTGCTTCGAAGTATGCCGTTAGCATTGACTTCTCAACACCTTCGCGGTTGATTACTTCCGTTATTTCTTTTTTTCCATGGTATGAAACCATGTGCATGTTTGGTAGATGTAGCTGCAATTGCATGACTGGAGGATTTGTCTTGCTTAGATCGAAGCCATATATCCTCCATAGTGCCTCTGGTGGTGTCACCCATCTCGCGTCTCTGTATTGTCTAATCTCATCGATGTCTTCTTTTTCGCTTGTCCCATTTACACATACAGACGCACGGTCATGCCCCTTGTAGATGTATTTGTATAGGTATTTGACAGCTTTAATGCTTGAGCATACCTCGACATTTATATGGCAATTGAACATTTGTAGGAGGTAAGGGTTGTATGGGACTACCCACCTGTTATCTAGTTTGTGCCCTCGGACTATTTCATTGTGGCCGTCATCACGTCGCCTGTATAATGGGTAAGAATCCTTGCCTTGAATGGTAGTAGCGTTAAATGGCCTTGGATAATAGTTCTTGCATGATTTTCGATTCTTTGTGCATGCACAGTTCCTATTCAATGTACCGCAAGGTCCATGCATCATATGTTTGATAACCATCTTGTACAACTCTGGGTACTTTTGTTTGTTTGGGAGCTCCGCCGAGATTAGTCTATCATATTGCTCTGGACAAGTAAGCTTATATTTTCCGGTCATTATAAGCAAGAAATGAGCGTGCGGTAGACCTCTCTTTTGGAACTCTACAACATAGGTATAGGCCTTCACCTTGCCTAGCATGTGCTTTTCTAACAACTCCTTTTTCATTTCTTCTAGTTTTGCTCTGAAAACACGAACAACAAGATCAGGGCGATCTTGTGGTGTTTGACCAACCTCAAGTTCATTCGTGATCTCTTCCCAGTTGGGATTGCATGTCATCGTGAGGAATATGTCCGGTTTCCCATATTTTCTGACTAAAGCCATGGCGTCTAGGTACCGACGCATCTTGTCTCGAGGACCCCCAATAAATGATGACGAAAGCACTGTCCGTTTTCCGACCGCATCTCCCCTGTCTTGTCCTGCATGAATGCTATCTAGAAGGCCTTGGTATAGATCCGCCCTTATCTCTTTTTGATGATTCCATATGAAGTCCAGTCGTGAGCTCTCAATTTTGATGTATGTATCCACGGCGAATTGTTGGAAAAGTCGTCCGCCGTATAGTATTGGGTTAAATATGTTTGGTCGCACATGAAATTTATAGCAGTAGTATTCTCTCATGGTTACCCACAATCTACCACTTGAATCTGTGTTGGACAAATATAATTGTTTGTTAACGGCATAGGCAATTATTTAATTAGTAAATGTAATTATGAAGGCTAATATTTGAATTAGTTACCTGGGTCATTGTTTTTGTTATTTTTATTAGCACGAGCTTTCTTTACATCTTCTGTAGTAATTCCAACCTTTGGGATATCGGCATGCCATCCCAATTCACCTCTTGGAAAGAACAGAGGATAAGACAATGGATCGTAGCATCCAGCGTATGATCGGATTCCTTGTATTTCGTTGTTGTTTCCATGTAGTATTACATTTCTGTCAAAAGTATTCCTTCGTTCATTTCCTTCAACCCAAACTGCAGCTACCTCTGATGTGATTGGTGCGTTGTATGTCCTTTGGTCCAATCTTTGGTCAAGGTTCAACATCACTCTGTACTCCTCAATGTTTTCTTCCTGTCCCAAAGTCCTAAATTGTTCAGAGTATGGATTGTTGCGTAGAGTATTGGTTATAATGAGTAATACATGTTTGTCTTGCTCATACATTTCCTTGCGGCAATAGCGGTAACGATGCTCTAGGCTTGGATCATCATCATAGAAGTAGAGTTCTAGATGCTTAGGATCTGAACCATCTTTTCCAAATGACCGTATGTTGTGATAGATTTGACCATGTGCTCGGAAGGTGTAAATACCGCTATTTCTCATTGTAGTTGTATCTCTATCGAGGTGACAGTATAGAGAAGTAAATGAGAAGTGGCCATTGAAAAACCTTATATTCTTTCGAAAATGTATTGCATCAGAGTCATTGCTTGTCCATAGTCTCATGAGCTGATGTGGTGTCTCAAGATTTGCAAGTTTTATTTGTCCTTTTCGACAGCATAGGCCTTCAGGTTCATGGTGAAATTTCTTTGCATCGCAATATTTGCAATTTTCAACAGGTTTCAGCTTGTGTGTGTTGTCTGGTATGTTACTATAGACGAGGTCATATGGATCATTGATGTTTGAATGTTCTGGAACGGTTGACTCATTTTCATTTATTTGTACCTCTATATCTTCCCATTCTGCTATGATTTGTAGGATTAAAGAAATTAGAGAAGTACTGACATTGAGATGTGAAAATATTTTAACATGTTTATCATACCTTGACCAGAAAATATGTTACCCTCTTCATCGGTGTCTTCTTCATATACAACTCCATCGTCATCTGCATAGAAATATGTGAATTATATGATGTTTTCTATTGCATGAGAATATAAATTTAGTATATATCCTTACCATATGGTTCATCATCAATGATTGATTCATTTGGTTCTTCTCCATCCTTGGTTGCTGTGCCCATTGAATAGGGGATATCTGTCCATGAAAGATTGTTATCATTGTAAAAATTGATGCATGTTGTATGTGATTGTTAGAGTCATATATGCAATTAGGAGTATTACCTTCCTTCATGTTTGTTGGCTGTTTTATAGATTGCAGATCATGTATGACTTTGGTCTTTGTAGAATAGTCTTCATCTGTTACGATATTTGCAGGGTTCTCCATTGCTATTGAATTCTTGCTTAGAGTGTTACGTCGTCGTGCACGGTTAGCAGAATCTTGTTGTAACTTTGCTTTCTTTTGGTTTGGTTGCATGTTTGCATATCTTTCCTTCTCATGCATGCATTTTTTCTGTATTTTTTGCTGCTTTTCTTGATCAGTCTCCTCTGAGCATTTTTGTTGGATCTGAGTTGAATTTGTTCTTGTTCTTTTATGTTGATGATAGGCTTCACGACGTTTTTTGAGTTTTTCCTGCTTTTCTTGATCAGTCATACGTGCATACCTATCTCTTTCTCTTTTCCTTTTCTGCTCTTTGGGATCCAAGAGTTGCGATGTTGATTCAAATGGTTTTTCTGCAAAGAGATATATATAATATTATGAAAATATATGAGACCGAGAAACACTAATTCTGTGTTTAATGGTTTGTAAGATTTGAATAATATTCAACATACCAAGAGTTGTCATTGATTATACGGCGCTCGCTGGAGATAACTATATGTGTGTGCTATGTTGAGAAGGTAATCCAGTAAGAAGTCCACGGACAAGCAATTATTGCAGCTTCAAAATCTTTTCTTGTGAGTTGTCTGCAATTAGCATGAAAGGGGATTGCTTAATTTCAGAGAGGATATCTATTATGCAATCTGTTACATAAACTTGATTGAAACGAACTAATTAGCCTAGGTTCATCTATTAAATCAGTAAGGAAAACCATGGCATGCTGTTGTATCATGGAAAGAAATTCTGGGAACAACAGGTTGCCTTTTTTGAATGTAACCTTCAAGTTTTCAGGATATGCAATATTTCAAAAATATTAGCTTTGTTCATTTCATATTGCCAACTGGTACGACATGATCTAATTATTTGTTTTGAAAGACAAAAAAAAGATCTAAACTGCATTATGAATTGGATACACAGTAGTTCCCTGCGTTTTTGGAATTGTAAAACAGGTTCTATTTTATCACTCAAAAGGAAAGGAATGCCTCTGGATAGCAATTTTTTCTTAGATACCTCCCACAAGGAAGATTCTGAATCCTGAACTTGTATCATTATTCCTAGCTAAAGCTAAGGCATCCTAAACTTTTTTGTTTCATACTAAAGTTTGACCCAAACATGAAAACCTGAACAGAGTATTACATATACAAGTTTAATATGCAGGACAGAGCAGTGCATATACAGGTCTACTATGCAGGCCACCAGTAGGATCAAGCTAACGAAATTACAAGGGTAGGGCAGTTAATTTAATCAGAGGAAGGTACATGTGGAGACCACGCTCAAAAACAAATTGGCATCACCATTGAGATATGCTAGCCTTTTCGCTTCAACAATGGACATTTATGATGTGCCACATGTCTCGAGAACATATGGGTGCTGGGACCACACGTCGATCAGACAAAAGCTGTGCAATAATCCCTGAGCAAATTGCAAAACTTAAAACATGTTTAGGCCTATAGCATGTACTAAAATACAAACCAAATGACCAGGAACAATATATCTATTTATGCATCTCATGACATGAAAAAAATGACACAATAAAAGGAGCGGAAAAAAATATCAACTAAAATGAACGTGCAATACCATTTTTTTGCCGTAGAAATCAAAGTCTTGCAATCCTCGGAAAGCATTGGTAGCAGCTGTAATTTCACTAAACACAACCCATGCTTGCCCCCTCAGTTTTTGAGTTTTCAAGGCCACCACATCCAGTATCCTTCCATACTGTGAGCACAGGGCATAAAGTGACCTCTTCAACTCTGCAGCGAATATAATCATACATTGCAGTACGGAACGGTCAAAATGATGCACGAACATACATAAATTTAACAAAATAAAACTATGGCCATGCGAACTATAACTGCATAGGATCAGTCTTTAACAAAAAAAAACAACATTAAGATGTGGCATTCCTGAACACAATTAGGAGGTCTTGGACTCTCTGCAAAGATATTACTCAGCCACACATACAATTCCCAGTACAATCAACACTACAACCCGACCTTTGAGTAGGGTCACTATGCCATGATGATGTGTTGCGAAAGGTGGCAATACTTTATCAAATTTCTCAGAGTCTGAATCAAATCGCACCAGAATACGCCACTTATATTTCTATGTCACACAGCAGGGGAGTATATTTCCGTAATGGTTAAAAGGGACTTCGCCCAGTGAGCTCTAGCTAAAGCACGAAAAGAGCTCAAAACCTAGCAAATTTCATACTCTGCTACAGCCAAAATTCCAAAGCATTCAAAGCTCGTCCATCTAGAGGACACACGAGGGCGCCAACCGAACCTTCAGCGGCGCGACGACGAGCAAATACCCAGATCGGGAACCTAGGGTTTTAGGAGGAATTCGGCGCGTGGAGGCGGAGGAGAGCGGTACCTTCTTTCTTGACCTTCTCGTTGAGGTTGTTGAGGTAGATGGTCTGGTTCGGGGGGATGTCGCTGGACAACATCTTGCAAACTCTCCTTCCAGTCTGTTCCCGAGTCAGCCTTGATTCCAATCCGTTTCGGAATCGAGCTCGGCTGCCAATCCGTCGACACGGCCGGCATCGGGCGGGTCCTTGAAGTGGCGTAGGAACCGGAGGTTGAGGGCGTCGACGTTGGAGGACAGCGGAATCTCGTCGGTGGACATGAGGACCTCCTGGAGGCGATGGTGGCGGTGTCGTGGCAGTGGACATTCTCGACGGCCGGGAGCCTCCTCTTGGAAGTGGAGGAGGAGAGGCTCCTCCAGCCATGAAAAGCTGCCTCGTGCTGCCGTCCAGCTCCGGGGACCGATGGGGTGGGAACCGGCCGCCGGTCCCGGATGCGGATGGATCGGCGGCGTGATGCGCAGGTGCCGTCACGACGCCCGAATCTCCGTAGGATGCGTGCGGCGGCGATGGGAGGACGGTGAGAGGAACTCAAGGGAATCCGGTGCCAGCGGCTAATCCAGCTCCGGGGACCGATGGGGTGGGAACCGGTCGCCGGTCCCGGATGCGGATGGAGCGGCGGCGTGATGCGCAGGTGCCGCCACGGGGCCCAATCTCCGGACGATGCGTGCGGCGGCGATGGGAGGATGGAGCGGCGATAAACAGAGAAGGGCGCGAGGTTAGCAGAGTCCGGCGGCGTGGCGATGCTAGCGGATCAAAAATGCCCGATGGAGCGGCGGTAAACAGAGAAGGTCGCGAGGTTAGCAGAGTCCGGCTGTGATGTCCATTCGGCAGGGGGAGGGGGAGGCTGGCGTTAGATGTGGCAATTTTGGTGCTCGCCGGCAGCGTTAGCTCTCGAGGTCTGAAGCAGTACACTCCCAAGCGACAGCGCTTGGCCGCTCAAGGTCATTCGAAGGCACCAAGGACACGGGATACAGCAGCACCTACAGCAGCCCAGGTAGCCGGCTAAGTGAATTTTGATGCTATTGTTGATTTGGTTGAACGGCTTTGACTATTGTGTGATGTAATATGCACTGCAAATTTCAAGCGTGTATCAAGCAGCTGATAGCATCATTTCTTAGTGCTGTGTTCCTAACCAATTTAGTGAGATTTACAGGTTCGAGACATGCATTAGTTAATAACATAAGCGTGTATGATTCAACAGACAAAAAAAGTCACTTCAGAAGTTCTTCGTTCTTTATTTTGGATCCAACAGTATGATCCTAGCCTCCTGGTGATTGCCTTTTCAGGTCTACTGGTCAATGGTGCACTCAAGTTTCAACAAAAACCAAAGGCAACTGTAAGTAATCAGATAGATCAAAGAAAGGGGGAACTTGGCTTCTCCTGAACTAAGAGCTTTCATCAAGATATAGTAACTTTGCATGTAAGGACTAATACGGTATACATAGCAGTTCAACAAATCCAACATCTCACTGAGCTGATGATACATATATGAAATGAGTGAATAATAAATATTCCTATAAACAAAAAGGTCCAACTGTAATAATAGACCGTTTCAACATGATCTCATACATTCTCTGTGCTTGCATAACTATTTTTAACTTTGAGTAGCATTGATACACCTAAGAAAGTCTCGAACACCGGCAGGCAAATTGTCTTCACATTCATTGTCCTTGTAAGTTAATAGTTGTGCCATAAATTGCTTTCTTAGTTCGTAGCCATCCTGTACATGCATATATGTATGCAAACAATTAATAATTAGCGTCATATAATAGTAATATTTGAAGTTCTAATGAAACTAACCTTTAAAATTGGCAACCGTAGTTCTTCATCTTTCCATATGCACATGAAGAGAGAAACAAGATAACCGGATAGTTCCCTGATAAGATAAGAACATCAAGAACATCAGTGAGTAATATAATACATATATTTTCATAATATGTTCGACACTGAAGGTTGAACTACTTTTGCATAAACAGATGTGCATGTTTTACTAAAAGAAAGAATTTGAAGTTATAGTCTTCACTGTACAGTGAATAAAGCAGTTAGAAGTTACACTGTGAAACAGACTCCAACTTCTCTTATCCACATATTCATTTATTACTACTGAAAAATGATATTGCATTAAAAGTTAATTAAAAGTATCCTGAGATTTCAGATATGGTCCAGAATCAGGCCAATGATAAAATAACATAACTGATTCTTTGGTGTGCCTTGCGAAAAAAATATAACTAAGCAGTGCAACATGCATCATGTGGTTGTATTATAACAAACGTTCCATTTTCATGTTTACATACAACACAACGAAGTGTTTGTGAGTACCTACTCATTGACTGAAAACATGATGCTTTGGACAAGATATAAACCACACAATTAAGGATGTTTGACATGTCAAATTCTAACAGTTTGTTATATTTCTCAGTTTCTGAATAGGGACAGTATCAAAAAATCAGTACAGTGCTTTCAGTTCAAATTGGTAACTAAAAAGGACTCATCAAGTGCAGAAAATCTTGGGAACTGACTATGGATGAAAAGGTCTTATTGATCACATATCTAATAGTTTGATGTGTGGACTAAAGCCTGATGACCAATCCAACCAAATCGCGCTCATTAGAGACTACAACACAGTTAACTTGGAGCAACCAGTAAGACACAGAATTTTACAATAAAACTTCAAATCAATCCTGAGCTACAACATAAGAACAATGCTTATAAGAATGCTTACCTGTTTTCGATAGGAACATCAGATAAAATTATTTGACGTCATAGGAAAACATCCTCACTCCATCTAGAGCCAGGGCATACTTTTGACATGGCTTTTGGCAAGAATTCAGCAATACATAAAAGTTTCTTCACATATCTTGCATTTGGGTTGTATTTGTAAACAGGGTCAAGTGGAGTAGGGTCTAAAATATAGACGGTTCTTGTATCTTGGTTTAGTATAAACAGAATAAAGGTTTTATTGAATTGTACTATTGGTATAAGAATCTGCAAAATGCTATTTGTTACAACAAGAGCAAGAGCATTAAAATGTACAAGAAGGCTAGTAGCTATAATCGCAAGAACTGTGCTTATAGGTTGTGCTTATAGGTATAGGGAAGTGATGTCTTACCAATTTGCATCTTGAAACACTATAATTAACACCAGGCCAGCTACAAACGGTTTCTGCAAGTTGATCCACATCTAACTTTTTACGGAAGTTTGGGTGTCGTCCATAATCAGTAATCATCTATGAAAAAAAATATTGGTTAAAAACCTGAGGAAAAAAAATATATTTATATTATGATTATAAGAACATACCCAAAACCTCGTGTCTAGATAATGCTTTGATATTGTTCCTTTGGTTTTCTTCATCATTTGGATCTCGTCAAACATGAATTTTCGAATAACCAAATTCAAACAATCACGGTCCATGGGCAGATCTTCTTTCAAAATTTCTTGCAGCTTCCTGACAGTCAAGCTAATGGAATATGGCTTGGAGTTTCTCACCCATACTTCTCTGCATTAAGACAAAAAGATGGTTTCACACTGTTATGTTGTACATTGTATTATTCTATTAATAAAAAAATAAACAGTAGTAATAAGAAGGTTCTTACTCCAAGGTCTCTGGACAATTAATTGATTTGATGTAGTCACAAAGGCCACCAATTAACTCATTTTCACTGATCTTAGAAAGAATAGACATTAATGATTGGTATTTTGTTTCCTCTAATAATGAATCTGTTGCCTTGGGTTCTTTTTGGTCATCTGAATTACCCAACAATGAGATATTTTTAGGAGTTGTTTGTGCTGTGTTTGTTTTCCAACATAATAGAATGCCTGCTAACTTATACCTAAAACAATTAATATCTTCCTGCATGGTAGCAATCATTATTAGAACTTGTAAAAAATTAGCATGTCATTGACTTTATATTATTTCATAAGATAAAAAACAAAAACCTGTGTAATAGGATGAGATAGTGAATCTCCAGTCCAGTATTCCATAAACTTGAGCATGAACAGTCCACAAGATGAGCTGCATGGTTAAAAAACAATGAGTACTCCAAACAACAAAATAAATAATTTTATAAATGATAGCATATATTTTATCAACTTACCCATCTTTCTGAATTGGCTCTTGTAGTTGTTCTGTGATTATCCATGAAATAACCTGGAGGTCTTTCCAGTTATGGCTAATCAAGTTTTGTTGCCTTCCAATTATGTCCAAATGAAATTGTAGTCCTTGCAGCTGTTAAATTAATAATAACAGAAAAAATACATTTAAATATAGGATCAATTTATAATATCAAAGAAGAATGAATGCAGAAAAAAATGACCGTATCGGCAAGATCACCTCGGTTGGAGTCCCAACACAACGAGTCAAGTACTTGTATTTCACACTTCTGTGTGTTAATAATAGCCAAATACCAATGTGTTTCTTTGATATTTATTGGAATTAGAATCTAAAATGAAAAATTGAATTAGTACAACACATTAACAGTTACAAATTAAAATCTAAAAACCTTAAAAACATGTCAATTATAGAGATAGAAATTACCATTTCATGCTTTAGATAGTTTCTCACAATCTTTGTCATATGGTTACCATCTTGACCTACACCAAGCTTGCCATCCCTTTTTAGAATTACAGAAATAAAGGGATTCTCAAAATAAAATTTAACATCATTCCTAATTTCTAAATGGGTTTGATACTTTATGCAACATATATACGCGCTGATGACCTACAAAGATTCAAATAAAAAACATTTATTACAAAAGAAATAAATGTTAATCGAAAAACATTCAGTTAAAGTACTTACATCATCATTTAGGAATTTTTTTGGATCTAGCAAACATGACAATTGAGATTGTGTGACAAAGATGTCATCTATCTTCACAAGTATATCAGATTCCAAAGATGTTTCTATTGTTATTAGAGCACAGTAGTCCAGGTCCGTCATTTCATAATCTGCAAGTAATCAAAAAATTTATGGTGATGTTAAAAGTTCAAAACAACAACACAGTAAAAAAAAAATACAAACATACCTTGTGGGAGATAGTCATATGTTTGATCAACTTTGAATTGTTCATGATGATTTTCATGTTTCTCGTCATCTAATAGAATTCTTCTATCATTATCTGATTCAAATTCAATCCAATCAGAACATGACACTTTCTTGGCTACAATTGAATCAATAATATAAGGATCTTTTTCCTGAAAAAAACATAAAAATGTCAAATCATTAACCAAAACACTAAATTAAATGAACAAGATAAATACTAACCGGAGATGATGATGGCAGGGTGGTTCCTGAGGGAGGCGACAGTGAAATGTCAAGATCATTCATCTGATCACCTTTTTCTTCCTTCAAGGGCTGAGCATCTAAATCATAAACATTGCTTGATTCAATGTTATCACATGATGATGCCAGGGAGGTGGATGATGGAGGCGATGGTGATAGATCACAATCATTCAACTGTTCAAATTTTGCTTTCTTTAAGGGTCGACAATCTAAACCATCAGCAATGCTTGATTCAATGTTATTATAAGAATCCATTTTCTACAAAAGCAGCAAAAATGAAAAAACTCTAATCAGTAACCAAATTGAAAACATATAGACAATGGAATCATGGCCTAAGAGGAAACTATTGGAGATTCATGGACTTGGGACACATTTGGAAGACAGATATAACAGGATGATTTTTGTTAAGTAAAACACATACAATAATTCAATGAAATAACATGTGTTGTGTTCAACTTATGGAAAGCCTTTGTACTCAAGATTTCACATCGATTAATGTTTGTTTCCAAAACACTTTGACAGAACAAAGAGACATGAAATACATGGCATAAACTACATAAGAGTAATCTTCAACTCAGAAATAACATGATAAATTAACAGATATATAATCACAATGACTCAGAAAGCTCATCTATTATGTAGCAGTTCATGATACATGCCAAAATTCAAAGAGGGGAAAAAGCTTGACGAGGGAAAAAAGCTACACAGAATTTAAAGGCCAAATAGCTTCGTATTAAGTAAATGGTTACGTACCTTTTGTGGAAGAAGAGTAAGAAGCCGCACACGCTAGGGCACACAAGTTGTTGGCGTCGATGGAGGAGATCTATGCGCGTGTTGCTGAGCACTTTGGCGACGGCGAGAAGGACCTGGGCTACTGGAAGTCTGGCACAAACATGTCCAAGATGCCCGACCCCGCAGCTATTTATATACAGGAAAAACCGCAACCTTGATTCCGATCCGATTACGCCTCGATTCAGATCCGGTTGGGCAGCGAACTCTCCTGACAGTCTGGCCCAAGTCAGTCCGAAATCGGAAGCCAGCTGCCACATAACGCCGTCCATCTCCAGGGGGGGAGGCTACGGGGAGAGGGGGAAGGCAACGGCGCAGATCCGTGGGTGGCGCAGGCGGGGGGGGGGGGGGGTGGGGGTGGGGGGGGGGTGGGCAGGGCGGCGGCGTGCGGTACCTTCTCCCCCGAAGATGGCCGGCGAAAGAGGAGGGAGGGGGACGCGCAAGTGGGGGGGGGGGGCAGGGCGGCGGCGTGCGGTACCTTCTCCACCGAAGATGGCCGGCGAAAGAGGAGGGAGGGGGACGCCAATAGCGCAGATCCGTGGGTGCCGCAGGCGGGGGGGGGGGGGGGGGGGCGGTTGGGCAGGGTGGCGGCGCCTTCTCCCCCGAAGATGGCCGGCGAAAGGGGCGGAGGGAGAAGGCGGCCGAAGATGGTCGGCGAAAGGGAAGGGAAGGAGAAGGCGGCCGAAGGTGGGGAAGGCGGATATCTGTTTCTATGAAAGAAAACCTCTTTCACCTTTAACACCCTCCCTTTGCACTTTTTAGCAACCGAGCCCCCCGTCTCTTCAAAAGTGGACTGCGGGTTGATTTCACGAAACGTCAGGGGTTTTTTTGCAAAATGACACGACGGACGAAAAATTCAGGCAGAGACGTTACTTGCTTTAATAATAGGTAAAGATTTTAGCATTTTGCAAAAATATATAGTCGGATAAAAAAGTGCAAAACTAGGCTATCGTCGCCGGCTGGGCCGACGGTAAGGCACTTCCGCCGGCCCAGGCGGCGGTAACGGGCGGTTGGGCCGGCTGGGTACACTATTCGCACCGCACTTTCAAAAAATCATAACTAATTAATATCAACTCGGATGGAGATAAACTTTATATAAAAAACTTTTTTATTTGATGTCATATTGGTGCTCAAATAATCGACACAAGTTTCAGATCTAAAATTCAATTTTTAGATCTGAAATTGGGCAGCACACTTTCAAAAAATGATAACTAATTCATACGAGCTCAGATAGAAATAAGTTTTATATAAAAATTGTAGCCCTCAACGAGATTTACAATTTTTTCATTCAAACTGTTTTCATTTGGAGCCATTTAATTGCTGAAATAATTGACACAAGTTTCAGATCTAAAAATTGAATTTTAGATCTGAAAATTGTGTCGATTATTTGAGCACCAATATGATATCAAATGAAAAAAGTTTTAACTGGAAAGTTGTAGGTCTCGTCGAGATCTACAAGTTTTATATAAAGTTTATCTCCATCCGAGTTGATATAAATTAGTTATGATTTTTTCAAAGTATGGTGCGGAGGGGTGTACCCCTTGTCGCTGGCTGGGCTGGCGGTAAGGCTCTTCCGCCGGCCCAACCACCCGTTACCGCCGCCTGGGCTGGCGGAAGCACCTTACCGTCGGCCGGCGACGATAGCCTAGTTTTGAAATTTTTTTATCCGACTATATATTTTTGCAAAATGCTAAAATAAAAAATATAAAAAAAAAGTTCTCTAGTGTTCGACGGGATTGGGTCAAGTTAGCGAGAGGATGGGAGCAGGTTGGAAGAGGAAAGGGGGCCGGTGAAGGAGGAGAGTTGTGTTGGGTCGAAAGAGGAAAGAGGAACGGGCTTTCAGCTGAAATAATGAGGTTAGGGTTTAAGGATGACTTGTTTTAGAAGTTGTGTGTAAGGTTTGGTTTATTCAAAATTGAAAAGATTTGAAATTTGAATGAATTAGGGTTCGAAGGACCTAGGTCTCGGGAACAAGCAAATGCAACGCAAATTGGGTGACATTTTGGGCATGGTTTAAATAATAAAAGGGTTTTAAATATATCCAGCTAATAAAATAGAAAGAAAATAGGTTAAGTTGTGAGAATTTAACAAAGTCCTAAAATTTTAGCTTAATTTAAAATGATCTAAAATGTTGGATGTTACACAATCAAAGGCTTACAATTTTTCTACGACGTGGTTGATGAGCGAGCATTGTTTGTTGTCAATTATAAATGATAGATAGAGTGATAATATAAATCATGCTTACAAATGTGGTTGTGAGCTTGTTGGTTCTCCCCCTCCCTAAAATTTCAAATGCTAATTTAATTAGTTTTATCCTGAATTAAACTTTTGCACTTTCATTAAGGTTGTATAAAATTACAACATCATCTATAACATCAAAATAATTTCATTAAATTCATTGTAAAATATATTTTGACATTACATTTTTTAGTATTTCCAGTCTTAATACATTTTGATATAATATGAGCAAAGTTAGATTAGAAACTAGTTGGTTCAGCGCGCTGACAAGTTGGTGGTTCAGTAGTCAGCGTTGTGAAAAGGCGCCCTAGGCGGTCGGCTTCTAGAATGCTTCACGGTGGTTTGTGCTAAAGCTGTAAAGCATGGCTCGTTATCGAGCCTTACAAAAGAAAAGCTTCGTCATGGCAATCCCTTGCATAATTGATAGGAAAAAAACAGCTAAAGTGTCCAATAGTTGCAGTCACAAAAGAAACTTTTCTGTGCGTCACTGTACGTTCATGGTGGAAAACAATTAAGAATACTACTGTACGACTCGTACGTCCTCATCCTGGTTGGCTGCTTTCCTTAGCCGCCGGTTGGCGATAGATTTGTGATCTATTTAGATCATGTAAAGAACGATGGCACCTCTATGTCTATATATATAAAAAAATGATGGCACCATCCTATACCATCAACTACAAATATACACTATTTTTAGATCCTCTTTGGTCACACCAGCATAGATCTGAGGAACGATCGGAGCTAGGAAGGATCCAAGCTCGCTTATGGCTATGGATGGCAACAGGCACATTACCCGTGGACAGAGGGTTTACAAACCCGCACCCGCGAGGCAAACCTTGTACCTGTGCCCGCGCCCGCCGCCCATCATAGGCAAGAACTTGTGCCCGTACCCGTCACCCGCGGGCACAGTTTACCCGCAGGCACACCTGTGCCCGCGGTGACGGGGGGCGGCGGAGAGGTGGTGGCGGGCCGCAGGTGGCGGAGGGGGCGGCGGGTGCCAACGAGGAGATGGCGGCGGGCCACGGGTGGCGAAGGGGGCGGCGGGTGGCGGTGGGGAGATGGCGGAGGAGAGGTGGCGGCGGGGAGCGAGGGCGGCCGGTGGCCGGCGGGGAGGTGGCGGCAGGGTGCGGGAGCAAGCGGAAGTGGACTGCGGGAGCCGGGAAGACCGAGGATAAGGAACCCCTATGGTCCACATGTCAGGCGTGGGTTCACAGGTTTACGGGCACGGGTAAGATATATTTATGCCCGCTAATTTTTACTCACAGGTACAAACTCAAACCCGCACCATGCCTTTGGTACAAAATAGCCCCCGTATCCTCGTCCTACCAGGTTTTTGCTTACGGGCATGCGGGTAATTTGTGCTAATTGCCATCCTACTCATGGCAAAGCCAACCGTCGTGTTGCTACCGACCTGGGGCACCGGTCACCTCATGCCGATGCCGATGCTCCAAACTGCGAAGGGCTCCTCGGCCAAGGCAGCGTCGGCGACTTCTCCGGTTCTCCCTCACCGTGCTCGTCATACCACCACCGACGCCGGAGTCCACGGCCGAGGTCGCCGACGTCGTACGCCGCGAGCAAGCCGCCGCGGCCGGCCACGACGACGACGAGATCATCCGCTTGCACAGCCTCCCTGTCATCGAGCACCCGTCCAACAACCAGGGAATGCACGATCTCATCTCCGAGCTCGTGCGGCTGTACGTGCCCCACGTCAGGGACGCCGTCGCCGCGCTGTCGTCGCCGGTGGCGGCGCTCGTCATCGACTTCTTCTGTACGGCGGTGCTCGACGTCTCCCGCGAGCTATCCATCCCGACGTACGTGTACTTCGCCACCAACGCGTCCACGCTCGCGCCCCTCCTGCACCTATCGGAGTCCAGCGATGCAGCGCCGGCAGAGGGCGGCGCGGTGGCCGTGCCCGGCCTGCCACCGGTGCCGTGGTCGTCCCTGCCATCGGCCTTACAGGACAAGACCAGCATGAGCTACAGATGGTTCATGTACCACGGCGGCGGAGCTCGAGCCGGCCGTGCTCCCACCGTCTACCCGACCGGGCCCGTGGTATCGATCAAGCCGCGGGCCGGGAGCCACACGAATGCGTGCGGTGGCTCGAGACGCAGCCGCCGGCGTCGGTGGTGCTGCTCTGCTTCGGGAGCATGGGTAGCTTCACACCTCCCCAGGTGCTCGAGATGGCCCAGGGGATTGAGCGCAGCGGGCAACGCTTCCTATGGGTTCTGCGGGGCCCACCTGCAGCAGGTGGGGGGCACCCCACGGACGCCAACCTTGAGGAGCTTCTCCCGGAAGGTTTCTTGGAGAGGACCAAGGCAAGGGGCTCGTGTGGCCAGCGACCGCGCCGCAGAAGGAGATAGTAGCCCATGCTGCGATTGGAGGGTTCGTGACACAATGCGGGTGGAACTCGGTCCTCAAGAGCTTGTGGTTCGGCGTGCCGATGGTGCCATGGCCGCTTTACGCGGAGCAGCACTTGAATGCGTTCACGCTGGTCACCGACATTGGTGTCGCGGTGGCGATGGAGATGGACAGGAAGAGGGGCAACTGGCCGGGTTGACTCATCGGATCTTGAGAGAGCGTTGAGGTGTCTTATGGGTGGCAGTGAGGAAGGGAGGAAGGTGAGGGAGAAGGCAATGGAGATGAAAGAGGCGTGCAGGGAAGGCTGTGGAGAAGGGTGGGTCCTCCTACTCGGCCCTGCAGAGCCTCTATGCTCGTGTATCTGGTCAGCAGGTAGAGACACCGGCTGAAGTCGACGACGAACGCCATATCTGAGATCAGACTACAATGCACATGCCCCGGGTGTTTGCTCTGGGTTGTTTGGTTGATGCTTGTTTTCGAGACACCGGCTGAAGACGATGACGAATGCCAGTTCTGAGATCAGACTACAATGCACATGCCCCGGGCGTTTGCTCTAGGTTGTTTGGTTGATGCTTGTTTTCACACCATCCCTTATAAGCAACCTATACCTGCTTATGGGTGCAATATAATCAAAGGGTTATCTATATCAATATCAATATAAGGTCTATCCATAATTTGTTAGATAAGGGACAATGCGCAATGCACAATGCGCGGGTTTTTCATCATCAGGAACAATCCATCCCTGCTTAGTGGCCCGGATAAGGGACGAGGCAACCACGTGGGTGGCGGCAGGGGCGGAGCGGTTTCTTGACGCCGCAAGGCGTAGTTGAGTGTATATAGGGGTGTCTGTTCCTTTTATTTCTTCAGCCCGCGAGCTAAGCTTGCAGTGTGCAGCATGTAAAGTTTTCTAGTTTGTTTCGCCGTTCGGGCATTCTCCTTTATTAATAAAGTGGCAGCTCTCCTGCTAGCTCGTTTCAAAAAAAATTGTTAGATAGAAGACATAGCTCTCGCGGGACCATTATTGGGCGATCGTTCGCCGCCACAGGGTGCGGATGAACGAGCTCGCATAGGGATTAGGTGATGACAAATACAATTGTTTATTCGGCCAATCCACCATAGCAAATATATTTCCTCCCTGGTCATGTGCGCATATTTTCTATTGTTTGTTTTCTCATCTTGCTTTAGACGGTTTTTCCCATTTCCCATATCTAACTTTTGGCATGAGTTTTTTTTTTCCCTTTCCTGGATAGCGGGTGAGTGGGTAGAAAATTGGGCGGCGGGAGTGACTTTCAGATGCATATGAATGCGAAAGCTCTAATTTGAAAAAAATACTTTTCTTGTTATGAACGATCAGCTAATCAATTCCAAACATCAAAAAAACATTTTACAGCATAGTATGCAGATAAAAATTGTGTCAACAAAGGTAGGAAAACAGACAAAACTACTTGTTTTATGAAATCAGGTTTCATCACAGCGTGATATTAGTCCACACTAATACCCTGCAAGAAAGAAAGAGATAAATGTAGTCAAAAAAGGAAGCAAGAAATCCAGGCATCTCAAACTCATAACAATATTGAATGCATTTGAAAAAAACTTACGCTTTCGTAATTCAAAAAGCTTTATAACAATTCTGTACATGGCACTTTATAATAGAATATGAAAAACTATTGAATAACTTTATACCCCAACTTTCAACATATAGATCTAAAACTTTGTACACCCCTAACTTTCCTATCACATATAAAAAACATTGTATGCTATTAGGAAGAGCTTATAAGTCGTACAATAAAAACTTTGAAACACATATAATTTAGGAGTGTAGAAAAATGATGCTACATGTAAAATTGCTAGCATAATTTGTGTTGGATCCATTTTTCTTCCTTAAAAAAAGCACACATTAAATTCAAAGCCTTGTGGGAGGGTAGAATAATTTGTGATGATGTAAGAACTATGAAATAACTACATCTTACATCAAGAGTTCTATTTCTAGGTTTAGTAGTTCTTACATCAATAGAGATTTCATGGTTGCAGAGCTCTTATGAAAAGGAGTTCTACAAACCTTCATTTTTCTAAACTTTACAATACAAATAAATAAAACTTACTACTTGCACATTTCAAACATTACACTCGTAAATACAAAACTTTGTAATTCCAAAACTTTGCCCTCTAGATTTAGGAACTTTGTACCATCACATTATGAACTTTACACTCCTAGCTACGAAACTCTGTACTTACAAAAGGTGAGACTACTAATTCAAAGAACTTTGTACTAGCACATTTAGAAATTATTAATATAAGGTCTAATACTTTTTAAAAATCATATATAGGAACTTTATGATTCAAACAAATTTGGACTCCCAAATATAGGAATTTTATACTATAACATTATAAACTTTGTACTCCCAACTTTTAAACTTTTAATTCCAAAAGGTTAAACTTCTAAATTTAACTGCTTCACACCAGCGTGTTTTGAAAACATTGACAATAGAATGGTGCATGCATACATAGTCATTTCTATTTTTTTAGGCCAACCTTAGCATGCAATTTCAAAACATCAAGCCATGAAAATTTGAGAATTAAAATTTGGACCCAATGATTTAGAACTTTGAACCTAGAGATTTAGAACTTTGGACCCTAGAGATTTAAAACTTTGAACCCATAGATTTAAACTTTGAAACCAAAGAATTAAAACTTTGATGTTTGTGTAGAATAACTCCAAGGATGCTATTATATGTTGCCAAGTATCATTTGTGTAGATGATCCCTAGTTTCCTACCCTTGTAACCTTGCATGTCAACTCCTATAGAAATTTCATGGACCATCAGGATATAATGGAGCAAAAGCTTATGTAAAACCAGTTATAGATGCTAGAGGCATACATTTTTACAATGATACTTTTTTCTAGGAATAGAACCTCCTTGGGCTCAAATATTATCTGTATGATACACTATCTTCACTAGTGCCTTGAGTACTAAACTGAGTTGTTGCTACCCAAAACCGCAATGCAATGAATCTGATGGCATGGTCAAATAGAAACTAAAAGTAGCGATTCTCATATTCACATTGCAGAACTAACTACCAATCTAGGGAAGCATCCAAGAAAGAACTATTTACACAATGAAATTAAACCAATAGGAGGCTTCTGAAACAAAATACCAACATGCATATCACCAACGATAACAATAGATGTAGATCTTGTTAGCCTGGGCAAAGAAGAAATGACATACCATATCCTTCTTGAACTCAAGATCTTGCAATGTGAATATGAAAACTTCTGAATCAAATAAATTCTACTCCTATTGTCACTAACTTTCAAGTCACATATCAAACCCTTTTGTGCCTAATAAATAAATAAATTTCATATATTGTGTCCAAAAACTTCCCATGTCTCAAAAACTTTAAAGGGCGCATTATAAACTTCGACCCTACTAACTAAAACCTTTGGTTGCAGATATGCAGGAACTTTAAATGTACATGTCTGCAGAAAATTTTGGGCAAAAAATTTAAAGATATTGAACATAGAAAATGAATATATCAAAATAGTATGATAAAACAGTTTGAACCCCCTTAATTTACATGATTAAACTGGTATGCCTAAAAAAATATTTCATGTCATGTTGGGAGAACAAAAAGAAACTTTAGGCATAGATATTGAAAACTTTGGACCCATATATATATATGTATATAACTTTGAAATTCATGTACAAAAACTTCAAAGCATGCTACCATATATTGCTAAATTAGAAAAATGATAGTTGTGCATAAAAAAGTGAAATTCATGGTTGCTATCATGGATTGGGTGACCATGTCCACTAGTATATGCTCCAAGGGCATGATCATGCATTCTAATTGGTTGACATTTGCATCAGCAGAAACTTTAAAAATATAGCTTATACACAGTATTTAGCTACCTCCTCAAAAGGTATTGAAAAATTGAATATTACTCACACTTCTGACCACTAGATCATGAATAGCCATAGTCTCTTTCAGTTCCACACATACAATACAAACTAAAAAACCCAACAAAGCTTTGGTAGTGTTGTTCTATGGTAAATACCACAAAATATATTCTTATTGACAGATAGCATCTTAGAGAGTTTATTTCGACTCAATCCACTACCTCATTCTTACCACAACTGTGAGGTTTCATTCATATACTACCATTATATTCTCACTCCAAAACTTTGCAGTACCAAAATTGAGGAACATTCTACACTATAGTAGCACATTTCAAACTTTGTGCTCACAGCTTTAAAACTTCATAATCATTGGTTAAAAATTTTCAACTAAAGAGCTTTCTACTAGTGGATAAAAAACCTCATACAAAATTAGTAGAAACTATCTACCAACAAATTAGATACTTAATACAAAAAATGGTAGATTTTATTATCTGAAGTTTTAAACTTTATACATGCCACTTTCAACATATTATTCTCAAACTTTGAAGCATATATCTAGAAACTTTGTGCATCGCACTTCCAAGCTAGGTTTTGAATTGCACGTGAAAACTTTAAGCTTCAAGGCCAAAGGCTTAATACTTGGATATTGAAAGCATTTAAATTGCAAAATGAAAACTTTCCACATACAAAACTTTCATATTGCATACTGGATATTTCTATTTGAAATGATTTATTATGAACACATACAACAGGCTGTGTACTTATCTACCGGGCTCTAAAATATATCATGCGCATAATTTGTGAATTGAAACATTTAGTGAAGCAGAAGAGGAGAATGGAAATCCGTGGTGCCAAGCACAAGGCAACCAAGGAAAAAGGTTGAGATCTGCACAAGGAGAAAGCATCCACTGCATAGTTCCAGCAAAAAAAGAAGCTACAACATAGCAGATCCAAAATCTTTTTATATATGTGTATTACAAACTTTCTAGAAATTTCTGTACACCCCTTAACTTTTAAATGGTACATACAAAACTAAATACATAATGATTATAAACCTTCAAATAATTATTGGGGGGCTTTTTGTACATCCGGATTCAACTTTGAAATGGCATATACAAAACTTTATATACACTGCATGTAAACTTTCAATCATTATTTGGGGCCTTTTTGTATGTATTTAGTTGAAAGCTCTTCTTTAAATGAAAGTAAAATGGAATAAACATTAGATATAATAATTTATTTACAAACATGCAGTCTGCATACTTGCCCATCAAATATTTAGAAGCATTTTGGACAAACCTACACAAATAGTAGTACCTTTTACTCTAAAAAGAAAATGCTAACTCCAGAGTAACAAAAGTATTTTTTTTCAAATCAAAGGGTATACATTGGTTGTGTTCTCTATTCTAATGCCATGCAGTGGTGGAATGAGAACCAGAACTATGCCAAACTACCAATGTGAAAAAGACAAGCCAGACTCAAGGGAACAGTACTTTAGTTGCTGAAGCAGCACGCACCTAATGTGGTAGCCAAAGATGAAGTTTGACATGAACCTGTGAGCACGTGGCCATCAACAAACCCTGATATCAATATCGCAGCCTCCATGGTCTCCCCTGCCCTGCATTGAGGCTAATCACAACAAAATGAATGATTGTGTGTGAATCTATTGGTACCAGTGCAAAAGTATTCTTCAATTAATCCAAACAGGCACCTGTGCTGCCCTACTTGAGCCAGCGCTCTCCATGTTCGGCGTCAAGGATGGCATGTGCGGGTTGCCCCCGCGGTGGCCATAGCTCGAGGAGCCATGATTTCCTGGTCCATGGTTAGGCTCACATGAGGATAAGGGGGATGTAAATTGTAGCTGGAGCGAGAGAGGCAAGCAGGACATGCAATGCCAACCGCTACCACTACCATGCTAGCTGGAGTTCCCTCTGCAAGCTGCAACCTTCAATTAATTCCGCTGCTGCCACAGGCAGCCGCAAAACCTAATGACCCTAATCCCACCCTTTCTTCTCTGATGTGGCCGCGACACCTTGCCTGCCGGTGAGCATAAGCCCTAGTGAATCTATTTTTGGAGGTGGATTGAGATCTTAGAGAGAGGATGGGGAGGAGGACGGAGGATTAGAGGACGGGAGAGAACTGAAGGGAAACGAAAGGGGAAGGCCGGTAGGGATAAGGTCGGGTGGCTTACGGTCTCTTGGAGAGATGGAGGGAACGCCACGCGTCCGTTCGCTGCAACCAGTCTCAATGCACACGTGTCAACTAAGGATTTTGTAGCTCTCGCCTTTTGCATAAACAGATTCATACCTCTAGTACACTAATATCATTGAACCATAATTATACTTAAATGGAAAATAAATTGGACTATGAGCTTCATCAAACACATAGACTACAATGAAATCACCACCTATTGTTTAAGGAAAACACCATAGTTGTGCAATCAATGTTTGATGACATGCCTTCGTGCTGTCGATTAATTACCCAATAGCTTAGCCAATGCACACCCTTTATGCACCTCTAGAAATGGCGATGATTTCTAGAACTGATTACTGAATGTGACATTTGCCCTTGGAATAAATATGAGGTGTCCCCATAAAACATTGTGGCATAGTGTATCATGCATGTTTATGTGGACTTGAATTTATCTATGGACCGAGATAACGCGCGACGGGTCGTGCAAACACCATGCGCATGACCCCTATCCGGTGTCACCACGTGTCTCTGATTCATCTGAAACACGAATAGAGAAAGACACCTCGCAGAAGCATATGGAGTAATATATGCGGAGACGTCGGTTTCCAAATGATGTTGATGCTGACATCAGTAAGAAAAATTAGCCACCTTTTCTTTAAATAAGCATTACTCTCCCACAAAGTATCCATTTTTAAATCCGTTTGCACCATTGTGCTTATTATAATAAAATCTACAAAACAAGATCCATATTCGATATGTTTTGACGTGTTTTTACATGAGAGACAACTTATATTGATTGTACATAGCAACTTATGTACAAAGTATATAGCAGTTTAAGTATGAAACTTATGTGTAGACCAAGAGACAACTTTTATAGATATAGTGTGGCATATTATGTAGAGGCAATGTAAACTTGTCTAAAGACTATATAGCCGCATATACTATGTGTCTAGTAATCTAGTAGGAAATTTTTGTAGAGACAAATGTATCAACTTATATAAAAGAATGTGTAACTATTTGTGTGCAAAAGCCATAACAACTTATGTAGTATGTCTGATATCACAACCTCTATGGAGATAATTTAGCAACCTATGTAGATATTTTAGATAGGTAATAACATGAGGGTAACATTTATAGTTTATGTAAACCCAAACTACAAAGCATGTACATTTAAATCTAATTGTATGTTTGATAACAAGTTATATTGTAATAATGCATTAATTTTTGTAGAGACAATTTCGCAACTTACTTAGATATTCTATAGATGCAACAATTTTAGGTAAAAGTATATGTTTGTAGCAACCTATGTATATATTCTGTTGTTAAGTTTACACACAAATTGTTACACTTGGTACATAAGTAGTTATTGCGCATTCAACATAAGTTGCTAGTCCATAAAATTTATTCCGAAACATATGCATCGTGAGTCTAGTTTTGTAGATCTTGTTGTATGGAATATAGTGGTGCAATCGGAATTAAAAATGGACAATCAAGAAAAAATTTATCACATTTTAAAAAGATAAAACAAAAATAAAAATGCGTGGACCGCGGCAGTCCAGTACCGTCCAAAGCCGGAGCGAGCCGCACGGGTGTGTCCTGTCTCGCAATGCGTGTCCTATTTGACCCTCTTCCCATCCACCCTTGCAAGCACACGATAAAAAGGTCTAATAAAACTTTAGGCAAGTAAACATGCCTCTTTAATATGTACGTGGGCCGAATGCGGTCGCGCGCTTCCGCGCGAGCACGCGACTGAGCGCGCAATAGCTTTTTCCTTTATGTATACGTGCAGCTTCACCATTTATAGATGTCCTTTGGATGTTTTTTTCTTGCCCGCGATAGTGCAATCATGAGGGCACTAATTAGTCTAGAGACAGTTTTCGAACTTGATATTATTGATGTGAACCATGCATGAAGACTAGATAATGTTAGGAGTGAATAATACCTTGTTCTAAACTTGAAAAATCCTGTGCTTCTAGTGACGATGATGTGATATGTGATGAACTAAGGAATTCATTGATGCCTGCGATGCATTATGTGTGAATTATTGATGCATAACATTAATAATATATAATATAATGGCTTTGTTTGACTATGATGTGCGCAAGTTGTTTTGTAACACGGTTTGTCTGACGAACCGCTGTTAGTTAAACTGCTTTGTACATTTGGTTATCGACAAGAACCGAAGGTATAAATATGTTTCTACTGTCGGTTGCTCACCCAACTGTTGGAAGTTTATTTCTAGAGATGCTAAGGCACAATCGGTTAGAAAACCACCTGTCCAAAAGGTTTCAAACTGATTACTAGGTTGATCTGTAGTAATGCTACATGCATGCATGGTACCTACTCCCTTCGTTTCAAAATGTAGGCTGGTTATGTCTAGATACATAATGCAGTCTATGCATCTACATTTTGGAACGGAGAGAGTAGCATGGATCCAAATCATAATGCAAGCACATTGATTTATCGACTACCGTGTCATCCTGTCTGATGAGGTGGAGAGACGGGAGGAGAGATGTAATCTTTTTGCTCCTGTTGTCGACGAGAAGGCTTATAGCCCATGACGCGCCAAGCTTGTCGCTAAAATGGCAGTGTTTGTTGGTGCATCATCAAGCAGGTGGTGCAGCCACGCCCAGGGACGGCAGATGGAGTTTGGGCTGGTGAGCTTGGCCGCGCACAGAAACTCTATGGACGTATCCCGGCTTGCCCATCCAGTGTGAGGATTGGCAGTATAAATGGTAAGGGAAGGGAAGAATTGCAAGAAAAATAGAAATTAGAGAAGCTGAGATCTGAGGAATTCCATTAATTAAACAAGCGCATATAAAAGGTACATCTTCCATTGATCTTTCCTGAGAACCGATTTGGTATTCTTCCCCATCGATCAACATATCGTAAATATACCATTCCCAGGTATTATCTGAATCGACCACACCAATACTAGTTTTGCCTCTGAACTAATTAGAGCATGGCTAGATGATGGTTTTGAAGCAGATCAAGAAGGTGAGAAGCATGCATGTTTCTTCCGTGGTGTTAGGCACTTAAGCTGCGAACCTCACAAATATTTGGATGAAACCGGAGCTTCATTGACACAAATAGCCTAAGCACAAGCCTATTCCTGCATGATTTGAATATTAGGTTGCTGATGTGGCTTGTGTAATAACCAAGAGTTTGGCTGCTCCTAGCTATAGTCAATTGGTATTGGCTAAAATATTGCCGGTCCTGGAGACCTAATTCTGTCTGCTCGGCATCTATATAAGCAAGCTGCAGGCAACGGTTTGTTTCTAACAGATGTGTGATCCATATAAGCCTTAAAAGAGAATAAGAGAGCTTCACAATGGCAAGGCAAGGTGCAGCTTCAAGCATGTTTGCCACGGCATTACTCCTCCGAATCATTGCTTCCATCCCCCAAAGTGAGTCTCTCTCTAAGCTTAATTCGTACTTGTTTCATGCATGTAAAAAAAGAACGCAAAACATGGATTTAAATCAAAACATCAACCATCATTAACACCTACCGCACTAATAATGGAGGTACATCTATACTTGGTGCTTCCAGGCGTGGATTCCATCGGGGTGTGCTACGGCATGAGCGGCAGTGACCTACCGCCGGCGAGCACCGTCATCAGCATGTACAAATCCAACGGCATCAAGGCAATTCGGATATATGCGCCCGACAAGGCGGCGCTCCAGGCCTTGTCTGGCACCAACATCCGTGTCCTCGTGGGCGCGCCCAACGATGTGCTGTCCAACCTCACCGACGCGAAAGCCGCCGCCGCCTGGGTCCGCGATAACATCGAAGCCTACCCCTCGGTCTCGTTCGGCTACATCGCCGTCGGCAACGAGGTGGCTGGCAAAGCGGCGGACCTTCTTGCTCCAGCCATGGAGAATGTCCATTCTGCGCTCGACGCAGCTGGTCTTGGCCACATCAAGGTCACCACGTCGGTGTCGCAGGCCATAGTGGTGTTCAACCAGCCCTCCGGTGGCAATTTCACCAAGGAGGCGCAGGGGTTCATGGGCCCGGTCCTGAAGTTCCTGGCACGTACTGGCGCACCGCTCATGGCCAACATCTACCCGTACTTCACCTACGCCTACAACACGGCCGGCATGGACGTCGACTACGCACTCTTCACAGCTCCAGGAACCGTGGTGAAGGACGGCAAGTACAATTACCAGAACCTCTTTGATGCAACCGTCGACGCCTTCTATGAGGCGATGGCGAAGCTCGGTGTGTCCGATGTACCTGTCCTGGTGTCGGAGACCGGGTGGCCCTCCGGTGGTGGCAAGGCGGCGACACCGGAGAACGCAAAAATCTACAACCAAAACCTGATCGAGCACATAAGAAAGGGCACGCCACGGCACCCGGAGCCAATCAAGACGTATGTCTTCTCCATGTTCAATGAGAACCAGAAGGACAAGGGCGTGGAGCAGAATTGGGGTCTCTTCTACCCAAACATGAAGCCCGTCTACGCAATCAGCTTAAGCACGTCTGCTGCTCCTGCTCCTGCTCCATCTCCTGATTCTGTGGAAGAGTGATTGTCTTGTGGAAGAGTGATTATGTTTGATAAAAGTGTAACTGAATAATGACATGTAATTGTTACACCCGGTTTCTGGACAAAACCGAATGCATATCTCACACATATGTTGACTTCATAAGTGAATACATCAAAGACAGTGTTCAAAAATATAAATAAAAATAGAAGATAACTTATTACACTCGGAAAGATAAACACGAAGGTCTTTAATCGTTCACCGATAAGTTAACACACACACAGCGAAGCTTCTCCACAGGCTTGACTGGTGAACGCCCGCCTAGAACTCCTTGAAGTCGTCGAAGAACTCCGCGTCGTCACAAGGTTTTGAGCAGCGTTTGGGCAAGGGTGAGTACACTTATGGTTGGTACTCAGCAAGTGGGGGAAACATGCAAGGCTCACAAGGAGAGGCTCAAAGGCTTTAAGCAGTTAGCATTTTAGTTGGTCAAATTTTATTAACAACACCTATTTACTAGATGTAAGTTTATACCAACCGAATTAAGCATAAAACATTAACAAAAACCCAGAGATAAAGGGACCACGATTTATTCTCATCTTCAATTCAATTATCATGTGAGGATCCAGGTCGCTCTTAACCGTGAGAACGGCTGATATATCAGTTTTACACTCTTTAGAGGTTGCACATCTTTACCCACAAGTCGTGTAAAAGTTCAAAAAAACTTTAAACCAACCATGCCGTGCGGGCCAGGCACAATACCACACTTCCGAGGTGGGATTGCATAGGGACACTAGAGGCCTTTACAAAGATTCCCTAGTAAGAAGTAATCCGCTAAGGTTTCCGGATCAGTAGCAGGATATAACAACCCCCTAATGGTACAATGTCTTAGCGAAGCCCACTCCCCAAGAGAGCGGGTGCTATATCCCATATACCGCCGCCCCTCTTGCCCTTTCGGTAAGACCGCTTCAAACTGGAGTTTCTAATTAATTAGCTAAAACCAGAGCCATGATAGTTCTTGTGGTTGCATTGTTTTCCTGGGTGGTTCTCCATGTTCTGATTAAATCAAGTGCTCTTGTATTAACACTGATATAGCATAAATAAAGGTCATGATTAATATTCTCAAAATTATTATTACCATCCCAAAATTAAGCAACTAAGCAATTCTACCCAACATAAGGATCATGATTAAAAACTAGGTAAGTCCTTAATAGGCATTCCTATCAAATTATGCACATACAGAAAATTAATAAAGTGGTTAATCATGATATTAGTGGGACGAAAAAGAATATGCAGGGGGAGATAACCACTTGCCTTCCTCGGCAAACTGTTGGTACTCGACTTCAAATGGCTGCTGCTCCTGACCTTGACCTTCCTCGAACGGCACTTCGTCTGCACGATCACACAAGCAAAACAACCAATAAATAAAACAGTACACCAAACATGACAAAAGACTAAAAACAAACTCCTAAAACTAACGTTCATGCAGAGACGGTCGCGTGAGCGTAAGAATTGTTGAAATCGGAGTTAAAATGATGAAGATATGGAGTAAACAAGTTTCAGGGGCTAAAACGAAATTAACTATAGCTTTCAGGGGTTAGCAAGGGAATTTTCTTGAGACTCAAGGAATAGTGCTTACGAATACAGAAAAGTACAGGGTTAGATATGTAAAAGTATATGGCTTGGGTTAGAATGAAAGAATACAAGTTTTGCAAGGGGGTTTTCTATAGATTGCGAGGCACATGAATTAAAAGAAGGAATAACGGAGAGTTCAAGGGCTTGAAAACAAAACAGCCTTATCCCTTTCATCTTCTACCTCGCGTAGGGGCACGATAGGAGCGGCGCACAGCTGGCCTCGCTGGCGCTTGGCGCGGCGGGGAGAGGGACCAGCGCAGGTGAGGGAGAAGAGAGAGGTGCGGGGAGGGAATGCTCACCGGTGGCAGCGGGGAGGAAGATAGAGGCTCGGGCCGGCAAACAGGAACCGGCGCCACGAAGCTCTTGGGCGGCGACGGCAAGAAGGCACGAGAGAGTGGCGGGTGAGCAGCGAAAACAGAGGGGGAGAAAGTTTGAGCCCGCAGATTGGATTGGAGGGGAGAAAAGGATTTATATTTTTTCTGAAATTTTTTTCAAATAACACTTCAAACAAAACAAAACGAAAGATAAAAAACTTATCAAACACGTGTCGCCTCTAAAATTAAATTCAAATGCTCTTCCACTTATTAAAGACTGTAATTTAATTAAAGTAATTTATTTAGTTCTTAGAAAAGGAAGACTAAACACACTTGTTGCTTACATTATTTTCATGATGGAATTTTGGGTGTTACAGTAATTAGGTTATCTTCAAGGATATGTTTAGGGATGAAGATTTAAATGCATAAAATCACCTTCGGTACTGTGGCATGTCCTTTCCTCACAATATCAAAAAGCGATGGATAACCTTCTTTAATGGGCACTTTATTAAGCCATATGCTCTCTCGATGAGGTTACAGAGAGTTCCATTGCCCATCTTACTATTACTAATTTTAGTAATTGGAGGCTCCTTTTGAAGCCTCCAAGTGAAATCACCTAGGATCCTTGGTGAACACTCTAGAAAAAGAATAGAGAATTTCTAGAAATTCTTACAAAAAATCAAAACATCTAGCCATCAATCGGTATACTTAAATCATCATAGCCATTGGATCTATTTTTATTTTCTAAAAAATTACCCACCTATGCCATTATGAAAATAGCCTAAAGTAATCCCCAAAATCTATATCTAAATTACCAACCTCTACCATTATATAAAATAAACTAAAGTAACTCCCTAATCTTTATAAAAATTATCCACTTATGTCATTATAAATAATATTAAAGGAACTCCTAAATTTGTAACTAGATTGCGCACCACTTGGTAGAAATTCTAAAAAAGCAGAGCATCTAGCCCTTAATCCTCCTCTTGATTAGCTTCCCACCTCAAGTACAGATCCGCACCCACGCGGTACTTCCTTGCATATCCATACAGACTCACGTCTCCTTCCCCTCTCTTCGGTCGATCTATTCAGTCCCTACGTAATCTAAACAAGCACGTCATCTGAATTTAACCAACAAGCTAGGCAACAAACCATCCAAACAAATGTGAGGATGCATCTTCCACTTTCACTATGTCCACTCGGCCGCCGCCAAGGACGTACACGAAGACGAAGAACCAACTCGATCTGTTGTTGGCTGCCCAGCAAAGGTAAGCATGATGACCTTGCTAGCTAACCTCTTTGCTTCAAAAGGATTTTTGTGATTAACAGATTCAGTTGTCATGACGTCCACTCCGCGGTCAAGGACCAACACCACGACGAAGAGCCATCTTGCATTGATGTGCTGCAAGCTGCCCAGCTAATTAACATAGGTATACGCATGCTAATTTCTACGCAGGACCATCTTGCTTCAAAATGAATTCTGTAATTCGGCCATTGATTTAGTCTAAATTAATACAGATTGCAGTGTTTGATGTATTTGATCATCGTAAGCCCACATGCCAAGAGAGTTTTACACTGATGAAGAAGAAAAAGTAAGCACATTGCAGTTCCATATATTTATTCACGATTCAGGTCCTATTTCGCAATGGCTCCAACTCCGGGTGGAGTTGCTCCACCGGGAGTGAAAATTGCAATTCCAATTCAGGCCCCACGTTGTTGAAACACTCACATAAGGGTATTGCTTCCCGGTCACCAAGTCTCTCCCAAGGTACTCCTTGACTTACCACAAAGGCTTGGTCACTAAGGTCCTATTTCGCATGACTTCAACTCTGGATGGAGCTGCTCCACTCTAGAACTCCAGGTGACTCCAGAATTAAAATGGGATATTTGGCTAGATGGGTGCTCTCAGCTCAAAAAAAACCGATTTCAGTGTAGATTGCCATTGTTGCCCCCCAATTCAGGGCCCACTTGTCATCCTCTCTATCTCATCTTCTTCTTCCCCTGGATAGTTTTTGTATTACCAACTACCAAGAAAGCTATCCACAAGCAATTGTAAGTGCAGTTCGTTGTTCCGTCACGAGTAGTAAACGATTGCGCCAAAACACGAGCACAAAGATTCTTGCTCCACGATTACCCGCACGAGCAGCTGCGGGGTTCCTACCACTCCCTAGGCACCTCGACGTCCGCGGCGCTCATAGCCGCCCTCGCCGCGCTCCTCTGCTTCGCCACAACGTTCCCGCATGCCGCGGCCTCCTTCTTGCCGCTGCTAGCGTACACCTCCCTTTGCCTCGTGGTGGTGGGGCACTTCGTCGCCGAGGAGCGTGGCGCCGCGGGTGGGCACGGCAGCACCGTGGAGGTCGTCGTGGTCATGGACGGCCGGGAGGGGATGCCGACGCCGTGTCAGGGCCCTCGGGAGAGGCAGCAAGACTGCGGTGGATGGCGGGACGGTGATGGGCGGCGGGGTAGGACGATGACGGGGGCGGCCGTCGGTGGGGCTTGGGCGGCCAGCGAGCCTCGGTGACGATGGGCGGCGGTGCTGGGCTACAACGGGCAGCGGGGCTAGGCAGTGATAGGGGCGGCTGGCAGGGCTTGGCGACAACGGGCGGCGGTGCTGGGCAGCGACGGGGGCAGCTGGCGGCGGAGCTTGGGCGGCCGGCGGGGCTCGGCGACAACGGGTAGCGAGACTAGGTGGCAGGAACATGCGGGTGGGGAAATGAGGCGCGGGTGGGGGCTCGGGAGGAACAGAATGAAATATTTTTTGTGTAACCAGTGGCATTAGTGGGTAATTACCCACCAACTCCACGAGGAGGTTCAAAAGATGTTGTTTTGGAGCAGCAAAAGAGGTGCTCCAAAACTCCAGTTCCATTTGTACTATAGCTCCATGGAGTTGGCTGCTCCATGAAGTTTTGGAGTTGGGGTGTTTGGCTGGATTTCTTGGTGGAGTTGCTGGAGTTCTGGAGTGGAGCCATACCAAACAGGGCCTAAGGCACACGCCAAGTTCCTCGGTCACCTTGATGTCGTTTCCACTAAGGAGCTTCTTCATGAAGGAAGGGGGTCTCCACGTCCCCCGCACAAAGTCATCAACGCCGCTCCACACCAAGCTCGAGGGTCGAAGACTTACCGACGAGCCACCAAGGCTCCAAGGCACCGGCACACCTTTTGTACAGCAGTGGTTCACTCTAGAATCTGATCACAAGGTTGGCACACCTTACATTCACTCCTCTATAAGCCTATCCTAGCACTAATCACTCTCTTAAGCTTGTGCTAAGCCTTTGATGAATCACTTAAGCACTTTTGGTGGCTTGGATGTGTTCTTGATGAGTCTTGGTCTTCAATGCATCCCTAGACACTCCAGCAACTCCAAATGGGTAAGTGGTGGGGGTATAAATAGCCCCAAAGGCTGAAAGAGCCGTTACTCCAACGACTAGTGAAAAAGTATACCATCGGATATTCCGATGGTCTATTTTTGGCCTGCATCGGAACATTCGGTGCAACTAGCTGTTGGACTCCCCGCGCCCAAATTCAACAGAAATTCATCCGACGCTTTATCCGATGCCCCATCGGATCATCTGGTGCTACTATTTACGTCACATAGCCATTGAGTCCCCTGACATCATTGCTCCGATGCTGCCTATGATGGTTCCATCGGATCATCTGGTGTTGAAGGATTTCTGGCCAAAACCTTTTGTAAAGGATCAAAAAAAGTATGCTTTGTCCGATGCTGCTTTTGTGCATACCATCGGATCATCCGGTGCTATTGGGTTTTCTCTGTCTTCCAAGCCTGTCCGTCAGAATTCGTCTGATGCTACTAAAAAGGTGACCATCATTTGGATGGTCCAGAATTATTCTCTCTGGAGTTTTTCTATCATTTGGATGCTTCAATATCATAGAATAATCCTAGATATCATAGCTTGGTCACTTGAATACCATAACTTGGATACTCGAATATTGGATGTCAAGAATACCATCGTTTGGACCTTGGCATGATTTAGTTTGTATTCTTAGGACCTAGAAAACCTACAAGGTACATGCTAGACAAAACATTAGTCCCAATGACTATGTTGTCACTCAATCACCAAAATCACAAACTATAGCTTAACGAGGCCATGTTCGCTACAATGCCCATTTGAACTTCCTGTGCGCCGAAATCAGTGACGTGTGAGGCAGCATCTCGGGGGAGAGCTGAAACGTCTCCTGCTGCTTTGCGCCAGCTGCATCAGCGCATTTTGTTCAAGAACCATGATTCAGAGTGACCGAGTATAGTACAAAGTCATCTTGCAAGTGAACATTTACCGTTTCAAGATCAATTATATTTGTTTCTGATTCTTGATTTTTTTCCACTTTTACTGATTGCTCTACACTACATTTTTCTTTTCACTCTTTGTGAGATGAGAATATACCTGTTCTTACAATTTTGCTGATCTGGACACGAGTACTAGAAACACAATACCAAATTAAGTGCTGACAAGTTTGCGAAAGCTGAGACAACTCAGCTCAGTTAAGTTGGGCACCTTGGGCGTCGATGACGCCGTCTCTTAACGAGTAAATCAACTGAGAAATCCTGAACGCTAGTACGATGAATGCGTCCAGCGGTAACCAAAAACAGGCGGCCTGCTTTATGCCGGACCTTTTGGCCAACTCGAACGCCCACCCCATGCCCAAGTAGGCGATAATAAGCTACTGCACGCGCCTGACACTCATTTTATTTGGGCACACCTGAGTATGGCTGACAGGATGAGCATCGACTGTGAAGGGGAACTGCTACCCCACCACAACCTGTGGATTACATTCCCCTGATACCGCTCATTCCTAAGCTAATGTCTGCATGTGCACATGTCAGGTGAAGGTTAAAATACGCGATAGAGAACAAGGAGGTGAAGGAGAAGGCGTTGCAAGAGCTGGGATGTCTCAAGTGAGCCCGCGATGAAACTAGTAATAGTAGTAGTTATAGGAAAGAAGTGACCATGTTTTTTTACTATTATTACACATGTTTTTAAGATCAAAGTGATATAGCTGACGTAAATAAAGCATAACTACATGTACACTAGTTAAAGCAGGGCTCCTTTCTTTTAAACGACAAAGCAGAGCACATGCCGATGTTAATTATTGGGAGTCGCGGTATTGGAGGTCACTAAAAATTTAACAATCTTCGGCCAAAGGTTGCAATATAAAAAGTCTACATCAGAAACACCAGAGAATAACGTGCACACAGTTAACATGTATCGGGGCTCAATCATGTATACTGCAACATTATTGACTAGGGCGTCTAATGTCTACCCCGATGGTTCTTATTCATAAAAGATGTGCACCCGTGTGCATGACATTCACCTTAAACATTGGTAAGTGCTTGGTAGCGAGAAGAACACAAGCGATCACAAAGATGAGCTGAAGATTGACAGTATTGTTGAACAAGACTGGATATGTGGCCTTTGTTCTCTGATGTCAAAGTGAGCCTTAGTGACACATGACACACTTCAGTCGTACTATTTGGAGTCAGATTAGAACATCTTGCAATTAATTTCAAGAGATGGTGCTTCACGACCATACTTTTCCGTGAGAGATAGAAAGGGACAGGGGGTAAAATGTCAAGTCCCACTACGACCAATGGAACGGAACATTCTGGATGCGGGAAACCATCAGAGAAAAGGGTAGGGCTTCTAGGAGTATTTCCTGTCGATTTTTGCAGGCCGATAGGAAAACTTCTTTTTCCCGTTGCTCATCAAGTCGATAGGAACCTCGTGTTTTGTGGTAGTGGTTTCCTCTCCTTCGTCTTGGTGCACTGCCTGACCAATCTTAATGAGCCTCCATGGCTCTACTTTTTCATAGCAATGCAGGCAATTGAAGTTACCGTGTACGGTTACTGCCATAGGATGAGACGCAAAAGAATTTTAGTTACAGCACATGCAATTCATGTTGATTTTGATGTTATACGCTTCCTCACAACAATACAATGATATTCCTTGGCTGCTTGGCAGAACTGGCAGAACGGGTGTGCCACAAGCTGGCCATAGGGTTATAGGAAGCAGTTCCTCCGATTGGGCCACATTCTCAAGTTTTTGCGCAAAATTCAATCTCACTACAAGATTCAAAACAATTGCTAAACGGTATTTTAGAGTGGACAAGGGGATTGACTCATTAGTATTTTCCTCCTCTTAATGGGCGACTTTGTTTAAGTGTAATTAGACTAATTGCCGTGAGTAGAAATGAATTCCACACCAACATCACCGATCAGGAAAATCAGACCAGTGCACAAATGAACAAGCAAGGTTCCGTCGGCCACCTAATGCCATCTTTCAGCAAATATCGTACATCTTGTATTAGTAGAGGCAATGCAAGGCGAGCAGCGGCCACGGTGAAGAAACGTCAGACTCTGAACCAATGTTGAATATGTTCTCCCAATGCCACTCATTCCGAAGCGACACAGCATGGATTGTCTGAGTGCTTGGCGGCTAACAATAGGTAAAAGAACTTCCTCACAAAGAAACGTAAATGAGCTGATGAGGTAGAGGAGGAGCAGACAAGATATTTCAAGAACTGCAGTGCAGGAAGTTAGTTGAAGATTGTACCTGGTGGAAACACAAGGTTAGTTTTATCGATTTGTGATACAAATCAGCAAGACTCTACTATGACTACAAGTCCGCATTGATTGGACATTGACGGTTTTCATGGCCTCAGTGGGCAGATGTAAAATTCAATTATGAACCGTGAACGTCTGCATCACCTTGCAGCGTAGGTTGGTAGTTTCACTAACTCCCTGCCGAACAGATAAAGGCACCCTCCTGTATAGTTCTCTGTTTTCTTGGATCTAAAATATGGTATTGGCTTCACAATGATTACACAGTAGTGCTTGTCTTTCCAAAGACACAAGCATGGGATCTCTCGAGATGAACTGGATCAACAAAATGCACCCTTTGAAGAGAGGCCCGTATGAGCTGAATGCACAGCACTGCTACATAGTTTTCTCTAGGTGGGGGTCACTAGATTCTCGTGTTCCAATCTTGGTGGTAGAGCAAGTCGGTCCAACTAAAACTGAGCACAAATTGTGGTTATGGTTAATCTAGTCACTGGTAGAGAATTGGCCTTTAGTCCCGGTTGGTAGGGTGCATATCTCTCGGATATCCATCCGGGATAAACCAACCGGGACAAAAGGGGGGGTCTTTAGTCCCGGGTCTTTTAACCGGGAGTAAAGGACCCCCTTTAGTCCCGGTTGGTGTCACCAACCGGGACTAAAGGGCCTGCCACGCCAGGCGCGGGACAGGCCCTTTAGTCCCGGTTCGTGACACCAACCGGGACTAAAGGGGGTCCCTTTAGTCCCGGTTGGATTTCCCAACCGGGACTAAAGGGGTCCCCTTTAGTCCCGGCTCGATTCCAACCGGGACTAAATGGCGCTTGCATGGCACTGCCGTGACGCCTGAATTTTTCATGCATGCATCACGTATACGTATAGTAGTACCGCGGCCCTTTTAATTTGTTAACCTTGTAGTTGAGATTTTTTTAGAACGAAATCAACTAGTATTTAAACGAATGGGATTTGTAATTATACAATTACTATATATATACACAATCCTTATACACAATTCATATACACAATTCAACTAGCTTAGTACAAATCGATCATAATTAGCGCGTATTATATATACAAATAAATTAAAGTATCTTCCTACGATCTTCCCGTCGTGGTGTTGCTGATCGGAGTGTCTAATTGTCGTCCATCGTAATAAAATTCTCCTCTTGGATCTACCACCTCGTCCATTATGAATCCAATGAGACCTTCACATATTGCCGCTACTCTTTCTTCCTTCAAGAGTCCTTGTTGAATATTTAACATCTATAATTTGGAAATTTGTGAATGTTACATGAACAAATACATATAAGGAGCTAGAAAATAATTAACTAGTAATATATTTATTTTACGTACTTTAAAGTTGTGCGGCGTCATCTTCGGTCCCTTGGGTCCCAAAAAACTGCGCATGTGCTCACAGATGTAGTAGCCACATAGATTATTCCCGGGTTCCTGTCTTAAGCACTTCAGTGCGGAAAAAAATAAGTTATGAAATATTCGTGTTATACAATGTAATAAATGTGCAGACTTCATACGTACCGGGATGTCTGTGTTCCATGTAAGATTTTCTTTGAATGGACCTTTGTGTGTCCTTATGAATTGTTTCCATGCGCTGCGGATTAGAATAATGAATGACATAGTGTAACAGGGATAAAATTTAGGAAATAAATTTTTGCATAGAGATAAAGGTCCAGAATTATTACAAGCCTAGCATGTCTTGCAATTCTTGGTAGTCCACCGGATCTTTCCTTAACGAATCAAAGACAGTGACGTGGCTTCTTTCAGGCTCAATTATAATAAGGATCCAGTGGAAGCTGCGTGCGTAAAATGTTCATGCATATTAGAGCTAACTAACATGTAGAGATAAGGAAAAAGACATCGAAAGTAGACGGTATACACACACTTACTTGAAGTTGTATGGAAGTAGTATGAAATCCTTGAATGTTTGTTTGTGTAGGAAATTGTATATTTCCGCAAAGGTTTTTTCCGGCGCTAATTGTATCTGTTGTTGGTTAACTACAGATGGATCCATGAAGCCTACATGTAGGTACGCCTCTCGGCGGCATGTCTGAATTAGCATCCTACATGAAATGGAAGATGAAGTTAGTACGGTGACGCACGCCAAAATTTACATGTAGAGATAATAAACGGACACTTACAGAATCCAAGCGCTGATCAGAGAGACGTCCAGGGCATCATGATGGTACACTTCGTATATATCCTTGAAGTCTAGCCACAGCACTTTCTCCCCTTCACCGTGAAAATTTATCGGTTTTACCTTCATGCCGATCATCTCCCTCGAGTTGGCGGATGCCATCATGTACCATTGATGGAATTCGTACATCTTTGTTGATAGCTTCCGTACCATTGAAGGCTTTACTAGAGGTTTTCCTAGCTCATAAGTCCACTTCGGCTCAGGGGGCGGTGCAGTTGGCGTCTCGACTTGCCTATGCATTCATCAAGTCCCAGACCTGTTTCTTCCATGAACTTCAATATATTTGCTTGTTGATCCAAGGGCATTGCTTTTACCCGTTGAGCATCTTTTTTTGATAAATGGCTGAGGTCGGGGACTGGACCGCTGGAGGATGATTTTCCTTTCCTTTTATCCTTTTCATCAGCCTTTACTAGAGCCCGTTCATAGTTTGACAAGAGTGGTATCCTTTTCTTGGCTCCTTCCTCCATCCTGATAAAAAAGTTTAAATCTCGCCGACTTACTGGCGGTGGCTCCATCTCCCTTGCCTTTTTTAATTCGGCTTGTTTCTTGAACCACTCACTGGCCTCTCGTTGGATTTCTGCCCACTGTTCTTCATGAGACATTGCCTCAAAGCGTTCCTTGCGAGCCACTTCAGGGTTGACCTTTGTTTTCTTCTTTCTCTGTCTTTGCTTGGGAGGCGGTGCTCGTGACTTCTTGAGTGGTGCTGCAGGTTCCTTCGAGGGGGCCGCTCTTGGTGCCGGCGACGGTGATCGGGGAGGGGTGTTGTTATTGTCGTCGTCGCTCCCAGCACCAGGATGTGGTGGAGATGGAGACCTTGATATAGATGGAAGAGACGGTCCTGGAGCAGGAGATGCCGGTCTCGAGGTATGAGGAGAAGGTCGCTGCTGGGGATCTACGGGGAGCGGTCTTGAGGTCTGAGGAGATGGCTCCGTGCGGGGAATAATGATGTAGCGTTTCTTCCATAGAATGATCCCATGAAGCGCATCTGCCAATGTCTTTTCCCCGTCGCCTCCCGGGAAGTCGAGCTCTAGACCTTCATACTGGGGATCAACTATTTGCTCGACGCAGACGCTGGCGTAGCCTGTTGGAATGTCCATGCCATGACTGCTCTGCCCTACCAGGGTTGGTAACGCACTCCCGTACGCTACCTGTACATATAGCAGAAGTAAACAAGTTGAACTCCGATCTCGAGGCCTGGATCAATTGACAAGATTGCATAAATATTATGTATAAGTATACCTTAATAGTGAGGTTGTCGACCGGTGCATGCAGCTCACATGAGGTCCGTTGCGTGATGGCATCCATGGGGAACCGTTGCTCCTCCACGGGTAACCTGGGCGTCTGCGCATCGGGGACCCCTGTAGAAGCACAACTGCTCCCGAGGCGTTGAGAAGGGCTGGCGGTGTGAGGATTCGGCATTGCTCCAGATTGCGCCAACTCCGCAACTGCGTCGGCCACCCACCGATTGATTTCATCCATCATTCTTTGTTCTAGCATCTGCCGCCAGCTCTCCTCCATCTGTTCCTTTCTTCGCTTCCGGCTTCTGTAAGAGGCGCTGTCGCCTCGGAAAGCGAACTTCCACGGAACCACCCCAAACCCCCGGCAACGTCCTGGGTGCTCTGGATTACCGAGGGCCAATGTGAGCTCATCATTTTCTCGGTCCACCCTCAACCTCCCAGCCTTGGAATCTTCAATGTTCTTCATGAGATGTTCGGCCTTCTCACGTATTGTGTCATTGAAAATCAGTGTCCCATCCTCTTGGCTTAGGGAGCCTCCATGAGTGTAGTACCAGTTCTTTGATCGTTCGAGCCATTCAATAGTTGCAGGTATGATTCCCTGTTCGATCAGATCTTGTTCCATCTTCCTCCACTTGGGAATTGCTGAGCCATACCCACCTCGCCCCAAATGATGGTGGTAGCCCTTCTGACTAGCATTTGCTGTGTTGGTCGTGATCTTTTTCACACCTTCTTCACTCCTCTTGTATTCAACAAATGCATCCCAGTGGTCCCTCAACTTTGGCCACGCATTGAAGTCTGGAGTTTTGCCCTTCTTGATGTAGTGGGTGTCCAGCATCTTCTTGAATGTCTGGAATTGAGTAGCCATCTTCTTAAGCATCCACGCTTTGACATCCTTCTCGCTATATCCTTCGGGGAATGTGAAATGTCTCTTCACGTCTTCCCACAGCATATTCTTTTCTGTCTCTGGAAGGGCGTACGGATTATCGCTTCTGCCCTTCCATTCTCTGATGCTGATAGGCACGTTGTCCCGGACGATTGCCCCGATTTGACTCACGTACTTCTTTGCTACTTTCTTGGGAGCAACCGGCCTGCCCTCTTCTGTAACTTCGGTGATGACAAGCCTCCCTTCCATCACCTTTGTACGACCTCGGGTCTTCTGCCCTTGTGTCGATCCGGAGGGCTAACAGTTCAAGATTCGTTAATTAGTACGTAGTAGTAGCGGTGGCGTGAAACAATACAAGAATGGTTGTATATACCTCGCCGGAACCTTCCGCCACGGCAAGTTGTTGCTGCGGCTGTTGCTCTTCATTCCCATCGGCGGACATGTTGAGGAACATGTCCGCCTGGGTGCCCTCTTCATCCGTGTATGATAGTGGAACGTTGTCGCCACTACCATCACCAGCGATTATCTGCTCCATGATATACCTTGCGGTCTCATCGTCTGCCATTTCAACTATTGATGGAAACATACATGGAATCATACATGACAGTCATAGAAATCGTCTTAATACAAATTTGTACAAAGTCCTACAAAGTCCGGAATCATACATGTATATAATGAAATCATAAAATAACATGAATCGTACAAAGTTCGGAATATTTATACAAATTTCTATGAATTTTGACGAATTTCTACAAATTTCTATGAATTTCTACGAATTTCTATGAATTTCTACGAATTTCTACGAATTTCTACAAATTTCTACAAATTTCTACGAATTTCTATGAATTTCTACGAATTTCTACGAATTCTGACGAATTTCTACGAATTTCTACGAATTTCTACGAATTTTGACGAATTTCTACGAATTTGTAACAATATCCACGTGCGGTGCCTAGGTTGTGACGGCGGCGATCAGGGCGGCGGAGGCGGGACGGCGGCGATCAGGGCGGCGGAGGCGAGACGGCGGCGGTCAGGGCGGCGGTACGGCGGAGGCGGGGACGGTTCACCGGAACCACGGGCGGTGCCTACTAGGGTGTGATGGGCGGCGGGACGGCGGCGATCACAGCGGCTACTCGGCGGCGATCACGGCGGCTACAAGGCGGCGATCACAGCGGCTACTCGGCGGGACGACGGCGATCACGGCGGCTACTCGGCGATCTCTGTCTAACTTAACAAACTAACTAGAAATCTAAAAATCTAACTTAACAAAATTAGAAATCTAAAAATCTAACTTAACAAAATTACAAATCTATCTAAAAATAAAACTTCATTTTCTAATTAACTTAAAAAGAAAACCCTCCCGGCGCTGCCGGCCGGCGTGGCAGTGGACCTCTCGCGCGCGGGGCGGCGGCGGCCGGGTCGGCGGGACGGCGGCGGCCGGGGCGGCGACGAGGACGAAGACGACGACGGCGGGACGACGGCGGCCGAGGCGAAGACGACGACGACGGCTACAAGGGACGGCGATGAGACAGCGACGAGGGGCGACGAGGGGCGACGAGGATGGAGCCGGCGACGAGGATGTCGAGCCGGTGGCCGGAGGCGACGAGGTGGCCGGGGGCCGGGCGCGTCGACGGACGAGGAGGGGATCGAGGAGGGCCGGCCGGGGGACGACGACGGCGCAATGGGGGACGTCGACGGCGCAATGGGGGACGACGACGGCAGCGGCCAGCGAGGGAGGCGGACGGGCGGCGACGGCGGAGAACGCGCGGGACTTGCGAAATTTTGGCTAAGTGTGTAACTGGCGGGGGGTAGAAGGGAGTACAGTGCCTTTTAACCCCCCCCCTTTTATCCCGGTTCGTAATGGGACCCGGGACAAAAGAGCCTTTTGTCCCGGGTCCCGTCACCAACCGGGATAAAAGGGGGGGCCTTTTATCCCGGTTGGTGACGGGACCCGGGACAAAAGGGTGCGCTCCAAGCCCCACCTGGCGGGGCACCCTTTTGTCTCGGGTCCCGTCACCAACCGGGATAAAAGGCCCCCCCCCCTTTTATCCCGGTTGGTGACGGGACCCGGGACAAAAGGGTGCCCCCGCCAGGTGGGCCTTGGAGCGCACCCTTTTATCCCGGGTCCCGTCACCAACCGGGATAAAAGGGGGGGCCTTTTATCCCGGTTGCAGTTGGCAACCGGGATAAAAGGGTACGTTCGGGCAGGAGACGAAACGTACCCTTTTATCCCGGTTGCCGTTTGCAACCGGGATAAAAGGGGGGCCTTTTGTCCCGGTTGCTGTTAGCACCCGGGACAAAAGGTCTTTTTTCCTATTTTTCTTCTCCCGCCTGTTTTTTGGAAATGGATTTTATTTTACCTTTTCACTGCATTTCAGGATGAAAAACAAAACCTTCACAGATTTTGTACATGCAAAAATATATTTCATTAACGAGTAAATTGACAATAAGTATGAAGTAATCATTAATTCTATACCAACTCATGTAGCCTGTAAAATATTTATTTTACTTCATTGCTGTGATCAAGAAATTATTCAATTAAATTATTTGAATGCGCAGAAAAATCCATGTTAGTATGTGGTTAACAATGTTCATGTATATCTAAAAAATCTTCACCTAACAAATTTAATAACACATGAAATCATACATAGGGTAAATTACAAATTGTATAAATTAATACACAAAGGTCATGTACATTTAACGCATTACAATACAACGTTGTAAAATTTCTTCTTCACGAAAGTTCCTTGATCATGATCGCGGCGTAAGTACGGAGCCTCTTCTTTGGATAGCAGGATGCTTGGATCAACTTCAACGGCGAATGGAGGCATGCCATCAAACTGATCATAATCATCTGATTGGTCTGTTTTATCCTCGACTCCCACGATTTTTCTTTTACCTGGAAGAACTATGTGGCACTTTGGCTCCCATGTTTCTTCTGGATTCCTCTTGGGTTTGCTGCACATGTCCTTCACATAGAACACCTGATGCACATCATTGGCAAGTACGAATGGGTCATCACTGTATCCAGTCTTGCTCAGATCTACTATTGTCATTCCGTACTGATCTTTGGTGACGGCAGTTAGCTTCACCCAATTGCAAAGAAATAGAGGGATGTACAGCGGTCCGTATTCGAGTTCCCATATCTCCTGTATGAAACCATAATACGACTCCTTGCTATTATTTCTGTCCATGGCATCTATGCGGACACCACTATTCTGGTTCGTGCTTTTCTGGTCCTGGGCTCTCGTGTAAAATGTGTAACCATTTATCTCATAGCCTTGGAATTTGACGATTGTGGTAGCAGGTCCCCTGGCTAACCAGGCAAGCTGTGGGTGAATCTCAGAGTTACCCATAAGTTGTTGGTGCATCCAGGAGGGAAAAGTTTCCATGTGATGACGGGTAAGCCAAGCATCGGATTTGGTCGGGTTTTTGAAAGCTACCATCTGCCTGTGCTGCTCGATATACGGAGACACAAAGGATGACTGTTGTAGAACAGTGTAGTGTGCCTTGTCGAACAAATTAGTATCATTGCTCAAACTTGATTTCCTTCCAAGGGTGCCCATTCCTCGGAGCCTCCCCTCGTGGCGTGAAGTTGGAACCCCAATTGAGTCAATTGAATCAATAAAATCAACACAAAACTCGATCACCTCCTCTGTTCCATATCCCTTGGCGATGCTTCCTTCTGGACGGGCACGATTAAGAACATAGTTTTTTAGGACTGCCATGAACCTCTCGAAAGGCCACATATTGTGCAGGTATACAGGTCCGAGAATACCAATCTCTTTTACTAGGTGAACCAGTAAGTGCGTCATAATATTGAAGAAGGATGGTGGAAATAACAACTCAAAACTGACAAGACATTGCACCACATCGTTCTGTAGCTTTGATAGCTTGGATGGATCGATTGCCTTCTGCGAAATCGCATTGAGAAACACGCATAGCTTTACGAGCGGCAACCGAACATTTTCTGGTAGAACACCCTTCAGTGCAACCGGAAGCAACTGGGTCATCAACATGTGGCAGTCATGAGCCTTGAGATTTGTAAACTTCTTTTGTTTCATATTTATTATTCCCTTTATATTCGAGGAGTACCCAGACGGGACCTTAATACTATTCAAGCATTCAAACATGCTATCCTTCTCTTCCTTGCTGAGAGTGTAACTGGCAGGACGTAAGTAGTGCTGTCCATTATCTCTGTTTTCCGGATGTAGGTCATCTCGTTACCCCATGGCTTTCAGGTCCTGTTGTGCTTCCAAAGTATCTTTTGAGGTTCCATAAACACCCATGAAGCCTAGCACGTTAATGCAAAGATTCTTCATCAGGTGCATCACGTCTATTGCGTTGCGAACCTCTAGGATTTCCCAATCAGGTAGCTCCCAAAATATTGAATTTTTTCTTCCACATGGGTGCATGTCCGTTATCGTCGTTCGGAACAGGTTGGCTACCAAGTCCCTTTCCAAAGACTACATTTACATCCTCCATCATCTCGAACACACGCTTTCCATTACGGTGTGCAGGTTTTTTACGATGGTCTGGCGCCCCTTTGAAATGCATCCCACTCTTTCTCAGCTGGTGGTGAGCACGGAGAAATCGACGATGACCCATATAGACGACCTTCTTACAGTGCTTCAAGTACATGCTGTCTGTGTCGTCTAAACAGTGGGTGCATGCCCGATATCCCTTATTTGTCTGTCCTGAAAGGTTACTCAATGCAGGCCAATCGTTGATGGTTACGAACAACAGTGCTCGTAGATTAAAGATCTCTTGTCTATCCTCATCCCACACACGTACACCTTCTTCCTTCCAGAGCTGTAAAAGGTCATCAACCAACGGCCTTAGGTACACGTCAATGTCGTTGCCGGGTTGTTTTGGGCCTTGGATAAGCGCCGGCATCATAATGAACTTCCGCTTCATGCACAGCCAAGGAGGAAGGTTGAACATACAAAGGGTCACAGGCCAAGTACTATGGCCACTACTCAACTCACCGAATGGATTGAATCCATCAGTGCTTAAACCAAACCTTATGTTCCTTGCTTCACTTTCAAAGTCTGGGAATGTTCTATCAATTGATCTCCACTGTGCCCCATCTGCGGGGTGTCTCAGCATCTCATCTTCCTTACGGTCTTCTTTGTGCCATCGCATCAACTTAGCATTCGCCTTGTTCCTGAACAAGCGCTTCAAGCGTGGTATTATAGGGAAATACCACATCACCTTCGCGGGAACTCTCTTCTTGGGAGACTGCCCCTCAACATCACCAGGATCATCTTGCCTGATCTTATACCGCAGGGCTTCGCAGACGGGACAAGCATCCAATTTCTCGTATTCATCACCACGATAGAGGATACAGTCATTAGGGCATGCGTGTATCTTCTGAACATCCAATCCGAGAGGGCAAATAATCTATTTAGCTTCATATGTTGTGGACGGTAATTCATTATTCTCGGGGAGAATCTTCTTGACAATGTTCAACATCCCCTGAAATGCCTTATTGGACACACCATTTTTTGCCTTCCATTGCACAAATTCTAGTGTCGTACCTAGTTTTTTATGACCCTGCTGGCAACCTAGGTACAATAATTTTTGGTGATCATCTATCATGCGCTACAACTTTGCTGTTTCCTTCTCAGTTTCGCAATCTTTGTATGCATCTCGTATCACCTGACCAAGGTCATCAGCAGGGCCATTTTCTGCAAACTCATCTTCATCAGCCTCGCCCATTGTAGTACCTGCAAAAGCTTGGCCTGCAACCCAGTCCGGAATGGTGTCATCTTCCTCCTCCTCCTCGCCATCTTCCATTACAACCCCTAGTTCACCGTGCTTGGTCCAAACCAAATAGTTAGGCATGAAACCGTATTTAAACAAGTGGCTGTGAATAGTCCCCCAGGAATCCTTTGAATACTCCTTCCTGTTATTGCATTGGAAGCATGGACAATATACGAACCCATTCTCTGGCTTGTTCGCTTTTGCCACTTCGAGAAAATAATGCAAGCCATCAATAAACGCCTTGCTCCGCCTGTCTGCATTATACATCCATTGCCGGTCCATCTGCATCGTATTACGCATGAAAATGGATTACACTTGACAATGGATTACGCGTGAAAATCGATTAAAGATCCAAACAACATGGTACAATACAACAACATGAAGATCCAAATACACATATTTAAATTAAAGTCCCAAACAACATGATACAATACAACAAGTCATCCACTGGTTATTATCAAGGAGAACTTTAAGCATCCTTGGACGGTGAAGACGAAGGTTCCGTTGACCCAACCTCATCCTTAGGTTTATTTGTGCCGCCTGAAACGGTAGTACTAAGTGGACGTGAAACACCCGGGACTGAGGGTGGAGCATAACGACCACCAAAAGGAGGTTCCTGACTCGCAGCAACAGCTTCTTCATGACGTTGCTGCAAATAACGAAGCATTGCTTTTTCCAGCGCGCTCTTTTTCTTCGACTTATGCTGAGGGCCAACTATGATTGGAACCTTGCCATAATAGGAACCACGATCGCCCCCACCATCGCCACTTCCTCCAGTAGCAGAAGCCATCTATGTACAAAAATTATTATCTTAACACTGCATAAGTTGTTGAACTTGAAGACCGTGATCATCTCGCGAGGATGTCCTCAACTGGGCGGCACCACACTTCGTCATGAAAGATGTTAGATGCTACGGAAAAGGGGACACGGTCACAATGTCCGTATCCACTCTTTCTCGTAGAATCGAACCTCCTTTATGACATACGTTGCTGCTCGGTGGAGAACATCCTCGCAGAAATGAACACGGTATGCAAGTTCAACAAGTGTGGATTTGAAAAACCATATTGAATTTGATAAGATAAACCGTCTAGACAAGGTAGCATCATTTTTAAACCACTGCAATAATGCATACTATATATGACACATCAATCTCCCTCACATTCTAGCTCAAAATACCTCTCCATTTTTCTACTTCATCATCACATTCTAGCAAATAATCTTTCCATCTCCAAAGCATAAATCAAAGCATAACACGAGAATGAAGTAGCAAACATTTGCAACACTTGTGTTGGCCGAGTGAAATTCCCACGAAAATGAGGGAAAAAACTTCGGGCAGCACCTCCCTTGCTTGCTTCGGCACCACCGGAGAGTAGGTGAAGCTCAGCTCTCTCTGTCAATGTGCTGGACTGGCTCGGGCTGGAGGAGAAAGAAAGTCCTCTGTCTTGGACGTATATAATGGGGATGAGTTTTTATCCCGGTTAAAAACTCCAACCGAGACAAAAAGGAACACCTTTTGTCCCAGTTGAATAGTTAGTCCCGGTTGGTGCCTCCAACCGGTATAAAAGGGACACCCTTTTATCCCGGTTGGAGGCACCAACCGGGACTAAACTTTTTATCCCGGTTGGTGCCTCCAACCGGGATAAAAGGGTGTCCCTTTTATCCCGGTTAGATCCTCCAACCGGGATAAAAGGGTGCCGCCGCCGACAGCCCCCACTAGCCGTTGCAACCGGAACTAAAGGGGGGCCTTTAGTCCCGGATGCAATTACCAACCGGGAGTAAATCTCCCCTCCATTTTTGCCTACCGTGGCGCACCCCCTTTTGTCCTGGGCCAACTTTAAACCGGGACAAAAAGGGGCGGATCGAAAGACAATTCTCTACTAGTGCCCGGTTGGTAAAAACAACCGGGACCAAAAGATTTTGCGCCAATGAGCCAAAAAAATGTTAGAAATTCCCGAGAGACCCCCACACGTGCAAGTCACAAGTCACAAGTCGGTGAGGGTCCGCATGAGGATCATCTTGTCTTGCATCCCTCAATGGACTCCACCAGCATGTTCGATGGCTGTCTTGAGCATCTCAATCTCATCGAAGTTCTAGGTGATGCGGAGCCATACATTCACTTTGAAGTGCTCTTGGATGGTTACCTCGTAGAAGAACTTCAGGGCAAGGGTGGTCTTTCACATGCCCCTTGTGCCCATGATGGACAGCACCTTGATATCGTGAAGGCCACCAGTGATAAGTACTAGTGCAAGATCTCTTGTATCCTACTCGATCTTCTCCCCAATAATGGCCGACTCATCAAACTCAGACGTCACTTCTCTAGAGACCTTTCAGCATCAGTTAGCATCATCACCAGGGGCCAGGATGGACCGAGGTTGATACTGAACTTGAACCTATGTGCCTCCATGTGGATACCATCCAGCTGCTGGTTCAACTCCTTGATACAGTTGCCTATCTTGCAAGCCTTCCACATACAGACCTTCTTTGGCACACTGTAGCCATCTTCTATAGATCTTCTTCTCTGCTTGTCAGCCTCGAGTTGGGACAGGTCTATGATGTCGGTGGTGCCGTACATGGCGTTCTTGAGCTTCCTCACCCATCTCTACAGACTCTGGTCTGTGATGCACCTCCTCTCTGCATCCGCGAGGAAAGAATTGAGGCTTTTGATGTTGCCCACTAGATTCTCAATCTCGCCAAAGAAGTCCAACATCATGGATACGTTTTCTTGTGCCATGTCAGCGATCGGCTTCTTTATGTAGGCCACCAAGGCATTCAGGATGGCGGCCATGGCTTCGGAGTATGATCTTGTACACAATACATGATCACGTTCTATCTAGGGTGGAACAACAAACATCATTGTAAGAAACATGACGCATGTATCCGAATGGTAAAACAAACTAGGAGGCCCCCCACACGTAAGTTGCAAGTCACAAGTCCGTGAGGGTCTGCGTGACGAGCGTCTTGTCTTGCGTCCCTCCATGGACTCCACCAGCATGCTCGATGGCTGTCTTGAGCAGCTCATTCTCGTCAAAGTGCTGGGTGATGCTAAGTCATACCTTCACTTTGAAGTGCTCCTGGATGGTTACCTCGTTGAACATCTTCTGGGCAAGGGTGGTGTTGACACCAAATGTAGGAAATATGCTCTGAAAGGAAGGAATCGGCCGATGATGCAAAAGTTCCAACAGTTTGGCATCCAAGGGAAGCTCACGTATGGGAGGTTTCTTTATAGAATAAAATATTCTGGAGATAGAGTTGGCTAGGGATAAGCTTGATTAGAGATAGAGTTGGTTTAGTTATTTGATTAGAAAAGATTGTGTACGTAACTTGCATTGTACGTGGTTAGATGCCAATTATTGTAACCTCAAAGGCCATCCGCCATATAAATATAAAGGCTCCCGGTCATTGTAATTTTCATCACACGATCAATACACAACACATTTATCTTCTGTTTACCTTTTCGGCTTCACGCCATTGCATTAGGAGTAGGAGTAATGTAGCTTCTTGATGAGCTCCTTCTAGCAAGCTGGGCTGCATCAACCTCGATCTCCGGCGAGCTACAAGTTCCGTCACCAGGTGTTCTAGGCTTTAACCACCGGGCGCATCGCTGTGGTTTTGTCTAGTTTCATCTATCAGTTATCGAGTATCTTGGATCTGTGACTTACGGCGCATCACTTCTGTCTCGATCTACGGTATTCACCAGTTATCCTGCCTTGAATAAGCTTGCATCAGCTGATAATTATCTATTCTATTGTCTTACCGTTTACGACATATTAATTGTTATTAGTTCTGTCGGAATAGATGATAGATCTATTTTTAATAGCCTGTTGCATCTTGATCTTGGCCATCCTTCTAGTGTTGTTGGGAGTAAGTTCCGTTGTGATTGGATTCATCGGCTAGCAGGGTTCAGATTAACGTCCTGCTAAATATTTCTAGACTGCAACTACCGGGCGCATCGTTGTAATTTCACCTAGAAGTATTGGTGGTGACGTTAGTTTAGATCTCATCGGCTTGTAGCTCTAGCTATGGTGGAGCAACAACTCAACAGCATCGTGTTTTCTATCGGCCATATGGCTGATGGTTATTATAAATTATATTAAATCGGCTAGATGGCCGATGAATCGCTCACCTTCATCAAGGTACTGGAATCGGCTTCACAGCCGATATATTTATCATGATTTATTTTGTTGCACCATTATCGCTATTGTGCCAGGATTATATCGGCCTGATTGACTGGTTGCCTCGGACTTCACAACGATTATCATCTCCTTGCGAGTTGAATGATGAAACTGACTGGCACGCTCACACACACCACGCACGCCGATTTGGATTCTGCACTGGAGTTAAGCAGATCTCCCAGGTCCTCATGTGGTGATGCAGGGTCCACCACCGTCAGGATTTTGCGTCAATATATTTTGGCACGCTCGGTGGGACTCGAGATAGAAGATTCACATTTTTATTCAGATGAATAAGCATCTACGACAACTATCTCAAGTTCATTAGCTAAAGGAATATTCATCGGCTTGTTGGATTTAATTCAGGTCAGTGTGATATTCTAACGAAAAGAGATGATGGTACAAAAAGCTAATGATTAATTTCGATCGGCTGGGTACTTCCGTCATCAGCTATATAAAAAAATGAATTATGCAAGCCAATCGGCTGGGTACTTCCGTCATCGGCTAAAAAAAAAAGTGTGTTATCATCATACTATCTCGGGGTAATTGTTACTGAAAGCTGATTAAATAAATCTATCGGCTACGTATCGAGGGACTCTCGTCAGATTATATCATAAAAGATACCTCCTGGATATTACGGTGGCCCGAATTTTAGAAGCCGATATGGATATATTTGTCGGCTCTGCGGTAAAGCCGATGCATGCAAAATCAGTTGCATAATCAGATCGGCCACATGCTGTACATATATATGGCCAGCAAGATTGGTTGCCTACTGTACATCCAACTAGGAAAAGGAAAGAAGAGCCCAGGTTCAGGCATCGGCCTGCAAGGAAGCCGACGCCTTACTGTACGATTCTCCTCAGATGGCGCGTCATACTCTGCATTAGCGCCGTCATGCTCGCACTCACAGAGGCCGCGGAGTCCGTGGTTGACGTTGAGACTGAACCAGCATGATGGGAGTAATAAAATATACTTTGAACTTCACGTGCAAATAAGAAGAAAAAGGGAGAACAGCGCAAGCCGATGGACTGCATCGGCAGCCATGAAGGATATATATATATATATATCCCCGTGCTGGTATCAGAGCCAAGGTTGTTAAAATTTGTGTTTTTGAGAATTTTTCTTTATCTAAGTCAAGATATTTGAATTAGTTGTTACAACCTTAAGTAAGTGTTCTTACTTTTAATGGAAAGTTTAGTTAGCAAGATTCATCACTATGAATAAAAGTTAAATAAAATACCTCATGAATATAATACCTCTATGTTGAGTGAATGGCCTGCTATTAGAGAGAAAGAAGTTTAGTTTATTAGAATGTTATATAAGTTAAAAAAGGATAAAGATCTTTATGACGAAAAGATCAAATATCAATTAATAAAGGAGCAAAAAGCTAAGTTGAAGCCAATAGACCTTGAAAGCCATAAAGCAAAAGAAGTTCCCCAAAGTAATATCATGAAAGATTCCACTATTAATAAAGAAGCCCAAAAGGAACTTAGTGAAAGGTATTTTTTAGAAAGCTATGAAGAAAAAGAAAATAATGTGCAGAGTCACAAAGATTTTATAAACTCTCTTGGTGAAGAGGAAATACATAATATAGAAAATGCTATGGATGCGCTAGAAATAAAAGATGAAGAAACAAGTGATTCGAAAGAAGCTAGAACTGAATTAATGGATCAAGGAGATTGTGAGCATGATTGGATAAAAGGAAGAGGTGATTATAATATCAAATGTGCCTTTTGCATATATTATCCTAGTCAAGATAATAGATTTACATGTAGTATATGTTTAAAACAAGCATGTGCTTCATGTTTAAGGAATGCTAATCAGAAATGGAGACAAGAAATAGAAATAATAGCAGAAGATAAAATACTAGTAAGTAGAGTTAGAAATTTAGAAAATAAAGTAAATATCTTAGAAGCTGAGTTAGAAGATCTAAGAAGTAAAATAGAATTTAATAATAATAAGATTGAAGGAAATGTTAGTGGCAATACTGAGTTTAAAGATCAAGCCATAGTTGATAAAAATAATGATAAGGCTATACAATTAAAAGATGCCATAATTAATTTTGGCAGCAAATACATAGTTAGATTACCATTTAAAGAAATTGTAGGAATACGAATACCTGTAAAGGTAAAATTAACACCTACCATCACTTACAAAATATTAGCATTAGTAGATACTGGTTGTACAAAAAATATTATACATGATAAATATTTTGCAAGATGCCCAAAGATAGTACATACAATAGATCAAGATAAAGCAGAAATATCTACTGATATGTCAGGAATAAAAAAGCTTCATAACCAGTTAGCTTATAATATTAAGATACAAATAAATAATACAAAATATATAATGGATGAGATCACAATAAGAGACTTATCCATGATAAATGATGACATGATATTAGGATTAAGGTTTTTACAGTATTCCTTACAAACAACAATTATACATGAGCAAGGGATTACATTCATCCCATATCAAGATAATATTCTATACATAACAGAAGTATGAAAAACTATAAGCTCTAATGAAGGAAAAGCTAAAATAGAAACCCAAGAGTATGATGATAATAAGTATGTTGATAATATAGACGAAGAATTAGGTGAAAGTATAGAAGAATTCCATATAGCAAATACATGCATAGAGTGTATTAGTTTGCAATCGCTATCACCAAACTGGTATAGAGATATAAAATCTAAGAAAGACATAGATAAGATAGTACAAAGGTTAGAAGAAATTCAAATAATAGGAGAAATACCAATGAAATATTGGGATAAGAATGGTATAGTTTGCAAGCTTAATATAATAAATCCTGATTATATAATTAAGACTAGTCCGGTAGAAGCGACACCTAAGGATATAGAAGAGTTTAAGATGCATATTGAAGAATTACTAAAGTTAGGAGCAATAAGAGAAAGCAGAAGTCCCCATAGGTCAGCAGCCTTTATAGTTAGAAATCATGCTGAAATAGCCAGAGGAAAGTCAAGAATAATTATTAATTATAAAAGATTAAATGATAATACAATAGATGACGGATATAATATCCCAAATAAGCAAGAATGGATAAATAGAATACAAGGAAGCAAATATTTCTCAAAATTTGATTTAAAGCTGGGTTTTGGCAAGTAAAAATGGCAGAAGAATCAATAGGCTGGACTGCCTTCACATGTCCTCAAGGCCATTTGGAATGGTTGGTAATGCCATTAGGTCTAAAAAATGCCCCTGCTTTGTTTCAAAGAAAAATGCAGAATATCTTTAATGAAAATAAAGATTTCATATTAATTTATATAGATGATTTATTAGTTTTTTCAAAATCTTATAAAGAACATATAGCTCATCTGCAAACGTTCTTTAGAAAGGTAGAGCAGCATGGGTTAATACTTTCTAAAAAGAAGATGGAAATATGCAAAGAAAAGATAAATTTCTTAGGCCATGAAATAGGAGAGGGAAAAATTTATTTACAAGATCATATCGCAAAGAAAATTTTGCAATTTCCTGATGTCATGAATGATAAGAAAACCTTGCAGCAATTTTTAGGAATAGTAAATTATGCTAGAAATTATATAGAAAACTTAGCAAAACTAGCTGGGCCATTATATGCAAAATTAAGAAAAAATGGGCAAAAACATTTTAATTACGAAGATATAAAACTAGTAAGAATCATAAAAGAAAAGGTGAAAGAATTAAAACCTCTAGATTTACCTCTAGATGACTATTATTTTATTATAGAAACAGACGCATCTGAAATAGGATGGGGTGCTATATTAAAGCAAAAGCCTCATAAATACTCCCAAAAATAGAAGAAAAAATATGTAGGTATGCTTCAGGGAAATATAAACTAAAGGCAATAAATAATACAGATAGAGAAATCTTAGCTGTGATTAATGCGATAAATGCTTTTAGATTATATCTAGGATTTAAAGAGTTCACAGTACGAACAGATTGTGAGACTATATGTAGATACTACAATAAAATTAATAGTAAGAAAAGTTCAACTAGAAGATGGGTTTTATTTGAAGATATAATTACAGGGAATGGATACAAAGTAATATTTGAGCATATAAAGGGAAAGGATAATACCCTTCCTGATATATTTTCTCGTTCATCTATTTTGCAGGAATGAAGAAGGGAGTGAGTCCAACAGGGATTGACTGTTTCTGCTTTGGAGCAGAGAATAAACTAAGAATATTTCCTCCAAACACATATAAATTTAAACCAAGGGATCATATTGTACTAGACGAAGTACAAGAATGCATTTTAGACAATTTTTGGTACCAGTACAACAACAAACGAGAAGATAAGGGATATATGCTAGCTATTTTAAATAGCCTAGCCGAATATTTCCATACAATTAATGGGCTAATACAACCAAAGGAGTCACCCGAAAATATAAAGAAAAAAGGCCTATATGTGATATATAAAGGAAAGAATCCTGGAATTTATGTATCATTTGAGCAAGTAATAGCACAAAAAATAGAAAAAGATAAAGATGGAGGAATATTATGGAAGAAATATACTGACATTGATCAAGCTCTTACATATGCTTTAAATATATTAGGAGTAAACTACTTTTTAGAACCTGCTGCTAAGGAATATAATCAAAAATATAAAAAAATAAGGGAGCTTAAGCCAAGCCCATCTGGAATAAATATAAAAGAAGAAGGTTCATCTAAGGCTCCAACATATAAAGAAATTCTGAAGAAAGAAGCAGACTCATCAAATGAGGAATATATTGACAATAAGTTAAAGGAAAAACTTGAATCAGTATTTCCTCAATGGAAGAATAATTTAAAAGAAGAAATAATGAAAGAAATAAGGCTTGAAATAGATGTAAAATTAAAAAATATGCAAAAAGACTATGAGTTGAAAATGGAAGTACCCATATCTGATGATGATATGATGGATTTCCGTGGAGATAGCCACGAATAAAAACCAAGAAAAGAGGCAACCAGAGGAACCGGATATTGAAGAAGAAGAATAGAAATACAGCTCGCATAAAACAATATTTTGTCACACAAGGGAATAAGTCTCCAATGTTGTTAAAGTGTTAACAACAATTCGGCCAGGGCAGAATAATACTACATGCCATGATGTTCTGATTGAAGTCTGCGACGTCAATCATTCGGGCGTGGAAGACCATACCAAGCAGCATCCAGAATATCACGAGAAGACAGTACGCGATAGAGGACAAGGCAAAAGGAATAAACAGAGACTCTACTGTATCCAGGACAATTATTGAGGAGCGGAGAGCCGTCCAAGTGTCCAGGCAACAGAAGAGGAGAATAGTTGAAGGCACCAGAAGCCTTAAGCACGAAGCAACTCCAGAAGCCTCTGCCGCGACTATAAAAGGAGCTACTGGGTGAAGCATTGGAAGACACGAAGAATCACGGAGACACCAGCAACACACCACCATACCGAAGACCTCCACCCACACTCCACTCATACTCCATGAAGACATCCACCACCTCGGAAGCTCTCTGAGGAAAAAGATTTAGCCACCATAAAGGTAGTACAGAGGTGGAGTAATACAGCGGTAGTGGGTGATTCTAAATATGGTGGATAAATCTTTTTCCTCAGAGAGCTTCCGAGGTGGTGGATGTCTTCATGGAGTATGAGTGGAGTGTGGGTGGAGGTCTTCGGTATGGTGGTGTGTTGCTGGTGTCTCCGTGATTCTTCGTGTCTTCCAATGCTTCACCCGGTAGCTCCTTTTATAGTCGCGACAGAGGCTTCTGGAGTTGCTTCGTGCTTAAGGCTTCTGGTGCCTTCAACTATTCTCCTCTTCTGTTGCCTGGACACTTGGACGGCTCTCCGCTCCTCAATAATTGTCCTGGATACAGTAGAGTCTCTGTTTATTCCTTTTGCCTTGTCCTCTATCACGTACTATCTTCTCGTGATATTCTGGATGCTGCTTGGTATGGTCTTCCACGCCTGAATGATTGACGTCGCAGACTTCAATCAGAACATCATGGCATGCAGTATTATTCTGCCCCGGCCGAATTGTTGTTAACACCTTAACAACACTGGAGACTTATTCCCTTGTGTGACACTAGAATGTTTCATGATATTACTTTGCGGAACTTCATTTGCTTTATGGCTTTCAAGGTCTATTGACTTCAACTTAGCTTTTTGCTCCTTTATTAATTGAGATTTGATCCTTTCGTCATAAAGATCTTTATCCTTTTTTAACTTATATAACATTCTAATAAAATAAACTTCTTTCTCTCTAATAGCAGGCCATTCACTCAACATAGAGGTATTATATTCATGAGGTATTTTATTTAACTTTTGTTCATAGTGATGAATCTTGCTAACTAAACTTTCCATTAAAAGTAAGAACACTTACTTAAGGTTGTAACAACTAATTCAAATATCTTGACTAGATAAAGAAAACCCTCAAAAACACAAATTTTAACAACCTCAGCTCTGATACCAGTGCGGGGGATATGAAGTTCTCCATTCGTTGTACGCTAGGCAACCATGATGAAAGAAAGAGAAAAAGAAAGGAGCAGTCGGCCGATTGAGAAAAGAACTGATAAAAAGAGGAGGCGGTCGGCTGATGGGCAAAGGAACGAGTGGAAGCAGTGGGCCGATGGGCAAAAGAACAAAAAAAAAATAAGAGAAGCATCGGCCGATTGAGTAGAGAAAAAAAAAGCATCGGCCACATTGGTGCGTTGAAAAAAGAGAGAGGCATCGGCCATTCGTGCGTCTCCTTATTGATAAAAAATTCGGCCGACTGAAAATTGGATCGGCTGATCAAAAGTTGTATCGGCTGATTGAAATAAAGAAAGCATCGGCTGACTGGTTCAAAAGATGCATCGGCCGATTGAGATAAGGGAAGCATCGGCTAATTAAATACATCGGCCGATTGGGATATATATATAAAAAAAAGGTATCGGCTAATTGAAAAAAAGTGCATCCGCCGATTTAGAAAGGGGAATAGGCTAATAAAAAAAGTACATCAGCCTATTAAGATAAAAAAAGGTATCGGCTAATTAAAGAAAATGCATTGGCCGATTGACTGCTTGGAAAAAAGCATCGACTGATTGCTTGGCTAATAAAAGTTGCATCGGCCGTTTAGTTCGAGTAGATTGCATCGATTGATTGGTTCAAGCAAGATAGTATCGGTTGCTTATAGAATGTATCGAATATTAATTTCGAAGCATGAAATATTCATACTCCGAAACTAGGGGGCCTGTGTTGACAACAAAAGCTTGCTGGTTACTGCACCAAGTTTTGGTGTCAACAGACTAATCTGTTTCTACTGCCGACGAATTTATCAGCTCAAAGTGGGATCAAGGCATCAAGCTGATGGGGTTCTTTATATTTCAAGAGGAGTCGATGTGGCTTTGAATATGGCAACCAGACGTCATTGGCTCTAAAGGCAAGCATCGGACTTCTATAATTAGTTTCGGAACATGAAGCCTTCATACTCCGAAACTAGGGGGCCTGTGTTGACACTGAATTATCGGACTTCTATTGTTAGTTTCAGAACATGAAGCCTTCATACTCCGAAACTAGGGGGCCTGTGTTGACACCAAATGTAGGAAATATGCTTTGAAAGGAAGGAATCAGCCGATGATGCAAAAGTTCCAACAGTTTGGCATCCAAGGGAAGCTCACGTATGGGAGGTTGCTTTATAGAATAAAATATTCTGGAGATAGAGTTGGTTAGGGATAAGCTTGATTAGAGATAGAGTTGGTTTAGTTAGAGATAGAATTTTGATTAGAAAGATTGTGTACGTAACTTGCCTTATACGTGGTTAGATGCCAATTATTGTAACGTCAAAGGCCATGCACCCTATAAATATAACGGGCCTCGGTCATTGTAATTTTCATCACATGATCAATATACAACACATTTATCTTCTATTTACCTTTTCGACTTCACGCCATTGCATTAGGAGTAGGAGTAATGTAGCTTCTCGACGAGTTCCTTCTAGCAAGCTGGGCTGCATCGACCTCGATCTCCGGCGAGCTGCAAGTTCCGTCACTAGGTGTTCTAGGCTTTAACCACCGGGCGCATCGCTGTGGTTTCATCTAGTTTTATCGACCAGTTATCGAATATCTTGGATCTAAGACTTACGGCGCATCGCTTCTGTCTTGATCTACGGTATTCACCAGTTATCCTGCCTTGATTAAGCTTGCATCGGCTGATATTTATATGTTCTATCATCTTGCCATTTACGACATATTAATTGTTATTAGATGAATCACTCTGGCTAATGTTGTAATGTTGACCGGCCTTGACATTTCTTCCTCTGATACCCCCTTTCATTATCTAGTCAAGCCGACCCATCGGTTGGAGACAAAAGGAATCGGCGGGTGGAAGGGGTACATCAAAAACAACATGAAGACCGGGACCGTTTCAGAGAGAGAATACGCGGCCTTGTTAATGATGTGGCTGGAGAAACATCTTTTCTGCAGCAGGGCAGTCGGTCCATCTTCCAATACACAAGCTCTTGCCGAAGCACTATCAAGAGGAGCCGTTGTCCCCCTCGAGAAGCATCTACTAGGATCGGCCTATCACATGCTGCACCAAATCAGCGTCAAACTATCAAAGGGAGAGCTGATTGGAAATCCAGGTGGCCCCTGGTGGTTCATCAATCTCTGGCTCAATCTGTATATGAGCAAGATCTCCCAGCATCGGGTAGAGCACATGACGTTCCCAAATATTGAGTCAGAAGAAAACCCCACCGTATGGCGCCAATGCACCTCTTTCGGCGAAGCAGCATCAGTCTTTCCTTGGTTGCCAGCTCACCGCCACCAAAGTAGCCGAATACTTCAGATGCTTTTACAACGGCTTCAGTGAAGAAACCACCAGCCGGTACCTGTATCAGAGGACAGAATCGCTTTTTGAGCTCCCCTTCTGTTATGATTTGACGTCCAACACCTTTGACAATGATCTCACGGACGTCTTGATCAAACTAGGGATCTTACCGGCGAACTTTTTCTTGGGGAAGGATGCCCCTACTTATGAGTTTTACAATCCATCAGTTGTGGCACGGAAGTTCGGCCTAGGTCAGCTGCCGATTCGAGTCTATTTCGCCGGTCGCGTGAAATTCCAAGATGAGCTCACCAAGGGTCTTGACTACAGTCGGCTGTGTGACCGAGTGCTCGATTCCAGCACCATTGATTTGAACAACTGGATAGTAGCTCCTTTTGCTGTCCAACCATTCAAATTATGGTGGGCAGAATGGAAGCAGCATCTATTTTGTGCATCTCCCACGACATATTGCAATGCTCTGGATCCTGAGAACATCGACTCGAATGCAGCGGTACTTCTTTTCCCTCAGCCGATTTCGATGTCATTTTCCTTCTTATGCTACAAATTTTGTCGCTAACTCTTACTTTCTTTTATAGTCCGAGAGTCGACTTCCTCCAACGCGCAGCCGGAGTGGCAGGCCGATAGAGAATCATTACCCATATACGGAATTCTCACTCATCGGCTATCATGCCCCATCCATTGATGACATCACCTCCAGCCGATTGAAACAGGCGCCGATGAAAACCTTAAAGAAGACAAGCCACCGAGTGCGTGCCCGCACAGAACCGGCCGATCAGTCGGCGGCGGCATCGGCGGAATATTTGGCTGAGCCGATTCTCCCGGTCATCGAGGAAGTTGACCCCCAAGCTGCTAAAGAAGCTGGAGCGGCTGCTGCATCATTGCTACTAGAAGCCGTTCAGGTAACCTCATGTTCACATCCTCCTGAGTATTCTCTTGATACTGACTTCTTCTTTATATTAGGCTGCACAAGTCGCCCCGGTGCCTCCGCAGCAATCGGCCACACCCCAAGCAGAAATCGGAGCGCCAGTAATTCCTCCCACCGAGGTAAAGAATCCCTTAACTCAAATTTTTGACACTTAATCAAAAGCTTGACCAATTCCAATGTAGGCCACCCTTGGTACGTCAATTGTACCTTTCCAACAACAATCGGCCAAGGAACCCACGCAGGTACAACAATCACCACATGTCATCAGATTTAATAATTTGTTTTATATTCATAAGAATTTGCTCCTCGTACCTTTCCAGGAGGCCGGTCCGAGCAGGGCACCAATAATCGTTGAATCTTCCTACTCTGATGAGCTGGTCGCACCAGTTCCTGAACCGAGGGCAGCACTCCCACCGGCGCAGGCAGAAGAAATCCGCTTCAAAGAGGTAAAAGACTTGTCACCCAAATCGGTCGATTTCCCTATCACCGTCGGCTAATCTACGTTTATTATTTTATTCCCTCATAGGAACAAGATACTCCCAATAAAAGTCTCTTCTCCTTTGATCGTTTCCAGTATATATGCGTTTCCCGGGACGCATCGGCCGATTCTATACGGCCCTTCCCATGTGGGCAACCACTTACCGAACTTAGGATCCTTAGATCCTATCGGCAGCACCAACTTCCATACCAAATCTCCTTGGAAGAATTGCTTCACTTTGACCTTCTTGTCGTACCATCTGGCCACTCTCTTTTTATTCTCCTCAATGTTGATCAGGGCCCTTAATCGTTGACCTACCAAATCATCGAGCTCTCCTTTCATGAGGAGGGCATAGTCATCGGCTGTCAACTGATCTTGAAGTGATGTGTGTCTTGACCCCGTCCTTAATTCCCAAGGCAAAACTGCCTCGTGACCATATACCAATTGATAAGGAGATATTTTAGTGGCCCCGTGGCAGGCCATCCTGTAAGCCCATAAAGCCTCGATCAAACACAAGTGCCACTTTTTAGGTTGTTCCTCAATCTTCCTTTTGATCAACTTAATTATCCTCTTATTGGATGATTCAGCTTGGCTGTTAGCTTGAGCATAATATGGAGAAGAATTCAGCAACTTGATTCCCATATCGGCAGTGAACTCCTTGAACTCTCCTAAAGTGAACTTTGTCCCTTGGTCAATTGTGATGGTTTGAGGGATACCGAAATGATAAACAATGTGGTCCCTTACAAAATCGACCATAGCGGCCGATGTCACAGCCTTTAATGGGATTGCCTCCACCCATTTGGTAAAGTAGTCAGTTGCTACTAATATAAACTTGTGTCCCTTGGTTGATGGAGGATAAATCTGTCCGATGAAGTCTATTCCCCAACCCCTGAACGGCCATGGCTTGATTATCGGATTCATAGCCGATGCTGGCGCATGTTGTACGTTGCCAAACTTCTAACAGTCCTGACACCCTTTATAATATTTAAAGCAATCTTCGAGTATCGTCGGATAATAATATCCGTTATTCCTGATCATCCACTTCATTTTATGAGCCGATTGGTGAGCTCCGCACACGCCTTCATGGATTTCTCCCATCAGGATCTTTACTTCTTTTGTCCCCAGGCATTTGAGCAGAACTCTGTCAATCGTTCGATAAAACAAATCATCTTCGAGTAGTACATACGTTGTGGCTTGAAAATGCACTCGTCGATCCACTTTCTAGGACGGATCCTTCAAGTAATCGGTGATCTCCTTTCGCCAATCGTCGGCCGTGAGTTCTAGAGTCATGGCGCCTTGAATCGGCCGATACCCGGACGCGTGTTGGGCAAGCCTATTGGCCTCTTCATTATAATTTCTAGGAATATGCTCAATAAACGCGGACTTGAATTCCTCTAAAAGTTGGAGGCAATCCTCGTAGTAAATTCTCAGGACATCATCTTTGCATTCAGATCTTCCCGTCAATTGGTCTACGATGAGCATGGAATCTCCAAAAATCTCCACAGCGTCGGCTTTAATCTCTCTCAATAATTGAATGCCCTTTAGGACGGCTCGGTATTCTGCTTGATTATTGGTTGCGGATGCTTCTATCGGCAGAGAGAAATCATAACTTGCCCCCCGAAGCGATATGAGGACGATGCCGATTCCTGATCTGGCCCCACACGAAGAACCATCGAAGTATAGAGTCCATGGAACTGGTTCAACATCAGCGACTTCTAGTCCACAATGCTGGGCTACGAAGTCGGCCATGACTTGACCCTTGACAGCTTTGGCGGATTCATACCTTAGGTCAAATTCTAACAGAGCTAGGATCCACTTCCCAATCCGCCCATTCAAAATCAGCAGCGATAGCATGTATTTCACTACGTCATCCTTGCATATGACTATGCACTCTACCGATAACAAGTAGTGCCTGAGCTTGGTGCATGAGAAATAAAGACATAGGCACAACCGCTCTACCAGGGAATATCTTGTCTCGGTGTCCAGAAGTCTTCTGCTAACATAATATATTACTCGTTCCTTTCCTTCGAACTCTTGAACCAGTGCCGATCCGATAGCCCGTTCATCGGCCAATAAGTATAGTCTGAACGGCTTGTCAGCTTGTGGTGGGACCAATACAGGTGGCGAGATCAGATATTGCTTGATGTCTTCCAGTGCTTCTCGCTGTTCTTCTCCCCATATGAATTTCTGGTCAGGCTTCAATTTCAATAATGGCATGAAGGCTTGAATACGCCCGGACAAGTTGGATATGAATCGTCTGATAAAGTTGACTTTGCCAATTAGGGACTGTAACTCAGTTTTGTTCTGCGGGGCCACGACCTTGTTGATGGCCGCTATGATTTTTTGGTTGACTTCTATCCCACGCTCGTGAACCATGAATCCCAGAAATTGCCCTTCGATACGCCGAATGCACACTTGTTCGGGTTCATTTTCAATCCATGCTTCCTTGTGCACTCCAACACTTCTCGCAGATCGGCCAGATGCTCTTGATGCCCTGTTGATTTGACCACGACGTCATCAATGTAGATTTCCACCAGGGCGCCAATGAGCTTGTGGAACATGTAATTCATAGCCCGTTGATATGTAGCGCCGCATTCTTTAATCCGAAGGTCATTACTACCCACTCGAATAAACCGAGGTGGCCCAGACACCTGAAAACCGTTTTCGAGATGTCTTCTTCAGCCATTAATATCTGATTGTACCCAGCATTACCGTCCATAAAACTGATGACTTTATGTCCTGCGGCGGCATCTATCAACACATTGGCTGTCAGCATTGGATACCCATCCATAGGTGTAGCCTGATTAAGGTTCCTGAAGTCAATGCATATGCGCAGCTTTCCAACTTTTTGTATACGGGTACAATATTAGAGATCCACTCGGCATAACGGCACTACCGAATAAATTTCGCTTCAATCGGTCTTGTAATCTCAGACTTTATATCAGGTAGAATTTTGGGATTGCATTGTCGTGCGGGCTGCTGATACAGCCGATATCCTAGTTTTATACGCAATCGGTGTTCAACAATGGACTGGTCTAGACCAGGCATATCATGGTATTCCCAAGCAAAACAATCTATCATCTCCTAAATCTACACTTGTATTCGAGATCCAGATTACCACTAATGTACGTCGGCCTTGGTTTGGTACCATCACCTAAATCTATCATCTCTAATGAATCGGCTGACGTAAACCCGTGTCCCAGCTTCCCATCTTCTCAGAAGAACTGATCCATCTAATATGAATCTTCAGAGTCGACTGCTCGGATCGGCTGTAGGCCAAAATCGAACACTTTCAAGAAATCGATGTCCCAAGTTCTTCCAGATATGCACTTGATGTGTTCACAGCTCCACTGCTGCGTATCGGCCGCAGCAACACTGTAGGCGGAATCGGCGGTGACTATCTTGATGTTGTCGCCGACCCATTGTATGAGGCATTGATGCATTGTAGACGGGATGCAGCAATTTGCGTGTATCCAATCGCGACCAAGCAACATATTGTAGGACCCTTTGCTATTAATAATAAAGAAAGTAGTGGGAAGGGTCTTACTGCCGATGGTGAGGTCGATGCAAAGCGCTCCGCGGGCGGGAGACACGTTGCCTTCGAAGTCCTTGAGCATCATGTCCGTCTTGGTCAGATCTTCGTCGCTTTTACCCAGCTTCCGGAACATGGCATACGACATGATGTTGACTGCAGCGCCTCCGTCTACTAGTAGCCTGGTGACAGGTTGACCGTCGATGTGTCCTTTGAGGAATACTGCCTTGAGGTGTTGCCGGTTTTCATCTTCGGGTTTGTCAAAAGTGGCTGTCATTGGCTCCAAAGCCAATTGTGCCATTTGTTCCTCCGTCTCCATTGTGTCGTCCCAATCGGCGGGATCCATGAACTCTATCGGCAAGATGAACACCATGCTGACGTCATCCGCCGGTTCCTGATTGTCGCCATCTTCATTGTTGTTTCTTTTGGGGCACGAAACCCGAGATCTGTCATCCTTCTTATCTACCATCTATCTCTGCTCCTCTTCTTGTTGTTCCCATTGGCGCAGATGTTGTATCCTTCGTTTTTGGGATTTGGTCAATCCATCAGGGCACCATCTGGGGTTCACCGGTTTGGCCGGCAATCTGGCGTGTTCCCAGTCCGGTTCCCATCCTAGGGGGTTTTCAACTGACACCCTGGCGTCGGCCATCTCCTCCAGCCGATCGTGCGCACTGACTCTGCCCCCCAGTCACTTGTGCTGGTCAAATCTGCCATCCGGCCGATCACACTGTTCCAGTCTGCCTCTTGGCCGATCATACCGGTCAACTCTGCCCCCCAACCGATCATGCACTGAAAGGCGCCGATCTTCTTGCTAGTGCCAGTTTCTACTGATTGGCTTTGCCCCTCTGTCCCTGGAGCGAGATCTCTTGAACGGGTGATTGTCACGGTATGGACCGCTGCACTTCGGGCAATTATCGACCGATGGCAACCTGAGGTTATTTTGCCAGCAGTGGATGAAAAACGGACATCGCCAATGATCTTCGTGTTGTCGCATCATCTCTTCTCGATATCTTGAACTTTCCCACTGCTGCTGATATTTGTTGAGAAAGAATTGGGAGGTAATAGGTCTACGCGGTCTTTCCGATCCTTCACCTTCATCATCAACCTGTCTCTTGCCCTTGATATCTTCAACTATAGCTTGATTTCTGGGGTCCACAGCTCCACTTTTCTTGGCCGATTTTGACGTCAGCACTTTGGTTTGGAGCGCGTTCCTTCCCGTGTCAACCATGTTAGTGGGGAAGGGATGCTGATCGATCTTCATCGGCTTTACTAGCTTTGCCGGGACTTCAAATTTGAGTTTGCCTTGCTCTATGGCCGATTGTATCTGCTGACGGAAGATCTTGCATTCATTTGTGTCATGGGACGTGGCATTGTGCCATTTGCAATACTTCATCCTTTTTAGCTACTCGGCCGATGGGATTGTATGATACAGCGAGAGTTTGATCTACCCTTCTTGGAGAAGTAGGTCGAAAATTTTGTCGACTTTGACGTGTCAAAACCGAACGCCTCCAGTTCCTTCTTCCCAAAAGGACACGACATCGGCTTCTTACCCTTAACCCATTCTGCTAGGCCATTTTCTGCTTCATCAGATTTAGATCCCTCCAGGTACGCCACCTTTTTCTGAAAATTTCTCCGCTGATCGAAAGGGTGTACTTCCTGACCTCTCTGAACCTCTGCACATAATTGGTCACTGGTTCATCGTGTAGGGATACGAGGTAGGCTACACTAGCGCAAATCAAAATTTCTACCACGTATAACCAGGAAGAACTGCCGTATAAGGATCACGGGATTACCACTCGACGCACTACTGGTGCGGAAGATGTAGATATGCGTCGATGCAGTGAAGACGATCACGTAGTCGTACGTAGTCAATCGACATAGTCGTACGTAGTCGATCACGTCACGTCCAGCAGCTCCTCCACGTGCAGCAAGATCGCCTCCGGTGCCGCGGCTCGTCGTCGGCTCGTCGTGGTTCGTCGGCGGCTCGTCGATGGCTCGTCCAAGTGCTGCAGGCGCAACACCTCCAAGGTATCCACACGTGCAGGGAGGAAGCGTCGCAAGCCGGACTGCTAGATCCGCGAGTTACAACAGGCGAGGGCGTGGGAGGCACGGCAGGTGTGTTTCGCCAAAAGGTGTGAACCCTAGGGCGCCCCCACCCCTCTATTTATAGAGGTTCCTGACGGGCCTCTGGATCCGAGGCCCATTAGTACTTCTAAACCTAATCCAACTCGGATCAGATCCGAATTGGGCTTCCAGCCCCTTAAGTGTGTGACCCTATGGGTTCGGATACGTATAGACATGGCCCGAGTACTCCTACTTGGCCCAATAGTCGGTAGCGGCCTCTAGCAAGACGTGCCAACTCCTATACGCACACGAAGATCATATCAGATGAACCATCACAACATAATAAACATGCTATTCCCTTTGCCTCACGATATTTGGTCTAGCTTCAAGCCGACCGCTCTTTCTCAATCCTGTGATTCAGAATCCCTTTGTAGGTTAACTCTTAACCGTATGTAGCATGGCCATACATTTTCGGATCTGATCACTCGAGGGGCCCAGAGATATCACTCTCAATTAGAGAGGGGCAAATCCCATCTTGATTGACCATGTCTCATAGCATGCTTCTTGACAAACCCGAAAGCTACCTTTATAACTACCCTGTTACGGTGTAGCGTTTGATAGCCCCTAAGTAGGTCGATCCACATCTAGAATACATGCGACAATCTCAGGTCTAAGGACAAAGCGTATATGTTGTTTAAAGAGAGAACTACTTCTCGTGTTGGGTCAGTCCTAGCACATGTCTCCACATGTGTCCACATTATTAGTTCAACATCTCCATGTCCATGACTTGTGAAACATAGTCATCAACTAATACATGTGCTAGTCTAATATTCATGTGTGTCCTAACATGAACTCCGACTAGGGACAACTTTAGAATAACCATACAAGTAAAGAGTTTCACATACAATTCACATAATTGCAAATCAATTCAAGTAGCCTTCAATGGATATTCAATGAACACAACATACAAATCATGGATACAAATGGAATATCATCATCTCTATGATTGCCTCTAGGGCATACCTCCAACAGTCTCCCACTTGTACTAGAGTCAATCTAGAAGGTACCTAATACCCATAGCTCTTACATGCGCATCATGCTTAGCTTGCGGGAGTGGTTTTGTCAACGGATCAGAAATGTTCAGATCCGTGTGTATTTTGCATATCTTGATCTCACCCCGGTTAACGAAGTCTCAAATGAGATGAAATCGCCGCATTACGTGTTTGTTCTTCTGGTGGTTCCTTGGCTCCTTTGCTTGCGCAATTGCCCCATTGTTATCACAGTATAGATTCAATGAGCTGGACGCATTCGGGAACACACCAAGCTCAATGAGGAAATTCCTTATCCAAACACCTTCCTTCGCGGCTTCCGAAGCCGCGATGTACTCGGCTTCTGTCGTAGAATCGGCCACCGTCTCCTGCTTGGAACTCTTCCAACTAACAGCACCACCATTCAGCGTGAACACAAATCCTGATTGTGACTTTGAATCATCTCTGTCGGTTTGGAAACTAGCATCGGTGTAAACTGTTACAACGAGCTCCTCCTCACCTCCATAGACGAGGAACATATCTTTAGTCCTTCTCAAGTACTTAAGAATGTTTTTCACCGCTGTCCAGTGACTCTCACCTGGATCAGATTGGTGTCTGCTTGTCATACTTAGCGCATATGAAACATCTGGGCGAGTACTTATCATTGCATACATGATAGATCCAATAGCCAAGGCATATGGCACTCTACTCATGCGATCCCGCTCATCAGCAGTCGAAGGACACTGAGTCTTGCTGAGATGTATGCCATGTGACATAGGCAAGAACCCTTTCTTTGCCTCTTCCATGCTGAACCGCTTCAACACTTTGTCAATGTAAGTATCTTGTCTTAAACCTATAAGCCTTCTCGATCTATCTCTATAGATCTTAATGCCCAGAATATATACCGCTTCCCCTAAGTCCTTCATCGGAAAACTATTTTTCAGTGAAGTCTTTACGGACTCAAGCATAGGAATGTTATTTCCAATCAGTAATATGTCATCCACATATAAGATTAGAAATACTACAGAGCTCCCACTAACCTTCTTGTAAACACAAGACTCTTCTTCATTCTTGGTGAAGTCAAACCCCTTGACCACTTCATCAAAACGAATGTTCCAACTCCTAGATGCTTGCTTTAATCCATAAATGGATCTCTGAAGCTTGCATACCTTTCCAGCATTTTTCGGATCGACAAAACCCTCGAGCTGTATCATATACACGTCCTCAGTTAGGTTTCCATTCAGGAAAGCTTTCTTGACATCCATCTGCCATATCTCATAATCGAAATATGCAGCTATAGCTAGAATAATCCGAATGGACTTAAGCATCACTACGGGCGAGAAGGTCTCGTCGTAGTCAACTCCTTGAACTTGTTGAAAACCTTTTGCGACAAGTCGTGCTTTATAGATGTGAACATTTCCATCCATGTCCTTTTTCTTCTTATAGATCCACTTGCACTCTATGGCTTTAACACCATCAGGCGGGTCAACCAAGTTCCAAACTTGATTGTCTCCCATGGACTCTATTTCGGATTGCATGGCATTCTGCCATTTTTCGGAGTCTGGGTCCATCATTGCTTCTGCATATGTCGCAGGCTCATCATTGTCCAACAATAATATTTCCCGCATTTCGCGGAGCCTTGCCGACCTTCGTGGTTGTGGCGGTGCTTCTCTTGCCATGGGTATCTCAACTTGTTCTGCTACGTTAGCATCACTCATTGATTCTTGCCCGATCGGCTCATCTTGAACTTCTTCAAGATGCACTGTCTTTCCACTCTTTTCTCCTTTGAGAAACTCTTTCTCTAGGAAAACCCCGTTCCGAGCGACAAACACTTTGCCTTCTGATCGGTTGTAGAAATAATATCCCAAAGTTTCCTTTGGATATCCCACGAAAATGCACTTATCCGACTTGGGTGTGATCTTGTCCGACTGAAGTCACTTGACAAACACTTCACATCCCCAAATCTTTAGAAAAGACAAACTAGGAACCTTTCTAGTCCATATCTCATATGGTGTCTTAACGACGGATTTAGATGGTACCCTATTAAGTGTGAAAGCTGTTGTTTCTAGAGCGTATCCCCAAAATGACAACGGTAGGTCCGACTGGCTCATCATTGATCGAACCATGTCTAACAAAGTTCGATTACGTCGCTCGGACACACCGTTTCTCTGAGGTGTTCCAGGCGGCGTAAGTTGTGGAACAATTCCGCAACTCTTTAGATGATTGCTAAACTCGTGGCTCAAATACTCGCCTCCACGATCAGATCGTAAGGCCTTAATTTTCTTGCCACGCTGATTTTCAACTTCATTCTGAAATTCCTTGAACTTTTCAAAGGTTTCAGACTTGTGCCTCATCAAGTAGACATAGCCATATCTACTATAATCATCAGTGAAAGTTATGAAGTATTGGAATCCTCCTCTAGCCGTCGTGCTCATTGGTCCGCATACATCACTATGTACGAGTTCCAACAAGTCTACCGCTCTCTCAGGAAATCCTGTGAAAGGCGTCTTGGTCATCTTGCCTAGCAAGCAAGCCTCACATGTCTCGTATGATTCAAAATCAAACGAAGTTAGAAGTCCATCGGAATGGAGCTTGTTCATGTGCTTTTCAATTATATGACCCAAACGACAATGCCACAAGTAGGTAGGACTCAAATCATTAGGCCGAGGCCTTTTAGCACTTACATTACAGACAGGTGAACCATCAAGATTTAAAACAAATAATCCATTCACAATGGGTGCAAAAGCCATAAACATATTATTCTTAGAGATCATACAACCATTGTTTTCACTCGCAAATGAATAACCATCCTTCATCAAGCATGAAGGAGATAAAATGTTTCGACTTAAACTAGGAATAAAATAACAATTATTCAACTCCATAATAAATCCTGACGGGAGGTGGAGTTGCATCGTCCCGACGGTCAAAGCAGCAACTCTTGCATTATTGCCCATGCGGAAATCAACTTCTCCTCTTTCCACGCTTCTACTTCTTATCATTCCCTGCATCGAATTGCAAATATGAGCAACCGATCCGGTATCAAATACCCAAGAATTAATAATTGTATCAGCGAGAAATATGTTGTCTATAACATTAACAACAAGCGTACCTGAGGTAGAAGTACTCTTACTTCCGCCATTCTTCAAGGAAGCTAGGTACTACTTGCAGTTTCTCTTCCAGTGACCAAGTTCATGACAGTAAAAGCACTCTTTGTCTGGAGCAGGTCCAGGTCCAGCTTTAACCTTGGGCGGTGGGTTTTGCTTGGACGTTCCAGCCTTGCCCTTCTTCTTCCAAGAATTGCCCTTCTTCTTAAAGCTGGGCTTGTTCTGTATCGCCATCACATGGCTGGTACTAGCGCATTTCTTGATGTCAGCCTCTGCTATCTTGAGCATACCACACAGTTCATTCAAACCCTTCTCCGTCCCATGCATATGGTAGTTCGAGATGAAGTTTCCATAGCTAGGCGGAAGAGACGAAAGAATGAAATCAGTGGCCAACTCTTGGCCCAGTGGGAAGCCCAGCTTCTCCAACTGTTGAGTGTAACCAACCATCTTGATTACGTGTGGTCCTACTGGTGCGCCTTCTGCTAGCTTGCTCTCAACAAAGGCCTTAGACACATTGAACCTTTCAGTCCTGGCCTATGTTTGGAACATGTCTCTAAGCGCCACGATCATATCGTGCGCCTCATGGTTTGTTTCGAACTGCATCTGCAGCTCGGGTTCCATGCAAGCAAGCATAAGGCAGCTTACTTCGAGGTTAGCATCACATGCTTTCTTGTAAGCATTCTTAGCAGCAGCGGGTGCATCATCAGCAGGTTCTTCTGGTAGTGGGTTGTCTAGAACATCTTCCTTTTTCTCAGCCCTGAGAACAATTCTCAGATTACGGATCCAATCCGAGTAGTTTGTTCCATTCAACTTGTCCTTCTCAAGGACCGAACGCAAAGCAAACGATGTGGTGGTGTTGCTAGGTGCCATTTAATCTACAACAAAAGTAATGCAAAATACACTAAGATAAACGTATCCATGATAGAGCAAATTACATTAAACTATTTTAACAGAATCTACTCCCACTAAAATCAATATCCCTCTATTGAAACTTAGTGATTCAGTATCCACAACTAACAAGTTTACTAGTGAGCTTTAGCATCACCGCTAGCAAACGAGGTAGATCGGTAAGCAACTTTTGCTAATCATATCACATATGACTCCTGTTGTTGGGTGACATCTCGATGTCTCGGCGCCCAACCTTTATGCCCCAAGGTCCTTAACCGTTAAGATAACCTTGTTAAGCAAACCAACCCTTATGCGTGTAAGTGTCCGACACAAACCCGTCTAGTCAAGGAAAACTAGTGGCACCCTAATTTCATAGACTTAAACTTTGTGAACGGTGCAAGTTTTAGTTGGGAGGGCATACTAACTTAAACTTTGTGAGGGATCGTTCTACTTCTAACATCACAGCATGCAGAAAGTAAAACATAAACAGAATAGCATTCACACAGTTGTGACACAGTATGGCCCGTTTTCATATGGTGATCTCCATCTCCATAGAACCTAATCACCATGGTGATCTCCATCTCCATGTTCCATGTGCGCCATCCTCCTAGTGATGACTCCTCCAAGAACTAGAGCATGCTATTACGCCTAATAGCTAGTAAAGAATCTAGTAATGAAGATTACATAGTTGCTTGGATCATCACAGATTGGTACGCAGACCATTAAATACAATAAAGTGACAACATATATGGCTCCTGCCGTGTTGCCGTACGCGCGACACGCAGGTCACGAATGAGTTACACACATGCATCACATACACAAGGGGGCCATACTGATCACAAGATACATACATACATCCTGCAAAACAGAGTTAGGCGTCCTAACGTTCCAAACTTCGGAGGCCCGAAACTCCATCTTCCAAGCCGAATTTGGGAAATCTAATTTCGCCGAAAACGGCATAGCGTTGAATTTCATGTGTAACTTTTTCTGTAGATCAATTTTCATATAAAATTCGCCCCATTCCGTGATCGTACCAAAAAGTTACGGCTGATTTACCGAAGCATACGCATACAGCAAAAATCCCGACCCCGGCAGTAGATCCCATCTACTATTGCACATCTAATGCGCCTGGCGTATGACCCTGGATTTCGATTCAATCGCAAGCTGGACTGCTAGGTCCGTGAGTTGCAACAGGCGAGGGCGTGGGAGGCGCGGCAGATGTGTTTCGTCAAAAGGTGTAAACCCTAGGGCGCCCCCACCCCTCTATTTATAGAGGTTCCTAACGGGCCTCTAGGTCCGAGGCCCATTAGTACTTCTAAATCTAATCCAATTCGGATCACATCCGAATTGGACTTCCAGCCCCTTAAGTGTGTGACCCTATGGGTTCGGATACGTATAGACATGGCCCGAGTACTCCTACTCGGCCCAATAGTCGGTAGCGGCCTCTAGCAAGACGTGCCAACTCCTATACGCACACGAAGATCATATCAGACGAACCATCACAACATAATATACATGCTATTCCCTTTGCCTCACGATATTTGGTCTAGCTTCAAGCTGACCGCTCTTTCTCGATCCTGTGATTCGGAATCCCTTTGTAGGTCAACTCTTAACCGTACGTAGCATGGCCATGCATTTTCGGATCCGATCACTCGAGGGGCCCAGAGATATCACTCTCAATCAGAGAGGGGCAAATCCCATCTTGATTGACCATGTCTCATAGCATGCTTCTTGACAAACCCGAAAGCTACCTTTATAACTACCCTGTTACGACGTAGCGTTTGATAGCCCCTAAGTAGTTTGATCCACATCTAGAATTTATGCGACAATCTCAGGTCTAAGGACAAAGGATATATGTTATTTAAAGAGAGAACTACTTCTCGTGTTGGGTCAGTCCTAGCACATGTCTCCACATGTGTCCATATTAATAGTTTAACATCTCCATGTCCATGACTTGTGAAACATAGTCATCAACTAATACATGTGCTAGTCTAATATTCATGTGTGTCCTCACATGAACTCCGACTAGGGACAACTTTAGAATAATCATACAAGTAAAGAGTTTCACATACAATTCACATAATTGCAAATCAATTCAAGTAGCCTTTAATGGATATTCAATAACACAATATACAAATCATGGATACAAATGGAATATCATCATCTCTATGATTGCCTCTAGGGCATACCTCCAACAATGCCGAGTCCAAACTGACTACGAATACCAGTCCCAGGCACATATGCATGTTATACACTCCATGCATATTACGTTTTACATAAGCCGAACCTATCTGCTGTTCTAACAGTTACCTCTTTAAAGTTCTAGGCAGGGGTGGTCTTTCCCATGCACTGTGTGCCCACGATGGACAGCACCTTGATATCGTGGAGGCCACAAGTGATAAGTAACTGTGCAAGCTCTCTTGTATCCTTCTCGATCTTCTCCCCAACAATGGCCGAATCATCAAACTCAGACGTCACCTTCTGTATAGACCTTTCAGCATCAGTTAGCATCATCACCAGGGGCCAGGTGGAACCGAGGTTGATACTGAACTTCCCGGAAGAAAATATTAGAAATTCCCAAGAGACCACCCACACGTGCAAGTCGCAAGTCACAAGTCGGTGAGGGTCCGCATGACGAGCGTCTTGTCTTGCGTCCCTCCATGGACTCCACCAGCATGCTCGATGGCTGTCTAGAGCAGCTCAATCTCGTCAAAGTGCTGGGTGATGCTGAGCCATACCTTCACCTTGAAGTGCTCTTGGATGGTTACCTCGTTGAAGATCTTCTGGGCAAGGGTGGTCTTTCCCATGCCACCTGTGCCTCCGATGGGCACCACCTTGATATCGTGGAGGCCACCAGTGATAAGTAACAATGCAAGCTCTCTTGTATCCTGCTCGATCTTCTCCCCAACAGTGGTGGACTCATCAAACTCAAACATCATCTTCTGTATAGACCTTTTCGCATCAGTTAGCATCATCACCAGGGGCCAGGTGGAACCGAGGTTGATACTGAAGTTGAACCTATCTGCGTCGTGGATACCATCTAAGTACTGGTTTAGCTCCTTGATGCGGCTTAATATCTTGTAGGCCTTCCACATACAGACATTCTTCGGCACACTGTTGTCATCTTTAGTAGACCTTCTTCTCCGCTTGTTAGCCTCGAGTTGGGACAGGTCTATGATGTCGGTGGCATTGTACAAGGCATGCTTGAGCTTCCTCACCCATCTCTGCACACTCAAGTCATTTTTGGGCCTCCTCTCTACATCCGTGAGGAAAGCTTTGAGGCTTTCGATGTTGCCCACCAGCTTCTCGATCTTGCCGGAGACGCCCAGCAGCATGGAAACTTTTTCTTGTGCCATGTCAGCGATCTGCTTCGTCACGTAGGATGCGAAGGCTTTATGGATGGTGGCCATGGCTCCGGAGTATGATCTAGTACACAATAGATGATAACCTTCTAACTAGGATGGAACAACAAATATCACCGTAAGAAACACGACGCAGGTATCCCGGTGGGTAAAACCAACCGGGATAAAAGGATTTTGCACCAAAGCACCAAAAAATGTTAGAAATTCCCGCGAGGCTTCCCCACACATGCAAGTCAGAAGTCACAAGTCAGTGAGGGTGGATTCCACCAACATCCTCGATGGCTGTCTTGAGCAGTTCTATCTCATCGAAGTGCTGGGTGATGCTGAGCCATACCTTCACTTTGAAGCATTGTTGGATGATTACCTCATTGAAGATCTTCTAGGCATAGGTGGTATTTCCCATGCCACCTGTGCCCACGATGGACACCACCTTGATACTGTGGTGGCCACCAGTGATATGTAACAGTGCAAGCTCTCTTGTATCCTGCTCGATCTTCTCCCCAACAATGGCCGACTCATCAAACTTGGACGTCATCTTCTGTATAGACCTCTCTGCCTCAGTTAGCATCATCACTAGGGCCAGGTGGAACCGAGGTTGATTTGGAACTTCCCGGGAGATATTAGAAATTCCCAAGAGCCGCCCCCCCTCCCACAGACACCCGTGGAAGTCACAAGTTAGAAGTCACGCGATTTTTCACACGAAATATGTGCATGGGATTCGAACCCATGACCTCAAGCTTTGCGCGTAGCTTCCTTACCATCTCACCTACGTAGCACATCTGACTATATAGTGGGTGCAATCCTTTCGTATTTACTTGTGGGCAACCCAAAGACCCCTTTAGTCCCGGTTCGTAATAGAATCCGGGACTAAAAGGTCCTAGGACTTTAGTCTTTTTCAACCACCCGTGGGGGGCCCTTTTATCCTGATTGGTGTTTCCTACCGATGATGCAGGATTTTTCAGTAGAGCCTTCCACTCACTCTCGCTCGGATATTTTGAGTCCCCTATCACTTTTATGGCTAGCGGCAAGCCATCACACCTTTTAAGAATTCCCATCCCGATTCTTTTGAGACCATCGATTTCGCTAAGAATTAATATAAGGTTTCTTAATGACAAATACGATTAACACTTGCACATGTACATGCTTGTATAAAAAATATTTCTATAGAGCTTCTGCTATAAATTAGCAAGATACGGCTTTCCTATGGAAAAATATATTAGTATGAAAAACATCACATTGTATGCATGGCTTGTCTCTAATGGTTTCTAAAGGGCAGTCTGAGGTAACTTAGTTGACAATTCTCGTCAGCTGTCAAACAAGAGCTGCAGGAAATGAACTAAATCGTTTTAGATGGTCCCAAGAAAAAAACCAGGTGGTTTCAAATTATCAATTCATCGTTTCATCAAAATATTTCAAAATTAATATTACTCCAAATGGGTACTCGTTTTGGCTCTTCTACTAGATATATACACTATTTGTAGATGCATAATAATATTTATGATCCTAGAAAGATCAGAACGACCTACAATTTGGAACAGAGGGTAACATTGAATAAATAAAAGAAACCACAGGTCCTACACTGAATAAATATCTATTCCGTTTCGTTCGTTTCTTCCGTGTTTCAAGCAAGTGTACAGGAGGACTTAGGAGAGCAGAAGTTTGCGCGGTTGCCTCTTTAGCAGACGTCAGAACGTTTGAGTGAGCAAAACAGACAATCCTCAATGCTTGAGTTTGGTTCTGGCACCTGCACCAGGTTACTTGTAGACACAAATGTGTTGCTGTTTCTTGCTCTTGATCACACAAAACGCACACTTGGTACCAGTAAGTTTAGTGAAAACTTTGAAAATTGTATGGAAGAAGTTGTATCCATATTTGATATTTCATTAAAAATTTATGACGTGCAATTCTAAACCAAGTGTACATGATTAACATTCACAGCCAACAGTTAGCTGCACTGCTATTGTAGATTAACAAATGAATTATCATGCAGATACAGAGGAAACTAGAAGAGCTGACATACATGCCCAGATAGGCCAAAGTTGAAAACAAGCACAACCTCTGTAAATCAAATCAATGGTTAGAGCAGTGTCTGTCCGCTCGTCAGACGAACCGGCTGTATTGACAGCACTCTGTTTCACAATATTTGACGTATCAGTAATTGATGCAACGATGCATGGAGATTACTGTAGATACAGAGAAGGAATAGGAGTACAAACAACAGTCGGGAATCTAGAATCAACGTGCAGTCTTCAATCTTCATCTGAACCTTCGATGTAGTTGATGTCATGCTTGGTGATATGGCTGATCTTCTCACACTCGGAGGAGCTACCTGAAATAATGGAATGATGCAGCTCCTTGCTGCAAGTCAACTTGAGAAACCTTGGATTCACACATTGTAGATATCCTGGAAGTCTCTCTATGGTGCCGTCCTTCAACTCTATGCTGTCAAGTGATGGGACACCTTGCAACACCTCCAGCTTGGGGCAATGGAAGATCCTAATCCTGTGCAACATAGAGAGGCCAGTAATCCTCTTGAGCTTGGGGCAGTCGAACATGTCAAGTTTCACAACAGAAGGGAAGTTCTCCACAGATGCCAGGTTGCTCAGCTTGTGCAGTTCCAGCTCTCTTAGAGCATGCCTCTTGTTGTTGGCAAGCCCCGGTGGCAAACAGCTCAGCTTGCATTTTTCGATCAACAGATACTCAAGAGCGTGCATGGCCATGGTGCCTGCAGTTACATCCACAGTCTGCTCCTCCCAGTCCCACTCCTCCCATTTGCACAAGCCTTCCAGAGAAAGATGTGTCAGATTAGGAAAAGCCACTGATGTAGATGCAGTGATGCCTCCAGCCACAGTGGAGGAAGAGAATGATGCCTGGAATTCGGACCCGACGCTCTTGATGGCTGGTACATCTACAATGGCTAACACTTTCAGATTAGGGAGCCGACACAAACCATCAGGGAGTTTGGTGCAGCAAAGCAGGTCCTGCAGCCTCAAAAGGCTCAAGCTCTTAAAGGCACATGCTTCCACTACCATCATCCAATTTGGTAGCGTGCGACCAAAGTATCCTCGAATCTCTAAATGGTGAATGCGGGGTGGTGGGCAGAGCTTCTCCAATACCTCTTCCACTACTTGCTGCTGCTGCTGCTGCTCGATCTCATTCCTCGATTCCATGCATCCACTGCTACTCCAATGTAATTCCATGTATTCAAGATGCTTCTTGCTGCTAATCCTGGCCATTTCAGCCAACGAGCTAGCAGATACACTCTCGAGACCTTGTAAAATAAGCTTCCTAAGCTTAGAAAGAGGCCCTATCTCTTCCAAGCTGCACCAGCGCCCATCCATGTCCATGTGTACCCGGAACCCATAAAGTGCCCTTATATTTCTTAACCCACCAAACTCCTTGGGTATTACCACATTGGCATTCGAACCATACATATCAAGGCTTCTGAGATGCACCAGTTGTATAATGGTTCTAGGAAGATTCTTCAAATGTACAGAGCCTCGAAGCACAATATGTTGTAGGAACTTCATATTGTCGATGTCGTCTGGCAGCCTAGATATATTTGTTTCCTCTAATCCAAAGTATCTTAGGTGCCTCAGTTGACATAGGGAACCAACCAACCTATCACAATCTCCACCATGTATATACAATACCCTTAGCATAGAGAAACTATCCAATGAATCAATCTGCTCCAAGTCAATCTTGGAATTTATAAATAATGTTCTTACTAATTCTCGTTTTTGCATAGCAGCCAATCCACGTACCGAGGATGGTCCTATGGACAAGCGACGGACAAGACTATCATTACTACTACTGGCAACTTGCATCTCCTGCACCACAAGCGACTCTTCTCTTGCCATAAATTTAGCAAATGAGCGCACCACATCATGCATTGTGCAATGGTATGCAGTAGTTGAAGGATTAACTCCTTTCGGTTCTATAAGATTCCTAGTGATTAACTCCTCATAGTACTCGGTTGCGATTTCTTCTAGTTGGTCATCATGTGAACTACTTTTGTCCGTGTGAGGTTGGATGAATCCCTCACTAATCCACATGGGAATAACATTACGCCATCGAATACATGTACCTTTTGGGAAAAGTGAACAGTAAAGGAAGCACTGCTTCTGCTGGGAAGACAAATCCTCATAACTCAAATAGATTCGGCTGTCCAGCTCCTTGGGCAATCCAGCTATTGACCATGCAGGATGGTTGAAAACAGCCTCCCACTCACGCTCACTTCTGGACCTCCTGCTTAGCAATCCTCCCATCACTTTGACAGCAAGCGGTAAGCCATCACACTTTCTGAGAATTTTCATCCCGACATCTCTTAGGTAATCAGTTCCAATTACCTGTCAACAATCCAGACAAATGAATTCCATGCTTGTGTGAGTGCATTTTTTTAAAGTAACATGAAGTTTAATATCAAGATCCGATAGTTATGATTTTTAATTAACGACTAATATGAATCCTTTTCACTCACTACACAGGAAGAATAATCGGATGGCCAATATGCTAAGGTTCGATTTGGTGTTGGATGTCTTTCAAAAGCACGTCCATGTTTGGTTCTACTTGTGTTGGGCGAGTGCAGTGGGCATGGCGTACTTCAATTCCATAAGCCAATTCTAGAAATCAATAGCGTTTATTACATGCAATTTAAGGACAATTTCTGCATACATGCTACACGTTTATTACTAACTATAGACTTTTCTTGGAGATTCTATGTATGTACCAGAAAAAAAATATAAAACCTATAAATTCTTATAAAAAAAGGGAACATCATGACAAAAATAGCCATCCTTGTTCTAAAAAAGTTACGCACCTTTGTTATTATGGAAGAAACCTAAAGTAAATCCAATCTTTCTCATTAATTACCCAGTTCAGTGACTTTAAAAATGATACACAATAAATATATAAATAAATTAAACATCTAACCCCTCCGTCCTGTAACACAAGGCATCCAAGTGTTCAAAATTTATCCTCGAATACAAGGCATTATTCTAGGTATTGGATGATGGTCATTTAATTCTTTCTATAATTAACAAGATAAGGGTGACTGATTGGTGGATTTACACAAAAATAAGTTCTTTGACATTTGCAACTACCATTAACTTAAGAGTACATACATCTTTTGCTACTCCTGCTAATATATTCTTAAATCTCTAGGATGCTTTCTATTTCAGGATGGAGGGAGTATATTATAAATAATGTAAATCAACCCCTAAATTTTGGTCTATATTGGCCGCCTCTTTAATTATAATAAAAAGCTAAAGTAAACCGCTATGTCTCCATCGAAACTACCTGCATCTGCCTTTATGAAGAAAAGAACAAAAGTACTCCCCGTATAAGTTTAATTTTTAACAAATTACTCATGTCTTCCATTATTGATAGTATTCAAAGCAACACAAAGTATATGTGCATAGAGCATGCCATTACCCAGGCCATGTAAACACATGCATGTAGGATGCGGCGAGCATATCAGTTTAATTTCGATGGATTAGCAATAATATAAAAAAGCATATAGAATAATTGGCACCAGGAAGCTAGCAATGATGCAATGGTTACATAGTATTTACATGGGTATTATGTTTTAGAGAGGGAGAGGGAGGGAGACAGATATAGAGAGTTAGAGCAAAGAGAATCAATCACTATGCCAAAAACGATTTGTGCTCGCATATGGGAATTAATGTGCTGGCAGGTAGGATTGGCACCCGCGAGCACAAAGATGCCAAAGGCCAGCTTGCAAGCACCCACTAGCATTGATGGAGATGCATCTATGCTGGCAGATGGTTAGGTGACCCACCAAGACAGATGCCGCCCAATTATGCTCGCAGATAGCTTTTTCCCGATCCAACCTTTCATTTGAAGCCTGCTCAAGAGGAGCTCGAGAAAAGGTCCAAAAACACCAAATACAAGGGGGAGGTTGTTATTGGTGCTTGCGCACACAAACAATTATAAATCTAGGGCTTGTAAGTCTTGTGAGACCCTCCAACCACATTTTGTGGGTGGCTCCGGTGCATGTGAAAGTAAGGAGAGGCCGTTGGTCAAAGCTCTACCAAGTGAAGGCCGGCAAGGAGTACCTGAGAGAGGCTAAGCAGAGATCCACTTGCGCGTGGGGAGGCCCACATCAGGTTTCCTATGGAGTTACTTGATGGAGGAGCTTAAACCCTAGCGTCGGCAATCCCTTGAGAGGGGCTCCAACAATAAGGACTAGTTGAAAGCTTTGTATTTCGATACCTCAGTTAAAATTATCATGTCGCCATGCAGGCAGTTTGCATTCCTTACCCTTTTACCTTCCACATTTTTTTTGCACTTTATTTTATGTGTTTAACTTTGCTAAAATTGTCATGCCTAGTTTATAGGATTGGAATCTATGGTGCAAAATCTTTTGTGATTGAGATAGCAACACATTGAAAATCTCATTTTGCTTGAATTGCCATGTCTAGTTTATCAGTAAGAACGAATTAAGTGTATTTAAGTGCACAGACCAAAGTACGTGAGGTATTATTGAATTAGTAATGCAGTATGTTTAACTGACTGTTCAATTGATTGCAAAGAATAAAAAATTTGGCCTGTGCATACTAACCTGATTAGGAGATGGCGGCAGCTGTTTCGTGAGAAGGGACCAAGCGTCCTCTTCATTCAGTGGGCTGACACGGTGTTGGTAGGAGGCTCCCATCCGTTTGCCCAGGTCTTCCAATCTTGTAGTGATTAGGACACAGTTCCCCTGTTGTTTCTTGCTTGCATTTATGATTGGGACACTAAGAACATGAGTCCATGCTGGGTCACTCCACACATCGTCCATCACTAGGAGAAACCTGCCCGTGGACAAGGTTTTGGTGAGGGTCCGCGTGAGGAGTGTCTTGTCTTGCGTCCCTCCATGGACTCCACCAGCTTGCTCGATTGCTGTCTTGAGCAGCTCAGTCTCGTTGAAGTGCTGGGTGATGCTGAGCCATACCTTCACTTCGAAGTTCTCTTGGATGGATACCTCGTTGAAGATCTTCTTGGCAAGGGTGGTCTTTCCCATGCCACCTGTGCCCACGATGGACACCACCTTGATATCATGGAGGCCACCGGTGATAAGTAACTGTGCAAGTTCTCTTGTATCCTGCTCGATCTTCTCCCCAACAATGGCTGACTCATTGAACTCAGATGTCGTCTTCTGCATAGACCTTTCAGCATCAGTTAGCTTCCTCGGCTTCATGTTGGAACCGAGGTTAATACTGAACTTGAACCTGTCTGCCTCCATGTGGATGCCATCCAGCCGCTGGTTCAGCTCCTTGATGCGACTGCCTATCTTGTGGGCGAACATGGGATTCCTCATGCAGAAGAGCAACGGCTGGAAGCAACCCGCTGACACCTTCTTCACACTGCTGCCGTCTTTAGTAGACCCCCTCCGCTTGTCAGCCTCGAGATGGCACACGTCTATGATGTCGATGGCGTCGTACATGGCGTCCTTGAGCTTCCTCACCCATCTTCTCACGCTGTCATCAGTGAGGCGCCTCCTCTCGGCGTCTGCGACGAAGGCTTTGATGCCTTCCATGTTGTCCTCCAGCCTGGTGATCTCGCTGGAGACTCCTAGGAGCATGGACACCTCCTCTTCAGCCATGTCCGTGAGGAGCTTCTTCACGTGTGGTACCATGGCATCCAGGACGGCCGCCATAGCTGGAGCTAGCGTAGTGCCTGCTAGTAATAGTAAACCATGCATCCATAAGCACAGACAAGGTACGCAGTAGCCAAAATCAGGTTATTATTATCTTATAATTAAGTTATTAGCTACTACATCGATCGATATGTGAATGGAGTGTGCTCACCTCAACGTAGGCGTCAGTAGAAGAATGCAATGGTGAGAAATGGGTATGCGATGGAGGGCGAGTTCACTAGGAAGGGAGAGCCACTCCCTACGTAGGACTAGATCCAGGAATCAAATGATAGTAGTGCTATAATTATTTGCTGCAGATCAAGTCCATGGTAGCTAGTGCTCGCGTTACGTTGTTTAGGTCTAGAGAGCAGCAGCCAACTCCATAGCTTATAATTTTAATTTCTCATTGTTTATTGCGACGGGTCTTTTGACAGTCTGGGGACACGTACAGTCGTCGTAGATCTCGAGATGTTTTTAACTTTTTAGTGAGTGTAGTTTGGTATGTTCAATAAATGACTTATCCTTTGTAGTGTATTTATTTGCTAAGGTAGGATGTATGTCCAATAAATAACTTGTCCTTTGTAGTGTGTGCGCATCTTGTCCCAGCCGTGGAATCGTAGGATGTATTGCAAAGGTAGAATTGATGATAATCGAGGGAGCGTTGTTAGGGATCTGCCCAAAACTCGCCCCCTTCGCCATTCACACAGGTCCCAGCCCTGGAATCGTAGGATGTATTGCAAAGGTAGAATTAATAATGGAGGGAGCGTACAAGACAACAGACAAGGGCAACCGGTAAAGTATAACGAGCTCGTCAGTGCTTTGTAGATAGACAGTCTCTGCACACCATCGTAGATAGATCTCGAGCGGCGTCACGTGCAATTCGTACTAAAAGGATGAGGATGCTGCACCCACTGGAGGCAGCGGTGCTTGCCCCAAGATTGAGGATGCGCACAAGATCCCTGCTTCTAGTTATCTTTATTCTGGCATTGCTGCTTTTAAGATGCTAGTGCTTCATTCTTAAATCCTCGATTGTAGCACAAAACTATGTTACCCCATTATTGCCAAGATGTTCCAGGGTGCTGACGTGACTGGTGGCATGCATGGATGAGGATGCACCCACTGGAGTTACCATGACGTGGCTGGTGAATTATTTTTTTTCCTGAGTGCAGCTCTGCTTGGATGTTGGAAGTAGTTGACTGATGCTGCTGATCTTTTGGCACGTTTTACATTTATCTGCACATTATTATGCTCTATTTCTGAGCTATTTGCTTTGTCATCATCAGGATGCTCCGTTTGTGTTTCACATTGGCTTTGTACTCATGTCAACCTGGCATTACCATTGTTCATTGTACTGGGCTTATGTCATTATAGTTTAATCTGTGAGTGTCTTTAGTGGCTAAAATAGTATGATGATTTGACTGTCTCATCTAATTGGAATGTATGAAATTCTGGATTTTGTTCGGGACAGAAGGTTTGCGGTCAGACCTTCAAGAGGGAAATGTTTGCTCAGCACTCTGATTGTAGTACTGTTGCTATATCCAGCTGAAAAATTGTTTGTTAAAAATATCCACGATTGCTTGTATTATTGTTGGTACTGCTTGCTGATGTCATGCTACTTGCATGCGCTGGTATGGTGCCTTAATTTGACCTTTTTATGCCGTTAGTGATTTGGCACAGTGCAGTGCTTTGTTTAGTACTAATCAGTTTTGGCTAATTGTCTGTAATTTGAGGATTTCATATTTTCCTTGCCTTTGTTTTTAATTTCACATTTCCAGCTTGAAAATGGCCACGGGAGACTTGCCTTCTGCACAACCATTTTGCATGTTTTGTCCTACGAATAGTGCCTTGGCTGCGCACAATGTTTTATCCTATGGTAACGTAGTTACTTGTAGACACAAATGTGTTGCTGTTTCTTGCTCTTGATCACACAAAACGCACAGTTGCTACCAGTATGTTTGGTGAAAACTTTGAAATTTGTATGGAAGAAGTTATATCCATATTTGATATTTCATTAAAAAATTATAACGTGCAATTCTAAACCAAGTGTACAGGATTAACATTCACAGCCAACAGTTAGCTGTGCACTACTCTTGTAGATTAACAAATGAATTATCATGCAGATACAGAGGAAACTAGAAGAGCTGACATACATGCCCCGATAGGCCAAAGTTGAAAACAAGCACAACGGTCGTTGACATCCTGAAGAGCCTCCATGTTGACATCATCCAGCTTAATATGATGAAAGACTTGTCAAAACAGCATTCCACTCACGCTCTCGGCATACAGATATTTGACAATATATGATGCCCGTCTGCGTCTGTGCGATGGCACAAATATTTGACGTATCAGTAATTGATGCAACGATGCATGGAGATTACTGTGGATACAGATAAAGAATAGAAGTACAAACAACAGTTGGGAATCCAGAATCAACTTTCGGCATAGAGAAATAATAGTGAGAGTTACCTGAACGCATAGGCTATCTTTCCATCAAGACGTACAGTCTTCAATCTTCATCTCAAATATTCAATTGTAGTCGATGTCATGCTTGGTGATATGGTTGATCTTCTCACACTCGGAGGAGCTACCTGAAATAATGGAATCATGCAGCTCCTTGCTGCAAGTCAACCTGAGAAACCTTGGATTCACACATGCTAGGTATCCTGGAAGTGTCTCCATGGTGGTGTCATGCAGAAGCAAGCTGTCAAGTGATGGGACACCTTGCAACACCTCCAGCTTCGGGCAGCGGGCGATCCTAATCTTGTGCAACCTGGAGAGGCCGCTAATCCTCTTGAGCTTGGGGCAGTCGAACACGTCAAGTTCCACAACAGAAGGGAAGTTCTCCACAGATGTCAGGTTGTTCAGATCCCTCAGTCCCAGCTCTCTTAGAGCATGCCTCTTGTTGTTGGCAAGCCCCGGTGGAAAACAGCTCAGCTTGCAGTTTTCAATCAGCAGATACCCAAGAGCGTGCATGGCCATGGTGCCTGCAGTCACATCCACAGTCTGCTCCTCCCAGTCCCACTCCTCCCATTCGCACAAGCCTTCAAGAGTAAGATGTGTCAGATTAGGAAAAGCTGCTGATGTAGATGCCTGGAATTCGGACCCAACGCTCTTGATGGCTGGTGCATCTTTAATGACCAACAATTTCAGACTTGGGAGCGGACACAAACTGTCAGGGAGTTTGGTGCAGCAAGGCAGGTCTTTCAGCTTCAAAATGATCAAGCTCGTAAAGGAAAATGCTTCCACTACCATCATCCAATTTGGTAGCGTGCGACCAAAGTATCCTTTAATATTTAAATGGTGAATGTGGGGTGGTGGGCAGAGCTTCTCCAGTACCTCTTCCGCTACTTGCTGCTGCTGCTTCTGGATCTCATCCCTCAATTCCATGCATCCACTTCTACTCCATTGTAATTTCAAGTACTCAGGGTGCTCCTTGCTGCTAATCCTGGCCGTTTCAGCAAACGAGCTGGCAGATACATTCTCGAGACCATGTAAAGTAAGCCTCCAAAGCTTGGAAAGAGGTCCTATCTCTTCCAAGCTGCACCAGCCCCCATCCATGTCCATGTGTACCCGGAACCCATAAAGTGTCCTTAGATTTCTTAACCCACCAAACTCCTTGGGTATTTCACTCTCGTTAGTCATGCAAAGCACCCTGATTTCGCTCTGGTTGCTAACATCCTTTATAATTTGCCGCTGGGACTCCTCATCCAGGTTATCAATACGTATGCGCAGGTACTCTAATGATATCACCGTCCTCAAGAACGACCCATCCGGTGCGCACGTATCGCGGCAGCCACGTAGGCAAACCAATTGCGTTAACTGGCAAACGCTCGATGGCAGTACCCGTATGCTAGAAGCTTCCAAGTCAAGTATCTGTAGAAACTTCAGTTTTCCTATTTCTTTTGGGAGCTCATAATAAGTAAATTTCCAAGGTGCCTTAGATGAATTTTGTAGCCCAAGGTACCTCAAATGAAGTAGAATTCCAAGGTTCTTAAGACCGTGCCAGTCTCTCCTAGGTGGTCTGCATCCCTCTAAATGTAGCACTCGCATGAGTTTAAAGCTTGGATGCAACACCCAACTCTGAATATCACAATCACAGGCAACCAATGTCCTCACTTGTGCCATGTCCATGTGATCGTCCTGCTGAGTTTGCTTCATAGTTCTATTCTGGTGAGCTAACCTGCGCACTCTGTTCTGATGTGGTGATGTTCCTTCATCATCATTTGAGATAGTCACAAAGTTTTCTTTATATGACAAGTAACGGATGAGATCAAGCACCATGTCATGAACACGAACAGCCACATACATCACCATGGCTTAAGATATCCATGTCATCTGACTCGACCGCCTTGATCATGCTTCTATTTACGAGCTGATTGAAGTATTCATCTCCCTGTTGAAACAAGCTGGTCCCTCTTCTCTTCTCCACGAAACCTTCGGCTATCCATTTCCATATCAAAGAATCTTTATCAATCTCATAGTCTTCTGGATACACACTTAGATACAGTAAGCAGGTCCTTAGATAAGAAGGCAGATCATAGTAGCTAAGAGACAATATCCACTCAGTATCATCTACCTGCTGGTTACCACCCTTACCACGATAGAAACCAGGAGAGTTGCACACATCAAACCAATCTTCTCTTGATTTACCCACCAGCAAACTGGCTATTGTGATGATAGCTAATGGTATACCACCACATTTTTTCAGAATCTTTTCAGATGCCTCAGTAGGGTTATTAGCAGGATATTCACCATTAACACCAAATTACCTTGTTTTGAATAATTTCTCTGAGTGATCAGGGGAAAGTGTGTGTAGGTCGTAAACCTCCTCCCTGCTTGCTACATCTCGATTGCGAGTAGTTGTGATTACTCTACTTCCAGTGTCATTGTTAACCAAAGTTGATTTGATTATGTTCCACGTTGCTATGTCCCATACTTCATCAATAACGATGAAGTACCTAGCAACATCATAGTACAGATCAATACCCAAACTTACGTTGATAAACCATTGAGCATGTATAAAAGAAAAGAAGAGTGACAAAGTATAGAATAAAATCTTAAAAATGCTAGCGAAAATTTTGTACTTGACAAATATTTCATTTAAAATCGTTTAGCTATCCAGAACTTCCTTAAAAGGTTATGAAAGAAACACGTTCTGCCACATCAGCGATCTGTGTCTCAAAAATCGAGCTATCTCATTGGCCCAAACCTCCTCTCCGTGGATCCCTCCCCTCTTTTCCCTTCCCTCTCTCCTTATCCTGGCTGCCCTGCCTCCTGCGCGCTAGCACTGCCTAGTCCTCCGCCACAGGCCCCACCTCATCCCCTGCCACCAGCGCCATCCTCTGGCCCCACCACCTCGTCCCCAACACCGTTGGCACCGTCCTCCGGTCCCGCCACCATGTCCCCCATCGCTAGTGCCGTCCTCCGGTCCCTAGGTCTCCTCTAGCGCCATCCTCCAATCCTACTGCTTTGGCCCCTCGGTCTCCTCCGGCCCCACCGCATCGGCCTCCTCCGGCCCCTTCACCTCGTCCTTCGGCCTCTAGGTCTCCTCTGGTGCCATCCTTCAGCCATGCTTCTTCGGCCCCTCTGTCTCCTTTGGCCCCACCGCATCGGCCTCCTCCGGCCTCGTACGATTTGCGCCTCGCTCATCCCCCCACCGTCCCCTCCTTGCTAGTGCCCTACCAAAGCCATCCTCTGGCCCCGACCCACGTCATCCCTGCGCAGCGCGGGCGACGAGCGGTCGGGGTAGTGTGACGTGCAGCCGTCAGGCGGGTTATTTTATATTTTTGCAAAATATCTATGCATGTGGGTGTCATAACCACCCGCCTGCTGCTGGGTGGCACGCTAGCACAGAGAGCCATATTGATTTGTACTGTGTATTAATTAATGAATCATGAACTTTTAGCCCTCTCAAACAATGAAGCGAAAGAAGCCGTGAGGTCGTACAAAAATAATGGAGGGAAGGCTTCACATCACCGAAGTGACAGAAGAGGGCCAGCCTATTGGTCCCTCAAAAGTTGCTAGAAAGTTCGTGAGTCAATGTGGGGCTATTACAAGGGACAACATTCCCATTAACATTCAAGAATGGAAGTCCAGTAAAAAACATGATCCATACGTGCTCTCGCAGAAACAGAAAGATATGTTGTTGGAAGATGTCAAGAAACACTTCACAATTCCTAGCGGTGTTGATGAAAAAGTTATGAAAGACGGGATGCTCAAGAAGATGGCAACCCAATTTCCAACCTTCAAGAAGAATCTGGATACCAACTATATCAAGAAGGGCAAAACTGCAGATTTTAATGACTGGCTAAAGTTAAGAGAACATTGGAACTCATTCTGAAAAACAAGAGGCATGAAGATAGTGCGAACAAGGTTCGTGTCAACTTAGGCTATGCCTATACCACCATCGTCTAGGGCAAGGTGGTTATAGGAGTGCAATTCCCAAATGGAGACAGATGAAACAAGATCTAATTGATCTAGGTATCGTACCAACGACTATTGAGTAGCCCGATCGATCGAAGAATTGGTATTACGCTCACGGAGGCACCCTTAGTCCTAAGGATGGGACACTTATTTTCAACAAAACAGCATGTAGGAAGGCCCTCAGGCTTATCAAAAACATTGAAGATTCTAAAGTAGGAATGTTCAAGGATGATAGAGAGAACGATGAGCTGACTTTGGCAGTCGGGAATCCTAAACACCCAGGATGTTGCCGAGGCTACAGGATGGTTTCGTGGAAGTATGCTTTCCGTAGCGATATCGACACGTACGGAAGTCAGAAGAGAAGAATGGAACAACAAGAGGAGAGGTGGTGGCGCATGTTAGAAGCTAAAGTGCATGAACAAGACGTAAGAATGCAGGAAGAAATTAACCAGCGAGTGACGCTAGTAGTTATTGAGATGGCCTAATCTAGAGCACTGCCAGATCCTAGCGTCATCGTCAGCCCTTTTCAACGCCGAAGCAGTTGTGCTTCCACAGGGTCCCCGATAAGAATATGCCAAGCTTACTTGTGGTTGCGCAGGACAACCAATGGTACCCTATGAATGACATCACTCAGCGCATCTCATGTGAGCTGTACAGACCATTTGGCAACCTCATTATTAAGGTATACATATATATAATATATACAATTATCTCAATTGATCCATGCCTTGGGAGGTTAATAACTTCTTTATTTGTCCTATATGTACAGTTGGCGTACGGAAGTGCTGTACCAATCTTGCTAGGGTAGACAAGCCATGGCATGGCGATTTCACCTGGCCACTCCACCTTTGGGGTGGAGCAGGTTTGTGATTGTAAATATGAAGGCCTAGAGCTCAACCTCTCGGGAGGTGATGGAGAAAGGACACTAAGAGATGCACTTCATGGTATCATTCTTTGGTGCAAACAAGATCGCAACCACCACCTTCCAAGCCAAGGAAGCCAAAGGTGAAAGAACCAAGGAAGAAAAAAAAAGAAGTTTGAACCTATTAAGAAGCTAGCAGGCGATATGACTCCTGAGGAATTGGAGGAGGCATAGCAAGCACATGTAAGGGAGTGGTATGAAAAAATCACTACAGAAAGAAAAGCGAAGGAGATGGAGTCTAAGCCAGTAGATCCAGCCAAATTAAAGTATTTTATTGGCATAAGAAAAAGAATTCAATTCGATGTTACTATCAAACTATGATCATTTGTTAGTTAAGTCTTGGCAGAAGAAGAAATGAGGAGAGTCGTCATCCAGCAAGATCAGCAAGCAGATCAAGAAGCTCAACAAATAGCAACTTTGCCTTTAGAACAACAAATCAAGGTCATTAAGTTTATGGCAGAGATAGGTCTCTCGCTTGCTGAAGTTCTAGGGCAAGACGAACCGCCACCTCCAGAAAAGATTGCACCTAAATAGCCCTTTGAGTTAGGCAAGCCTCTGGTCAGGCATGAATTGGTACGGAAGCTCACAATTAATATGTATGAATCCCATCAATGGTACATGGAGCAGTCGGCCAATGACAAGGTCATGTTCGCTCTTCTTCTTAAGCCGATTAACTTTTTCGATGAAGGTGGGAAACTGCTGTGGTTGGAATTCAAGGATATTTATGAACTGTACCATTAAAATGCCCTTCATGTCTCTCATATCAGCGCCTAGGTTCTGTAAGTGTGTGTTTATTAGATGTTAATTTTGGCTCAGCTCATTATTGTATGTGTCATCCCACTAACTTTGTCTTTCATTTTATGTAGGATGCAAATTAAGAGGTGCCGCCGAGAATCCTACTTCAACGTTGGCTTCATGGACCCAACGCTTGTTAACCAAAAGCAGATACGGGATTGACTAAAGTCTACATTGGAGGCAATATACAAATTCTTGAACATAATTACAAGCAATACATACTATTGCCTTACAACTTTAAGTAAGTGTGGGTACCGTCTATTTTCATTTTCGTTTTCTTACCTAATTAATGTTAGTTAGTTCTAATATGAACATTTATGTACACAATTACCATTGGATTCTCCTTATAATTATGATTGATCAAAGCAACGTTATTGTGTTTGATTCGCTAAGGAAAACAAAGGACGAGTAACAAAACATTCAAGACATGCTTAACACTGTATCATATTCATTATTTTAATTAGCAGCGCAAGGAAACGATTCCGTAAGTATGACCCTGGTGATTTCAAAGAAAAACATACATTCAATACAACTTTTCTAGTATGCATGAAGTTTGCACATTTTGTATATCCTACAACACGAATATTTCATAACTTCTTTTTTTTACTAAAGTGCTTGAGACAGGAACAAGGGAATAATTTATGTGGATACTACGTCTGTGAGCACACCATTTCGTGAGGGACAAGGTGCTATCGGACCATATTAAGTTATAGATTGGGTAAAATAATAAAAATGATATATACCTCGCCTTAACATTCCATCATGGCAATGTCTTATTCCACATTGCCGTCAACACTTTGCTCGTGCTCACATTGCCATCACCGGATATTTTGAGGAACATGTCCGCCTGGCTACCCTCATCCTCGGTGTAGGTACTAGGAATGTTCGAGCCATTACCGCCAGCAATAATTTGCTCCATTATATACCTTTCATCCTCTTCGTCCCCCATCTCAACTAATAATGACATTAATTATACACACATGTAATCATAGATACATTAAATTAATTATTGTCTCAAGTAGTACAATAAATGTATATACATGAAATCATACAAAACTTATCATATATAGAATCATATATATTGATAGACATATGATTGAAAATATACACTTAAAACCATACAATAAAACTTGTACAATTTATTACATGAAATTAAACATTAAAAATATTTACATGAAATAAATACACATGAAACCATACATTGTACTAATTTTCTATAATTTCCTAAGCATTTATACTAATTTCCTAAACATTTCTACTAAATTATACTAATTTCAAAACATTTCCACTAATCTATTAAATTATACTAATTTCCTAAGCATTTCCACAAATCTACTCAATTCTACTAAATTCTACTAATTTATACTAAATAATACTAATTTCCAAAGCATTTATCCTAAATTATACTAATTTCTACTAAAGTATACTAATTTTCAAAGAATTTCCACTAATCTACTAAATTACACTAATTTATACTATTTTCTAATAAATTCTACTAATTTCTACTCAATTCTACTATTTTATATTAATTTCTACTAATTTTCTATTGAATTTCCTAATGCCTAATTAAAAAAACACAGCTTGCACCCATGCCGGGGTCTTGCACTAGTGCTACTGCGCGTGCATACCTTTTTGTGAGGCGACGGTGGCCAGGAGGCGCGCTCGGCGATGACAATGAGGCCCGGGACCGGATGGCATGAGCTGCAAGCTGTGGGGTGATGTAGAGGAGCCACGGGCTCGATGGCTGGGGAAGAGGCCTGTGGTGATAGCACCGCGCTATGTGCGACAGCCGGCTAGCGGCAATGGAGAGAGGGTTGGCAGCGTTGAGGGTGGCGGTGCTGGCGATGGTGGGGTTGAGCCGGCTATGGCAGCGCGGGAGTGGCTTGGCAGGGCCGGGGCGGAAGATGATGGAGAGGTGCAGCCAGGATGGAGGACGACGAAGAGGCATGGGGAGTGGTGGCGGTGGAGGAGGACGGGGCGGTGTGGCATGTCGATGGGGGCTAGAAGCGGACGCGGCGGCTGGGACAGGGCAGATGAGAGAAGTAGCAGATTGGGGAGCGGAGAAGAGATATTTATACCCCCTAATCCCGAGTGGTATTACGACCCGGGACTAAAAGGGTACCAACCGGGACTAAAGGGAACTTTAAGTGCAGGAGACGAAAAAGGCCCCTTTAGTCCCAATTGGTATTACAAACCGGGAATAAAGACCCCACCTTTTCATTTCCCATACGTGCTGCAATTGGTTTTGTAGTTTTAATTTATATATGTTTTAAGTTGTTTTGTACTGGTGTTGTTAAAGAAAAATAAAAAATTACATATTTTGAACATGCAAAAATATATTCATTTAGCATGTATATTTAAAATAAGTTTGTATCAGTCATTAATTCTATACTAGTTTATTATGTTTCTAAAATAATTATTTTATAGCATCAATTGATCAACAAACTCTTCAAACAAATAATTTCAATGCACAAAAATGCAATTAATGTATGTGGTTAAGTTAACATTGTTTGTATTCATCGAATAAAGATTCACCATAGAGCATTACAATATAATTGAAATGTTGTAATGGCCATAGAGCATTACATAAAGGTGCACCATATATAGTGCATTACAATGTAACATTAAAAAACTTCTTCGTGATGAAAGTTCCTTTGTCATGATCGTAGTGTAAGTATGGAGCCTCTTCCTTTGCTAGCATAATGCTTGGGTCAACTTCGACAGCGAATGGAGGCTTGCCATCAAGCTGATCATAATTATCTAACTAGTCTAGTTTGTCCTCGACTCCCATGATTTTTCTTTTACCTGGAAGAACTATGTGGCGATTTGGTTCCCATTGTTTATCTTTATCTTCTGAGTTTTTCTTGGGTTTGCGAGACATGTCCTTCATATAGAAAATCTAATGCACATCATTGGCAAGGACGAATGGTTCATCATTTTATCTAGTCTTGGTTAGGTCCACTATTGTCATTCCATACTAATCTTTCGTTACGCCACCTCCAGTCAGCTATACCCATTGGCAACGAAACAGAGGGATCTCCCCTATGAAACTATAATACGAGTCCTTACTTTCGTTGTTGTCTATGGCATCTATATGGACACCACTATTTTGGTTGGTGATTTTTTGTCTTGGGATCTCATGTGAAATGTATAAGCATTTATCTCATAACCTTGGAATTTCACGATTGTGCTAGAAGGTTCCCTAGCTAACCAAGCGAGTTGTTCGTGAATCACAGAGTTACTCATAAGGTGTTGACGCAACCAAGAGGGAAAAGTATCCATGTGATGACGTATAATCTAGGGATCGGATTTCATCAGGTATTGGGAAAATAGAATCTGCTTGTGTTCCTTGATATACGGAGCCACAAAGGATGATTGTTGCAGAACCGTGAACTGTGCTTTATGGAACAAATAACTATCATTGCCCAAACTTGATTTTCTTCCAAGAGTACCCTTTTCCTAGCCTCCCCTCGTGGCGTGATACTGGAACCCCAATCGAATTAGTTGAGTTAGTAAAATCAACACAAAACTCAATGACATCCTCTGTTCCATATCCTTTGGTGATGCTTCCTTTTGGACGGGCACGATTAAGAACATAATTTTTTAGGACTGACATGAACCTCTCAAAAGGCCATATATTGTGCAGGAATATGGGACCGAGAATAATAATCTCTTTGACAAGGTGAACTAGAAGGTGCGTCATAATATTGAAGAAGGATGATGGAAATACCAACTCAAAGCTGACAAGGCATTGTACCACATCATTCTGTAGCTTTAGTAGCTTAGTTGGATCGATTGCCTTCTGTAAAATCGTATTGAGAAACGCGCATAGCTTTACGAGCACCAATCGTACATTCTCTGGTAGAATAACCCTCAGTGCAACCGGAAGCAACTAGGTCATCAACATGTGGCAGTCATGGGTCTTGTTTAAGTTCATATTTATTATTCCCTTTATAATCGTGCAGTACTCAGATGGAACCTTGATACTATTCATGTAGTCAAACATGCTATCCTTCTCTTCCTTGCTGAGTGTGTAATTGGTAGGACGTAAGTAGTGATGTCCTTTATATCTCTTTTCTAGATGTAGGTCATCTCGTTGCTTCATACGTTTCAGGTCCTGTTCTGCTTCCAATGTATCTTTTGAGTTCCCATAACAACCCAGGAAGCCTAGCACGTTCATGCTAAGATTCTTCATCAGATGCATCACGTCTATTGCGTTGCTAACCTCTAGGATTTACCAATAACGTAGCTCCAAAAATATAGACTTCTTGTTCCAAATGGGTGCACATCCATTATCGTCATTCGGAACAGGTTCGGTACGAAGACTCTTACCAAAGACTACCCTTACATCCTTTATATCTCAAGTACACACTTTCCATTATGGTGTGCAAGTTTTTTATGATGGTCTAGCGCCCCTTTGAAATGCATCCCTTTCTTTTTTAATGGGTGGTTAGCTGGAAGAAATCAATAATGACCCATATTCATGACCTTTCTATAGTGTTTCAAATACATGATGTCTGTGTCATCTAAACAATGGGTGCAGGCCCGATATCCCTTTTTTGTTTGTCCTAAAAGGTTACTCACCGCAGGACAATCACTAATCATTATGAACAACAATGCTCGTAGGTCAAAGCTCTCTTGTTTATTCTCATTCCACAGACGTACATCTTCTTCCTTCCAGAGCGGTAAAAGTTCATCAACCAACAGTCTTAGGTACACATCAATGTTGTTACCGGGTTGTTTTGGGCCTTGGATAAGTACCGGCATCATAATGAACTTCCAGTTCATGCACAACCAAGGAGGAAGGTTAAACATACATAAGATCATAGGCCACGTACTATGATTACTACTCAACTCACCGAATGGATTGAATCCATCTGTACTTAAACCAAACTTTATGTTCTTCACATCACTTTCAAAGGTCAGGAATGCTCTATCAATTGATCTCCACTAGACCCCATCAACAGGGTGCCTCAGCATATCATTTTGCTTACATTCTTCTTTGTGCCATTGCATCAACTTAGCATTCGCCTTGTTTCTCAACAAATGCTTCAAACGTGTCATTATAGGGAAATACCAAGTCACCTTATAGGAACTCTCTTATTGGGAGGCTGCCCCTCAACATCACTAGGATCATCTAACCTAATCTTATACCATAGCGCTCTGCACATAGGACAAGCATCCAATTTCTCGTATTTATCACCATGATAGATGATACGGTCATTAGGTCATACGTGTATCTTCTAAACCTCCAATCCCGGAGGGCAAACAACCTGTTTAGCTTCATATGTTGTGGATGACAATTCATTATTCTCAGGAAGCATATTTTTTGCAATTTTCAATATCCATGAAATGCCTCATCAGACACACTATTTTTTGCCTTCCATTAAAGCATTTTTAAAGTGGTACCCAGTTTTTATACCCCTACTTGCAATCTGGGTACAACAATTTTTTTGATCATCTACCATACGCAGCAACTTTTCTGATTCCTTCTCAGTTTCATAGTCTTTTTGTGCATTCCGTAGCACCTGACCAAGATCATCGATAGGGCCGTCTTCTACAAACTCTTTTTCATCAGCCTTGCCCATTGTAGTATCTGCAAAAGCTTGGCCTGCAGCACAGTCCGGAATGTTGGTATCCTCCTCCTACTCTTCGTCGTCTTCCATTATAACCCCTGTTTCGTCATGCTTGGTCCAAACCAAATTGTTAGGCATGAAACCGTATCTAAGCAAATAGCTATGAAGAGTCCCCCAGGAAGAGTATTCCTTCTTGTTAATGCATTGGAAGCATGGACAACATATGAATCCCTTCTTTGGCTTGTTGGCTTTAGCCACTTCGAGAAAATAATGCAAGCAATCAACGAACGCTTTGGTTCATCTGTTTGTGTTGTACATCCATTGCCGGTCCATCTGCATTGTATTATGTGAAAAATAGACATAGATGTTCGTATTAGATAAAGAACTTGACCGATATTTATGATTTACACCAATCAACCTTCATAAAGATAAAAACAATTCACATGACAATTACACCAATCAATCTTCATATCATTCACTAGGTCGACAAAAAGAAAAATGCTAGAATTAAAGAACAAGACAATAAAGATATATATACACTAAAGATTACAAACGCTCCATAGTGGACGTCGTGTAGTCAATAATCCTAAAATAGTGGTACAACATAGCAGAATGTTCGCCCTCCAAGCCATCTCTGCATATGACTTAGTCTTCTCCTAAGTGTATGGAGAGTCACCTCTACTCCTCTAGTACTAGAAAGTAATGGTAGAATACAAGATCTTCGAGTTCACATACTCTGGCTAAATATCATAAAGGAATCTCGAAATATTTTTTCAAACATCTTTTGGAGCAAGTGCCACATTTTCATAATAGAATTATGGTGGCACAATAGCATGTCCATGCAAAAGATCTGTTCACTGAGCATGGTCCATTTTGGGAAGCCAAAACTAACCAAAAACCGATGGGTCAAGGTCAGTGACCAAATCTCTGCCTGAGCAGGTATTGGGCTCCCATACTTCTATTATGAAAATGTGGCTCCAAAAGGCGTTTGGAAAACTATTTTGCCAGAGCTTGGGGAGGAAGAAGCTGACTTTTATAGGGGAGACGTTTAGTCCCAGTTGGTAACACCAACCAGGACTAAGCAACCCAATAGATTCCCTTATCCTAACTAGCCGTTACAACTGGGACTAAAGGGGGCTCTTTAGTCCTAGTTGATATTACCAACTGGGACTAAAACTCCTTTAGTCCTAGGTCCAAAACCGACTGAGACATCTGTTTTTGGATGGAATATCATTTCTCAACTAGTGATACAAGCTATGTCTAGATACGTAGCAAAAACTATACACCTAGAAAACCAAAATGAATTGTAATTTGGGATGTTGGGAGTACTTTATGGATTAGAACCCTACAAAGATGTTGCTTCTTTGATTCTCAGTGGTAGTTGCATCAGTTTCTATCACTAACATGGTCGCAAGAATCTGCATAGTGGGCCGCCACTGCCCCTGCAAGATTCTGACAAGCTGAGCTAATGTTTGTTGTGTACTACCAATTCCAAGCGGGTTACAAACCGTTGGTGCTAGAAATCACCTGATCGAATTCCCAGCGTCGGACACACGACCCGGGAGAATCTGCTTAGCTTCTGTTCGGGTGATTGCCCTGGTGCGGTTCGCACGACGTGCCAGCCAATCTGACCTGTTGATTGGCAAGGAAAGAAACGTATCAGTTCCCAGGGGTTGCGATTGGCTAAGGTTCCGATCTCAAGAAAGCTTATCAGCGAATCGACCGATTTGCAGTAATAAAGGGATCGGCTATGATGCAACCGATTACCAGGCAACGTTTGTAAAGAAAACTACTAAAGTAATCTAAACAACGCTACAGTAGCAACACTAGGAATAGATCTGAATCGGCTATGTGGAAAGCGGTAAATTAAGTAACAAGATATAAGAAAGCCGAAAGTTCTAATTCCAAGCTGGATAACTAGTGATAAAACTAAAACAACAGGTAAAACCTAGAATTCTAGTGAATATCGATAACTGGTGAATAAATCTAAACGAAACGACAGTGATGCGCCTGAAGTTAAAGCTTAGAAATTACTCGATAAACGGAACTTACAAGATCGGCCGGAGGTCAAGTTGATGCAGCCCCGCCAACCCGTACGAACTCGTGAAAAAGGAGAAAAGGTATTGGCGAAGTCGCCTGCTTGAAAGTAAGTATGAGGAAAAAGTAGCTTGTTGTATTGAGTTGATTGTGTTTACAGATCCATAAGGGTGGCTTATTTATAGCCCCGTACAAACGACTTCTGATCCGACTAGAACTCTATCTCTAAATTTAAACAGAAAAACTTCTTATCCGACTAGAACTCTATCCCCAAATCTAAACAGAAAATGAATATTTACAAGTACGATTCGTACTATTTTCATGCGCTTCATGGGCTGACCCCCTCTTCATCTTCATAATCCTTTTTAAGCCCACATCGGCCCAACCATTCCAACCTCCTAATAGGCCGATCACCTCTTTAGCAAGGGGTAACCGATCAGGACCCACACGTCAAGGGCTCAGACTCATCCCGACCCTAGGCACTAAGGTCGGACGAGGCGGAGATCCTCCTTTGGAGGGGTCGGGCGCGTCCGATCCCAAACCTCAGGGGTCAGGCGAGGCGAAGAACCTCCCTTGGAGGGTCGGGCGCGTCCGATCCCAAGCCTCAGGGGTCGGACGAGGCGGAGATCCTCCTTGCGTCCGATCCCAAGCCTCAGGGGTCGGGCGAGGCGGAGATCCTCCCTTGTAGGGTCGGGCGCGTTCGATCCCAAGCCTCAGGGGTCGGGCGAGGGCGGAACTCCAAGGATCAATCGGCCGATCCTCGACTGTAGCATCTACTGGCCGATCCTTGACTGTAGCAGCAATCGGCCGATTTCCAATCGTCGCCCTTGTATCTCATCGCATCTTTTAACCTCTTCTTCTCCTAACGCCGATTTTACACATGTCAAAATCTGGCGTCAACACATGCCCCCCAGTTTTGGAGTAAAACATAGTCTTTACTTCTAAATTCTTTTCAACTTCCCATCCGAAACAGATGCCACGAAAACATCCTTCCGTTCCGCGGTCTCCAACCTGATGATTGCAATCTTTTCAAAACGGGCGCCCACGACAACCACTACTCCCGAAAAACTCGAAACGCCGGCGTGGTAAAAATTCCGCTTTTACCCCTTCTCAGACCTTCTTTAAATATCAGCACATCTCGTACTCCTTACGAGCTCACGTCCTTCTTCTCCAGCGCACAGGCTTTCTTCTTCCTCCAACACTTTCCTCAATCCTCCAATTCTCCAACACCTCCTTCCCTTCGCATTCTCTCCTACTTTTCCAATGGCGGCACCTTCAGGCACCTCGCAAACGCGCGAAGCTCCAGAAATGGCGCCTTCGGCGGATATTCCAGTAGCGACAGTGGCGGCTCCATTGACGGAAGAAGGAGCTCCATCGGTGAAAGCTGAAGCCTCTTCGGAGATCCCATTAGCGGCTTCATCATCTGCAGCTGCACCGGCGACTCCGCCGATTACGAGGAGCTTCATCCCGGAGGTTATTACCAAAACCTTCCCTTATCAGTAGTGCATTTACCTTAGATCTATTTCTTACCTTCTCACCCCCTTTTCCTTTTTAGGCAGTTAGGCATCGCATCACCATTCGCCTTACAGAAAGCCTCGGCCTTATCTGCCTCGGGCCCATGGGGAACCCAGATCCAACCGACCTGATCAACTTGGAAACCCATAGGATCCCCTTCAAACAATCAACCATGGACCTAGTGTAACAACTCTACCTAAATTAAGTGCTTAAATTCTAAACCAGTGTCAAAGTAAATCCCTAAGCTACGAAGTGAAATGACCTTTATAAACCAAAGAAGCTCTCTTTTGGGGTTTGTTTTAAAGCTTGAAATTCTATATACAAACTTAAGTTTCTGCCCAAATAAGAGTTTCAAAACTTTTGAATTCCAACAACTTTTGTTAAAGGCACCTTGTCTAATTCGGAGTGAAAAGGAGTCAAAAATAGCAACCCAAGCCGGTTCTCCTACAGGACCTTGAAAATCTCTTAAGTCCTGGAATTCGGGTTTTCCTCCATCTTTGCAAGCTTTCATCTCCCGTTTTCCTATCTAAACTCGAGTCAGACCCTTCATAGAAGTTGTAGTACCTCAAGAGTGTTCCAACTTTGTTACACTACCCCAGATCCAAATCGGGCCCGAACTTGTTCAGAATCCCGGTCAAAGTGAGGTAAACCAGTCAACTCACCTCGGATGCTTAAAGATCCTAAGTCTGGAATCCCAGATTTTTGGCTAACTTTGGCCGGAAATATCTTTGAATCCCTTCACAATCTAAACTGACACCTTAAACAAAATTTGAAGAACGATCAGAGTTGAACAAGTTTGTTTAAGGGAGTTTCGGGAGTTGTGTTGAAAGATTTGGAGAAGGATCGCTCCAAAGCTGGTCTGGCTTGCTGCCCGAAGGGAGCCTCGACGCCCGCGCGCCCGAGCATGTTCGCTCGCGCGCCGCGCGCCGCATGGCCGCCGGCCACCAGCAGCTCGTCGGCGCCCTATCCCCAGCGCGACAGCGACCGGACGAGAGCCACGGCGCCCAACCCGCACCCGCGACAGGACGGAGCAAGCGCAGGGCTAGCCAATCGCCGGCCGAGCGCAAGTCGCCTTTCACCTGCCACGGCTCTGCTCTGCCAATACTGTTCTGCCCGTTCGCCAAGGAAGCTGAGATGCCCCCGACGCCCCGCTTCTCCGCCCGCTCGCCCAACCCCCACGGTAGCCTTCCACCTCGCCCGCCCGACAGACCGGAAGCCCCCGACGCGCGCCGCCCAAGGCCAATCACCACTAAAGACCACCCGGAGCTGCGCCTCCTCTGCCCAATGGCGTCGTCGACCAATGGCCACCTCGCTCGAGCACTCGCCGCTCCCGGCCTTATCCTCTCGCCACCGGAGCCCCGCCTCGACCCTCCGTGCCACCCCGGCCCTATAAAAGGGAACCCCCTCACCGGCAATGCCACCCCTTGCCACCGCCCGCACCTGCGCCGCCACTTTCTCCACTTCGCCCTGCTTTCTCCTCTGAGCCACCACTTTCTTCCCGCGCCGCCGCTGAGCTTCTGTGGAGCTCACCCCCTTGCGCCACCCCCACACTCCGGCGACTTCGCCGCCACCCCCAAGCCGTTTCATCCAACACACCCGCCGCCCGCTCCTCCGCGCGGTACTAGAGCTTGCTTGTGTCCACTAGAAGCACCGCCGCCGCCGGACCACCGTCGAAGTCTCGCCGCCACCCAAGCCTTCGTGCGTACAACCCTTCCGCCCAGCTTGCTCCTGCTCGGCCCCAAGGCTTCGGCGGTAGACCCGAAGGTAAGCTACTTAACCTCCCTATCCTTTCCGTCTCGCCCGACCCCTGTCTTTCCATCTTGCCCGACCCCTGTCTTTCCGTCTCGCCCGACCCCTGTCCTTGTTCGGTTCATCCGACCCCTCTCCGTTCGGTTCGTCCGATTCCTTTTGTTTCGGTTCGCCCGACCCCTTTTCTTTTCGTCTCGCCCGACCTTTTCCGTTCGCCTCGCCCGACCCTACCAAGTTCGCCGACCCTTTCTCCGCCTCGCCCGAGGGCTCGGTTGTAATTCTTTTTCTTTGACCCGAGGGTATCGGTGAAATGTTTTCGGGGATTCCTCTATGTTGAGTCTGAGGACCTCGGTAAGGTTTTCCTTAAACCTGAGGATCAGACCCTAAGTTTTCCTCAATCCGACCCTCTCATCCTGCTCTCCACCAACAGAAGTTGAACTCCCCCACCTTTTTCTATAGCTTTGCTACCCGTGTCCGTGTTAAAACATGAGAGTGTTGAAATAACCATCTATAAATTTTAACCCCTGCATTGCATTTCCGTGTAGAGTTGAATCTCGCCAACGGGACGTACGAGCTTCATCCAGCACTGGAAGAAGACCCCACCGAGGAACAGCTGCACCCTTTCGAAGGAGAGCCCGAACCAGCGCAAGACCCCGAGGACCCCCAAGCTTTTTCTGAAGGCAAGCCCCGGTGCATGAACTCCCTGTTTTGCTTTCATACCACTTATTGATTACTTGATTGCGCATTTACGTTTCGAGGAGTTGTAATGGAACCTTAGATGCATAACTTAGTACCTTGTTTTTGAATACTAGTTTCTAAGGCCGAGTAGTTGCATTGCTTAATAGGTTTCAGTAAAAGTCGAGTGATCTCCTGTCACTCGCGAGTTATAGGAGTTGAATGTTTCAGTTTTGTCGCAACTATAAGGATGACGGACGGGGTCAGGCTTGTGTTCGATGCTTGGTGGATTTCCCCGTCTGTCTAAATGAAAATGAACTAAGGTCGAAATGTGTCGGCGTTCGTGATCAAGTGATTGAAAGTACTAATCTCATACCTAGTATGGGATGGGGAAGCCTAGTACCTGATTGAACTGGGGCGTGGCATACCTTCCAGCTGTCCTTGGAACGTCGTTCCCATGGTGCATCATTTGGGTGCAAGTGCAGTCACAGTGCAGCAATAGGCCAGGACTGTGGAGCATTGCATGCCAAAGGAAGTTGGCCCTGACACGTGCCTAAGGGATCGATGGGGACGGCTGATAAATGAAGCGACCCTTCGTGGTGCGCGGATGTCGTGAGATTAGGTTTGCCATGCATGGTTAATAAATTCGAATCGATTCGTCTGCCTCTCACAGATTGGGACTACTTGATCGCTATTCTGCACTGAGTAAAGAGGGAACATGATGATGATTTTAATTTTGATGTTTGTTAAGTAATTGCTTGGAAACCATGTTTGTTTAGTATAAGTTGCTAATCTAGAATGAATAAAGAACATAGAACGTGAGCTTAAAGGTTGAAAGTAAGGACTGACTTTAGACGCTTTTGGCAAGAAAACCCTAGAGCCAGAAAGCCTTGCATGTCTAGGTCTCGGTCGTGTCTTTCCGACGGGTCAGTCTTGCTGAGTACTAGTTGCTCAGCCTTGTTGTGGCTAATCTTTTTCAGGTAATGTCAGTAACTTGGGTGTTGGTACCACTTGGCCGACCCAGCTCCCTCCAGGCTGGACCGTCGAGTGGGATCCTTCCTCGGACGGCGAAGGGAGGAACTTTTGATGTCATGATCGGCTCTGTCATGATATCTTGTATCGACGTTTAAGCTTCCGCTAGTTTTAATTTGACCTCGAACCATGCAAAAATTTCGGTTGGAATTTCCAAAAACTCTGATTTAATAAATTGTTAAATTATGTTGTCATGATGGAATGTTGTAATCTCTGTGCTACTCACCCTCGCGTGAGCGATGCTTCTCGATCCTGTTTACGTGGTTTATCGGAGGAAATCCGACGGTCGACCAAGTTGACTTGCTTAAAGTGCATAATCGTAGGTCAGGCGACTTCAATGCATTTTAGTCAGGTTAATTTGGGCGGTTCCGCCACAGCTGGCATCAGAGCTCGAAGCACGGTATGGAGAACAACAAACCTTAAAACTCTTTTTCTAACTAAAATTTTCAAGAAGTAGGAATTTGGGGTTGTTTTTAAGGTGGCTAATAGTTATTGGTTATCTTCTAACTTCCAGCACTTTTTGACACGTCTATCATATGTGTGCATGATTCGGCATCACTTGTATGCGAAGGGTGATGGGAATTCGATTCCAACGAGCCTATCATCACGGTTGTTTCACCCACGTCTATTATACGTGCGTAGGTTCTGTATGTTAATACATGCGAGGGATGGTATGGTTCGATTCCAACGAGCCTATCGTCACGGTTGTTCGCCCACGTTTGTTACACATGTGCATGATTCCGCATCACGAGAATGCGAAGGGTTATAGGATTCTATTCAAAGGAACCTATTTCCACGGTTGTTGCGCTATCCATGCAGCGTTAAACGCATGGGTGCCATTTCTATAGTAAACAGTAATGATTGTGGACGCTTTCGTGAGTGCTGGCACGAAAGGTTCAAGCTGTGTTGTGTTTTTCTACAGGTACACTAACAGACATTGCGTTCGAAACGATGCCTAGTAACTCGACTAGTTATTATAGTGAGGGTTGTATTGTTGCCTTGCCACCGGCACTAACCACGTAAGTCCAAAGATTTTTGGCAATTATTTTTGGTTGAGAGGACGACTAAGACGTGCATGCATCCAAAAATAACACCAAACTCGAGTGCGTCGTAAAAAAGTAATGTACCGCGTCAAGGATTGTCTAGCTGTCCTTTTTCTGCCATGATAACTCCAGAAAATTTGTATAAGAAAGTTGTGTTAACATTCCCAAGTAAAACTGCTACCAGGTACTACCATTTGGGTTGAGAGTTGTGATCAGTTTGGTAACCCCCTGTTGGCTGTTAACCCCAAAGTGCACACCAGTGGAGTTTCTGCTGTTTCGACCACCTTAAGGACCTTTTCTGTGAGGAGTCCTTTAAGAAAAGTTTTTCAGAACTTAGTGAAGGACTTACTGGTAGAATTTCAGCTTTGTTAAGTCTCTGGTTTGGAAGTTGTGTTCAGTTTATCTTAGCTCGGTCTGAAAAATTCTAGTAGGAACACTTAAGGGAAATCTTAGATTATCACCTTGTTAGGTTCTGTTTTAGCCCTACCTTTGAATACCAAACTTGTTACACACTATCTAAAGAACATGCTGGTAAAATTTGAGAAGTTTTGGAGGAATACTTGCTGAGTTATGAGCTTTTCTCTAACTGCTAGAAATCTGTTTGATTTCCAAGTGTTAGCTCCGTTTCTCACTTGACCTTTGGTTACAGATGGCGCAGCCCGTGCACGTTGCAGTCGGCACGGATGGCACCACCTACTCATGGTGCCTTCACTACGAGGGTTTTTCAGCTGTGTTGTGGGACACTCTGCGCTCTTTCGGGTATCAGTCGCCGCCGGTTTATGCGGGCCGTGCGTACCAGGACCACGGGATTCCGCGGAGCCGCGTACACGTGCGGGTATCCCTGCCTCTGGATCAGCCACAGTGGCCGCTGTTGGAGGTAGTGGCTGAGGGACACATGCTCCACGATGCCTGGGAGTTCGCAGCCTTGCAGACATTGACCTAGTTCTGCCGGGCACACCCTCTCGAGATCGTGCTAGACCCGATTGGGTTGTTCCCTGCCCGGGATACGAGGGACCCGGACTGGTTGGACCGTATGGAGCATATGGACTTATGGATCCTCAGTGCACGATTTTTGTTTCAGCTCGTTGCCTGAACGTGTTCTACAGGATGGTTGAGCTGCAGAGCCGAGCGATGGCTACGGTGATTGGGATGGCAGTGGCCAACCAGGTTGCTTTGTCTACCGTGCAGAGTGGCATGGTGGACCAGTCGCTCGAGCTAGTACAGAAGGATGTTCAGATTGCTGAGATGCAGGACAAGATTACTCGTTTGGAGGAAGAGATCATGGACATGGAGCACGATATGGAGATCTTGGCTGACCAGTTCTATGATGTGAACATGGAGCTGGCGAACGCCAATGAGCAGTTGCAGGAGCATCACGATGAGCTTAATGCCATCCACGCCTTAGAGGTACAGATGGAGGAGCAAATAGCCCAGGAGGAGGAGCCTGAGGAGATCGAAGGCTTTTCGAGTATGGACTATGAGAATGCCTCACCGCAACCTCCAGTTGGTGACGCTCACTCACCGGCCCTTAGCTTTGCCTCCGTGGGCAACCTCAACGACTTCTAGTTATGACAAGCTAGGTTGAGCGGTTCTTTTTGTCTTTGTTTGTACTCCTCGGCGACCTATAATTTTTGGCCAGTGATGTAATAGGTTAGCCTTGAGTTGAGTGCTCCTCCTGTATGTTAAGACCAGCAGTGAAATGATCTTAGTGAAAGCGGTTCCTTTTGTTTTCGTTCCCTTTGGACTCTACTTCTGATCCTTGCGACACGCCGTAGATGCCAAGTTGTGTGGGTTTTAGTGTTGTGACCACACACCCGCCTCCTGTGGGCCTGTCCAAAGCTGGCCCACCCCGGGTCGCGAGGTCGGACGCGCCCGACCCCTCGCGGCAGGTCTCCGTATCACCCGACCCCGGGATAATAGTCTCCACCTCGTCCGACCCCGTGTTGAGAAGCTACCGTATCGCCCGACCTTGGCACTAGAGGTCAGAAATTAGTGGGATCCCAAGGATAAAGTTTTGGCTCGCCCAAGGGTGTGTGCAGACCCACCAGGAAGACACCGGATCTTATGGACCCTACAAAACATGGATCCAAATACCTTTCCGATCGGTAACAAGGATAAAATGACGCTGCAGAAACGGGCTAGTTGCTAGCTAAGATATGTACACCTCCCTATAAGGATATGTGTTGTGTTGCAAAAGTTGCATCTGCCGATTTAACGCATGCATTCCCACCTTTTATTCGGGATACTTCTGAGGTTATGGAACTAATGGAAAGGAGAATCTTGCAGATGGCGCATCGCACACGCTCCGACTCTGTTCCCAGTGGCAACGAGGTGCCTCCCCCACCTCCGCCTCCGACCACCCTCGAGTCGATCTTGGCAGCCCAAACCGAGCTGTTGAGGCACATCGCTCAGGGGCAGCAGCAGCAGCCCCAAGGAGGAAGGGCCCATCATCAGCCACACGTTGCTCGCTATGAGGATTTTCTAGGGACCCAGCCTCCCCTGTTTCACAAGACGGAGGACCCACTTGACGCCGATGCCTGGATTCGCGCTATCGAGTCCAAGTTCTCCCTTCTCACCGCATATTGCCCGGATGAGAACAAGGTTCGGTTCGCTGCGCAGCAGTTGCGTGGTTCTGCTCTCTTGTGGTGGGAACACTACCACACCATGTAGCCGGCCGACCACGTTGTCGGCTGGGAGGAATTCAAGACGGCGTTCAGGGGCCATCACATCCCTGAGGGTCTTCTGGAGCGCAAGCTTAATGAGTTCCTAGCTCTCACCCAGGGAGGCCGCGATGTCCTGCACTATGCGCAGGCTTTCAACAACCTGTGTCGCTATGCAGGCTATCATGCGGACTCCGATGAAAAGAAGAGGGACCGCTTCCGCAGAGGCTTGAGTTTGGAGCTCAAGGAAAGGCTGAACCCCATCAAAGTGGGTTCCTACAATGAACTGGTGAACCTGGCAATTTCCCAGGAAGATTGCATGAAGGCTCTCAAGGCCGACATGAAGAGGAAGGCCCCAATGCCGGCACCCAGCCCGCCTGCCCAGAAGTACAAAATGATTCCCCCACAAGCGCCTTGCAGGCCTGCACAGCCTGGGAGATGGGTTGCTCGACCTCCACCATAGGCAGCACCTTGTTTCCCCGGTTTCCAGCCGCAAGGGCCCCGCCCTGCTCTCCCGATGCCACTGTGCCCGGTCACTGGAAACCGCTGTTTCACTTGCGGGAACTCAGGACACTTCGCCAAGGACTACCCCTGCAACCAAAATCAACGACTCGGTCAAAGCAGTACATCGGGCAACAAGGGGAAGAAGCCAAAGGTGCAGGTTCGACAAGGCAAGCTGAACTTCACCACCCTTGCTGAACTTCGAGAGGGCGCACCAGTGATGACGGGTACCTTTTCTATCTGTGATCAACCCATCCTTATTCTGTTTGATTCAGGGGCATCCCATAGTTTCATTGGGACTAGAATCAGTGCTAAGTGTGGGTTAGATTTCTGTCACACCAAAGGCACCTACATACTCTCTACCCCGGGTGGAAAGGTAGCTTCACACCAAGTGAGCCGCAAAGTACCTATCCAGTTAGGAAGAACCCTCCCTAAGGAAGACCTGCTTACCCTTGGGATAGAAGGAATAGATGTTATCTTGGGTATGGATTGGATGACCTGACACCGAGTGATCCTAGATATCCCTGCCAGGGCAATCCATATAAATTCACCCAAGTATGGTAGCTCCAATATACACTTACCTCCCCGAGAGTGCCAACCTTCTTGTGCCTATCCCGTGTCTGAAGCCCGTTTGGAAAATATTCCAGTAGTGTGCGAGTACCCGGATGTATTTACAGATGATTTGCCGGGTATGCCGCCTGAGAGAGACATCGAGTTTGCCATTGAGTTGCAACCAGGTACCGCCCCAATCTCAAAGAGACCATATCGGATGCCAGCATCCGAACTGGCAGAAATGAAAACTCAGTTGCATGATTTGTTGGAAAAGGGTTTTATTCACCCAAGTACATCACCTTGGGGTTGCCCCACCTTGTTTGTGAAAAAGAAGGATGATAGTCTGCGGATGTGTGTGGACTACTGACCTCTCAATGCAGTGACGATAAAGAACAAGTACCCCCTACCCCGCATTGATGTTCTGTTCGACCAATTAGCTGGAGCTAGAGTGTTTTCCAAAATTGACCTCCGTTCTGGCTACCATCAAATCAAGATCCGCCCGTGCGACATTCCAAAGACTGCCTTCTCTACACGATATGGACTCTACGAGTACTTAGTCATGTCGTTTGGGCTTACTAATGCACCGGCTTATTTCATGTACCTCATGAATTCGGTGTTTATGCCCGAACTCGACAAATTCGTCGTGGTATTCATTGACGACATCTTGGTGTACTCGAAGAATGAACAAGAACATGCAGAGCACCTACATACTGTACTCCAACGCTTAAGAGACCACCAACTCTATGCCAAGTTCTCTAAGTGTGACTTTTGGTTGGACAGTGTTAAATTCTTGGGACACACCATATCCAGAGACGGTATAGCAGTAGACCCAAGCAAGGTGCAAGAAGTAATGGACTGGAAGCCGCCCACTTCAGTTCATCAGATTCGGAGTTTTCTTGGTTTAGTCGGTTACTACCGTCGCTTCATCCCTGACTTCTCAAAAATAGCTAAGCCAATGATGGAACTGCTGAAGAAAGGGAGTAAGTTTGTGTGGAGTGACAAATGTGAAGAAGCTTTCCACACCTTGAGGCAACTATTGACTTCAGCGCTAGTTTTAGCTCAGCCCGACACCACTAGGCCATTTGATGTGTATTGCGATGCCTCTGGCACTGGACTTGGTTGTGTTCTTATGCAAGATAGCCGAGTCATTCCCTATGCCTCGTGAGCGTTACGGCCACATAAGTTGAACTACCCTACCCATGACCTTGAGTTAGCGGCAGTCGTTCATGCTCTGAAAATGTGGAGACATTATCTCATGGGAACCAGATGCAACATCTATACAGATCACAAGAGTCTTAAGTATATATTCACTCAAGCAGACCTCAATATGCGTCAGCGGAGATGGTTAGAATTAATCAAGGATTATGACCTAGAAGTGCATTATCACCCAGGAAAGGCCAACGTAGTTGCAGATGCACTCAGCCGCAAGGTCCATTGTAACTGCTTATCGGCGGTTAATTATGCCGAGACCCTGTGTCACGAAATGGCTAAACTCAACTTGGAAATTGTTCCACATGACACCTTGAGTCATATTTCTCTAGAGCCCGCCCTGCTTGACCAAATAATTCTAGCACAGCTAGAGGACCAAGAGGTAAACCTTATCAAAGCGAAACTTGCACAGGAGGACGAATGATATAAACGTTTCCGACGGGATTGGAAAGGAGTGGTATTTTATGAAACTCGACTTGTAGTTGCAAATGATCCCGACCTTAAGAAACAAATTCTGGACGAAGCACACATGTCCAAGTTCTCGATTCACCCCGGCAGTACCAAGATGTATCATGACCTCCGACAAAATTTCTGGTGGAATGGGATGAAACCTGACATTGCTCTATATGTTTCAGAGTGCGATACCTATCAGCGAGTTAAGGCAAGCCACTTGAGGGTAGCTGGCCCCTTGCAGCCGCTGCCCATTCCCTCGTGGAAATGGGAAGAGATAAGCATGGACTTTATAGTCGGATTACCCAATACCTCCCGCAAGCATGACTCCATATGGGTTATAGTAGACCGACTAACCAAAACAGCACATTTCCTTCCAGTACACACCACCCACACCATACAGAAATATGCAGAACTGTACCTTGATCGGATTGTTTCCTTGCATGGTGTACCTAAAACGATCATCTCTGATCGAGGTAGTCAGTTTGTAGCACGCTTTTGGGAGCAGTTGCAGTTTTCACTTGGCACGAAATTGATCCACAGTTCCACATATCACCCTCAGACCGATGGGCAAACTGAAAGGGTTAATCAGATTTTGGAAGATATGTTGCGCGCCTGTGCTCTTCATTATGACAAGAACTGGGATAAGTGTTTGCCATTAGCGGAATTCTCCTACAACAACAGTTACCAAGCTAGCCTGAAAATGGCACCTTTCGAGGCCTTGTATGGACGTAGATGCCGAACCCCTCTGAGCTGGTCGCAACCCGGAGAGAGAACGGTCTATGCACCTGACCTGGTCATAGAGGCCGAAGAAAAAGTGAGAGTCATCCACGAAAATCTCAAGGCCGCCCAATCTCGACAGAAGAGCTATGCCGATCAGAGAAGAAGACCCATCCAATTTAAGGTTGGAGATTTTGTATACCTACGGGTTTCACCGATCAAAGGCGTACAATGTTTTGGAGTAAAGGGGAAGTTAGCTCCGCGCTATATTGGTCCCTACGAGATCGTAGAGGCGTGTGGACCCGTAGCATACCGAGTACAACTTCCAGAGAAAATTGCAGCGATACACGATGTTTTCCATGTCTCGCAACTCAAGAAGTGCATCAGGATTCCAGCTGAGATCATTACCCCGGAAGAATTGGAGATTGAACCCGATTTATCGTATAAGGAGATCCCAGTTAAGATCCTCGACCGGAAGGAAAGACACACTCGTCGGCAAATGGTCAAGATGTACAAAATTCAGTGGAGTCACCATACGGAAGACGAAGCGACATGGGAGACGGAAGAATATCTCAACGCTAACTTCCACGGTTTTCTTTTCAGTCAAGGAGGTACGTTGCACCAGCCACACTAGTTCTTTCTGCACTTGAATCTCGGGGCGAGATTCCTTTAAGGGGGGTAGGCTGTAACAACTCTACCTAAATTAAGTGCTTAAATTCTAAACCAGTGTCAAAGTAAATCCCTAAGCTACGAAGTGAAATGACCTTTATAAACCAAAGAAGCTCTCTTTTGGGGTTTGTTTTAAAGCTTGAAATTCTATACAAACTTAAGTTTCTGCCCAAATAAGAGTTTCAAAACTTTTGAATTCCAACAACTTTTGTTAAAGGCACCTTGTCTAATTCAGAGTGAAAAGGAGTCAAAAATAGCAACCCAAGCCGGTTCTCCTACAGGACCTTGAAAATCTCTTAAGTCCTGGAATTCGGGTTTTCCTCCATCTTTGCAAGCTTTCATCTCCCGTTTTCCTATCTAAACTCGAGTCAGACCCTTCATAGAAGTTGTAGTACCTCAAGAGTGTTCCAACTTTGTTACACTACCCCAGATCCAAATCGGGCCCGAACTTGTTCAGAATCCCGGTCAAAGTGAGGTAAACCAGTCAACTCACCCCGGATGCTTAAAAATCCTAAGTCTGGAATCCCAGATTTTTGGCTAACTTTGGCCGGAAATATCTTTGAATCCCTTCACAATCTAAACTGACACCTTAAACAAAATTTGAAGAACGATCAGAGTTGAACAAGTTTGTTTAAGGGAGTTTCGGGAGTTGTGTTGAAAGATTTGGAGAAGGATCGCTCCAAAGCTGGTCTGGCTTGCTGCCCGAAGGGAGCCTCGACGCCCGCGCGCCCGAGCATGTTCGCTCGCGCACCGCGCGCCGCGTGGCCGCCGGCCACCAGCAGCTCGCCGGCGCCCTATCCCCAGCGCGACAGCGACCGGGCAAGAGCCACGGCGCCCAACCCGCACCCGCGACAGGACGGAGCAAGCGCAGGGCTAGCCAATCGCCGGCCGAGCGCAAGTCGCCTTCCGCCTGCCACGGCTCTGCTCCGCCAATACTGTTCTGCCCGTTCGCCGAGGAAGCTGTGATGCCCCTGACGCCCTGCTTCTCCGCCCGCTCACCCAACCCCCACGGTAGCCTTCCGCCTCGCCCGCCCGATAGACCGGAAGCTCCAGACGCGCGCCGCCCAAGGCCAATCGCCGCTAAAGACCACCCGGAGCTCCGCCTCCTCTGCCCAATGGCATCGTCGGCCAATGGCCACCTCGCTCGAGCACTCGCCGCTCCCGGCCTTATCCTTTCCCCACCGGAGCCCCGCCTCGACCCTCCGTGCCACCCCGGCCCTATAAAAGGGAACCCCCTCACCGGCAATGCCACCCCTTGCCACCGCCCGCACCTGCGCCGCCGCTTTCTCCACTGCGCCCTGCTTTCTCCTCTGAGCCACCGCTTTCTTCCCGCGCCGGTGCTGAGCTTCTGTGGAGCTCACCCCCTTGCGCCACCCCCACACTCCGGCGACTTCGCCGCCACCCCCAAGCCGCTTCATCCAACACACCCGCCGCCCACTCCTCCGCGCGGTACTAGAGCTTGCTTGTGTCCACTAGAAGCACCGCCGCCGCCGGACCACCGTCGAAGTCTCGCCGCCACCCAAGCCTTCGTGCGTACAACCCTTCCGCCCAGCTTGCTCCTGCTCGGCCCCAAGGCTTTGCCGGTAGACCTGGAGGTAAGCTACTTAACCTCCCTGTCCTTTCCGTCTCGCCCGACCCCTGTCTTTCCGTCTCGCCTGACCCCTGTGTTTCCGTCTCGCCCGACCCCTGTCCTTGTTCGGTTCGTCCGACCCCTCTCCGTTCGGTTCGTCCGACCCCTTTTGTTTCGGTTCGCCCGAACCCTTTTCTTTTCGTCTCGCCCGACCTTTTCCGTTCGCCTCGCCCGACCCTGCCAAGTTCGCCGACCCTTTCTCCGCCTTGCCCGAGGGCTCGGTTGTAATTCTTTTTCTTTGACCCGAGGGTATCGGTGAAATGTTTTCGGGATTCCTCTGTGTTGAGTCTGAGGACCTCGGTAAGGTTTCCCTTAAACCTGAGGGTCAGACCCTAAGTTTTCCTCAATCCGACCCTCTCATCCTACTCTCCACCAACAGAAGTTGAACTCCCCCCACCTTTTTCTATAGCTTTGCTACCCGTGTCCATGTTAAAACATGAGAGTGTTGAAATAACCATCTAAAAAGTTTAACCCCTGCATTGCATTTCCGTGTAGAGTTGAATCTCGCCGACGGGACGTACGAGCTTCATCCAGCACCGGAAGAAGACCCCACCGAGGAACAGCTGCACCCCTTCGAAGGAGAGGCCGAACCAGCGCAAGACCCCGAGGACCCCCAAGCTTTTTCTGAAGGCAAGCCCCGGTGCATGAACTCCCTGTTTTGCTTTCATACCACTTATTGATTACTTGATTGCGCATTTATGTTTCGAGGAGTTGTAATGGAACCTTAGATGCATAACTTAGTACCTTGTTTTTGAATACTAGTTTCTAAGGCCCAGTAGTTGCATTGCTTAATAGGTTTTAGTAAAAGTCGAGTGATCTCCTGTCACTCGCGAGTTATAGGAGTTGAATGTTTCAGTTTTGTCGCAACTATAAGGACGACGGACGGGGTCAGGCTTGTGTTCGATGCTTGGTGGATTGCCCCGTCTGTCTAAATGAAAATGAACTAAGGTCGAAACGTGTCGGCGTTCGTGATCAAGTGATTGAAAGTACTAATCTCATACCTAGTATGGGATGGGGAAGCCTAGTACCTGATTGAACTGGGACGTGGCATACCTTCCGGCTGTCCTTGGAACGTCGTTCCCATGGTGCATCATGTGGGTGCAAGTGCGGTCACAGTGCAGCAATAGGCCGGGACTGTGGAGCATTGCATGCCAAAGGAAGTTGGCCCTGACACGTGCCTAAGGGATCGATGGGGACGGCTGACAAATGAAGCGACCCTTCGTGGTGCGCGGATGTCGTGAGATTAGGTTTGCCATGCATGGTTAATAAATTTGAATCGATTCGTCTGCCTCTCACAGATTGGGACTACTTGATCGCTATTCTGCACTGAGTAAAGAGGGAACATGATGATGATTTTAATTTTGATGTTTGTTAAGTAATTGCTTGGAAACCATGTTTGTTTAGTATAAGTTGCTAATCTAGAATGAATAAAGAACATAGAACATGAGCTAAAAGGTTGAAAGTAAGGACTGACTTTAGACACTTTTGGCAAGAAAACCCTAGAGCCAGAAAGCCTTGCATGTCTAGGTCTCGGTCGTGTCCTTCCAACGGGTCAGTCTTGCTGAGTACTAGTTGCTCAGCCTTGTTGTGGCTAATCTTTTTCAGGTAATGTCAGTAACTTGGGTGTTGGTACCACTTGGCCGACCGAGCCCCCTCCAGGCTGGACCGTCGAGTGGGATCCTTCCTCGGACGGCGAAGGGAGGAACTTTTGATGTCATGATCGGCTCCGTCATGATATCTTGTATCGACATTTAAGCTTTCGCTACTTTTAATTTGACCTCGAATCATGCAAAAATTTCGGTTGGAATTTCCAAAAACTCTGATGTAATAAATTGTTGAATTATGTTGTCATGATGGAATGTTGTAATCTCTATGCTACTCACCCTCGCGTGAGCGATGCTTCTCGATCCTGTTTACGTGGTTTATCGGAGGAAATCCGACGGTCGACCAAGTTGACTTGCTTAAAGTGCATAATCGCAGGTCAGGCGACTTCAATGCATTTTAGTCAGGTTAATTTGGGTGGTTCCACCACACCTAGATCACTGGTCGGGTACCTTTAGGTCGTGGCCGAATGAAACTCTTGGTTGGAGGGAATGGTACCAGCGGATAGCCGCCTCCAAGAAGGTCCATTGGGACGAGCTCAAAATTGGCCAATACATCGATCTATCCTTGTCCCAAATGGAACGGAATGAGCCGTTAGTGATGGCAGCTTCATACTTTTGGTCCGACGCTCTCAACGCATTCCTGTTTGGACACGGGCCCATGACCCCCACACTGGCCGATATAGTCTTGCTGATCGGCCTGGACATCTCTTCCCCGGACACCCCTTTCCGCCTTATAGCCGCAACATCACATCGGCTGCACACAAGGGGAATCGGTGGGTGGAAAGGCTTCATTAGATGCAACAAAAGGGCCGGATCTGTCGAGAACAGAGAGTATACGGCCTTCCTGATGATGTGGGTAGAGAAGCACTTCTTCTGTGGGAGAGCAGCTGGTCCATCTACCAATACCCAAGCTCTGGCCGAAGCACTATCAATAGGGACTTCGGTTCCTCTCGGAAAGCACTTACTGGGAGTAGTCTACCACAGGCTTCATCAAATCGGTATCAAGCTATCCCAAGGGGAACCGATTGGAAACCCAGGTGGGCCCTGGTGGTTCATTAACTTATGGCTGAACTTGTATATGAGCGAGATCTCTCAGCAGCGAGTGGAAAATATGACTTTCCCCAGCGTCGAATCGGAAGAGAACCTTACTGTCCGACGCCGGTGTATGTCCTTTGGCGAAGCAGCATCGGCCTTCTCTGGTTGCTCGTATTCTGTGACCAAGGTGGCCGAATACTTCCGGTGCTTCTACAACAGCTTCAATGAAGATGTAACCGTCTGGTTCCCTTATCGGAGAGACGACTCAATCTTTGAACTCCCTCCTTGTTTCGACTCAACCACCGGCCGATTCAACGAAGATCTCACAGATGAGTTAATTAAACTAGGGGTCTTACCGGCCAACTTCTTCTCAGGAAAAGATGGCCCTACGTATGAATTCTACAACCCCTCTGTTGCAGCACGGCAATTCGGCATGGGTCAACTGCCGATTCAGGCATACTTCGTCGGCCGAGCAAAATTCAGAGACGAGCTCACCAAGGGCCTTGACTATAGTCAGCTGCGAGATCGGATACCAGACTCCAGCACCATAGACTTGAATGACTGGATAGTAGCCCCCTTTGCTGTCCACCAATTCAAGCTATGGTGGGCCGAATGGAAACAGCACTTGTTCTGCGCCTCTGCATCAACATACTGCAATCTCCTGGATCCAGTCAACATTGATCCGAACGCCGAGGTATTTTTCCCCCAACCGATCTTCATTCCTTTATTAATGCGATTAAATATGTATACTAACATTTTGCTGTTACTCCAGTCTGAAAACCGCGTTCCCCCAACACACAGTCAGAGTGGCCGACCGATAGAGGATCATCACCCCTACACCATTTTCCCTCTTATCAGCTATGATGCCCCTTCCGTGGATGTGATTGCCGGCCGATCGAAGCAGGCGCGGAAGAAGGTTACCAAGAAGACCACTCGCCGAGTACGAACTCGTATAGAATCAGCCGACCCTCCTATGATCACATCGGCAGAAACTTTGGCCACATTGCCCCTTCCAGCTGCGGGAGAAGTGGATACTCAAGTCATCATGCAAGCTGGAGCGGCCACTGCATCGTTACTGGTAGAGGCTATGCAGGTAAACTTGTTGTCTCATCCTGCCGATTGCCATCCTCATACTGACTCATCTTATTTTAGACTGCACAAATCCCTCGTGTGGACTCGCAACAATCGGCAGCAACCCAATCGGTCATCTTTCAGGAAGCCGGCCCGAGCACAGCACCAATCATGGTGGAGTCTTCTACTCATGACGAATCAATGGAACCAGCCCCTGAATCGAGGATAACAGCCTCCCGACCGCAACTTGAAGAAATTCGTTTTAAGGAGGTAAGAGACTTCTTCTCCTTACTTGGCCAATTTGCTACCATCATCGGCTGACTTGTCCTTCTTCTTGGCTTATTACTTTTCCAGGAACAGAACACCCCCAACAACAGCCTTTTCTCGTTTGCGGTCGCACTCTCCGATGACGAGGAAGTCGCCTCTCACCAGGTCACTTTGAGCTCTATTCCTGACGACATCCGTGCCAAACTTGCAAGCATCCGATCCCTTCTTCAAGAGGACATCGGCCGATTGGTAGAAGACGCCTCGCCGATTCGGCAACTTTTTGGCGACGTCAGCGGATGAGTACTAGAAGAAGCAGAAGAGGCCTTGGCACCGGCCGCGTATATTGAGTCAATGAGGATTCTGGTCTTTAGGGCCCTGCGCCATATGGCCGACCGCGCCAAGTTGACCAAGACCCGTGAGGAAGAGGACACGTACAAGCGCCAAGCTTAAGAGGTGCATCAGCGGATCCACTTTCTGGAGGACTCTCGCCCGGGGATCGTCAGCACGATAGATCGCCTTAAACGCCGAAGGGCGGAGCTTGCTAAGGAGATGGAGCAGGTGACCAAAGCAATAGACACCGAAGAGAAGAGACTTCAAGAACTCCCTTCCATCATCGCCGATCTGAAACGGGAGAGGCAGCACCTGGCTCACGAAGCCCTCAAACTCCACCGCAATATGTCAGAAGTCCCCGGATCGGCAGAAGATGACCAACGTGTTCTGGACTCTGCCGATCAGATCCGGCGCTGAGCGATCGCGACTATCAACACCCTTCTGGGTGACTTGTAAAAGTACTGGCAGTGTTTTGTACGAACATTTAATGCTCCCTTTGACCGTCCTTCGCGGCGCCCCCTTTATTTATTACCTTTTTCACTTCTGATGGGACGCGTCCTACCAAACGTCCACGCCTTCCTTTCTTATAAACGTCGGCCTAGGTCTCCTTTCCGAGAGTACCCACCTAGCTCAGCCCTGTTTTCATCGGTGTGCCTTTTCAGTCATGTCTTCTCCCTCTTAGTTTGGATCTTCTGAAGGGAATCACCTTTTTTATGACTATATGTATATCGTTCCATTTCCACAGCTGCGGCGCCTTAGCCCTGAACTCGAACGAGCCATCGAACTCATGCATTCCGACGAACCGTTGTCGCAAGAAGACGAGGTCTTAATCAGGGCTCATCGTAACGAACTTCAAGAGCACGTCCCTGCTGACATCCGACGGATCTGGGATTTTCTGGACAGTAACGACCACCGGCGACCTCAAGCCGACAGAAGTCATCTGCTTTCTCAACAAATCGTCCTTGAAGATGCAGCAGCAGGAACATCACGCCCGGCAATGGACCGGAGCCACCCTCTCCCCCATCAAGTCGAAGCAGAGGCTCTGGTGAAAGAGATAGAAGAAGAGTACATCCGTCTTCTGATAGAACTAGGTCGGGCTGAGAGAGAGCGTAAGAAAAAGTGTGATTAATTATTTTTTGTTCTAAGGGCGACTTGTACCTTGTCGGCCGTGTAACCCACCGTCCGTACCAAATGAAACATATCGGCCGATTTGGATGATTACGTGTTTTCTCTAGACAAATCCTTTTGCATCGGCGGTGTGTTGTTCATCGTGGTCAATCCTTATGCTCCGACCCATATACTAGGGTAGTACCTTTTCAAGTATCTTCCGTTCAGAGACCTAGTAAACTCTTCTCCTTCGATTGTTTCCAGAATATAAGCATTTCCTGGAGCACATCTGCCGATTTTATACGGCCCTTCCCATGTAGGGGACCACTTACTGAATTTAGGATCTTTCAACCCAATCGGCAACACTAACTTCCAAACCAGGTCCCCTGGAGAGAATTGTTTGACTTTGACCTTCTTATCATACCACCTGGCCACTTTCTTCTTGTTTTCCTCGATGCTTATCAAAGCTCTCAATCGTTGGCCAGCCAAGTCATCAAGTTCCCTTTTCATGAGCGAGGAGTAGTCATCGGTTGTTAATTGGTCCTGGAGCGAAGCGCGTCTCGACCCCGCCCTTAATTCCCACGGTAGTACTGCATCGTGACCGTACACCAACTGGTAAGGGGACAACTTGGTGGCCCCATGGCAAGCCATCCTATATGCCCATAGGGCTTCAGTTAGACATAGATGCCACTTTTTCGGCTGCTCCTCTATCTTCCTCTTGATTAACTTAATTATCCCCTTGTTGGAAGATTCGGCCTGGCCATTAGCTTGGGCATAATACGGAGAGGAGTTCAACAATTTGATTCCCATATCGGCCGTGAACTCCTCGAATTCTCCTGATGTAAACATCGTCCCTTGATCGGTTGTGATAGTCTGGGGGATGCCGAAGCGGTAGACGATATGGTCTCTTACGAAGTCAACCATGGCAGCCGATGTTACGGCCCTTAACGGAATTGCCTCCACCCATTTGGTGAAATAATCAGTGGCCACCAGAATGAACTTGTGTCCTTTGCTTGACGGACGATAAATTTGGCCGATGAGGTCTATTCCCCATCCTCTGAACAACCATGGTTTGATAATGGGATTCATGGCTGATGCGGGCGCACGTTGGACATTCCAAAATTTCTGACAGTCCTGGCATCCCTTATAATATTTGAAGCAATCTTTGAGGATCGTCGGCCAGTAATACCCATTATTCCTGATCATCCATTTCATCTTATGTGTCGACTGGTGGGCTCCACACACTCCTTCATGGATTTCTCCTATCAGAGTCTTAGCCTCCTCTGTTCCCACACACTTGAGTAGGATGCCATCAATTGTTCGGTAGAACAAGTCGTCTTCCAGTAATACGTATTTGGTAGCATGGAAACGCACCCGCCGATCCACTTTTTTAGATGGATCTTTCAGGTAATCGGCAATCTCTTTTTGCCAATCATCGGCTGCGAGCTGTAGAGCCATAGCGCCTTGAATCGGTCGATACCCAGATGCGTGTTGGGCGAGCTTGTTGGCATCCTCATTGTGATTCCTTGGGATGTGTTCAATAACTGCCGATTTGAATTCTTTCAGAAGCTGCAGGCAATCTTTATAATAAATCCTCAACACATCGTCCTTACATTCGGACTTCCCTGTCAATTGATCCACAATAAGCATGGAATCTCCAAAAACTTCGACAGAATTGGCCTTGACTTCTCTTAGCAATTGTAATCCCTTCAGTACAGCTCGGTACTCTGCTTGATTGTTAGTGGCGGATGCTTCTATCGGCAGAGAAAAATCATAGCTTGCCCCCCGAGGTGATATGAGGACGATGCCGATTCCTGATCCGGCCCCACATGACAATCCATCAAAGTATAAGGTCCAAGGTACCGGTTCCACAAAGGTAGTCTCTGGTCCGCAGTGTTGGGCAACAAAATCGGCCATGACCTGACCCTTAACGGCTTTTGCCGATTCGTATCGAAGGTCAAACTCTGACAAAGCCAAGATCCATTTGCCGATTCGTCCTTTCAAAATCGGCAATGACAGCATGTATTTTACCACGTCATCTTTGCACACGACCACACATTCCGCCGATAGCAAATAGTGCCTGAGTTTGGTACATGAGAAGTAAAGGCATAGGCACAACCTCTCCACTGAAGGATACCTTGCTTCGGCGTCGAGAAGTCTTCTACTGACATAATAAATTACTCGTTCCTTTCCTTCGAACTCCTGGACCAGAGCCGACCCAATAGCTTTTTCATCGGCTGATAAATATAGTTTAAACGGCTTACTAGTTTGAGGAGGGACCAATACCGGTGGTGAGACCAAGTACTGCTTGATATCTTCCAAAGCCTTGCGTTGCTCTTCCCCCCATATGAACTCTTGGTCGGGCTTCAACTTTAATAATGGTGTAAAGGCTTGGATTCGCCCAGACAGATTAGATATGAATCTTCTGATGAAGTTCACTTTGCCGATTAGAGATTGCAGCTCAGTTTTATTCTGCGGGGCCACGACTTTGTTGATGGCCGCTATGGTCTTCTGATTGATTTCTATTCCCCGCTCGTGCACCATGAATCCTAAGAATTGTCTGGCGGATACGCCGAAGGCGCACTTGTTCGGGTTCATTTTCAGCCCATGTTTCTTAGTGCATTCCAATACTTCTCGTAAATCGGCAAGATGCTCCTGGTGTCCTTTTGACTTGACTACGACATCGTCGATGTAGATTTCTACTAGTATGCCGATAAGTTTGTGAAATATGTAGTTCATGGCTCTCTGATACGTAGCGCCGGCATTTTTCAAGCCGAAAGTCATTACCACCCACTCGAATAAACCAAGGTGACCTGGGCATCTGAAGGCCGCTTTGGGTATGTCTTCTTCGGCCATAAGTATCTGATTGTACCCAGCGTTTCCATCCATGAAACTAATAACCTTGTGTCCCGCGGCGGCATCTATCAGCACATCGGCCGTCGGCATGGGGTATCCATCCATTGGTGTGGCCTGATTAAGGTTCCGGAAATCGACGCATACGCGTAGCTTTCCGTTCTTCTTGTATACTGGTACAATGTTGGAGATCCATTCGGCATAACGGCATTGCCGAATAAATTTTGCTTCGATTAGCCGCGTTATTTTGGCTTTTATGTCTGGTAGGATTTTAGGATTGCACCGCCGTGCAGGCTGTTGATACGGTCGATACCCTGGTTTTATGGGTAGCCGATGTTCAACGATAGATTGGTCTAATCCGGGCATCTCATGATACTCCCAAGCAAAGCAATACTTAAATTCTCTTAACAAACTTGTCAGTTTACATTTGTATTCCGGATCTAAATTTGCACTAATATATGTCGGCCTTGGTTTGGTGCCATCGCCTAAGTCTATCATTTCTAAGGAATCGGCCGAGGTGAACCCATGTCCCAGCTTCCCATCTTCTCGGGCGAACTGATCCATTTAATCTGAGTCTTCGGAGCCGACTCCTCGGATTGGCTGTAGGCCAAAATCGGACACCTTCAAGAAGTCGGTATCCCATACTCTCCCAGATATGCACTTGATGGTTTCGCATCTCCACTGCTGCGTGTCGGCTGCTGCGATGCTGTATGCGGAATCGGCGGTGACCACCTTGATGTTGTCGCCGACCCATTGTACGAGGCATTGATGCATTGTCGATGGGATGCAGCAATTTGCATGTATCCAGTCTCGGCCGAGTAGCATGTTGTAGGACCCCTTGCCATTAATAATAAACAAAGTAGTAGGAAGGGTCTTACTGCCGATGGTGAGGTCGACGCAGAGGGCGCCGCGAGCGGGGATACGTTGCCCTCGAAGTCCTTGAGCATCATATCTGTCTTGGTCAGGTCATCATCGCTCTTCCCAAGCTTCTGGAGCATGGCGTACGGCATGATGTTGACTGCAGCTCCTCCGTCTACCAGTAATCTGGTGAGGGGTCGGCCGTTGACATGCCCTTTAAGAAACAACGCTTTCAGGTGTTGCCGTTTGTCGTCCTCGGGCTTCTCGAATGTGACTGTCATTGGCTCCAAAGCCAATTGCGCCATCTGTTCTTCTATTGCCGATATGTCCTGTCGGTCGGCAGTATGAAAACCATGCCGATGTCAGCTGCCGATTCTTCGCCTGCCGATTCGTCACCTCCTCTGTCGTTTCTTTTGGGGCGCCATACCTGAGACCTGCCTTCCCTCTTGTCCGTTGTGTACTATTGTTCTTCCTCTTGCTGTTCCCACTGGCGGAGACGTTGGATTCTTCGTTTTTGAGACTTGGTCAATCCATCGGGGCACCACTTGGGGTTCACCGGTTTGGTTCGTGGTTTAGCACGTTCCCATTCTGGTCCGCGTCGTAAAGGGTTCTCGTCCGACGTCCGAGCATCGGCCATCTCTTCAAGTCGCCTGTGGACGCTGACCCTATTTTCTGGCCAATCATGTCGATCAAATCTGCCCCCCGGCCCATCATCGCGCCTACCTTCCGACCGGTCATATCGGTCACTTTTGCCCCGCAGCCGATCACGTACTGGAGGGCACCGGTCATCTTGGTCGTGCCAGTTCCTGCTGATCGGCTCTGGTCTCCCATCTCTGGAGCGAGACCTGCTGAACGGCCGATTATTACGATACGGGCTGTTGCACTCTGGGCAATTATCAGCCGAAGGCAACCTGAGGTTGCTTTCCCAACAGTGGATGAAGAACAGGCATCTCCAGTGATCTTCATGTCGCCGCATTGCTTCTTCCCGGGATCTTTAGCGTTCATGTTGCCGCTGATATTTGTTGAGCAGGAATTGGGAAGTAATGCGTGGTTCTCCTGATCCGCCATCATCGTCCTCCATCCGTCGCTTCCCCTTGATGTCTTCAGGCGCCGCTTGATTTCTGGGGTCCACGGCGCTACTCTTTTTAGCCGATTCGGATGTCAGTACCTTGGTTTCGAGCGAGTTCTTTCCTGTGTCAACCATATTGGTGGGGAAGGGGTGCTGATCGATCTTCATCGGCTTGGCTGGTTTTGTTGGCACTTCAAATTTAAGTCTGCCCTGCTCAATGGCCGTCTGTATCTGCTGCCAGAAGATTTTGCACTCATTAGTGTCATGGGAAGTAGCGTTGTGCCACTTGCAATATTTCATCTTCTTGAGCTGTTCGGCAGAAGGAATAGTATGGTATGGCGAGAGCTTGATCTGTCCTTCTTGGAGGAGGAGGTCGAAGATTTTATCGGCCTTTGATGTGTCAAATCCAAACGTTTCTGGCTCCTTTTGCCGAACGGACATGAAATCGGCTTCTTTCCTTTAACCCATTCTGCAAGACCGATTTCTGCATCTTCTTCGGCCTCAACCTCTTCTAAGTATGCCACCTTCTTCTGGAAATTTCTCCGTGGATCGAAAGAACGTACCTCTTCACCAGACAATCGGTGGACGATTTGGCTCAAGCTCTCAAACTCCTGTGAGGCGTACTTTTCTTTGATGTGAGGCAGGAGACCTTGAAAGGCTATATCAGCTAGCTGTGCATCAGTCAGAGCTAGAGAATAGCACTTGTTCCTGATTTCCTGAAACCTCTGCACATATGAGGATATCGGCTCGTCGCTTCTCTGCCTGAGGTTGGTCAAATCGGACAGCTTCATCTCATGTACCCCGGCGTAGAAGTATTTATGAAACTGTCTCTCCAGATTGGCCCATGTAATTATCGAGTTGGGCGGTAAGGTTGTGAACCACTGGAAGGCCGACCCAGACAAGAATGATGAGAAAAAGTCGCACCCGTAGAGCATCTTGCGCCAACTGCCTCTCCGCATTGGATGATGAATCTGTTCACGTGTTCTACGGTTGAGGTGTCGTCCAACCCCGAAAATTTGGTGAAGTCAGGAACTTTATACCGATGGGGAAACGGCAGTAAGTCGTATGTAGATGGGTATGGTGTCCTGTAGGTGTAGGTCTGCGCCTTCGGCTTTAAGCCGAATTGTTCCTGAATCACCTCTGCTATTCGTGCCGACCAGTCCGGCTGTTGTTGGTAAACCGTCGGCTGAGGGACTGGTACGTGCTGGTATATCGGCGGCGGGATGACTTGATGCTGAGTGAAAGTATGTGGCATTTGATGTGTCATAGCCGGCTGCGTATTCAGGGTCGGCTGTTTGAATGAGCCACTTGTTTCATCATATAGTACGAGCTCTGCTGCTTTGCTCATCTCTGGTGCGACAGGCTGGTAAGGCGGCATGGTTGGTTGAGCGGCCGCCTGAAAGGACGCCTGGAATTGGGGACTTCCATGGTTGGCCGATTGATCCTGGACGGCCGTCGCTGATGGTGCCCCCCAAGGCGCTGGATTAACTGGAGGAAACGGCGCAGAGGACAACTGAATGGGACGTGGCTGGAGGTGTTGCGTACCATTAAATCCCATAGAGATCGATGATGAAGAAGCGCCAGAACCTCCAACTGGAAATTGGATCGGCTGAGAAGCCGAATAGGGTATATTCTTGTTCGGAGCCGTAATCGGCGGAGCATATGCCGGCCCCTGGTACCCTTGAGATACACCATTGGCTAGGGAGCTGACGACGGCATTGTACACCGTATTAGAAAGCACCGGAGATTGATCGATGAAAGCTTGATAGACGGATTGCTGAACCATCTCGGACACCTTGTCCGAGTCCTCGGTGATTGTGATCTGGCGGGGAGTTGGAAACGGAACCTTTTTAATAGTCTCCCCGCTCCTGGAGCGACTGAAGGACTGCAGACATGTCTTCCAGTAGTATGCCATCTGCCTCTCTAGTTCTTCCTTCTGGTTGTACCTGAGATCTGCCTCTGTCACTTCGATGACGTTATCTTCGGAGACTTCAGCAGCTTTTGACATGGTGGCGGTTGTATTGGTCCCACCGGGCATGCCAAAAGTGTGTTGGCGCTAGAAATCACCTGATCGAATTCCCAGCGTCGGACACACGACCCGGGAGAATCTGCTTAGCTCCTGTTCGGGTGATTGCCCTGGTGCGGTTCGCACGTCGTGCCAGCCAATCTGACCTGTTGATTGGCAACGAAAGAAACGTATCAGTTCCCAGGGGTTGCGATCGGCTAAGGTTCCGATCTCAAGAAAGCTTATCAGCGAATCGGCCGATTCGCAGTAATAAAGGGATCGGCTATGATGCAACCGTTTACCAGGCAACGTTTGTAAAGAAAACTACTAAAGTAATCTAAACAACGCTACAGTAGCAACACTAGGAATAGATCTGAATCGGCTATGTGGAAAGCGGTAAATTAAGTAACAAGATATAAGAAAGTCGAAAGTTCTAATTCCAAGCTGGATAACTGGTGATAAAACTAGAACAACAGGTAAAACCTAGAATTCTAGTGAATATCGATAACTGGTGAATAAATCTAAATGAAACGACAGCGATGCGCCTGAAGTTAAAGCTTAGAAATTACTCGATAAACGGAACTTACAAGATCGGCCGGAGGTCAAGTTGATGCAGCCCCGCCAACCCGTACGAACTCGTGAAAAAGGAGAAAAGGTATTGGCGAAGTCGCCTGCTTGAAAGTAAGTACGAGGAAAAAGTAGTTTGTTGTATTGAGTTGATTGTGTTTACAGATCCATAAGGGTGGCTTATTTATAGCCCCGTACAAACGACTTCTTATCTGACTAGAACTCTATCTCTAAATTTAAACAGAAAAACTTCTTATCCGACTAGAACTCTATCCCCAAATCTAAACAGAAAATGAATATTTACAAGTATGATTCGTACTATTTTCAAGCGCTTCATGGGCTGACCCCCTCTTCATCTTCATAATCCTTTTTAAGCCCACATCGGCCCAACCATTCCAACCTCCTAATCGGCCGATCACCTCTTTAGCAAGGGGTAACCGATCAGGACCCACACGTCAAGGGCTCAGACTCATCCCGACCCTGGGCACTAAGGTAGGACGAGGCGGAGATCCTCCTTTGGAGGGGTCGGGCGCGTCCGATCCCAAACCTCAGGGGTCGGGCGAGGCGGAGATCCTCCCTTGGAGGGTCGGGCGCGTCCGATCCCAATCCTCAGGGGTCGGACAAGGCGGAGATCCTCCCTGCGTCTGATCCCAAGCCTCAGGGGTCGGGCAAGGCGGAGATCCTCCCTTGTAGGGTCGGGCGCGTCCGATCCCAAGCCTCAGGGGTCGGGCGAGGTAGAACTCCAAGGATTAATCGGCCGATCCTCGACTGTAGCATCTACTGGCCGATCCTTGACTGTAGCAGCAATCGGAGATTTCCAATCATCGCCCTTGTATCTCGTCGCATCTTCTAACCTCTTCTTCTCCTAACGCTGATTTTACACGTGTCAAAATCTGGTGTCAACACAAACTTACGATACACATTGACTTCTCCATTGGATCAGAATGGAACCCGATGTAAAACCTATTAAGGAATGAAAAGTGGAATGGATTGAATGGAATGGTTGTATTGATAGAGGGAGTCTATACTAATTATGTGTTTCACAACACTCCCCCTTGATCAATTGTTTCTTGTAAGCTTCATGTAATCCTTGTTCAATCATCTATGATTATCACATGGGAAAAAATCCTCCAAAAATCCTATGGGGAAAATATTGAGGAGAAACCAACTTGTATGTCCATATGCCATTAAAACTCCTTTAAAACCTAGTGGAAAAATATAAGGAGAAAATGATATGGCATATTTTAGATTATTGTCTCATTGCAAACTCATATGACAAAAACCTAAAAAGAAAAAACTCATAAGTAAGGTTGGAGATCAATAATATTATGATCTGAGGACCATATTCGAATCACCTTCCCCTAAACACAATGGGAAAATATGAGAAGGAATTGTATATCTTCTATATCTCCTTAAAAACTCTTGTAGAGACAACAGAAGATATGACATAATATGTCTTGAATACCACCTTTAAAAACCCCGATGGGGAAAATAGGTGATATGACATATATTCTTGTATTGACATTGCCTCATTAAAATCTTTTATGAGAAACCTTTATGAGGAAAAACTCATATAGGAAAAATAGTACAATATAATGATAGGTTAGGGAGTCTCCCCCTGAGCCTTGCAAAATTTAAGTTGTCATTCACCACTTACCATGAACACCATTCTATGATGTAGTGGTGGATAAGTACATTAGTGATCATATTTTGCAAGATGTTTATTCTCTTACTTTGTAAAAATGATGATAAAACATTTTGAGCAATATGATATTGCTGATATGTAACCTTATTTCATCAAAGCAATACAAGTTGCATTATTATTATGGATAATGTTAGTGATTATATGGAATCACATTTTATCATTCATCAGAGTCACACATATACATGTGATGCTTCAGAATGATAGATAAAAGTTACCATTAGAGTCTATTTTGGTGAGTCATGTGAAAACTTTATTATCAATATCAGTCTATAATCCAGCAATATGGGGATTAGTAAGCCAGTATGTTGATATCCCAATTTTTCATGTCTTGAAATTAATCAAGATCTTTTAGTACCATCTAGATATCTGTAGATATCTGTTTTTGGACTCCCACCAATATGGTGTTGTTGGAGTTGCACTAACTTGCACTATAGCAATGTATTTACAAATGCAGTATCAGGCCTATTGCATTTTGTATAATACATGAGTGCTTTTATTGGCACTAAGTTTACCATCCCAGGGTCTAAATGGATATTGATCCATCTTTAGGGACTGAATGATATATATGCTTGTCCAATATTATTGATGGATATGCTTGTCCAATATTATTTGAATATTTTTATACATATCAATTGAATATTGATAAACTGATATATATGCATAAGTTGTAAACTTAAGCATAGTTTGGTTTTACCCAAATTTCCATCTCAAATTCCGTCATAAAATGATTTCTTGTTTGTTTATGTGTTGAGATGATGGAAAATCGAATTCAGGATTTATTTGTGAACACACATATGCAATCATTGTGATTGGAGTAATCCTTCTAAGGAAGATACTCTCTTAGTTAGTTGTACCACAACCAACTTGACTATTTCAAGCCATGTAGTGACTTGAGTTATACACAATATATGTTGCGATTTATATTTAGATTTAGAATGTGAAGTCTGTTGATGACTTATATATCCAAATCTATCAAAGTTATTTGATCTGCCAATGATTAAATATAGGAATAAAATTTTCACATATACCACGAGGGTATGTTGCTCAGTCTCTGCGTGAAATTATTGCTACAATCTCTCATTATATCACCACCTTACTTTTATAAAGAATGCATTTGTGAGAACATGTATTATTGTGGTAAATACCTCTCACCAGTGCACGAGAGAAATTCTCCATAATTTCCACCTTTGCTTTGACCCAATTTGAGTGTTGATACACTCTGCCTAGGACTTTTTTGTTTGGATCCAGTTTAAGGTGTATAGCAATTTTGAGAAGCATATGTCAACAATTTGTAGTCTTTGTATAATTGATTCAATGAAACCAATATAGCATGTGAAATATTAACCCTTTAAAACTCTTATCTCATTTTCATGATGATAGAGTTAGGGTGTTCCAATGACCTAGTGCCTAAATTTATGTGCACATGTACTAGGCTTTTCAATGTTGAACATTCATAGGCTTTGGATTTGAATATCCATAAAGTGTTTAACAACATGCATGATGTTGATTCGCATTTACTATATTGGAGGATATCTCCCCCTATTTCCACGGATGCTTGTACTAACCTATATCCCTAGTGACCATACTTCTCCCCCTCTTATTTTAATTTGGGAGTCGAGCGATCATGTTAGATCACCACTTTTCTGGCACATTAATTGTAGGGATTGAATATGATGAAAGTTTTGATAAGCAAATGCATTTGGCAGACTATTTGTAATGTGTTACAAATATAAGATGTTATGAAATATTGATTTAGATATTCTTTGGTATGTACGTGGATGTGAGGATTGAATATGTGTAACATTCATTTTGGATTTCTAGCATTCTATGTGTGGTATTAATCTCCCCGTGATGCCTGGAATTGTCCACAAAGTGTTATCAACATATGGGCTTGTGTGTAAATCCCCATATGAGACCTAAGATATTATATGAATGACGGATAATAATATCATTTGTGGGTGGTGATATTGGTATGTAAAATATTACCAACATGCATGTGAAATTTTTGGCTGTGGCCAAGTTTTCACGTACTAATTGCAATGGAGGGAGCCGTATGATTGCAATTTTATGAATTTAGATTATGCAGTGTGTAAGTCCGCATATAACCAAATTGGTGTTGATAAATTGAATTCTATTTGATGATCATGCAAATAAGTTATCTCGATAAGAGATTCAGTTAAGCCATAATTGATATGGACATATGTACATAATAATATAGGTCCCAAAACCAAATAATTCCATATGAATGGATGTGATGTTGTGTTCAGAAAAATTTTGCTCTAAATTGAAAATTTGAGCAATGAATTTGCTAAGAATTGTTTTGCCTTATGATTAGTACGGGACACATGTGGGACTATTTGCAAATGCATGCATGAGTACTTTACAGTGGCCATATAGTCCATATATGGCTTAATATGGCCAACATATCTTGAATGCATTCAAGATATTTGGTGGCTCATTATTTGGAATTTTAAGGTAAGAGGACCTTAAAAATTAATTTTCTTGTGGCACATGCGGTGCACAAAACCTGAGGATTTTGAGAATGTATGCTATGATCAATATAATTGATAATATTTTTCTTATCATTCTTGAGGTAGAATGATCAAGGCTATCATGCCAATTCATGATATGAGCAAGATTGAAAATTTATTTTATACGCAACATGTCATACATGATAGATGTATGTATATATAACATATCCAAATGATATGAAAGGAATTATATGAATATTGAATTTCCATGTCCATTGTACCAAGTTGAGTGCTGATATTTCATCATTACTCTTAATATTAGATTTTGATATGAAATCATACAAATGGATGTCATGAAATTGGGGTATTTGTAGAATACATGAGTGCATCTACAATGAATAATTAGATACCTGTGAGGAGAGTATATATTTCTCACAATTGTGATCGTGGTGATCCACTTAATAAAATTACTTTTCTTTCTTGTTTGATCATGAATGAATACCATGTACGAGGTACAAGATATTAATAATGGACAATATAGTACATGTAGTAATATAGTGTTGAACTAATGATAATTCCATAAACTATATGGAAATATATGGAGATCTAATTTATTGAAGTGAGCTTCAAATTGATCTCCTTGAACTCGCTTTCCTCCAATGGAGTGGAGGTATTGTTTGAACCAAATATTTGATTTGGAAATCATGTGGACATGAATGTACAACCATACTTGAGACAAACGTGAGATTTGTCATTATGGTCACTTTTATGGAAAGTGACATTTTATGTTTGGGATCTATTATGCTGTAAATTCCATGAACTGAAAGTTCTATTATTTGTTGATAACTCTACTGGGAGTTCAAAGAATAAATGGATCTTGCTCCTATTGATAACTCCTCTGAAGGGAGGAAATGTAGTAACAAACAAAGGTGCATGTGTGGTAATGTAAATAATGGATTTGATACTTTGATTTGGGTAGAACTATGGTAGCATTGGTGCCATGGATATCCCAATGATATCATTGATATCAAGTGCCCATGTTGGATAGTAAATCCCATCTAATTCGAATTCAGAAAACTCCATTTTTGGAAACATCAGTCATGTCCTACGTTGAGTAAGTCATGTTGTTTAATTAATTTACTAGAGGATTATATAGCATCAATATATTGTGGTGCAAAATTTATTTAAATCAAGTTGATACTTGATTATAAGTGGACTATTCTATAATTGACAAGTGACAGAAGTCGTTGCACATGTTTTGCACTCCATTCTTGTGAGAATAGATGATCTTATGATCATTGCCAAAACATAGTCTACGTATATATGACATAAGATAGTCACTTAAATATGTTGCACTTTTCTTCTATTTATTTAAGCAAAAGTTGATGCCTAAATTTTGAATTCAAGATGAGTCTTGAATTATTTGATGCAAAATCTTGTACATTCAAAATGCGATTTGAATTAGAAGTAGTATGAACCTTATATTTTGTACGCGACAAAATCACTGCTATTATCGAGTGTGACTCGATCATCATGTACTAGTGAGTTAACTCATCAAAAGGTAATTACCAGAATGATGTAAACCTTGAAGTAGTGGACGAGAAACTCAGTGCTATAGGCATAATTTGCATGATTGCAATAAATACCTTAGACTCCACTTATAGTTACACTAGTTATATTAGGAGGTTATTTTGGGAGTAATCACCATGTTGGTGTTATGATTATGCAAAACTAGTGAAGGCAAGATGATTCTTGGAACACAATAATAAGGCATATATCAATGGGCAGTACAACTGTTGTAAATATATTATTTAGACTCCACTTATATGTGTTACACTAGTTATATTAGGAGGTCATTTTGGGAGTAATCACCATGTTGGTGTTATGATTATGCAAAACTAGTGAAGGCAAGATGATTCTTGCAACACAATAATAAGGCAAATATCAATGGGCAGTACAACTGCTGTAAATATATTATTTATATTCCCGTGGGAATAAATAACTTGATAGTCATATACAAGTTTTTTTAATTTGTATGAAATTTTGGATAAGGTAATCATCATAAACATATAGATCTCTCAGTGATGAGCAAAAAGCTGCCTAAAAGCACGGTCTCTGGGCAAATAAATTCTTTGATAAGAACTTATCGCAGCCAGTACCTAGGTCGCATCACCTTGTGTTATTCCAAAATTATATTGATATACCTTAATTTAAATTTTGCATCACCTTCTACATGATGTAGAATATTGATTAAGTATTAATTATGCACACAAAATAGATTGCATATGTAAAGATTGTTCAACACCAATGAAAAGATATGCGGATCATGATGATGCTCAATTACTGTGGCAAGTTTACCATCCTTATTACATTGGTGCTAATATTGGATGGTATATATAGATAATTTACAAGGGAACTCATAAATCAGAACATTTAAGTGTCTGAATAGTAATACTCAGAACAATAATAGACATGCTGGACCATGTAAATAAGTAGAAACCTGGAGAGTTCTTTATTGAAATTGGGTGCAACTTGGGCTGCACTGAAATGGGGTGTAACCCCTCCTCATCCTGTTGTGCAGTACGGGTCATACGATGTATGAGGAGTGTGGGACTCCAGTGGTGGAATGAGGGAGCCTCGTCTATGGCGAGCATTCCGATGCCCACAGTGACGGTAGCCACCGAAGCAGACGGTGTCCACGATGACCACGTCGGCCATGAAACGAGGACACCATCTTCATTGCAAAGAACTGTAAGTACCTGGGATCCATTTTACCGCTAAAAACTTTAGGACTTCTGGCCTCCTCCTTTCTTGCACAGAGGTGCGCCTGCCAATTATCCTTGGCACGCTCTGATCCTGGTGCTCGTGCACGGTAGGCACTAGGGTGCCATTTGCAATGCAGTGTGCAGAGACGAGATCTTGTGCTCCGTTGTGGACTTTGTGTAGACACTGAAGAACGGTGGTGCCAAAAGAACACACCAAAAAGGTAAGGACATATTGAGTGCGTACCCTTTTTTAATGTTCTGTGTACTGTGTCCTGATGTCTTGCTTCTCCACCGGTGAACATTTGCACACGATGAGACAAAAAATGCCTCTGTCCTTGTTCTTGCCATGTGCATTCATGGTCTTTTTCCAATCTTAGGAGATGCATAGGAAGCATCGGTCGCTGTTCATCGAGTTGACCAAGCCTTCATCCTTATGCACTTCTATCTCCCTTATTGCAGTGGCCAAACTCAAAGTGAGTAGAGGCTAAACGTGTCCGATAACGTATTAAGGAATGAAAAGTGGAATGGATTGAATTGAATGGTTATATTGATAGAGGGAGTCTGTACATATTTATACTCTGCCAACTGACATGAAGGGGCACCCGTTGGGTGGCAGTTCCCTACTTAGTAGTTATCCACTAATTAACTAAATAATTCAATAACTATAATAATTGATCACTAATTATGTGTTTCACCACAAAACCATCCCCCAAGGTCAAGCGCGGAGTTTAGAGCATGCCAGTATAAAGCGTTGGGCGTGGCCTTATTCTTGAAATTAGTTTGAGATTATTGGTAGCAACATTGATGAGGACACCACGAGTACATCTACACCAGCAGCACCTCAGGCGCCTCCAGTTGCTCCTCCACCTCAGGCGCCTACAGTTGCTCATCCAGTTGGGCCAATCACTCGAACCCGTGCGAGAGAATTAAACTTCATCATGCTGTTAAGGAACGAAGGCCCATCGGAATAAGAAGATGGCCCAACAGGGCAGCCCAGGTGGGGCGCCTAGGGTTGGGCGCCGTGACCCCTTCGGACTCCAGGGGCTGCGCCCCCTTTATTTAGTCCGAGTCCTTTTTGTTTACGACTTGAGTTTTGTTTTACATCTAGCTTTAGCTACTCTTGAACACGCGCAAATACGCGCTGTCCTTGTGATTCAGAACTCCACCTTCGAGTGATATTTAGATTGCTCGCCTCTCTTTCTTGTTCGTTCTTCGATTGCGGACAGGAATCGATCTTCGTGATCAGGCTGATCTCGCACCGGCGAGGTTGGTAACCATCGGGAGTTGGTTCAGCGATTGCATTGGCGCTTCAGGTTCGCTCGTCGTAGTCGGATCGTGAGGGTCTACTTCCACCAAGTCGAATCTATCTCCACTCACCGAAAGATCGGGCACTCCGACTCTATCAAGTGGTATCAGCTTTCCAGGTTGATCGGTGAGTTTTACCGAGTGTTTTTCCCTTCCTACAGTCCACAAAAACCAAAACACATTTTTTCAGGTTAGATCCTTTGTCCCAGCAACCGTTTAGCCTCGCACATTCTGTCAATAAGTGTCTTTGTTGAATTTGTGTGCCTACTCGTTCAATTGTTGCTGGTTACTTGTGTTTAATCTCTTGTTTCTCGTTTTTCATCTAACCCTAGTTTTCGCCGCCGCCGCCGTTCCGCTGCTCGCCAACCCTACCAGCCGCGCCCACCGCACCTTCCCCGCGACAACCGCGCCGCGCCATCCCACTACTCCGATCGCCCCTCCCCTGTCAAAAAAAAAAGATCGAAAGCAATAAAAAAAAGGAAAGTGCACAAAAAAAGGAAAAGAAGCAAAAAAAAAAGAAGAAGAAGAATCCAACAGGGAGAAGGAAGGTGATTCGGATTTGTTTCGGTGGAACCTCCCTTTGCGCGCGCCGTGACTCCTCCTGGGCCACGACTCTCTGAGGTAAATCCCCCCCCCCCCCACGCATTCCGTGCCAGCCTTTCAAATCCGTATCTCTCTTTCTTGGTCCTTTTTTATTCTGAGGTCCGCCTTACTCTAGAGAGAGAGAGAGTGTGCCGCAATTTGATATTTGAGATCCTTTGTGTTCATATTATCAGTTTTGGGGCACCCTCTGTGAAAAAAAAAACAGAAATAATAAAAAAAGAGGTGCGCCCTCTCCACCTTGCCTCTGTTCTTTCGATTTTCCTTGTTACCAGCAACTCTTGTTACGTGTTTGGCACTATCTTTCAACTTTGCATTATTGTTTGATTGTGCTAATCCTTCATTTGAGTGCAGCCTTCCCAGAACTCCACATAGTTCTACGACGAGCATATTTTGTTTCTCCAGGCAATCGCTCCTCCAATCTTTCGTGAGTTCCACCGGTTGGTTGCAATTCGCCCCTGTGTGCATGGTAAGAACGGATAAGAATTTGATAACAGCACTAGTGTGAGTGCCTTGTGAGCTGTTACACCCCTATTTTGTCGTCGCTTGTGTTCTTGTCTTTGCGCTAACCATGGCAGATGATGTCGACGCGGGGGCTAACCAGCTGCAGGGCATACGGGCGCAAGTTGAAGGGCTTGTCACCGACATTCAGACGATTCATGAACGGCTGGACTCGACGATCTCCTCGACGACCGAGCGGTGTGATCAGCTCGACCTTGCACAGACGGCCGCTAAGGCCACACTCGACTCAGTTGTGGCAAGACTCGATGCATTGCACACTACAGTCGCAGAGTTGCAGCAGGGTTATGGTGGTGACTCGGACCAGGACGATGGCGACCGCCGAGGCCGTGCCCGCCGCGTGCCACGCCGTCCCGGTGGTAATGATTCCTTTTCCAAGATTAAATTTAAAATTCCACCTTTTAATGGCAAATATGATCCTGCTGCATATCTTGATTGGGAATTAGAAGTTGAACAGAAATTTTCATGCCATGATATTCTTGCTAATTCTCAAGTTAAAGCTGCTATTAGTGAATTTACAGATTTTGCTTTAATTTGGTGGCGTGAATATAAACACAAACATCCCAATACCATTCCAACCACTTGGGAGCAATTAAAAACTGCTATGCGCCACAGATTTGTGCCTTCTTATTATGCTCGCGATTTGCTTAATAAAATGCAACGTTTTCAGCAAGGTTCCAAATCTGTTGAGGAATATTTCCAGGAATTACAAATAGGCATGATTCGTTGTGGGTTATTGGAGGAAAACGACGCTGCTATGGCACGTTTTCGTGGTGGTTTGAACCGCGAAATTCAGGATATACTTGATTATAAGGACTACACAGATATGACAACATTATTTGAATATGCTTGCAAAGCTGAACGTGAAGTGCAGGGACGCCGCTCGAAGACATATTCTAACTCTTTTGCAGGAAGAAGCTCGACATCCAACTCCGCACCCGCTCTCCCTGCGCCACCCACGCCCACCACTACACCGCACGAGCGAACGGCCAAACCTGCAAGCGCTGCCCCTTCCACAGGCACCGCCCCTCCCACAGGCCGTACACGGGATATTCAGTGTCATCGTTGCAAAGGATTTGGCCATGTGATTCGGGACTGTCTGAAGAAGCGCACTTTTCTTCGTGACGATGGTGAGTACTCTTCCGCTAGTGATTCTGAAGATACTCGACATGCGATGCTTGCCACTGACCATGCAGCTATGGAGGTACATGTCAACCCGGGCGACGCCGATAGGTATGAAAGTCTTGTTGTGCAGCGTGTTCTTAGTACACAGGTCGCCCCGTCCGAGAAGAATCAGCGACACACTCTTTTCCATACCAAGGGCGTTGTGCAGGAGCGGTCGATTCGCATCATCATCGACAGCGGCAGCTGCAACAATTTGGCGAGTACCACGCTGGTTGAAAAGTTGTCTTTACCCACTCGTAAGCATCCACATCCATATCACATTCAATGGCTTAATGATGGTGGGAAAATTAGAATTACTCGATCAGTCCGTGTTCCTTTCTCCATGGGTGCTTATTCTGATTTTGTCGATTGTGATGTTATTCCCATGGAAGCATGCTCTCTGTTACTTGGGCGACCTTGGCAATATGATACTAATAGCTTGCATCATGGTCGTTCAAATCACTATTCTTTCATGTTTAAGGGTCAGAAAATAATTATACATCCAATGACACCTGAACAAATTCTTAAAGATGATCTTGCTAGAGCTGCTAAAACTGCTAAACAACTTGAACCATCGATATCTCTTAATTCTAAAATCAAGTTGAATGCTCCTGTTTTGCTTGCCACACGTGCTGATTTTGATGAGTTACGCGATGCTCCTTTGCCATGCTATGCCCTTATATGCTCTAGTGTGCTCGTTTCACTTGATGATGCACCATCTTTGGATATTCCCCCTGCGGTTGCTAACATTTTGCAGGAGTACGCTGATATCTTTCCAAAAGATTTGCCACCGGGACTTCCACCACTTCGTGGCATTGAGCACCAGATCGACCTCATTCCCGGCGCACAGCTTCCGAACCGTGCACCGTACCGTACAAATCCGGATGAGACGAAGGAAATCCAGCGCCAGGTACAGGCGTTGCTTGACAAGGGTTATATTCGTGAGTCTCTTAGCCCTTGCTCCGTTCCTGTGTTACTTGTTCCAAAGAAAGATGGCTCATGGCGTATGTGTGTAGACTGTCGTGCTATTAATAACATTACCATTCGCTACCGATACCCTATACCACGCCTTGATGATATGCTAGATGAGCTTAGTGGTGCCATTATTTTCACTAAGATTGATTTGCGTAGTGGCTACCATCAGATTCGCATGAAATTAGGTGATGAATGGAAAACGGCTTTTAAAACGAAATTTGGGTTATATGAATGGTTGGTTATGCCGTTTGGTTTGACAAATGCTCCCAGCACATTTATGCGTTTGATGAATGAAGTTCTGAGGCCCTTCATAGGATTGTTTGTAGTTGTCTATTTTGATGATATCCTCATTTACAGCAAGTCTATGGAAGAGCATTTAGAACATTTGCGTGTTGTTTTTGATGCATTGCGTGCGGCCCATTTATTTGCTAACCTCGAAAAATGCATGTTTTGCACACAACGTGTCTCATTTCTTGGCTATGTTGTTACTCCACAGGGCATTGAGGTGGATAGCAGCAAGATTGATGCCATTCAGGAGTGGCCTACACCGACAACGGTCACACAAATTCGAAGCTTTCTTGGCCTTGCAGGTTTCTACCGCCGGTTTGTTCGTGATTTTAGCTCCATTGCAGCGCCTCTACATGAGATTACAAAGAAGGATGTTCCCTTTGCTTGGAGTGATTCGCAAGAGGTTGCGTTCAGCACCTTGAAAGATAAGTTAACCAATGCTCCTCTCTTGCAGTTGCCTGATTTTACTAAAGTGTTTGAGCTTGAATGCGATGCTAGCGGTATTGGGCTAGGTGCTGTTTTGTTACAAGACGGAAAACCGGTTGCTTACTTTAGTGAGAAATTAAGTGGTGCTAGCTTGAATTATTCTACTTATGATAAGGAGCTTTATGCTTTAGTGCGCACTTTGCATACTTGGCAGCACTACCTTTGGCATCGCGAGTTTATAATTCATTCTGATCATGAGGCTTTAAAACATATTCGTACCCAAACAAACCTGAACCGTCATCATGCTAAATGGGTAGAATTCATTGAGTCTTTCCCTTACATTATTAAACACAAGAGCGGGAAGGAAAATGTCATTGCTGATGCTTTGTCTCGTCGCTATACCATGCTGTCACAGTTAGATTTTAAAATCTTTGGCTTGCAAACTGTGAAGGATCAATATGTGGATGATGCTGATTTTAAAGATGCTTTCGCCCACTGTATTCATGGCAAACCATGGGGCAAATTTCACATACAGGACGGGTTCCTGTTTCGCGCTAACAAGCTGTGTGTTCCAGCTAGCTCGGTTCGTCGTTTGTTGTTACAGGAAGCGCATGGAGGCGGTCTCATGGGGCACTTTGGCATCTACAAGACGCATGAAGTGCTGGCTGCCCACTTCTTTTGGCCCCGGATGCGCGCTGATGTTGAGCGCCTTGTTGCCCGCTACACTACTTGCCAGAAAGCTAAGTCACGATTAAACAACCATGGTTTGTACATGCCTTTGCCTGTTCCTACTTCCCCTTGGCTTGATATTTCTATGAACTTTGTTTTGGGATTGCCTAGAACTAAGAAGGGGAGGGACAGTATTTTTGTGGTTGTTGATCGTTTCTCCAAAATAGCTCATTTATACCTTGTCATAAGACTGATGATGCTAGCAATGTTGCTGAACTGTTCTTTCGCGAGATTATTCGTTTGCATGGTATTCCAAATACAGTAGTCTCTGATCGTGATGCTAAGTTCCTCAGTCATTTTTGGAGATCACTATGGAATAAAATGGGAACTAAATTGCTGTTTAGCACCACTTGTCACCCTCAGACTGATGGACAAACTGAGGTGGTTAATCAAACCTTGTCCACTATGCTTAGGGCTGTTTTAGATAAACACTTGAAACGTTGGGAAGATTGCTTGCCTCATGTTGAGTTTGCTTATAATCATGCAACGCATTCTTCTACAAAGATGTGTCCTTTTCAAGTTGTTTATGGTTATATTCCTCGGGCACCTATTGATTTGTTTGCACTTGATGCCGAGGACACCCCACACATAGATGTTGCTGCACATGTTGATCAAATGATTAGCTTGCATGAGCAAACTCAACAAAACATTGCTGCTGCTAATGCTAAATATCAGGTTGCGGGTAGTAAAGGGAGAAAACATGTTACTTTTGCACCGGATGATCTGGTTTGGTTGCATTTGAGGAAGGATCGTTTTCCTACCTTACGTCGTTCTAAATTGCTGCCACGTGCTGCTGGTCCTTTTAAAGTGCTAACCAAGATTAATGATAATGCTTATATCCTTGACCTGCCTGCGGAGTTTGGTGTTTCCACGAGTTTTAATGTTGCAGATTTGAAACCGTATGTGGGCGAAGATGAGGAGTTGCCGTCGAGGACGACTTCAGTTCAAGAAGGGGAGGATGATGAGGACACCACGAGTACATCTACACCAGCAGCACCTCAGGCGCCTCCAGTTGCTCCTCCACCTCAGGCGCCTACAGTTGCTCATCCAGTTGGGCCAATCACTCGAACCCGTGCGAGAGAATTAAACTTCATCATGCTGTTAAGGAACGAAGGCCCATCGGAATAAGAAGATGGCCCAACAGGGCAGCCCAGGTGGGGCGCCTAGGGTTGGGCGCCGTGACCCCTTCGGACTCCAGGGGCTGCGCCCCCTTTATTTAGTCCGAGTCCTTTTTGTTTACGACTTGAGTTTTGTTTTACATCTAGCTTTAGCTACTCTTGAACACGCGCAAATACGCGCTATCCTTGTGATTCAGAACTCCACCTTCGAGTGATATTTAGATTGCTCGTCTCTCTTTCTTGTTCGTTCTTCGATTGCAGACAAGAATCGATCTTCGTGATCAGGCTGATCTCGCACCGGCGAGGTTGGTAACCATCGGGAGTTGGTTCAGCGATTGCATTAGCGCTTCGGGTTCGCTCGTCGTAGTCGGATCGTGAGGGTCTACTTCCACCAAGTCGAATTTATCTCCACTCACCGAAAGATCAGGCACTCCGACTCTATCAAGCATCACTATACTCAGGCGCACTTGACTACGAGATTGATTATGAACCGTGGAGGGAACAACCTGCAGTCCCACCACGCTCATGGTGGAATACATGTCCTTGATACAGCTCATTCTGAACGAAGCTAGTGACATGCATACTCACATGTCAGATCGGCCTCCACTCAGGGGTGGGCCCACATAGATTCAATGGTATTCAATTGAATACCCATTATTTTTGCAAAACAATTTCATATATATAGTGTATTTTAGGTATATGTATGAAAAAAAACAAAAATACACAAACCATCCGGCCTGCGCATGCCCACTTATCCCTCGACTAGCCCATCCGGCCCATCCGGCCTGCGCATGCTCACTCGACTGCCCCAGTCCCCCACCGGCCCACCAGGCCCACCCCACGCGAGCACATTCACACGCACGGACTCTACACGGTCCACGGCTCCAAGTGACCAGGTCTGCGCGCGGCGCGAACCCTAGGGTGCAGCGCAGGTCCGGCGGCGGCGGCGTCTGGCCTCCGGCGGCGGTGGCGGCGGACCGGCGGGAGGCCGCAGCTGGCGGGCTAGGAGCCTAGGAGGCGGCGGGCGAGCTGTGGTCGCCTGCGCCTGGAGCCGAGCGGCGGCGGCGCCGGACCGGCAGTGGCGGCGCTCGGCGGAAGTCTGCGGCGGTGCGGCCAGTGGGCTAGGAAGGCCGAGCCCTCGCCCCTCGGCCGGCCGGCGGCCTGCGCAGTCAGGGCGCAGTGCGCCAGTGCGCCAGTGCGCACACGGCACACGGCCTGGAGCCGAGCACCCGAGCGGCGGGCGACGGGCACGGGTCGGCGGCCGGGCAGCGGCGGGCGCGCAGGCGCAGCGCCCTCCGCAAGTCCAGTCGGTCGAGTCGAGCCCCTACTGTCCGACTGTGATTTGAGGATTTTGTGAACTGCTATTCCTGATTGTTTGTGAAATTGAGGTGAGCATTTTCAATTGTTTGTCAAATTAGGATAGCACATCAACTTGCAAAATGTGGATGCTCATGAATTTAGTTCAATGTGAAATTATGTAACTTTTAGGTTTGAACCATGAAGAGGAACGGTAGTGCCGCTACTGATTTGAGGATTTTCATGGCAAGGGCTGCTGCAAAGAAGAGACAACCTGAACCGGAGAATGTTAATCAATCTTGCAATGAAAGTCAAATGCAAGTAGTGTTATTCCAAGGACAAAGTGGTATTGAAACAAGCACGGTACCACCTGAACCTGTGAGATCTAATCAGCCACCAAACGACGGTACAACAGGACTTGGTGAATCCATACCCGTGGAAGAAAATGATTCTAGTGATGAAGACAAGAATGATTATGGCATTGAGCATGATCCTGGATTGAGGGCTCCGATCTCAAGCTATGATGTCAATGACCAAGATTCAGTTAGAAGGGCATACATTGCATTGGGGCCATGTCAACCAAAGATGAAGAGGGATGCTTTTCCGCAACATGATTGTGGAGGTATGCGCCGCTTCCAACATAAGTGGTTTGCTGAATTTAAGTGGATTGAGTACAGTGTGGATAAAGATGCTGCATTTTGCTTTGTTTGCTATTTGTTCAAAGATAGCTGCAAATTTCCTGGTGGAGATGCTTTTGTTATTGAAGGGTTTAGAAATTGGAATATGAAAAGGAGAATTCATAGGCATGTTGGTGGTATCGATAGTGCTCATAGTGAAGCTGAAGAGAAATATAGATTGTTCACAAGACCTAAGGCATCAATCCGTGAATCTGTTGCATCAAACACTGCACAGTTCAAGGCTAAGTATCTAGCTCGCTTGACATGGTCACTTAAGTGCATAAGATTTCTGTTGCGTCAAGGGTTGGCTTTTAGGGGTCATGATGAAATAAAGCATTCACTCAACAAGGGGAATTTTCAGGAACTTTTAGCATGGCTAGCAGGAAACTTTGAAGGGGTTAATCTGGTGGTACTAGAGAATGCACCACAAAATTGTCAGATGATAGATCACAAGATCCAGAAACAACTCATTGATGCTTGTGCTCATGAAACAACTAAATTTATCATTGACGAACTTGGTGATGAGTGTTTTGCAATTCTTGCTGATGAGTCAAGTGATGCATACCTACTGGAACAATTGGCTCTTTGTTTGCGTTTTGTTAATAAAAAAGGAGAACCAGTTGAGCGGTTTCTAGGTCTTGTCCAAGTTGAAGATACTACATCATTGACCCTTAAAGAAGCAATTCAATCCTTGCTTATCAAATATCAATTGCCCCTATCTAAGGTACGTGGTCAAGGGTATGATGGAGCTAGTAATATGAAGGGTCATGTTAATGGTTTGAAGAAACTAATTATGGATGAGTCCCCTTCTGCTTATTATGTTCATTGCTTCACCCATCAACTTCAACTAACACTTGTAGAGTTGCTAAGGAGAATACTGATTGTGATTGGTTCTTTGGGCAACTTGCTTATTTGTTGAATGTTCTAGGGATGTCTTGTAAAAAGATCCGCATGCTTCGCATTGCTCAAGCTGAATGCATGATTGAAGCATTGAAATTGGGTGAAATTGAAACCGGGCAAGGATTGAATCAAGAGATGGGCTTAGCAAGGCCAGGTGATACACGATGGGGATCTCACTACAAAACTGTAATGCATGTTATGTTCTTGTATCCTTCAATCAAGAAAGTTCTCTTTAGGATTGGGAATGAAAGTAAAGGGGCTGAGGCTAATGGAGCTCAAACTATGCTCACAGTATTTAAGTCCTTTGAGTTTGTTTTTCTGCTACACTTGATGAATGAAATATTTGGATACACAAATGACTTGTGCAATGCTTTGCAAAAGAGGGAGCAAGATATCGTAAATGCAATGGATCTTCTGGAGTTCACAAAGGTAGAACTGGATGTTTTGAGACAAGATTCTGGATGGCAAGAATTCCTTACCAAGGTCACTTCTTTTTGTGAGAAGCACAATGTTAAAGTTGTTGACATGAATGGGAAGTATATTCCTATGCAAAGATCAAGGCAGTTCTACAGAGGTGCTATTAATTATCACCGGTTTCATGCTGATATGTTTTTGGGTGTCATTGATAGACAAGTTCAAGAGCTCAATAATAGGTTTGATGAGGTAAACACAGAGCTACTTAGATGCATGGCATCATTCAGTCCAGTCAATTCCTTTTCTGCTTTTAATGTTGAGAACTTGGTTAAGCTTGCTGGGTTCTATCCACATGACTTTGAATTTCAAGAAATACACCAGCTTCATTTTCAGTTGCACCACTATATCAATGATGTCAGAAATGATGAAAACTTCAATAATTTGAGAAGTCTAGCAGAGTTGTCTATGATGCTAGTTAAACAAGGAAAGGTTTCTCGGTATGAAATTGTTTATAAACTTCTCAAATTGGTGCTAGTTCTCCCTGTTGCAACGGCTGGTGTTGAGAGGGTCTTTTCTATAATGAATTTGATAAAGAACAAGAGAAGAAGTAAGATGGGGCAGAAATATTTGAATGGTTGCTTGGTCACTATGATTGAAAGGGAATTCTTCATGCAAGCTAAGGATAAGAACATCATCGCTCATTTTCAAAGCATGGCAGAACGGAAAGTTATCCTATAGCTTGTAAGTTGTAATCTTTGTTACCATTTTGTTGTTTTAGCCTCTATTTATTTCACATGTTGCCACTTTGATATGTTCATCATTAGTAGCTGGACAATTTCAATTTGTGATCAATTTTATTAATCAATGATGCTACCACTTAATTCTGTGTTATGAAACTATAATTTATTCTGTCAAAATTTTTTTTCTGCCATCTCCAATTTTGAATACCCATAGTCCAGATTCTGCGCCCGCCTCTGCCTCCACTGAGCATATGCTGTCTCAGGAACAAAAATAGGGTAAATAATTAAAGACAACTAGGGAGGTGGATTGAAGGAGAACGCACGCGCGCAAGAGCAATAGCACAGGAAAAAAATATTTATACAGTACATATAGGAGCTTCCGTTGTGAGCCTCTAGGCGGCACAGCAAAACGTATCATTTTATTGGCTAGCAGTTTGAAACAAAAAAAAGAAGTTATTAACCAATGTGTCTATATTTTGTAGGTGTATGCCCGACACTGCACGTAATTACATTGCGACTTTAAGAACACAGAAAAAATCATAAACGGCTGCAATGCTCATACACTTTGATTTTTCTTGATGTTTTAAGCTCAATTTGTTACTCCCTCCATTCCAAATTATAAGTCATTCCAAGAATCTCGAAGAGTCAAAGCATCTCAAGTTTTACCAAAATTATAGAGAAAATTATAAAGATTTATGATATCAAATATGTATACTATGAAAATATAATTGTTGAAGAATCTAATGATACTTAGTTGATATCATAAATATTATTATATTATCATATAAATTTGGTCAAACTTGAGATACTTTGACTCTCCAAGATTCTTGAAATGACTTATAATTTTGGGATGGAGTATTATCTTGGTCATTTTGCACGTGAGTTCACCAGCTACTTCCGTGCAGAATGTATCTTTTGCCATGAAAGAACTGGAGTTATCCAACTCCGCATCAAAATCGCCATGTATCTCATATCCTACGCACTGCTGAGCACCATATATAGCTGCACATCTGTTCTCTCTATGAGGCTGTGCTCTTTTGCCATTAGGGACGTGGCAAGCTCGATCTGCTAGACAACCAAGCGTTGGGCACCATCCCAATGCCACTGATTCCCAAGGGATGGAAAACTCTCATCCCATAACGTTTTGCCTCGATCGATGGAGTGCTTATATATATATATATATCCCCATGAGCTATAAGCCTATAGTTAAAATGTACAATAAGTACTTCAACACTTCCCCCTCATGCAGCCTCCATCCTTCACGCCTCCAATGTACTAGAAAATAAGAGTTTATTGCAATTATTTATTTTAGTAGCACCCGTCATAATTTAAACTCGATGCTTTTGACCAATAATATTGAGTTGCATGTACTGAAAAAGACTAACCTCAAGAGGAAACATGGTTGTCAATTTACTAATATTATTTCAACAATTTAACCATGGTTGAAGGACCGAAAGGGCGATCAGAGGGGGGTGAATGGGAGTCTATAAAAATTCTCAACGAGAACAAGGCCTATGTCCCAAACTCAACCCCAAAGCACACTGCGCGTCGTATCGTCAAGATGACACAAGTCAACTTGTGACAAGCTCACCCTAGGAACGATTTGACACGCTCAAGACATAACGGAAGCAAGACATAAAATGACTCTAACAAGTTTGCTCAAAAACATGATTAACCAAGATCACTACTAGCTAATCACTCAACTAAGGATGCAAGAGGAAAAAGATTAATCCAAGGTGCTAGGCGTGATTAGCTAATGAGAGAACAAAATAATTAACCGCTAGATTTGATTAGCAAAGATATATCCTGGAAAGTAGCTAAACAAGTAGTGATTAACTAATTGCTATAAATAAAAGAATAGTGAAAGCTCACGGTGCTGTCCAAGATGAAGCTGGGCCTGTGCGTGTGAATCTGCCTCGGAGCTCGCGATTTGCTAGACGGTTGCCTGGGCCAAGTTCCTTGCTTGGGCCGTGCGTGGAAGCTGCTGCTGCCTGCGTTGGTCCACGTGCCTGGTGTTGGGCCTGCTTGATGGCGCAACTGAGCTGCAACAAATCCGCTGCCTGGGCCGCCTGCCGGTTGAATCCTCCTGGGCCACAGCCTGCAACGATGCTGTTGTTGGCCTGCCTTGAGCTGCTGGGCCGCGACGCACCGAGCCGGCCTGCTGCTCCCTCACGTGCTGGTCCGATTCGCTTGTTGCTCCCCTCGACGCTTGAAGCACCTGCGCGCATGAACAGAGAACAAAAAACCAAGAACACGAAGAACGCCGGCCACACTTCAATTCAAAATTCCTTTCTCAATACTCCACGATTCGACACGGAACTTGATACAAGGATGCAATACCCCAAGGGCAAATAGATCCATGAGACAACTCTCAAAAAGCTCAAGTATTCATCGCGGATTTTGAGAAAAACTGAAACCCTACACGAAGAACACGATTTGGGAAAAACTCAAAATCCAGCCGAATCCATGTGAGATTTGAAGGGGATCATGTCAAAAATGCTCCCTAAAGTCCTAGCAACATTTCTCTTCAACCAAAACCACGAGATTCGAGCTCAACCATGATGAACGAAAATTCCCTAAAAATAGCTCCAAAAATAGCGAAAGGAAAAACACTCGGGAATCAAAAATTTAGCATGATTTGAGACAACAAACAAAGCTAAATCACGAGAAAATCTTCTATACAAAATAAGGACTAGCCTCCTCCCTTCATCCACCGACTAAAGATGAAGAAATCGAGAGAAAAGAGTAATCACTCCCTAATCCCCCTCTCTCCTCTCACTTTAAGCACATGACTAGCCTCTAAGAAAATAGATAATGAGTTGCTAAGCAAAGAGGTGCTGAAATAACCAGCCCCCATCCCTATTTATAGTCCAAGACGAAAGACTATACTACCCCTACAGCTACAACTAAGATAACTACCCACGTAGGGGTATTTTGGTCCAAGTTTTTATCCGTGCATCGGATGGACACGCCGCCTTCACGACTTTGCTTCGCCTCGACGCAAGCTTCGCGATGATGCCACGTGCCCTCCTTCATGAAGCTTCGGCCGCACCAGGCTCGCCCCCGGTTTTCAGGCCCAAACCGGAAAACCTGCCTGCGCGGTGGTTTTGAGGCCCAAACCACCCAAACCGTCCATTGACGCGTGTTCGGCCTCTGCTAAGCCTCCCGCTTGACTCAACCGACGCCGTCTCCATCCTGTCATGCCCTCTCGCCATTTCGTGCACCATGTGGTCCGCCCATGACTTCGCCCGGACTCCTCGGGTCCATCGGTCCAAGCCTACTCGCGGTCATCCTTCACCACCCTTGGTCCATCGGCATGAACCTTTCGCTTGACCTTCACCGCACGCCGTCGACCGCCACGTCGCATCCTACACCTGCACATCACAAGCCAAGAGCAACATCAAACCAACACAACGTTGTCAATCACTCATCATCCAAGGGTGACCACCATTGATCCTCAATCTCCCCCTTGATGAGTGCATTGACAACACCCCACAAATTCATAGTATTGAAACAAAAAAATAGGAAACTCAAAATAGAAAAATCTCAGTCCTCTAAGATAAGGGCAACGGCTCTACACAACTGAGACAAAATCATGTGATCCCTCAAGAAGAGGCAGAAAACAGGCTCAACACCAATCACATGAAAATCCAAACTCAAATCTAAAACCGGCTCCTCAAGAAGAGGTAAACAGCTCAACGCGATCGGTACAAGGGCATAAGAGCATAACAAGAGTATAACAACTCATAAATACTCCCCCTAAACATACGCACTCCCCCTGAAATCATGCATACATGCAAAGTCTCCCGCTTGATAGATGAAAGAGTTTGTGTAGATTTCTCTCCCCCTTGTTGACAATGCAACCATCAAGAAAAGCATGAAAGCACAAAGTGCATGCCATGGAAATGCGGAACCTAACAAGCTTCTCAAATATATCACAATGCACTCTCAAAGGCTACTAGGGAGATAAAGCTTGATAGATCATAAGAAACAATAGCATCGCCAACAAGATGATATCAAGTTACAACAGTGGAGGTGAAGCAAGTATGAAGTTTTAGCAATGTATAAAAAGATCACAACATGAGCATTCACCTAGTTAAGAATCACCCAAGCAAGAATAGACTAGTCCATCAAGAGTTCATACTAGGAAAATCCATTCCCAACAAGAGATCATTGCAAACACCCACATATGCATCACAAGTCATGCTTAAAGCTTGTTGAAACCAAGTGTCTACTTCTTTTGGTAGACATCTTGTAGCAACTAAGCAAGCAATAATATCACATTAAGCACAAAAACATGGTGAATTTATGAAGTTTTCAGCATATTTCTTTTCAGTATTCACACAAAGCAAAATACATGAAGTGTCTTTGCGGCACAAAGAAGCCATGCTTCCCCAAGGGGTGCATCATGGGTTAAACATTTGCAATGGTACCTAGATCTTTGACCCAATTGAAAAGAACATGGATTCCAAACATAAGCTAGATATGGAACCAGTATTCAACCAAGGGTAAACCATAACCAAACATCTACTCATGGGTGATAAGCAAGTTAATAGATTACAATTTAGCATTGAATTTCAAAAACAGTTATCTCAACAAGTATACAATATCATCAAGAGCATAACTGCACATTGCATCAAAATCACCAACCATAGCACTAGCTCACAAGTAGCATAAGGGAGTACACAAGATATATAGGAGAAGCTCATCTAGTGCAACATGATACAAAATGCAATATGATACAAAAAGCATGGAAACTAAGCTAAAATGATATAGATGAACAACATGCCATACCCAAAAGTGAACTAAGGTAAAGCATGACATGATGTTCATATGTATCATCCACCACAATATATCACAAAAGATAGCATGATAAGATATACATGAAGAACTCAAAGCTATGATGAACAAGTGACTATCCTACCATGTTTTGTACAAAAAATGATACAAGTATAATACAAGAGAAGCTCCAAAAACCCAACTCAAAAAGGAAAGCAAACACCCAACTCCCCCCGCAAACGAGCAAAAGTGGCTTGATCCAGGGGTTTGGTGAAAGTATCTGCGAGTTAGTTTTGGGTAGCAACATAGCCAAGGTCAATATCCCCTCTCTCAACATGATCTCTCAGAAAATGATATCTCACATCAATGTGTTTGGTTTTTGAGTGGAGAACGGGGTTCTTGGCTACACTAATGGCACTCGTGCTGTCACAAAGAAGGGGTACACGAGTAAAATCCAAACCAAAGTCTCTCAAAGTGGAAATCATCCAAAGCAGCTGAGAACAACAGCTAGCAGCAGCAACATACTCAGCTTCGGTGGTAGACTTAGCAACACTAGATTGTTTGCGAGAAAACCAAGAGACCAAAGACGAACCGAGAAACTGGCAAGTACCCGAGCTAGACTTGCGATCCAAGCGACACCCAGCAAAGTCCGCATCGGACTATCCCCGGAGCGTGAGTGTCGAGGAGACAGAATACCACAAACCAAACTCAGGGGTAAAGTGGAGATACCTCATGATCCTCTTCACTGCCTGACGGTGAGATGTCCTCGGTGAAGCCTGAAAACAAGCGCACAAACACACGGCGAAGTGAATGTCCGGCCTCGTCGCCGTCAGGTACAAGAGGGAGCCGATCATGCTTCTGTACTCCTTCTGGTCCACTGGTTCACCATCTTCATCCGCATCTAGTGCCGTCATCGTACCCATGGGTGTGGAGAGTGGCTTAGCATCAGCCATGTCAAACTTCCTCAACACATCCTTCGTGTACTTCCCTTGGTGCACGAAGGTTCCTTCCTTGCTTTGCTTGATCTGTAGCCCGAGGAAGAAGGTCAACTCACCCATCATCGACATCTCGAACTCCCTGCTCATGTCATCTGCAAACTTGGCAACCAAAGCATGAGAAGAACCACCAAAGATAATATCATCCACGTATATCTGAACAATCAATAAGTCATTGCCTTGCTTGAGGAGAAAGAGTGTTTTATCAACGGATCCCATTTCAAACCCATTCCCAAGTAAAAAGGATTTTAATCGAGCATACCCCGCTCAGGGTGCTTGTTTTAGGCCATACAGAGCTTTCTGGAGTTTGAAAACACGATCAGGATATTTAGGACTCTTAAAACCAGGGGGTTGTTTCACATACACTTCCTCCCCTATGAAACCATTTAGGAAGGCACTTTTCACATCCATTTGGAAGACCTTAAAACCTTTAGCCATAGAGAAGGCTAGAAGGATTCTAATTGCTTCCAAACGGGCAACAGGGGCAAAGGTTTCCTCATAATCTATCCCCTCTTTTTGGCTAAAACCTTGGGCAACCAACCTCGCTTTGTTTCTTACAATCAACCCATCCTCACCTTGTTTGTTTTTGAAAACCCATTTTGTTCCTATAGGATGGCAATTTGGAGGTGGGTCAACTAAAATCCAAACCCTGTTTCGCTCAAAGTTCTCCAACTCCTCATGCATGGCATTAACCCAATTTGAATCAGGTAGAGCATGTCCAATATCTCGGGGTTCGAAAGAGGCAACAAATGAAGAATGTGCAAAGCGTGAAATCTGCCTAGAGCTATGCCTAGTGGTGCATTCAGGTAAGTTACCGATCATCTATTGTGGAGGATGACGACGCTGAATGTGCCATGGAGCCTCTCGCTCTGAAGTTGCCTCCCCCTCAACAACAGCTGGATCACTCTGATCTTCTTCTTCTTCATCTTGTAGTGGTACTGGTTGATGGCTCGAAGTAGTGGAAGTAGAGGTAGGGCCATCAACTCTCGTAGTCGAAGTAGAAGGTACAAGTGCAATAGCTGGAGCTCGGTCAATTTCATCATCCTCTTCCTCACCACAATCTACAGGCTCTTCCTCTTCCTCAAATATGCTTTGCCCCATTTCATGTTCACCTGCAACTTCAAAGACAGGAGTTGTGCAAGGCATAGTTTCATCGAATGTAATCTCACAAGTTTCCACGATCCGGTTAGTTTCAAGGTTAAGCACACGATAAGCACGACTATGAGAAGCATAACCAAGAAAAATCCCATCCATAGAACGAGACTCAAATTTATCCTAATTTCCTTGCTTGAGAACGAAACACTTGCAGCCAAACACCCTCAGGTGACTCACTTTGGGGGAACCTCGATGCATCAGCTCATAAGAAGTTTTCTTCAGGAAAGCTCGCAAAAAGATTCGATTGGACACATAGCAAGCAGTGTTGACGGCTTCGGCCCAATATTTTCTAGGAGTCCTATGCTCATCAAGCATCGTCCTAGCCATTTCACAAAGGGTCCGATTCTTCCGTTCAACAACACCATTCTGAGGAGGGACATAAGGCGATGAAAACTGGTGTTCAAGACCAAGATCATTGCAAAAGGCTTTAAAACGAGCGTTCTTAAATTCTGTGCCATTGTCACTGCAGATAGCTCTCATGACATCTTTTGGTCGCTCGTTTCTCAACCTCAAGATCAAATCTCGAACAAAAGGAAATGCCTCATCCTTAGATTCCATGAAGAAAACCCATGAATACCTCGAAAAATCATCAACGATCACAAGCACATACCACTTCCCACCGACTGAACAAACACGAGCTGGACCAACAGTGTCCATATGCAACAGCTCGCCTGGATGTTCAGTCATCACCTGATTCATAGGTGGATGGGAAGCAGCAACCATCTTCCCAAGTCGACAGGGAGCACAAATAAGATCTTTCTCAAACTTTAATTTGGGCAAACCACGAATAAGGTCCAAAGTACTCAAGCAGGAAAGCAAATCAAAGCTCAAATGACCCAATCTCCTATGCCATTTCCAAAGTTCAGAAGATAAGGTAGCCACTAAACACCGAGAGAGACCAAATGACTTGGAAAAATCAACACGAAACACTTGACCCTCAGGGACGATCATACACATAAGATCACCTCGAGAGTCTAAAATCCTTGACGTCCCTTGCTTAAAACGGACCTTAAAACCATCATCAAGCAGTTGCGATACAGAGAGCAAATTGAAACCAAGAGAATCAACTAGAGCAACTTGCTTGAGCATGAAATTCTCACTCACCTTGATAACACCTTCAGACAACACCTTACCTTTGCTATTACCCCCGAAAGTGATGTACTCCTTTGTCATTACCGGGGTGAGGCTGGAGAACCATCTGTGATCACCGATCATGTGTCGAGAGCAACCGAAATCAATAAGCCACGTGTTCTCCAGGCCTCCGACCTGCTCAAACAAAGGGAGACCAAGGATGAGCAAATGACTCAACACTGGGGTTAGAAAAACAAGTAGAATACTAGTGTTGAACCATTTGCTCAAGAGTGGGGTTATCAAAATCAACCATCTCTCGTCTCACAGGAGGACTACGGCCAACGCTAGGGGGAAAACGTGGTCTGTTGTGGCTCCGAGACTCAAAGCCACGGCCATATTGTCCTGGGCCATATTGATCATGGCGAGGAGCATGCCTAGAAAAAACACGGGCAGGAGCAAAACCCACACTATCCACACGACGAGGTGGAGGAGCTACGCTAGGTGCATGTACACCATGAGAAGGGTGGTACATGTCCCTGTTGCCCCACTCACGCTCACGCCTCAAAGCCTTCTTCTTGCGAAAGCAAAACTCCTCAAGGTGACCCCATCTCTTGCAATACTCACAGTGGAGTCTAGCAGGCTGTTTTGGCTGAGGATTCACTCTAGGTTGTGGCTTGTCTTGGGGTTTTGGTGGAGGTTTCTTAAGAGCAATTTCTAAAAGTGTGTCAAGTTTGTTCTTGAGGTGGTTTGGCTTTTCCACCCAAATGGCTTTCTTGGGTGCTTTAGGTGGTGTCTCAATGAAAATTCCATCTCTTACACACTCAGACAAGTTTTGCTCACAAGCTGGATTGGGTTGCTCTGTAATTTTAGTGGGTGACTCTCGAGGGGTGTAGTCAATTGGTGGCTCACATTGATTGTAGCTTGGTTTCTTTCTCTCACCATTGTTTTGACCCACCTTCTCACACAACCCATCAAAGAACTTGTGCAACCCATTAAAAAGACATCCCTTCATAACCGATCCAAGCCCAAAACCATCAGTCCTTTTGAACTCCTGAATCATCATGCCTAGCTGAGGTTCCCTACCTGACACCCAACTAAGAATAGTGCGCAGGTAGGAGTTTTCATCCTCAACATGTTGCAAATTAAGCTTGAGTTCAGGACAAACAGTGCATTCAGGAAGTTTAGATCTAGCAATGAACTCAGACTTCTCTAAAGCACTAAGCTTAGCACATGCATCATCCAACTGAACTTGCAAAGCAGGGCAAGACTTACATGCACCAAGCAAAACAGGCCTAGTCTTGATCTCATCTAAAGCAGCACTAGTCAAATCCAATTCATCTACCAACAAAGCATGCTTAGATTGTAAAGATGCAAGACTAGCCATATGAACACCACATTCATCATACTCAACAACATCAGAAACAGTAGGAGCAGATTTAAGCATATCTATCTCAATCAAGGCACTTTCTAACTTAGCCTTACGCTCAACTCGCTCTTTAGCAGCCTTCTTAAGCAGTTTATCTTGATTGATTAGGCAATCATTAAGTTCTTCTACTTCTAGAGCAAGTTGTTCAGGAGTAGGCTTTACCTCAGTTTCTGTGTTGGAGTCACTTTCCTTGTCATCCTTCTTGGAGTTGAGAGCCATGACACAGTACCCGTCGCGGTTCTTGCCGGAGTAGAAGCAGAGGCCATTGAAGTTCTTGCCGTCCTTCTTCTTTGCCTTGCGGTCGTCATCCTCCTCGCTTGAGCTTGAGTCGGTGTGGTCGTCGGTGTCGGAGTCGACATCGCTGAGGGAGGCGATGAAGGCACGTGATTTGGCCTTCTTGCGATACTCCTTCTTCTCGCGGTCGGTGTACTTCTTCTTCTTCTTGGTGCTGTCCTTGTTCTTGTGCTTGTTGTAGTCGTACTTGCTCTTGGATTTGTTCTTATCGGGGCAGTCGGCGGCGAAGTGTCCTGGCTTCCCACAGTCGAAGCAGTTGTTATTGTTCCTTCACCTTTTCTTGTGGTTTTCGTTGAAGCGCATGAATCGCCTCGTGATCAAGGCGAGCTCATCATCATCAAGAACCTCCAGCTGCTCCTCTGAAATAGAAACCAAAGAAGATAAGGCAAACGACATAGAAGAAGAGTTACTCAAAGATTTAGGCTGTCCAGAGCCTGACATGAGAGCCATACTATTTGGATCAATAGGGCCTCCTTGTTTTGCTCGGAGCCTCTTGTCAACTTCCGTGGATTTCAACTTGGCAAAGAGTTCGTCAGTGGAAAGTGTTTCATAATTGGGTGACTCGATGATAGCATCAACCTTCGTACCCCACGCTTCGTGATCCAAGGCATGCAAAAGCTTTAAAGCTCTATCATGATCAGTGTAGGGTAAGACGGTGATATTTGCTTTCATCCTGTTCACAATAGCCAAGAAACACTGAAACAAAGCATCGGCAGACTCACCAGGCAAATGAACAAAGTTCTCATACTAACGCCTATAAGTCTCAAAGAGTCTAGCCTTCACCTGACTGTTTCCCTCATGGAAACTCTGAAGTCGAGACCAAATCTCATGAGCAAGAGAGAGATCTTCGACTCGATCGAACTCAGCACGACTCAGACTCGCAAACAGAATATCAACCGCCTTGCTGTTGGCGTGATACTTATCCCTTTCATCCTGAGTCACACGAGTAGCAGGAATCACATAAGTCACATCCTGAGTCATTTCCCAAACCCCTTCTCCCCTACTATTTAGATGGGCTCTCATGCGAGTTTTCCAATACCGATAATCAGAGCCATCAAAGTAGGGTGCAGCGGTCGAGGAAGAACGCTCAGAGGTCACCATAATAGGTTTCGAAACCGATTAGGGTATGGAGAAACCTTAACCGGCTCTGATACCAATTGAAGGATCGAAAGGGCAACTAGAGGGGGGGGTGAATGGGAGCCTATAAAAATTCTCAACGAGAACAAGGCCTATGTCCCAAACGCAACCCCAAAGCACACTGCGCGTCGTATCGTCAAGATGACACAAGTCAACTCGTGACAAGCTCACCCTAGAAACGATTTGACACGCTCAAGACATAACGGAAGCAAGACATAAAATGACTCTAACAAGTTTGCTCAAAAACATGATTAACCAAGATCACTACTAGCTAATCACTCAACTAAGCATGCAAGAGGAAAAAGATTAATCCAAAGTGCTAGGCGTGATTAGCTAATGAGAGAAAAATAATTAACTGCTAGACTTGATTAGCAAAAGATATATCATGGAAAGTAGCTAAACAAGTAGTGATTAACTAATTGCTATAAATAAAAGAATAGTGAAAGCTCACGGTGCTGTCCAAGATGAAGTTGGGCCTGTGCGTGTGAATCTGCCTCGGAGCTCGCGATTTGTTGGACGGTTGCTTAGGCCAAGTTCCTTGCTTGGGCCGTGCGTGGAAAGCTGCTGCTGCCTGCGTTGGTCCACATGCCTGGTGTTGGGCCTGCTTGATGGCGCAACTGAGCTGCAACAGATCCGCTGCCCGGGCTGCCTACCGGTTGAATCCTCCTGGGCCGCGGCCTGCGACGATGCTGTTGTTGGCCTGCCTTGAGCTGCTGGGCCACGATGCACCGAGCCGGCCTGCTGCTCCCTCACGTGCTGGTCCGATTCGCTTGCTGCTCCCCTTGACGCTTGAAGCACCTGCGCACATGAACGGAGAACGAAAAATCAAGAACACGAAGAACGCCGGCCAGACTTCAATTCAAAATTCCTTTCTCAATACTCCACGATTCGACACGAAACTTGAGACAAGGATGCAATACCCCAAGGGCAAATAGATCCATGAGACAACTCTCAAAAAGCTCAAGTATTCATCGCGGATTTTGAGAAAAACTGAAACCCTACACGAAGAACACGATTTGGGAAAAACTCAAAATCCAGCCGAATCCATGTGAGATTTGAAGGGGATCATGTCAAAGATGCTCCCTAAAGTCCTAGCAACATTTCTCTTCAACCAAAACCATGAGATTCGGGCTCAACCATGATGAACGAAAAGTCCCTAAAAATAGCTCCAAAAATAGGGAAAGGAAAAACGCTCGGGAATCAAAGATTTAGCACGATTTGAGACAACAAACAAAGCTAAATCACGAGAACATCTTCTATACAAAATGAGGACTAGCCTCCTCCCTTCTTCCACCCACTAAAGATGAAGAAATCGAGAGAAAAGAGTAATCACTCCCTAATCCCCCTCTCTCCTCTCACTTTAAGCACATGACTAGCCTCAAGCAAATAGATAATGAGTTGCTAAGCAAAGAGGTGCTCAAATAACCAGCCCCCCATCCCTATTTATAGTCCAAGACGAAAGACTATACTACCCAACAGCTACAACTAAGATAACTACCCACACAGGGGCATTTTGGTCCAAGTTTTTATCCGCGCATCGGACGGACACGCCGCCTTCACGACTTTCCTTCGCCTCGACGCAAGCTTCGCGATGACGCCACGTGCCCTCCTTCTCGAAGCTCCAGCCGCACCGGGCTCGCCCCCGGTTTTGAGGCCCAAACCGGGAAATCTGCCTGCGCGGTGGTTTTGAGGCCCAAACCACCCAAACCGTCCATTGACGCGTGTCCGGCCTCTGCCAAGCCTCCCGCTTGACTCAACCGACGCCGTCTCCATCCTGTCATGCCCTCTTGCCATTCCGTGCACCATGTGGACCGCCCATGACTTCGCCCGAATTCCTCGGGTCCATCGGTCCAAGCCTACTTGCGTTCATCCTTCACCGCCCTTGGTCCATCGGCATGAACCTTTCGCTTGACCTTCACCGCACGCCGTCGACCGCCACGCCGCATCCTACACCTGCACATCACAAGCCAAGAGCAACATCAAACCAACACAACGTTGTCAATCACTTATCATCCAAGGGTGACCACCATTGGTCCTCAATGGTTATTGTTATCAATCACCCGTTGAAGCTACATTGCATGGCTCTAAGCCATGGAATGAGCTAGAGCACACAAAGGTCCTCAGTCATCCCCGGAATCCGATCAACACGATGAACCCACACAGCACATCGACTAACGAAATGCATGTAGACCGAAGCTCTATATGGGTTACTACTGCATTGCCATTCGTATGGCATCCATTAAGCCCTCGGCAGCAACCCCATTCGGTGCTCATTTAAGCTTTGCACTGCTGCATCCATTCCTTCTTCAGCGAGCATTTGATTAACAATGAGCATCAGCCTAAGTGCTCGACCGTCGAAACCTTGCTGGCCTGGAATATGGATGCCTGACGCCTCACATACCAAGGGTAGCGAAGTGCGGAGCACGACTTGTTGCATTAAGTGGTGAGAGGACAAGTAAAGGCAAAGTGGTAGCATGCACGCGACCGCAAAGAGCTATCTCAAGTTTGTCAAGTGAGCCTATGCAAGGGTGATACATATGATAGTTTCAGGACGCAGGCCGGCCGGTGAACATGTCGTTTTGTTTTTACCATTTATTTACTTTTAGATCATTTGTGTGTTGCCATTTAATTGTTTATTCATTTACCTTGAGATGAGACCAAAGTGAGCTTGACTTGATAGGCGATATAAATTAGCTGCATATATACTACATGTGTATATCAGTCAGCATAACACAACACTTCTTTAAATTTTAAGCGTGTACCAAAAGGTGTCTGCTAGTTTCTTCGGTAGATGGAGGATACTGGTACACTGAAATTCTGACTGGACCATAAACTGTAGCACACTCATTATACTAAGACGCACTGGACCGTGGTGGGGGAAATGTCGAAGACGCCGCACGGCTCGTGGAATACATTTCCTTGATACCACTCGTTCCAAAGCTAGTGACATGCAGATGCACTTGTAAGATTGGCCTCCATTCAGTATGTAGTTTTGAGTAAAATAAGGTAAACAAAACTAGGGAGGTGCAGTGAGAATGAAAGGAGCATGCACGCAATTGATCGCAAGATCAGGAACGTCTCGAGGCCCTCGTTGATGCTAGTTATAGCCAAGAAGTGAGCATACAAGTCATTTTATTTTATTGTTAACCAGTGTTAACTTAAATTGATTTGAATTTCACAGGTGGCATCAATTAGCTATGCTACAATTCAAAAAATATAGCTATGCTGCACGTACAGTAGCCAAATAAAATCGGGGATCCATTCTTTAAACACCACTGCATCCTTGCACAAGGCAAAGTTATTTATACCACCTAAAATTATAAGAAATAGACAGTTAATGAAGACGTATATTCACGTTCATTTTGATATTTTGACATATGCGTTTCGGGACTACATACTATGTGGGACGAACTACGCCAAGCAGCAGCTAGGTTCGCTTCGTAGGCATCTCCATTGGACAAGCTAATTGAAAATTGTAGAGTAATTTTCAGTAGAAATTTAAGAGATAATGCTCCATGACTAGTTTTTCTGCGATGGAAAAATGGAAAGGGATGGGGGTACAACTACTACCTGTTATTCCTTGATTCATGGCTAACCCAACTGACCGACTTGTTTCTTTGGTGAGATCGAACGCGAACTAGAGAGTGCTTTGTTAACTAGAGTTTGATGTCATCATAATCATTGTTGGTGAGATTGAACGCGAACAGAGGCGCTTTTGCCTGAACTAAACTATAGCTAACAATACTATTTCATTTATTTGCTACCTAGTTACGATCTTTATTCACATGTTCTATCTTCCACTTGCCAAGCAAACTGAGCCATTTCATTCTTTTCTTGATGACACTGCAAAGCCGGTCTCAGATCTATCGGGCTTTTAGCTTTTCTCAGGGCACTTACTACTTGGCACAATCAGATTCGAGTACAACCAGCAATTATTGGCACAACTAAATTGCTAGTCTACTCCCTTCGACATACACTGGCCTCTGCTTCAATTCCACTGCTTATGAACATCAGCACAGCACACGCCAGGCCATGAACTGGATATTCGCCTTAACCCGACCATGGTTATTTTCATCCAAACATTCAGTGGTGGTGTTCAAGTAGTCCTGATCAGTAACCTTCAACCCCTAGAGCCTTATTTTCCGATTGTTTCCTAAACGGGCACTGGAGTACTCTGGACCGTTTCCTTTCGAATCATCAGTGTCTTCTAGTTTAAGGACTCTCATCAGCATTTCAGTATGCTACAGCAGGAACTGAATTCCTGGTACCGCCCATTCTGAAGCGGGGGATGCATCCCGGCGTCTTGTTTGAGTGCTTGAAAGCAATAGAATAGGTAATGAACGGAGAAGGTAAAGGGGAATACACAAGGGGTCGCAAAAGCTACAGCGTGTGCACGAAAGTGAGATTCAAGGTTGACTGTACTTATAGTGTGCCGTGTGCACCTAGCTATCGTGGTTGTATATTTCCACGCACCAGAGTGAGTTGGCAGATGATATCACCTTTCTGGTACAACGTGCATAGCGTAGATTGCACATGGCAAAAGTTATTCACACCTAGACAACAGACTTTCACTGGTGGAGAACTCACCTATTATCCCGGTTGGTAGGGTGCAAAGATCTCGAAAATGCATCCGGGATAAACCAATAGGGACAAAAGGGGGGGGTCTTTTATCCCGGGTCACTCAACCGGAACAAAAGACCCCCTTTTATCCCGGTTGGTAATACCGGGATAAAAGGGTTTGAGGATTTAATCCCCTTCCAGTCACCTTCCAATGACCTCGTTGGGGGACCCTTTTATCCCGGTTTGAAACACCAACCGGGATAAATGACCCCCTTTTATCCCGGTTGGTGTTTCCAACCGGGATAAAAGGCTCTTGACCCTTTTATCTCGGTTGGTGTTACCAACCGGGATAAAAGGGGGGTCTTTTATCCCGGTTGGTGTTTCAAACCGGGATAAAATGCCTCTCAGAGTCTTTTCCCACTAGCCTTTGCAACCGGGATAAAAGGTCCCGGTTGGTGAGCCCTCCACCAGTGACCGAGTTTTAGTCCCGGTTGGTGAACCTTTTGTCCCGGGCCAACTTTAAACCGGGACAAAAGGGGTGGATGGAAAGTCATTTCTCTACTAGTGTTTGTTGTGGACCTCCAGACGGATCAGCACATTTGCACGAGTATAAATGCATATATGTATTTACTCTGGCATTGGAAGTGTTTGTCACTGTGTGCACCGACACAGCATATGGTTACGCTGAGGCTTAAAAAGACAAGTGAAAATTGTAATCATAAAGGTTGTAATCTGTACTTTGATTTTTAATTTCTTGACGTTTTAAAAGTGGTATTATCTTGGTCTTTTAATTTGGTACCGAATGTCAGTCCACTACTATACGGCCGTGCGCGTTGTGTTGGCCCGAAAGAACAAGATTCATCCAGTCGCCTTCTAGTCTTATCCAGTCTCCTTCTAGTGTGCATCACAAGTCCACCATGCAACATAACTGCACAATCTGTCCTACTGCTACATAGATGTCCTATTTCTGTCGTGACGGGTTCTAATTAGCATCGCTCGATTGAGTGATTGGCAGTGAGAAGATGCAGAGCACAAAACACAATAGCATGGGACATGTTGATGGATTTCTTGGAATAGTTCTAGAGCTTGAGCGGGGGATTTTGGGGTGGGACCGTGGGAATCGGACGGAGACTATATACAAACTTTCAGGTACCGGTTGTAAATATTTGGATCGCAACTATTGATTGCGATCCAAATCAGAAGATGTTTTTAAAGCTACAGGGCTGTAAGTAAATATTTGGATCACGAAACCAGGACCTCTTGCAAATATTCCGGTGCCGGCGACATGGCAACCGGTGAGGTTGCGTCCCAGGCTTGCTTCCCTCAGGTCACTCACCACCCCCACACTCAGCACCCGCGGCCATAGTTCGTTCGGGGATGCTGCTCGCTGCTGAACACTAAATTCACTTTATTTTGAATGAATGCTGTGCGGAACTCCCCCACAGTTTTAAGCAAAAAAAAATCAAACTATAAGTTACATCTTTAAAATTTTTATTGATGGATATAAGCAAGACTTCAGTCAATTGAAGAGGAGCAAAATTATATTCACAGAACACCATTTCCATTTGTTATATATTCCCATGATCCAAAATAACAATACACTAGTAGATAATTGGCTTTCCATACGACCCCTTTTGTCCCGGTTTAAAGTTGGCCCAGGACAAAAGGTTCACCAACCGGGACTAAAACTCGGTAACTGGTGGGGGCTCACCAACCGGGACCTTTTATCCCGGTTGCAAAGGCTAGTGGGAAAAAAAGACTCTGAGAGGTCTTTTATCCCGGTTTGAAACACCAACCGGGATAAAAGACCCCCCTTTTATCCCGGTTGGTAACACCAACCGGGATAAAAGGGTCAAGAGCCTTTTATCCTGGTTTGTAATACCAACCGGGATAAAAGGGGGTCATTTATCCCGGTTGGTGTTTCAAACCGGGATAAAAGGGTCCCTAACGAGGTGACTGGAAGAGGATTAAATCCTCGAAACCTTTTATCCCGGTTTGTAATACCAACCGGGATAAAAGGGGGTCTTTTATCCCGGTTGGTGTTTCCAATCGGGATAAAAGGGTCCCCCACGAGTTAATACAAAAGGATAGCATCTCCTACATAATCAGATGTGGTGTGTAGGTGGGATGGCAAGGAAGCTATGCGCGAGGCTGGAGGTTGTGGGTTCGAATCCCACGAACCGCGCACGTGCATATTTCGCGTGAAAAATCGCGTGGGGGGGGCCTCCTGGGAGCTTGGGATTTTTTTTTTGCAGTGCCGGCGGGTCTTTTGTCCTGGTTGAGTGACCCGGGATAAAAGACCCCCCTTTTGTCCCGGTTGGTTTATCCCGTATGCATTTTCGGGATATTTGCACCCTACCAACCGGGACTAAAGCCCAATTCTCTACTAGTGATAGTATTTCTGTTATTATTAATCAAACATCGATTTTTTTTGTCACAATGAGAAGATACAAAGGGTTCGAGTCCACTTAGATATGTATGCAATTATTTACAATCTCTTGGTGTGTCGAGACTGAAGTGACCAAGAGGCAAGCATACCAGTCAAATATATCTTATATTGAGAATACACAAGATCAAGAGGCATCATAAATTCTGGTCACTGCTAAGAATCACGATCCGTCCACGATTTCTTTCTACCTAGGCAAGCTTGACTGTGTCCCTGAACACCGGTCCATGGTAGCAACCTGTCATTCACACCACAACTACAGAAAACATTGCCCTGATATCTCTCATTCACACCATCATGTGCGTAGTATTGAGAATATAGTCAGAAGCCAACTAAAGAGGTGAAGTGAGCCGCACGTTGATGCTTGTTATAGATAATTAGATATAATTAAGAAGTGAGCACGACAGGTGTGACACTCTTACTACGCATGGCGAAGTTATTATTTTTTTAAGAAACAGAGAGTTATTTGCGCATAGCTGGGGATGCGTCGCCTCTCTTTGACCGGTCCAGTGATGGCCTCTTTTGAACCGCGAAGAGGTCAAGCTGTTCTTTCCGCAGACCAGCAAACACGTTAGCCCATGAAAAGAAAAGCATTACGTCGCCCGCTTTCAGATGACAATGTTTTTATCAATCATTATCGGACATCCTAATTAATGTTCTCATTCAGGCTACTGCTCATGGTTACAACCATAAAGGAGGACCAGAAGTTCTCTGCAACAAGAGCAGACGCAGTTTATGTTTTTCGTCGATCTTAAAGGAAAATGCAGTTCATTTTCAATTTGGATTGGTGTTTCTTGACGTGCTTACTAGCAAAATAAATCATTCTTAGCCAAATAGGATGACCACTTCCAAGCTGCCTAAATTCATCAAGCTCTTCTGTACTTCTTCCCATCTGCATATATCTCCAGCATCCAGCATCGTTCATGATGCCAAACTGCGAACCACAGCAAGGATTTATAATATATTTTCCCCATGGTGCTCATTCCTACATGGATTACCGATGCACATATCACATTCGCACTAGACATGTCTAAGTGGTTGGTAGTAAGAAATAGCTAAATAACCGAGGAGATAAAGAAGCACGCAGGTTATCACCAACAGCTGAAAGTATATGGAGCAGGTTTCCATTGCTTTTGTGGGAGTAGTTTTATAGCACAAAAGGGGATGCATGGCTTTGTTTTTCTTAGGTCAAAGCGAACCTTATTGATACATGAAATAAATTAGTCGTAGTGCTGGAAGTCAGTGTAGTACAAATTGCAAAAAAAAAGAGTAATTTACAGTAGTATCAAGATTCAAGAGACGGTGCTCCATTATTGTACATCTTCTGCGAGAAAATGGGAAGGGGACAGGGGTACAACTAGAAGTTACTCCTTGCTATATATACACAGCCATAACTTAACGACGTAACCAGCATTCGTGACTGTACTTTCTCTAGCACGCAATGGAAAAATACATACATCATAAATACCTGCCATAGGATGATAAAGAAGACAAAATGTTTTAAGTTCATCGTCAGTTTTGATGTGTTTTTGTCTACACATACGGTCATTTTTGTTCCCAAAATTGGGAGATCACAGGAACTAAATCTCTCTAATTCGAGGCAGTATTTCCATTGCTAAGGTTCTCTGTATGACCACCATTTATCACAGTTGCAGGTTTATGTGCAGCTTTAGTGGTCGTAGACATTCACTTGTGAATGTTCAAGACCGGATATTTTCCTTAATCTAAAAAATGTGTGCAGCTTTATGCTCATTTGTAATGCACCCATGGTACCTGAGGGCCCTTGTGAGGCTGACCACCGGATGTGATGAGCAACTATCTGGCAGTAGCTCTGAAATACATTTCCTGTATACCGCTCATGCCGAAGCTAATGATTGGTAGAGGCATATATGTGAATAAGTTTCTATTGAGCATCTGAGTGTCTAGAACATGTGAAGTGTGAGACACTCGTTGATACTACTAGTTAAAGCTAAGAAGTGAACATAACGTTTTGTTATTTTTTTTGCAAGTTTAATTTGGGATGAAAGCAAGGTTGTTTAGTTTAGTCACGCAATAGAAATTGATGATGGAGAGCATATAACCTATAACGTTGAGGCAATCCTCACCCATAGTCTAGTGTTTTAGATTGAGTTGGACTTAACGCATTGGTTCATTGCGGCTGCCATGTACTGGTGGTGGGCTCTTGGCTCATGGGTACTATTGTGCGCACAGTGGACATAAATAGCACCTAAAGAGGTTGTCTCATGTATTTTTCCGATGCCACTCATTTCTAAATGAATTGCAGATCAGGTTCAAAATAAACACGTCTAATTATAAGCGCTTGGTAGTGAGAATTAGCCAAAGAAAGACGAAGAAGGAAGGAGCACATAAGCGGTCTCTAAGAGCTAAAGGTAAAGGTTAAAGGTAGCTTTTATTTGCTTTTCCTTCAACATGGGATGTGAGGTGAAGGTTAAAGGCAGCTTGTAGGACAATGTGACATGGGTGATGCCAGCCCCCACTACGGGAAAGCTAAAAAATGCCGAGTGTTTTTTCTTTGCCAAGTGTTTTTTTTCGAACACTCGGCAAACAAGCTCTTTGCCGAGTGCCACGCTAAAAACACTCGGCAAAGAAAAAAACACTCGGCAAATCTGGGCTTTGCCGAGTGTCAAATAAAAAACATTCGGCAAACCCTCCTCTTTGCCGAGTGTCAAAAAAAAAACACTCGGCAAAGAGGGGGGTTTGCCTAGTGTTTTTTTTACACTCAGCAAAAAAAATAAGTTTTTTCCTCTTTTCACCTTGAAATTTTTTCTACTCCCCACATACAACATGTGGTACTCCATGTTAAAATTTGGTATATTTTTGGATTTATTTGCTATATTTATTTAATTAATTGTATTTCAAGGAAAATTTTGGTATAAGTCAAATTTGAACTGCAAGTGATTCAAACTATAGAATAAAATGAGTAGAAAAATGATATTCAGGTTATTTAGCCAAATTTGAGACATGACCCACGAAATGAAAAGAAATTTTGAACATTTTGTTCAGGAAACACGACCACGAACGTGTGGCCAAATGATTTTTAAATTGTAAAAAAAGCAAGCAAAGTCTGAAAATCATGAGATTTGTCATGATGTGATGATATCATACGTGGAGGCTGTGGAAAAAAATTGAGAAGATTTTGCACATTTTGTCACGTACAATGTTTACAAACCGAAGCATTTCAGAAGAAGAATAGTAGCATTGATAAAGATTCGATAAGAATTGGAGTTAGAATGACTGTCGAGTTTTCTTTTGACTACAAAACTTTTTGTATAGGCAGTAGAGAACATAAATTGTTTCATGTGAAATTTTTGTAATTTTTGGGAACCGTTAGATAATTTTAATGTATTAAGTGCAATTATAGAATTTTAATTGATATAAATTGAATTTGAACTATAACCGCATAAAATAATGAAATAATATGAGTAGAACAATCAAATATATATTGTTGAGGTAATTTGATGGAGTATTTTAAAATATATCAAAAGAAATGGAGAAAAAAGTGTTATAAAACGAAAAAAAATGAGAAATTTTTGTTTTGCCGAGTGTTTTATTTATTGCACTCGGCGAATCGAAATTTTGCCGAGTGTCAACGTTTCCACCTTCGGTGAATAAAATATTACTTAATACATGCCGCCAGAGACCGTGCCCCCCCGGTCCTCTTCTTCTCCTCCACAGCGCGCCCCCCCGGCCCCCTTCCTCTCCTCCACAGTGCCCTCCCCCGGCCCTCTTCTTCTCCTCTCTTTCGGCGGACCGGGTCCGCCCCGCCCCTACCCCCCTCCACTCCCTCTCCTCCGGCGGACCCAGGGCGGCCCCGGCCCCCTCTCCTCCCTCTCCTCCGGCGGGCCCCTCCCCTCCCTCTCCTCCGCCGCGCCGCCCCTCGAGGCCGGATCCGGTGAAGGCCATGGTGGGCGGGGGGCGCGTTGGCCCCTCGGGGCCGGATCTGGCGGTGGCCGGCCGCCACACTCCTTCCTCCGGCGGAGGCCATGGTGGGCGGGGGCCGTGGTGGCCTCCCGGGGCCGGATCCGGCGGTGATGTGGCGGAACCACCTCGGATTAGCTTGATTAAGCAGGGTTAAGCCGCCTAACATGCGACACTCCTGCTTAAACCGAGTTAATACGAAGTGCCGTCGGATTTCATCCGATTTAACCACTTAAACAGGATCGAGTTTAGCAAACCCACACGAAGGTGAGTGGTTACAGAGAATACAACAAGTCCACTGAGTTGAACAAGTTTTACCCATTTAGTTCGGCCATAAAATCCAACATCGGAGTTTTACAAGTTTTCAAGAAACAACAGAGAAAACACTAGCGGAAGACTTCGTCGGGGTCGGACATCCCTGGTGAGGCCAACCGGGATATCACTGGCTCCTCTCCTCGCCGTCCGAGGAAGGATCCCATTCGACCGTCCAGCCTGGCAGGAGCTGGGGCGGCCAAGCACCAACCAGAGAGGGGTCGGAAGCAGCAACTCCACCTGAAAAATAGGAGCCACAACAAGGCTGAGCTACTAAGCTCAACAAGACTTAACCGATAGGAGTAAGGACTACTCCTCCTTCTAGACATGCAGGCTGTTTGGCTGAGGGGTTTGTTTGCCAAAAGCACTAAGTAACCCTATTTTCAAGTTTTAGCTCCGGTTCTAGGTTCATGTACCAGTCTAGGTTGTGCCACCTATTCTAAGCATTCATAGAACCAAACAAGATGTGTAGATATAACAACAAACATTGCCATCATCAGATTCCTCATTTACTCAGGGTGACATAGTGATCAAGAAATCTCAAACTGTGAGAGGCAGACAAATCGATTCGAGTTCTTTAACCATGCATGGTGAACCTAGCCTCACGACATCCGCGCACCCGGAGGTCGCTTCCTGTGTCGGCCTTCCCCATCAATCCCCTAACCCGTGTCGGGCCCATTTCCTTTGGTGCAAGGTTCCACAGACCCGGCCTCTGCCGTTCTGTGACCACGCTTGCCACCACGTGCGACAACCAGCAGGGGAAACTCCGTTCCAAGAACAATGGGGCGACCGCTCACGTCTAGGTTCGATCCGGTACTAGGCTTCCTCATCCCATACTAAGTATGAGGCTAGTACTTTCAAACACTTGACCACGAACACCACCACTGTCGGGCCTTAGCAAGATTTCATAGACAGACGGGGCAATCATCCGACCACCAAAGAGTTACCAAAACCCTGCCCCGTCCATCGTCCTTATAGTTATAACAGGAGAGTAAACATGCAACTCCTACAACTCGCGAGTGACAGGAAATCACTCGACTTTTACCGTCTCCTAGTTAAGCAATGCAGCTACTCGGTCCAACAGCTAGTGCTCAGATCACTGGGATAACTAAGTCATGCATCTAGGGTTTCACACAACTCCTATACGTAAATGCACAAGCATGTTACAGAAGGCATGCGCAAGTCTAGCAAAACACGTAGGATTTTCATGCAACCGGGGCTTGCCTTCAAGCAAGGAGGACGGGAACTGCTCGACTTCGGGGGCGACTTCGGCTTCGGAGGATAGGAGCTCGGCTACAGCTTCTTCTTCTGGCGCCGGGTGAAGCTCGTAGAAGCCGTCGGCGAGGTGCAGCTCTCGAATGCAATGCAAGGGTTAGCATAGACGGTTATTTTAACAGCAACACCGGCTCGCCTGAGCCCAGAAACTTGCGACAAAGAGCAGGAGGTTATGGTGGTTCGAGGGAGCTGATGATGATCAAGAGGTAAGGGTAGGAAAGGAACTAGTGGTCTGATCCTTGAACTAGAGGATGTGATAAACTGGGGGTCCTTAGACGCAAGCGCTGAAGGGTTCCCAAGTTTTACACATACACCCTCGAGTTGAAGAAAAGATCACAGCCAAGCCCTCGGGCGAGGCGGATAAGGGTCGACGGAACAGATAGGATCGGGCGAGACGGAACCGGGGTCGGGCGGATAGGAGGGGTCGGGCGAGGCGGACTGGGGTCGGCAACTCACCTTCTTCCTGAAAGGAAAGCTTGGGGTCGGAAAGAAGCGGACTTTGGGCTGAGGGACTAAGGTTTGAACAGAAGCTAAGACCGGCAATGCTCCGGCGGCGGCGCTGCTTCTTGCAGATCACAAGAGAGCTTTTACGCAGCATGGAGGAGCAAGCTGCTGGGTGACTTGGAGAAAACTGAGAGAGAGAGAACTGAGAGAAGAATTCCTCAAGAACTGAGTGGGTGGCGCTAGGAGCTTGAGCAGAGAGCGAGAGAAGGCTGAAGGCAACAAGGGCAGAGGAAACTCCGGCGACGGGGGCATTCCTTTTATAGCTGCTGGAGTAGAGGAAAGGAACAGCGCGGAGAGAGAGAGAAGGGGAGCGGCGCGAAGGCCGGGGAGAGGCAATGGAGTGCTCTACCGGGGCGGTGATTAAGCGAAGAGGGCGGTGGTGCAGAACTCCGGGGGTGACGCCAGCGATCATTGCGTTCTGCCGTCAGGGCGGCATAGGAGCGGGTAGACTGGCGGTTTAGATTTGGCGGAAAGCGGGCGTCGCCGTGAGGAAGATTTGATAGAAGCGATCGGCTTAACGGCGCTAGAATCGAGGGTGCACAGGTGAGAAGATAGGCGGACGCGGGCGTGGGGGAGAGCGCGGAACAACAGATTGTCGGGCGGCTTCTGACAGAGCGGGGGAAAGGAACTGTCGCGGCCGCGGTCGGGATTAGCGGTGGAGGAATCGTCGTGTAGCGGCGACCAGGCGGCGCGACTGTGGCTGAAGGGATGGAAAAGACGGGCGACACCGGGCTCTGGGGCCGGGATCTGGCAGCGTGATGATGGGCGCGGGAGGCGAGGCTCTGCAGAAAGGGGTGCAGAGGGCTTCCGCTGCCATTGGGGAAAGGGGGCGCGGGAACCCACTCGGTTGCTGGCCAGAGACAAAACTGAGCGACAGGCGTCGGAGAAGACGAGCCACGTGGCAGGAAGACTCTGAAGCAACCATGCAACTCGAGTGCGGCAGTCGCGGGGGATCTGGAAAAGATCTCACGGGTCCACCGGTGGATAGATCGGACGGTTGAGGAAGATTAGCAGAATCCGACGGTGGGCTGAGCTCACCGGAGTCGGGAGAGGAGCGAAGCGGGATGGGGTCGGATCTCAGGGGTCGGGACCAGGCGGATAGCTGAGCACTTAGGCGCGGTCAAGCAAGACATATGACTAGGATCAAGGGCTCTGATCAAGACTAACTCGGGAAGGTTTAGGGGTCGGTCGTTACAGCCTACCCCTCTTAAAAAGAATCTCGTCCCGAGATTCAGAGATCAAGGGGGTGTGCTGTCCTTACCTCCTTGAGGGGATAGAAAACCTGGGAAACGCTTGTTCAGATATTCGCCCGTTTCCCATGTTGCCTCATCCTCGGTGTGGTTTCTCCAGAGGATCTTGTACATCTTTACCACTTGGCGTCGGGTGTGCCTTTCCTTTTGGTCAAGAACTCGATCTGGGTACTCGGCGTAGGTCAGGTCGGGCTCTACCTGAAGCTGTCCTTGCTCTAAGATCTCTGCTGGAACTCGGACACATTTCTTCAGTTGAGACACATGGAAAACATCATGTATGGCTGATAGCTGTTCTGGGAGTTGGATCCGGTAAGCAACGGGTCCACATATCTCCACAATCTCATAAGGGCCAACATAGCGGGGAGCTAACTTGCCTTTTATTCCAAACCGTTGCACTCCTTTGGTCGGGGAGACTCGAAGGTACACATGATCACCAAGGTCGAACTGCAGGGGTCTTCTCCGCTGATCGGAGTAACTCTTCTGTCGAGATTGGGCAGCCTTGAGATTTGCTTGAATTACCTTCACTTGCTCTTCGGCTTCTGCCACTAAGTCAGGGCCATAGACCTGTCTTTCCCCTGGTTGGGACTAGTTCAAGGGTGTCCTGCATCTTCGGCCATACAGGGCTTCAAACGGTGCCATCTTCAAACTGGCCTGGTAGCTGTTATTGTAGGAGAATTCTGCTAAGGGCAGACACTTGTCCCAGTTCTTATCATAGTGGATAACACAAGCTCTTAACATGTCCTCAAGAATCTGGTTGACTCTCTCGGTTTGGCCATCGGTTTGAGGATGATAGGTCGAGCTTCGGATGAGCTTGGTGCCCATAGATGCTTGTAGCTGCTCCCAAAAACGTGCCACAAACTGAACTCCTCGATCAGAGATGATAGTCTTGGGTACACCATGTAGGGAAACTATACGGTCGAGGTACAACTCTGCATACTGCTTGACTGTGTAGGTGGTGCGAACAGGAAGGAAATGTGCTGTCTTGGTCAGACGGTCCACGATAACCCAGATGGAATCATACCGTTGTTTTGTAAGGGGTAATCCAACTATGAAGTCCATGCTGATGTCTTCCCATTTCCAAGAGGGAATAGGTAGCGGCTGCAAGGTTCCTGCTACCTTCAATTGACTGGCCTTGACACGTTGACAGGTGTCACATTCTGAAACATACTGAGCTATCTCCGGCTTCATTCCACTCCACCAAAAGGTTTGACGGAGATCATGGTACATCTTATTGCTGCCAGGATGGATCGAGAACTTGGAGAGATGAGCTTCATCTAGGATTTGCTTCCTCAACTCGGGGTCGGCGGGTACTACTAGCCGGTTTCCATAATACACACCTCCCGTTTTGTCCTGACGGAAATGCTTATATCTCTCATCCTTTACTGAGATCTTACCGATGATCCGTTGTACTTCCGTATCTCTTACTTGTGCTGACTGGATTCGGTCTTCCAAAACTGAGTCAAGGATGGTGTGACCAAGGGTTCCTTGAGGAATAATCTCCAGACTTAGTTTTCCCATCTCGTGACACAGAGTCTTGGTGAAGGCTGTTGACAACAAGCAGTTGCAATGGGGTTTGCGGCTGAGGGCATCGGCTACCACATTGGCTTTGCCAGGATGATAGTGCACTTCCAATTCATAATCCTTTATCAACTCCAGCCATCTTCTTTGATGCATGTTGAGGTCGGTCTGAGTGAAGATGTACTTGAGGCTCTTGTGGTCGGTGTAGATATTGCAGTGAGCTCTCATTAGGTGGTGCCTCCATATCTTCAAGGCATGTATCACTGCTGCCAACTCAAGGTCATGTGTCGGGTAGCTTAGCTCATGAGGTCGTAACGCACGTGAGGCATAGGCAATGACTCGAGTGTCTTGCATGAGAACACATCCGAGTCCAGTGCCAGAGGCGTCACAGTATACGTCATACGGCCTAGAGGGGTCGGGCTGAGCCAAAACTGGAGCGGTGGTCAGCAAGTGCTTCAGGGTCTTGAAGGCCTCTTCACACTTGGTGTCCCACACAAATTTGACCTCTTTCTTCAGCAACTCGGTCATCGGCTTAGCTATCTTGGAGAAATCCGGTATGAAACGCCGATAGTAACCTGCCAATCCAAGAAAACTCCTGATCTGGTGTACTGAGGCAGGAGACTTCCATTCCATGACTTCTTGCACCTTACTGGGATCCACGGCGATACCATCCTTGGAGATAGTGTGTCTCAGAAACTTGACACTATCTAACCAAAACTCACACTTGGAGAACTTGGCATAGAGCTGGTGATTTCTCAGCCGTTGGAGAACTATATGAAGATGGTCGGCATGCTCTTCCTCGTTCTTTGAGTACACTAGGATATCATCAATGAACACCACTACAAACTTGTCCAGCTCGGGCATAAACACCGAGTTCATAAGGTACATGAAATAGGCGGGTGCATTGGTGAGTCCAAAGGACATGACTAGGTACTCGTACAGTCCATATCTGGTAGAGAAAGCTGTCTTGGGTATGTCGCAGGGTCGAATCTTTATTTGGTGATAACCAGAACGAAGATCGATCTTGGAGAACACTTTTGCTCCGGCTAACTGATCGAACAAGACATCAATGCGTGGCAGCGGGTACTTGTTCTTGACTGTCACAGCATTGAGGGGTTGGTAATCCACACACATACGTAGACTGCCATCTTTCTTCTTCACAAACAGGGCGGGGCAACCCCAAGATGATGTACTTGGTCGAATGAAGCCCTTTTCCAACAGATCATGCAACTGGGTCTTCAACACGGCTAACTCGGCGGGTGGCATCCGATAGGGTCTCTTAGATATCGGGGCTGTGCCAGGAATCAACTCTATGGAAAACTCAACTTCTCTATCAGGTGGCATACCCGGCAAATATTCTGGAAACACATCAGGGTACTCACAGATAACAGGGAGGTCTTCTAGACGGGCTCCCAAGAGAGGGTAGGCACAAGGAAGCGAAGACTCAGGATGGGTCAAGGATACGGTAGAACTACCATGGGAGGGTGAGCTGATGTAGAGAGATCGGGCTGATGTATCTAGATCCACTTGATGTCGGGCCATCCAATCCATACCAAGGATGACATCTATGCCTTCTAGGTCAAGGAGGATAAGGTTTTCCTTGAAGAGGGTGGGACCTAGCTGGAGAGGTACAAGAATAACGACTTGATCCGACGTTATCCTTCCTCCAGGAGTGGCGATCACATAGGGTTCCTTAGTGTGACCGACATTTAGCCCACATCTTTCCCTTGCCTTACTCCCGATAAAGCTATGAGAGGCTCCCGAATCAAACAACACAACAACAGGTAAAGCTGGTGTAGTTGAGTCGGCCTTGTCGGACTTGCACCTTGGGCCTTCTTCCTCTGGCTGCCATGGGGTTTTGACCTTGCTGTTGATTCTTGTTCTTGGGGCAGTCCTTTGCAAAATGTCCTTCATTGCCGCAGGTAAAACAACGATTACTGGCTGCCGGGCGAGGTGGCGTTGGCAGGGTCGGCCGGGGCACTTGCGGTTGGAAGCCTGGAAAACGAGGCATTGTTGCCGGCGGGGGTCGGGCGATCCATTTCCCTGACTGCTGGGGTCGGCCAGGGGCTTGTGGAGGGACCATCCGGAACCTTCGAGTGGGTGGACCCGGAAATGCCACAGAGGCTTTCCTCTTCTGGTCGGCCTTGAGGGCTTGCATGCAGTCCTCCTGAGAGATGGCCAGGTTGACCAACTCGTTGTAGGTGTCCACTTTGATGGGGTTCAACCTTTCCCTGAGCTCCAAGCTCAGTCCTCGGCGGAATCTGTCCCGCTTCTTCTCGTCTGTGTCCACATGATAGCCAGCATAACGGCATAGGTCATTGAAAGCTTGGGCGTAATGCAGCACATCCCGAGTTCCTTGGGTGAGGGCCAGAAACTCGTTGAGCTTACGCTCCAGGAGACCTTCTGGAATGTGATGCGCTTTGAACGCCGTCTTGAACTCGTTCCAGCTGACAACGTGGCCAGCCGGCAGCATGGCATGGTAGTGGTCCCACCAAAGCCGTGCGGAGCCACGCAGCTGCTGAGCTGCAAACCGCACCTTGTTGTTGTCAGGGCATGGAGCGGTGAGGAGCTCGAACTTGGATTCAATCGTACGAACCCATGCGTCAGCATCGAGCGGTTCTTGTGTCTTTTGGAACAGCGGGGGCTGTGTCCCCAGAAAGTCCTCATACCGTGCGATATGTGGCTGCGGCTGTGCCCTTTCACCATTTGGCTGTTGTTGTTGTCCTTGCACCAGATGCCTTAGCAGCTCAGTTTGAGCTGCTAGGATTGCCTCCAATGGCGATGGGGGCGGGGGCGGGGGAAGATCCTGTCGCTGATCACTACCACTGGGCCCAGAACCAGACCTAGTGCGGTGCGCCATCTGCAAGAGTTAACGCCCCATTAATTTCATAACCTTAGGTATACTCCAACAAATGGAACGTATGGATTAAATCCCTTAATGCGACTCTTGCCAATGGTGCATCACACGTCCTCATAGAGAAAGCACATTCCTCTCATTCTCAGCATAGATAACCTCTACTTGACCTGGTACTCCACTTCAGGCAACACATGCCACATACAGACTCCTATGATCTGATCCACTCAAACCAAGGGGTCGGACACGGTCCGTACTTGAAAAGGGTCGGACGAGGCGGAAACTGCCTCAAAGGGTCGGCGCACTCGGTTTCACAAGCTGGGGTCGGCCCAAGGACAGGTCCTCAGAACACAGCATATGGTCACGGCGCAACTTACTCAACCTAGCATCCACACCATACAAAGATGAGAAAGCTATGCACCAAGGTTAACTTTATATACAACGGTGTTTCAACACAGGGAGCATTCAACTCGAGGCTTAACCTATTACAACTTTTCCAAAATCTAGGCTGCCGAGGAGTACAACAAAAAGATGGTTCCCTGAGAACCCTTAATCTACCAATGGACACTATGAGTCGGAGAAGGGGCGCCATCTTCCTCTATATCCATGCTGGACGCTCCCTCATCTTCCTCAGGGTCCTCCTGAGCTTCGAGCTACATGTTGAGGGCATGCATATCTTCGAGCTCGGCTTGGTGCTCCTCCAGGTGGGCATTGGCAACTGCCAACTCCATTTCCACCTCCATCTTTTCCTCCGAGAGCTCTATCATGCCGTCCACGAGGTTGGCGACTTCTCCTTCTAGCTCGGAGATCCGATCTTGCATATCGTGGATCTGGATACCACGTTGGATCAGCTGGTAGGTTTGGCCTACCATATCTCTTCTTGCTGCCTGGAGGTAACCGTGGGTATCTGCTGCCGTCCAGGCGAAAAGGGTCATGGCTCTCCCTTGAAGCTCTATCAACCGGTAGAGAGCGGCCATGCACCGGATGTTGGTGGAGATGGTGACCATGGCGCAGGTGGTGGCTAACACCTCGATGTTCCCGACGCGGTCAAGCCATGCTGGGTCCAGCCGGTTCCTGACGGGGAAGAGGCCGATCGGGTCTAGCGTGATTTCCACGGGATGCAGCTGACAGAACTGGGTGAGCAACTGAAGGGCGGCGGACTCCCATGTATCTTCCGGAGCGAGACCATAGGCTATTATGCCAAGAGAGGGCCAGTCGGGCCATGCAAGGGGAGGTGGTACCAATGCTTGCACTTGGCACGTCTGAATGCCCTGTTCCAGATATAACCGCCCGGCATACAAGGGCGGGGACTGATACCCAAACCACTTCAGTGTATCCCACAGAATCGCGGGAAACCCCTCGAAATGCGGGCACGTCGATTGGAAGGTACCGTCCGCTCCAAAAACAACATGTCCGGGAACAGCCATCTGGAACCAAGAAAACCGAAAACCACGTGAGATAGATTCCAAGGGTCAGGGGTCGGATAGAGAAGCATACGGTTTTAACCGAGAGCAACTAAGAGAAACTAGAAATCCTTAGATCCAAAAGAACTCTTTCGAACAGGGTTGCTGTTGAGAAAGGGAACCGTACAACCTTTTAGATATGACGCATGCACGGCCTACCTTACTCTTAACCCAAAACAACTGCCCGAACTTTGGGTCTTATGCGGTCAGCGCCGGTGAAAAGGCAACAATACGTCTCTCCCTATAATAACTAGTCGGTTCTAGTAACGTCTCCTATACGAACGCGGTTAGCAACCTGCAGAAAACACCACACACGAACCTTTCGTGCCAGCACCCACGAAAGCGTTCCCAAACATTACCGCTCACTATAGGAACGGCACCCATGCGTTTAAGGCTGCATGGACAGCACTCAACCGTGGAAATAGGTTCCCTTTGAATGGAACCATATAACCCTTCGCATACTCGCGATGCGGGATTGGCGCACGTATGACAAACGTGGCGAAACAACCGTGCTGATAGGTTCGTTGGAATCGAACCGTACCAACCTTCGTATGGAACACATACGGAACCTGCGCACGTGTAATAGACGTGGGCGAAAACAACTGCGAAGATAGGGTCCTTTGAATGGAGCTCCCTATCAACCCTCGCATGCTCGCGATGCGGAACTCGGCACACGTATGATAGACGTGGCGAAGTGCTGGAAGGGTTAGCAAAATAACCAAATATTTATTAGTCACCTAAAACAACCCCAAAATCCCCTAGGGCCTCTCGCACTAAGTCCTCTCCTTGCCGTCCGAGGAAGGATCCCAGTGATATCCCGGTTGGCCTCACCAGGGATGTCCGACCCCGACGAAGTCTTCCGCTAGTGTTTTCTCTGTTGTTTCTTGAAAACTTGTAAAACTCCGATGTTGGATTTTATGGCCAAACTAAATGGGTAAAACTTGTTCAACTCAGTGGACTTGTTGTATTCTCTGTAACCACTCACCTTCGTGTGGGTTTGCTAAACTCGATCCTGTTTAAGTGGTTAAATCGGATGAAATCCGACGGCACTTCGTATTAACTCGGTTTAAGCAGGAGTGTCGCATGTTAGGCGGCTTAACCCTGCTTAATCAAGCTAATCCGAGGTGGTTCCGCCACAGATGACCGGCCACCACTCCTTCCCCCGGTGGCCGCCCCCTCCCCGCGCCCCTCCTCGATGAGATCCGGGCGACGGCCCCTCCTTCTCCCTCTCACCGGCGAGATCCGGGCGCCGGCCCCCTCCTTCTCCCTCCCCCTCCCTCTCCGGCCGCCCCCTCCCCACCGGCGACATCCGGCGGCCAGGACCGCCCCTCCCTCCCCCAACGGCAAGATCCAGGGACGGGGAGGGAGATGGCGGCACGCGTGGGCAGGGGCGGAGGGGACGGCGGCAGCGCGGGCTGGGGGAGGAAGATGGCGGCGCCCGTGGGCAGGGGCGGAGGGGACAGCGGCGGCACGGGCCGGGGGAGGGAGACGGCGGTGGCGCGGCGAGATCCATGGAGGGGGACGGAGATGGCGGCGCGGGCTAGGTGGAGGGTGATGCCTGCCATGGAGGTTTAGCAGGCGGTGACGATCGGCGGCGGCGGCACCGGCGGCTACGTCGAGTTCCTGGTGAGGTGCGCGGAGGGGCTCCTCTCGGCGCTGGGCAAGGTCTGGGGAGCCCTCGCCGGGCTCGGCAAGAAGCTGGCCAAGATCGCGACGGACGATCCCCGGCGGGTGGTGCACTCATTCAAGGTCGGGCTGGCGCTCACGCTGGTGTCCGTGCTCTACTACGTCCGCCCCATCTTCAACAATTGGGGGCTCTCCACCCTCTGGGCTGTGCTCACCGTCACCGTCGTCATGGAGTACACCGTTGGTAAGCCTGTACACCGCCGTGCATCGCAGTTAGTTGCAGAGATCGATGACATACAAGACGCATGCAACGTCATGCGTGGACGGCTTGGGCCAGTGACGGCGGCGGCGTGTGGCCGGCAGTGGCGGCGGCGGCGGTGGTGGTGGCCGGCAGTGGCGGCGGCGGCTAGGGACTGGTTTTTTCTTATTTTTTTCTGAAATTGTTGCCGAGTGTTTTTTGGGCACTCGTCAAAGCTTTTGCCGGGTACCCGGCAAAAAACACTCAGCAAAGTTTGTTTGCCGGCAGGTTTCTTGCCGTGTGCCCATTGCCGAGTGTTACACTCGGCAAAGGGTTCGCCGAGTGTTTTTGGGGCTTTACCGAGTGCCCCAGGCACTCGGCAATGTTCCTGTCTCCCGTAGTGCCCCTATCACCGCGGATACCAACCGACGGTTTTGGGTACTTGCGTATTTGGGTTAGCGATGATAGTTGTGGGTATTACCGCTGGACCACCACCCAGTAGTCATACTGTGTGCAAAAACAAAAAGAAAATTTTGTCCCGACCCTACCACCATCCGTCACCTGATCCGCCACTGCAGGCACACCGTCGTCGCTGTTGTGCTGCCACATAGCAGAGAGAGAGAAGCCCCGATGCTGTGCCTGCCATCCCTGCTGCCACATATCTGCATGCCCTGCCGTTCCTGCAGCCACAGATCTGCATTGCACTACGGAGTACACGCTGCGGTCGCTGATCCACGTGCCACCGCATCCCCTCCCGTCGCAGCCCCGGTGCATTTCAGCCGCTTCTTGCCCAGTAGCTGCTCCTCACTGCCGTGAGTGAGGGGCAAGTGAGGGGGGTGGGGAGGGGCGGTGGTGGTATCTCACAGGATGGCGGAGAGTGGGAGGGCCAGTGGGATAGGGAGGGGGCTAATGGGAGAGGAAGGGAGGAAGAAAGCCGGGGGAGGGAGGGTGAGCCGGCATGAGAGGCAAAGGGAGGGGCCTGTTTGTAACGCCCGCAAAAATCACTAACTAAAATCACCCGTTAAAAACCGTCTTTAAAAATCTTTTTACCGCTGAGCTCCCGGGAATCGGAAACCTCCCCGGCGATTTCGCCATCCCGGTACCCATACCGACCCCCACCTGTCTTTTTATCCGTGCCCGCGAATCTCGTCGCGTGCCATTGTCAGACGTCGCGCGCGTGCCCCGACCGCGCGCCGCGAACGCCGCCGGTCCCTCTCTTTTTCTTTCTTTCCCCTTCTTTCCTTTCTTTCTTTTCTCTTCCTCCTTTCTTCCTTCTTCTTCCTTCTTCTTCCTTTCTTCTTCTCTCTCCTTTCTTCTCCTGGCACCCGGCGCCCCACCCACTGGCGCCACTCCTCCGCCTGGCCCGGCACCATTACTCCCACCGGCGCGTGCGCTCACTGGCGCCACGCTGCCTGGCCGCCTTGGGGCCCGCACCGGGCCACGTGCTGCCGCCGGCGCCGGTTTCCCGGCCGGTCTGGCCCGCCGCCCGCCCAGGCCGACGCGCCATCTCCCCGGTCCCCCACCTCCCGCACGCCGCCGGACCCGCTCCTTGCCGTGCCGGCCACCGCGACGCCACCTTCCGCCGCCCACGCCATCGACTCGGGTGCCCGGCCCCTACCCCGCCGTACACCGTCCGCCGGCCGGACCCCCACCCCTGCCGCCGGCTTGCACGCTACCTCGCCGGCCTATAAAAGGGGCACCGCCCCGACCGTCTCCCCACGCCCGCTCCATCCTCTTACACCGCAAGCCGCCGCCGCCGGTACCTCCACCACCTGAGCCACCACCACCGCCGCCAAGACCCACCGCCGGCCACACCCCTTCCCCTACTCGAGCCCCCAAAGTAAGTAGCCAAATGGAGCTCCCTTCCACCGCCGCCCCCGGCCCGAGGCTCGCCGCCGGCGGAGCCCCGCCCGGCCGGCCGGCCGCCGGCCCACTCTCCCTCTCTCTCTCCATCTCCAAGTTCCTGGAGAAGAAGAAGAAGATTTCCTTTGGTTTTAGATCCGACCCCCAAGTTTCCCCAAATTACACATAAGCCCCTCCACTTCCGAAAGAAATTACAAATAGGTCCCTGGTTTATTAAAAATCAGCCCTAAACCTCCATTTAAGCCCCTAATCAATGTTTAACCCGTCATTTCATGCGCCAAACTCCCTCCAATTAATCCCAAATTTTACCACGTCATCCTCCAGAATACTTTCGCCGATCTATATCCAAATTTCCCAAAAATAATCCCTCTACCTATTTTCCGTTCGCATTTCCTGTTCGGAGCTCACGGTTAAAAATTGTTTTCTCTTTTATTTATTGGTGTGACTGTTTGTGTGTGCCGTAGATCGCGGATTGCCCGAGGAGGAGCCCGAGGAAGAGTTTGATCGCGAGCCCGAGCCCGAGGACCAGTACCGCGAGCCGGAACTCCCGGGAGGCTTTGAAGACGGCAAGTCCAATCTCACCCTTTTGATGCATACTTAATACCTAGTTTTTCAAACACAACCTATTGGCCTTTTTTACAAAATGCATATTACTTTATCGCAAGACATGGTTGGATAGCCACCCCTTGATTGATATGAACATTCCTTGTTGTCCTATGCTTATCTCTAAATATGACTCGCTCTGTTTAGTTGATAACCGCCGCTAGAACGCTTAGGAATCTGTTACTCAAATGCAATCATTATTACAATGGTGTACTCGGAAAATCAATGTGTGTGTGTGTCCAAGTAAGAGGAATGGCTTTTGGGTTCGGGAAAAAGGAATGTGTGGACGGGATGGATGGGTGTTCCTTATGTGGGATGCCCAGTTGCTGTGCTCGTACCTTGGTGGTTGAGCAATGTCGGGAGATATCCATCCGGTCGTAATTAAGGACCGAGTTGATGTGTCATCTTGCCTAATTCCACTATCGTGCAACCACTCGACCGTTGTATGGGCAACGGCTTAGCATAAATCCCACTAGCTGGATGGTTAGTCCTCAGGGGTGCTGGTGAGCAACGGGAACCCATGGAACAGGAGTAAGATCTTGGTGACTTAAGTCCCGGTTACGGTCTCCTGAACGAGCCGTGAACCCCTTGGGTGTTTCCGCGAGAACTAGCTAGTCTTAGCTAAGGTGGGTAATGGCTTTGTTAGGATCCGTACCGTCACTAAGGTGATTGTGCTACGGTACCCTACTTGTGGGAAAAGTGTACACCCTCTGCAGAGTTAAAACCTATCCGGGTAGCCGTGTCCACGGTATTGGACGAATTACGACTTGGTCACATAACTAGTGTTTGGGAAAGGATGTCATGAGTGTGTGTGTGGGTGTGTATGTGGAATTTCAGAAGAGTCCGGCAGTTGTGCCGTGCGCTATGACGGACGGGGAGTCCGATAGCGATAAAAGCTTGGATCCTTTGTGTGTAGGATCAACCCCACTCAGTATTTCGGGTGTTAAAGGAAACTTTACAAAAACCCTTTCGAAAACGATCCCCTGCATGTGTTAAAAGTTAGCTTTCCGCAAAATATACCCTAGCCTACCCTTGTTATACTTGTGCATAAACTTGCTTGTATCCCCTCCGTGGAGGGGGTTGGACTTGTTGAGTACGTTAGTACTCACCCTTGCTTCATTGCTATAGAGGAAGACCCTGATTTCGTCGCCGAGGACCTCGAGTAGAGGTTGTGTCCGCACCCGACGCTGCCTGTGGTGTTGCCCTGCCCAAGATGCTGCTGCTGCCGTGTAGTCCCGAGTGCTGTCTTTTGGCAGTCGCTTGGTTAGCCGCCGTTATTTATTTACTGTTTATTGCTGCGTGGCTTTCACGCCCACTCCCTCGGGAGTTGTACGGTAACTGAATTATCTGTCGAATAAATATGTTATCAGCCTCCTGGGACTGATATTTGTATCACATTTAGTCTCTACTTATGTGGGGACGCTTCAGGTGGTATCAGAGCCGTCGTTGGCTGTAGGACGCAACCTTAGGACCGGATTAGCCCCTTTTGACCAAAACAAAAGAATTACAAAATTTCTTCCTACCTTTGCTCTATTGTAAAACTAATTTGTGCCCCGGATCTTTTCCAGATGGCCGAGGAAGGATGGGTCAACAGCCACTGCCTGGAGGAGCCTGATTTTCCCAGATTGCTGTTCGCCTGCATGGACCGCCTTGGGATTTACGAGTGTCCGGAATACACCAGCAGGGAGTACGAGGACCGCGGGACCCCTCGGTGTGAGATGATTATCTACATCGGGCGGAGCAGCCGCTATCCGGATATCCAGCCATGGAACGTGACCGCCACCGGTTTCCGACACAAGGACACCTATCAAGTGGCAGCCCGGAAGGCCCTCCGTTTCCTGTGCCAGATCTATGAGAGGCACATTGGCCGCACTCCGATGAGGTTCTACCCACCTGTCAAGAAAAACTGCCCGGCTTGGCTGGCCCGGGTTCGGACCTTGGAAGGACGTGGACAGCGCGAGGATGACCCCACTATGCTACACATGGCTGCCTACCTTCTCACCTTGGATGAGCTCTACGACGAACAGGCTGCTAAGTTGAAGCAGCAACTCCGTAGGGCCGAGGACGCAGAAATCATGGTGAGGAGGCTTCAGGTGAAGTTAGCCGCTGCCGAAGCTCGAGCCGCGGCCGCTCAAAGCAACGAGGCCATTGCCGTTGAGGCTCTCAAGGAGGCTGAGGATCGGCACTCCAAAGAGCTGAAGGATGCCCACCTCACCGTTCATGCCAGAAGGAGGATGGTGGCCATCGAGGACGACGAGGCTCCGATCCTTGAAGGGATCCCCATTGTCCCAGGGCCCAGTAAACGGAAAAGCCCGGATGCCACCCCGGCACCACCACCCTCGGAAAGGAACTCCGAGGTGTCGGATGGAGTGGTTCCCGAGACCCCTCCCACGGGCGGGACTCTGAAGGATGAGGTGCTGGCCCTTCTCATCCCATTGGAAGATCACTCAGTCCAGGGAGAAGACTCGCCCCGCGAGTAGTGTGCCCAGCCAGTGTTGCCCGAGGAATGAAGCCGTCATGGTCCGTAGTTTAGAGTTGTACCCTCCAGTTGTGTTGTTGTAACCAGTCGTGTAGTGCGTGTTTTGGCCTTACCCCAGCAGTGTTGTACCCCCGTGGAAAAAAAAATCGTTTGTGTTTGTTGCTTGTTAGTCTGTGTGTTTGTCGACAGGAGGTGGATTCTGTCTCTTCGAAAATACGAAATAACCACTTCAAAGATCACTAAAATCCAAATCATACTCTCATAAAAAGGTCTCACTCAATCTGCAGATGCCGCCCAAGCGTGCCACCAGGACTTCCCCAAGTCAGGCTCATGTCTCCCCCAGTGCAGAGAGGCAGTCTGAAAGGCAGGAGCCGCCCCCGGTGGTACTCCCTGAGGAGCAGGAAGTAAGCCAACCAGAAGGAAGGGGAGAAACCCAAGTGGGAACACAGCAGCCACCGCCCCCACCGGTCATCGATCTGGTTCAAGTGATGAACAACCAGACCCTTCTGCTGGAAGCTTTAGCCAACGCCGTGACTCTCCAGAGGCCCCGCGGGCAGAATATGAATGAAAAGTTGACGGACTTCCTCCGGACCAAGCCGCCTACTTTTGGCGGGTCTGTCAACCCTCTGGACGCGGATGACTGGCTGCGCGTCATCCAGAGGAAGCTGGAACCCTTTGGGTGTGAGAGCAGGGACAAAGTCCTCTTGGCAGCCCACCAGCTCACCGGGACCGCCCTAGCCTGGTGGGAGAACTACTGCTCTGCTGCCCAGGATGCCTCCACTATCACCTGGGATGAGTTCGTGACAGAATTCCGTCGCTACCACATTCCCGCCACCACCATGAAACGCAAGGCGGATGAGTTCCGTGAACTCCGCCAGGGCAACCGCTCGGTGGAGGAGTACACCTTCCAGTTCATGGAGCTGGCCCGTTATGCTCCGGAAGAGGTGGACAAGGACGAGAAGAAGCAGGACATGTTCAAGAAAGGCTTGAACGCAGAGCTAAGGACCCTGCTCACTCCTCAGATCTACCCCGACTTCAACACCTTGATGAACATGGCCATCTTGACTGAGAGGGCCAAGGCAGAGGAGCGGAGGGACAACAAGCGTCGGTTCCTGGAAAACAAGACACACCAGCAGGACCGCTTCCAGAAGCCAAGGAGCTTCGGTCATCCCTTGCCCAGGTCCCAAGCTCCCATGCATTATCGGACCCAGTCCCAAACACCTGGCTCACATCAGACTGCTGCCCCATTCCGGAGCTAGAACTCCATCAAGGCCCCACAGAGCAGCGCCAGCCAAGTCACCAGCAATAGTAGGGCATGCTTCAACTGCAGAGAGCCAGGGCATTTCATCGCCAACTGTCCCTATGCCAACAAGCCAGCAGCATCAGCCTTGTCCAACTCAGTAGCTGGACCCAGGACCGCATTGTCAGGAGCCAACCGTGTGCCAGTCCGCAGCAGTGGCAACCCCAGCAACAACAACAGCCAGCAGATGAGGCCGCCCCAGCAGCCATTTGGTCGAGCCCGCGTCAACCACATCGGCGCGCAGGAGGCTCGCGACGCTCAGGGCGTGGTACTCGGTGAGTTCCTAGTCAGCTCAGTCTTGGCCACAGTACTTTTTGATTCTGGGGCATCACATTCCTTCATATCCTCAAGTTTTGTGGAGAAACATCATATACCTACAGTACTACTAAAGTTACCCCTATTAACTCGGACTCTTGGGGCCGACATTCGGTGTCGACTAGGCTGTTCTCGGGTAAGGATCAATTTAAGTGGGGTAGAATTTTTGGCGGATCTAGTAGTACTTAAGTCTAAGGGGATAGATGTGATCCTTGGAATGGATTGGTTAAGCCTGCATGACGGTCATATAGGGTGTGCCGATAAGGTAGTGCACTTGACAAATCGAGATGGTGTGCAAGTTACTTGTCACACTAAGGGAAGTGGCCCAGACCCCATGGTGTTCAGCATGGAGACCAAGACCATAGAAGAAGTCCCGGTAGTGAGTGAATACCCGGACGTCTTTCCTGAGGAACTACCTGGAATGCCCCCTGACAGAGACATAGAGTTCGTAATTGACCTTGTCCCCGGAACCTCCCCTATAGCCAAGAGACCCTATAGAATGGCAGCCCCAGAGTTAGCCGAGCTGAAGAAACAGTTGGGAGAGTTGCAACAGAGTGGTTTTATCAGGCCCAGCTCATCCCCGTGGGGAGCCCCCGTGCTTTTTGTCAAGAAGAAAGATGGGAGTATGAGGATGTGCGTGGATTATCGCGCATTAAATGAGGTCACCATTAAGAACAAGTACCCCCTCCCTAGAATAGATGACTTGTTTGACCAACTAAAGGGAGCCAAGTATGTCTCCAAGATAGATCTGAGATCGGGGTATCATCAGCTCAAGATCAAGGAGAGCGACATCCCGAAGACCGCCTTTGTCACCCGCTATGGTCAATTTGAGTTTACAGTGATGTCCTTTGGATTGACCAATGCCCCTGCTTACTTCATGAACCTCATGAACAAGGTGTTTATGGACGAATTAGATAAGTTTGTTGTAGTCTTTATCGACGACATACTTATCTATTCCAAGAGTGTCCAAGAGCATGAACACCACTTACGGGTGGTCTTGGAAAAATTAAGAGCCCACCGACTCTATGCTAAATTCAGCAAGTGCGAATTTTGGCTTGAGAAAGTGGCATTCCTTGGTCATATCCTGACCGCGGAAGGAGTAGCAGTTGACCCTGAGAAGGTGGAGGCCGTCTCCAACTGGCAGCAGCCCACTAATGTTAGTGAAATCCGGAGTTTCCTGGGTTTAGCTGGGTATTATCGGAGGTTTATTGAGGGATTCTCCAAGATAGCCCGGCCCATGACCGAGTTGCTCAGGAAGGACAAGAAGTTCATCTGGACCGAGTCATGTGAGCGGAGTTTCCAGGAGCTGAAGAGAAGATTGACAACAGCCCCAGTGCTGACCTTGCCAGATATCCAGCGAGACTTCGTCATCTACTGCGATGCATCTCGACAAGGATTAGGCTGTGTCCTCATGCAGGATGGGAAGGTTGTGGCATATGCTTCCCGACAGCTTAAGCCCCATGAGCAGAACTACCCAACCCATGACCTAGAATTTGCAGCCGTAGTGCATGCCCTCAAGATCTGGAGACATTATCTGATTGGGAATAAGTGTGAAATCTACACCGACCATAAAAGCCTAAAGTACATCTTTACCCAACCCGACCTGAACTTAAGGCAGAGGAGGTGGCTAGAGCTGGTAAAGGACTACAACCTGGAAATCCATTACCACCCCGGCAAAGCTAATGTGGTAGCTGATGCCCTAAGCAGAAAGTCCTATGGACAGCCCGGACCCGAGAATGCCCGTCTACGAGAGGAAGTGGCCCGGTTGAATGTGCATATCGTTCCCCAGAATGTTAGCCGTAGGCTAAGCATCCAGCCCACATTGGAGGATAAAATCCAAGAAGCCCAGGGTTCAGACCAAGATCTAGTAAAAATCCGCAAGCAGACCGGAGAAAATAAAGCCCCGGATTTCAGGGTAGATGACAAGGGAACCTTGTGATATAAGAACAGAATTTGTGTCCCTAAGGACGAGGAATTTCTGCAGACCATCATGGATGAAGCCCACAACTCAGCATACTCCATTCACCCCGGATCCACCAAGATGTACATGGACCTAAAACAGAAGTACTGGTGGAATGGGATGAAGGCAGACATAGCTCAGTTTGTCGCCCGGTGTGATATCTGCCAAAGAGTCAAGGCCGAGCACCAGAAGCCAGCCGGCTTGCTACAACCCTTGCCTATCCCGGTGTGGAAGTGGGATGAGATCGGCATGGATTTTGTAGTAGGCTTGCCCAGAACTCAGAAGGGAAATGACTCCATATGGGTAATAGTGGACCGACTTACCAAGGTTGCTCACTATCTACCTGTACGGACCACTTACGGTGGAGAAAAACTGGCTCGACTCTACGTCGACAACATAGTGAGGCTGCATGGTGTGCCCAGCCGAATCGTCTCGGATAGAGGAACTCAGTTCACCTCTAGGTTTTGGAGGAGCTTACACAAAGCCATGGGCACCAAACTGGATTTTAGTTCAGCTTATCACCCCCAGACCGATGGCCAAACCGAACGGGTAAATCAGATCATGGAAGATATGTTAAGGGCGTGTGTCCTCACTTATGGAAAGGATTGGGAACAAAGTCTACCCTATGCAGAATTCTCATACAACAATAGTTACCAAGCCAGTCTAGGCATGTCACCATTTGAGGCTCTTTATGGTAGAAAGTGTCGAACCCCTTTGATGTGGTCAGAAGTCGGAGAGCGTTCCCTGGTCGGACCAGCTTTTATCAAGGAAGCAGAAGACCGTGTAGCAGAAATCCGAGAGAAGTTAAAAGCTGCACAGTCCAGACAGAAGAGCTACTCTGACAAAAGAAGACGAGAATTGTGCTTCAATGAGGGAGATTTTGTCTACCTCAAGGTGTCCCCGATTCGGGGTACGCGAAGGTTTCAGGTACAAGGAAAGCTAGCCCCTCGGTATATTGGACCATACCGGGTGTTAAAGAGAGTTGGAGCCGTAGCATACCGCATCCAACTGCCTGAAGAAATGTCGGATATACATCCGGTCTTCCATGTCTCCCAGCTAAGAAAATGCTTGAGAATACCGGAGGAACAAGTACCGGTGGAAACAATAGACCTACAGAAAGACCTTCGGTATCAAGAAGTGCCTGTTAAAATTCTGGACACTGTCACCAGAAGAACAAGGAATACCGCAGTTCGGATCTGCAGAGTACAATGGAGCAGGCATGGTGAAGAAGAGGCCACGTGGGAACGCGAGGACGCGTTAAAGAAGGAATTTCCCCATCTCTTCAGGACTCAGTCGAATCTCGAGGACGAGATTCAATTTAAGTGGGGTAGGTTTGTAACGCCCGCAAAAATCACTAACTAAAATCACCCGTTAAAAACCGTCTTTAAAAATCTTTTTACCGCTGAGCTCCTGGGAATCAGAAACCTCCCCGGCGATTTCGCCGTCCTGGTACCCATACCGACCCCCACCTGTCTTTTTATCCGTGCCCGCGAATCTCGCCGCGTGCCATTGTCAGACGCCGCGCGCGTGCCCCGACCGCGCGCCGCGAACGCCGCCGGTCCCTCTCTTTTTCTTTCTTTCCCCTTCTTTCCTTTCTTTCTTTTCTCTTCCTCCTTTCTTCCTTCTTCTTCCTTCTTCTTCCTTTCTTCTGCTCTCTCCTTTCTTCTCCTGGCACCCGGCGCCCCACCCACTGGCGCCACTCCTCCGCCTGGCCCGGCGCCATTACTCCCACCGGCGCGTGCGCTCACTGGCGCCACGCCGCCCGGCCGCCTTGGGGCCCGCACCGGGCCACGTGCCGCCGCCGGCGCCAGTTTCCCGGCCGGTCTGGCCCGCCGCCCGCCCAGGCCGACGCGCCATCTCCCCGGTCCCCCACCTCCCGCACGCCGCCGGGCCCGCTCCTTGTCGTGCCGGCCACCGCGACGCCACCTTCCGCCGCCCACGCCATCGACTCGGGTGCCCGGCCCCTACCCCGCCGTACGCCGTCCGCCAGCCGGACCCCCACCCCTGCCGCCGGCTTGCACGCTACCTCGCCGGCCTATAAAAGGGGCACCGCCCCGGCCGTCTCCCCACGCCCGCTCCATCCTCTTACACCGCAAGCCGCCGCCGCCGGTACCTCCACCACCCGAGCCACCACCACCACCGCCAAGACCCGCCGCCGGCCACACCCCTTCCCCTACTCGAGCCCCCAAAGTAAGTAGCCAAATGGAGCTCCCTTCCACCGCCGCCCCCGGCCCGAGGCTCGCCGCCGGCGGAGCCCCGCCCGGCCGGCCGGTCGCCGGCCCACTCTCCCTCTCTCTCTCCATCTCCAAGTTCCTGGAGAAGAAGAAGAAGATTTCCTTTGGTTTTAGATCCGACCCCCAAGTTTCCCCAAATTACACATAAGCCCCTCCACTTCCGAAAGAAATTACAAATAGGTCCCTGGTTTATTAAAAATCAGCCCTAAACCTCCATTTAAGCCCCTAATCAATGTTTAACCCGTCATTTCATGCGCCAAACTCCTTCCAATTAATCCCAAATTTTACCACGTCATCCTCCAGAATACTTTCGCCGATCTATATCCAAATTTCCCAAAAATAATCCCTCTACCTATTTTCCGTTCGCATTTCCTGTTCGGAGCTCACGGTTAAAAATTGTTTTCTCTTTTATTTATTGGTGTGACTGTTTGTGTGTGCCGTAGATCGCGGATTGCCCGAGGAGGAGCCCGAGGAAGAGTTTGATCGCGAGCCTGAGCCCGAGGACCAGTACCGCGAGCCGGAACTCCCGGGAGGCTTTGAAGACGGCAAGTCCAATCTCACCCTTTTGATGCATACTTAATACCTAGTTTTTCAAACACAACCTATTGGCCTTTTTTACAAAATGCATATTACTTTATCGCAAGACATGGTTGGATAGCCACCCCTTGATTGATATGAACATTCCTTGTTGTCCTATGCTTATCTCTAAATATGACTCGCTCTGTTTAGTTGATAACCGCCGCTAGAACGCTTAGGAATCTGTTACTCAAATGCAATCATTATTACAATGGTGTACTCGGAAAATCAATGTGTGTGTGTGTCCAAGTAAGAGGAATGGCTTTTGGGTTCGGGAAAAAGGAATGTGTGGACGGGATGGATGGGTGTTCCTTGTGTGGGATGCCCAGTTGCTGTGCTCGTACCTTGGTGGTTGAGCAATGTCGGGAGATATCCATCCGGTCATAATTAAGGACCGAGTTGATGTGTCATCTTGCCTAATTCCACTATCGTGCAACCACTCGACCGTTGTATGGGCAACGGCTTAGCATAAATCCCACTAGCTGGATGGTTAGTCCTCAGGGGTGCTGGTGAGCAACGGGAACCCATGGAACAGGAGTAAGATCTTGGTGACTTAAGTCCCGGTTACGGTCTCCTGAACGAGCCGTGAACCCCTTGGGTGTTTCCGCGAGAACTAGCCAGTCTTAGCTAAGGTGGGTAATGGCTTTGTTAGGATCCGTACCGTCACTAAGGTGATTGTGCTACGGTACCCTACTTGTGGGAAAAGTGTACACCCTCTGCAGAGTTAAAACCTATCCGGGTAGCCGTGTCCACGGTATTGGACGAATTACGACTTGGTCACATAACTAGTGTTTGGGCAAGGATGTCATGAGTGTGTGTGTGGGTGTGTATGTGGAATTTCAGAAGAGTCCGGCAGTTGTGCCGTGCGCTATGACGGACGGGGAGTCCGATAGAGATAAAAGCTTGGATCCTTTGTGTGTAGGATCAACCCCACTCAGTATTTCGGGTGTTAAAGGAAACTTTACAAAAACCCTTTCGAAAATGATCCCCTGCATGTGTTAAAAGTTAGCTTTCCGCAAAATAAACCCTAGCCTACCCTTGTTATACTTGTGCATAAACTTGCTTGTATCCCCTCCGTGGAGGGGGTTGGACTTGTTGAGTACGTTAGTACTCACCCTTGCTTCATTGCTATAGAGGAAGACCCTGATTTCGTCGCCGAGGACCTCGAGTAGAGGTTGTGTCCGCACCCGACGCTGCCTGTGGTGTTGCCCTGCCCAAGATGCTGCTGCTGCCGTGTAGTCCCGAGTGCTGTCTTTTGGCAGTCGCTTGGTTAACCGCCGTTATTTATTTACTGTTTATCGCTGCGTGGCTTTCACGCCCACTTCCTCGGGAGTTGTACGGTAACTGAATTATCTGTCGAATAAATGTGTTATCAGCCTCCTGGGACTGATATTTGTATCACATTTAGTCTCTACTTATGTGGGGACGCTTCACTGGTGGAGGGAGGGAGAGCGAGGGAGGGAAGAGGGTGGTGGAGGGAGGGCTGGCATGAGAGAGAAATGATGGAGGGTGCTGGTGGAGAAGGGTCGTCGGACAATTTTAATTTCGGTGAACAAATACTTCGTAAAATTCTTTTGAGTCCCAACCCTATTTTCCCCCACTAACCAATTACATTATGACCACTGAACAAACTTTGTTGACGAACATGGTTTATGCGCCACTAATCTAGTGGCTTGTCGAGCATTTGACAAACTTACACCATCCATTTCAAATGGAATTTATCCCGTGGACACACGAGAGGAGATGGGTGGGGCAGACATGTCCCCTCTTTCCAAAATAAGTTGAATAAAAGTTTCGATCTGGACCTCTAGGTGTACCGCTGGCACGTAAAACCAGCCGACGGTGATAACATATTATCACTGCCCACATTAGACACAGCAATGTGCTTGGAATTGAAGAGATTATAAAGAAGTGCACAAGCGATCACAAAAGAGAGGAAGGAGTAAAAGAGATCAAGGCACCCGCCTCGATTGGGGTTTCTTTGCTTTTGAGTAAATATGGGAGGTGAGGTTAATTGAAACAAGTTGTATAGCACAAGCTCAGACTGGATATGTGGCTTTGGTTTTCTAAGGTCAAGTGAACATGTGTGACACATGAAACAGATTAGTTTTACTAATAGAAGTCAACAAAGAGGAACATCTTGCAATTATAGATTTCTCATAGTAGTTTCAGGGAATGCTGCTTTGTGAGGATTCAATTTTCTATGGGAAATTAAGAGAAAGGGATGGTTTCACATTTTACACAAGAACCGGAAAGACGATAGCCGGATAGGGCACATCCACTGGTGGAAAACTCACCTCTAGTCTCAATTGGTAAGCTACATAGACCTGAAAAACCAACCAAGACTAACTATTCAGGGTAAAAGGAGATCTCTTTAGTCGTGGGTCATTCACTCAGGACTAAAAACCTCTTTAGTCCCAGTTGGTAAAATCAACAGGGACTAAAAAAGATTAAAAAAATAAAATAAAAAAGTGCTGGCCGCCTGCGCCGGAGCCGCCCACCCGCCTAGAAGAAAGGGAAAGGAAGAGGAGAGAAGATAAGGAAGAAGAGAGAAAGGGAGTAGAGGAGAAGATAAGAAAGGGAGATGAGGAGAAGAAGGTGGAAAGAGACAGGGGGTGGCTGAAAATGAGCCTTTTAGTCTCGGTTGTAGTCACCAATCGGGACTAAAGGGTAGTCCCGGTTGGAATTACTAACTGGGACTAAATTTAGTTCCAGTTGGTGTTTTCAACCACGACTAAACGTCCCACCAAATTCCCTCCGTTACAACCAGGACTAAAGAGGGCTTTTTAGTCGTGGTTGCTATTACCAACCGGGACTAAAGAGCTCATCGGAGGTGGTCATTGGTGGTGGGAATTTGACCCGGGACTAAAGTGGTTTCCATGTAGGCAACCGAGAACCGAGCTCACCATTGATCATTGGACCACAAAGCAACACTTCTCTGAGGTGGTTTCACGAAATTCAAGCTCCATCGATGGTTCGCAGCGCAACATGGGCGTCCGTGATCGCAAGGCAACATGAGGTTGTTTGATTATGAATTCCCGATGTAGCTCATTCCGGCATGCAGGGTCGGACTTGCTAGTTGAGCAGCTCCAGCGCCATCTGCCATGCCGCCGGCAAGCACCCGGTCTGCACCAACAGCAGCAGCCTCGTCAGCCCGCCCTTGGCTGCCGCCACCACCATGTCCGCCGGACTCGGTACCGGTGGCAGACCGCCCAAAGCACACCCACCACGGCCTCCACGCCATCGTGCCCAACCTTCATCATCTTGCCCACCGTGCACTCGAGGACCTGGAGCTCCTTCGCGGTTGCGCCGGGCTCCGTCGTGGCCACGAGCGTGCACTGCGGCAGACACCGCGCCTAGGTGCACCATCTCGGAGCGTGCCGACCGGCGCGTCCCGCAGATGGCGGCTAGGTAGGAGATGCTGGTGGCCTTCCCGTCTAGGGTGTCCTTCTCGTCGACGGGGCTGATCAGCCGGACCAGCTCGGCAACCAGCTCCGACGACTCAGCCGCCTTCGCCTCATCGGCGGCATTGACAAGCACAAACTCCGCCAACCTCGCCGCATCGACCTTCGCCTCCAGGATGCTCCTGCCGCGCATCACACGGGCCAGCGACGTGGCCGAGGCGGTCGCGTCCACGGCAAGGCGGCCGCCACCCACTTCTTGTTCGTGTTGTTGCTGGTGCTGGCAGACCGATTCGCAGTCGCAGGCAAGGCTCGTGCGGTGTGGAGCAGAGGAGGGAAAAGGGTGGTGGGGCCACAGGGGCAAAATCGTCATTTCGTGTAGCATTTAACGGTTCCCGGATGGAAAATCTAACAGAGTGTCGTATAAGGAATGAAAGTTGAACTCGGTGTCAAATAGGGAACTAAATTTTTTTTTTCAAATAAGGAATTATCTCTATAAATTACCATGCTAAAGTACAGCACTCGTGAGCTGGGTTAAATTGCACATGAAAAAGTTACCTCAGGTTGGGAGCTGCGGCTTGATTTACCTCGGTGGAAGATCACCTGGTCGCCTGGCAAGGCGGCGCCAGATGTGTCGTCGCCTTCGGTAGTTCGACCTGTGACCGACTGATCATGGGAAGGACCGATGGGTGATGCGTACTGGTTCGGTCAAACTCAAGTCAGCTATTATAATATGTGAGCATAGAAACTGAAACAAAGTCCTTAGGGGCAAAGAAATCAAAGACACGATAATGCTCTAATTGTCAGGTACACGGCGTGAAATGCCTGAGCCTACCGCTCGTTCTGGGATGAGGTTGACGCGCGCTCACGTGAAATGCTACCGTGTGACGCCATTCGAAACGGGATTGTAGTATGCAGCTGTCCGTCATGGTCTCATGGACGCTCTTGACGAGGAAGAATGGACACAAACCATGGCGGTGAACTGTTGGAATAACATACCTTGTGGACTATGATTTCCTGAGGCTGCTCAATCCAAAGCTAGCGACATGTGCTGATGCGCATGTACTACACTGAACTCTACCGAGAGTTAGTGGTAACAAAACAGAAAAAATAGGACTAAATATGTGCATGCACACGCACGCAAGAGCTGGAGTGTGTGAAGTAATGCAAGTAAACAGAAAAAATAGGACTAAATATTTACAGGAACATTTGAACCTTCAAACAGGACATCTGGTTTTGGGACTTAGTTTTAAATTTCAGCATGTTCACATGGCCAAGTAATCAATAGCACCTTCGATTACAAGTATGAGAGGAGAGAGAGTTCAATTAGGAATGACCTTCATTCATTGCGCCTCATGACGCTGGCAGGAGGATCTGCGGTGTTGGCCGGTGTGGTTCGGTGCCGGTCTTGACTATCCCAAACTAGTGGGCCCACAATCGCTTCATGGTAGTGAACTTCTCTGGTGGTGCTTGAGGGTTAGCAAAACCACGTCCGTTGAATGCAATGTCACTACGATCTCATCATGTTGGCGAGGCAAGACCGTCGCCACTATGGAGCAACCTCATCCCAGAACCAGCGGTAGGCTCAGGCACTGTTATGCCAGCCTCAGCCCCTCGACACATTCGCTGGTAAGCAGCAGATGGCGACTGAACCAAACGCGGCATGCCGAGAACTGAAACTTCTCATGCTCTGTGCAAACCTACGCTAGGCATTACAGAATCAATATTACTTGGGCGTCCAACATGAGTTTGACATGCATCAGCAAACGGGCCGTGATGCCACCCATTCGGAAGGCAGCAGCAAAATGCCCAAGGAGATGTACAGCTTCCATTATTGAGTACTTAGTGGTGCAAGAAAATAGGTTAAAGAAACAACGATATCATGGAGTGTGTGTGAAGTCAGCCACTGGATGTTGGTTGTAGTTATAATACAGAGGTTGAACATATCATCCAATTTTTACCATTTGTTTGTTTTTTTAATAAAATGTTTACACTTCAATTAATTTTTTATTTTGGTGGCACAATTACGCTAGCTTTGCCTCAGGACATGTCTATTAGTTGGAGCTGGACTTCATTTATAAAATGATGGTGCACGTGACCATGCTCCGTTACTGATACCAAAGGTTGTTGCACATGGTTAATTAAGTAATAATTTATAAAAGCTTCGATTATGACAGGTCTGTGTATAGATAGTGTGCGTGTTTTCATATTAATAAATAAAAGAATAAATGTTGACGCACTTAATAAGACACATGTTTTTATGACTTTGTTGCCTGGGAAGAAGGGGCCTCCAATTTGTTTTTCTTTCTTCTATCCAAAATTAGTTACACCCGGAATGAGGTAAAAACAAGCACTACGGTGCCTGTTACACAAGCACTCTGGAGAAGATATAGCGAGCTGAGAGAGAGGCGTCATTGTTTTGCATAACAACCTCTCATATATATGCTAAATTTTAGGAGTATGAAACAATACGAATTATTTTTTCCATGCAACTTATAATATTTTCTTTTTCTATGAACAAATTAAAAAAGATAGATTTAGTATGACATAGCTTAGAAGACAACTTTGTGTATATGTGTCTGATAAGTCATCTCAACTGTTAAGATTATGTGCCAATACATGAGACTGCCTATATTAGATAATAGCTACTCCCTCCATCCCAAATTATAAGTCATTTCAAGAATCTTGGAGAGTCAAAGTATCTCAAGTTTGATCAAATTTATATGATAATATAATAATATTTATGATATCAATTAAGTATCATTAGATTCTTCAACAATTATATTTTCATAATATACCTATTTGATGTCATAAATCTTTATAATTTTCTCTATACTTTTGGTCAAACTTGAGATGCTTTGACTCTCCAAGATTCTTGGAATGACTTATAATTTGGAATGGAGGGAGTATGTATTTGCCCTAAGCACAGCACCATTGCGAGTCCTAAGGTAATTTTTACAAACTTTGGATTCTTACATTGCAGATAGCAGTGTTTGATGGCCTGCAAATAGCTTTTGGAAAAAGAATGTTAATTTTGGAACTGAGGGAGTACATTATACATATAAATTAGCACAGCATGCGTACACGAGTCAAAGTTGGACTTCTTTTAAAAACAAAAAATATCTTGTAACTGAAGAACTGTGCCTCTTAGGACCATCCCCAACTAGTGGGCTGAAATCGCTGCCCACGCAAGTACGCTTCATTACTTTTGTAGCCAGGACACGTACACCCACCGCCGAACCCCAAATTTATCCTGCACAGGGCCTGGTCGTCCATGAACAACTCCACCAGCATCTGTCATCGATTTGCAGCAGCACCATCGTCTCAAGAAAGGAGAACCTGCTCGCCCACAGCATACGCTACGGCCTTCCTTGACGACGCGTACAAGTAGATGGTAGTCTCTTGATCTACACTGCACTAGGGTTACTTCTTCATCTTGCTTGCTACATCTCCGTCCCGCTCTCCTCCTCATCCGCCTCCTTTGTTGCTGCTACCTCGTCGTGCTGCTGGCCCGAGATCATGTACTTCCTCCTCTCATTGCCTGAACTGAACCGAGCGCTGTAATACATGTTCAACACGGAAGACCGCATGGGGTACATTTAATTTCCGTGATACCGCTCATTCCCAGGCTAGTGACATGCGGGGATTAGCCCCCAGCCCATAAAGTGTATATTGTTCCAAAAACAAATATCATATATGCAAATGAGAAGTAGGGGGGGCTGAAGGAGCCGACAAGGGCGCACGAGTTTTATCGCAAAAGGTGGAATGTTGGAAATGGGCTGCTCGTTAACGAAGTGGGAACTTGCCATTTTATTTCATTTTCAGTCTTAACTTGTTTTGAGACCAAAGTAATAGAACCGACATAAATTAGCTCTACCAAATGTAAACTAGTTAAAGAAGGCTCCTTTGTTTTAAACCACAAAGCGATCTTTCACGTGGCGAAGTTATTTACACAAGCTTCCATTGTGGGCATCAGATAGAGGTCAGAGCGAGAGGGAGGCAGAGCAGCCATTTCTCTTAGTCATCAAGTAATCAGAGACTAAGAGGACGAATCACTACCGATCTGCATATTACGAGTACGACAAAGTAGAGAAACGACCGTAAACCTCATAGATCTTGTTTTTTTCCAACCGAAACTATTCATTCGGGACTAAAGATCCCGACTTTTAATCCTGGGTCTTTCACCCAGGACTATAGGCACATCTTTAGTCCCGGTTAGTAATACCAACTGGAATTAAAGGGTTTTGCGCTACAAAAATATTCTAAATTTCTGGGACTAGAGGATTTAGTCATAGTTTCTAACACCAACCGAGACTAAAGGATCACATTTACTCCTATTTGGTGTTACCAGCCGGGACTAATGGTGTCTCCACGGACTACAAAATTTAGACCTGGACTAAATCCAATTTAGTCCCGGGTCAAAAAACAACCGAGATTTTTGTTGAGGGTGGAAGGTCGTTTTTCTACCGGTACTGCTAGAAATATGAGCATTCGTCTTCAACCTTAGAACATTTGTACCGAGTCTGAAGACCATTTAGTACCAGGTCGTAACACCGTCTGGTACTAGAAGTGACCCTTTAGTACTGGCTTTAGTACCGGCTGGTGTTAGGATCGGGTACTAATAGGTCTAGAATTTTTAGTACCAGGTCATAACACCACCCGATACTAAAAGGTCACTTTTAGTACTTGGTGGTGTTACCACCCAGTACTAAAGGTCTCTCCACGATCAGTGGAGGAACTAGGGGTGGCCGGCAGGGGGAATGGCCACCCCCAACAAATAAATTTTTTTACTACTCTTTTATCAGCTTTTTACTACCCTTTGTCAGTCCATGATCAGGAGGCTTCTTGATGTTCCTCCTCCAACTCAAAGCAATCTAAGCAAGCCTATTTCCTTAATCTATACTCCCTACGTCCCAAAATGAGTATTGGTTTAGCCATCAAATTTTATCCCAGAAAGAGTGTTCATTTAGCTCCTAGTGAGACTGATCCGATTAAAGCAACATTCACATCAATAAAAAAGTGCATAGAGTCAATAGATCAATTGATGGCTTTTCTTTGGTTCCAATGCATGTGTGTTTATTCAGGATCGAGAAACTAAACAGATTGCATAGCTTTCAAGCACAACTAATATGAGTAATTAGGGGCGCATCATCATTTCTCACAACTACTAATGTGGAATGAACACTTATTTTGGGATGGAGGGAGTATCTTCAAAACTATTTTCGATTTAATTTCTTGTCTCATGTTGAGAGAGAGGTTACAATGAAGGTCACGACAGATTTGATTATTGATGATTTCAATACGGTGACAAATCATGCAATGAAATTTAAATAAACAAGATATATTGATGACTTTTACAAACTATTTGCTTTTGTATATTGCCGTTGGGTAATTAATTACTGTATGGACGAGATGACGGGCTGCCCATATGGACTTCCATTGCGCCGGAATCAGTTACGTGTGGAGTGGCGGCAGCTTTGGGATAGCTGCAACGTCTCCTGCTGCTTTGGCCCAACTGCTGCCATGGTCGACGAGCCGGTGAGAGAGCTCCATGAGTGGGATGACGTGGCCTTGGGCACACGTTGGACAAGGATGTGAGGTGTCATGGGCGTCTCTTACGAGTCACGAGTCATGCTGGAGTCACAAACAGTCAAAACTTATTGCAGAAATCAGATGAACCATTTCTCACATGTTAATTTCTGCCCAATTTTAAACTTGTTAGTACCACACTAGCTCATTCTATTTGAGCACACCTGAGTATGGCTGACAGGCTGAGCATCGACTGTGAAGGGGAACTGCTGCAATCTGTGGATAACATTCCCCTGATACCGCTCATTCCGAAGCTAATGGCTGCATGTGCACATGTCAGGTGAAGGTTAAAATACGTGATAGTGAACTAGGAGGTGAAGGAGGAGTTGCAAGAGGTGGAATGTCTCAAGTGAGCCCGAGATGAAACTAGTAATAGTACTAGTTATAGGAATGAAGTCAACATGTTTTTTGTACTTATATTACTCGTGTTTTAAGATCAAAGTGAGATAGCTGACGTAAATAAAGCACAACTATATTTAGACTAGTTAAAGCAGGGCTTCTTTCTTTTAAACTACAAAGCAGAGCACATGCCGATGTTAATTGTTGGGAGTAGCTGTATTTGAGGTCACTAAAAATTTAACAATCTTCAAGCGAAGGTTGCAATATAAAAAGTCTATCTGAAACACCAGAGAATGACGTGCCCACAGTTAACATGTATGGGGGCTGAATTCTCAAAGGAAAAATCATGTATTCAGCAACATTATTGACTAATGCAAAATCTGGACCTCAGACTTCTATGTTAAACAATACAGAGGACCTGGAAGATCTGCTTAACTCTAGTGCAGCCTCCAAGTCGGCTCACGAGTGGTGCAAGGTGTACCAATCAATTTGACCTGAAAATTGACAAGGTAAACAATAAATTTCTGAACCCGAAAACTTTCGAACTCATGGGTAGGCGTTCTTTGAATAAGCACCAAAACAGACAGATATTCAATATAATCATGCGGTATAAATAAATAAAATATTTAATGGCATGTTCCATCGGCTATATGAGCTGACAAGCTAAGATAAAGCATTGTAAAGCAACAACCATAAATGGAGTCTTTGCTAACCATGGGCACCCCAAATAGACTAAATCTAGTCAATGTCTTAATAAGTGCAATTAAACTTAGACAAGGTAACACGAATGAGAGGGCATTAACATCAATCTATTAACCTAAGAGATTAGAACATAGCAAACAAAGACCTCTTGCCTACCGCTTACGAGCTAATTAAGCTAATGGAATCCTAATTAATGTCATGACTGTGTAATTGAACTTAGACAACATAACACAGTGAGAGGACATTAACTTCAGCCCACTAGCTTACTCAGACAAGCTTGCGGTATCAAGGCCTCGCACCATGCTTTTGAGAGAAATAGATAAGACCCGACTGAAGCATCGGCTCTCTACAGTATCGTACTGACGTCAAAGGCCCGATGGTTAGCAATACGAGGAGTAGGGGTAAAGATCTATTGGACCTAACATATTAACATATATAAAGCAGTAAAAGCATGCAAGATCTACCAACCGATACGATATGATAACTGTGAATGTTTAAATAAGGCAAGGGAGCCGACGAAGACAACCTAACTAAACCATTTGGTAACTATGAGAAACCGTCAAAGATAAGCAGAATATTGGAGAAAGCCTAGAAAGTTCTACTTATAATCTATGGTAACTCGATAACTAGCCACACAACTGAATATCAGAATATAAGACTTAACTTAGAAAGTTCTGATAGAGCTCCTAATGACCGGGTGACGGAACATACAAGCTTGCCTGAGATCAAAATCAATGCAGTCGTGCACGCAAGAAGGAACTTGTCGAAACTACTCTACTCCTACTCTTAGGGTTTTGGCGGTGTGGTGCCGAAAGGTTGTATTAATTTATTGATAATTATTCGTTATATGGTTCATGGGTTTATATTTATACCCTGGAGCAAACTCAAATCCTAGTCAAATATGACGCAAGTTAAAATCCTAGTCGAATACGACATGAACTATTACAGCTATTTCTAAAATCTATTAAGGATAAATCTTCACGCTTTCCCTTATTTGGTGGAGTCGATTTCGCTTCGGACTAGGCCCACCTGGTCTTCTATCAGCTTCTGGAACCCTGGTCAACTGCTGTTAGTCCTAGTCAACGTAGTTTCATCAGTAGTCCTTTTTTGTCTCCTTCATCGGCTGTAAGAACCTTATCCACTGCGGTTGACTCTGGTGAAAAACTGGCGTGAACAATAGTACATACTAATATCTTTACCCGATGATTCTTATTCGTAAAAGATGTGCACATGTGTGTATGACATTCGATCACCTTAAACAATGGTAAGTGCTTGGTAGTGAGAAGAACGCAAGCGACCACAAAGAGCTGAAGATTGATGGTACTGTTGAACTAGAGTGGATAGGGCATGTGGCTTTCATTCTGGGATGTCAAAGTGAACCTAGTGACACATGACACACTTAGTCGTACTAGTGGGAGTGGATACGGATGTGGCTTTCGTTCTCTGATGTCAAAGTGAACCTTAGTGACACATGACACACTTAGTCGTACTATTGGGAGTCAGATTAGAACATTAAGGGGGTTTTTGAATACACCTCCTAAAGTTTAGTACCCATCACAGTTTAGTACCCATCACATCAGATGTTTGATACTAATTAGGAGTATTAAACATAGATTATTTACAAAACCCATTGCACAGATGGAGTCTAATTCGCAAGATGAATCTATTAAGCCTAATTAGTCCATGATTTGACAATGTGCTGCTACAGCAAACATGTGCTAATCATGAATTAATTAGGCTCAATAGATTCATCTCACGAATTAGTATAGGAGTTCTGCAATTAGTTTTATAATTAGCTCATGTTTAGTCCTTCTAATTAGCATTCGAATATCCGATATGACACTTTTAAAGTTTAGCACGTGGTATCAAACACCTGCTTCCTGATGCAAGGACGGCTCCGCAACAACTGAGCTAAAGAATGGTACTCAACACGACACGTATAGTTTACCCATCTGTTCATGACAGAATGACCCCAGACCTTAGGGTACTCTTGTTTCCGAAATGACACTGGACCACGCAAGAGCTGTTGATGTCTGGACAGAGTTTATAGCACGCCAGTGAATATTTATACCGTTTCATTTAGTATTTAATTTTTATTGATGAAAGGGAGATATGTGACATAAATTATCTCTACACGTCGATTGATCAGTGCAGGACATCTTTATTTAAACCGCAGAGCTTGTTGCACGTGGCCAAGAAGTAAAATTTACAGCAGTAATGGTTACAAGGAGTTGCGAGGATTTGCGTTGTGGGCCCATGGGCCATGGCAAAACCAGTGGGTTACCGTGCGTGGGTATGCTCACATGCCCCTGTTTGACACCATGTGTAGCAAGGCCACCGCTTGCACCCGCTACCAGGCCCAAATGACCCTTTTAAATTGGTGTTCTTTATCAAAATTGCAATCAAGAAGTTTAAATCCATGTCAATATCACATTTCACTACTTAGGCTGTTCTACAGGTTTAACCGTGCATTATTTGTCTCCTCGTGAAACAAAATAATTTTAGGCTATTTCAATAACCCATGGGAGGAAAAGTCTATACAGTAAAAAAAACTTTCGATATGTATGTATTGGACATACCTATCCACTATCAACACCACACTCAAAGGTAACACCATTCCCTGAAATTATATCCAGATGTTGTAATTCGAAACTTTTAATCATTCTATTGTTATTTTTAAGAAAATCATTTTCAATAAGGCATCCATATATATTTTCGTTGTGCGAACCATGCACCGCCGAGTCACTGTGATCTAGCCACCATCGGGTAGCTCTCGTGCATGAACAATATTGGAGCCGAATGCAATGTTATCCACCATGAACAATCTAATCCCAGGATCATCTGTAGGCGCTCCAACCGTTATTATGGCATATCAGTCCTTCACGGCATGCACTTGTGAGCAGGACCAGCGCGACATGAACAGAATGCGGGATGCCTACAAACAAAAAATCTCTTGACCCGTGCAAAACTAAGCTAGGTATTACAGCATCAATGTACATCAATGTTACTCTGGGCAGCGACTCTGGTGCTGAAACGTCCAATGAACTCCTCAAGTTCCCGTGATGCCACTCATTCCGAAGGCAACAGCAAAATGAGGATGCACGGCTTCCATTGAGTACTTTGTGGTGGAAGAGATAACAAGTAAAAGAAACAACAAGGTAAAAAGAAGCATGCACCGACAGCTTGGGTGTGTGTGAAGTGAACCACTGGCTAATAGTAGTTATAGCACAGAGCCAGTTAAGGAGCATGCACCGACAGCTTGGGTGAGTGTGAAGTGAACCACTGGCTAATAGTAGTTATAGCACAGAGCCAGTTGGAACATGTCCTATTTTTTAGTTTATTTCTTTTAGAGGGTGTTTGGTTCCCACCTTGAACTAAAATCTGAACTAAAATTAGTATTTTAGATTGACTAAAATCCCAAACACATAGACTAAAAGTGGACTAAAATACTTTAGTCCTCTAGTCCGCAAAACCCACCTAAAATGGACTAAAGTGTCTTCGGGACACCCCACCCCTCATTTATTGCCCCCTCCCCCACTCCCACCCGGCTCCCTCCCATCGCCTCCCTCCCAGCCCCGGTGGCCGTCACGGCCCAACGCCGTCCTTCCCGCCGCCGCCACCCTACCTCCCGCCGCCACCCTCCCAACTGCTACCACGCTCCCATCTAACGCCGTCACCACCCACCGCCATCCTCCCGCCCGACGCCCACCCTCCCGACGGCGGCGTAGGCGCAGAGGAAGGCATCCCGGTGGATGAACGTGCCCCGCGCAAGGAGGATCCGTAGCACCACGAGGCACTTGAGCGCCACGGCGGCATCGCCCTGCCCCGACGTCGCGGTGCAGAGGTGGTCGACGAGGCGCGAAAGGCGTGAGCCCCGGCCGAAGGCGAGGAGTGCGTCCATGTGGTGAGCAGACTGCGGGCCGTGGAAGGATGGTGCGCCGCCATGTGCGCCACCGCGTGGTGCGCGTCGGCCGCTGAGCCAGGGGAGGCAGGGTGCTGGGAGAGCAAGCTGGACACGAGCTGCTGGAGCTTGAGGCCACCCATAAGATACATGTGAGTGCCAGGAGCAAGAGTGGTTGGCGCTAGGGGTATCACAGGGTAGGGAATAAGGGTAAACGAGTCTTTCTTCAACAATATTTATGAACTTTAGTCCATTTTAGTCCATGAAACCAAACAGTCATTTTAGTCCACATTAGTCCATGGACTAAAAGAACCAAACAGCGTCTTATCTATCAGTTGGAGTAGGACTTGATTTATATTAGACCTACAGCAAAAGATGATGCACCTGGCCAAGTTCCGTTATTCAAAGCAAAAGGGTGTGCACGTACATGGTTTAAATAATAATGTATAGCAGCTTCTGATGTTAGGATGAGGAAACATGAAAGGGTTTGAGTTAAAGAGAGACGCGGTTCATGTTTAGATTGATAACTGCCAAGTTTTCTCATGTATTTTTTTACACAAAAACTAAAGATGAGAGAATAAGCCAAGTTGCGCTACATGAACACTCTTGCTGGTTGCAATGCGAGCACCATTGCACCAACCATGGTGAAGAACTGACTGTGTCAACCAGAATATGTCGGGTACACTGGACCCTGATGACATTCGTTCCAGATGCTGTAAGTTAAAAAATCTTATAATCGTTCCATTGTTGTTTTTGAAAAAACATTATCAATCAAGCATCCATATATCAATCAAGTGTGAACTATGTACCGCTGCTCATGGGTACTGAAACTTAACAAGTACAGAAAAACAGGCAATTATAAACAGCTGTAGTGAGTTACTAATACGCATCACTATATATAACGACAACAACTTGTCGATCTGTTGTTCTGTGTAAAGCTAAGCTTGGCATTACTACACCAGGGGTTCTAGGGGCATGCATTACGAGCTGTCAGAGCATCAACTGTGGTGGCGAATTGTACAAAGGTCGCAATATATAGAGTACGTTTGCCTGATGCCACTCATTACGAAGGCATCGCCGACATACAGGTGCACGACTTCGGTTGAGTGCTTGCTGCTTTAATTTAGTGGTGGAAGAAATAACGAGGTGCAAGTGAAAGAGCCTAGAGTGTGTGAAGCGACGAGTGAGCAGATAGAGATTGTGAGAATCGTGTCCTTCAGGGGCAAGTACATTGCTACACGTCAGCAGTCTTATAGGTCGTCTCATGCAGTGCCACGTAGAATTTTTGATGATGTGGAGGAGAGAGAGCGAGAAGAGAGAAAGAGGTCGTTGCTTCGCGAAACAACCACCTCATGAGCTAAATTGTAGGACTACGAGACAACTTAATAACCATTGTACGAGTTATTGTTGTCATGCAACTCATAATATTTTATTTTTCTTATGCAAAATTAAGGAATTATATACCACTACCAGACAACTTATAGGATAACCCATTGTACGGGTTTACTATTGAATCATTTCAAGATTACGTGTCAATACATGAGACTACCTATTAGACGACACCAATGTGCTTGCCCTTAGCGGGCCAGAATCGTGTCCTGGAGGACTCCCAACTAGTGGGCTAGAATCGTGTCCCTTAGTGGCTGGCCCTGAGGGCCCAGCTATATACACACGCTTCCTCTTCAAACTATTCTGCTGGGCCGCGTACACGAGGGGGAAGTGAGATCAAAGTAGAAGCTCTTATACATTATGTGAAAAAGGATGATGCAGCTGACCATGCTGATAGAAAAGCTTCGATTTTATGATAGAGATTGTGAGAACTGCGCTAGGCTGCTGGTGGACTAGTGCCCTGGAGGACTCCCAACTAGTGGGCGAGAATCGTGTCCCTTAGTGGCTAGCCCCTAGGGGCCCAGCTATATGTACACACACGCTTCCTGTTCAAACTATTCTGTCGGGCCACGTACACGAGGGGGAAGTGAGGTCAAAGCGGGAGCTCTTCTACAACATGTGGAAGTTAGTTAAGAGATTTAACTCTAAAGCCCATTAGATCCAAAATTAGATGTCTAAATTCAACATTTCAGAACATAGATCTAACATTTTCAGAAAACAAGATCAACATTTACAGATAGTTTGGTGTGAGCTGTCTCAACATTTTCAGATAATTATTTCAACATCACTAGAACCTAGCTCAACATTTTGAAAAAAAAATGTCCAACCTTCTTCTCCGGCGGTGGCAGCACGAGCAGCCCGAAGCGGATGGAGCGACAGGGTTGGTAATGGGTGCGGGCCATGGTTGGCTGGGGCGGCGAGCGCGGGAACCTGGTCACACTAGTAGAGAATTGGCTTTCCATACGCCCCCTTTTGTCCCGGTTTAAAGTTGGCCCGGGACAAAAGGTTCACCAACTGGGACTAAAACTCGATCACCGGTGGGGGACTCACCAACCGGGACCTTTTATCCCGGTTGCAAAGGCTAGTGGAAAAAAAAGACCCTGAGAGGCATTTTATCCCGGTTTGAAACACCAACCGGGATAAAAGACCCCCCCTTTTATCCCGGTTGGTAACACCAACCGAGATAAAAGGGTCAAGAGCCTTTTATCCCGGTTGGAAACACCAACCGGGATAAAAGGGGGTCATTTATCCCGGTTGGTGTTTCAAACCGGGATAAAAGGGTCCCCCAACGAGGTGACTGGAAGGGGGATTAAATCATCGAACCCTTTTATCCCGGTTGGAAACACCAACCGGGATAAAAGGGGGTCTTTTATCCCGGTTGGAAACACCAACCGGGATAAAATGTTTCCAACCGGGATAAAAGGGTCCCCCACGAGTTAATACAAAAGGATAGTATCCCCTACATAGTCAGATGTGGTGTGTAGGTGGGATGGCAAGGAAGCTACGCGCGAGGCTGGAGGTTGTGGGTTCGAATCCCACGAACCGCGCACACGCATATTTCGCGTGAAAAATCGCGTGACTTGTGACTTCCTTGCCATCCCACCCTGGGAGCTCGGGAATTTTTTTTTTTTTGCAGCGCCGGCCGTGGGTGACCCCTTTTATCCCGGTTGGTATTACCAACCGGGATAAAAGGGCGTCTTTTGTCCCGGTTGAGTGACCCGGGATAAAAGACCCCCCCTTTTGTCCCGGTTGGTTTATCCAGATGCATTTTCGGGATCTTTGCACCCTACCAACCGGGACTAAAGCCCAATTCTCTACCAGTGTCACTGACGGCCGCGCAGGGTGGCAGCATAGCACCCCGGGCCGCGGTAGAATGTTGTTCAGGTTTACTCATGCATTATGTGACTCCTGGGAAATTTGAATCCATATCAATATCCATATTTCACTACTTAGAATCCATGTTCACATTTCACTACTTCACTCCATGGATTCATGGCTTCAAGCCCTGTAAATTTTTCTGTTCCCTTTTTGTTTCTTTTTCTCGCATCTGGCTTTTTTGAACCTTGAGACTTCTTGGTCTCCTTTTTTATTGTAATATATTTAACCAGCACGGGCTTGATCCTCCTGTTTTCCTAAAAACAAAAGTTTAAATCCATGTCAGTATCATATTTCACTACTTTGAATGTTGCTAAGGTTTACACGTGCTTTCTGTGACTCCTGTGGGGAAAAAAAGAATAATTTAATGTTATTTCATTAATCCATCAACTATGGGAGGAAAAGTCTATATAGTAAAAAACTCTCAAAAGTAAAAAATTATTTTGCAAGTTATACAGCCATAAAGCTAATGTGCAAAATTTGGGGGTCAATTCACATGCGAACGCTAAGATGTTAATTTCCATTCACGTTCAATTTATTAGTTGCTAGCTTTCTAGAAACAAAACTATAGGCCAAACCTCCTCCCTGTCCTGGAAGAATAAAGAATGAATCCATCCAAGCGCGGCCCATCTAGGGAACATAATTTATTAAAACAGTCTCCACTCCGGGTGCAGCTTTGATTAGAATCTAAGATAGTGTTTGGTTCGTGCTAAGGTAATGTAAACGCAAAGGGAATCAAATTACAGTGTATTTAGAGGTGGAATAGGTGATTGCCCTCTTTGTTTGGTTGCACTCTGGTAACGTAATCAGATTACTGTGTGGGTGCTATATCTGATTACGGTGGGGGAGGAGGGGTAACAAGCTTGTATAGATATTATTTAGGTAAGGGATTCGATTACAGTGTCAATTGATTACAAACCACCGCAACCAAACATATGTAATGGGATTCGTTACCTTCAGTAATCAGATTACGTTACATTTGAGCCAACCAAACACTACCTAAGGGGTTACTACCGTGTTTCCAGTTTATATCATGCGGTAACGTAAACCCAAGCTACAATGTAGTGTTCAGCTGATCGCCATGGTCTCATGGACTTGCTTGATGAGGAAACGATCGGCACAAACCATGGCGGCAAACTCTCAGAATCTTGTCCTCTGGACAATGCTTTCCGGATCATTTGTAAAATAGGATTAAAAATGTGCCGTGTGGGAAGCAAGGTGAATGCCAACAGTAGTTATACAGGAGTAGCTTAAAGCCAATATATATCATCTAATTTTTTTTATTATCATATTGAAAGTGAGATAGGTGACATAATGAGCACTTGCTGCATGCATACTAGTCGAAGTTTGCAAGTTGAACCTTAAAACAGGACACCATACAAGTTATTTATGGGATCAGACTTTGTTTTAAACCTCAGTGCGGAACATTTCCGCAGCATTTTCGAGTACGATTTGCACAGAGTCTCACACGAGAGTTCATTTAATTATGATGAGCGATCTCTGTGGTGTGGGCTGGTGGTTCGGTCGCCGCCGATCAGCTCTGTTCCTGCATGAGCAGGATGCAATGTCAAAATCGATCGCCATCTTGCATGTCACAACTTTGGAGCGATCTGATTCAAGGATCACCTGCAGGCGCACCCACTGCGATGGCACCATCTAATTTTCGGATTGGATTTCGAGTAGGTTTATTATGTCTAAAACTTGTGTGTCAGTGTACCACAAGCTACTACTTGTAATAATTGCAGAATAATTCCCCTCGGGAGAAGAGGTTGAAGCTCGATTCTTATTCATTATCTAAAAAAAAGTACAGATTCTGTCCACATGCTGTAAATTTGGAATCTTATTACCATTCCATTGTTCAAAAAAAGAGTTATTATATATCAATCATCCACATACTTTCTTTGAGAAACCCACCGCTGTACATAGTTATAATGAGATTATGAGACTAATAACATATACAGTAAAAATGGCAATAATAAACAGCTGGAACCGCTTGATCTGAAATTAGCATGCAAAGTTTGCGGGTCAACTCACACGCGGGACATTAAAACACGTTTATATTAACTTGAATTTATATTAGTACCTCGCTTCCTAAAACAAAAACATGCAAATCTCTTGGTAAGAATTGGATGAACCAATCTAAGCGCGGCACATCAGGAAAACACAGCCTTTGCGTTTGTCCGATGTCCGAATAGTCTCCACCCAAGTTGCTGGCTTACTGCTATGATTCTAAAAACTCTCTGAGGTAGTGACGACTGTTTAGTTTCTCTCTCCAAGCCCGAACGTAGCATCCACCGTACCTGCTCTTCATGGTCTCATATATGGACGTCCTTGACGAGGACAGGAACACACGAATGTGTTGAAATGATCGACCAAGAAGCATGAGTTTTGTGGAGTGAGTTTCCCCGATGCCCCTCAATCTGAAGCCGGTAGCAACATGCACATGTCGCATTGACCTTCACTTTAGTATTAGTGGTGAGAAAATAGGTAAAATACGACTAAAAATATGCAAGTATATGCACTCAAGAGCTGGAGTGTCCGTGGAGCAAGCAGCGTCGATATATAGTAGTTATATAACTCTACAAGCGAATATATCGTTTAACTTTTGTTATTATATTCTGAGATATATATGATCGGTGAGATATGTACATGTGACATAAATGAGCATTCGTTGCATCTATTACATTCATTGTGCATCACTGTTGGTTATAAATGGACCCGCCCCTCACCCACCCCGCCCCGCAATATACAGGAATGACTGCACACCCGCCCCCACCCAAAATACCACTTGATTAACCCATCCTTCCCCACCCCATTTTGTGCAGTTACACCCAGAACAACCATAGGTTCAACATGAGAACATAATATAATACTACATGTACCAATTTTGTACCGCTAAGAATAAACTTACAATAAAAGTTATGCACACAGTAGTTAGCAGCTGTGACTGTACGTTAAGATTGCAACGCACCAAATTTACAAACTCATTAACACAAATCCAAAAACCCAATCCATCCTGACAAAAGAACTTTTGGTACTAGGATGTGTCACTTCTGGAGCTTGAAGATCAAGGCGACATGTGGATGGCAGCATTATCTGATTGTCCTAGTTTTCTCCATAGCGCGAACAATTGATAATTCTGCCTAGTAGACAACAAAAGGAAAGGTGAACACATTATGATACTCTACTGAATGCCTGAAACCAAATAAAGTTGTGTTGAAAAGTGGACAAGATCTGCAAAATTGGATCATATTCGTAGCTAATATTCGTAGCTAATCCTGTAAATGTAAACCATGGTATCTACCACTACCATTTCTGTACCAATTTGTTTAGGCGTCCATGCATTACAGTTCTGCCGAGCATCGCCTGTGGTGCCGAACTGTACCACCGTCTCCCAAGGCGGAACATGTTCCCGTGATGCCATTCATTTCGAAGGAAGCAGCAAAATAAGGATGCACTACTGCTTCCATTGAGTGCTTAGTGAAGGAAGAAAAGAAATAACGAGGTAATAAAGAGTATGCACCGAGACCGGGAGTGTGTGAAGTGAACTGGTTATTACTTAGTACTTGGAAAACAGCCCCAAAGTGGACTCCGTCACAGCAGTCTAAAAGTTCTTCCTCCAAAGAGGTGAGGCCCCCTCTGTCGGGAGAAGAAGGCGAAGTGTCTATCCTATTCTTCTTCTAACGGTCCAGAGCTGAAATCACCGGAACAATAAATGAAAGATGTAAAAAGGAACAACAAATATCGAAGAGACTTGAACACAACAATTGTAGTAAAAGCACTTGCGATCTCGTTCCAAAAATTATCTGTCCCTTTACAACAGGGTAGGGCTCCCCTTTTATAGTGACTCAGAGGTCATTTTACATACCATGAATACCCTTCTTCATCTACTACATTCCTAGAATATACCATATATAAACGTCTTTGGAGGTACCTTGTACAAATTGAACTCTTCTACCGAGTCACGCTTATCACGCCTCCTGGTATCCACGCTTTTCACACCTTCTTATGATCACACTTCTCACGCCTTTACGTCTTTAGCCTCGTGCAGAAATAACTTCTTAACCCCGAGTTGTGAGACTCCTTAACCTCGAACCAGAAAGCTCCTTAGCTCCGTGCCTTCAGCTTCGATGCGTACAGCTCAACAGCGATCCTGAGTAGAAAACATAGTGAAGAATTCGGTGTTAAAGGTTAACGTCGAGAACCCGAGGGTAAGTCATTTCATATCTTCGTCAACAGCAAATGATTCTTAGCTTCCAGGTTAGAACATTAGAGAAGGTGCGAGGTCAATCATGGTTTTCAAGCCCGTTTAGGCCTAGCGAGGTTGAGTGATTTCGCGCAATGGCCTTGATCCTACAAGATCAGCTAGTTCTTGCTGAAGAAGACAGTCTCGAGGGTGACCGGCTTTTTGGGTGATCCCCAATAGAGAAACAATAGGCGCAAAGTCTGTACACTTCAGTTCATGAAATCGAAATCTAGGTAGCTGGCCCCGGCCAATGTAGTCTGTAGGTGCACTCATTCCATCGATGTGCGTGGTGTAATCCCATTTGAATACTTCTTCTTAGTGCAATGGCGTGCAATCCTCCTACGCATTCGGAAAAAACAAGAAAGAAAAGTGTATACAGCCATTCTCTGAAATTCCGTCGAGATCCTTAGCGGCAGAAGAAGACAGACCCAGAGGAGACACTATCGATGCATTAGTTCGTCTCATCTTCCTAACGCCACTCGTTCCTAATTAAGAGAAATTGCCTAGATGCGCATTCACATTCACATTATTAGACAGGGCCAAGGATTTGGCAGTGAGAAACAATAGGGGCAAAGAACCGAGGAGATGAGCTTATAAGCGATCACCATGAGCTCAAAGTGCTCGATCGGAGCGGGGGGTTTTATTTGTTTTTGAGGAATCTGGAAGCATATGGGCAGCGAGGTGCAGGTTGTAGGTAGTTTTATAGCACAAGAGTGGTTGTCTCTGGCTTTATTTTCGGGGATCAAACTGAACCTGAGTGACAGGACACAAATTAAATTTTACTAGTACTAGAAGTCAGAGTAGAACATCTTGCAACTAGCAGTAGCAGTTTCAAGAAATGGTGTTCCGTGAAATGTACTTTCTTCTGCGAGAAATGAATAGGAAGGCTAGGGACAGATCAGTTTCATTACTTTGCATTTTCTTGGAGAAGTGGAAAGGGGACAGCCAGATAGGGCTACAGCTACGAACCAGCCTTCATGGCTTCACTTTTTCAAGCACACAATCCAATTAGGATGAGACAATGCAAAAGGTTTTGAGCTGGTTGATCATAGCAAATCACGCTGCTAAAGTACAGTAGTGAGTGTAAAAGATCGCACATGCATGGGAAATTAATTTTATCTCAGGTTGGGAGCTTATCCTTGATTTATCTCTGTCGTAGACTCAATGTCGCCTGTGATGTCTCTTGGCAGAATTGGCAGAACCAAGAGCCAACCATTGAAGCTTTATCTCATGATTTCACACTAAAAATCAAGATGAGAGTAGCAGCAAAGCTACACTACAAGGATGCGCCTTTTTGTCAAGCAGTAACCATGTGATGACCACTGAGGTTATCAACTTGATTGTCGAATACCTTTTCCTGATGCAACTCGTTTTGAGGCCGAAACGACAGGCGACAACCACACAAGTCACGTTTACCTAGATTGATTGAGTGCTTGGTGGTGAAGATAGGTAATAGAACTAACGAGGCGTAGGAGCATACAATAGCTCAAAGAACGGCCCTGCAAATGAACCTTTTGTTAGGTGCATGCCTAGGATCTCTATATGCATATCTAGTCGGGATCACAATCAACATAGGTTCTAGGGTTTCTGGTGTCAACCGAGAGTGATAGAGAGAGAGAGAGAGGTAGGGGTACCTTCACCCCTAGGGGTGGAAGCAGCTCTGCTGTTGGCCATCGCTGGTTCTGTTGTTGAAGATCTGCGCAAGGCAGCGACGCGCAGTGCAATTGCCTTGCGGCGCGGCGGCGATGGTGCTTCCCGCCGCTACTGCGCAAGACCTAGATCGGTAGGTGTGTCGGTGGGGCGGCTGGCTGCGGCGAACCTCGTGAGCCGAGCCATGGCCCCCACCCTGTTTATATAGCGCAGCGCGACAGGGGCCTACCACCAAATGCTAGGGTGGGCGCCCCCGATCAGGGCGCGGATCAGGGTCCCAATGGGCCTTTGGGCCCATTGGGGAGGAGATCAATCTAACATTGTCCCCCTTGATCTCATCATTTACTTTCAACCTTACACTTTTCACTTTTATTCGTTTCATCATAGATTAATGTGTAGAGCATGCCTCATCGTCACAGCTCAATCGCCGATAGAATCAACAGCTACAACACACCTCTCTATTTTGAAACAATTCTGTTTCTTTTAGGCCTTTTACAATCCAGGAATCATAGCCTTTCCCTTAAACCCATGCCGGCTAAGTGTTCTCTGAACACATTGGGTGGTAAGCCTTTCGTAAGCGGATTCGCAAGCATATCCTTTGTTCTTATATGCTCGAGACTTATAGTGCTGGATTTTGTCTTTCACAACATAAAACTTTATCTCAATGGTTTTGGAAGCATTGCTTGATTTGTTGTTATGAGCATAAAATACTGCTGGCTCATTATCGCAGTACATCTTTAGTGGTCTGCGAATACAGTCAACCACTCTCAATCCGGGTATAAATTTCTTTAACCACATCGCCTGCCCCGTGGCCTCATGACATGCTATGAATTCTGCATGCATCGTTGATGACGCAGTTACTTTCTGTTTTGAGCTTCTCCACGAGATAGCTCCTCCTGCGAGAGTGAACACGTATCCAGACGTGGATTTTCTATCATCTTTGTCTCCCGCAAAATTTGCATCTGAATACCCTTTTATCTCTAGGGAATCAGATCTCTTATATGTAAGCATGAGTTCTTTTGTGCCTTGCGCGTAACGCAATGCTTTCTTTACCATCTTCCAGTGTTCTACACCTGGATTACTTTGACAACTACCAAGAACCCCGGTGACAAAAGCTAAGTCAGGGCGAGTGCATACTTGAGCATACTGTAAGCTTTCGACAGCTGAAGCATATGGAACCGCTTTCATTTGATCGATCTCATACTGGTTCCTGGGACATTGAAAATTCCCAAAACTATCGCCCTTGACTATGGGAGCAGGTGTGACCTTACTTGCATGCATATTATACTTCTTTAGAATCTTTTCTAAATATGCCCTTTGCGATAATCCAAGAACCCCATTCTTTCTATCTCGGTGAATTTCTATGCCCAAAACATATGATGCTTCACCGAGATCCTTCATATCGAAGTTTGAGGACAAAAACTTCTTTGTCTCTTGCAGTAGACTGATATCACTGCTCGCAAGTAAGATATCATCCACATACAGAATTAGGAAAATGTATTTCCTATTTTTGAACTTTGCATAGACACAATTGTCCTCTATATTCTCTTAAAACCCAAATTTCTTGATTATATCATTAAACTTTAGATACCACTGTCTAGAGGCTTGCTTTAATCCATAAATGGATTTCTTTAGACGACATCCCATATTCTCTTTGCCTTCCATGATAAAACCCTTGGGTTGTTTCATGTAGACATTTTCTTCTAAATCCCCATTTAGAAATGCCGTCTTTACATCCATCTGGTGTAACTCTAAGTCAAAATGTGCAACCAATGCCATTATGATTCTGAAGGAGTCTTTACATGAGACAGGAGAAAAAGTCTCATTGTAACCTATTCCTTCTCTTTGTGTAAATTCTTTTGCCACAAGTCTCGCCTTATAACTTTCTATATTCCCCTTGGAGTCATGTTTAGTCTTGTAGACCCATTTACAGCCTACTGTTTTGGTTCCTTTAGGAATTTCTTCAAGTTCCCAAACTTTGTTGGAACTCATCGATTTCATCTCATCCTCCATGGCCTCTAACCACTTTGACGAGTGAACACTTTTGATGGCTTCCTCATATGAAGTGGGATCACCTTCCATATGAACTTCTTCTGTATTATAAACTTTATAGTCACCAGGAATAGCTGATCTTCTGACTCTTTGAGACCTTCTAGGCCCCTCACTTTGGGGCACATTCTGTGCCTCTGCTTGTGGCACATCATCCAGAGGTGGCTGCTGCAACTCTTCCTCGTGTGTAATGATGGGTTCAATTGGTTCCTGAAGAACAGGTTCCAAAACTTCACTCATCGTTTCTATGGGTGGAATCACAGCAGGTGCCTACACCACAATATCAAGGATTGTAGCGGGTGCTTGCACCATGACCTCAGGAACTATTGGTGTGGGAACAACAGGTAGTGAGAAGAATGGTTCTTGAATCATCGGATTAGGTGCACACACCCGCTTCTCCTCAAGATCAATCTCTCGATCCACCATGCTCCCCCTCACCATCTCATCCTCTAAGAAAATGGCGTGTCTCATTTCTACAAACTTTGTATATCAGTCTGCACAGTAGAAACGAAAACCTTTTGATTTTTCGGATAGCCAATGAAGTGGCAGCTTACTGTTTTGGGATCTAGCTTCCCAATGTTTGGGTTAAATACTTTAGCCTCAGCTGGGCTCCCCCACACACGCAGGTGGTTTAATGAGGGTACTCTGCCTGTCCATAGTTCATACGGTGTTTTGGGCACCGACTTACTTGGCACTCTATTTAGAATGTGAATGGCGGATTTCAATACCTCCATCCACAGTCCCAATGGTAAGGTGGAATAACTCATCATGCTGCGCACCATATCCATCAGTGTACGGTTACGCCTTTCAGCTACTCCATTTCGCTGGGGCTTTCCTGGCATCGAATACTGGGCTACTATGCCATTTTCCTACAAAAACCTCGCAAAAGGTCCAGGAACTTGGCCAAAATGGGGTATGTCGACCATAGTACTCCCCCCCACGGTCGGATCTTACTATTTTAATTCTTTTGTTATGCTGATTTTCAACTTCAACTTCTGATCTTTCTTTAATTGGATAAATGTAACCATAACGGGAGTAATCGTCTATGAATGTTATGAACGAGTCATAGCCATCCACGCTTTTCACAGGAAATGGTCCACAAATATCAGTGTGGATTATCTCTAAAACTCCTATGCTACGTTTAGTGCCTTTTTTAATTTGCTTTACAAACTTTCCTTTAATGCAATCAACGCATTGTTCTAAGTCTGAGAACTCTAATTGAGGAAGAATTTCATTCTTAACTAGTCTTTCTATTCTCCCCCTCGAAATATGGCCTAAACGACAGTGCCATAATTTCGACAATGTTTCATGAGTTCTCTTTCTTTTCTTTGTTTCTTGCTCTGATGAGGATACATTCATATTCACATCACATACAGAATTTACTTTTTCACGCAGTGATAATAAATACAACTCATTGTGAAGGATGGCAACACCAACACATGCATTATCAAACCAAATGGCACATTTCCATTTCCAAAATGACATTCATATCCATCATGGTCCATACGTGAAATGCTAATCAAGTTTCTATGTAACGAAGGAACATAAAGTACATTTCTAAGTACAAGCATGAAACCATCAACTAGCTCTAGAGAGACATCGCCAACAGATTCAACATCTGCTTGGACTCCATTTGCAACTTCAACGCATCTTTCGCTTCTTTGCGTAGTCCTCGTCGAACGGAATCCCTGTAAAGAATTTGCAACATGAACAGTTGCACCTGAGTCAATCCACCAAGTAGATTTCGAATACTGTGTATACAAGGATTCATTTACAAAGGAGATAGTGTTCTCACCTCTTTTTGCCATTATCGACTTTAACCAGTCGGGACATTCTTTCTTGTAATGCCCCTTTTTCTTGCAGTGTAGACACTGATCTTTGTCTACTGTGAGAGGCTTTTGGTGATGCTGCTGCATGGGAGCCTTTCCTCGTGCCTTGAAAGAGGAGTTAGCATTCTTTTTCCTGTTGTCCTTCACATAGTGCAATGAACCACCATACAAGGATCTAATTCTATCCTCTTCCTGCACGCACATGGCTATCATTTTTTCCATGTCCCACTGTTCTGGCTGCATGTTATAGTTGACAACAAAAGTGTCAAACTCTTTTGGTAGGGAAGCGAAAACCAAATGAATAATGTGCCCAGGCTTGAGCTCAAGATCCATTGGCTTCAACTGTGCTGCCAAGTTATACATCCTCAAGATGTGATCTCTTATGCTAGTTCCTCCTCCAGTGTACCTCTCTGTGACCAGCTGCTTGACTAGCTGGGTAGCATATATCTTTGAGGAACCAGTGAACTGATTCCTTATCTTCTCTAGGTACTCTACGACGGAGTCGCACTCTGTGATCGAACCCAAAATTGCAGGCTCAATCGTATTCTTTACCAAAGCCATACATTTCTTGTTGGTAGTGGTCCACTGTTTGTTTTCAAGTGTATATGCCAACTCTAGTGGAGCATAGTCCCTTTCCTTTTGCTGCCATGCGGCATCATCATCACCTTCAGCCCTCACTGGCTTTTCTGGAGCTTTTGGCCGCGGTGTAGTCACCACCCAGTCAACTTCTCCACAAACGAAGGAGAAATCAATCTTCTTCCTCCACTCTACATGGTTGTTTCCTTTCAGAATGGGTATCTCTTTGAGACAAGCCATTAAGTTGAATGATCCTGAAATTTGCAATCCAAGGTGAGATCATAACAACAATTGCATGATTTATTTCCAACGTTGGTCAAAAAATAAAACATACAACTGTTTATGCAATTTAAAACTATATCACCGTTGGGCAGAAATAGAAATAAAAGCATCAAAACTTTTTAAATCATGATACAGTTATTAACAACGTTGGTCAGAAAATAACAACACCATAATCTAATTAACTTTATCATGCTCTCAAGAAATTTAATTGTCTCGTTGGTTCAAATTAAATTTAAATAGAGCAATAAATTTGACTTTTGCAGCGGAAACTGGAAATAAATCTATTTTCAGAAGCAAAATCACTGTATAAACTTTATTAATCTCTAATACATTGGTTCAAATTAGATTAGAGACCAAAACTATGCAAAAAAATCAATTAAATGCTTCTGGAAATAGAAAAACTAATTTATGAAAAAATACTGTGCGAAACTCTCTTTTCGGCTTAGCCGCGAAAACGGCCCACTGTCCGTTTCCGCCCTCGGCCTGATCACGCGACGCCGCCGGTCCGCCAAAATGGCCCACGAAAATGGCTGGCCCAAAACTTGGCCTGCTCGCTCGTGGCGCCTGGCTGCGTTCGCAAGCCGCAACCTGGGCCTGGGCCACCGAAGTGGCCCAGCGCCTCCTCCCGCCTTTGCCATATCTAGCCCGGACGATCTCGACCGTCCGTCAAAATCCGACAGTCGAGCCGTCAGATCGGCGGAACAAAATCGCCGGAAACGGCCGGCTCCCCCGAACCCTAGAGCCAGTCTGTTTCTTTCCCCGCGAGCTTTTGCTGTGGCGGCGGCGGCAGGGCTGTCTCTCCCGCGCCTGGTGATAGCCGGCGGCGGCGGTTGAGGGATGACCCCGCCAGCGCACGGCCACGGCAGCCCCCCCTTTCTCTATTTTTTGCTTTCCCTCCCCCTCTCCCTCGGAGCCTACTCCGAGATCCAGGAGTTGGCCATGGCGACCACGGAGGAGGGCCGGCGCCACCGCGGGTCCTCTCGCCGGCGCGCGCGTCCTCCGCGAGGTTGGGCGCGCCGCCGTCGAGCGGTCCTTTGGTGGTGCTGTTGCGCCCCCCCGAGCCCCGAGCGGATGCTCCGGCGGCTCGGGTGGATCTTTTCCCCGGCGAGCCCGTGGCTCGGTCGGCCTTTGCCGCTCGCCGTCGGTGGACGTGCAGCGGTGATGACGGCGGCAGGTAAGCCGCTCCGCTTTCATTCTTTAAATCTAGGGTTAGGGTTAGGGTTTGCCTTTTCTTTTTTTTTGTTTTTTTCGATCTACTTCTTTTTCCCGATCTAGAAAAGCTTCTAGTGAGGTGTCTGATACCATTGTTAGGTGCATGCCTAGGATCTCTAGATGCATATCTAGTCGGGATTACAATCAACATAGGTTCTAGGGGATTCTGGTGTCAACCGAGAGTGATACAGAGAGAGAGAGAGAGAGGTAGGGGTACCTTCACCTCTAGGGGTGGAAGCAGCAGAGCTGCTGGCCATCGCTGGTTCTGTTGTTGAAGATCTGCGCAAGGCAGCGACGCGCAGTGCAGTTGCCTTGCCGGCGCGGCGGCGGTGGTGCTTCCCGCCGCTACTGCACAAGACCTAGATCGGTAGGTGTGTCGGTGGGGCGGCTGGCTGCTGATTATCACCAGGTTCGCCAGCTATCTAATCCAAGTTGAGGCAACGATGAGCACTAACGATGTTTGTTGATTATTAGTCCCACTGGGCATGCCAAGAGCGTGTTAAAACAAAATCTGGACCTCAGGCTTCTACGTTGAACAGCACGAAGGACCTGGCAGATCTGCTTAACTACAATGCAGACTCCATATCAGCTCGCGAGTGGTGCAAGGCATGCCAGTTAATTTGACCTAAAAATTGATAAGGTAAACATTAAATTTCTGAGCTGATCGGCGGCGAAGCCTTTCGAATGTAATGATGTGGTGTAAATAAATAAAACATTAATGGCTTGTGCCATCGGCTATGTCAGCCGACAGGCGAAGATAAAGCATTGTAATACAATAGCCATGAAAGGAGCCCTTGCTAACCATGCGCACACCAAATAGATTGTCACACCCGATTTTAAGGACAAAATCAAGTGCATTAAATACATGTACGCCAGGATCAAGTTGCACACATGTACGACAATAGTGAATAACAAAGATGATGCTAAAGAGAATGAAGAGAGTATTAAACATTATTACATGACCGAAAGCCTCAATAAAACATAAGCCTAAATTATTACGCAACGGAACTCCAAAGATGACGAAGACACCACAGGCAGCTGACTGAAGAACCGTACGCCTAGAACTCCTCGAAGTCGTGCAGATACTCCTCCAAATTAGCTTGGTCTGAACAGCGGTTTTGCAAGTACACTTATGGTTGGTACTCAACAAGTCGTGGGGAACAGTGTAGTATAAGGCCAATCAAGGTATGGCTAAGGCTAAATTAGCATCAGCTTTTAGTTAAGTTGGTCAAATTTTATTAGCAATTAACTAAATATAAGTTTATACCACCCGAAATTAAACATGAGCATAAATAAAGTAAACAACATAAGCATGAAATGACAACAATTTAAATCCATCTTCCAATAATATTATCATGTGAGGGTCCAGGCCGCTCTTAACCGTGAGCACGGCTGATCGATCAGTTTTACACTCTGCAGAGGTGGCACATCTTTACCCACAAGTCGCGTAAAAGTTCAAAAGAACTTTGGACCCAACCATGCGGTGTTTGCAAGGCACCATACCACACTTCCGAGGTGTGATTGCATAGGGACGCTACGAGGCCTTTACAAAGATTCATTAATCAGTGGTAACCCGCTAAGGTTTCGGTGTCTGGCGTGCACAACCTATCACAGGCCAAAGACGCAACGACTCAGTCCCCCCTCTTGACTCATCACGAGTAAGATCACCCCAGACTAAGGTTTCTAATTATTCAGCCAAGACCAGAGCCATTTAGTCTCGTGGTAGCACTTTTTTCCTGGGTGGTCGCTCATGTTCCGATTAAACATACATGATCTTGTATTAATGAAAGGTATAACAGAAGTAAAGCAAGATTAATCATTGTGTTCAGTTAAACCACCATACCAAGTAAGCACTAAGCATGAGCTACCCAACATAAAAGTAAACCCGGTTGGTCAAGGCAAAGGTAATTTCAATCTAGGCGAACCTTAAATAGGACCCATCAATTTAATCTTAACAAGTGCATAGCATAAATGTTGAGTACGAGAAAGTAAAGGTGTATAGGATGGAAAAGTAGTGATCAAGGACACGACTTGCCTTCTTGGCCTTGCTCCTGCTGTTCGTACTCCTCGAAGGCTTGGTCTTTAAATCCCTTGAACTGCTGAACGTCTACACGCGTCACACGAGCACATACAAGCAAACATGAGCAAAAGGTAAGAAACAGTACACCAATCACAATTAAACAGAGAAAACAAGCTTGTAAAATTGATCTATGCTTTAAAACGAACACGTGGATATAAAGAACGCGAAAAACGGAGTTAAGATGCAAAAGATATGCTTGAAACAAGATCCAGAGGCTTTTCTGCGAGAAAAACAAAACTTCAAGGCCAAACCGTGAAAACCGAGAGCATATACATAATTACGCGTATAAACCGAAGGTCTAACGCGAAAAAACTCCAAAACGGACGGCGGGTTGATTTTTAGAAAACTCAGGGCTTAAACCGAAAAATGCGAGGGCAGATCTGTAAATATTTTTCAACGCGATCTGGACCGCGGGTTGATTTGCGAAAAAGGTGAGGGCTTAAGCGAAAAAGTGATGCGACGCAGCGCGGTTGACCGTTACGCGGTCTGATTGACTCGCTGCTGACCGTCGGAGTCACGGTCGTCGATGACACCGCAGCGGTGGCGGCAGACGACGGTGGACGGTGGCGAGCGGCGGCGGGGTCGCCGGAGTAGGCCGAAACGGCGCTCCGGGGCTCATTTTCGCGCGCGGATAGCACAGGAAGGGAGCGGGAGACGCGGCGAACTCATTTGTGCCCTCGGGTGAGCCGAAAGGGCGACCGAGCTCACCTCACAGCGGTGGCTTGCAGCGGAGAGAGGGCGGCGGCATTGGAGCTCGGGTGGCTAGGGTTTTGGAGGGTGCTGGCGTGGGTGCTCGAGGCCGGGGGGAGGGGGCGGCGGTTTATATAGGGGCGGTTGGCGGCGGGATAGAGATAGGACGGATCCCGCGCGGAGAAAACGCGCGGCGGTTGCGGGCGGCGGAGTCCGGCGCGGTCGGGGGAGGAGTCCCAGTCGGGTACAGCCGGAGGACGGGGATGACGGGTAGGGCCCACCCGTCAGGCCGGAGGAAGGAAGCGGTAGGCGGGCCGACGCGGCTGTTGGGCCAGCGCGCGCGATCGCGGGCCGGCGGAGGAAAAAGGGGGAGCGGCGAGCTTCGCGGGCCGGAGGAGAAAGGCGGAGCGGTGGGCCGCGTGGGCGAGGAGAGCTGGGCCGGCGACGCTGCTGTGCGGCTAGGCCGAAAGGAAAGAAAAAGAAAGGGGAGAAAGGAGAATGCGGCCCAGGAGGAGAAGAAGGAAAAGAAAAAGATAAAGGGAAAAGAAAAAGGTTTTGAAAAGTGAATTTGAATTTGAAATTCAAATTTGATTCAAACTCAAGCAACCAAAAATAAATGCACCAGCATGAATGCACAATAAACTCCTATGATGAATTAATTAAATTTAAAGAAAATAAAATTAAATGCCTAGAATTTAAATGACATCCTAATTTGAGCAAATTTTAATGAATTTGAATTCTTCAAAAATTTGGGTGTTACATAGATTAACAGATCTAGTCAATATCTTGATAAGGTAATTGAACTTAGACAAGGTAGTGCGAATGAGAGGTTATTGACATCAATCTATTAACCTAAGAGATTAGAACATAGCAAACAAGAACCTCTTGCCTACCACTCATGAGCTAATTAAACTAATAGAATCATAATCAATGTCATGACTGTGTAATGGAACTTAGATAAGGTAACGTGGTGAGAGGGCATTAACTTTGGCCTATTAACTTCACTAAACAAACTTGCGGCAGCAAGGCCTCGTATGCACCTCTATCGGCTCAATGACGTTACCGTGCTTTTGAGAGAAACAGATAAGACCTGACCGAAGCATCGGCTCTTTGTAGTAATGTGCTGACGTCAAAGGCCCAACAGTTAGCAATACGAGGGGCAGGGGTAAAGTTATATCGGACCTAGCATATATAAAGCAATAAAAGCATGCAAGATCTACCGGCCGGTACGATCTGATAACTGTGAATGTTTAAATAGTGCAAGGGAGCCGATGAAAACAACCTAACTAGATCTAAATCGTTCGATAACTATGAGCGCTTGATAGAACTAAGAGATCGATACAATAGAACTTAATAAAACCAAACAACTCGATAACTGTGAGAAACCGTCGAAGACAAGCAGAATATTGGACAAAGTCTGGAAAGTTCTACTTGCATTCTAAGATAACTCGATAACTAGCCACACAACTGAATATCAGAACATAAGACTTCATTTTGAAACTTCTGATAGAGGTCGTAATGACCGAGTGCCGGTACTTAGAAACTCGCCTGAGATTGAAGCCGATGCAGCCATGTGCGCAGGAAGGAACTCGTCAAATCTACTCTACTCCTACTCCTAAGGTTTTGGCGATGTGGCGCCAAATGTTTGTATTGATTGATTGATGATTATTGATTATAAGGCTCATGGACTTATATTTATACCCTGGAGCAAAGCTAAAATCCTAGTTGAATACGGCATGAACTATTACAGCTATTTTTAAAAACTACTAAAGATAAATCTCCATGCTTTTCCCTTATTTGGTGGAGTCAATTTCGCTTCAGACTGGGCCCATCTGGTCTTCTATCGGCTTCTAGAACCCTAGTCAATTGCGTTTAGCCTTGGTCAATGCGGCTTCATCAGCATACCAATTCTCCCTTCATCAGCTGTCAGAACCTTATCCAGAGCGGTTAACTCTGGCCAAAAACTAGTGTCAACAGCTCTGGCAGCGGCGCCCATAATTGCGTGGAGCGACTGCTGCACGTGCTCGATAAGGAAGTTGAGAATGGCGGCGGTGCCACGAGCGGTGAAGGCAGCCTGGTCGTAGGCGAGCGCGGCATCCTCTCCAGGGTGTCGAAGGTGCCCAGCCACACGCAGGCGCGTCCGCGTGTGGAGTCCTGGATCTTGGCACTGAACTTGCCCTAGGCACGCTTGGGTACCCCGATGAAGGCCTCCTGCCGTCGCCGATGCCCGTGGTCAGTGTCCACGGACCCCATTCCGGCCTCGGAGGAAGATGAGGAGGACGACGAAGAGGACCAGCCGGAGCAATCGTCGGTGTCCATGTGCTGGACGAGGTCGTTGAGCAACCGCATATCCGTGTCCTCCGTGTGACCGTGTCAGCAGGGGAACAGCGAGGCTAGGGCTGCTGCAGGGTAGTAGCAGGGGGAGGGGAGGAGCAGGAGGAGAAGGAATGCTCCATTTCCATTTTGGTGGATTGTGAAACAGAGATAGAGCTCCTGCTGTGAACTGAGTTAGGGAAGAAGAAGAACAAGAGAAGATGCTTTGATCCCACTACATCGTAGTGCGCTTTATATAGCTTACAAGTTCAAGGTATCTTTTTTTTCCTTTTTCTTATTTGAATGTTTAGCATGGTGGTCTCCGGGACGTTTCCCTTGGACTTCCTCCACGGCCAGATACATGGTCAGCGAAATCGTAGGGCTCTGTAGGACGTGTACGTGACCCTCAGCTAACGTAGGACAACACGATAGATGCGACGTGCTTTCCGCAGTCATTTTCTGCTCAACTCTTCCATTGACCGCTTTCTCTTGCGTTGCTTGCCAGGTTGCTTCTTCCTCGGACCCGTGGTTTATCTAAGAAAATCTGTGACCTACCACCTTCGACGCTCCTGCAATGCTTTTCTGCCGCATTTTTTATTGTTACATAGATAGTTTGGGCTTGGCCTTTTGTTTCTGCGTGGTCGTATGGCGCCGGCATTCGTTAGGTCACGTACATGAAATGATTCAAATTAGTTGGTGGTTCATTTATATTTGGTTGGCTGAACAATACCAACTCAATCAGGATGAAGCCATCCAACTTGATACAAATTTCTACCGAGCGGGGTGGAATCATATGGTTTGGTTAAACCATAAAGTTCAGAATAACCATCCATGCATGCATCATTTTAAGTCCAACCAAACATATCCTAAATACATGTACACGTACACTTATACAATTATAATTATACAGTCAACCAACTGTCTGAAATAACCTCGTGAGCACTTATGAGCATACAAAATCTTCATCGTATATGCTAGTGCCCCGTTACCCATGCTTATCTTTTCTGGCAATCGACACCGGTGTTTCGTTTTTCTTTTGTTTTGGATATTGACTTAGAGAGAGAAAAATACAGAAACTATAGCACAATTTCGAGCCTTTTATTTCTTTCCTAACAATGTTAATATAAGTGCGACAGTTCGAGGAAGCAGCTACCGAAATTACTTAAGTATTACGCTTCTCTTTAACCGTTAGGTCCGGTACTAATGCTCACATTAGTACCAGACCAAAATACAACCGGTACTGAACCTGAGGACGAATGCTGAGTTTTCCAGTAGTGTTCCTTGCTACTAGTACTACAGTATAATCAACAACTTCCTTTCTGGTATTAGTTGAGCTATCGTCGGTTTGCGTTTTGGCCGTAGTTGTTTAATTAGCTTAAAACTAAACAAGAGAAGTACACTAATATAACGCTAAGTGGTGGTGCCGGCTGCCATTCAATATAGATAATATACTCTACATACGGACAAAGCAAGACCACCGTACCTGAACCAAAATCTACTGAATGTCCTTTTGACAATAATTAAGACAGGATGCACTGTTCTGTTCTGGTGCCCCTCCATTTTTTATTGTTTTGAAATAAAGTCATTATGCTGTCCTTCTCGTTCAAGGAAATCATTATGTTATATCTAATTGCACAGCAGTATATATACCTAATGTTCAAATTTAGTGTACATTTTACGATGTCAGGAATTTTTTTGACATGAGTCACTCAATTCTAATTTCTTCATGACCGTGATGTTTGTCTATATAACTTCATATTGTTATTCACTTGCTGCCACACATAACTTCATTCTCCACACCGTCACCCCATGAATGTTGAACAGCTCCATTCACAATAAAAAATGTAGGAGAATGTCGTTATGATAAAATCATCTGATATTTTTATTTGGAAATAGCACCACTAAAGAAGTTGTGGTCTGGAGACGAAGACGAGACCATTATGATTGCTGATAGTTTAGTTAGGAATGAATCAGGAGTTAGTATTTTCATGCAAGGTGGTAGCAGTTTATTAAGTATGACTGCTATTCTTGCATGTGGCCAAGCCAGGAAACCAAGGGGGAAGCTGATATTTTCTGAACTGCTTTAGAATAAAAGTCTGAATGTCTTGAAAACAAAAGGTAAGGAAATGACTGGACAATTAAATTCCTAGCTGCCGTTTGTTTCTAGGCAAGCCACTGGACAGGCCCCATCGTCACGCCGCCTCAACACACCCTTCCTCCACTCTCTCCTCCTCGCCTTCATCATAGCTTATATTTCATATAGGTTGGTTCTATGGTTTTCTGTGACAAAATCCACTGCCCTAGGAATGAATAACATGTATTGTATTTATCAGTCAATATCCCAGGTGTGTACATATAAAAATAATCCTGGGGATGCAATATGCAAGGGAACCAACTGGCACAAGTCAGCAAAATGCAAGCTAGTTCTCAGAGCAATGGCATACATCCGATACATTCCCCTAACATAGGGAGATCTGGGATTAGATTGAAATGTCATGCAACAACTAACGGATTGAAGTGAGAAAAAGAAGCACCAACAAAATAGTTGGCCTCTGATTAAATTGCCAGAAGAATGATGCAACATGACAAACAAAAGCGATGAAGCAATCATTTCCTAGCTCATCACGGCCAAGGGGCATGAACAAAAGAACTGCATGCTTTTTTCCTGTATCTGCTTCCCACTCATCATTTCAAGTCCATTTGCACACCACAAGTCTTTCTACTATTTCTTAACTATTGTATCTTATTTGGTCAGCAGGGTTACTCTGCTCACCTTGAGCATGCCTATTTTTACTATTCTTAGTGCTTCTTGCCCCAGCTATAATCTCAAGCAATGAGGTAGCAATACCTTTTAGTCTCTTTGTCCATGGCAAAGAAATTCTTCTCCTTTAGATCAATGTAAGGCGACTGCTGTCCCAGGCTAACAACACAACAGTGCGTGCCATCATTGAAGACAATCTAACCTGACAATCACCAAGTAAATGCCACCTATTAGAATATTTAAATTGAGACATCATTCGTCTAAAATTTTGAAGCCACATCCTTTCATGTCCCCATCCTTATATGAAATCAAAACCACTATGTTTGTATGCTTACCAGCTTGTTCCTGGTACATAGGAAAGAGTAAATAATGGCAATCTACTATATGAACATGAAACTGAAACAACTCCATGAAAAATATCATCAGCAAAATTCATGCATACAAATATATTAAACCAAATACTAAATTATTAATACATGCATAGATAGACAAGAAAAAGTACAGGTGTCAATCTACAACAATAAACTAACACATCTGCTAACAGAAGTTTCTTCTATAAATTGGCCAAGACCATAGAGATTTCTGAAAAGCAGCACATCCATACACATCTTTATATGGTTTAGCACCAAGTAGAAAGGCATACAAGACAATATAAAATCCAACAGAGTAACTGTATGTTTGTATGTTACATGAAGCAGACAAGCAACAAAAGTACCAAAATCTTAATGAACCAGACTGGCAAAGTTAGAGATCATACAAGATACGCCGTACTTTGCTGATAAAAGGTCAGAACCTGAAGCTATGATGGTGATGAAGGGTCCAGCATATGCCCCATGAAGATTACTGAGCCAGACACCTCCTCCCTAATGACAAAGAAGAATGGGTGGTCGGCAACAAAGTGCTCTGCTGGAGAAGGCTTGCCTATGCCCGTCGAGAATGAAGCTTCATCAATCACTTTATCATTAACCTCCAAAACTGCTTTATGAAGTACATCAGATAGAAACAAAGGACCACTGGGTTCATCTTCCTTGACCATATCTGTGAAATCTGCATCCCGTTGGAAGGGTAATTCAAGGCCCATTTCTTTGAGAAATTCCTTCATATCAATCTGGAAAGATACTGTGAAATTGGGCACCCTGATATCCACATGACACTTCTCTGTTGGCAAATTTTGTTCTAAGAATAAAGGTTCAGCAAAAAATTTCTTAGTTAATTCAAACAAGCCATCATGAGTATCAGGCAGGAAGATATACATGGAGAACTTCCGTTCAGTCCATCCTCGCTGATAAGGAAGCTTAATGACTTTAAATCCCTCATGAACTGCAAAAGGTCGAGTTCTATCATATTCCACAAAAGGGACATCAACACAAGTTCCATCAAGACAATAGAACTTTTGTGCTGTAGTGCTCCTTATATCAGCCCGATTAAGCCACCTTCCCCTAAAATATAGCGCGCTGCCAAGAACAAGTCCTGTATTCTGGTCAATTGATACATCCGGTTGGAGTGAGGTAACAGTACATTTCGTGGACTCTTGGACCCACAAGTTAATTTGTTTCGCAGCATCTTCTGGCTTCAAAAATCAATAGCATAGAAAATGTACAAATTTCAGAACTACTAATCTCAAAAGACAAATCATAGAAATGCATCACAAGATTACAGTTTGCTACTTACAAACAAAAAATGAACAATTCCTAAAATAATTTCACCCTACAGCTATTAATTGGCAGCAGCATATGGTGGGTATATTTATCCTAACAAGTTAACTTATGCATACTGTCATTTCTATCAGAGAAAAGAAGTGAACAGAAAGCTACAGGGCACAGAACATGAAGGTACAGCACAAATTACATATGGCCAATTGATACCACTTCTATCCGTGGTAACCTAAGCAACGAATTACAATAACCATCCAACCACATGTTAAGATGTACTGAGTACATGAACTCGTGGGAGAAGCATATTGTCGAGCAGTTGACGAGCACAGCCTGTCATACTGCAGTTATAGAGAAAATTGCGCAATATGTCATACCTTGTTCAAGAAGTCGGCCGTCCTCGCCGCGGAGCAGTACACATTGCGGGCAGTCTCCACGAACCCCGGGGACAGCCTCGTCGAAGCGTCGGCCCAGACTCCTCCCGCGAACGCCAGCTGCGGGCCGCCGGACGGGGACCGGTCCCTGAGCACCCGCTTCACCACACGCGACGCCACGTTCGCCGCGTCCGCTGCGGCACCCTTTCCCCCGCCGCCGCACCCAAGCACCTGGAGGAGCTGCCTCCGCGTCGCGCCGCGCGCGCCGGCGGCTGCGAGCGCGAGCGAGGCGTGGACCGCGGGCGGCGCCACGGCCGCGTTCCCGGTCGCCGAGGCGGCGAGGACGCGGCCCGCGAGCGGCAGGAAGAAGGAGCGCTGGGAGGCCGCGAGCGCCTCCCCCCACGGCCGCGTCGGCATCGGCGGCGGCGGCGCGTCACGAGCGTCCTTGGGTGACGGCGCCGGCGCCGCGGATGCGGAGGAAAAGGGGCGAGGCCTGAATCTGGCGGCGAAGGGGAAAGGCGAGGCCGCGCGGGGCCGGCGCGCATGGAGAGCTCGCCGGAGGGAGGAGAGCTGCATTTTGCCGAGCTATTGTGCCTTCTTTCTCTGCTCTTGCTGTTTGCCTAGGGTTCTTGAGGTTTTCCCTTAAGTTACGGTGATATGGGCTTAGTAGGTATTGGGCCTTGTTGGGCCGGCCGGTCTCGAATCAGCAGCAGGCCCGAGAGTTATTTTGAGCGGGGGTGGGATGGTTTTGGGAAATGTTTTAAATTTGAGTGGGTTGATTTTGGGGAATGTTTTGAATTCGACCTGCGGTTGGAGCTGTTTATCACGGCCTAAAATTGTCTTGCTTATACAAATCTGAAAATCCTTGCCAACGACGTCGTTCCTGAAGATGGCGACGATGCCCCTGCAGACCGGTAGGAAAAAACAATGTAGGGTTTAGATGTTGAAATTATGTCTTTTGCTTCGGTGGGATGCCTGAGTAAAAACTGGTGTTTGTAAATGTGCTTTACTCCCCGTTTCCCTTTAACTTTTAATTTCTTGATCTGTTACGAGGATCCTTAGTCTCACTAGCCTCAATTTCCTAGTGCAGAGGGCGTACTCTCGTTCACGCATAGTACCTTGGCGTCACAAGGATAGCTAGGTCCCGTGGTTCAAGATATGTTCTATCGAAGTACTTTATGGGTTTTAGGGTTAGTAGAGATAAGCGTTTGAAGAAAGCAAATCGTAAAATAAACTTGCGCAACCCCAAGTTTCGAGCTTGAGAAAGAAGATCTAAAGTTGGGGTGACTTTCGGGGTCAAATATACCGACCACCAAACTTGATGAACTTTATTCATTATATGATATAAACAAATATAGAGGGTACATAGCTTTATTATGTGAAGAAGCATCATAGATGCTCGATGTTCCATGAATTTGGAATGTCTGTCCTGTCCTACCTCGGTATGAGTCCGACCGAGTGACCTCCTTGACGATGAATGGCCCCTCCCATGGGGCTGCCAGCTTGTGCATGTCTTTCTTGCTCTGAATGCGTTGAGAACAAGTTCCACGATGTAGAATCCTTGCAGCCTAAATACAAGCTGCCACCCATTCTTCCTCGATGCTATCGATGTCTTGAACGCGCGCCTTTTCCACCTCTTCCTTCTTGTACATCTCCACTCGTGGTGCATTGAACATGAGGTCAGTCGGTAGCACTGCCTCTGACTCGTACACTAGGAAGAATGGGGTCTGACCAGTAGCTCTGCTTGGCTGCGTGCGTAGCCCCCAAATTACTGCGAGTAACTCCCGCAGCCATTTGGTCGCGTCCTTCTTCAATCGGTTGAAGATCCTGGACTTGATACCCTGCAGCACCGCTCCATTGGCCCGCTCGACTTGGCCATTGTCCCTAGGGTGGGCGACGGATGCGTGACACAGCTTGATGTTCCTTTTGTCGCAGAAGTCCTAGAACTCCTAACCGGTGAAGTTGGTTCCTAGGTTGGTTATGATCCTGTTAGGGACCTCGAACCTGTGCATGATCTCTGCTATGAATTCGGCGACTTTAGCTGCTGTTAGCCTCTTTATGGGTTTCACCTCTATCCATTTGGTGAACTTGTCAATGGCGACCAAAATATGGTTGTAGCCCTAAGATGCTTTCTTGAAGGGACCAATCATGTCGAGTCCCCAGCATGCGAAGGGCCATGACATAGGGATGGTTTGCAGCTCCTGAGCTGGCACGTGGATCTGCTTAGCAAAGAACTGGCATCCCTTGCATCGACGGACCAGATTTTCTGCGTCAGCCACCATTGTGGGCCAGTAGAATCTAGATCGGAAGGCCTTGCCTACGATGGATCTAGCACCGGTGTGATTCCCGCAGATACCTGTGTCGATCTCTTGAAGTAGTCGATGTCCCTCCTCCTGAGAGATGCCCTTCTGTAGAACACGAGAGCTTGTACCTCTCCAATAGAGGTTTCCTTCTATGAGGACATAGTTCTTGCTCCGTCGAGTGATTATCTCATGAAGCGCTCAAGTTTCCTGGTCCGGGTTGGATTCGGGTTGTGGAAGAGCTCCTTGTTTGATGTACCTGACCTCCATTATCCAGTCGGGCTAAGGCTTAACCATCAGGATGTTGTTGATGCTGTCTTGCAGGGGAGCCAGTGCTGGCGCGGCAACTCCCTCTTCCTCTAGGGCAATTTTTATCAAGGGCTTTATAAGGTCCTGCACAAATACCTCGGGTGGCACCTTCGACCGAGTGGAACCCATCTTGGCCAAGGCGTCTACTGCCATGTTGTTGTCGTGAATGACGTGGTGGAATTCCAGCCCATAGAACTTTCCTTCCAGCTTTCGTATCTCCATGCAGTAGGCGTCCATCTTCTCGCTGGTTCGTGACCAATCCTTGTTCACTTGGTTGACGATGAGCACCGAGTCCCCTCGGGCGAGGAGGCTCTTTATCCCAAGTGAAATCACAATGCGCAGTCTGTGGAGAGCCGCCTCATATTCTGCAGCATTGTTCGAGACTAGGAACATTATCTGCAGAACGTATTTGAGCACGTCCCCTTTCGTGGAGATGAACAAAATCCCAGCATCGCCTCCCTTGATCTTTAGAGATCCGTCGAAATACATGGACAAGTACTCAAGCTCCTCCTTTGGGGAGGGCATCTAGATCTCCATCCGCTCGGCCATGAAATTGGATAGGATCTGTGACTCGAAGAAGGTCTAAGGGACAAAGGTGATGTCATGCGCGGCCAGCTCTATGGACCACTTCACGATGTGACCCATGGCTTCCCTGTTGTGGAGGATGTCACCTATGGGGTAGCTGGATACTGCGGCGATCTTGTGAGCCTCGAAGTACTATTTCAGCTTCATTGCGGTGACCAGGAGCACGTATAGCAGCTTCTGCACGTGATTGTACTGGACCTTGGACTCTGTCAGAACTTTGCTGATGAAGTAACCGGTCGTTGGACACCATAGGTGTGCCCTTCCTCTGATCGCTCGACTACTAGTTCCATGCTGACTACGTGGGTAGTAGCAGAGATGTAAAGGTAGAGGGTCTCTTTGTCCAAGGACACCATGAGGATTGGAGGTTTATGTAGGTAGGACTTAAGTTCCTCAAACGACATCGGTGCTTCTTGGTCCCATGTGAAATTATCCTGGTGCTTCAGGAGCTTGAAGAACGGTAGCCTGCGGATGCCGAGCCTAGAGATGAATCGGCTGAGCGCCGCCATGCATCTGGCGAGCTTCTGTACATCCTTTTGGCTCATTGGAGGCAGCATCCAAGTGATTGCACTAACTTTTTGGGGATTTTCCTTGATGCCGCGGTGACTAACGATGAAGTCGAGTAGTTTCCCAGACAAAACGCTGAAAACACATTTTTCTGAGTTTAGCTTCCATTAGAACCTTTGGATCAGGTTCTTGAATGTCTCGGTCAGGTTGCTTATTAGCAAGTTAGGCTCCCTAGTCTTGATGACCATGTCATCCGCGTAGGCCTCGACGTTTTCCCTATCTAAGAACCTAAACACACTTGGATCGCTCGCTAGTAGGTTGCCCCAACGTTCTTGAGACCAAACAACATTGTCATGTAGCAGTATGCGGTGAAGGGTGTAATAAACAACATCATTATCTGGTCTTCTTCCTTCAGGTTGATCCGGTGATAACTCGAGTAGCAGTCAAGAAAACAGTCCAGGACACATCCCGCCGTGGAATCTACGACTTGATCTATTCGCGGGAGGGCGAACGGGTCTTTAAGGCAGTTTTTGTTGAGATCGGTATAATCAATGCACATTCTTCACTGCTTATTCTTTTTCTTTACAAGAACTGGATTAGCTAACCAATCAGGGTGATACACCTCTTTGATAAAATCAGCCATTAATAGCTTTGTAAGGTCTACCCTAATCACCTCCTTGCGGTCCTGCGCGAAACGACGAAGCTTCTTCTTGATTAGCTTGGCCTTCTTATCAACCTTCAAGGAGTGCTTAGGAAATTACCTTGAAACCCCTAGCATATCTGCCGGTTTCCACGGAAAGATATACCAGTTAGCCCGAAGGAGCTCGATGAGCGTGCTTTCTTCTTTGGGGTCCATGTTGGCCCCTATGGTCGTCATCTTGGACGGGTCTTCGAGGCCGAACAACACCTTCTTCGTCTCCTACGGCTCTGCCTTGATGGCTTCATTTGCCGACTTCTTGGTCAGGACCTCCAACTCCTCCGTTGTGATCTTCTTGGACACGGCGAGGACTTCCTCCATGCGCATAGAGAGATCGAGAGTGGCAGTGAGTTGGAGGTTCTCCTTCTCACAGTCGTATGCTAGTTCGCACATCGCCCAAGATCGTGATGACCCCATTGGGAGCGGACATCTTCATGATCATGTAGATGTAGTGCAGTACGGCCATGAACTTTGCTAGAGCTAGCCTTCCGAGTATGACATGGTAGGTGTCGATGTTTTAGACCGGCAACCCGCCTAGGGGGTACCCTAGGTGGTTTTTTGTGTGGTGGGTGTCGTCGAGAATCAAGGAGTCGATGGTGACGCAAGGGACACGATTTAGACAGGTTCGGGCCGCTAGATCGCGTAATACCGTACGTTCCGTGTGTTGATTGTATTGATTGAGATGTGTTCTCTTGTTCTTCATTATTTGGAGGGGGTCCCTGCCCGCCCTTATATAGTCGGGGGAGTAAGGTTACAGGACAGATTGTGTACAAGTCCTAGTCGAGTACGTTACAGAGTCCTACTCTAACTCGGTAGACTAATCTCCTTCCTACCCAATTAGTCTTCAGGGAAACCATGAAGCCTACGCGCCCTGCAGAGTAGTCTTCATGTCCGAGTAGATTTCGGGTACATCCCCTTAAGTGAGTCCGTAAGTCTTCTGGCGGGCCCATGGCTGCCTAGCCGACAAGCCCCCGAGTACTTTGTAGTCGAGCGAAACAGCTCCGAGTACTTGAGGACACCGCCCGAGTTCCTCCTGGTGCTTCTTGAGTACTTCTCGATGCGGCCAACCTTCAAGTACTAGTGCTGTCGCGTGACTAGAAGGTACTCTTAGCAGTCCCCGATGTTTGCTTTGAGTAACCTTTGCCTTGAAACTTTTATATATGGTAGTGTGATGACGATCGCACTCCATATGGAGTAGCCCCTGAGCCTTAGGTTGAATTGAAGAATCAGGCTGACGGTCAAACTTGTAATTTTGCTTCATCTTAAGTAGTCTTCAGAAAAAGAAAGCTTTATCCAACGGGTACGATATACGCAGCTCTTCAGCACTTGGGCGACTACTTGTAGCCGATGAAGGGGTCAATCTTTTGGCCAATGTAACCGTTGGACATTATGGTAGTAAATCTGAGTTGTATCTGACCATTGCTTAATTGACGCTTGGAATCCGGAGATGCTGCTGATATAATAGGGTGGGCTAGCGGTAATTAGCGATATGCCTGTTTTAACGGATCTGTAATTTGAGCCCCTTTCTTGTGACCCCAGCGCCGCTGCTCTTCCTGGCGCCGCTGCCACCATTGTTGCTCTAGCCTGATCCTTGAGAGAGAGATCTGCTGCAGCCCCTTCCTCCTTGTTTTTCCTCCTTGAGAGAGAGAGATGCATGTCAAGAAGATGGGAAAGAAGCCCGAGAAGATCAAGGGGGATACCGCGGCCATCAATAAGTTAGGATCTAGATCCAAGAAGGGCAAGGAGCCCTATATTGCCGGCGCTAAAGTGTGGCCCAATGAAACAGACTGCGCTGCCGCCTCCTAGGATCACCTCGCAGCATTCCATGATGAAGAAGTCGGCGGTCTAGGCTTTGGTTGATGCGAAGCTTCTTCAACCAAAGGTTGAACTTGAATGGAGGACCACATTCAGGAATGCGTGGCAGTTTAAAGAACACCCTAAGGAGATGGTGATGCTTGCCCATTTTGTCGAGAGAGGACTAATGGTGCCCACTTCTGACTTCTTCAGATGTATTCTCGGGTACTATAACCTTCAGTTAGTCCATTTGAATCCGAATGGTGTGCTCCACATGGCTATCTTTGTACACTTGTGTGAAGTGTACCTGGGTATTTTGCCTAGTCTTGATCTGTTTAGAAAGTTATTTCGCTGTGAACCGCAACCCAGTGGGACTAGGATAGAAGTGTTTGGAGGGGCTGGGTTTCAGCTGAGGAACTCGAGTGCTTATCTTGAGTATGACTTGCCCGACTCCCATGGTGACTAGAAGAAGAGATGGTTTTATATTGGTAATCATGATCCTGTCTTGCTAGTAGTCACCAGCCATGCTCCAAAGCATGCGGACAATTGGGTGAACGAGCCCGAAGACACCCGTGAGATCACTGACCTGTTGACTCAGATTGCCGAGTTAAGATCTTTGGGTTTAACTAGCATCAATGTGGCCACCAGTTTCCTCAAGTGGAGAGTTCAGCCCTTGCAGCAACGTGCTCATTCGGGCTCCGAGTACTCGGGTTTTGATGACCTGTCGCGTATGTCCCCTGAAGACATATCTGATGATGATGTGGAGGCGTTATTGGGTAAGTTATTCAGGAACTATCAAGGGGTACCAGTACTCCCGGGAGTCCTCCGTCAGTTTGATGGTTGGTATGGACCGACAGAGGTATTTTCTTCTTTCCTTTGCTTACTTTGGGTAGTCGAAGGTGTAGTAACGCTTTCTGAGTAACAATTGTTGTCTTTGGTTTGTAGTCCTAGGTGCTTTTTGGTTTCTTGCCCACATCATCTGAGGGCAAGGAGATTGCTGTGGTTGACACTAAAGATGCTCCTTCTCCTCCTGCCAAGAAACGACGAGTAGTGCAGAAAAATGCTGCTGCTCAGTATGTTTCGACTTCATCGAGTTTGACCCCCGAGAGGTCACAGGGTACCCAGATGCTTAGTTACGTGTTGCATTCGAGTACTTTTTGTAAGTCAGATTACTTTGCAGAATACTAACTATATTAGTCTATTGAAAAGGCCGCCGACTTGACTTTTGGTGATGAGGAGGCTACTTCTGATGAAGTAGTCGCGATTGCCAGAGGCGCGGTTGCTAATGTTGCGGCTATTGAAGAGCTGTCTATGGAGGTGCCACCTTTGAACTCGGGATCCGAAGCCTCCAAGTAGGTGGCCTCTGCGCTGGTGGTCCCTGAGTTGATAGCCCTCGAGCAGGCTACTAGGCCATCAGTAGATGAGTCTACAGCTTCTAAGCTGGCAAATGTTGTGAAGACACGAGTGGTGGCTGCTGATGCCTTGTTGTCGGAGGATGTTGCTGGTGGTGGGTATACAATTTGTTTTGGTAGTTGTGCGTATGTAGTCTCAACCTTGATTCTGTCAGGACTTGGTGACGGAGTGGAGGACCTTCGTCCTGCGGCCCCTGTGGTGTCGACTATCCAGCCGGTGGTAACCGAAAAGAAATGTGTTCGTTTGCTGCCGCGATGGTCCTGGCAAGGGTTTGTGTAATGTCTCCTTTTGATGATTTTGTACTCTATAGCCGTATTACGATCTTGCGACTTGGTTGATCTAGGGATGTAGAGGACATTATTCTTGTGGAGGCAGGGACGGAGGCTAACCCGCCGGCTGTACTCTCTGGATCCATAGTCGACTTGACTATGGATGATGTACCTGAGGTTGGCAACGCGGGTCGTCTAGGTGCGACTATGTCCATGCTTCAGGAAGTCAACCACACAGTAGAGGGCCCATCGGTCCTCGAGAGTTCCTCGGGTGTGCCGCCTTCAACGGCTGAGGTTGCGCCAACAGTGAGGACGACTGGTGCTAAAACTTTGGCACTGGTTGTTTCAACAGAGATGGGTGAAGTCGGCGCGACAGGTATGTAGATGTTTATTGCAAAGAGTACTCTCTTGTATCTACTAGCTGATCGTGGTTTGTCTTTAGGGTCTGTTGTTGGTAGGGAGCCAGAGCCTGAAGTTGCCAAGAGTACTGGTGGTCCGGTACTCGAGCTGCCTCCAGAATCGGAGATTAGGAGAGTTATCTAGAGCTTTCAGGTATATCATAACTCATTTTCTATTTCTATTGTGTTCTAATAAGTCTTGACAGCTAGCTTTGTTTTTTTTTGAAGGATCTCTATGACAAGGCTCAGAGAAATACTCGGGCTCTTTAGGAGCGCAGCGAAGCCTCTCAACGGGTAGCGCAACTAGAGCAAGAGTGTCGCCATCTTACAGATTCCTTGAGAGTTCACGAGGAGGCTGCAAAGTCTTTTGCAATTGAAAGGAATGCTCATGAAGTACTCTAGCAGTGATTAGAGAGTAGCTATAAATCTTTGAACCAGAGATATCAAGGTGAGTACTCATAGTTTCTCGAGTGTGTTTTGATTGTAGTCGTAATTCTGATCTGTGTGGTGTTTGGCACAGAGCTCAAGAGCAAGGAAGCCGCCGCAAGTAGCCAACTGCTTGATTAGAGAAATGCTCATGACCGGGTAGCTGACAAGGCTGCACATCTTTGGGTAGTTCTGGCTGAAACTCAGGCGGCCTATGAGTGTGAGAGGAACAGGAAGAATTGTAATGGAGTGATGCTGGCGATGGCTATGGTGGATTGTAGAAGCCATGGTAGAACTATAGAGAGACTGAAAGGTGATCTCCAAGAGTTGACTACTGCTCCTCAGGACGCAGCCAACACCATTGCTCCACTTGAAGATGATGTTGAGCCTCACTCGCTAGTCGAGAGACTAAGAGCTGCCCTGGGTAGAGTTGCTGGACTCTGTAAGACTATCTACAAACAAGTCCTTGCAGTGGTCAAGTCGTATTACCCGAGGACGGACTTGTCGGCGACTGGTGATGGAGTTGCCCGGAACTGCATAGAGGATGCCTATGTGCAGTATCTTGAGGAGGCTGAGCCGATTGGTTCAAAGATGTCCGAGTTTGTATCTTTGGAGGAGCCATATTTCCTTGAACTCGAGCTGTATTTTTGTCGAGTACTTGTGGGTGTTCTCAAACAATTATCTTTGTAAATCTTTTTATTGTAATGTTTGAATTCTGATTACGATCAATGGTCTTTGTTTGATTGACTTTGTAGTCAAAAAAGATAGATTTGAGTGATCGAGTAGTCATTGTATCCAGTGTGGTCTCCAATTATTGGTGTCGCTTGTTGAGGGTATTGCGACCATTATTGCCTTGTACTTTGAGAGGATGCACGGGTGAACTGTTCACTTTTGTCCATTGTGCTTGAGTGCCATCACATGCATGGAGTCTAAAACGCCTGTCTGACCGTTGTTAGTGTCTCAGGATGATCGTCACGAGCAAGCAGTAACTCTGAGAGGTTGATGGTTGTGGCCCTTCGGCTATAAATAGGCCCCTGGGTACTCGACCAGGATCATGCCCTTCATTGTAGCGATGGCTTGCTTTAGGTTGTTGTTGTTTGATAGTAGGGAGCTTCCAATGAGCGCCCCGGTGCTAGAAGATTCCTCATAGATTAGAGCCACCTTCCCTCCACAGACTCTTGCACTTGTAGGGATAGCCGTGATGCTAGAATAATCCTCGTAGGAGGGTTTGCCACGTGCCTCATCTTGCAGCTCATGATCTAGCTCGGTCCACACTGGGACTCGCAAGTGATGGGTGATGAGCGCTACGGTCTTTATCCAGCTTTCTGATCAGAGGTGGAGGTGTGCCATGCAGTGTGGATCTATGCACTGAAGCTGTCCAGGGAGCAGCTCGAGTAGTGCGCTTCGTCGTCTTGGTATTTTTCTTCCTGATCCTGCATCAGGGATTCATCTTTGTCTCCATCGAGGGAGCGGCGGTGAAGGAGTTCCTAGTGTTGTCAGGGAAGAGGACTAGGATATGGCTGCGTATTGCGCAGCTTCCTCATGTGCAGGTCCTGCTTTTTGACACTGCTTGTACCTTGATAATCTAGTAATCACCAGGCCTGTGTATCCTTGTGACATAGTAAAAGCCTAGGACTTTTGTTTAGACTACCTGTAGGCAATTGCTTGTAGTCGTTGTTGTGTCATTGTGTTGTATTTTGTATACCCTGACTTCATTGAATAGTCGGATGTAACTGTGGATCTTTTTTTAATGCAAAGAATGCAATCTTTAAGAACTCCTTGTCTGATGGTTGCGGTAATCTTGTGCCTTTGAGCGAATGATAGTGCTGTAGTCGTGGCTTCTTGTCATAAGTGTTGTAGCCCAGTGAAATGATTTGAGTCATGGCTTTGTGAGGCCGCCTAATCTTGTAGAGACGAGTTGGTGAAAATTATGAAATGCTTGAGCTAAGAAGCTCGAGTGGCTATGGGTAGCCAATGAGTTGCGATAACTCGAGGGACTTGATCGAATCAAGTCAAATGGAGCGCTGGGGCTCGGAGAGCTAGAGAGCTCGAGTGGCTGTGAATAGCTGATGAGTTGTGATAACTCGAAGAGACTTGATAGAATCAAGTCAAACGGAGAGCTGGGGCTTGGAGAGCTAGAGAGCTCAAGTGGTTGTGAATAGCCGAACAGAGGCAAAGGCTATGTTTGCCAAAGGACTTTGTTGCTTTAATAAACTGGCATGAAAGCCCAGGTATATGTAGCTTGCTATGGGTAATAGCGACACAGATGTTCTATATTCCAAGAGTTTGGTATTTCTTCTCCTGAGAGATTCTGTAGTCGGTACGATCCAGGCCCTGTGACCTTGGATATGACATAGGGACCTTCCCATGGTGAGGTGAGTTTGTGCAACCCCGATGTGTCTTGTATGTGTTTAAGGACCATGTCACCCATGTTGAAGGAATGCTCTTTGACATTGCAGTCATGGTAGCGTCGTAGTCCGTCGAGATACCTGGCTGGCTGAACCAGTGCTACACATATTATTTCTTCCAAACTATCGAGGTCTAGGCGTCTTGTTTCCTCAGATACTCCTGCGTCATATTGCTCAACTGTAGGTGACTGCCACATGACGTCTGCATGGAGGATGGCTTCTGACCCATATACAAGACAGTAAGGAGAGTGCCCAGTAGGCTTGCATAGTTGAGTACGTAGTCCCCAAAGAATATTGGGTAGTTCTTTGAGGCATTTGTCTCCTTTTGTGTTGCCGATGTCGTGTAGCCTTTTCTTTAGAGCTTTGTGTAACATGCCATTGGCACGCTTGATTTGTCCGTTGGCCCTTGGATGAGCAACAGAGATATATCGTGCATCAATTCCGCTATTCTCGCAGTATTCCCAGAAGTTGTGAGTGAAGTTGGATCCCAAGTCAGTGATGATCCTATTGGGAAAGCCGTAGCGCTGTACAATTTCATCCAGGAAGTTGAGGACTCGGTCTACCTTGGGCAAGTGACGGGTTTGACTTCAATCCACTTGGTGAATTTTTTGATGGCTACGAGTACTCGATTGAACCCTCCTGGCAGTTGGGAGTGGTCCTATCATATCAAGCCCCCAGCATGCTAAAGGTCATGTTGGAGGTATTGTGATGAGCTTGTAGGCGGGGACATGATGTTGCTTAGTGAAGAATTGACAGCCTTGGCATTGGCGGACTAGTTGTTTTTGCATCGGCCAGTGTCATGGACCAGTAAAAACCTGCTCTGAAAACTTTGCCTACGATTGTTCGTGAAGAGGCATGGTTACCACAGATTCCTTTGTGTATTTCTTCAAAGATTTCTTGACCTTCTTCTCGGATGACACATTTCATGAGTATTCCTGAAAATGCACTTCTTCTGTAAAGCTTGTCTCCGACTAGAACATAGTTCTTTCCTTGTCATGAGACTTGTTGAGCTTGGTTTTGTCAGAAGGTAGCTTTTGTTCTTTGATGTAGTCGATGAATAGTGACCTCCAGTCAACTTTGATTATCATGATCTCTCGGCTGGGTTCTGGAGGTTTGGTATTGGTAGTCACTGGAGTAACTTGTTCTGGTATGGAGGGCTTGCGAAGCTCGTGTACGAAGATCCCTGCTAGAACTTCTGCATGCGTTGAGCCCATTTTTGATAACACTTCAGCAGCTACATTGTTGTCGCGGACAACATGGTGGAATTCTAAGCTGGAGAACTTGTTCTTTAGCTTGCGGACTTCCTTATAGTAGGTGTCCATGTTTTCCGTATTGCGGTCCCAATCATCATTGACTTGGTTAATGATGACTAGTGAGTCACCATACACCAGTAGTTATTTGATTCCGAGTGATATTGCGAGACAAAGACCATGTAGTAGTGCTTCGTACTCGGCTTCATTGTTTGAAACTTCCCAAAAGATCTGGAGAACGTATTTGAGCTGTTCACCTTTTGGAGAGATTAGGAGTACTCCTGTGTCGGCACCTTCAAGCTTGAGGGAGCCGTCGAAGTACATAACCCAATGTTCTGGTCTTTCAATTGGTGTGGGTACTTGGTTTTCTCTCCACTCTGCCATGAAGTCCACCAGATCTTGAGATTTGATAGCTATTCTGGGTTTGAAGTCTAGGGATAGAGCTCCGAGTTCTATCTCTCATTTGAAGATTCTACCCGTTGCATCTCTGTTGTGAAGTATTTCACCAAGCGGGAAGTCGGTGATGACGGATATGGTGTGTTGTTGAAAGTAATGTCGCAGCTTCCGCGAGGTAAGCAGTATTGCGTAGAGTAGCTTCTATACCGGTGGGTACTGAGTTTTGAAGTCCGAGAGTACTTCACTGACAAAGTAGATGGGTCTGTGGACTTTGTAGACATGGCCTGATTTAGATCTTTCGACTATTAATGCTGTGCAGACGACATGAGTAGTGGCAAATAGGAGCAAGTCTTCATCTCGAGATGGAGCTATGAGGATTGGTGGTTTTGACAAGAAGTCCTTGAGGTGTGTTAAGGCTTTGTCTGCCTCCTCTGTCCACTGAAACTTGTCCTGTCGTTTGAGTAGCTTGAAGAAGCGTAATCCACGTTCTCCAAGTCTTGAGATGAATCGGTTAAGGGCTGCCATGCAGCCTGTAAGCTTCTGCACATCTTTGATGCCAGCTGGAGCTTGCATAGTTGTGATGGCAGATTTTTTTCTGGGTTGGCCTCAATGCCGTGGTAGCTAATGATGAATTCAAGTAATTTTTTGGAAGGTATACCAAAAACGCATTAGTAGGGTTGAGTTTCCACTGGAATGCTCATAGACTTGCAAAGGTTTCTTCTAAATCTGCGATTAGTTCATCCGGGTTTCTTGTTTTAATGACTACGTCGTCTACATAAGCTTCTATGTTGCGGTGTAGTTGTTTCTCGAAACACAGCTGGATGGCGCATTGATAGGTTGCCTCTACGTTTTTTAGCCTGAAAGACATTGTTTTGTAGCAAAATGCACCAAATGGGGAGATGAAAGCTGTTTCGGCTTGACAAAATGCACCAAAAAGCTCGAGTGGCTGTGAGTAGCTGATCAGTTGTGATAACTCGAAGAGACTTGATGAAATCAAGTCGAGATTGAAGCGCTGGGGCTTACAGAGTTGTAGAGCTCAAGTGGCTGTAAATAGCCGATGAGTTGTGATAACTCGAAGAGACTTGATGGAATCAAGTCAAAAGCGGAGCGTTGAGGCTCGCAGAGCTGTAGAGCTCGAGTGGCTGTGAATAGCCGAACAAAGGCAAAGTGTTTGCCCGAGAACTTTGTTGTTCAAAAAACTATGGGTGAAGACCCGAGTACATGTCCTGCAGTCTGCTATGGGTAGTAGCGATACAAATGCTCTATATTCCAAGAGTTTTGTATTTCTTCCTGTTGGCGCTAAAAATCGGTCGATGATCTTCAGCGTGGGACACACGACCCGGGAGAATCTGCTTAGCTCTTGTTCGGGTTATCGCCCTGGTGCGGTTCGCGCGGCGTGCTAGTCAATTTAACCTGTTGATTGACAAGGAAGAGACGTATTAAATTCCAGGGGCTTCGATTGGCTAAAGTTCCGATCTGTCTTGAGAAGCATACCAGCGAATCGGCCAATTTGCTGTAGAGATGACCGGCTATAATACAGCCGATAATCACGTAGCGATTGTGAAGAAACTACTAGAGTAAACTAAACAAAGCTACAGATACAACACTTGAAATAGATCTAATCGGCTATGTGGCAATTAAATAAACAAAAATAATAGTAATAAAGCTGATAGTTTTAATCTCAAGCTAGATAACTGGTGATAAAGCTAGAACAATAGATAAAACCTACAATTCTAGTTAATATCAATAACTGGTGAATAAATCTAAATGAAACGACAGCGATGCGCCCGAAGTTAAAGCTTAGATATTACTCGAGAAACGGAACTTACAGAATCGGCCAGAGATCATGTCGATGCAGCCCTACCAACCTGTACGAACTCGTGAAAGAAAAGATGTATTGGCGAAGTCGCCGACTTGAAAATAAAGTACGATGAAAAAGTAGATTATTTGTATTGATTGATGTGTCTTTTTACAACAGAGACGGCTATTTATAGCCTGTTACAACTGATTTCCTAACTGACCAGGATCTATCTCTAATCTTAAATGATAACAAATATTTACAAATAGAACTCGTATCGGAGTTGGTTATTATCTCCCATAGGCCAACCTTCTTTAGTTAATCTTCTCTCCGGCCCACCTTAGGCCCATACTAGCCAAACCACTCCAACCTCCAATCGGTCGACCAACTCCGCCTGCCAATCGCCCGAAACACTGTAGCGCCAATCGGTCGATTCCCAATTGTATCTTTTTAGCGTGCCGCATTGGCCAATCCTTTCCTCCCTTGACGCCAATTCAAAACATGTGTTGAAATCTATCGTCAACACATGCCCCCCATTTTCGGAGTAAAACAAAACTTTTACTTTGAAATTCTTTTTTAGCTTTCTCTCTGAAACAAGCATAGTAAAAAACCCCTTCTGTTTCGCAATCTTCTACCTGATGATTGCAATCTTTTCAAACTGGGCGCTTGAGACAACCGCTCCTCCGAAATTCGTGTAGATGGCGTTGTAAAAATCCCACCTTTACCCCTTCTCGCAGACGTCTTTAAATACCAGCATTCTCCGCCACTTCTTCTCCACGAGCTCAGTAACTCTCCTCTCCCCGGCGAATCATCTTCCATCACATCCTAACGCCCCTTTGCCTCCTAGCCGCATTTCTCTGGCAATCTTTCTCTCGCCTTCATCCTGCTTTACTTTCCTCAATGGCGGCTCCATCAGCGACTCCATCAGCAATGGCGGCTCGATCAGCAACTCCATCAGCGACCATGAGCTTCATCCCAGAGGTAAACACCCGAAACTTTCCTCTTTACTTTTTACCGCCCACACATCTTTTAGATCTATTCTTAGTTCTTCCTTTTTACCTTCCTTAGGCAGTCAGACAGCAAATCACCATCCGCTTTTCCGATGCACCTGGTCTTATCGGCCTAGGCCCTATGGGGAATCCAGACCCAACTGATCTGATCAATCTAGAAACCCATAGGATCCCTTTTAGGGAATCGCCCATGGATTTGAACCAGTGGACATGCACATTAAGATCTTGGCCAAACGAAACCCCTGGCTGGAAAGAATGGTATCAAAGAATGGCCAACTCCAAAAGAGTTCTCTGGGACAAACTGAAAATTGGGCAATGCATAAATCTATCTTTGTCCCAGATGGAGAAAAATGAACCCCTGGTGATAGCAGGCTCTTATTTCTGGTCTAACGCACTCAATGCGTTTCTTTTTGGGCACGGATCCATGACCCCAACTCTGGCAGATGTTCTGATGATGACTGGCCTCGACGTTTCCTCCTCTGATATACCCTTTAATTATCTGATCAAGCTGACCTATCGGCTGGAGACGAAAGGAATCGGCGGGTGGAATGGATATATCAATAGAAACATGAAGACCGGGACGATTGGAGATAGAATATTCAGCCTTCTTGATGATGTGGCTAGAGAAGCACCTCTTCTGCGGCAGAGCAGTCGGTCCTTCTTCCAATACACAAGCTCTGGCCGAAGCCCTAGCAAGAGGATCCACTATCCCTCTAGGGAAACACCTGTTAGGATTGGCCTACCACATGATGCATCAGATCGCCGTCAAACTGTCAACTGGAGAGCTGATTGGTAATCCTGGTGGTCCCTGGTGGTTCATTATTCTCTGGCTCAACTTATACATGAGTAAGGTCTTCCAGTAGCAAATAGAGACAAAACATTCCCCAACATCGAATCAGAGGAAAACCCTATAGTACGACATCGGTGCACCTCTTTTGGTGAGGCGACATCGTCCTTTCCTGGCAGCCAGTTCACCCCCACCCAGACAGCCGAGTATTTTAGATGCTTCTACAATGGCTTTAGTGAAGAAACTACAAGTTGGTATCCATACCAGAGAACTGAGCCACTTTTTGAGCTTCCCTTCTGCTTTGACTCGATGACCAACTCCTTCGACAACGAGCTCACAGATGTCTTGATGAAACCAGGGATCCTACCAGCGAACTTCTTTTCTGGGAAGGATTCTCCAACTTACAAGTTTTATAATCCGTCAGTTGCAGCACGGCAATTCGGCCTCGGTCAGTTGCTGATTCAAGTTTACTTTGCCGGCCGTGCAAAGTTTCGAGATGCGATCACTAAGGGTCTTGATTATAATCGGCTATGCAGTTTAGTGCTCGACTCCAGTACCATTGATCTAAACAACTAGGTAGTAGCTCCTTTTGCTGTCCAACAATTCAAATTATGGTGGGGAGAATGGAAGCAACATCTCTTCTATGTATCCCCCGCAACATATTGCAATGATCTGGATCCTAACAACATCGACCCAAATGCAATGGTACTGCCCTCTTCTCAGCCGATTTCAATGTCATTTCTTTTATACTATGAATTTATCACTAACTTTTATTTTCTCTTACAGTCTGGAAGTTGACTTCCTCCAACGCACAGCCGAAGCGGCAGGCCGATAGAAAATCGGTATCCATATACATTATTTCCGCTTATCGGCTTTCAGGCCTCAACCATCGAGGACATCAGCACCGGCAGATCAAAATAGAAGCTACACATACCTTCTTCAAAGAAGACGAGCTGTCGGGTACGTGCCCATATAGAGTCGGTCGATCCATCGGTGGTGGCATCGGCTGAATCCTTAGCTGCACCGACTTCACCGATTATCCAAGAAGTCGACCCCCAGGCCGCTACAAAAGCTGGAGCAGCTGCTGCATCATTGCTGGTAGAAACTGTCCAGGTAACTTCATACACCTCGCACTCTTCTAAGTATTCTGTTGGTATTAATTGCTCCCTTTTGTTAGGCTGCGCAAATCGCCCCAGTACAATCTCCGCAACAATCGGCCACATTCCAGCCAGAGACCGGGACACCGACAATCCCTCCCACTGAGGTAAAGAATATCTGTTTAATCTCCAACTTCTTAATACATAATCAAAATCTAATCGATTTTTGATGCAGGCTATGCTGGGTACGTTGATTGTGCCCTTTCAACAACCATCGGCCGGACAACTCGCAGAGGTATAGCAGTCATTATCTATCATCAGACTTAGTCATTTGCCTTATACTTATAAAGATCCATTTCTTGTACCTTTCCAGGAGGCTGGCCCGAGTACGGCACCGATAATCATCGAATCCTCTTCCTTCGACGAGCCAGCCGTGCCAATTCCCGAGATGAGGGTAGCACCCCATCGGCACAAGCAGAAGAAATCCGTTTCAAGGAGGTAAGATACTTGACGTTCAAATCGGCCGATTTCCTATTACTATTGGCTAATTCGCATTATATATTCTTTCTCAGGAGTAGGATACTCCCAACAATAGTCTCTTTTCCTTTGCGGTTGCACTTTCTAATGATGAAGAGGTCACCTCACACCAAGTTGCTCTGAGCTCAATCCCTGACGAAGTCCATACCAAACTCCTGAGCAGACGGACTCTCCTGCAAGACGACATCGGCCGACTATTGGAAGATGCCTCGCCGATTCGGCAGCTTTTCAGTGAAATCAGAGGCCGAGTTCCAGAAGAGGCAGAAGAGGCTCTGGCACCCGCCACATACATCGAGTCAATGCGGATTCCGGTGTTCAGGGCTCTACGCCACATGGCCGATCATGCCAAATTAGCAAAAGCACGTGAGGAGGAAGATTCCTTCAAACATCGAGCTCAAGAGGTGCATCAACGAATCAGCTTCCTTGAAAGTTCTCGCCCGGATATCGTTGGTGCCATAGACCGCCTCAAATGGCGAAGGGCAGAGCTTGCCAAGGAGGTGGAGCAGGTGACCAAAGCCATAGCTGTCGAAGAGAAGAGACTCGAAGACCTCCCATTTGTCATTGCTGATCTGAAGTCGGAGAGGCAGAACGTGGCCCATGAAGCAATCAAACTCCATCGTCACATGCCAGAAGTCCCTGGATCGGCTGACGATGACCAGAGGACTTTAGACTTGGCCGATCAGGTTAGGCAGCGAGTGATTGTGGCCATCAATGCCCTTCTTGGGTGAACTGTAAAAGCACTAAATGCCATGTACAAACATTTAATGTTCTCTTGCCGTTGACATACGGATCAAACTTGGACCATCTTCTGTGGTAGCTTTTTCATTTAATGACCCTTTACTCCGATGGGACGCGTCTTACCAACCCCTCATCTTTTTCTTTCTATAAGTATGAGACCCCCGTATTGCTTTCTAAAGGCCATTCACACCTCGCCTATCTTCTTCTCATCGAACAGTCTAATTTCCATACTCTTAGACTAGGCATCGAAATGTCTTCTTCTTTTTCTTCTCTCTCTGTCAATCAGGTACGAAATCTCCCTTTGTCCCTCCGTCTGACTTTTCAATCAATCTAACGACGGTTGCTTGTTTAATACCTTTCAGCCGAGACGCCTTAGTCCTTGCATGGAAAGAGCCATAGAGGTTATGCATTCTGACGAACCGCTGACGCAGGCGAATAGAGATCTAATCAGGGCTCACCACGAAGAACTCAAAGATCATATCCCCGCTCATGTCCAGAAGATCCTGGATCACATGGACGGCAACTGTTCCAGAAGGCCGCCAACTGAAAGGAGTCATCCGCTTCCTTGTCAGGTCACCCTCGAGGATGCCATGGTAGGGACATCCCAACTGCCTCTCGACAGAAGCCACCAACTTCCTTGCCAAGTTGCTGTTGAAGCCTCCATGGAGGACTTGGAGGAGAAGAGCACCCGCCTCCTAATAGAGCTAGGCCGGATCGAGAGAAAGATTAAGAAAAAGCATGGTCAATGAATGTATTGGTACTTTTGATCTAAGGGCGACTTGTACCGTGTCGGCCATGTATCCTATTGTTGTACCGAATAATAAATCGGCCAAACTAGTCAAATGTTTCATCATCAAGGCGATATTATCTTTGCATCGGCTATATGAATACGAGCCAATAGGAGTCGGCCACAACATCTCGACATTCCATATCATCGGCTACGCATCTTCCCATATTCTAGGGTAATACCTCTTCAGATATCTCCCATTTAAAGCTCTTGTGAATTCCTCTCCTTTGATAGTTTCTAGTATGTATGCATTTCCCGGAGCGCATCGGCCGATTCTATATGGCCCTTTCCAAGTAGGCGACCATTTATCGAATTTGGGATCTTTAGGAGAATTGCCTTGGGAGAATTGCTTGACCTTGACCTTCTTGTCGTACCACCTGGCCACTCTTTTCTTGTTCTCTTCGATGCTGATCAGGGCCCTCAATCGCTGACCCGCCAAATCGTTGAGCTCTCCTTTCATGAGGAGTGAATAGTCATTGGCTGTTAACTGATCTTGAAGTGTCGTGCGTCTGGACCCCATCCTTAACTCCCAAGGCAATACTGCTTTGTGACCATACACCAACTGATAAGGAGATATCTTAGTGGCTCCATGACAGGCCATCCGGTATGCCCATAAAGATTCGGTCAAGGATGCATGCCACCTTTTGGGCTGCTCCTCTATCTTCCTCTTGATCAACTTGATTATTCCCTTATTGGACGATTCGGCCTGGCCGTTAGCTTGAGCATAATACAGAGAAGAATTCAACAATTTAATTTCCATATCGGTGGTGAACTCTTCAAACTCCCCTGAGGTGAACATTGTGCCCTGATCAGTTGTGATGGTTTGAGGGATACTGAATCGATAAACAATATGGTCTCACGAAATCGACCATAGCGGCTGATGTCACGGTCTTCAAGGGAACTGTCTCCACCCACTTGGTAAAATAGTCAGTGGCTACTAATATGAACTTGTGTCCCTTGCTTGATGGAGGATAAATCTGTCCGATGAGGTCTATTCCCCAACCTCTAAACGGCCATGGCTTGATTATCGGGTTCATAGCCGAGGGCGGTGCACGCTGCACGTTGCCGAACCTCTAACAATCTTGACACCCTTTATATTATTTAAAGCAATCTTCGAGTATCGTCAGCCAATAATACCCATTATTCCTGATCATCCACTTCATTTTGTGAGCTGATTAAAGAGCCCCGCACACGCCCTCGTGAATTTCTCCCATCAGAATCTTTGCTTCTTCCGTTCCAAGGCACTTGAGCAGAATCCCATAAATCTTCTGGTAAAACAAATCATCTTCGAGTAACACATATTTCGTGGCCTGAAAACGCACTCACCGATCCACTTTCTTGGATGGGTCTTTTAGGTAATCGGCGATCTCCTTTCGCCAATCGTCGGCTGGAAGCTCCAGAGTCATGGTACCTTGAATCGGCTGATACCCGGATGCGTGTTGGGCAAGCCTATTGGCCTCTTCGTTGTAATTTTTGGGAATATGCTCAATAACCGCAGACTTGAATTCCTTTAAAAGTTGGAGGCAATCTTCATAGTAAATCCTTAAGACATCATCTTTGCATTCAGATCTCCCCGTCAACTGATCCACAATGAGCATGGAATCCCCAAAAATCTCCACCGCATTGGCTTTGATCTCTCTAAACAATTGAATACCTTTTAGGATGGCTCGGTATTCCGCCTGGTTATTGGTCGCGGATGCTTCTATCAGCAGAGAGAAATCATAACTTGCCCCCCGAGGCGATATGAGGACGATGCCGATTCCTGATCCGGCCCCACATGAAGAACCGTCGAAGTATAGAGTCCATGGAACTGGTTCAACAACAGCGACTTTCGGTCCATAATGCTGAGCCACGAAATCGGCCATTACTTGGCCCTTGACAGCGTTGGCCGACTCGTACCTTAGGTCAAATTCTGATAAAGCTAGGATCCACTTTCCAATCCTTCCTTTCAAAATTGGTAATGACAGCATGTATTTTACTACGTCATCCTTGCATACGACTATGCATTCCGCCGCTAACAGGTAGTGCCTGAGCTTGGTACATGAGAAATACAAACACAGGCACAACCAATCTACTGGGGAATATCTTGTTTCGGCGTCCAGGAGTCTTCTGCTGACATAATATATTACCCGTTCCTTTCCTTCGAACTCCTGTACCAGCGCCGATCCGATAGCCGATAAGTATAGTCTGAACGGCTTGTCAGCCTGTGGTGGGACTAACACAGGTGGCGAAATCAGATATTGCTTGATGTCTTCCAACACTTTTCGTTGTTCTTCTCCCCACATGAATTCCTGATCGGGTTTCAACTTCAACAAAGGAGTGAAGGCTTGAATACGCCTGGACAAATTTGATATGAATCTTCTGATAAAGTTGACCTTGCCGATTAGGGACTGTAGCTCAGTTTTGTTCTGCGGGGCCACAACCTTGTTGATGGCAGCTATGATCTTCTGATTGACTTCTATCCTGCGCTCATGGACCATGAATCCTAGAAATTGTCCGGCCGACACACCGAACGCACACTTGTTCGGGTTCCTTTTCAACCCATGCTTCCTTGTGCACTCCAACACTTCTCGCAAATTGACCAGATGTTCCTGATGTCCTTTTGATTTGACCACAACATCATCGATGTAGATTTCCACCAGGACACCAATGAGCTTGTGGAAGATGTAATTCATAGCCTGTTGATATGTAGCCCCGACATTTTTTAGGCCGAAGGTCATCACCACCCACTCGAATAAACCGAGGTGGCCCGGACACCTGAAAGCCGTCTTCGAAATGTCTTCTTTGGCCATTAATATTTGATTGTACCCTGCATTACCATCCATGAAACTGATGACTTTATGTCCTGCGGCGGCATCTATCAAAACATCGGCTGTCGGCATGGGATACCCATCAATCAGCGTAGCCTGATTAAGGTTCCTGAAGTCAATGCACATGCACAACTTTCCATTTTTCTTGTATACATGTACGATATTAGAAATCCACTCGGCATAACAGCACTGCCGAATAAATCTTGCTTCAATCAATCTTGTAATCTCGGCCTTTATATCAGGTAGAATTTTAGGGTTGCACCGTCGTGCGGGTTGCTGATACGGCCGATATCTTGGTTTTATAGGCAACCGTTGTTTGACAATGGACCGGTCTAGACCAGGCATCTCATGGCATTGTTTCTTGAGTAACTCGGTGAAGGAGGGCCCGTCATTGCATTTGTGTGACCCTTTTTTTACCTGAGTTGGTCATAGTTGCGACAGTGTTATCAGGTTTGCACTTGCGATTCTAATTACCTGAGTAGTTGTTTCTAGTATCATTGTTTCGATTTCTGTCTTGCTCATGAGTGGTGTTGTTGTTGTCGCGACTGCGGTTACGATGAGAGCTGAATCTCACATGTTCTTTATCTTCTTCGTCTGCCCATTATTATACCATGATTTTGAGATCTTTGACGGTGGCTGGGCGACGCCTACCAAAGTCCTGGTATGTTCGATGATCATAAAGGCCATTTTGAAAGCACTCGATGACGTCTATTTCTGAAATGCGACTATTCTAGCTTTCTTTTCAAAGAAAACATCGTAGATATTCATAGAGTGTTTCACTTTCTTTCTATTTGACTTGGCCTAGATCAACTTTGTTGCCTGGGCAAGACATGGAGCCCGCGTAATTGTTGCTAAAAGCTTTTGTCAAGTCTTCCCAGGAGTCGATGGATCTAGGCTTGAGTGACTCAAGTGAGGACCAATGGATGGTCACCCTTGGATGATGAGTGATTGACAACGTTGTGTTGGATTGATGTGCTCTTGGGTTTTGATGTGCAGGTGTGGAGCTCGGAGGCGATGATCAATGGCGAGGTGAAGGTCAAGTAGAGACGGGCTGTGCCGATGGACTGGGAGCGGTGAAGGATGGATGTGAGGCTTGGACTGAGGGACCAGAGCGCCGGAGGATCAGCCGCGGTGGTTGACACTTGGGGACATCGACAAGCGCAAGTGTACATGGAGGAGTGACTGTGTTGACCAAGTCAAGACAGTGGTGACACGTGTCGAGGAGCGGGTTTGGTGGTTTGGGCTGAAAAAACCATAGGCGGATGGTTTCCGGGTTTGGGTTGCAAAACCCGAGCGGAGGTTCCAAGGAGGAACACGGAGGCACGTGGCGGAATCATAGAGGTTGCGTCGAGGCAAAGCAAGTTTGTGTAGGAAGCGTGGTCGTCTGATCGACCGAACACACAGATGGACCAAAATGCCCCTACACGGGTAGTTATCTTAATTCTAAGTTGTAGGGGTAATTTAGTCATTAGGGGAGTCTCTGAATAGAGATGGGGGGCTGGTTGTTTCAGTACCTCTCTAAGCACTTCATCTATCTAGGGTTTTAGAAGTTCATTAGTCTACTCTCTCTCTAGTTCATCGCTCTAGAGGTCCTCGGATGTTTTGAGCACCAAGTCATTGTATTGAGTCGAGTTTTTTTTGCGGGAATGGAGGCCCTGACCTCCTCGTGTCCTCCTTGCGTTGGGGGATGACGATTTGTGCAACTCTCGCTCGAGTTCTTCGCGTTCTTAGTTTCTCCCATTTTTCCCTTCTCACATTTTTCTTCGATTTGTGATTTCTGAGGAGTCTTGGCTCAAACCGATCAGTGGGAAATGAACTAGGACGTGATTGAAGCCTTTCCACAAAAGGAATTCATCTAACTCCTCATGAGTTCATAGATCGGGACGATTCAAGCTCTAGGTTTGAAAAACCGGCATTCCTCACGAGATATTTAATTCCCTTTGATTGGCTGATCTTTTTGAGGAGATCTTTTGGGAACATGTTTGTTATGTTGTTGGAAAACTGTGGTAAATATGTCGTGATTTTTTGAGGTCGTTTGATCAAGTTTTGGATTTTTCTTCTCTCCTCACAAAGGCTGATTTTGCTGAAACAAAAGAGACTTCCTCTTGGGAGTTTCCCGGTACTTCCGATAGGTATCAGAACTTCTGATAGGATGTCGGAAGTTCTGACAGGAGCATTTTGAGTCCTGTTTTGACTCAAATATTTGGAGTTTGCTTTCCGGATCTTTGGAGTTTGCTTCCAGTTGTTTCTTGAGAGTCCTGCTGTGTTATCGGTCATCACCATAGACACCCAGCCACCCAGTTGGCTCGTGGATCTCTCGTCTTCCGCTCACTTCGGTTTTGGGGTTTCAATTTGGGATAGAAGCCTAAGATTTCAAAAGAAATATTCGAGGCTCCCATTCACTCCCCTCTGGTCGTCCTTTCGGTCCTTCATCAAGCTATGTTAATGGTGTGGGTTCCATGCTTATGGGGAAGTGAATGACTTTTGTATCGTCATTGCCCCCGGCTGCTTGAACTGCTAGTGAGTAGCACCGTAGCCATTGGACTGGATCTTGCTTGCCATTGTATTTGGTAATCCCTGTTGGCTTGAATTTCTCAGGTAGTTTAGTTATCATTACTCGTGTGGTGAAAGCGGGAAAATGGTTATAGTCATCGACTTCGCATTCACATTCATGGTGATGATTACAATTGATTACCTCTCTTAGGTCGCTGAAAATTGAAGCTTCGCGATCAGTTCTGCGGTGGTGAGGGCTCTTTGCAGAGTTAGTGCAGCTAACTTCTCTTGCATCCTTATTTCGCCTTGGGCCTCGCGTTCATCTCTATTTTGCCTTTGGCTATGTTGCCTTGGCTAGTTGACTACTTCATTACTTTTTCTTGGAGCCTGGCAATGGCCACCATGGACTATGACGTCTCTGCTGCCGTCTTGGTGAACCGAGTTGCAAGGAACAGATGGGATTGGAGATTCTTTGTCGAGTAATTTGTAACCTTGTTCTGCAAGTTGTGCTATTAACCCGTTGCCTCATTTCGCAAGTTGCGCTGTTAACTCATTGTCTCTGTCATGAGGTATGAGAGTTGATATGAGATTGATTGAGGCAATTGCTGCGAGTGGAGTGTTGTGCTCCCGAGCTTGCACTGCGTCGAATGCTCTTTCAAGGTTTACGATAGGAATGTTTGTAGCTAGTAGTCGGCAGCGATCTGCTCGGGAAGCATTGCGTGCTCTTCTTTGATTTCTTTGTTCAGAAGTTTCATCTTGTGGGGCGTTGGCTGATGACTCGTCTTATGAAATGCCATCGATTTGTGTAACATGTCGAGAAGTTCTCTGCAGGCTAGCGCCCGTGTCGTTGTTTTGTGATGTGATGACAAACATTTCTCTGTCCAGGTAGTAGCTTCCAGAGCTCGATGTTGCAATCTCTATAGTGCTTCCTTCCTCATGTGTTGAAGTAAGCGGTATGCCCTCCTGATACGGTAGGTTGTCTATGTGAGCGACAAGGCTTGACCCGTGATCTTGGGCTAGGAAAGATGGCTTCAATCCAGGCCAATAAACGCATCTTCCCTATGGGGTTGAAGTGATTACTAAGCCTTGAGCTGGATATCTTGTTTGCAAGTCTGTGCCATGCTGAGTTTGACCGTGTCGAGGATCTATCTCTTGCTCATGAGATTTGGTCCAGACTTCAGAGTTTCTATGAGGGAAAAAGTCAGGTGAAGGCAAGACTCTTTGAGACTTACAGGCGTGAGTATGAGAACTTTATTCATTTGCCTGGAGAGTCTGCCGATGCTTTGTTTTAGCGCATTCTTATTATTGTGAACAAGATGAAAGCAAACATCACCGTCTTACCCTACACCGATCATGATAGAGCTTTAAAGCTTCTGCATGCTTTGGATCACGAGGTGTGGGGTACGAAGGTTGATGCTATCATCGAGTCACCCAATTATGAAACACTTTCCACTGATGAACTCTTTGCCAAGTTGAAATCCACGGAGGTTGACAAGAGGCTCCTAGCAAAACAAGGAGGCCCTACTGATCCAAATAGTATGGCTCTCATGCTGGCTCTGGACGGCTTAAGTCTTTGGCGAACTTTTCTTCTATGTCGTTTGCCTTGTCTTCCTTGGTTTCTGTTTCAGAGGAGCAATTGTAGGTCCTTGATGATGATGAGCTCGCCTTGATCACACGGTGGTTCATGTGCTTCAACGACAACCACAAGAATAGGCGAAGGAACAACAACACCTACTTCGAAGGAACAGGCGAAGAAGAAGAATGGCAAGAACTTCAACGGCCTTTGCTTCTACTCCGGCAAGAACCACGACGGGTACTGTGTCATGGCCCTTAACACCGACAACAAGAAGGATGACAAGGAAAGCGACTCTGACACAGAAACAGAGGTAAAGGCTACTCCAGAGCAACTTGCCTTAGAAATAGAGGAATTGAATGATTGCCTGATCAATCAAGATAAGTTGATTAAGAAGGCAGCTCGTGAACGTGTTGAGCTTAAGGCTAAGTTAGAGAGTGCTTCGATTGAGATAGATATGCTTAAATCTGCTCCTCCTGTTTCTGATGTTGTTGAGTGTAATGAATGTGCTGTTCATATGGATAGTCTTGCATCTTTACAATCTAAGCATGCTTTGTTAGTAGATGAATTGGATTTGACTTGGGCTGCTTTAGATGAGGTCAAGACTAGGCCTGTTTTGCTTGGTGCATGTAAGTCTTGCCCCGCTTTGCAAGTTCAGTTGGACAATGCATGTGCTAAGCTTAGTGCTTTTGGGAAGTCTGAGTTCATTGCTAGATCTAAACTTCCTAAAATGCACTGATTATCCTAAACTCAAGCTTAGTTTGCAACATGCTGAGGATGAAAACTCTTACTTGTGCACGGTTCATAGTTGGGTGTCAAGTAGGGAACCTCAGCTAGGCATGATGATTCAGGAGTTCAAAAGGGCTGATGGTTTTGGGCTTGGGTCTGTTATGAAGGGTTGTCATTTTAATAGGTTGCACAAGTTCTTTGATGGGTTGTGTGAGAAGGTGGGTCAAAATAGTGGTGAGAGAAAGAAACCAAGCTACAATCAGTGTGAGCCACCAGCTGACTACACTCCTTGAGAGTCACCTACTAAAAATAGAGAGCAACCCAATCCAGCTTGTGAGCAAAACTTGTCTGAGTGTGTGAGAGATGGAGTTTTCATTGAGACACCACCCAAAGTACCCAAGAAAGCCATTTAGGTAGAAAAGCCAAACCACCTCAAGAACAAGCTTGACACACTTCCGGAAATTGCTCTTAAGAAACCTCCACCAAAACCCTAAGCCAAACCACAACCTAGAGTGAATCAACAACCAAAACAGCCTGCTAGATTCCACTGTGAGTATTGCAAGAGATGGGGTCACCTTGAGGAGTTTTGCTTTCGCAAGAAGAAAGCTTTGAGGCGTGAGTGTGAGTGGGGCAACAGGGACATGTACCACCCTTCTCATGGTGTACATGCACCTATAGCAGCTCCTCCACCTCATCGTGTGGATAGTGTGCGTTTTCCTCCTTCGCATGTTTTTGCCAGGTGTGCTCCTCGCCATGATCAATATGGCCCAGGACAGCATGACTGTGGCTTTGAGTCTCGGAGCTACAATGGACCACATTTTCCCCCTAGCGTTGGCCGTAGTCCTCCTGTGAGACGAGAGATGGTTGATTTTGCTAACCTCACTCTTGAGCAAATGGTTTGACACTGGTATTCTACTTGTTTTTCAAACCCCAGTGTTGAGTCATATGCTCATCCTTGGTCCTCTTTTGCTTGAGCAGGTCGGAGGCCTGGAGAACGCGTGGCTCATTGATTCCGGTTGCTCTCGACACATGACCGGTGATGACAGATGGTTCTCCAGCCTCACCTCCGTGATGACCAAGGAGTACATCACTTTTAGGGATAATAGCAAAGGTAAGGTAATGACTGAAGGTGGCATTAAGGTGAGTGAGAACTTCATGCTTAAGCGAGTTGCCGTTGTAGATTCTCTTGGCTTTAATTTGCTTTTGGTTTCTCAACTCCTTGACGATGGCTTTGAGGTGCGTTTCAAGCATGGGTCTTCAAAGATCGTGGACTCTCGGGGGGATCTTGTGTGTGTGATCATTCCCGACGGTCAAGTGTTTCGGGTTGATTTTTCCAAATCATTTGGTCTTTCTCGATGTCTTGTGGCTGGCTCATCTTCTGAACTTTGGAAATGGCACAGAAGATTGGGCCATTTGGGCTTTGACTTGCTTTCCCGGCTGAGTGCTTTGGATTTGATTCGAGGTTTACCAAAATTGAAATTTGAGAAAGATTTGGTTTGCGCTCCCTGTCGACATGGGAAGATGGTTGCTGCTTCTCACCCACCTGTGAATCAGGTGATGACTGAGCATCCGGGTGAACTGTTGCATATGGACACTGTTGGTCCAGCCCGGGTTTGCTCAGTTGGTGGGAAGTGGTACGTGCTTGTGATTGTCGATGACTTTTTGAGGTATTCATGGGTTTTCTTCATGGCTTCTAAGGATGAGACTTTCTCCTTTGTTCGAGATTTGATTTTGAGGTTGAAAAATGAGCGACCAAAAGATGTCATGAGAGCCATCCATAGTGACAATGGCACATAGTTCAAAAATGCTCATTTTAAAACTTTTTGCAAGGATCTTTGTCTTGAACACCAGATTTCATCGCCTTATGTCCCTCCTCAGAATGGTGTTGTTGAAAGGAAGAATCAGACCATTTGTGAGATGGCTAGGACGATGCTTGATGAGCATAGGACTCCTAGAAAATACTAGGCCGAAGCTGTTAACACTGCTTGCTATGTTTCCAATCAAATTTTCTTGCGAGCTTTCATGAAGAAAACTTCTTATGAGTTGATGCATCGACGTTCTCTCAAAGTGAGTCACCGAAGGGTTTTTGGTTGCAAATGTTTTATTCAGAAGCAAGGCAACTTGGACAAATTTGAGTCTCAGTCCACTGATGGCATTTTTCTTGGTTATGCTTCTCATAGTCGGGCTTATCGTGTGCTTAACCTTGAAACTAACCGGATTGTGGAAACCTGTGAAATTACTTTCGATGAAACTATGCCTTGCACAACCCCTGTTTTTGAGACTATAGGTGAACATGAAATGGGACAAAGCATTTTTGAGGAAGAGGAAGAGCGTGCTAGTGGTGGTGATGAGGAAGATGATGAAGCTAATCATGCTCCAGCTGCAAGACTTGTACATTCTACTTCAACAACAAGAGTTGATGGCCCTACCCCTACTACCACTACCTCAAGACATCACCAAGTACCACTCCAAGATGATGAAGAAGAAGATCAGGTTGAGCCCGCTGCTGTTGAGGGGAGGCAACTTCAGAGTGAGGAGCTCCATGACACATTCAGCGTGACCATCCTCCACAACAGATGATCGGTAACTTGCATGAGCATATTACTAGACACAGCTCTAGGCAGATTTCACACTTTGCATATTCTGCTTTTGTTGCCTCTTTTGAACCCCGAGATATTGGACATGCTTTATCTAATTCAAACTGGGTCAATGACATGCATGAGGAGTTAGAAAATTTTGAGCGAAACAGGGTTTGGGTTTTAGTTGAACCACCTCCAAATTGCCATCACATAGGAACAAAATGGGTTTTCAAGAACAAATAGGGTGAAAATGGGTTGGTTGTGAGAAACAAAGCGAGGTTGGTTGCTCAAGGTTTTAGCCAAAAAGAGGGGATAGATTATGAGGAAACTTTTGCCCTGGTTGCCCGTTTGGAAGCGATTAGATTTCTGCTAGCCTTCTCTGTGGCTAAAGGTTTTAAGCTCTTCCAAATGGATGTAAAAAGTGCCTTCCTTAATGGATTCATTGAGGAGGAAGTGTATGTGAGACAACCCCCCGGTTTTGAGAGTCCAAAACATCCTGACCGTGTTTTCAAACTCCAGAAAGCTCTCTATGGCCTAAAACAAGCACCCCGAGATTGGTATGCAAGGTTGAAATCCTTTTTGCTTGGGAATGGGTTTGAAATGGGTTCAGTTGACAAAACTCTTTTTCTCCTCAGGCAAGGCAAAGATTTGCTAGTTATTCAGATTTACGTGGATGATATTATCTTTGGTGGTTCCTCTCATGCTTTGGTTGCCAAGTTTGCAGATACTATGAGCAGGGAATTTGAGATGTCAATAATGGGTGAACTAACCTTTTTCCTTGGGCTACAAATCAAGCAAAGCATGGAAGGAACTTTCGTGCACCAAGGGAAGTACACAAAGGACGTGCTAAGAAAGTTTAACATGGTTGATGCTAAGCCACTGTCCACACCCATGGCGATGACGACAGCGCTTGATGCGGATGAAGACAGCGAACCGGTGGATCAGAAGGAATACCGGAGCATGATCGGCTCCCTTCTCTACTTGACGGCGACGAGACCCGACATCCACTTCGCAGTGTGTCTGTGCGCCGGATTTCAGGCTTCTCTAAGAACCTCTCACCGCCAAGCGGTTAAGAGGATCATGAGGTATTTAGGCTTTACCCCTGAATTCGGTTTGTGGTATTCTGCCTCCTCGGCACTCACAATCCGCGGATATTCCGATGCGGACTTTGCTGGGTGCCGACTGGATCACAAGTCTACCTCGGGCACTTGCTAGTTTCTCGGTTTGTCTTTGGTCTCTTGGTCTTCTCGCAAACAGTCTAGTGTTGCTCAGTCTACCACTGAAGCTGAGTATGTTGCTGCTGCTAGCTGTTGTTCCCAGTTGCTTTGAATGATTTCCACTCTGAGAGACATTGGTTTGAGATTTTCCCATGTGCCTCTTCTTTGTGACAGCACGAGTGCCATAAGTGTAGCCAAGAACCCTGTTCTCCATTCAAAAACCAAACACATAGATGTGAGATACCATTTTCTGAGAGATCATGTTGAGAGAGGAGACATTGACCTTGGCTATGTTGCTACCCAAAACCAGCTCGCTGACATCTTTACCAAGCCCCTGGATCATATATGTATAGTCATTTTTCTGAGTTGGGTTTTGGTGCTTTTCTTGTATCATATATGTATAGTCATTTTTCTTGTTTGGATTTCATTGCATCTGTATCATATTGCATTATATGAGCTTCTCTTATATGCCCTGTATACTACCTTATGCTACTTGTGAGATAGTGCTTTGGTTGGTTACTTTGATGCAATGTGCAGTTATGCTCCTGATGATCTTGTTTACTTAATAAGATAAATATTTTCTGAAATCTAATGCTATATCACCCATAAGTTGATGCTTAGTTATGATTTTTCCCTGTTTGAATGCTAGTTCCATTTTTAGCTTATGTTTGGAATGCATGTTCTTTTCAATCGGGTCAAAGATCTAGGTATCATTGCGGATGTTTAGCCCATGATGCACCCCTTGGAGAAGCATGGCTTCTTTGTGCCGCAAAGGCACTTCATGTCCTTTGCCTTGTGTGAATCATGAAAAGAAAAATTCAAGAACTTCACCAAGTCTTTATGCTTAATTGTTTATATTTTGGCTTGCTTAGTTGTTACAAGATGTCTACCAAAAAGAAGTAGGCACTTGGTTTCAACAAAGCTTCACACGACAAGAGATGCGTATGTGGGTGTCTGCACTGATCTTTTGTCAAGAATGGTTGTTACTTGTATGAGTTTTGATGGCCAAGTTATTCTTGCTTGGGTATTTCTTAACAAGGTATTTTCTCATGTAGTGATCTTTTTCAACATTGCTAATTCTCATACTTGCTGTAACATGATTTCATCTTGCTGGCGATGTAGTTGCTTCCTGTAATACTTCAAGCTTATCTCTCTTGTAGCCTTTGAGAGTATTTCATGGTATATCTAAGAAGCTTGTTCGTTCCTGCATTTCCATGTCATGATTTTCGACCTTCATGCTTATCTTGATGCTTGCATTGCCAACAAGGGGGAGAGATTTCACACAAACTCATTCTTTTGTCGAGGGGGAGAGTTTTTCATGCATTTGTTCTGTCGAGGGGGAGCTCTGTGAGTTTTTATGTTCTTGTGCTCATTTGCTCTTTTGCCGGTCGCGGTGAGCTGTTGTACCCTTGGATCACATGTTTGAGGGATCACATGTTTTTATCTCAGTCGTGTCGAGCCATTGCCCTTATCTTAGGAGTCTAAGACTTTGCAGTTTGAGTTTCTTCTTTCTTTTCTTATCAAACTATGAATTTGTGTTGGGTGTTGTCAATGCACTCATCAAGGGGGAGATTGAGGACCAATGGATGGTCACCCTTGGATGATGAGTGATTGACAACGTTGTGTTGGATTGATGTGCTCTTGGGTTGTGATGCGCAGGTGTGGAGCTCGGAGGCGGTGATCAATGGTGAGGCGAAGGTCAAGTAGAGACGGGCCGTGCCAGTGGACTGGGAGTAGTGAAGAACGGACGTGAGGCTTGGACTGAGGGACCAGAGTGCTGGAGGATCAGCCGCGGTGGCTGACACTTGGGGACATCGACAAGCGCAAGTGTACATGGAGGAGTGACCGTGTTGACCAAGTCAAGATGGTGGTGACACGTGTCGAGGAGTGGATTTGGTGGTTTGGGCTGAAAAAATAAAAGGCGGATGGTTTCAGGGTTTGGGCCACAAAATCCGGGTAGAGGTTCTGAGGAGGAACACGGAGGCACGTGGCGGAATCACAGAGGTTGCATTGAGGCGAAGCAAGTCTGTGCAGGAAGTGTGGCCGTCCGATCGACCGAACACATAGATGCACCAAAATGCCCCTGCGCGGGTAGTTATCTTAATTTTAAGTTGTACGGGTAATTTAGTCATTAGGGGAGTCTCTAAATATATATGGGGGGCTGGTTGTTTCAGTACCTCTCTAAGCACTTCCTCTATCTAGGGTTTTAGAAGTTCATTAGTCTACTCTCTCTCTAGTTTATCTCTCTAGATGTCCTTGGATGTTTTGAGCACTGAGTCATTGTATTGAATCAAGTTTTTGTTGCGGGATTGGAGGCCCTAACCTCCTCGTGTCCTCCTTGGGTTGGGGGATGATGATTTGTGCAACTCTCGCTCGAGTTCTTCGCGTTCTTAGTTTCTCCCATTTTTCCCTTCTCACGTTTTTCTTCGATTCATGATTTCTGAGGAGTCTTGGCTCAAACCGATCATTGGAAAATGATCTAGGATGTGAGTGAAGCCTTTCCACCAAAGGAATTCATCTAACTCCTAATGAGTTCATAGATCAGGACGATTCAAGCTCTAGGGTTTAAAAACCGGCATTCGTCACAAGATATTTAATTCCCTTTGATTGGCTGATCTTTCTGAGGAGATCTTTTGGGAACATGTTTTTTATGTTGTTGGAAAACTATGGTTAAAATTTCATGATTTTTGGAGGTCGTTTGATCGAGTTTTGGATTTTCCTTCTCTCCTCACGAAGGCTGATTTCTGTGCTGTCGGAACTTCCGACGACACTGTGTCGGAAGTTCCGACGGGAAATTTGCCGAAACAACAGAGACTTCCTGTCGGGAGTTTCCCGGTACTTCTGATAGGTATCAGAACTTCTGATAGGATGTTGGAAGTTCTGACAGGAGCATTTTGAGTCCTGTTTTGACTCAAATATTTGGAGTTTGCTTTCCGGATCTTTGGAGTTTGCTTCCAGTTGTTTCTTGAGAGTCCTGCTGTGTTATCGGTCATCACCATAGACACCCAGCCACCCAGTTGGCTCGTGGATCTCTCGTCTTCTGCTCACTTCGGTTTTGGGGTTTCAATTTGGGATAGAAGCCTAAGATTTCAAAAGAAATATTCGAGGCTCCCATTCACTCCCCTCTGGTCGTCCTTTCGGTCCTTCATCAAGCTATGTTAATGGTGTGGGTTCCATGCTTATGGGGAAGTGAATGACTTTTGTATCGTCATTGCCCCCGGCTGCTTGAACTGCTAGTGAGTAGCACCGTAGCCATTGGACTGGATCTTGCTTGCCATTGTATTTGGTAATCCCTGTTGGCTTGAATTTCTCAGGTAGTTTAGTTATCATTACTCGTGTGGTGAAAGCGGGAAAATGGTTATAGTCATCGACTTCGCATTCACATTCATGGTGATGATTACAATTGATTACCTCTCTTAGGTCGCTGAAAATTGAAGCTTCGCGATCAGTTCTGCGGTGGTGAGGGCTCTTTGCAGAGTTAGTGCAGCTAACTTCTCTTGCATCCTTATTTCGCCTTGGGCCTCGCGTTCATCTCTATTTTGCCTTTGGCTATGTTGCCTTGGCTAGTTGACTACTTCATTACTTTTTCTTGGAGCCTGGCAATGGCCACCATGGACTATGACGTCTCTGCTGCCGTCTTGGTGAACCGAGTTGCAAGGAACAGATGGGATTGGAGATTCTTTGTCGAGTAATTTGTAACCTTGTTCTGCAAGTTGTGCTATTAACCCGTTGCCTCATTTCGCGAGTTGCGCTGTTAACTCATTGTCTCTGTCATGAGGTATGAGAGTTGATATGAGATTGATTGAGGCAATTGCTGCGAGTGGAGTGTTGTGCTCCCGAGCTTGCACTGCGTCGAATGCTCTTTCAAGGTTTACGATAGGAATGTTTGTAGCTAGTAGTCGGCAGCGATCTGCTCGGGAAGCATTGCGTGCTCTTCTTTGATTTCTTTGTTCAGAAGTTTCATCTTGTGGGGCGTTGGCTGATGACTCGTCTTATGAAATGCCATCGATTTGTGTAACATGTCGAGAAGTTCTCTGCAGGCTAGCGCCCGTGTTGTTGTTTTGTGATGTGATGACAAACATTTCTCTGTCCAGGTAGTAGCTTCCAGAGCTCGATGTTGCAATCTCTATAGTGCTTCCTTCCTCATGTGTTGAAGTAAGCGGTATGCCCTCCTGATACGGTAGGTTGTCTATGTGAGCGACAAGGCTTGACTCGTGATCTTGGGCTAGGAAAGATGGCTTCAATCCAGGCCAATAAACGCATCTTCCCTATGGGGTTGAAGTGATTACTAAGCCTTGAGCTGGGCCCAATAAAGGGATCTCTTGGACGTAGTCCGAGTTATAGTCGCAGTCCTTGACTAACTCGAGTTCAGATTGGATTCAAGTGAGAAAACCTTGGTGGACCATGCCCGTGTTGTGGAGTCCGTGCGGGAATCGACTTCGAGTTGAAATCGACTTGCAGGATAACTTGGGCGTTAGCCCGTGCGGGCTAGTTTGAGTCAAGGTCGAGTCCAAGCCGTAGTCAAACTCGATGTCGTTGATGTTGAAATTTTGAATTTTCTCAGCAAGATTCTTTGTTTCTTGAGGAAAATTTTCGTCAAGACACTACTTTTCCTATTTGCTGATGATGTAGCATTGAAAGGATCCAGTGCTGTCAGCAATGCAAAGCCAGGAGCCGAATACGAAGGTTGCGCCCGCCTCAAAGGAAAAAATGGGCTTGATGATGACTAGTGCCATCAATCTTGCGTGGAGAAACTCAGTGACTGCCCCTACCTGGCGCACTAGCTGTCGGTGTTTTAAGACCGGCAACCCGCCTAGGGGGTACCCTAGGTGGTCTTTTGTGCAGTGGGTGTCGTCAAGAATCAAGGAGTCGATGATGACACAAGGGACATGATTTATATAGGTTCGGACCGCTAGATCGCGTAATACCATACATCCTGTATGTAAATGTTATTGAGCTTGTTCTTCGTTGTCTTGGAGGGTTCATGCCCACCCTTATATAGTCGTGGGAGCAGGGTTACAGGGCAGATTGTATATGAGTCCTAGTCGAGTACGCTTTACAGAGTCCTATTCTAACTCAGTAAAGTAGCTTCCTTCTGACCTGACAAGTCTTCGGGGAGCACATAAAGTCTACACGCCCTGCAGAGTACTCTTCATGTCCAAGTAGGTTTCAGGTACGTTCCCTTGAGTGGGTCCGTAAGTCTTTTGGTGGGCCCAGGGGTGCATAGTCGACAATATTGAAATCCTGAATGATGAAGTGGAGGTACTTGGTACGGTAGTTTTATATCATACCGAAGGTCACTGGCAGCGTGATCTATATGAGGGGGACCGCTGGGTCATCCAGGATGATGCCGAAGAAAGGTGTCTGCATTGGATTTAGATCCATGGTGCAGAGATCGATCTCCTTGAGTGTGTTGGCGAAGAGGATGTTTAATCCGCTACGCTGTCAACGAGGACCTTACCGAGGTGCATGTTGCAGATGGTTGGGTTGATCACATGGGGATACCTTTCTGGTTTTGCGACCATATACTCGGGTGGTTAGCTTTGCTGAAGGTATTAGGAACCTCGGACCACCGTAGATATTCTAGAGTAGCTAGCTCTGTGGCATAGACCATCTGGCATTGAGTCAGCTTCTGCTTCCTCTTGGACTCGAACTGCTCAGGACCGCCGTAGATCATGTTGATAGTCCTGTTTGCTGTCTGGAAGTCTTCATCGGCAGGGTGACCCTTGCGGGGCTCCTTGTCCTTGTCATCAATGTGAGGTGGCTTCCCAAAACCTTTTCCTAAGAAATCCCTTTTCAGGCCAAAACATTCTCAAGCCATGTGCTTGTGGTTCTTGTGGTACGAGCATTGCATGTCCAGCATCTTCTAGAATTCTTCTGGACTGATTCATCCATGCCATTGCTCCACCGTGGTGATGACCTCAACCGTTTTCCGCTTCCGCCCGCACTGTTCTCCCTTGCGGGAAGTTTCAAGATGGTCGTGGCGTGCTTCCACATCACGGGGCCTTAAGTGGGACCAGTTCTCCTCTTCCCATCGGACCTTGAACTCGCTGAGTTGCTCCTTCTCAGCTTCTTCTCCATCTGCCCAGTTGTTAGTGATGGCGAACATCTCATTGACATTCCTCGGCGGCTTCTGTGTCCATTTGTTGATCAGCGTGCCATTGGAGAGCCCATTCTGGAAGGCGCTCATCACGTTGTGATCCTTGATGAAAGGGACCAAGTTCTTCTTTTCGAAGAACCGATGGATATAGCCTCGCAGGGTCTCATTTTTGTGCTGCTGGATCTGGCCTAGGAGCCTATTACTCCCTGGTCTCTCCCAGGTGCCGATGTAGTTGCCAGTGAATAGCAGGCAGTGCTGCTCCTAGTTATCGTTGGAGTCGTGTGGTAGTCCTGCCAGCCAGTTGTGCCAGTCTCTAGTGAGCATGATGGGCAAGTAACTAGCCATCACGGCGGTGTTGCCTCCAGCCGCCTTGACAGCAATAGAGTATATATGCAGCCACTAAGCGGGATCTGACTTCCCATTGTACTTGTCGACATCGGAAAGCTTGAAGCCACATGGCCATCTGACTTGGCGTAGCCAAGAGGTGAGGGAAAGGAAGCCATCATATGTCAGGGCCCTTCCCCGACCTCTACGGGGGCAATTGACCGGTCTTTTCCCACAGCTATAGCCGTCATTGGTGGAGTCCGAGTAGTCGGATTCTGCATAGTTGCTCTCCGTCTCCGACTCAAGTGTCTTGTTTGACATCGGCACCGACGCGGAGGTCCGTGCTCACGGTCGTATTACTCCTGATGCCAGATCTCCTCATCCTCTCGGTGAGAGATGCGGTAGTGTATCGTGTGCCTCGCGTTGCGTCCTCAGTTGTTCCAATCGCGAAGGTCTTCGTTGCACTGAATGCCGACACATCGTGATTTGGAAGTTGCAGTTTGCTTTTGCCAGACTGGCAGAGATGGGTCGTTGTGGTTTATGGGAGTTGCCACAGTCAGGAACATTGCTCATACTCGAGCCAATCCCGAGGTGTTGGGAAGGAGAATGGTGAGCTCTTGGTTGGTGGTGACAAGGTTCTCCTTTCACATTGTGTAGACCTTGTGACTATCATAGTCCATGGTGAACTCCTTCTCTAGGTTACGAGGGCGGAGGGTACGTTGCTAGCTCCCACATGGCCTCCTCCTCCTCTCCCCATTGAATCCACCTTGTTCTTGATTGCCGGCAGCGTTAGCAGCAGCATTAAGGATTTGTTGTCGCTTGGCCACTCGGTTGCATTCTTCTAAATGCATTGGGCCTTGGCCTGCTCCATTTCTCCCTCAACAGTTCGCTCGTTGTCGAACACCAGTGGTGCTACGACGGCATAGATGAAACCGGGAGAGGGAGCGCCTTTCGGAGCTGTCAGCGGATTTGACAGAAGTTTCCATCTGAGCCGTGTCTCCTATTGCGGGTTCTAGATTTGTTGTAGATTCTATTTCTGCGCCCTCCTCCAGGATTGGAAAGAGTGAGTCATCGACAAGAAGATGGTTGTTGATGACAACCACGATCCGCGGTTCATCCTCGTCTGACTGATCATTGACAGAGTCGAAGAAGTTCAATCTCAACATTGCCTTCCTCGTGACCTCTAAAAGGTGGCGGCGGCGTTCCTCAGCCCATAAGGGATACAGACAAAAGGAGCGGAACCAACCGGTGCCCGAGTCAACTGGCAGAGGGTTATGCACTTGGCAAGTTGAGTTGCGATCTGATCCATTGCTTGGACTAGACCGTCGGCAGAGAGGGCTATAGAAGTGTTGCGCTTGTTATTGACACACTTTTACCCCCTGTTTATCTTCAATAGTGACATGAATTTAATACCTAAACTATTGATCACACCTAATAAACTGGTCATTTTTACATGTGCAACATATTTTGTAGGATATTCTGTTTTTGTAGGGAATTGGACCTAAAAGCATATTTTTGGATAAAGCACTGAACGAGCATCGAACCAAAGGAAGACGAAGGCCAACGGGCCTAGGAAGGTCTTAGGTCGATCGGCCTAGAGGAGCCAGGCCGATTAGCCTAGGGTCCTCTGGCGCCCCCTGATGCCCATCTTTCGGCAAGCAATCCTCCGAGATGACTTTGGTATCAAAGAGGAATAAAAGGAGATCAAGCGAAGATTTGGAAAGATATTGAAGATCAATCTTATCTCGAAGATACCGACATGCTAGGCCCACATGAGAGTGAAAATAAGACTCCTGAGCATCGAGGGAGACTTGGAGATGAAGCAGGATGCAAGGGGCCAAAATGAAGGCCCAGGCCGATCGACTTGGACCCTCCCAAGCCGATCGACCTGGGGGATTCCTTCATTCCCTCTCCTTCCAATTTTTGCCACGCGCCCTCTAGACTATAAATACCTTAAAAATCCACCGAGCCCCATATCCAAGACGATGTACTTGATGTGAAGCAGTAGAGAAGCAAAAGGAACTTGAGGGACACCTCTCCGGAGAGCTGAGGGCTGTGCAGTCGTCGGGGGTTAGCGTAGGCGAACCTCTGTCGGCGTCACCCTACGAGGAAGATCACGCTGGAGTTCTAGAGCTAGGAGTCATCAAGATCAAGGTAGGATCCCGGTGGTGATCTTGTGATGTACAATCATTCATGGTGAAGTAATAGATGTGTTCATGTTCTTAGCGATTTAGATATCTATTTTGATGGTTTAATGCTTTATTGGGTTTGCTTGCTTTTCAATCTATTAATCAATGATAGATTGCTTAGGATGTTCTTGTGGTCGCAGTGACCGGATTTGCATACCTGATCTACCAATGAGTATAACATGTTCTTTTGATTGTGCCTTTAATCTACCTATGCTGATAGAGGGGCTAGTGACATGATCTTTCTTGTGTAAGATAGGGGGTTTTGAGGGCCGGATTGGAGGTGTAGATTTAAAGATGTTTTTTACTAGGATCATATCTGTGTTGCTTTGCTATACATGCTTAGAATTACAACTTATGCATAGTCTTGATTGCTCTAGATTGGTTACCTCTGCTCTATCTGTTATCTATCTGTACATGCTTAGTAGATTAGATATGAATCACCCTTCAACACTAAGTCCATACTAACAATGCTAGTTAAAATAGATCTTATGCTATAAGTTCCACAAATTCATAAACTTTAGGGGAGTATTTGAGAGAAGAGCTACAACTAATCCATGTGCCTGCGGTTCACAACTTGGTGTGCTAACAGCCATCAACAAGCTTTTCTAGTGCCGTCGTAGGAGAAGTAATAGTCAAGTTCTAAGTTTATATATGCATGACTTTTTATTCATAATCTTTAATTCTTTTCTTTTTAATCTTTTTGTTTTTGTTCGATCTCAATCAAAAGTTCAATCTAGTTCTTGTATATATGTGTTTTCCTTTCACTAATGCTAACGGGAGATGGATGGCTACCTCTCCAACAAACCGAAAATTTTTATGGATGATCTTGAAAAACTTTACAGGCAAAGGATACGATTAGCAAAAGCAAGGAAGCTGGAGATTGAAGCTTCAGCTATCAAGGAAGAATTGCAAGTCTCGGGAACATCATCATTTACTCCAAAGTCAACACCAGCAGCAAGTCCAGCAGGGGCACCAGTTGCGCCCGTTGTACCTGAAGCACCTGCAATGGGAGATCAACCTGAGCCAAAGCGTACTATCGGGGAGCTGTGCATCCCAAACATCATCAACTTAACTGTCCATGAGTTGGGTGGCATTGGGCAACCATTCGCGATCCAAACTTCAACATTGAGGATGGTGCAGAGTTCACCTTTCTTTGGCAAGAAGGATGCTAATCATCATCTACAAGCGTTCACAAAGTTATGCAACACCTTCGACGTGGATGGAGTTAACTAGAATCAACTAAGGGCAGGGCTGTTTCCCTACTCTCTACTTGAAAGAGCGCTTCAATGGTTTTATGATCTACCTACAGCAACAATTTAGAATTGTGATGAGTTGACGGATACCTTTATAAAAGAATATTATTTGCGAGCCAAAACTCAGAATCTAAGGAGCAAGATAGCTACTTTTGTTTAGTATGCTTCTGAAACTATTGCTGAAGCCTATCAACTATGTCCATGCAGTTTCACATCATAAATTCCCGAGGAAGGATTTAGTCCAAAAGTTCGATCAAGGGCTGACACCAGCATCAAGGGTAATCATCGACGCATCAGCTAAAGGATCAATTATCGACCTCACCCCAACTCAAGCCTTCAAGTTATTCAAGAAAGTTGTAGACAATGATGCATGGGCATCATCTGGGCGCCTGGTCCAAGTTCAACCAACTAGAAATTCTCAAGGTGTGTTGCAAGTGGGGAATGATCAACTACTCGAATGGAAGATCGACTCACTGATGAGGAGATTGGAGAAGATGGAGATAAATTAAGCTCACACTATAGACCTGAAGGTAGTAGAAGGAAGATCAACATGTGAGGAGTGTGGCAACTACTGAGGAGATAAAAAAATCTCACACTATAGACCTGAAGGTAGTAGAAGCAAGATCAACATGTGAGGAGTGTGGCGACTACTGCCATGTCACGTAGAACTGTCTAGAGGAAGCAAAGTTGCTAGACTACATGAAGAAGGGAGAGTGGTTTCCACCATCCAACTATAAGTATGGATAGAATAGACCTTAATTCAATGCAAGCTCATCCATCCAGAACACAGTTCCTCTACGCATTCAACTAAAGGAGTTCATGGAGGAGAAAAGCAAGATCAACAAACACACTGTCACTAAGTTTTTAAGGCTATCGACAAGATTTTGGAAAATATTGATTGCAAGATGACAGAGGTTGCAGTTCGAACCACCAAGTAATGAACATGATGAAGATGCTGGAAACTCAAGTTACACAATTAGCTAGGCATTTTACAAGCAATGAAAGAACATTGCCGGGACAACCGAGGAATCCAGAATCAGCTAAAGCTATTGAAACTCGCTCAGGCAAGGAAACAAAAGATCCATAACGTCTAGCTCCTGAAGCAGAGATGACTTCAAAGGAGAAGACATCTACCTCAGCTTCAGAGATTTAAGCAGAAGAGCCAGAGTTTGAGATGGTTGATAAAGATGACACCAAGATTCTACGAGGAAAACCACGCCATCGTCTACGTAAAATTGATGAACAATTTAAAAAATTTGTTGAAGTTGTGCGTAGGTTGAACATCAATATGCCACTGCTCGATGCTCAACAAGCTACATTCGCTACTTCAAAGATATATTGATGAGCAAGCAAGTGATCCCACAGTTCACTACATATCACATCAAGGTGACAGAAGAGTGCATTGCTGCGATCGCTAATCAAGCTCCTGAGAAGAAAAGAGACTCAGGGTATCCAACCATCCCATATTCAATTAGAACATTGATGTTCGAAAGAGCATTATGTGATCTTGGTGCAAGTGTGAGCGTCATGCCTAAAACTGTGTTCGAGAAGCTATGCCTGCCGGAGCCAGAACCAACTGCTATGTGCCTAGGGTTAGCAGACAATTCTATTCGCTATCCTGAAGGCATTGTTGAGGATGTACCTGTGAATATTGGGAATCACTTTGTCCCTATTGACTTTGTGATACTCGAGATGGGGGAAAGAGAGAAATCCCCACTCATTCTGGGAAGGCCGTTCCTAAAGACCGCAAGAGAAAATATAGATGTTGGGAAGGGCGAGATCAAGTTTGATATTAATGGCACTATGAGCACGTTCAAGTTTCACCCACACTTTGAGGTATGCAACATGATTTCTAGCAAGTATATACTGCAACATCGTTGTATCAAGCAGGAGGAGAAGAACAAGAAGGTAGAAGAAAACAAGCCAGTGGAAGTTGCTATCGTCCAGAAGAAGGAGGAACGCCAGCCTGTGAAGACCAAAAAGATAGTCAAGCCTTTGCCTACATTGAAGCCAAAGATGGTGAAGAAGTGGGTGCCGAAGACTGCAGCACCGACACCGAGCACTAGTCCGAAGTGAAGAATTGAAGAGTCTAGCTATAGACTATGAACGAAGTGCTTTGCGGGAGGCAATCTGATCATTGAGTCAAGAATAAGCTACTGGGAGGACAACCCTGAAGACATTTGGATTTTCAAGTAAGTGAGTCACAGATTTTGCTACATCATACCTAAAGAAATTTTAATAAGTTGAACCGTCGGTCAGAATAATTTTTGGAGTTTTATTCGCTTAATCGTTTCCTATTCTTATTTGATTTTATTTGATTTTCCTTGAAAAACTAGAACCAAATATCCCCATCCTATTAGAGTTTCTATCTTAACCTGATGTTTAGCCTGACTTGTTTTCATGATAAACACACGAGTAGAAACTACGTTGTTCTTACGTTGTAAATTTTCAATGCATGCTAGGACTCGAGTGGCCATAGGATTTTGGTTTGCTTAAACTTGAAAAAACTCATCGGTTTTCTAGAATTAGTATTTTTCCAAGCCACTTTTATTAATTTCATTCAAAATTCCTCTCACTTTTAGCAAATTATTAGAACCTAAACCTATTACCCCGCGGTTGAAATCGAAATTGCTTCATCTCAATTTATGAGAATGAACGATACTGATGCAACCAAAATTAATGTAGTCGGAAATTCCTTCGACTTACAAATGCTTTTGATGCTTCAAAACTCCTCTAAAATACATTTGAACTCATTGCTAACTCTGAGTTAAATTTTAATTTTCAAAATTAGAGGAGGATTCAGCATCTAAACATGATTGGGAAGGGTTTATGAGTTTCACTAACGCTAATGACTTGATTTGAGACTGTGGGAATCATCAAGAGGCACTCCCACCTACCACACATGCATAAGGAAATAAAGAGTGGCCTGCCATGCTTGTTTGTTGTAGCTCAAAGGACAAGGCATTAAGTGAAATTAAGAAAATAATAAGGCTTGACACATAGCTGAATGATTTTCAATAAAGTGACAATACAAAGGAGTAAAAGAGATTGATTTGGAAGTGTCCTTCACGTGAAGATTTGAATTTTTGTTACAATAATGAGCACGTGGCTATGTGAAGAAAGATGAGGAGGAAAGGAGCCAGAAAGACACCAGGCCAGTCATCCTGATGCGCATCAGGCCGATCGGCCTGAGGTCTTTTTAAGTCCTCCCGTGCCCTCCTTTAGTAGGTAAGCCACTCTCATATTTGTTCATCATATTTTTCACCAAGAACACCTCTGGATAGTCACTAAAAATTCTGAAACTCCACTAATACACAAAAATTCCAGCAAGCAAAAATTTCAGCAAGCACCTCTTGCTAGTTCTTGCTCTTGTGCAATTCCTCATCAGCAAGAAACCTCGACGAAGTGTTTTCTTTGAAGTGTGCAGAGATGAAGAGCATTGGAAGGCTTTTCAGGAAGTCGAGGAAGTCATGATCATCGGCCGAAGCTTCGTCTACATCGAGCGCTTCGCGACGGTACTCAGTCTCCGAGTCGCAGAGAGGCGACGACGTTGACATGGAGGCGCCACTCAACAACCGCATGTTGCTCGATGGGATGAACACTAGAAGTCTTCCATGAGATTCGGTGAACCACATGGAATTCCCGAAGCCGGTCCACAACCTCCAAGGAGAATAACTCGCTCTCATAATGACTACACTGAGAAGAAGTCGATATACAACTTCACAATAAAAGAAGTCGATATACGGCTTCACAAAAAGAAGAGGAGGAGAGGCTATAAAAAAGAGCGGGTTAATGTAGCTTTTGACCCGCTCCTGAAGAAGCAATTGCAGGCCGGACAACGGGACGTCGGGGCAAGCCGGCCCTGGAAATGAAAGCCCCTCCAAACGCTCCGAGTACAAAAATATGAGCTGTCTACTTTCTCATCCTTATCCGTTCCACCGCAAACGCCGCGCCAGAGCCAGCGCCAGGCCCTGGCTGGTGTCGTGCCCGGCCGCAACGTAAGCAAGTGCAACCAGCGCGCGAGGCCGTCGTTGGCCGCGCCCGGCCACAACAGCAAGTGCAGCCATCGCTAGGCCGCGGCACCGCGGCCACTGCATGCCAGGCCATGGCCGACAGCCAGGTTAGTCCAATCCACGTTCAACGGCAGGGCACAACCAGGCAACGGTTGGCAGCGTCAGGCCGCAGGCAGCTCGCTCACGGCCATGGCCACAGCTAGTTCATCGTCCACGCCAGGCCCTGGCTGGCAGCCAAGCTCGTCCACGGCCCCAGGCCCTGGCTGGCAGCCAAGCTCGTCCACGGCCAGCGAGCGCGTAGTAGGTACGTACAGTTCTTCTTCTTTATAACTGAGGAAACACGAGATTATATTAGTCCGGACAAATCTGTGTGTCGTAAATATGTTGTACAAATTTGATTATGCAGATGATGATGGATTGACCTATATTTTTTCTGCATGATTACACACCTCTGTTGGAAAGGTAATAAAAAACAAGAATTAATCATTGCTTCTATTATTTCAATAGACTTGTGCAATCTTGCAGAAAAAGATGTTAATATGATGCATGAACTATTTTTTATGCAAAATATTTCTGTAAGAATTTGATATGTGCAGATGATGATGATGAATTAGCCCCTTTTCTTATTGCATGATTGCAGAGCTTAGTGGTAAAGTTAGTAAAACACTGAAATAATCATTACATCTACTCTTCCCATTGAGTTCTGCAACCTTGCAGTAAAAAGTCTTACATATCTGATGCGTAAACTTCTTTGTTTTGTTACAAGATAATTTTTGTATGAATTTGCTATATGAAAGTGACGATGGATTGGCCCCCATTTTGCTACAAGGTTACATAACTCGATGGGAAAGGTAGTGAACAATTGGACTAATCACTAGTATATTGCCCGTGCTAATGCTACGGGATTCAGTTTACCCGCTTATATTTGTTACATACTATTTACAATCTCCAACATATCCCAAGCTCCTTGTAGTTAGTTTAGAAAGAGATTCATATTTATCTTTCATAAATCCCATTATGGCTGTTTTTGTGTAGATGTTCTTCTGAATACCACAAAATGTCTAGCTACTAAAAGCTCATCAGATGGCCAGAATATAAAGCAAATATTGGGCACATCATATCTTATAGCAGTCATGATTTTTCTAAATAAAATGGTCAAAGCATATGCACTCCATTAGTTGAGAACTTAAATTACATACTTATTCAAAATCTGAATCTTTCTTTCTTATTCTAAGCTCTGAAATAATGAGAGCAAAAATCCTTCAAAAAGCAGGACGGATATCACTTGAGCTTTCTTCCACAAATATGCAAATCGGGATAAAAATGCTAACTGAGCAGCTTGACTATGCTTGACTGCAGTGATTCCCCCTTCATAATTGCTGAGTTGTCAGCCTTTTTTCTCTAAAAGGTTTGCAAACCCCTTCAGCAAGAAGTTTGCAATATTTTCTAGGGTTTCTTCACCGACATTGACCCAGAGCCGCCGCCTATTGGAGACTATAAATACCCCCTGATGGACTTCAAGGAAGCGTAGTTGGAGAGAAGAGGAAATCACCACGCAAACACCATCCACCGCCGCCACAAGAAGGAAAAACGGAGAGCAGATTGGATCTACAGGATGCCACGTGAAGCAGAGCACCAGAAGAGGGGAAAACCTCCAAGCTGATCGGCTTGGAGGTGCCTAGGACGATCGTCCTAGGGTTTTTCTACCCTCGTTCGTTGCCATCTTCAGTCGAGTTGATTTATAGGGTGTCCTTTACCCCCTTTTGCATCAACATGTATAAGATCATGGGGTAATATCTCTGTTTGTCCTCGGGGTTGTATGGAGATCTTGATTTTTAATTGCCGAACCTTTGGTTAAGATCTATTTTGTTATCATTCATATCATTCGGACCTGTCGGAGCATTCTTTGGATAAAGAAAACAAGGAAAGGTACACGCAATTTACTATGCTAGCGAGACTTTAAATGATGCTCAAATAAATTATGCAACTACAAAGAAGGAATTGCTTGTTGTAGTATTTACTTTTGAAAAATTTAGAATATATATGGTGAATTCTAAAGTGATTGTGTACACCGACCATGCTGCAATTAAATATATTTTGACCAAGAAAGATGCTAAACCATGACTAATTCGCTAGATATTGCTATTACAAGAGTTTGGCGTGGAAATTAGAGATAAAAAGGAATCAGAAAATATGGTAGCTAACCACTTGTCAAGGATATATTAACAAGATGATGGAAAAGAGCATATTGAGGATCGAATGAGAGACAACCATCTATACAAAATACTTGACAAAGGTGATTGGATGAATGACATTATCAGAGCAATAAAAAGAGCACCTTTGCATCACTTGGATAGGAATGGAAGAAGAAAAGTGATTGTTGAAAGTAAGAAATACTATTGGTCTGCACCCTTTCTATATAGATATGGAGCAAACAGAGTATTGAGAAGATGCATTCCTAGGGAAGAAAGAGAAGCGGTGATTAGAAAATGCCATTCATCAGAATATTAAGGACATTATGGGCACTTCCAAACTCAAGCAAAATTGTGGGCAAGCGAATTTTATTGCCCAGAGATGCATGAAGATGCAAAGAGGTTCGTTACTACTTGCCCAGAGTGCCAAAGAATAGGAAATCTTTCATCCAGAAACTCTATGCCTTCGAACTATAATTTGCAAGTGGATCTATTCGACATTTGGGGTATAGACTTTATGGGACCATTTTTAAATTCACATGGTTATGAGCACATCCTGGTTGATTATGTGCTAATTGGGTGGAAGCCATTCCATGTTGGAAAGTGTCAATAGAAGAATCAATTCACATGATCAAGACGGTGATATTTCCTAGGTATGAGGTGCCCAGAATACTGATAAGCGACGGAGTATCGCATTTCACAGGAAAGGATTTAGGCAAATGTTTGAAGAAATTGTGGAATAAGCATAGGGTGTCTATAGCATATCATCCTCAAACAAATGGCCAAGCAAAAACTTCGAATAAGCAGCTCAAGGATATATTGAAGAAGACGGTAGTCAAAGAAGGGAAGGATTGGTCAAAGAAGCTAGACGGAGCATTATGGGCATACATGACGGCTCATAAAACACCTATAGGTATGACCCCATATCAATTCGTCTATGGAAAAGCAAGTCATCTTCCCGTTGAACTTGAACATAAAGCTTATTGGGCTATAAAAGAGAATAATCTTGATGTTGATGCTGCAAGAATAAAAAGAAGGATTCAAATATATGAATTGGAAGAGATGAGGCTTTAGGCTTACCACAGTGCAAGAATTTACAAAGAGAGAATCAAGAGGTGGTTTTATAAAAGGTTTCACAGGAAGGAATTCAAAGAAGGGGATAAAGTGCTATTGTTCAACTCCAAATTCAAACTCTTCGGTAAAGCAAAATTAATGAGCAAGTGGGATGGACCATATGTATTTCATTTTGTGTCACCTACCGGAGCAGTAACAATTATGGACATCAAGGGAGATCAGTATATTGTGAATGGACAGCGGCTAAAGATATTCTTGGAAGCTGATGTTGTGCCTATCAATTATGTTGACGTCTATACCATGGAGGAAGAATGACCACGTCAAGCCTAATGACACTAAAACAAGTACCTTATACATACTCTATCTTAATTCTATTATTTTCTTTTGAATTTTGTGTGCAACTCAAAAAATTAGATGCATTTTTAGATGTACGTGCTGCCACAAAAAAGCGGAGGTCAGAGGGGCCAAAACCCCCTCTTTGCTGATCAGCCCAGCGAACACCAAGCCGATTGGCCTCAACTCCGTTTCAATTCCCCCTTTCCCATCTTTGGTAATGACTGATTATGGAAGTGAATTTTTGCAGGAAGGGGCAAGGAAATATTTGAAAATGAATGGATCCTTGGCTAAGACTTCAAGAGTATATAATGGAGCAAATTGGAGGAGTAATTTCACATCTACACAAGCAATTAAGAACCACCAAAACCTAAAAAATATGAAATAGACGTGACCAGGAGCTCGGAGGAGGAGAGACAGGAGTTAGGGGCCAAGGGGGAGGCCAGGCCGATCGGCCCAGCCCCCTTTGGTGGCCACTGACGCTCCTCTTATGGTGGAAGTCAAGAGGTTTGACTTTGGTTCCAAAATTCCAAAGAGAACCTCTCGCAACGCTCACATCAGTGTTGGAGGCAAGGAGCCTTCTGGAAAGCTCGTGGATCGCAAGTTGATCATCCTCTCAAGTGAAGATGAAGTGCCCAAGAAGAAGAAGAAGGTTGTCATCACTCCCACAAGGCAATCAGCAAATTTGCTCAGGACGAAGTGCAAGAGCTACATGGAGAGACGTCGGAGTACACGCCGGATGACTATGGAGGTGATAGCAAATGGGAGGATGATAGGAGCCCTGGACCACGGGGTGCTGCAGGGCATGGTAATGAAAAGGATGACAACATGTACTGGGATTGGGCTGATGAAAAGAAAGAGAGCAAGGAGCAAGATGGCTGCCGTCAAGACAAGACCAAAGAAAAGGATCTAGAAGACGACAGGCCAGAACCGGAGGAGCATGATCATACATGTTGCACCGCTTGTAGGAAGAATATCCACTACCTCTTTGATGCCATCGATGACATCATGTAAGCCTTGCAAGATCTGGATCAGAAGGTTGAAGATAATCATCGCCGTCAGGAGGACAACTTCAAGTTCTTTCAGAGGAAAATGAGGAAGCTCTTCGAGATGTGTGGCAACATGAGGAAAAACAAGGCGCATGGAGAAGGAAGCAGCAACCACCCTGTGTGCAAGCAATGTGGGCAGCATCACTAGTGCATTTATGAGTGTCTTTCCTTTGTACTTTATATGGTTACGATGAGGACGTCGTAGATTTTAAGCATGAGGGGGAGATCATGCTTGTAGTAAGTTTTTGGATCTAGTTTGATCGAGTCGAGTCGTGTGAGAGTCTAAATTAGTGTTTTTTATTTCAATCAAAAGTAGATAAAGTAGTAGTTTTCTTTAAGCTTCTGGGAAGACTTAGGCCTAGATTGCTACTTTAGCATCTTTGTGAGAAGAAGCATGAATAAAATTCGGGGATCGTGCGAGTGTTTTTAGTGTCTACCTTTGCTTGCTTGTCTTTTACTTTGTCTTTGCAACAATTGGATCATGAGCCTTGTCTTGAATTTCAAATCTTTGTTGTGGAGTTTAGTAATTTATTTATTTATGCAATACCCATGCTTCATGATGATCTAGTACTTTGGTTTTGATTGTAATCTATGAGTAAGGCTTGATTTGGAGGTGATTTGAAAATTTTTATTGCTTATCTAAAACCTCTACAGAAATAAGATTGATCAGGTTTTCTACCAGGTTGAGAGTTTTGCCTATCCTATCCGGTGCCTATAGAAAATTTAATTTCACCACCACAAGCGGAGTTGATGCTTTGAATTGAGTTAGGATCACTCTCTCTTTGTTTGTTTTAATTCTCAGCATTGATCATATCCTTTTTACTATCTTTGAATGCTAGCCTCATCAATATTCAGTAATGAAAGTTCTTCATTAGAACAATCATAAGCTCTGCTGGATTCCTAAACCCAAACCATAAATTTCTCAATTTTATTACCTATTCCTTGGATACAACCCAATTTATGAAGATCTATTTCATTTCTGGTTGAGCTTTTTGAAATATTTGGAAAGATATAAGATAAGGAAGTTACACCAGAAAGATAAAGTAGAAAGATAAGGCTGAGGGGAGGAAAAGAGGGGCTAGGCCGATCGGCTTGGTCCCCTCCAGGTCAATCGGCCTAGGGTCTCATTGCCACAGTTCACGTGCAGAAAAATCTTGGAAGGCCTCTGGAAGGATCTAAAGCTAATTTTTATGAGGAGGTGTTCACAGGAGGTTCGGAGAAGAGATGAAAAATAAAATAAAGAAAGAAAGAAGGAAAGAAAGTGAAAAAGTATTGAGAAAAAGAAAAATAAAGAATAGGGAAAGAAAGAAAGAAATAAAAAAGGAGTTTTTACTATCACGAAGATCAAGAAAAGTTCAAAGAAAGATGACCTTGTGTAAGAAACAGATTTTCATTCCAACCATGTGCAATCCGACGACGAGGACATCGCTTGTGCCTCAGAGTCACTATTTTATTTGCCATTGCATATGTCCACCATTCTATATCTTCTCATCCTTGAAAACCTCACATTATGTGAATATTTTTATGATCATTGGCTCAGAAGGTAGGCAACTGTTAGAGAGTTTTCTTAATTTGATAATATAAGTGTTAACTCTAGCTAGTCATACCCAAGCTCCACCATATAATTGAGTGATTTTTGAGAGATGAGAGCTTGCAATTAAGTAGGATAGCTAGCCACTATTCACTTGAGTGACATGTAAGAAAAACCCTCCAAAGAGAGCCAGAAAGTAAGTATGGTTGTTTCTTAAAGTTACTTGGTTCTAATAAGAGTTGTGGGGAATCTTTGCTTAGATAAATCTTTGAACACCCATACTTTGATTATTTTTATTGCTCCTCTGATCTTTTGTTTGAAAGACTAGGTGCTTGACATGTTTGCTTAGGTTTGGTTCAAGATCTTTATTCAACCCTGTTGGAAAAGTTTATAGTTGCCAGACTTGCTCGAGGATGAGCAAGAGCTAAGCGTTGGAGGATTGTTGACGCTCTTTATTGACACACCTTTAGTGCCATTTAACTATTCATACTTATTCTTATACTAACCTGTCACTTGGAATGTGAAATAACCCCATTATTGCATATGTGTTGTATTTTGGAGTGTATTGCATTATGAAAGGAAATACGACATAATCAAGAGGGTTTTCATGAAGAGCTTAATGGATATTTGGACATGGGTCGTTGAGGGGGGCTAGCACGAGGAAGGAGAGGACCAGAAGGGCTAGAAAGGGACTAGGCCGATTGCCTTGGGACCCATTGGGCTGATCAGCCTAGGACCCATTGGGCCGATCGGCCTAGCCCATTCTTGGGCCTGGTCAACCTCCCGTTTCTTCAGCGAGAAGTTTACACTATTGTCTAGGGTTTCTTCACCGATTTTGACCTAGAGCCACCGCCTATTGGAGACTAATAATACCCCCTCATGGACTTCAAGGAAGGGGAGTTGGCAAGAAGAGGAAATCACCACACAAACACCATGCACCACCGCCACAAGAAGGAAAAACAGAGAGGAGATTGGATCTACAAGATTCCACGCGAAGCGGAGCGCCAGAGGAGGGGAAAACCTCCCAAGCCATTTAGCTTGGAGGTGCCTAGGCCGAACGGCCTAGGCCTTTCCTATCCCCATTCATCGCCATCTTCAGTCCTGTTGATCTACATGCCGTCATTTACCCCTTTTGCGGCAACATGTCTAAGATCATGGGGTAATACCTCTATTTGTCCTAAGAGTTGTATGGAGATCTTGATTTGTAATCGCCGAACCTTTGGTTAAGATCTGTTTTGCTATGATTCATATCTTGATGATGCTCTTCCATATAAAGGCTGGCCAGCGCTACTTTGGGTTGCCTTTATTGCCTACCTAGAACGATCATCATGCTGTGTTCTAATGTTCTAATAGTGATGGTATTGCGGGAGGGAAAGTGTTGGGTATGGTTCACATCCACTCATGATAACACTTAGACAATACTTTCATGCATGGTGGTTGCATCTACAAGTGATTCTAGATCCCTAGGACAAGCGTTTAATCTATCTTGTTCACACCCTCTATTCTTTATTTGCTAGATATCGGCTACTTAGCTCTTTTATTAGCATAATCATATCCTATACAAAGAGCTTTTGGTTACATTCATTAGTGGTTAGTTAAGCATGCAAATTCCTTATTTCATGGATTGATAAACCTTAGGGGAATCTCTAAGGAAAAAGCTACAACTGATCCATGCACTTGCGGTTCACAATTTAGCATGCTAATTGCTGTCAACATCCTTGCTGCCAGATCCCGCGCCCGCCGAACCTGAGAGGCAAGCAGCGACAGAGAGCGGGGCGCTGCCATCCACCGAATCTGCGGCTGCCATCCCCGACGCGGAATCCCACACCCCCCCTGGCTACTCCTCGACGGGCTACCGCCATGCCTCACCCCACCACCACTCCTCACCACATGCACGAGGTGTGGGGTGAGCGGAGGGGGGAGGAGAATGAGGGGAGGGAGAGAAGGGGAGAGGCGAGTGGACGGGGAGGATGGAGGAGACGAAGGGGAGGAGGAGAGGGACAGACACGGCCGGGGTGAGGAGAAGGGTTGGAATCAAGAGAGGGCAGGTGGGCGTGACTGCGGCGTGGGAAGGGATGAGGGAGGGGTGGACTAACCAAAGAACATGAGCCATTGGATCTGAGTGATCAGTGAGAATAGGATTTGAGGAGAGATCTGTACAGTCTATTTTGATAGAGTTGGATTAATGGGTGCATAAAAACGGGTAGGTGGAGGAAAGGTCATCTCAGGTGGGGGAGTTTGCTGAGTGGGTCTAGCAAAGAACTAACTGGTCAATTAGTAGGGTAGATTGTATCTACTCTTCTCGTCCAGCTATGTAACCTTGCGGGTGAAGCCATTAATCTGATGCACTCATCTAATCTCTCAGGATTATTGTTCTGCATATAATGATGATGGCCCCTATTTTTGCAGCATGTATGGTTGTGTCGGGGGAATAGTCCGGCAATCCACCATGGGGTAGACCAAGGTGGTAGATTGTGTAGAGGGGATCGTGGTACCTAGAGCTAGATGGATGAACACAAGGACACAGGAAACTTTACCAGGTTTGGGCCACCAAATTGATGTAATACCATGTGTCCTATGCTCGGGGTTGTATTCTCAGCACATAGCATATCGAATATGACTTAGGTTTTTGAGGGGGGTCCGTTCCGCCCTTATATAGTCCGGGGGGGTGGGGCAAGGTTACAGATCCCATTCAATCTAATTCTAGTTGGTTATAAGGAAATCTACTACCTTTTGGTACAAGTTATCTCTTCACATATTTAAACATTTCTATGTTTAACTATAGCTCTTGATGCCGATCATTCATCTTGATCTGTACGCTTATCCTGAGTGCCCCTCATACGGGCCATGGTACCCCCCTTGAGGGCAACCAGGCCCATCCAAATGGTACCCGGGGGGTCATATCCTCCACAGGTTGCATAGCTCAATGTGAAGGGTAGTAAAGCACTAAAATAATCATTGCATATACTCTTCCCATTCTTTTGAATTATGTCTTCATTTTTTATTCTCAGGGTTAATGTAATGCAGATGATGATGAATTGGCTCTATATTTGTTGTATAGTGACATATATCTCAATCGGAAAGGTAGTAAAGCAATGGATTAATCATTGCATCTACTCTTCAGGGAACTCACGAGACAAAATACAAGTTGAGCGTTCTCTGCTCATCTCTGCAAACATCCTCTATTTCTGATGACTTGTTTTGCAGGTTCCCACCATCAGGTGGTTATGGTGTCCACTGCAGTCTCGCCGGTGTTGGCTTTCTTGTCTGATTTGCAGCATGTGTCATCACAGTTCCAAAACTTGGGGGCTAGCAGTCTTGCCAGCAATGATGGAGAGTAGGACTCTGCATCGGGCACTAGGAGAAGGGTGCAGCCTCCCTCCTAATGGCCGTTTACCTCCACCCTGTGGCTCAGTACACTATCAGACAGCTCAGGTCATGAGGGAGATCCGTTGGAGGGCCACCGTTGCCGAAAGCAACAACACCACCGCTGATCAATGGTATCCACGGAGGCACCCACCAGAAACGTGTCTCAGAGTGGGTGTGTCATACCCCCATCATAATACACAAAATCTAAACAAGAGGGTTCTTGTTTTCATCTAACACAAGACCCCTCCTGGTTGGGAAACTAGACGAGGCTGATGCAGGTCTAGAAGGGGAAGAATGAAGAAAGTAACAAAACTGGCTGGTGGAGGACCTCCGATTCCAGTCGATGGGTGGCACTCCAACGCCATTAGGGTTTGGGATTGGGGATTATGGGTTCAGGGTTTGGGGTACCTATGCCATTGGTTCTACAGGGAACCTCGCAGGCACTGCAGACCCGGCAGTGAGGCGGGTGGCAGGCAGTGAGGCAAGGTGGCCATGGTGCCGGCAATAGGGGTGGTGGGGGACAACTGGTGGGCAATGCTGGGGCAGGGGCACCACGACGATATCCTTGGCAGAGCCGGGTTAGTGCATTAGTGCAGTGGTCGGCAACGGTGGAACCGGCAGCGCTTCCACCGCGAAAGACGGAGTAGGAGAGTGGGGCACGGGCTCTCATTGGAGAAGAATATGATGACGAGGTTGGAAGCTCACCAGTAAGAAGGTGAGAACTAGGGCGGTGGCAGCGTCCTTAGATCCGGACAGAGGTGAGCAGGGTGAGGGGGAAGTGAAGGAGAGGGGGAAGAGGATGGGAGGGAGGAAGGCGGTGCTCATCGGCTTCGGAGGTGACACTGGTGAGGTGGGGACGTGTAGCAGGGGAAAATCAATGGTAGAAGACTGCCCGTTCAATTGGAGGACGTGTCGCGCAAAGGGGTGTCTTTTATTTTTTTTCGTGTGCGGTGTTGTGGGTGAGTGGATAAGGGGTCATAGCCTGGAGTGCTCTCCACTGTATCGGGAGACCCCTCTCCCGCTAGCTATGTCCAGCATAATATCTCATATTAGTAGTCGTTGGTCATGTGGCTCGAGATAAGGTTGGGGTACAGTGAGCTTAGACCAACTTCTGCGATGGCCCTCAAATAAAAACCACCAAAGATCAAACAGAGGCTCTCTATTTTCTAAGGGTCACAAAAATAACTCCAACTTCAGAAATAGCCCTCATGGATAGATGTCTCCCTAAAGACCCCCAAGAATGGAGGGTGGAGGGGCGGGGGGGGGGGGGGGATTTTTGAGACCACCCTAGAATGGGAAGCCTAGTAGAGGGTCTACTAGAATGCAGTTTTTAGCACGACCCTCGAAACTTGGAGTATGTGGTTGTTGTCACACCCGGTTTTAAAACAAAATCAAGTGCTACCTATATGTATGCCAAGATCTAGTTTCATACATATAGTGACATTAGTAGTGAATAACAATAATAGTATGACGTAAAGAAAAGCAAACAAAGACTTACGAGACTATCAGAGATACACAGCTTTTGACGTAAAGAAAAGTAAACAAAGACTTACGAGACTATCAGAGATACACAGCTTAACCCTGGGCAAACGACTGGGGGCTGCGTACGCCTAGAACTCAGCATCATCTTCACAACAACTTCACACACCTTCATCGTTTGAGCAGCAGTAAGCAAGGCTGAGTACACTTATGATTGGTACTCAGCAAGGCCACAAGAAATAAACAGGATAATGATTTAAGTCCATCTTCAAGTTTAATTAATCATATGAGGGTCCAGGCCGCTCTTGACCATGAGCACAACTGATCGATCAGTCTTACACTCTGCAGAGGTTGCACATCTTTACCCACAAGTCATGTAAAAGTTCAAAAGAACTTTGGACCCAACCATGCAGTGCTGATCAGGCACAATACCACACTTCCGAGGTGTGATTGCATAGGGATGCTACGAAGCCTTTACAAAGATTCCTTAGTAAGTGGTAACCTGCTAAGGTTTCCTGATCGGTAGTGTGCATAAACATCTCTCAAGACTGCGAAACTACCATAGAGCAGATCAGTCTAAGGGCCAGGTTAAGCCCTATCTGCCACCGCCCCTCTTGCCCTTTCGTTAAGATTACCAGACTAGAGTCTCTAATTAATTAGCCAAGACCAAAGCCATGATAATTCTTGTGGTTGCACTATTTTCCTGGTTCTCCATGTTCCAATTAACATCAACATGGTTTTATAAATAAGCATAGAAAGAAGGATGGTTAGGGACACTTGCCTTTCTCTAATAAAAAGTTACTCTTACTGCTCTTCAGATCTTACTTTCGTGAAACTCTTAATCTTCAAAACTTTCGAGCAGCGATCCTTCTACTCAAAGCAAACACCGGCGCAAACATACAAAGCAAAAATATAAGTACAACTAAGAACAATACACCAAAACAAAAGAAAAGCTTTAAAAGAGCATGCTAAAGGATAGGGCTCGAATCTAAGGTCACGCGAACGCAAGAAGCGATGAGAACAGAACTATGGTTGACAAAGCAAAACTATCGAGAGGTTTCATTTATGAAAGAAATAAAAAGACTATATGCTTGATCCATTTTAATTAAATAAAACATGCACATAGGTTATTTTAGAGAAATACCCTATTTGGAATTAAGCAAGTTATACTTAATCATTGAAAACGCGGTAAACTGAATCATATTTTTATTTGAAATATTCAAGTACGAGTAATGCCAATTTAACAATTACCTTTAGAAACTCAGAGCATGTATAAAACATCAAATCAAACTTTGTATTTGAAGTTCAACTAAACATGTTAATGTGTAAAAGGCATTTTTAATATTACTAGCAAATATGCCCGTGCGTTGCAATGCGAACAAACACCAAATCAGTAGTAGCAAATATGCCCGTGCGTTGCATTGCCATCTCCCTCACTAGGAGCACTAAGAAGAGCATCATAGGGACGCACTTGAGGGAGAGACGGTAGGGCGGCGCTGCGATGGGAGGAGAGGCAGCAGTCCATCGCTAGCGTCTCTGCTCCACCACCACCTCCAGAGCTCCCCTCTCTTCAAAATTTGGACTACGGGTTGATTACTAAAAACTTGAGGGGCTTTTTTGCAAAATGACCATGACGGTTGAAAAAAATGACAGTTGGAAGAAGCATCAACTCTTTAATATTAGATATAGATTAAGCATCTTAACTTTATTTATGAAAAAAATGACAGTTGGAAGAAGCATCCACTCTTTAATATCTTTTATTTAGAAAAGCTAGTTATAAATAGGAATTAATCAATTAAATCTTAGTTTATGAAAACTTGGATAGAACCTAATTAAGTTTTATGTAGAAAACTAAATGAATAAGAATTAGTCAAGTTAATATTGATTATGAAAAATTGATGTAAACTCTACTTAATTTCTTATTAAGAAAAGATATTCAAATAGGCTTTAATCAAATTAATATTAAATTTATTTTTAAAGACATGCAATGATGAACAACATCACTACTAACGTGTGTTTTATGTTGTTATGAATCTATCGCAACTTCAACGGATAGAAACGGAGCTAAAACGTGTAACCTGCAAATCAAATAGGGTTCTAAGGACCTATTGCGATTAACCGTACACTACAGGGGCTAGCAAGGAAGATACCTTAGACTCAGTGAACAGAGCTCATGGAAAGGTGAAACGTCAGGGTTAGATCTACAAACTCATCATGACTTGGATTAGATTGAAAGGAACCGAAGAGATTGAGGGCTTTTCTAGTAAAGCCGCGAAACACAAGAAAAAGGACAAAGATTTACAAGATCCTTAGGGGCTTCATCGCAAAGGAGCCGGGGACCTTCTCCTTCCTCTCGCCAAGGTGCCTCGGGCCGGCTGGCGATTGGAGGCGGCCGTCGGCGGTGGCATGGTGCAGGCACGCGGAGACGGCGCATAGGAGAGCGGGCGGTGCGGCTAGGGATGCAGAGCGGCGGTGCACGCAGGACGCGGGGCACGGGTGGTGGTAGCGGCTGGCGGCAGCACACAGGGTGGCGGCAGCGCGGCACTCGAGAGGTGTGGGAGCGAGTGGGGCGGCCGGGCAAGGCGAGTAGCAGGGGCACCCGGGGCTCGGGTGCTCGCCTTTATAGGGCGAGGGAGGGAGTGGAGGCGGTACAAGGGGAAAGACAAAGAGGCGACGGTGGCCATTAATGGCGGCCGGTGGTGCCACGGCCGTTTCGGTGGGGGAAGAGGAAGCAGAGGGGTGGCGGCTTGCACACGGAAGGCGGAGCGATGCGGGGAGCTGAGGGGGTGCGGAGAGGGCGAGTGCGCGGCAGTGCCGGCGCCAGCGGGAGGTAGGAGATGGTGCTGATGGGTGGGGCCCACCTAGCGGTGAGGGACAGAGAGGGAGAGGAGGTGGGGTGGGTTAGCGGAAGAAAGGAGAGGCTGGCAGCCTGTTGGGCCGTCAGCTAGGCCGAGGGTCGAGCTCGTGAGTGCGGGCTCAGCCCAAAAGGATAGGAAAAGATAGATTATTTCCAAAAATAATTTCGCGTATAAAGATAAATCTAGAAAATTCTAGATGAATCATTTAACTCACGAAAAATATTATGAAAATCCTAAAAGTTCCAGGAAAAAAATTCCTAGAGATAGTTTGGGACACGAGGAATCCAAATAAAATATTTGGAGCCCGTGAAAAGGATTTTAGAGTCTTCCAAAGATTGGATTGAGCTCTTAAAAAATGAGAATAAATTCTAGAAAAAGCTGGAAAAATTCTTAGAAGGACTTGGACAACGTCTAAATGCATTTTTGAAACTTTGCAGTCATGAAACACAAGAATGCATTGGCATGAATGTACAGACACAGAACAACCTTATTTAATTCCGAAAACCAAACAATTATTTTTCCTATACTAAATTTCCTATGAAGAAAAATAAATGTTGGGAAATATTTTAAAATTATGAGAAAATGATTGTTTAATTATTCCTTTTAATCACATCTTGAAATTTAAAATTTCCTTTTAAAATTCATAGTTGTTTAGAGTTTCTACTAATTTACTTACCATCTTAGGAATTTAGGAGGTGAGTACCAAACCTAGCATCCTTAGGTTACCCCTTTTAAATGAAACTAGAACAAAGTTTAAGAGGGACACTATACATATGGAATTCCAACAGTACAAAGTTATTGGATGCGGGGTTTTAAAGAGTGCAAATGAGATGATAAGTGTGGGCACATGGGTTGGGTGAGAGCGGGGAGAGGGGGGTGTCGATGTTTAGACCCTACAACCTACTGAGGGGTATCCCAAGGTAGTAGATTGGTTGGTGGGGCTAGTCGAGATTAGGAACTTGAAGGTAAACGCAAATATACAATTTAGACAGATTTGGGCTGCTAGATTGCGTAATACCCTACGTCCCGTGTGTTGGTTGGATTGAATTGCTTTGGAGGGGGTCCATGCCTTGCCTTATATAGTCAGGGGATGGGTTACTGGTCGATTGGTTACAAGAATACTAGTCGGATACAACTAGAAGAAGCCTACCCTATTACAATGAGTATTTTTCTAATCCTCCACTAGTTTCTATCTTTCCATGTAGACTACTCCGTCTTGTGCCATGGTCTCCATGTCAGATGTGTCTCAGTGTCCAGCCTCATATTTGGGTCTGTCCAAACCTTCTGATGGGCCCATATATGTATGTACGACAAGCCTCCGAGTACTTTTTAGTCAAATGCAGCATTTTCGAGTACTTTTGTAGACTTTACCAACTAGTTTTGATGCACTTCGTGTACTTGTTAAATCTTCAAAGGTGCCCAAAAACTGCCATGTGGCTGGAATGTGCTCAAACCTCATTTAACTTAGTCTCGTATCCTTCAACCTTGAATTTTATATGGAGTAGCCCTCGAGCCTTAGGTTGAATCGAAGTATTAGGCTGAGGGTCAATTTGTAATTTGCATCACTTTTCCCGAGCCTTTAGCCGACTAGTTTGGTGGGTATAAGGGTCAAACTTGGTGAACATGACAATCTTTTGGAATATCCATATCTTTTTCCGAAATAAAAGAAACCACCAATCAGTTTTCCTGAATTTGGGAATCCTTTAAATCGAAGTCCATTCACTTCGACAGTTTTTACTGTACCACTATTATAAATAGCAGAGGAAGTTATCCCTTCTATTTTACTCTTGCCATTGGCCTTTCCAACTTCCACACTATAGTCCTAGCACCGCCGTCCCCCACCACGCAACCCCCGAGTGTATGTGATTGAAGACACTTGTGACATCAAGGATGGGGAGGAAAACCGCTGCATCCAAGTCTGCCGAGGATGAGAAGAAGAAAAAGAGATTCGGCAAGGGGAAGGATCCTTAGTTGTCAGCGCCCAAGTACGGCAAGACCAATCAGACCGCACCACAAAACACCATGTGCACCTAGATAGAGTTGAAGGCAACCAAGGGTGACATCAAGGCTGTTGCCGCTGCAATGTTGTTGCAAGAGCAGTGCTACATTCAGTGAAGATCCACCTTCGAGAATGCCTACCCATTGGAATCATATCCAAACGAGACGGTAACCTTTTTGCACTTCATTGAGCGAGGCCTTGGATTGTCCACCTGTGATTTCTTCCAGGGTCATCTTGATTACTACAAGTTGGAGTTAGTGCATCTAAATCCCAAAGCAATTTTCCATACTACTATTTTCATCCACTTTTGCGAAACTTTTCTAGGGATTAGGCCACACTTTAAATTATTCCAAAAGTTTTTTCCATGTGAAGCCACAACCCTCGAGGGAACACATGTTGTTTGTTGGAGGTGCTGGAATTCAGATGCAGAAGACAATGAGCAGCCTGTATTTGGATTATGAGTTGATAGACTCCAATGACAGGTGGAAGGAAAAATGGTGCTACATTGGCAACCATGATCTGAAACTACCCAAGCTGACAGGACACCGCCCCTCTTGGAAGAACCGGTGGCTTGATGAACCGAAACATAGAGATTGCCTCCAATTACCCAAACTTATGGATAGAATTGCCAAGTTGAAACAAGAGGGGCTCACTAGAGTTGGAGTAGCCTTTAGCATTATGAAGTGCCGAATCCAGCCTTTATAGCAATGATGCCACTATGGCTATGAATACACTAGTCTCAATGATCCATCAAGATTTTGTCCTTATGAAATTAGCACAGATGAGATCATGGTTAGGCTCAAACGGATGTTCAAGAATGTGGGCGGGATCCCCACTATTGTGCGGGAATTCAGCGCTCCACACCTGCCAAAGCCTATAAGTACTCGTGACTGTGGCGCCCGAGTACTTATTTTGAATTTAATAGTCAACTGACTTGTCTCATTTTGCAGGAAGATGCTGCTATGTACTTCTCTCCTCCTCCTCCCAAATCTAAAGATGTCTATGAAGCCTCTCCTCGCTTGTTTACACGGGAAGTCATGAGAGGTGATGACCAGGAAGAGGAGGTAGTCGAGTCCTCTAGCGGCACTAGTTTTGATGCCGTAGATTGATACAAAGTCAAGGCCCGGCCGTCTGTTAAGGCCGGATCTTCCTCTGTGGCAAAGAAACGCTCATACTGCCCTTGCAAAGCGGGCTGTGAAGAAATCCGTCACTGTGGATGATGTGCCTCCCAAGGTAATTACCAATGAGGAAGGACAAGATCCTAGGTATCATGTACTCCCAAAGGATGTTTCTAATGTCACCACCATGTCTCCTCAAGATGATATTGGTGGTTTGCAGGTACTCGAGCTGACAATAGAAATTGAGAAGGCAGCTGCCTTGGCTACTCAGGACAAGTCACCGATCACCGAGGAGGTGATCGACGTTGAAGATGATCCAAAGCCTGTTGTTAGCAATGACAACTCGTCTGGAGATGCGGTCAACCCAGCTGACGCAGAGATGATGTCAGCAGCAGGGGTGGTAACTAAGGCTGGCTAGGATGAGGGTGCGACTTCTAAGGCTGCGCCAAACGCACTGTCTCCAGCTATTAAGCCACTGCGCTTGATGGCGAAACCCAAACTGAAACAAAGGAGATCTTCAAGGTATCCTCTATTGCTCTTTGGAGTACCTATTATGACTCGTAAGTAAGTTGCTTGTGACAAAAATATGTGCCCTTCTGTAGGAAATCCTCGGACATAGATTTAGCTAGGCCTGACTCCAATCCTATGACTGTGGTGGTAGCCACTAAGCTCAAGACATCATTTAGGCTCAAGCAGTCCTTTCATTGTAGGAGCCAATTGTGGCAAAGTCGTCTACTTTAAAGGCTACGTCTGCTATGGCGGCTCTTATGCATGAGATGTTGGCATGGTCGACTGATATTGTGCCGTTCGGCCCCGAGCGACAAGTACTCGAAGAAGTGGCGCGACTACTTCTGGCACCGTGGCTACTCCCGTAGTTACCGAGCCAAAGGTGGAAATTGAAGCGGCGACAGTTGTGGAAGTCATCGCCACTGACGCATCCTCCGAGCTAGGTCCGTTGAGAAACCTTGAAGCTCGTACAGATCCACTATCGACCTAAGAAATTCATCTTGAAGAAATCCAGATGATCAACGACCCCTTGCTGAATATGGACATGGTCACTGTAATGATGGAGATGCACCGCCGTATCGGCAATTAAGTAGAGGTATCTTTTTTCTAACTTGATTTGTTGGTAGTTGCCTTGTAAGTTGTACTCGCGTACTAATACGAGTACCTATTGTGTGCGTCGCAGGATGTTATCAAGCGCTCCCACCACAAATCCCAAATGCTTGAAGGATATGGGGACACAGTACTTCGTGCTGAGGCCCTTGAAAAAGAACTTGCTAAGGAGAGGGAGCATTGTTCTCGATTAATGATGAAGTATGACGGAGCTACTGCTGAATACTAGAATCGCATCTTGCAACTTGAAGAAGAAGAAGAGAAAGACCGACTCAGTGGACACAACAAGTCCTTGAACTAGCAAATTAAAGGTAATTGTTATTCTTACTACTTTTCGAATACTAATTTTTCTTGTGGTACTGACCCTCTACTGCCTTAATGTGCAGAGCTTGAGAAGTTGAATAAAGACCTCCAGGAGAAAGTCACTAATTGGACCAATGTGTTCTATCATGTGATTGACTAGCACGACAAACTTGTCTTGCAAGTTGAGAAGTTGGAGTATAACCTGGAGAAGGAGAAGAAGATGTGTGAGGATGCTGAGGTTGATCTTCTTACTGCCATGGAGACCATCAAAGATTGTGAGGCAAAGGTGAAAACTCCCACATTCACCCGGAATAAGATTTGTGAGGCCGCCCAGTTGATTGCGGATATGAGAGCCCCCAGCTGAAGGTGTAAAGCCTCATCCGCTGTCAGAGATACTCAATGATGCACTAGAGAAGATTTCTTGGTATATTCAGAAGATGGTGAAGTCTATCTCCCACCAGGTCTTGAGCTTGGTGAAGTCTTTCTATCCTCGGGTAAATTTACAACCTGTTGTTGAAGGGATGGCGTCAGACTGCTTGGATGAGCAATTACAGGAGATTATGCGGGAGATGGATCCTATCGCTGAAGAAGTATTCAAGCAGCTAGACCTTGAGTAGATCTGGAGATGAACTAACATTAGTATTTGTATAATGAACAATTGTCAATGCTTGTAATATATTGAAGTCTTTACACAATTCTTTTCTTTCTTTGCGACTTGTTATTTTTAGTCTCTCTCACAATTAATCCTGATCGTTGCTCGTATGATTAATTTAAGTGTCTGTGCACAAGGCTTCTTTTGTGAGCCTCATCAGATCCACATTGTAGAGTACTTAGGATGCGTGTCCTTTTGTGGAGCATGAGTACTTGAGCTATCTGGATAGTAGACTACTGAGCAAGTAGCCTCTTCTAGGTTTTGACGACTATAGCCTATCTTTACAACCTCTCTAAGTTGTATTGATGTTACACTCTGGAAAGCTTGGAACTGCAAACTTGTTATTACAAGCCGTAACTAGACATATTTGTTTAGCGAATAGTCACTCAAGTAGTTAATTAACTCCCGAGGTACTGATGGATTCTGTTTTGCAAGCCGCCAAGGGACAGATTTGTCCATTGAGTTAACTAACTCATGAAGTTTACTGCAGACTTGCTTTGCAAGCCGCAATTGGATAATTTTGTGCAGTGAGTTGAATAACTCAGGATGAATACTACAAACATGCTTTGTTGTGGCAGAACCACCCAAATTAACCTAGCTAAAGTGTTCTCAACTTCACCTCACATGCGAACTGACACTTTAATCAAGTCAATCTAGTAGTCTATCGAGTTATACCCGATAAATCACTTGTCTCGGATCAAAACAAAAGCATCTCACATGAAGGAGAGTTTAGAGATTACAACATTTCAGTAATTAATACATAAATTCAAATTCAGTTATTACACAACCACTGTTCAAAAGTGCATAAAGTAAAATGTTTCAGAGTTTAAGGAGTAGAAAAGACACGATGCAACTAACGTCGATACATAATACCATGGCGAAGCCGACCATGATATCAATCACCACGATCCTCATTGTTCGAGGATGGTTTCCACTCGACTGTCCAACCCAGAGGGAGTTGGGTCAGCCAAGTCAAACTGGCAACTATTTCCTGAAAATCAGCACTACCTGAAAACATAGTGTTGATGCTAGATTTTTACAAATATGGAATCGGCGTTAAGGAGGAAAGAATTGGCCGATGCAGCAAGTAAAAAAGGTCACGATTGGGAATCGGCTGATTGGTGCTACAGTTGGAGATCGGCCGATTGGCGCTGCAATGTTTTGGTGGACAGAGTTGGTAGAGATCGGCCAATTGAAAGGTTGGAGCAATTTGGCCAATATGGGCTTAAAGTGGATCAGAAAGAGAAGATGAAGGGGGATTGGCCCGCGGGGGTACAATAACCAACTCTGATACGAGTTGTACTTGTAAATAATCGTTTTCATTTAAAATTACAGATAGATCCTAGTCGTTTAGGAAATTGGTTGGCTATAGATAGCCATCTTTACAGATCTGTAAACAACACATCAATCAATACAATAAATCTACTTTTTCATCGTAATTTACTTTCAAGTCAGCAACTTCGCCAATACTTTTCTTCTTTCACGAGTTCGTACGGGTTGGCAGGGCTGCATCGACACGATCTCCGGCCGATTCTGTAAGTTCCGCTTATCGAGTAATATCTAAGCTTTAACTTCGGGCGCATCGCTGTCGTTTCGTTTAGATTTATTCATGAGTTATTGATATTTACTAGAATTATAGATTTTATCTGTTGTTCTAGTTTTATCACCAGTTATATAGCTTGAGATTTGAGTTGTCGGCTTTGTTATTGTTATTTTCATTCGTTATTTTCATATATAGCTGATTAGATTTATTTCAAGTGTTGCTCTTGTAGCGTTATCTAGTTTACTCTAGTAGTTTTCTTCATAATTGCTATGTGGTTGTCGGCTGTATCATCACCGATTATCTTTTATAGCAAATCGGCCGATTCGCTGATACGCTCCTCGAGATCGGAACTTTAGACGATCGCAACTCCTGGAATTTGACACGTTTTACTCCTTGCCAATCAACAGGTCAGATTGGCTGGCACGCCGCGCGAACCGCACCAAGGCGATCACCCAAACAGGAGTTAAGCAGATTCTCCCAGGTCGTGTGTCCGACGCTAAGGGTCAATCGACTGACTTTTTAGCGCCAGCACATAGCCATAAGCAAGGCTGAGTATACTAATACTCAACAAGACTTACCTGTCAGGTGGTAACTACTCCACCGACTCCTAGACATGCAAGACTTTTTGGCTGAGGAGTTTGTTTTGCCAAAAGTTTCTAAAGTAGATCCTTACTTTCAAATTTTAGCATCAGGTTCTAGTTGATTAACCATTCTAAGTAAGCACCTATTCTAAGCAAGCATGGTGAACAAGCAAATTAATCAAGCATCAATATTATTCATCATCCTTTGTTCCACTTCTTACTCAGTGCAACATAGTGATCAAGCAGTCTCAAACTGTGAGAGGCAGACGATTCAAATTGAGTTTTTAAACCTTGCAAGGTGAACCTAACCCCATGACATCTGCATACCATGATGGGTCCACTTCACTTGTCAACCGTTCATATCAATCCGCGACACGTGGCTAGGTCCTACTTCCCTTGGCATACAATGCCTCAACAATCCCGGAACAACGCCGTACCGTGGCTGCACTTGTACCCACATGTGGCCACTTGGGAACCAAGTTCTAGAGAGAGTGGGGAGTATACCCACGTCCTGGTTCAATAAGGTACTAGGCTTCCTGATCCCATACTAGGTATGAGATTAGTACTTTCAAATACTTGACCACAATCACTGTCACGGTTTGACCTTAGCACATTTTTCCACTAGACAGGCGGGGCAATCCACCAATTCCGCACATATAGCCTAGCCCTGCCAGTCAAACCTTATGGTTCCAACATAAGTAAACAGACAACTCCTATAGCTCGTGAGTGACAGGAAATCACTTGACTTTTACTGTGTCCCTATTTAGCATAGCAACTACACGATTTAACATACTAGTATTCAGCACATAGGTACCTAGGATCATGCAACTAGGTTTCAAGCAACTTCAATGTACTTAAATGCACAAACATAAGTAATCATAAGTAGTGCATAAATTTAGAAAACTTGGTTATGCTCTGGGTCTTGCCTTCATTCTCTGAAGGGGTTAGTAAGTCTTTGAAAGCTTGGTCTTGCGTGAGCTCAACCTCCAAGTGATGCTGTTCCACCGGGGGTTCTTCTTCCTGGGCTGGGTGAAGCTCGTATGTCCCGTCGGCGAGATTGACCTCTACACGTGATGCATATGCAATAGGTTTCATTTAGAATCATTCAGGACGTAGATTGCAGTTCATAGACATTGTAAAAGCTCACAGTGCATTTTGGACCACATTCACTTAGATAAGGTTATATCCATTTCTTTTCTTGTAAAGTAAGGTGTGTTGTGATATAAAACTCAAGGTTGACTTTGATGGTGATTGTGTGCACATATAAGGTTTTACAACTTAGACTTCACAAAGAAATGTGGGGTCACTCTAGGGTTGATCAAGGTTCATTTGGAAAGTTATCCTGTTTCTGAATGCTTTTCTGTACCTTAGTGCATTTACCATTTTGCCCTTCTCATTAACTAATTGTTTTTATTCCTTTTTCTTGGTTTTAACTTCCGTAAATGCTTCTGGTAGCTTCTGATAAGATATGGTTCTGAAACTTTTACAAAGGATTCCTAATAACATAAATGGGCTACTGTAAAATGTTGGGATGCATTGAACTTCTACAAAATTGATTAAAATTAAAACAGTACCCTATGGCAGATTATATAGGGATCTATTTTTAACTCAAGTTCCAGTAACAGTTTGGCTCCGATATTTTTACAGGAGGTTACACTAGTGTGCCAGAGGCTTTTGTGATTTTTCCATGATTTTTGGTGAAAGGCATCTATCTTCCATATTTTTCTATGATTTAATTTTGTACAAAAAGACAAGCATGTTTCATCCAATGTATGTTTCACAGGCAAACCAACAAAAGTGATTTCATATTTTTCTCTGACAGATTTCATTTACTATGCAAAAAGAAAGATTTTTCACTAGATTTCAAACATAAATCTAAAACAATGACATAATCATCTAAACTAGGGTCACAACTATTTTTGCCATTTTTGGGTGATTTACCAAGCATTTAAAGGCTTCAACACTAAATAAAGTCTAGAGAAATAAAGGTAACAATTACATGGCCAACATTATTTTTATGTGAAACTACTCATCTCAACGATTCCAGCAAAGTTGGTTTTGCATTTTTATCAATACTCTACATTTACTTATGCCTTTTTCAAAGTTTAGCCCATTTAATTCAAACTTAAATTAGAAAAGTCGAAGCAGTTTTACGCAGGCCCCATGAAAGTTTTGGACTCCTACAAATATGTCCCTAAATCTTACACTAAGGCCCCTGGACAAAAACAAAACGACGTAGACAGGCCCTCGCGGTGGCCGGTGGTGAGTTCGGCCGAACTCTGGCGATCTACGACGCAATCGGGGGAACCAAGGGCTCGGGCGCCTAGGCGTGCTCACCTTGAGTAGATTTGGTGAAGACGGGGGTAGCAGAGAGGGCTTGGTGATGGTGAACGGAGTTGGGTACGAACACGGCAGCGGGCGGCGAAGAACTTCGCTGTTCTGGCCGGCTCATCGGCGGAAGGGGGCAAACAGCAGCTTGGGGAGCTTCGCTAGGACACGGGTGGCACATGGGAGAGCTTGGAAGGTGGCGGTGCTGCACAGAAGCAAGCTCTCCATGGCGGGGTGCTCTGCTTTAGCGGCGGCGCAAGGGGGAAAAGGCGGAGGGGCTCTCCGATGGGGCGTTGAAGGCTTAAATAGCCACAGGGGGAGAGGGTAGGGTGAGGTGAGGCTAACGGGTGAGAGGAGCGTGGCTGGCGGTGAGCGGGGAGTGGCAGCAGTGCGCAGCATTGGCTCGCAGCGCGCATTGGCCGCACCGGAGCCGTGGGAAGCTTGCCGGCATCTTCGGGCCATTAGCCGGTAGAGATGCGGAGCCTGCAAGGTTCTCTTGGTCGCCCGTAGGGATTGGCAGGTCGCAGCGTGTGAGTTGTCATGTCCAAGGTAGTGATTGGCGGGGCGGTTTGCTTCGGTGAGCCTTGGCGGCGTGGCGGTGCTTGGCGAGCGGAGCTGCAGGGCGTGCAAGGACATAGGCCAGTGGGGATGTGCATCGGAGGGGCGGGATGGCTTCGGGCGCTGGTTGGCGAGCCTTGACAACGTGCGGACTTGTCCTGGCCAGCGGCAGCTCACCAGTGAGGCAGCACCACGCGGAGGATGGCGATGCGACGAGCATGATGCGAATCCAGGCGCACATGGCCATGCGAAGGGGCCGGTTTTGAAATGTGGCAAACTCAAAATAGCAAACTTACAGTTAAAACTCCACTCTACAAATTCTTGAAACACATTTGGCACAAATTCGTGCTGAATCAAAAGTTATTTGGTGCCAAACTTCTTGGGAACGCCAGCTCTGGAGACTCAGTTGTTTTTCGCGTGAAGGCTGATTTTCAGCATTTTAACTCACTTAGGATCCATTTTTGAAAAGGTTCTGCTGAGATTTTGACCAAGGCCCAATGGGTGAAGTTGTATTCTAGGTTGTATACTCCAACTTTTATAAGAGGTTCCGCTAGTGTTTGGTTTCAAACTTAGGATAAATCATCATGCCAATTTGTAGACTTTCACTGCTTTAGACTTAGAGCTGATGTGCTGAATTAGAAGTTAATGCTAAGTTTAGCCTAGAATTTGAACAGGATCTAGGATGATTTAGTCCAAGATCTAATTGAAAACCTTGTTCTTTAAAGTACACTCTACAACTTTTGTAAAAGCTCCAACTATATATCAGACCTAGAATTTAAAATAACCGAAGCTAAACTACTCTAAAAAGCTATATTTTCAGGACTTCGTGATTTTGGAGATGAGTTGAATTGCTACTGAATTTAAATCTAGATTTTGAACCTCTTCCTCTCCAAATTAGCCAAATTGCAAATAAGAAAACTTTCTTGTGATGCAAAGTTCTACAACTCTTAGATTGAAAAAAAATCAAGTTGCTATATAAAATGTCAAATTATGAACTGCCCCTAATTTAAGCTCCTAAAGGGCATTTTTGAGCTTTCAAGTGCTAGATTAGGCTTCTAATCAATTTATTCAAACTTAAGCAAGGTTAATTTAGCTAGGGTTTGTTACATTTGCAAGTCATAATGAAACAAAGATAAGTAGTTGAATTATGCCAGAAACAAACTTTGCTTTATTGAATTGTAAATACAGCTAAGGCCCATGGTCGATGGCCGATTACATGAGTTGTAAATCTAATTTATGGATAAAAATGACATAGATGCTCGATGTTCCACGAGTTGTCAACATCTTCACCGAAGAGATATTGGAGCCTATATGACCTAGGTCCAGTGACCTTGGAGACAACGAATGGTCCTTCCCATGGTGAGTTTAGCTTGTGCAGCCCCTTGGTGTCTTGGATACGCTTTAGGACCATATCGCCTACATTGAACAAATGTTCTTTGATGTTGCATTCATGATAGCAGCGGATCCTTTCTAGGTGCCTTGCGGACTGGACAAGTGCTGTACAGCGGGCTTCTTCGAGGCTGTCTAAATCTAGACGCCTTGTTTCTTCTGCCGCGCCTTCCTCATAATGCTTGGCTGTTGGAGATTTCCATATGATATCGGCATGTAGGACAACTACAGATCCGTAGACCAGGAAGTAGGACAATTGCTCTGTAGGCTTGCACGGCTGGGTACGAAGCCCTAGAGAACATTGGGTAGTTCTTTGAGCCACTTGCCTCCTTTGGTGTTTGAGATGTCATGTAGCCTTTTCTTGAGAGCTTCCAGTACCATCCCGTTGACGTGCTCAACCTGGCCATTGGCCCGCGAATGAGTGACAGAGACATACGAGATGTTGATCCCGCTGTTCTCGCAATATTCCCAGAACTCATGATTGTTGAAGTTGGTGCCCAGGTCTATGATAATGCAATTGGGGAACCCATAGTGGTGGACAATTTCATCGAGGAAGTAGAGTACTATGTCTGCCTTGGGGCAGGTTACTGGCTTCAACTCGATCCATTTGGTAAACTTGTCAATTACCACCAGTACTCAGTTTAATCCTCCAGACGCCGTAGGTAGTAGAACAATCATGTCAAGCCCTTAGCACGCAATGGGCCAAGAGGGTGGTATGGTGATCAGCTTGTAGGTAGCGATGTGCTCCTGCTGCACAAAGAATTGGCACCCTTGGCATTGGTGGACTAGTTCCTTGGCGTCAGCGAGAGTTGTAGGCCAATAGAACCCTAATCTGAAAGCTTTACCCATGATTATGCATGAGGATGTCTGGTTGCCGCAAATGCCTTCGTGGATCTCCTCCAATATGTCCTTGTCGTCTTGCCGTGAGACGCACTTCATGAGCACTCCTGATGATGTGCCTCTTCCGTAAAGTTTATCTCTAACTAGAACATAGTTCTTGATACGCCATGAGACATGTTCTGCCTCTTTCTTGTCTGAAGGTAGCTTGTGCTCTTTGATGTAGTCGATGAAGGGAGTGGTCCAGTCTACATCGATCATCATAACCTCCCGATCTAGTGCAGTAGGATCTCGATCAGTGGTTCTTGATGGTGCTGGCTCTGTTATAAATGGCTTGTGTAGCTCATGGATGAAAACCCCTGCTGGAACTTGAGCGTGAATAGATCTGAGCTTTGACAGGATGTCTGCAGCAATGTTGTTGTCATGGATGACATGGTGGAACTCCAAACCAGAGAATTTGTTCTCTAGTTTGCGTACTTCGAGACAGTACGCAGCCATGTTCTCCTGCGGCGGTCCCACTCATCATTGACTTGATTGATCACCACCAGTGAGTCATCGTAGACCAATAAAACTTTATTCCTAGTGAAATGCCAGGCAAAGCCCATGCAGAAGCACCTCGTATTCAGCTTCGTTGTTGGACACTTCATAGAAGATTTGTTGGACGTACTTGAGTTGTTCGCCTTTGGGAGATATCAAGAGTACTCCTGCACCGGCGCCTTGAGCTTGAGTGATCCATCGAAATACATGACCCAATGCTCAGGACGCTCTGTTGGAGTTGGTAGTTGATTCTCCCACCACTCTGCAATGAAATTGACTAGGGCTGGGACTTGATTGTAGTCCTCGACATGAATTCCAAGGACAATGATCTGAGTTCCACCGCTGACTTAGATATTCTTCCTATTGCATCATGATTGTGGAGAATTTCCTCGAAGGGAAATCTTAGACGATGGAGATCATGTGCTCCTGGAAGTAATGTCGTAACTTCCGTGAGGTGAGCAGTATCGTGTACAGCAGCTTCTGGACCGGTGTATATCTAGTCTTAGAATCTGACAGCACCTCGCTTACGAAGTAGACAGACCTCTGTAGTTTGAATACATGGCCTGGTTCTGGTCTTTCAACCACGATCGCCGTGCTGACAACATGAGTAGTCATGGTGATGTAAAGCAGGAAGTCTTCATTAGGATTTGGTGTCATGAGGACCACTGACTTTGATAGGAAGATCTTCAATTGTTGTTGGGCTTGATCTGTCTCTTGAGTAGTTTGAAGATGGGTAGACCCTGTTATCCAAGCCTTGAGATGAATCTATTGAGGGCTGCTATGCGGAGTTGGACTGATTATATCGGATTTTGCTGATCAAGTTGTTCCTACGCGAGTTCCGCCAGTTCAGCCAACTGTCTAGTGTACTTGTTCTGGGGCATCGCGTGCGTGATGAGATCAATAGACGCGATGAGCTAGAGGAGTATGATGGTGACGCGTTTGAACTACTTCAAAGGTGTTATCCAGGTTCTGAATTGGTAGATCCGCTACAAGGTGGTGGCAGCACTCTGCTCTTGGGGGGTTTCTTGCTCATCGTTGAGTTCTTTGAGTTTTGGTCACTTCTCCGACAATGTTGGCGGTGAGCTCATCCTGCGAGACATCATATGGATGACGCTCAAGTTTTGGGTTTCTATCCCATCGCTCTTGTTCTTCGTCCTCTTGTCTAACAACGACAGTGAAGAGTTCTCGCTCTGGAGAGTACCTTCCTGAGCTTGAAGTGATGATCTCCATGGTGCCGCCTTCCTCGTAGATGGGCAAAAGAGGAGCTCCCTCCTGGTACGGGAGAGCGTCAAGGTAGGCGATGAGGCGCGGATCATCGTCCATGTCAAAAGTGGGTGGCTTCATATTTGGGCTAGTGGATGAATCTGCCTTGCAAAGTTAATGTGATTACCAGGCTCTGCTGCGGACCTGATAAAGGAGTCTCCTCTTGCGGATCCGAGTAGTAGTCGAGGTCTTCGATCATATCTGTATCGGATTGTGATCTGGACAGGACCGCCTAATAAACAGTGGTTGCATTGCGGAGTTTGAACAGGGATTGACTCCGGTCATAATCCGACTCGCATGATGGCTTATGTGCCAGCTCGTGCAAGTAAATCCAACTGGCGAAAGAAGTCGGATTGTACTTGGACTCGTCCCTCCAAACTCTGACTAGGTCAAAAATTGAAAATTTGCCGCAATTCTCGATGAGATCCTCTGGAGCGTGGCGCTGGAGCTTCATGGTTTGCTGCTTCTTCTCTGGGGCTGACGCAATGTGGTGGCAGAAATTTCCAGCGCCATCTGCAATGCAAACCTAAGAGCCGAAGACAAACATCGCGCCTGCTTCAAACGCGGCGATTGGCTTGATGATGACTTGTGCCATCAAGTTCGCTAGTGGATTCTCGGTGAGATCCCCCAACTTGGCGCTCTAGCTGTCGATGTTTAGACCCGACAACCTACCAAGGGGTATCCCAAGATACTAGATTGGTTGGTGGGGCTCGTCGACATCAGAAACTTGAAAGTAAACGCAGACACAAAATTTAGACATGTTCGGGTCACTAGATTGCGTAATACCCCATATCCTGTGTGATGGTTGGATTGAATTGCTTCGGAGGGGTCCTTGTCTCGTCTTATATAGTCGGGTGTAGGGTTACAGGTCGGTCGGTTACAAGAATACTAGTCGGATACAACTAGAAGAAGCCTACCCTATTACAATGAATATTTTCCTAATCCTCGACTAGTTCCTATCTTTCCATGTAGACTACGCCGTCCTGCGCAATAGTCTCCATGTTAGATGCGTCTCCGTATCCAACCTCATATTTGGGTCTGTCGAAACCTTCTGGTGGTTCCATAGATATATGTACGACAAGGGTATCCTAGCGCGAGAAAGCATTTTCGGACATCAACAAAAATCTATACATCGCACAATAAAACTTAAGGGAACTATCTAAGTCAGGGTCATATAAAGCATAAAGTTGAAAATTGATGTATTGTTTGAGAAACATAGTACGGACGTAATTGCTTACATAGACACACGAATAAACCTCTTATGAGTACACACGCACTTAACCCGTAACCAGAAGAAACCTTGCTAATTGACCGTAGCTCAGCCGTGAATATAGCAATCTTCTCTTAATTTTTTCGACTCAATAAATTTCGTGACGGTAGTAATAAAAATCCCTTGGCGGATCGATGGTGCACACGTCAGGACCTAGTCATCTATGTATGCGCAAATCATCTATGATGTATTCTACTCCACTACGCAGGTACCTACAAAATTCGAAGAAGTGCATCAAGTTTTGGCCTAGGTTCGTAACTGTTGTACGTGAGTTCCCTACTCATTCCGTTTTGTTTTAGGTGGGACGGCGTGTATCTCTTTGTCTGCTGTTGAATTTGAATGTATATACTACTACATACAAAATAATCAAAATAATAAATGATCCTTCTTTTGGAGAAATTTTTCAGTAATAGCATCATATCTGAAAAAAGAAAGAGCTAATTTTAAGCTATGGTATCGAGTTGACTGAGAGTTGACTGTGAGTGGACGGAGTATTTGTTCCATGGTTGTGCGTGCATTATTGCAGACAGCACCTTCAGGGATCGAATTCATGACCTGACGGACCACCTCCCATGATCACCCGGCCCCACATGTCATACCCTCCTCGACAAAGTTCATGTCCTGGCTGGTGGAGGTTGATTACTGATCGAATGCGATTGACAGCAAAGAATAAAGAGAGGTGCTTTTCAAAAAGAATAAAGAGAGGTTCTGTCCAGGAAAAATCCAACCAACCAAACAATGCAGTGTGCACTGTAAGACCTTCTCCAATAGTTGAGCTAGCATGCTAGTTCTAAGCATGTCTACCTCATAAAAAAGATAGCAAAGAGATTATTTCTCCAGTGATCTATCTTATAGCATATTGTTCAAAGCATCCCATGTCCTACAATCTCTCTCATATTAATAAAATATGAACCTCATTTCTCTCTATGAGCTATCTCTTAAAGAAGAGATAGCACACTTTCTCTCCTCACCTTCTCTCTTCCATGCAAGCAAAATGATGAGGTGGATTCTATGAGCTAGCTGAGGTGATATTGTTGTAGGAGGCCTAATTGGAACCAGCAGTATCTTGCACAATAGAAACCAAGCGGACTGGTTTGTCAGTTGCCACATGGAATGCATTGACTGATGTCTGAGCTAGATCGAGTCTAGGTCCTGGAATTCATACTCTTCTTTACTGTCAGTCGATTAGCCAGATGGGTCCATCAGTATTCAGCAGTCAAAGTCTTGCTATTCCACGCCACTTGCTTTTTGAAAGATATTCAGTAGTCATAAGTTTCTTTTAAAGAATTACATATTAGTCTCTGAGACCCACGCTATACGCCAACGCGGGGCACCGTACCGGTACAACCACGGAAATTCCACACGGAGTCGAAATAGAGATTTCCCGATCAACGTTCAAGGCGGCTAGCGGGAGATTCCACAGATTACCTACCAGTAGCATGTAACACCTCAGAACAGCAGCAACATTTTAGAATAAAGATAAATAAACAGAGCATGCGGAAGTAACTGGATAAAAAAATGAGATTATAAGCAAAGCAAATACTTCACAACCAAAGATTGTTATTAGAACACATGTGCTCAAAATATATTTATGAAGAAGTGTGTGCACACGTGCTGCTACTCCTGTCTAACCAAGCGCCCTCCAAACTCAACAACCTGTGGAAAGGAAAAAGCGTATGAGATTGATGAAAAATCTCAACAAGCAAATGGCTTCAACCAAGTCATTTAAATCATAATATATTAAGCAACAATTTAAAAGTCAATATTATAAAAGAAGCACCACATAACTTCGAGTAGTAAGATAAATATATACTTCACAACAGTACTTCATAATGGATATGCAAAAGGTGCAATGCAATGCATGACTTCACTTCTACCCACACATCCCAAGGAAAGAGGTGATAGATGCAACCACATTGCTATATATCAATGTGTGTTGCAGTACCGGTACTTACCACACTGATCCGGCTCCAGTTTTCTTTATATGCATAAACAACATGTGAATACGAATGCAAGATTGCAATGCATGAACTTCATATTCTTCAAAATTCATAACTTCAAGAGTAAACCCTCAAGTGAAGCAACATATACTTCAACATAAAATAATTTCAGATTTATCTTGCTAGTGTGAGGTACTGAAATTAAATGGAGGCAATTCAAACAACAAAGTTAAAAACATGTAGACCACATCGCTACATTTACTTACTTTCACCGAGAGCTAAGCACGATTGAAGGTGCACCACCTGTTCACAAACATAACTCAGCGCCAAAACAAACATACAAGCATAAACAAACATAATTCAAAGCATTCCTACGCCTGAACCCGACATTCTCCCAAAACACACGCAAAACTACACATAACAACAGCACTATTGCTTCTCTTTTTTGTATTTTTAATCCTGATGGCTAAAAATTCCCATCTTGGACCATCTAAAACATAATTTCAGAACTTACAACTTTCTAGTTAACCATAAATAGAGAAAAAATCATGAACATTGACATGAACCTCAAACTGAAAATCTGATAGCAACTACAGAATAGTCCTAGTAAAACAGATATATCTAGAGCTTTAAAATTCATAAGAATATAAACATAACCAATCTAGAAAGCTTATGAAAGGTCCTAAAACTTCCATACTCATCCAAAGATCCAATTCTGTCATTTGGATTGCCTAAACTTTAGGTGAACAAATTCTGCCCAGCATCACAAGGCTGAAAAACTGACAGAATCAAACTCCAATGTCTCTCAGCTCTTAAATCCAATTGTGGTGTTATTTTTGGCTATAGAAAGCTCTGCGGGTCTTCTACAACTCATGTATAGGTTTTATATTTTTTGAAGTCATTAGGAGGATGCAAAATAGACATTACTGAAAACTCTGCAGATTCACTACCTGCTGAAAATGGCGACGAGGGCAAAACTTTACGCTAGCCCTTAACGTCGTCGAGTACCGCTACGCGCACGAGCTAGAACATCTGAAACCTTAGCGAGAACATGAGAATTACAATGGGGGCATTCCTAACCTAGGGTTCCCCTTGGAAACACGAAGGGCAATGGCGACGATGGAAATCCCAACGACGACTCTTGATCATCTTCCTCTCCCTAGCGACGAACATCACAGCACCCCCGTTGATTGCACCTAAATTGCAACCCATATGGCAGCACCACCATGAACAGCGAGGAAAGGACAATCAAGTTGGGAAAACAGAGATAGGAAAGGAAGTCCAACCAATTTTTGGAGAGGAACAACGATGATGAACGGCGGCATACCCTAATTTCCCTCTCTTCTCTCTTCTGTTGTTCTCCCTCACTCCCCTTTGGTGCACGGAAACAGGAGGGTGGTGGCGCAGGGGCATAGGGTTTAGAAAAGTAGTGGGGGTTGGCCAGGAAAAAAACAACGAAGGGAAAAAAGAATAAGACTCAGTGACGACTACAGGTGGGCTCGGTGACTGTAGCTTCGCGGCTAGAGTAGCATCATGGGTGAAATCTTCCCATGTCTATAGGTTCATGACCAGAACTCCAAACAAGGCATGTGAGTAATCAAATGGAATGGATTCGATGAGCTATACGCAACCATGGCCTCCGTTCATCAATCTAAGCGACGGATCAAAAAGTCAACTTTTGCATACCATCTTTACGTATTTCTACTTACAAAGCGTATTTTACCACTTGCGCATCATGGGTGTTACATTCTCCTCTCCTTAAAAGAATTTATCCCTGAATTCACCATTGCTAACTCACGACTGTGAACTAGAACCACATGTAAATAAACAATTACTTACTGTCGATGTTTTATACCCGGCAACCTACCGAGGGGTATCCCGAGGTAGTAGATTGGTTGGTGGGGGATCGTCGGACCTAGAACTTGAAGGTAAAAGTGAGGATACAAGACACAAATTTATACAGGTTTGGGCCTCCAGAGTAGCATAATACCCTACGTTCTATTTGGGGTGTTGTCTATTATGCCCTACGCTTGGGTGTTGTTTGCTATTGAGGATTTGGTCCTCTGTTGTGGTTCTATGAGGTCTTCGCCTACCGATCTAGGAACCCCTACCCTCCTTTATATACTCGAGGGGGCGGGATTACTAGTTAGTTACATAGTAGGAGTCGTAGTAGGATTACAGGGTATGAGTTCTAGTAGGATTACAGTGGAATCCTAGTAGGAGTCCGGCTTCTTCCTTCCTTGTGGGTACTAGGATCTATCCCTATCACTTACTAGACTCGAAGAGCTCCATATTTTTCTGACACGTGGGCTCCTTCAAGTCCTTTATGGCTTCCTGCTCCAACTTATTAGTCCATAGGTCCTTCATGTAGTTGATATTCCTTTCTGCTTGACACATTTATAGAAATCATATATATGCACTGGATGACACATCATAGTCAAAGCCTGCTCAATAGTCCTCCACCTTCTACTCTGGATCTTTCAAATACTTCCTCAACATAGATACATGAAAATCGGGGTGTACACTACTCATCAACTCAAGCAACTACAAACGATATATATGCTAAGGCACTAACTCGAGCAGTAATAAAATAAAGTCCAATATACCTCTAGTTAAGATTCCCTCTAGTGCCAAATCGAATAATGCCTTTTGTTGGAAACACCTTGAGAAGAAACTTGTCACTAGCTTCAAACTCTAGATCTCTCCATCAGACATCTACATAGCTCTTCTATCGACTCTGAGCAGCCAACAAGTTCTAATGGATCTCACGTACCTTATCATGAGTCTATTGTACCCAATCTGGACCAACCAAAGTTCTCACACCAAAGACGTGACAACAGAGTAGGGAAATATACCTGCGGCCGTACAATGCTTCATATGGAGCCATCTTGATGCTAGCCTAATAACTGTTATTAGAAACAAACTCTGCCAACGGCAAGTGATCCGCACAACTGCCCTTCATAGAGAGCACACAAGAACGCAACAAGTCCTCTAAGGTCTAAATGGTACGCTCTGACTGACCGTTTGTCTGAGGGTAAAAAGTGGTGCTAGGATCCAATCTAGTGCTCGAAGCACTATGCAAACTCATCCAAAAATTAGATGCAAATTTATAATCATGATTAGAAACAATGGACTTAGGAACACCATGCAACCTCACTACTTCCTTGATATACAAGGGAACCAAATCTGAAGTAGAATTACTAGTCTTCATGGGAATAAAATGGACAACCTTCGTCAGCCTATCAATTACCACCCAAATAACATCTTTACCTCTAGGGGAATGAGGTAAACCAACCACAAAATTCATGGTAATATTATCCCATTTCCACATAGGAATCTCCAATGGTTTCAGTAATCTAGTAGGCCTCTGATGCTCAGCCTTCACCTTCTGACAAATGCCCCACGAAGCCACATATTTAGCAGTATCAACCTTCATCTGCTTCCACCACAAACTCTGCTTCAAGTCTCGGTACATCTTAGTCTCACCTAGATGTAGTGTATATGGAGTACGATGAGCTACCCCCAAAATCTTCATCTTTACTAGAACTTTCTGTGGCACACAAAGATTACCTCTAAAATAAATAATGCCATCCTCCTCTATACTAAACTTGTCGGGTTTCCTTACCCTAATACGCTTATGAATAGCATGAAGGAAGCAATCCTACAATTTTGCCACACGTACTCGCTCATGCAATGGTAACTGAATCAACAATCGAGTCTCCTCATGGCAACACCAACATAGCACAGAGAAATACCAATGTTATCCAATTAAACAATCAAAGGCATACAAATCTTACGAACACTAGTTCTCTTGCTAAGCACATTTGCAACAACATTCACCTTGCTAGGGTGATACTGAATAGTGAAATTATAATCCTTAATTAACTCAAGCCACCTTCTTTGTCTCAAGTTAACTCATTCTGAACAAAAATACACTTCAGTTCGATGATCCACAAAGATGTCACATGATTTTCTACACTTCAGTTCGATGATCCACAAAAATGTCACATGCTTTTCCATAGAGATAATGCCTCTAAATCTCCAATGCCAAAATCCACTATAGCGGACTCTAGATCTTGGGTAGGACAAATTTCTTTCCTATTTCTTCAAATATCATAGTGCATCAGCCAGTGCTTTTTCCAACTTGGATGAGCTCACAGTTAAGAGAAAATGGGAGGTATCTACAAATGCATCCAAACTCTTTTATTTTACAACTCAAACACAAACCGGAATCTATTATTACCTCCCGAGTAAACATCTTATAACGACTAACTTCTTGTATCAATATCCTTCAGCTCTTAGGCCAAAACACTCATACCACCTTCCAATAGATAAATTGCTTAAGGAATTGCTTGTGAATCTATTACAAAACACAACCCATACAATTCCACTCATGTATGCTTCAACCAATTCAGAGCACACACCTTTGAGAGAACAACTCACTGCATCAACGATAGCTTCATCAAGAACTTTGCTTGGCTAGTGTAGCCAACCTTGGATCAAAACAAACAACCAAGGCACATTCCTCTTTTAACATCCATCTTAGCAGCAAACTTGGAGCTACTACAAAATTGTACCCACTCTACAAGTAAAAAGAACTTGATATAAGAACAATAACTTCATTTCCTCGGCCCTTCTCGATACCCAAGAACAATTGCAAAGGAAGGAAAGGATCCTAGTTCAATAACCATGAAGGGTTACAATCGTTGCACCGCAATAGCACCTCCGACATCTAAGTCATGACTCATTAGACCTTCTTTCAACTCAAGCTCAGTCAAAGGAGAAGAAAAAACATTGCAACATCTTCAACTAGCTCGGTAGACTTACACCGACATAGAATTGCATCCTAATGCCACTTACTGTTGACTTGAAGTAAGCTCTAAATGGTGCTCACCACTAAGTGTAGGTGAATTAACTTCATATGTCTCCAAATGAAACAAAATTATGCTAAACATGGCAGGCTTGCGAAGCGAGCATGACAATGCTCACTAAGATCATTGTCTCAACATTCATTTTCTAGCAATTCACTGTAAATATTGTTGTAGTCATTTATTGCAACAAAGTGTATAAGTGTTTAATTCTTTTTTTAGTCATTTATTGTTTGAAAATGTATAACTGTTAGTCATTCATTTTGGTAGTCATTTATTATAACAAAATTGTATAAGTTATTAGTCATTCTTAGAATAAATCCTACTATTTCTTAGAATAATTCCTTTTATATTATATTAGTTACAATGGCATGATCAGAGGACGACCAGGCCCTAGTCGAAGAGGAATACCTAATGGAATTGATTGCTCAAGGTGGCACGAACGATCAATCAAACAAAGAGGTCGATAACAGCTAGAATGACATCTACCTCAATATGTCCGGTGATGGCAATGAGGAGGAACCAATTGCCGAGGAAGGCAACGATGGGCAACAATGCAAGGTATAGCAATTATTATATGTAAACATGATTTGAATTCTCTACTTATTAAGATTGTTAGGAATTAATAGTTCTTTCATTTTTCAGCCATCTGGATCGAGCAGCAGGCCTAAACAGAAATGAGGCAAGAAGAAGAAATTAGAGGGTCGTATCATCATCATGGAAATTGATGAAGATGGTGAACCAATTGCTCCACACAATGCTAAGACCAAATGGTAAATCAAATTCAGTTTCTTGTTAGAGATAACATCCCAATAAACTTTTAGAATTGGAAAAGACCTGAAATCGATGCGAGCGTTGCTTCCACAAGCATGGTCTGTGAGCATGAGAAGGAAATGATATAGAAATAGATAAAAGAAAACTTCACGTTCGAAGGTGTAGATGAAGTAAAAGTGAAAGATTGGAGCTTTTGGAAGGGTGCAACTACTTTTTAGACATACAAGAAGAACCTAAACAAAGACTACATAAAGAAGGGCCTTACACTAGATTTCACGGAGCACCCGAAGTTAAGAGATCATTGGGATTTGTTTGTGCAGTTCAAGCAGTCGCAAAAGAGCGCTAAGGAAACTAAAACCAACACCAACAATGCTTAGAAGAAGAAATACTTTCATTGTCTTGGGCCAGGAGGTTACAAGAAGGGGATGATGAAATGGCAGAGGCTAGAAGATGGCATAATTGCTAAGGGAATAGTACTGCAGACTCTCGAATGGCCGGAGGGAGCAAAGCATTGGTACTATGCTCATGATGGCACACTCAATTCTGAAGATGGATCATTTGTGTTCGGCCAAAAATTAAGAGAAGTGGCTACAAGGATTGTTGAGTTAATAAAGGCAATGGCCAAAGGATATTTTGTGCCTGATCGTGAGAAGGACAAGCTGACTATGGCACTAAGTAATCCAGAACACCCTGGATGTTGCTAAGTCAAAGTACTAATTCCATGGAAGTTTACCTTTCGTAAGCATATTGATTCCTATAGAAGTTGCTAAAGAAGTAAGGCTGAACACACATAATAGCTGTGGGAGTTGCAAGAACATGTAGCTTTGACAGAGGCAAGAATGGAGGAAGCAATCAACTAGTGTGTGGCTCTAGCTTTTAGCAAACAAGCCAATGAACAAGCAGCTGCATCATCAGGAGCTAATGTCGACATAAGCCCCTCTCAGCGTCGAAGCAGCTTCACTTCGATGGAAGCCCCAATTGGAGGATCTTCTGACATATTTGAAGACAACCAACGCCACCACGTGGACGATATCTCTAGGAGAGCCCCTTGTGAGCTTGTTACTCCCGTAAAAAAATAAGCTCATCGTGGTGGCTTATGGTGTGGCTAAACAATTGACACAAGGTGAAATAATTCATGGCGTGGAGATTCCAGCTCGCATTTATGCCAAAGTTGGGGTGGATTGAGTGGTCGACGGTTGGGATGACTTGGAACTGGAGATCCCTAGAGGTGACACGGAAAAGAATCTAGGAGAAGCCATCCATAGTTGGATTCTATAGCTCAAGTGCTACATAAGGATTACGCAAACAAATCCCCAATCCTGGGATCATCTCCTCAAGCCTCAAAGGCAAGATCACCTATGCCATCTGCCAGGGCACCCTCTCAACTACCAAACAGGAATCCTAGCATGAGTCCACCAGCTGATAGGTATCCTAGCTTGACTCCACCTCCCCTTGTTATGAGCAAGGCTACACGACGAAAGATGCCTTCAGTTCCGCCTACTGCGGCTACGAAGAAGCAAAATAAGCCAAAGGAGAAGCAACCAGAGCCCAAGAAACCTTATGCGGAACTCCACGCAGTAGTGGAGGCTGTGGTTAAAGCTCACATTGCACCAAAGCCTCCCATGAAGAAAAATCCTCCACTTGATAAGGTTAAATTGCGGACTTTCATTAGAAGCATGGAGAAAAAGGTAGAGAAACCACCGCTATCTGACTATGACCGCTCAATAACAAAGGGTTTTCAGAAGATGAAGAAAATTAAAGTGGGTCAAGTATTCAACAGCTCGGAACCCAATCCAAATTGCCCCACTTTAGGTGCTTTTGAAGTTTGATATGAACTTGCTTCTATTCGCCAAAGATACAAATCTCACCCTAACTCAACTTCGAGGGGATGATCACGTCCCAAAGCACCCTAGGTGTAATGACCTTGGTTGATCAACCGAGTTAATCTTCAACCGAAAGTCCCTAATCCCTCTGTCTCAGCTCCCCGGAGCTTAAGCGCTCCAAAACCGGTTCTTAGTCCCGACCCCTGAGAACCCAACCAAAACCGCCGGTTCCTTCTGAGTCCCCAAAGGCAGTGTTCCTTTCAATCTTGGAGCTGTGGAACAACCGAGACTGACTGGTGGACTCGAAATCCTTCTCCCCGAATCTCCTGAGGCAGACGCACCAAGCAGCATGCGCCCGCTTCAGAGCTTCCCCGCCGCGTGGGTTGATCTCTCCGACGCCTGCCGCTTTGCCCAGTCGCCGGGCGCGACAGGATGGATCCACGCATCCTCCTCCCTAATCGCAGAGGAAGCCCCTCTGCAACCCTTTCTGCCTCGCCTCGTCTCGCTCGCGCCCTCGCTGGCCGCGCCAAGGTGCCCCGTCGCCGCCGTGGCAGAGTTTTGCCACTGCTGCGTCAGACCGCCTCGCGACCCGCACCCATCATCTCGCCGGATCCCCGGCTGCAAGACCCGATGCCTTCCGGGTTTTCCTGCCTCTCCATAGTCGCGCCGCCCACGAGCTCACTCCATGACGATACCTCCCTCACCAACCCCAACTCCGGCAGCAACAGCTCCTTTTCTCGCCTCACTAGTGATGTGCCCCGGCAATGCCGTTGTTTCGCGCTCGCCCGCACCGCCGCTCACCCTGTCACTTCACCTATTGCAACCTCGCTTGTAGCGCCTTTCTCCCTATCACATCAGTCAAATCCGCCACTTGACGCGACCAGACTACGCTCGCCTCCGCGAAATCTAAACCCCGGCAAAACCGCGCCTGCGCCGCCTTGTCTCCAGTGCCCAATAGCCGAAGACTCTATCTCCAAGGTCCTGTTCTGCCGCCCATAAAAAGGGAATGCCAGAGTCCCATTGGAGTTCCTTCGCCATTGCTGTTTCACCACCCCTACTCTGAGCGCACTTGAGCAATCCTGCTAAAACTCTTGAGAAGTTTCCCTCTCTGCTTAAGTCCGCTTCTCCCTGATCCACCCAGCCGTCTGCTCCTCCGTGCTGTGCTAGAGCTTCCTTGTCGCCCACAAGAAGCTCCGCTGCCGCCGGAGCACCGTCAAACCTCGCTGCCGCCAAAGCCTTAGTGCTTTAGTCTTTCCACCCAAGTTTGCTCCTTCCCGACCCCAAGCTTCACCTATCAACCTGAAGGTAAGCTGCCAACCCCTTTCCGGTTTGCTCGACCCCTTCTCCGTCTCGCCCGACTTGTGTGTTTCACCGACCCTTATCACCTCGCCCGAGGACTCGGCTGTATCCTTTTCCTTGACCTGAGGGTATCTGTGCAAAATATCGGGGACTCCCCGGTGTTAAGTCTGAGGACCCCGGCACAGTTATTCCTTAACTTTAAGGGTCAGATCCCAAGTTTTCCCCCATCCGACCCTTTTATCCTATTCTCCCCCAACTAAAGTAAACTCCCCCACCTTTTCTGTAGCTTTGCTACGAGTGTCTGAGCTTAAACTTGCAAGTGTTGTTGAAATAACCGTCTAAACACTAACCCCTGCATTTGCATTCGTGTAGAGCTACATCTCGCTGACGGCAACTACGAGCTACACTCGGCGCCCGAAGACGGAGCTGTAGCTAAGCTGCCAATCCCAGAAGCCGAAGCCGCAACAGCTGAAGACCAGTTTCCCTCCTCTCCGCTCGAAGGCAATCCCCGGAGCATGAACCCATCTTTCCAAACTTGTGCATGCCTTTCTTCTCATGATTGTGCATTTACGTATAGGAGTTGTTTGCAACCATAGATGCATGCCATAGTTCCTTTGAAATGTACGCTAGTCTGTTGGGTCGAGTAGTTGCAATGCTTAAATAGGCATCGGTAAAAGCCGAGTGATTTCCTGTCACTCGCGAGTTATAGTAGTTGGTTGTTTTCCTCTGTTACAACTATAAGGACAATGGACGGGGCAAGGTTATGGTTAACTCTTTTGGTGGTTGGCTGATCGCCCCGTCTGTTTACTGAATCTATTAAGGCCCGACAGTGGCGGTGTTCGTGATCAAGTGTTTGAAAGTACTAATCTCATACCCAGTATGGGATGGGGAAGCCTAGTACCTGATTGAACCTAAACGTGAGCGGTCGCTCCCCTGTCCTTGGAACGAAGTTCCCCTGCGGCTGCACGTGGTGGCAAGTGTGGTCACAGAATGGGAGAGGCTGGGTCTGTGGAACCTTGCACCAAAGGAAGTGGACCCGACACGGGTTAGGGAATTGATGGGGAAGGCCGACACAGGAAGCGACCCTCGGTGGTGCGCGGATGTCGTGAGGTTAGGTTCACCATGCATGGTTAAAGAACTCGAATTAATTCGTCTGCCTCTCACAGTTTGAGACTGCTTGATCATAATGCTACACTGAGTAATGAAGGAGTCTTATGATGACATGGTCTTGATGATGAGTTGATATACATAAAGTTGGATCTATGTTTGCTAAGTGTAAGTTGCCAACCTAGACTGGTAAATGAACTTAGAATCTGAGCTAAAACTTGAAAGCAAGGACCTAACATAGTCGCTTTTGGCAAACAAAACTCCTCAGCCAAAGAGCCTTGCTTGTCTAGACGTGGTGGAGTAGTTTTTCCAACGGTCGGTTAAGTCTTGTTGAGCTTAGAAGCTCAGCCTTGTTTGTGGCTTCTCTTTTCAGGTGAAGTTGCAGCTTCAGAGCTTGCAGCTGGCACTTGGCTGCCCCAGCTCCCTCCGGGTTGGACGGTCGAGTGGGATCCTTCCTCGGACAGCGGGGAATGGGATCTCTGATGTCCTAGCTTGCCTCACCAGGGACATCCGACCCCGATGCTAGCTTCCGCGATGTTTTTATCTTCTGTCATTTTCTTCGAAACTTGTAAAACTCTGATTTTCAACCAGTGTGCCATAAATTGTTAATCAATTGGTGGATCTGTTGTATTCTCTAGAACCACTCACCTTCGTGTGAGTTATGCTAACTCAGTCTGTTAGGTGGTTAAATTGGATGAAATCCGACGGCACAACGTGTTAACTTGATTAAGGCATGCGGATCGCATGTTAAGCGACTTAACCGTGCTTTAGTTGAGTTAATCCGAGGTGGTTCCGCCACACTAGGGCTGGTAAATGGAAATATGAGTTAGAGAAACCACTTGTGTGGCCGTAGTTGGTGGACCGTCTTCCAACGAAGATGTACAAATTGCACCAATGGTACATGGAGGCTTCAGCCAACGGTTTACTCATGCTCGAAGTTCGGATTGGAGATCAACATTATCTCCATGGGGAAGATATTATAAATGTGCCGCTGGAGGAACTCTATTTCCTTTACAATCAAAATGCACTTGATAAGCCACTCATCAGTTCCTAGGTTCTGTAAGTCTTTCATTTGCTCTAACTTCAAAATCCCCACTGTAGTCATTGTGCGATGACTTAACTCCTATTGGATTTTGTATCATGCAGGATGAAGATTGAAACTTGCTGGAGGAAAGGATACTATGACATCAGCTTCATGGACCCATATATTATAGACAAGTCAACTATAAGAGATAGACCAAATCAGACCTTGAAGAACATATATAAGTTCCTAGACAACCAACATTACAAGAAGTACATATTTCTACCGTACAACTTTAAGTGAGCGTGTTTCCCATCTCTTTTTTTTTTCAAACTAGTAGTTAAACATAAGACTAACTAGCTTTGGCTATGCATATATGTACAACTTCCACTGGATACTCCTTGTCATCATGATTGATCGAAGTGCGGTCTACATAATGGACTCTTTGAGGAAACCAAGAGATAAATACAAAAACCTCATAGACATTCTTAACAAAGCATGGGCTCGCTTCTGTCGGCATCACGCAGGTGAATTCAAGGAGGAACTTGATTTCAAGCATGAATTCCTGGTATGTGTTGAATTTCCACATCTTGTGAGACTTCCTTGAACACAACAAATATTTCATAACTTCTTTTTCCATATATATAGTGTTTGGGATAGAATTTGGGGAATAATTTATGCGAATACTACGTATGTGAGTTCATCCATAGCTTTGTAGGTCCCAAGCATATAACCGACCACGAATTCAAAGTACATATACAAATTTCTTAACAATAAATTAGTTCTAATTGTGCAGACCCATTGATCTACTATATAATAACATTTGTGTTGGGGATCGCCAAAAGAACAAATGCCCTCAAGCGCCGTTTGTGGAATAAAAACCCTTTGACCTCGCAAGTTTTTACATCAAGTATAAAGAAGCGCGAAGCCCTAATAGCCTTGCAAGTTTTAAACCGAGGTGCAAAACTTTGTTACCCTCGAATGTCGTTAGCAGGGCTCGAGATTAACCTTGCAACTTACGCGTAGGCAGTAAAGAAAATGGAACTCCTTTAACCTCAAATGTTCTATGGAGATGCCTCTAATCGTAAAACTCATACCCTTGCATCGCTTCTGCTATTAGAAGGACTCGAGTTTGGTGATTGACAACAGTAATGGCTAAACTCCAACTAAGCTAACCCTCGAGTGTTCGGAGTTGGTTCCAGACACCAAGCTTTTACCTCTTTACTCTTTACTCAGGAACAATGCTCGAGAAGAACTATGCGAGGTTATGAACTCTCAACAAGGCTCAATGAAGTAGGCGCCTTGAGGCTACACGTTCATCTCGGATCATGGATAGGGCCTCGAGGCTAGATGATCAACTTAAAGCGAGGACGAAGTCCTGAGGCTAGGGGGTGGAAGGCTTGAGAAACGTGACCACGTGTAAGTTCAATTTGTACACGTTTCCTCTAATGACCTTTATGTACGGCATATCCTAGAAATGTAGTGGTTGAGAAAGGATATTTTTGGAATGTAAAGTGGCTCATAGGTCACTATAAAAGGGGAACCCTGCCCCAATGTAAAGGGAGATCAGTTTTTTCCAATTACAAGTGTTATTCTCATTATAGCTCAAATCTGTTTGGTGTCAAATTCCTTCGAGACCAACAGGGCGCCCACCATGTTCTTAGCCACTAAATAACCCACAATGCCACAAACAAAGAAGAAGAAGATCGCACCGTGGGAAGCCGCTGAGGGCAAAAGAGAGAACCCTTCGGCTTAAGAGAGAAGACTTATCCCTATTGATCAAGATGACACAGACACCATAGAGAGGTTAAAAAGAGTCGAGGCTAACTCACGAGCACAAGAAAGAGCTGAGGTGAAAACAACAAACCAAACATAGCCGGAGACAAGCACAAGAAATGATTTACTCGAAGCAATAGAAAAAGAATTGGTCTTGGTGCTAAAATAGCTCGAGACTGTGAAACTAGAAAAATAAAGATTTGCTCAAGAACTGGAAGTCCAATGACTAGCGGCCCAAAAAATAGCAAAACTGAATCAAGCAAAAAAATAATTGGCAGAATTGCAAGAAGAAATGGATGAACTGCAATACTTACAAAATATGCCACCACAACCACCACCTTCAAGACAGCAACATGTCGCGAAGGATGCAAGCATCCCGCAAGAAAACCCTAACCTCGCTAGGCACAACGTACTAGTGATGACAAGCGCCTATGTAGCAATTGACCAAAGTTCTCCATTGTCCTTAGGCCTGCAAATACCTCCATGGCCTCCAACATAAAAGACAGTTTCACTACCAAAGTTCAATGGGCAAAATGACCCTCGTCAGTCCCTCATGAGCTACGAAGCTACAGTAGCATCAGGTGGAGGAGATGATGTTGTCTTAGCTAAGTCCCTAATCATAGCCTACGAGGGAGCAGCACTAAACTGGTACTCACTACTCCCACCACAATCATTATACAGTTGGATAGATCTCAAAACAAAGCTAATGCAAAACGTCCAAGGCTTCCATCATGCAACAATAGACTCGGGTGACTTGTTCCACTTCAACCAAAGAGACAAAGAACCCCTGGCCAATTATGTCAGAATATTTGTGCTATTGAAGTCACAAACTCTAGATGTGGACAAAAGTGTAGCCATAGCAGCCTGCATCAAAGGGCTAACACTAGGCCCGACAGCTTCGCACCTAACAAGAGAACAGCCCAAAACCATGGAAGCCTTGTTCGCTGAGCTGGAAAAATACTGCAGGTAAGATGAGGACCACAAAAAAAGAGTAATGGAGAGAAACCGTCAAAGGCAAGTTCAAAAAGATCAGAATTGGCAAACCTCAAAATACAATTTTGCACAACATCAACAACCATATCCAGCTCAGCATGTGCTACCAATTGAGGGTGCTCAATCCTCATAGCAGCAAAGTCAAAATCATAATAGACAACCCCAACAACAGCAACAAACAAGCTATGACAATTTGACAATGAGGCAGTCATTTTGGAAGACGGAGAGGCCGAGGCAGAGGACCTCCGAGGCCGCACAATCAGAACAACCAACCTCTAATGTTCTATTGCACATTTCGTGGCAGGCAACTAGATCACGCGACCGACTTCTGCCCAGAAACAAAAATGACTTTTGAAAGAATAGCTAAAGAAAAAAAAGGAGTTGCAGCGCTAAAAACCATCCACCACACCTCTTTTTGGCTGCAACAGCCATACTACCAAGCTTATCCACAAGCGAACCTCAACACCGTCTATACACCTAGCCTCGCGAACTCATTTACCAGTCCTCCCTTCAACTACCAACCCACCATGATGTGGCAACCATCACCACAGTTTCAACCTCAAAGTTAGCATGCCTCGTAAACTGCAAGCTTCACACCTCCCTAGCCTCTACAAGACATACAACTAGCTCCACCAAATCGGCCGAATCAAATACCCAAAGCTGAGCCTAACAATTCCCAAAACAGCAACCCCAAAGCCCTACCTACCTACGTCATGATAATGCCAAAATTACAGGGATCCTTGCAAGAACTCGAAAATCTAAAAACCAATTCAAATGCCTTGCCCACCTACGGCATGATCATGCCAATAGCAGGTGGATCCTCTCTAGAGTTTGAGAACAAAAGACAAAGGCAAAAATACTTCAGATAAGTCCATTCGATCATCCCAGACGGACCACCAGCTAAGCCAGAATGGGCAGATATGCCAATCTCCTTCACAGAAGTAGACTTAAAACTCAAAACAGCCTCGCATAATGACGTGATGGTGTCGAGGCTATCATTGCAGGATGGAAAATTGGAAAAGTACTAGTCAATAATGGAAGCTCAGCGGATATCATTTTCATAAGGACATTCAGAGAAATGAAAATTGATCCTCACCTGCTATAGCCTATAGAAGTGCCACTACAGTATGAGCCCTGGGGAAAATCACACTACCAGTATCATTTGGAAATTTGGACAACACCAGAACGAAACACATAATGTTCCACGTTGTGGAGATGTACTATCCATACTTCACTATCTTTGGCAAGGGATTCATCAAAAAGTTTGATGTAGTGATAAGGCAGCTGTTGTTGTGTATGAAGATCCCAGCCATGATAGGAGTCATCACAGTTTACGGCGATCGGCAAACAGCCAAGAACATTGAAAAAGGTGCAACCCTGGGGCAGAAAAATGTACACCACCTAGCAAGCCCCAACGAGGCTAAGCTGTCGAAAAGAAAGAGGCATACATCAAGCCTAAAAGAGATAAAGAAAAGGTGAAAATGAGTGTGGATGGTGAAACCAAAAGAGTGATGCTAGATGAATATATTCTAGACAGAGCTGTAATAATCGAGACCAACCTCGAGCCTTACAAAGAAAAGCAGCTAATCGAATTCTTGAAAAAAAACAAGGATGTCTTCGCATGGTCTGTAGGTGACCTACAAGGAATCGATAGGGATATAATAGAACACAAGTTAGAAATAAATAAAGTCATGAGACCCAAATAGTAGAAGCTTCAAAAAATGTCAGAAGACAAGATACAAGCTATTCAAGCAGAAGTGCAAAGGCTTGCTGATGCCAATGTAATACGTGCTGTTATATACCCTGAATGGCTAGCAAACACAATTCCAGTCAAGAAAAAAAATGGCAAGTGTAGAATGTGTATAGATTTCATTGGCCTAAACAAGGCTTGCCCAAAAGATGACTTCCCACTAGAAAGGGTTGACAATGTGGTAGATGACTCTACAAATAGTGAAGTGCTGTCACTACTAGACATGTTCTCAAGCTATCACCAAGTACGAATGAAAAAAAAAGATGAGGAAAAGATGAGTTCGATGACTCCATTTGGGACATACTACTTTGTGAGAATGCCCAAGGGGCTCAAGAATGATGGGTTAACCGTCTTAAGGATAGTAGCAATAGTCCTAAGCACACAACTTCGAAGAAACATCGTAGCTTACGTCAATGATATTGTAGTAAAAAGTGACAAACTTAAAGCTTGTAGAAACCTTTGCTAATCTAAGGGCAACAAACTTAAAGCTAAATCTAGAAAAATATGTACTTGGAATTCAACGAGGCAAGGTACTGGGATGCCTAGTCTCAACCAAGGGCATCAAGGCTAATCCAGACAAAATCCAGGCCCTAATCAACATGAAAGAACTAGTTTTGGTAAAAGATGTGCCAAAATTGACAGGAAGAATAGCAGCCCTCAACAAATTCATCCCAAGAGCTGCTGGAAGAAACCTCCTCTTTTTTCAAGTGTTGTGAAACACCAAAAAATTCAAATGGGGAGAACAGCAAAGCAAAGCTTTCGTAGAACTAAAGGACTACCTAACAAACATGGTGAAACTGTGCCTGCTCGAGCCAAAGTCCCCCGTGTTGCTGTACTTGTCAGCCTCGAGCTTCACAGTCAGTGCTACCTTAGTCCAAGAAAAAGAAATGAAGGGCAAGCCAAGACAAACGCTAGTGTATTTCACATCAGAAGCACTATCCGGGTCAAAGCTGTTCTACTCAGAGTTAGAAAAAATCACCTACGCCATAATCATGGAAGAACGCAAGCTAAGGAATTACTTCGAGGGCCACAAAATAGTAGTAGTTACCAACTAGCCACTTCACGACCTATTCACAAATAGAGAAGAGTCGGGAAGCACAATCAAATCTCAGGTTTTAGCTAATTTCATAGGAGACTGGACATCTCCATGTAATAACCAAAGTGAGATCGAGGTCCCATGGATCATACACTGTGATGGGGCTTGGTGTGACAAGGGACCTGGAGTATCGGCCATCATCACTTCACCCTCATGTGTGAAAATCAAATACACCGTGAGGCTTGATTTCAAAGACAAAGCAAGGTCCACCAAGAACACTACAGAATATGAAGCATTACTTTTTGGGGCTAAGGAAAATGAAGGCTTTGGGCCAACAAGTCTTCATTGTGAAATCAAATTCAAAAGTAATACAAGAGCACATCGAGAAAGAGAGTGAGGCTAGAGAGCTAGAGCTCATGACGTACCTAGCCACAGTGAGATCAATGGAGATATATTTCAAGGGATTCACCGTTCAGCACATCCCAAGGGTAGAAAATGATAAAGCAGACAGACTAGCAAAAGCAGCACTGCAAAACCAAACCATGCCTCCAGATGTGTTTTATGAAGTCATTCATTCATCATTAACAAAGGAGCAAGCCTCGAAGGTTGTAAATGCAATCACTAGTTTTGATTGGAGGGCTCCAATTATGGCCTATCTCAAAGGACATTATGAGCCTCACGACGAGGCTGAACTAAACAGAATGAAACAAAGGTCTAGGGACTATGCCATAGTTGATGGAGAATTATACAAATCTAGAATATTGGCTCCTTGGCTATGATGCATAACCTCAGAAAGTGGCAAAGAATTGCTAGCTGAAATCCATAGTGGATTTTGCGGTTCTCACATCGGAACCAAAGCTCTCGTGGGCAAAGATGTAAGGCAAGGTTTTTTTTGTCCAACCGCGATCCTCGACGCCCAAAGCTTAGTAATTTTACTTGCAAGGCTTTCCAAAAGATAGCTAATCAGCAAAAAGCACCTTCACTACTAGTACAGCTGATACTGCCAACATGGCCACAGTAGAGATGGGGTATGGACTTGGTGGGACCCCTGCCAACTGCTCAAGGCAACTGCAAGTTCGCAGTAGTGGCAGTCAACTACTTCACCAAATGGATCGAGGCTAAGCCGTTGGCAAACATAACCTTGAGCTCTGTGCAAAAGTTCTGTTGGCATAACATCATCTCTAGATTTAGGGTCCCCAAAGAGCTAATAGTGGACAACAAAAAATAGTTCAATTGTAACAACTTCAAAGAATTCTCTGCGAGTATAGGAACCAAGGTAAAATTTGTCTCAGTATATCACCCCCAGTCCAATAAAGCCATAGAAAGAGCAAACGGCATAATCTTTTTGAGCATCAAAAAATGCCTGTATGATCAAAAGAAAGGGAAATGGATAGACAAACTCCCAAGGGCCATATGATCTCACAACACCACAGCCTCAAAAGCAACGGGCTTCACACCTTTCAGCTTTTGTACGACTTTGAGGCAATGACACCTGAAGAAATCAAGAATGAAAGCTTAAGAGTGCTCCAGATTGCGGCTTCCTCAAACAATGAGAAGATTGATATAGTCATGGTAGAGCTTGACATACTCCAAGCAGCAGAAAACCTTGACAAGTATCAACAAGAAACAAGAAAATGGAGGGATAGGAAGGTAGTAAAAAAAGAAATCAAGGTGGGAGATCTAGTTATCAAAAAGAGAAAAAACATGGAGAACCTCAGGAAGTTACAAGAAACTTGGGAAGGGCTAGATGTTGTTACTCGAAGCAACAGGCTAGGATCCATTTACCTCGTAGATCAGCTTGGAGTAGAGTTTCCACACTCTTGGAACATGGATAACTTACACAAATATTACCCATAGTCACCATAGGTACAAAAGCCTTCGACTTGTGAATCTATAAACAACGTCGAGGGCACAAAATTTACTTTCTCGCATTTACTATCCTGCAAACGGACCGTACTCTTTTCCTTGCTAGGGGGGCTCTACATTGAAGGCAAGGTTTTCAATGAGGCGGATCCATGTAAACCTTTCAAATTCTAATGAAGTACAATTCCCCCTTATCTCATGTTTGTCAAGCATCAAAGAGGCTATTAACTTGCGTTTCTGCGCAAGCAGGACTTCCGTTTCTACGCAAGCTCCAGCCAAAAGCAACAAGTTGCAGTGAAACCTCGCATTTCTGTGCGATGAAAAACTTGTGTTTCTACGCAAGCATATGGAAAAAGCAACAATAAGTTGCAGCACCAATTTTACTTTTTGAATATCTCGAAACTTGTGTTTCTAAGCAAACGAGCTTCGCATTCATGTGCGAGAAAAATACTTGCATTTCTACGCAATCTTTAACCAAAAGCAACAACAAGTTGTGGCATCACCTTTACATAATCAGCATTTATCCAAAATTTTATCTAACCTCACAGGTCCATAAGCTTTATGGTCGAAGCAACCACGAGTAGCGATTTTGACCTAGCTTTTCGTCGAATTTTTTAAGTCCATGAAACTCGAAAACATGTTTTTGTCAAATTATCTATAGAAAACTTGGATACAAAAACTTTAGTAAAATAACTTCAAAAGATAAAGGTTCCAAGGATGATGCAATCTCTGATCAGAAAAGGCATCAACCAACACAATTCACACAAAGGAATGAATTCGGGGGGCGGTGACATTTTTTACAAAAAGGCTTTTCAACCCTTTGTATGAAAAATACGCTAAAGCAACAGATCAATAACTCCCTCGAGGCTAATCAAAATTTCACAAGCAAAAACTAATGTTGAATAGGCACTCAAAATCTTCGCAAAAAGGAATAAGGGGGTTGACATTTTTCCCAAAGGGAGAAATAACATCTATTTGTATATGCTATGAGTTTTGTTAAAAGTCAGAATAACAATGCCATCACATGACCAGGCTGACCCTCAAAATGATGTAGCATTACATAGGCGAAATCGAACTCGCGACTTTATGGGCTAGGGGGCTCAAGCCCAACCCTCGAAGCTTCGGGTGTTGCTCCTCCCATGGTACCAAACCCTCAACCTCACGGGACTCAAAATAGCAACCCAACCTAAAGGTCTCCAAAGGAAATGTTCGCAGCAAAAGCAACAGGAATCGTGAAAACCAGTGTCTGGATGAAAAAGAGAGAGATGCCAAACACGACCATGGGCAACTACATTTTCACAATGAAGTCAAAAGGGAAAGACATCCTGTACAGATTAAGTTACAAATAGCAAATATTTCAGTTCCTGAACCTACGCTATACATCAAATTAATTTGGCCTCTAGCCTGTGCCTCCTTTTGCTCGAAACCTCCAGCTTTGTCTCTATCCCTCTATCGTCTATACACCTATGGGCCCACCAGAAGGTTTGGACAGTCCTAGATATAGGGCTGTACACCGAGATGTGTCAGACATGGAGACTACGGTGTAGGACGGCGTGGTCGACGTGGAGGACAAGAACTAGTCGAGGATTAGGAAACTACTCATAGCAATTAGACTAGGACTCACTAGTCGAATTTGACTAGTATTCTTATAAACAACCGACCTGCAACTCGGCCCCTAGCAATATAAGGCGAGGCAGGGACCCCATCCAAAGTAGTTCAACCTAATACAATATAAATAACACACAGGACGTAGGGTATTACACGATCTAGTGGCCCGAATCTATCTAAATCGTGTGTTCGAGTTTACCTTCAAGATCCTGATCTCGATGAGCCCCACGCACTAAACACTAACTTGGGCACCCCCCTCAATAGGTTGCCGGGTCTAAACACCGACAGCTGGGGCGCCACGTAAGGGATCTCACTGCGAATCCACTAGCGAATTGGATGGCTCAAGTCACCATCAAGCCCACCATCACGTTCGAAGCGGGCTCGACGTTCATCTTCGGCTTCTAGTTTTGCATCATAGACAGTGCAGGAAACTTCCACCGCCACATTGCACTGGACTTGGAGAAGCAGTAGCACGCCATCAACCTTCAATGCCAAGCTCTGGAAGATTTCATCGATAAATTCGGTGAAATTTCAATTTCTGACCTAGTCAGAGGCTGGGGGCATGAGTCCGAGTACAACTTGACTTCTCCCACTAGTCGGATTTGTTCCCACGAGCTGGCACTCAAGCCATCATGCGAATCGGTCACAATTCAACTCGGAGTTGATCGAGGACCTCGACTACTACTCGGATTCGGACGAGGTGTCTCCATTATCAGGTCCACAATAGGGCATGATGATTACATCAACTCCACAAGGAAGATTCATCTACTGGCCCAACATGAAGCCATCTGCTCTTGCCAAGGATGATGAGTCACGCCTTGTCACCTACCTTAACACCCTCCCGTACTAGGAGGGAAGCCCTCTATCGCCCATCTACGAAGAAGATAGCTCCATAGAGACCATCACATCAAGTTCGGGTAGTTATTCTTCGAAGCGGGAACTCCTCATCATCATTGCTGCACAAGAAGCTGAAGGTGAAGGTCGACCAGAAAGGAATCTGTGACGCGAACATCACCTGGATGATGTCTCGCAGGATGAGCTCACCGTCAATGTAGAAGGAGAAGAAACTGAAGCTCAAAGGAATTGACGATGAGCAAGAAACACTGCAAGAGCAGAGCGTCACTGCCTCCTTGCAGCTGCCCTACCCATCACGAACTTGGATTGCATGTTTGAAGCAGTTCAGACACGTCAACATCATACTCCTCTCACCACTATTGCATCCATTAACCTGATTACCCGGGCAATCCCGCAAACCAAATACACTAGGCAATTGGCTCAATTGGCGGAACGCGCATATGAGCAACTCGATCTACAAAGCTCAATACATTTGGTTTGACACACCTCATCCCAGCATGGCAATAGGCATAGGCAACCAAGTTGAAATGAGGGTGCTAGACCAAGTTGAATTGAGGGTGCTAGAACAAGCCAAGTCGGAGTAGAGGGTAGTCAGGTGGAACCCTCGGGAGGCTGCAACCACCGTGAACTGGAGCCCGAATGCCCAGTACATGACCTCCATCAATAGATCAACGCCAGCCGTGGTGCCCGTATAGTCATTGACGGACGATGTCATGAGCGCGAGCAGGAGGTTGAGTACCAGGGAGAAGACTCACACAGGTTCCCCAGCTTCTCAAAACGAGTATGAGAGATAGTTCTTCCCGACAACTTTAAACCTCCGGGTATCACCAAGTATGATGGCAAGCAGGACCCAGTCCAATGGCTACGTTACTACTCACTATCAGTACAGGTGGCGAGAGGAATCGATGACACCAAGGTCATTTACTTCCCCATCTGCATGCAGTCAGCACCACTCACATGGCTCGAGTCATTAGACAAGAACTCCATCGACACATGGAAGAACCTCAAGGCGGCCTTCACAAACAACTTTGCCAGGGCAATGCAGCGTCCTGGCAATAGGATTGACTTGTCTCAACTTAAGCAACAAGAAGGAGAGACCCTGCGCAGTTATCTACGTTGTTTCTTTGATAAGAAAGACACTATTGTGGACATCACGGAGTGTGTCACCATAGATTGCTTCCAGAATGATCTCTGTGACCGCCGGCAAATGAAGTCGATATCAAAGCAATTGACCTTGAAACAAGACTTCATGGCAATCGAGATGAAACAGGAAGAATCTCCAAGTGGGTGGTAGAACTCGGAGCATTGTCCCTAGAATTCAAGTCAAGGACCGCCATCAAGTCACAAGCACTAGTCGATTTCATGGCAAAGTGGTGGGAAAATCAAGTACCAATGCCGGCAGGGCGCCTAGAGCATTGGGTTATGTACTTTGATGGGTCATTGAAGCTCGAGGGCATCAGTGCAGGAGTACTATTAATCTCTTCCAAAGGCGAACAACTCAAATATGTTTTGCAAATCTTCTGGGAGGTGTCCAACAATGAAGCTAAATATGAAGCGCTTCTGCACGGGCTCCGTCTGACAATCTTGCTAGGAATCAAGCAATTATTGGTCTACCGCGACTCACTGGTGGTCATCAATCAAGTCAACATTGAGTTGGATCGCCACAAAGGCAACATGGATGTGTACTGCGTGGAAGTACGCAAGCTAGAGAACAAGTTCTCCGGTCTAAAGTTCCATCACGTGGCTTGTGATAACAATGTAACCGCAGATGTTTTATTCAAGCTTAGATCTACTCGTGCTCAAGTTCCAGCTGGGGTCTTTGTCCATGACGCAAGCCATCCATAGTGGAGCCGGTGCCATCAAAAACCACCGATCAAGGTCACGATACACCAGACCGGGAGGTTATGATGATCGATGTAGACTGAAGAACCCCCTGCATCGACTACATCATCGACTACATCAAGTAGCACAAGTTACCTCCAGACACGGAAGGTTTTTTTAATAAAATGATGTTTTGTTAGCCGTGAGTTGATGAAGACCCCTAAGATACTTATTGTCGCATATACTTGTTGACAAATTTTGAAAGCAAAGATTTGTTCATCCATCCCAAATTGTAAGTCGTTTTGGTATTTTTAGGTTCATATGTAGCTTTTGCTATTCATTTAGATATATACTATGCCTAGATACGTAGTGAAAATTATTAATCTCGAAATGCTAAAACGACCTATAATTTGGGATGGAGTAAGTATTTCATAACCGATGGAGTACAATTATCAGGTACTGTGCAAGATAAGCAACTAAAGGTAAGTCCACGAAAAGTCAAAATTTAACATTTAGGTGCCACTTGTTTCGGCCTTGACGTATAACGGCCATGACAAGCTAGAGAAAACGGTACTTGTTTTTGGAGCGGAAGTCAGACTCAGAAGAAGAATCCGCTGAGGAAATTTCTCACTGCCCAGATATATCCCCGCTCGGCGCTACCGCGAGGCACTACAACCAAGCCTGCGACCGTGGAAATTCCACGAATGAAATCCAGTGCCGAAACCAAATTTTCCAGAAGACCTGACGTGACGTGCAGGTTGATTCGTTCAATGGATGGATGGTATCCCGACGCGGACGGCCGTTGATTTGGGATGAGTGCGTAGGTTGCCTCGTTCTATTTTCCTGATTAGGACCCTAGTCAACGCTCCGGATTATAGCATCGGTTAGGTACACCAATACTTTTCACGCGTTGGCAAGTACTCCTCCATTCCAAATTATAAGTCATATAATTTTATTAGATTCATCAATTTTTCTATGCACTTAGATGCATAATAATATCACTGCATTTAAAAAAGCTACAACGATCTATAATTGGGATGGAAGGAGTAGCTTTAGCATGACCACTAGATTGGCCAAGTACCCCTCAAATGATTATATATTTTTTTTCCAAATTAGTGTATATGTTCACATAAACTTGGTTACGTATGCTGATGTGGCATGGTGACGTGGATTGCCAACTCTTCACTCTGCGCGCGCCTCTCTGTCACTCGGTCAGACTCCTCATTCACCTCTCTCCATCTCTCTTCATCAACGATAACTACGCTGACTAAGGCCGTCCAATATTGCAAGATATCAGTCCGATCAAGACCCTATATATGTATGTAGACGTGAAAAAGATGGCAACTTTTATCTCTCTCCTTCTCTGACAAGGATGGCCCACACGTTATTGATGGACCCACTGCTATGTCATTGTCAATGTAATGCACGACAACACATGTGTGGACTGATTCGTCCTGATGCCGATATTCTATCCATTGTCTTCAAAAATATTGCACCACATTAACAAAACCACGGCTTCCAAAAAACCAACCGAGGGTAGACATTTTCATTGTTAGAGCATTTGCAAGAAACACTATCCTACTTGAGACAAGAGTGGGCATGGAAAAAACAAGGAAGCCCTACTGGTGCGCTGGCAGGGATGGTGTCTGTATTGAGGGTACAATTTCCGTTGTACGTAAGAATATTCCTGAAATCTAGCTGTTGGATAACAGTAAAGCGTAATTATATCTTTAGGCAGTTCAACTCACTATAAATAGAGGGTAACTATAACTGATGGGATGCCTGATCCGAAATTAATACAAACCATTTAATGTTTTTTGTCTCATGTTCATTTATTCTCTTATCATAATTTCAAGCAGTAAAAGGAGAAGGTAGAAGTAGGTTAACTGCTTAAGATGAAATGGGACCGGGCCGAGGGGCCGGCCTCATTTTTCCCTTCGGTCATGATTCGGGGACTGTTGTGATGGAGCCTACTCAGGGCTATTGTACACCAACATGACCCACTTCAACGTGCATGGGTAAGTACGCAGGGCCATCCCATAAGCTGGGAGTTGAGGTGTAGCTTAGCTTGTACGATAACTTGTTTGTGGTGGACCTGCTCACTCGTGTTTGAATTCTCAACTCGGTACGGGTTCTCGCTCACCTTTGTTGGATATATTTCAGGAGTTAACCACACTTTTCTTTCAGTGGTGGACGATCAGCAACATCGAGAGTAAGGCGCATGTGGTGACTTTGTTGATCTCGAGATCTGCGGGCTCAGTCTCTTGGAGGTGCTTATAGGGACAGAGTTACCTACACTACTGGAAAACTAAGCATTAGTCCCAATGCTCAATACCGGTTGCATTTTGGCCCGGTACTAATGTTACCGGCTTGAGGGATATGGGTACCCCATGGGTCCCTATCGACGAGGATACTGGTCGGGCCTGATAAGTGGGCCCACCCGACCAGAGCATGCGGGTCGAGGACATGAAGTTACTTGGAGTACATGTCAAGGCAACAAGACAGTCCAAATCTGCTCGGATATCATGGAACATATATTGTAGTCCGACTCAGATTACCTTCCATATAATGACCGAGTAGATTAGATTCAAACGGACTTGTAACCCTTGGTCGTCTGCCTATATAAGGCGGCCTTATAGGCGGCCAAGGGCACCCCCCGAGGGTACCCGAACTATTCTATGCACCAGCATAAAACAATACAATCCAACATATAGGACGTAGGGTATTACTCTCCGGAGGCCCGAACCTGTCTAAAACTCCCTGTGTCCCTTCGTGTTCTCGCAATCACCTTCGAGTTCTTGGTTTCACAATTACCCTGACCTACAAATCAACCACTTGGGTAACCCCTTGGTAGACTAGCGGGCTTATAAATCTGACAGTTGGCGTGCCAGGTAGGGATGATTGTGAGATCCTCCTAGCGACCTCAACGGCATCCCGCCTCGGTGTTGTTTTCCCTGAGAGTAGGAAGGACTTCCTCGCCAACCCGATCTAGATTCGCTTCGGGACCATGCTAGCAGATTCCAATCCAACTGCTTCTTTCATTGACTCGGCATCCTCCGTTGGCTCGGCTTCCAGCGCTACCTCGGCTTCCATCGAATCTGATCCGGCAAGGCAAGTTCTTCACCCACCCATGCCCGACATGTCGGTGATCTCTCTCTCTCCGAGAGGGCTCCAGATCTAGTCGCTGTCGCCCACCCACCCATGCCCTTCGACCTGATCGCTGGGCTAGATCGCATCAGTAGCACTATTATTGAGTGCACAGATCTACTTGAGGTAGCACTACGTTCAACAAGGTTGGCTTAGGGTCTGTCCCCCATCCCCTTTGGTCTGCAAAACTTGTCTACCATGTACTCCACCAAGCTCGACCTGGTTTTCCAGATCCAATCTGGAGACCCACCCAAACCCGCCCAATTTCTGGATTGTGGTGAATTTCAGGTGACCCACATCACCCTGACACCAAATCTGTATGGAAGCGGCAATGAGAGGAACTCCTCCATGCCCGACCATGAAGCCTTCGTGGTCTCCATTGACGAACCACCCTAGGATGGCGAAATAGAATCTCTGGAAGAAGGTTGTAACGCCTAGAACAAGAACCACATGGCACGGTGCCAACAGGAGCAAGCCAACACCCAGTAGCAACCTGTTGCTATCGTAGAGGCAGCAGGAGACCAATGCCAACCGCCACACAACGACCGCGACAACGCCGACCAGGGCGACGCCCGGGACAGACACAGGCGCCCGGGACAAATGCAGGCGCCTGCACGTGCCCGCAATCTACCTGCCGACCTCGAGGAGGCTAGCCACAACATCTTCACTACCCCCCAGGCCAACCTAGGGGCTGTGTACGCCGACCATGAAAATCTCCCATCCTTGGACCAAGTTCGGCAGATCCAAGTGCGACTCTAAGTCGCCAATGCCTAGATCATGGAGCAAGATAATAGCCGACCTGCACACTCTCAATCCACAGCCACCCGACACTCTCGGAGTCGATCCGAGCATAGTAGATCTGATCACCGTCGAGGCGTCCATGCGGGAGGTTGGATGGAGCCAATCCCTGAAGAAGTGGTGGAGTAGAACGCTAACCCACCCGCCAACAACAACGCCAACAATGACCATCAGCGCGACAACAACGACAACCACCGCTGTGGTAGGAGAGGCGAGGATGTGGACTGCGGCCGACTAGGTTGGCAACATGATCTCCATGATGAGCTGCGCGACCTCCACAACCTCTGCAACCTCCGCCCCGACCTTAATAACCGCCACAACGAGCGTGATGAGTATGAGCTCTGCCACTGCGATGAGTATGACCGCACCATCTAGCTCAAGACGTACAACACCGCGGTGAAACCTGACAACAGCACCTACGACCAGATGGCCACCTACTTCCCGATGGTGATGGGTCCTGCTCTACTTCTATGGCTGAAGAATCTCCCTCCGAACAGCATCGACAGTTGGGGTTAGCTCACTAGAGCTTTCACCCAGAATTATCAGGTTACCTACAACAGACCCGGCAACACGGAGAAACTTAGCCAAGTATGCCAGAGGATTAGCGAAACCATCCAGGAGTACGCCAATCGCTTCTTCGAGAACTGCAATAGGCTGGCCGGTGTTGAAGACTGTGACATCATCATGTACTTTCACTCTGGGCTGATGAACCACACCATGTTCTGCAAGATGTATGAGGCTACTCGCAAGATGGTCGAGCAGATGATGGAAGTTGTCAACAAATAAGCAGACATAGAGGATGCGGCAAAAGTTCAGTTCCAGAACGTAAAGCACCGTCCAGCCGATGACTACGACCAACCAATCCATGACGAACCCCAAGCACGTCTGGAGTCCCGACTTCCAAAAAGGGCCCTCAAGGTCCTCGCTGCTGAGGCCGATCCTGCTAGGCCAACCTCTTTCCTCTGGGATGAGTTCAACAAAACCCTCAGCGCTCTGTGCCCCTTCCACAAGGATGCACCTCATGTTCTTCAAGATTGCACAGTCCTGAAGAAAGAGCTCGATGCCCCGGTGGAGTATAAAGGGCGCCACCACACCGACTACTATCGGGATGACAACAGGCACGACTATCGACACCGTGATGACCACGAGGACCACGACGACTATGACCGCCGCCGTGATGACCGCGACGACCGTGACAACCGCAGGTGCAACGACCAGAACCAAAAGGAGTGCTGCGACCAGCCACACCAAGACGCCCAACGGCTCGATACCGACCAGAATGGGGAGTTCCAACGGCTGGAGCAGAAGGTCAACATCATCGTGGGCGGCCCCAACACCTTCTGCAGCAACCACAAGCAGAAGCTGTGTGAGCGAGAGGTGCACTTCATCTCCATACAACCAGTCTAGTATCCGTGCTAGTCAGAGCAATCCATAACCTTCTCCAGGCAAGATCATTGGGTCCACATCCCGGATCCCGGATCTTACCCACTGGTGGTCTGCCTGACCATAGATCGGGCCTTACTCCCTAAGGTGCTGATTGACGGTGGCAGCAGCCTCAACATCATATTCACCGAGACCTTGCAGCACATGGACTTTGACTTCAAGCGGCTCCAACCCTATGAAGAACCTTTCTACGGCATCGTCCCCGGCAAAGGGTCGTACCTGATTTGCCGAATTGTTTTGCCAGTCACCTTTGGCACTCAGGCCTACTATCGCACGGAGTACCTCACATATGAGGTGGCGAACTTCAAGACTTCGTACTATGCCATCCTTGGCAGGCCCATGATGGCGAGGTTCATGGTGATCCCGCACCACACCTAGCTCATCCTCAAGATGCCGGCTCCCAACAAGGTCATCTCCGCCTGCGATGACGTTGAGACATCATACTAGTCCAACACCAAAGCAGTTCAGCTCACTGAAGCCCTGGAGTACTCAGCCAAGGCCACCACCATGGTAGCCGAGTCCCAGTAGATAGACAAGGACCAGCTCATGATCACTGAGACAGCGTCAGCGCCCACGGTGCTGCGGCCCGACCCCAAGGTCAAGAAGATCTGCCTCGGCCTACAAGACTTGACCAAAACAGCCCTCATAGGGCCGACCTCTCAGAGAAATAGGAACTTGCGCTCACTAGTTTCCTCTGGGAAGAACTTGGACATATTCGCGTGGAAGCCATCCGATATGCCTGGTGCCCCCATGGAGCTACCTGAGCACTCCTTGGACTTGAGCAAGACTACACGGTCGATCAAGCAAAAACTTTGCCGCTTCACCCAAGATCGCAAGGAGGCCATTAGGGTAGAATTAAATAAACTCCTAGCTGCCAGATTCATCCGTGAATGTAAGCATCTCAACTTATTAGCAAATCCAGTCCTTGTAAGAAAGAAAATCGGTGAATTGAGAATGTGCATTAATTACACCGACTTGAACAAACACTGCCCTAAGGACCCCTTTCCTCTTCCGTGCATCGACCAAGTCATAGACTCTATGGCGGGGAGCCTCCTGCTCTGCTTCCTTGACTGCTACTTGGGCTATCACCCGATTGCCCTTGATCCTGCTGACCAAGACAAGACGGTGTTCATAATGTCCTTCAACATCTACTCCTGCAACACCATGACCTTCGGGTTGAAGAAAGCTGGCGCAACCTACCAGAAGGCAATCCAAGGTTGCCTCACAACACAGCTGCACAGGAATGTTGAGGCCTACATCGATGATGTGGTCATCAAGACAAAGGATGAGGAAAGCTTCATAGCCGACCTCAAAGAGACTTTCAACAGCCTCCGAGCTTACGGCTGGAAACTCAACCCCGGCAAGTGCATCTTTGGTGTCCCATCTAGAAAGGTCCTGGGCTTCATGGTCAGCCAGCACGACATTGAGGCCAACCCCATTAAGGTAGATGCAATCAGAAACATGGCGAAACCATCCAACAAGAAGGACGTGATGAAACTTTTTGGCATCATGGCAGCCCTTAGTCGCTTCATCATTAAACTTGTAGAAAAAGGCCTGCCCTTCTTCAGGTTGCTAAAAAAGGTGGATAAGTTCAAGTGGGACGAGGAGGCTAGCAAGGCACTCCAAGAGCTCAAGGCTTTCCTCACCACTCCTCCTGTGATGACAGCCCTGGCCGATGAAGAAACGCTATACCTCTTCATCTTCGCAATGACAGACGTTGTCAGCACCGTGCTAGTTGTGGAGTGCCAAGAGCCTGGGCATACACACATGGTGTAGCGACCTGTGTACTACGTTAGCGAGCTCCTCAGCGACTCAAAGATTCGCTACTCACAGGTTCAGAAATTGCTCTGTGCAGTTCTGATCTCATCAAGAAAGTTGTGCCACTACTTCCAAGCGCACAAGATCCGGGTGGTGTCACATATCCCATCGGGGAAATCCTCCACAATAGGGATGTCAACTGCCAAGTTGTCAAGTGGTCCATGGAGCTCGGCGAGTTCGACCTTAATTTTTGCCTGCATCGCGCGATCAAGTCCCAGATCCTAGCCAACTTCGTGGCTGAGGGGATGGAAATCCAGAAGCCGCCTCCTTGAAGAGGCTAGAACACTGGACTATGTACTTTGACAACGCCCTCAACCTTGAACGATCCGGCATGGGGGTCTTCTTCATGTCCCCCCAAGGCGAGAAACTCAAATACGTGCTCCAGATCCACTACAAGGCTACCAACAACGGCCTCCTCATCACTGTTTTCCTCAGAATCAAGCGTTGTCTTGCTTATGGTGCCTCTAAGGTTGTCATCAAGCAAGTCAACAACCACTAAGACCGCACCAAGGAGTCCATGAACACTTAGTGTGTGGAAATCCGCAAACTTGAGGCCCACTTTGACGGTCTTGAGTTCCACCACATACCCAGAGACCACAATGTCACCGCCGATGTCCTGTCTAAACTCGGCTCTAAGCGTGCGCAGATTCCGGTCGACGTGTTTGTACAAGATATCCGGAAACCTTCTATCAAAATCCTGGACCCGTACTAGGTCAATGACACCGACGCTTAGGCTCTGGCCGACCCAAAATCCATTGACGTCATGATGATAAAGGCAGAAGAAGACAAGAGCACCCTGTTCATAGCCTTGATCACCGACCATATGGTGCCAGAGGACAAGGTAGAGCATGAAAAATTAGCTCAGTGCAGTGCAAACTATGTCGTCATTGGCAAGGAGCTCTACAAAAAAGCTGCATCCATAGGCATCCTAATGAAGTGCATTCTGCACAGCGACGGCCTCGAACTCCTACAGGAAATCCACTTGGGAACATGTGGCAACCATGCTACTTTGGGTACTTTGGTCGGCAAAGCCTTCCGCTCTAGTTTCTACTTGCCAATAGCGGTAGCCGATGCAAAAGAGCTTGTTCAAAGGTGCAAAGGGTGTTAATTCTTCTCCAAGCAATAGCATCTATCGGCCCAGGCCCTATGCACCATCCTACCATCCTGGCCCTTCGCATGCTTGGGGTTGAACATGGTCGGACCCTTCAAGACCACTCCGGGCAGCTACCGCACATCTTCGTGGTAGCTAAAAAATTCACGAAATGGATTGAGGTCAAGGCTGTCACCAGCATCGAGTCGGCTAAAGTTGCTCAATTCGTGGAGGAAATTACACACCATTTTTGAGTGCCGAACAGGATCATCACTAACCTTGGCAAGCAATTCGCAAGCTCTGAGTTTTGGGATTTCTGCCAAGACAACCTCATCAATGTGTACTACTCCTCAGTTGCACACCCACGCTGCAATGGTCAGGTCGAACGTGCGAACAGGATGGTCCTCCAATCCCTCAAGTTACGCTTCTTTGACGACACGTCCAAGTACACCACCAAGGGGCTACGCGAGCTACCCCATGTCATTTGGGCCCTACGAAAACAAAAGAGCTAGGCCACCAGCTACACCCCGTTCTTTATGGTGTACGGCTGCAAGGTCGTCCTGACATCCAATATAGCCTTTGGCACCCCATACATCCAATACTATCAAGAAGGCGAGGCAGAAAAGAGTCGGCAGATCAACATCGACAGCCTGGATGAGCAACATGTGTTGGCCCTCATCTAGCATGCATGCCACGAGCAGCAGATTTGGCGCTATCATGATCGGAATGTCAGGGAACACTCCTTCAACATTGGTGACTTGGTGCTTCACTAAATCCAATCCACCAAGGACATGCACAAGTTGGCCACCCCCTCGGAGGGCCCCTTGATTATCAAAGAAGTCATCCAGCCAGGCACCTACCAACTCCAATGGGTAGACGGCTTTGGCGTCCCCAATCCGTAGAACATCGAGCATCTATGACACTTGTACCCCTAGATTTAAAAGCTCTGTACTCTATTTCCCTCCTATATTGAATAAATAAAACCTCTGTGGTTCTTTGTGTACATACTGTCTTACTGCTCATTTTACCCGAGTTGTTCCAAATGCTCGGGAGCTGTCTGACCTGTTCAACAGCCTGCTCGCCCTCAAGCTTCGGGACTACCCCTAGGCGCCGACCTCCGGGTCCTGCACCCTTCTCCTCCCCCTCTCGAGGCAATACAACTAACTCGTGTGGTCAGCGTCCCAGCTCCAGAACCTAGACAACCTTGCATTTACCCCTCCTACAAGCTCGAGATCCCGTCTCAGCAGGATGCTAGTTAGGCAAAGGCTAGGCGCTTAGCGGCTACAAGCCTCAGCTACACGCTGTCCTGTCGTATACACCAAAGGAGGGATGGAGACTGTTCTTCCCACCACATATGATTAAGATCATTGCATCAAATATTTCATCACAAATCTTGATACACCTTAAAGTTTCTTTCTACAGGTCCAAATCATTTACAATACTCTCCGCCAGATCTGGAATCCAATCCATGTTGAAGTTAGCCACGACTCCTGTCGCAGCATGCTCCAAGGGCAACCGTGGGAAGTGTGACGCCAACAAAGCCAAGGCGTTCTTGATGCATTCCAATGCGGTGTCCTTCAGGAGTGCCTTGAGCCGACCTGGTGCAGCCTTGAGATGATCCAGCAGTGGTGTTGGTGCGGTTGGGTCGGCGTCCTATTAGACCATGTCCATCACATAGCCAATAGCCTTCTGTAGATCCTCCAGCTCCACTTCCAGACCTACAATCACATGTTGGTCATTCTGAAGATTACTCACAGTAGCCTCTAAGTAGTGCTTAGTTTCCTTGTGCACGTTGGCTTCAAAAGCCAGCTTCTGCGATACTGCATACTCATGCTTGACCGCTATGTCATGCTCTTGCTAAAGGCATGCATTGGAGTCCTTGCACTCCTTGAGGTACTGCTAGAGTCTCTACTCCCTCATCGCGGCATCTGTTTACCCAAACAGGTCTACATCAATATCAAGATTACAAGGACAATGTTGAGTAAACAGGTTGGCACAATTTACCTCTCATGTGCGAAGCTAGAACAACCTTCTCCAGGTCCTTCAGCAGGAGTTGGTCGGCGGCATCCTCCTTAGCCTTCTTGAGCTCGGCGTCAAGGCGCTGTGCCTTCAGGTGATAATGCTTGGCCCGCCGAGTCTCTTTCACCCTCTTTTAGGCATATGCGGCCAGACCCTATTTACATATGAACATTTAGAGCAGTGCACAGAAACTCGAATTCAAATACAAGTCAGTTGGTGTACTTAGAAAAACCAACTCATCGACGTCCAGGGACGCTTGCCGCAACTTGAGAAGGTCTTCCTATCCCGTGCCGCATCCCCATCTAAGTCCTTGTTGGAGAAGTGCTCGGGGTTAGAATCATCTTCTTGAATTACACCAAGGTCAGATCCTCGATGGACTTCTCTAGCGGCAGGTCATCCCTAGGCAACTTCTCCTATTGAGGCTCAGCTCTGGCCTCCTCATCAGCCACCTTCTCGACCTCGGGGTCGACCATGGCTTCATCGTGTTGCGGCGCTGGAGCCAGCACAACCTCTCCAGTGCAAACCCCTTGATCAACTACAGCTTCCAGAGGCGGCAACTGTTCCATAGTGCGACCGCTCGTTGTCTCATTTTGGGCTGAGCAACTGGTCAGCTGTGCACCACTGTCATCAGACATCACGGCGGTCCTACATCACCAGCACAACAAGCAATACAAACAAATTAGTCAGCAACCCTAATTGCAATACAGATAGCATAAGCGAACAACACTCACAGTGTGCTCTTCTTCTTCACTCAGTACTTGGGGCATAATGGTGGTGGCGGCGTTAATGTATCTTCACTGGACCTGCCTCAGATCTTCACCTTCAATGCCTCCTTGATGCTCGCCGCATCGGCTGCTGTGGTCTCCTGGAGCTCCAACTTCTTCTTCGCGACCAAGATCGGTGTGTTCGACTCCTCATCCGCGTTGCTAGCCGACCTAGCCATGGAAGCCGTGCTTGGGGCAGCCTTCTCCCTCTTCTTGTCAGCCATCTTCCTCTTCGTGAAGCTCAGCTTCTACAATTTGGAGGTGGGCTGCTTGCGCACGGCCTGTCATGTCTGATGTCCAACCGGCTCAGAGCCTTAGGCTTGGCCAACCGCTTCTGTCATGCCCACATTCGATCCAATAGAGGAGTCAGTCTCCCACTAAAGGTCGGTGGATGGCATGTTGGGCTCGTTAGTCGGACGGATCTTTGGTTGTCGCTGATCGACCCCTCCAGGCATCAGCACCGGGGAAAAGTATATAAATACGTCATCCTGGTCAATTCAAAGATTTATTCAGAAGCATCACGCAAGGACATGCAGTATACTAAATCAATGCCATTGACAATGTTACCGGATTGGATGGCGGCCTCTTCAACGAATATGCCTTGGGGCAATTCCTATTCCGGATAACGCCCCCGAAGAACTCGGTCACTCGGTTGACAATCTCTTCCTTGGGCACATCACACTTGACTTACCATGTCGGATCCTCTAGCCTAGAGTATTTGTATGCTGGGTGTACTTGGTGCTTGATTGGTTGAAGTTAATACTGATACCCCCGGCTGTCAGTCCCCTTGATTTTAGGTCGGTGATCTTCGCCAACAGCTCATTCACTTGGACTTGCTCCTCCGAGGTCGGCTGATTCGACCACTCGAGCATCACCACTGGGCTGTACCCTATGCGCAGCGGCAGCTTGGGTTGCAGATTGGCAATTGTGAACCACTCCTTATGCCAACATTTGTTAGAATCCTTTAGCTGCAGACCAAAATATTCCTACACTTTCTTCAGCCGTAAAGAGAATCCACAACCCCCAATAACCCGTGCTTGTTTCCCCTTACTTGACACGGGCTTCAGATGATACAGGTATCTCCAAAGATCAAAGTGTGGGTGAATACCCAGATATTCCTTGCACAGGTGAATGAAGATCGTAATGTCTAAAATCGAGTTGGGATTGAGACATACCAGCTCAATTCGGTAGTAGTACAGAAGGCCCCAGAAGAAATCTCCACACGGGATCCCAATCCTACGCTCGAAGAATGGTGCCAAGACCACCATCTCCGCTGTGTCCTTTGATGGGAAATCTTGGCCGGCGGTAGGCTTCCAATTCAGCAGTGCCGGCGCCCCAAGGAGGCCCCGGTCAACGAGGGCCGGGATGCGCTCCTGGGTTATCACCGACTTCATCCAGATGGAGGATGGCTTCGGAATATTTGCCTGTGACATTTCTTCGAGCTCCAATCATTGAGATTTAGATCTGATGGTGGCTGGGGTTTTGATGCGCATGTAGCAGCGACGATGGAGTGCACGCGAGTAACTTTGGGACCTATGGTGGTGCGGCCTAGGGTTCGCAAGTGTATCGATGAGGAGCTCAGTGAACTATGGCAGCAGCGTTGTGAGTGTTTCAAATGGGAATGCAACGCAATGTGACCCTTGCCCTTTTGAGGGGTGTGTCGGCGTAACTCACGAGCAGAAATTGCAGGCCTCCCGTTATTGCGGCGCAACGTGCCGGGCGAAATCTGCGGGTTTATCCATTAGTACGGCAGGTGTAGGACAGAATCTGCGGGTTTTCCATTGCGCTTTTAACAGCGTGCCTCCACGGCTCTACTAGTCCTCGTCCTAGGGGGCTGGGCACCTAATTCTGGTCGGCGTGCCTCCGTGGCTCTGCCAGTCCTCGTCCTCGGGGGCTGGGCGCCTAATTCTAGTCGGTGTGCCTCCGCGGCTCCATAGTCCTTGTCCTTGTGGGCTGGGCGCCTAATTCTAGTTGGTGTGCCTCCGCAGCTCTGCCATTCCTCATCCTCAGGGGCTGGGCCCCTAATCCTAGTTGGCGTGCCTCCGTGGCTCCGCCAGTGCTCGGTCTTGGGGGCTGGGTGCTGAATTCTGGCCGACGTGCCTCCGTGGCCCTGCCAGTCCTTGTACTTGGGGGTTGGGTACCTATTTCTAGTTGGTCTTCCTCCATGACTCCACCAATCCTCATCATCGGGGGCTAGGTGCCTATTTCTATTCGGCGTGCCTCCATGGCTTTGCCAGTCCTCATCCTCAAGGGCTGGACGCCCTATTTCAATTTGGTGTGCCTCTATGACCCTATAAGTCCCCACATTCAAATGTAGGACATATTTTAACTCAGCTACAATCATATTCCCTAGAGCAATTACAAGCAATATATGTTACAAATGCCCATGGCAACTCTAAGATAGCTGATATCCTAGGATACCAATCCTAAGGCTACACTACACTAGAAAAACACAAAGTTACAATACAAAAAGGCTACACGAAGCACCTCCCCCAGCGATGTACTCGAGAAGGTGGTAGGGTTCATGAAACAGCCTCCTCACAAGGATTCTTCTAGCATCGTCACCTCCTAGCTTCATCGAAGAGACTATGAAGGGAAGGAGCACTTTGGTTTTCGTCACAAGAATTCTTCTAGCATTAGGCTTCTGGGCAGGAGCTACTCTTCTCAAAGACTACAAGCTTCCAGCCTACAAGTGCTATTATTTGGGCCATGGTTCTTGTGATGATCGGAGGTCTATTTATAGCAGGATGGCTGGTATACCGCCAAGGTGCTATAAGGGATCCGTGAGGGTTCACGACAAGACTCTCCTATAATAATATGGCTCCATAGTGTTCACATGATGCTTGGCATGATCCACAAGTACTGATGGGAATCTTGCAATTGCTTAGACGGTGCAGTACTCTCATGAACAGGCATCTTTTTCGTGTACCTTTCATCATACCAGTCTTTATCCTTAAGGATTGGGTGTCCGCTTCAAGTTGGCACGCCTCAGTGGCTCTTCCAGTCCTCGTCCACGGGGGCTGGGCACCTCCTTTTGGTTGGCAGGCCTCTGCGGTTTTGCCCATGCTTGTGTCCACACATCTAGACTTATTTTTGGGTTGAATATTCTTTTTTTACCATTGGACCAATTATCCTAATCGCTTCAATGCTCGGGGGCTACTCCTACGCAGTGCGTCTTGCGACGCCCTCCGTAACCTTCGCTTCGATCTGCTGGATGCCAGCATCCATCAACTCAACACTTGTCTACGCTCTATGCGTTGGCCAGGCATTCACTCAGATTTTATTCTTTTTTTAGCACTGCGCAGCCTCTCCATTGCTATGACACCATCGCAGCTTCAGCCGACTTCATTTCAAGCTTCATTGTGATGACTTCAAGTTGTTGTTTGCCTACACATTGCTCGAGGGCTCGAGGGATATGGGTACCCCAAGGGTCCATACCGACTAGGTACTGGTCGGACCTGACAAGTCCTGCCCGACCAGGGTGTGCGTGTCCAGGACATGAAGTTACTTGGAGTACACATTAAAGCAACAAGACTGTCCAAATCTGCTCGGATATTGCAGAACGCGTATTGTAGTCCAACTCATATTACATTCCATGTAATGACCGAGTAGATTAGATTCAAACCGACTTGTACCCCTTGGTCATCAGCCTATATTAGGTAGCCAGGTGCAGCCCCCGAGGGTATCTGAACTATTCTATGCACCCGCTCAAAGCAATACAATACAACACACAGGATGTAGGGTATTACTCTTCGGAGGCCCAAACCTATCTAAAGCTCCCTATGTCCCTTCGTGTTCTCATGATCACCTTCGAGTTCCTGGTTTTGCATTCACCCTCACCTACAAATCAACCACTTGGGTAACTCTCTGGTGGACTGTCGGGCTTATAAATCCCATAGGGCCTAACGGCTAGTCCCTTAGGAGGCCCCCGTGAGGGCCTTTAGTACAAGATGGAGGCTTCACCGGATACTAAATGTCACTCATTAGTACCGATTGGAGCCTCCAACTAGTACTCTAATGTGCCTGGAGCCTATAGTACTGGGTGGAGGCTTCACCCAGTACTAATTGGCAATCTTTAGTACCGGGTGAAGCCTCCACCTGGTACTAACGTCCATCCTATAAATCTGGCTTCTTCCTCCTACCCGAGCCACCCATAATAGCTCGGGCTTCATCCATTCCATGGTGACCTAGGGGAGGTGCTACCAGATTTTTGACCATTTAATGGGGATTTCACTCATTCAAGTGCTCTAAAGGTTAGAAACTTCATCCTCCCTTGTTACATGGTTAGTATACTAAGTTTTATGTTCTAGCTACAATCGATTGGATGCTATGTAAAGAAATTGATTAATATGAGGTTAGAGCAATAATAGAGAGATTAAATTTCATAGTTTATTCCTTTACAAATATGAGCTAAATAAATTGTGGCAAAAAAATATAATTTGTTCATAGTTTAGCATTTGCAAATATGAGCTAATTAAATTGTGGTACATACTAATAATAAGATTAAATAGAGGTTTGTAGTTACTCATTTTTAGAATAAGAGACAATGGAGAAATTTTTAATTAAATGTTGTGTTCTAGCTAAATAAATTATGGAGAAAAAAATATAATTTTTTCATAGTTTAGTCATTTGCGAATATGAGCTAATAAATAAATTTCGGTACATAGAGATAATAAATTTGGATGTTCTAATACTAATCTATTATTCTCAAATTTAAAAAATAAAGGGTTGTCCAATCAACATGGCTACTGTTGTTGGAGGGAGTGGTGATGGTGGGGGTGATCGTCGTTCCTCTCGTGGCAAGGGAAAATTCACAGTTGGCCCTCATGAGAAGTTGAAGAAAATGGGAGCGTGGAAGAGAGAAATGCTTCGTTATTTGTAAAGATGTCATGAAGATGTTATTGCGGCTAGTCAGAAACATCCTTTTTTGGTCATTATGCCCCACCACCAATTCTGGGGGTTTAGGTCCACTGAGTACTACCGTCGTAGGAGGCACAAATAATCGACAGGATGAGGCAGGGTCTGCTAAACCTTCACCTTCGCCGCCCAAGGATGCTTAAAGTCCACCTAGATAGTATTCAGTGGATGGTTTGTCATAGTGTATCATATTGTTTGGGTCTGAAATTTAAATTTGCATATTTCTATCTAAATTTTCAGCCACATTTGAGTTTTATGAAATTTGCAATATGTTTGTTATGCTCCACAATTCTATGGATGATCAGAATATCTTTGGTTTAGTAATACTTTGTAGATGGATTGGCAATAGATGTATAGCATAGACAAATGCTCCATGGAGTACATTATTGGCTTGCGTGGTTTTCTTGATTTGGCAGAGTCTAACAAGCCGTTGTTTGGTTTCATTTGTTATCCATGCAGAAATTGGAAAAATGAGAAGGATTACTTATTCAGAAACACTATTCACACCCACATATACAAATCAGGATTCATGCCTAACTATTTTGTTTGTACCAATCATGGGGAAAGAGAAGTTATGATGGAAGATGATGATGATGAAGATGATAACTACATTTCTGACTCGACTCAAGGAGGTACCTTTGGAGATGCTGCAATAGGCGAGGCGGAAGAAGAGATGGTGTCAGAAGAAGGTCCTATTGATGACCTAAGTCAGATGTTGCGAGATGCAAAGGAAGACATTGGGAATGTCAATGAGTCAAAGAAGCTCGAGCGTATGTTAAATGATGATAAGAAATTGTTGTACCCAAATTGCAAACAGGGGCACAAGAAGTTGGGCACTGACTGGAAATACTGCAATGGAAGGCAACAAATGGAGTTCTGAGAATGGTTGATGAGTTATTGAAAATCATAATGGACACGCTTCCTGAGGGGAACAAATTGCCATCGTCAACGTACGAAGCTAAAAAGGTTGTTTGCCCTCTGGGTTTGGACGTACGAGAAATGGGAGGCTTGTCCTGTGTGCGATGCGCTACATTATAAGATTAGGTGAGATGACCCTACTGATGTTGATGGGTAGCCCAGCAAGAAGAAAGTTCCTGTGGTATTTCCCTATGGTACTGCACTTGAAGTGTTTGTTCAAAAACAAGGTACATGCAAAGTTGATGCATTGGCACAAAGAAGAACATAAGCAAGATGAAATGATGAGACACCCCACAGATGGGGTCCTAGTGGAGAACAGTTTGTGTTGACACCAAATTTTGGTCGATAAATCCAGTGAAGTTTGGAGTGGAGAAAAACCATCGGCTATCAGTATGCATCGGCAGGGGTCCTATTGATGGCGTCAAGAGGGAAAGTTGGCGTGTGCATCCAATGATGATTCAAATAATTGAAGCCTTAGGTAGCCAGGAGATGGCGTTCGAATTGTTTGAATTAAATGTTTCCTAATCTAGATGCCTCGACTGAAATCAATGCAAGATAGAAACTTCATCGAGAAATATTCTGGAGATAGAAATGGTTAGGGATAAGCTTGATTAGAGATAGAGTTGGGTTAGTTAGAGATAGAGTTTTGATTAGAAAATATTGTGTATGTGACTTGCCTTGTACGTGATTAAATGCCAATTATGTAACATTAAAGGCCATCCACCCTATAAATATAAAAGGTCCTGGCCATTGTAATTTTTATCACACGATCAATAAACAAACATATTTACCTTTACCTTTCGACTTCACGCCCTTGCATTAGGAATAGGAGTAATGTAGCTTCTCAACGAGTTACTTCTAGCATGCTGGGCTGCATCGACCTCGATCTCCAGCAAGCTGCAAGTCCCCGTCATCATGTGTACTAGACTTCAACTTCCGGGCGCATCGCTGTCGTTGGGTTTGGTTTCATCTACAGTTATCGAGTATCTTGGATCTTTGACTTACGGCGCATCGCTTCTGTCTCGATCTACGGTATTCACCAGTTATCCTGCCTTGATTAAGCTTGCATCGGCTGATATTTATCTGTTCTATCATCTTGCCGTTCTGTTTGCTTTAATTAGCTTTAGATCGGCTCATCATAGATGATAGATCGCTTCATAGCCTGTTGCATATTAATCCTGGCTACCCTTCGAGTGCTGTTGGAATTAAAATTCTATTGTGATTAGATTCATCGGCTGGCGGGGTCTGGATTGACGTCTTGCTGAGTGTTTCTAGGTTGCAACTACCGGGTGCATCGCTGTGGTTTCACCTAGGAATGTTGGTGGTGATGTTAGTTTAGATCTCATAGGTTTGTGGCTCTAGCTATGGTTGAGCAACAGCTCAACAGCATCCTTTTTTCTATCGGCCGCATGGCCGATGGTTATTGCAAAACATATTAAATCGGCTGGATGGCCGATGGATTACTCACGCTCATCAAGGATCATATCGGCCTGATTGGGCGGTTGCCTTGAACTTCAATGGAGTATTTTCACCTTGTCAGTTGAATGGCCAAACTGACTGGCACGCCCGCGCACACCACACGCGCCGATTTGGATTCTGCACTAGAGTTAAGCAGATCTCCCAGGTCCTCATGAGCTGATGCAGGGTCCACCACTGCCAGGATTTTGCGTCAACATGGTTGAAAGAGAATTTCCCGAGTTTGAAAAGAACGCAAGGAACATAAGATTTGGTGTAAGTACAGATTGATTCAATCTATTCAGTGAGTTTAGTAGTGGTCATAGAACTTGGCCTGTGACCTTATGTATGTTCAACCTTCCGCTTGCATGAAGCGGAAATTCATTATGAGACCAGTAATTATCCAAGGATCAAAACAACTTGACAACGACATTGATATTTACCTAAGACCATTGGTTGAAGAACTTTTATTGCTATGGAAGCAACAAGGTGTATGCGTGTGGGGTGAGGGGAAAAAAAGGAGAATTTTAATCTGTGAGCATTGTTGTTCGTAACCATCAACGATTGGCCCGCGCTTGGTAATCTGTCAGGATAGACAAACAAGGGATATCGAGTCTGCATGCATTGCTTAGATAATACTGACAACATGTATTCGAAACACTATAGGAAGATCATGTATATGGGCCATCGTTGATGTCTTCATGCTAACCACCCGTTAAGAAAGAAAGGGAATAATTTTGAAGGGCAGTAAGATAAATGCATTAAGCTTGTTCACCATAATGGTAAATGTGTATTTTCGATGATAAAGGTTGTGAGGGTAGTCTTTGGCAAGGGGTCTTTAGCCAACCTGTTTCGAACGACGAGGATGGACATGCACCCATGTGGAAGCAAAAGTCTATCTTTTAGGAGCTACCTTATTGGAAATCATTGAGGTCCCTAATGCAATTGATTTGATGAACGCAATGAAAAATCTTTGCGTGAACGTGGTTGGCTTCTTGGGTACATATGGAAAGGCAAAAGATACAATTGATGCACGTCGGGACATGATATGTATGAAACAACGAGATGGCGTACATCTGGAAAAGAGAGATGATGGACATTACTTACATCCTGCTAGTTACACTCTCAACAAGGAAGAGAAGGAAAGCATGTTTGATTGCTTGAATAGTAACTCCTCAAATATATAGGGAATAATAAATATTAAAGAGAAGAAATTCATAAATCTAATGCCCCATGACTGCCACATCCTAATGACACAATTGCTGCTTGTTGCGCTGAGGGGTATTCTACATGAGAATGTGAGAATGGCAATCGTGAAGATATGTGCATTCCTCAACATGATTTCTCAGATGGCAATCCATCCAAACAATCTACTAAAGCTGCAGAATGATGTGGTGCAATGCCTTGTCAGCTTTGAGATGGTCTTTCCATCTTCCTTCTTTTATATCATGACCTACCTTCTAGTCCACCTTGTTGAAGAGATTTTTTTCTCAGTCCTGAATTTCTACACAATATGTTCCCTTTCGAGAGGTTTATGGCAATTCTTAAGAAGTATGTTCGTAATCGTGCCCTTCCAGAAGGAAGCATCCCAAAGGGATATGGAACAGAGGAGGTTATTGAGTTTTGTGTTGACTTTATTGATGACCTGAGTTCGATTGGTGTCCCTGTATCACACCATGAGGGGAGACTGTTGACGCCAGATTTTGACACGTATGGGATCGGCGTCAAGAGAAGAGAGGATTGGCTGATATGGGGGATTAAAAGGTCACGATTGGGAATCGGCCGATTGGTGCTACAGTTGGGGATCGGCCGATTGGTGCTATAGTGTTTTGGCGGATGGAGTTGGTGGAGATCGGCCTATTGGAAGGCTGGAGCGATTGGGCCAACATGGGCTTAAAGTGGATCAGAAAAAGAAGATCCTAGTCGGTTAGGAAATTGGTTGTAACAGGCTATAAATAGCCATCCTCAGAGATTTGTAAAGAACACATCAATCAATACAAACAAATCTACTTTTTCATCGCATTTTACTTCTAAGTCGGTGACTTCGCCAATACTTTTCTTCTTTCACGAGTTCGTACGGGTTGGCAGGGCTGCATCGACACGATCTCCGGCCGATTTTGTAAGTTCCGTTTATCGAGTAATATGTAAGCTTTAACTTCAGGCGCATCGCTGTCATTTCGTTTAGATTTATTGACAAGTTATCGATATTTACTAGAATTATAGGTTTCATCTATTGTTCTAGTTTTATCACCAGTTATCCAGCTTGAGATTTGAACTATCGGCTCCATTGTTGTTATTTTTCATTAATCATTATCGCATAGCCGATTAGATCTATTTCAAGTGTTGCTTTCGTAGCTTTGTCTAGTTTACTCTAGTAGTTTTCTTTGCAATCGCTACACGCTTGTCGGCTGTATCATAGTCGATTATCTTTATATAGCAAATCGGCCGATTCGCTGATACGCTTTTCGAGATCGGAACCTTAGCCAATCGGAACTCCTGAAATTTGACACGTTTCCTTCCTTGCCAATCAACAGGTCAGATTGGCTGGCACGCCGCGCGAACCGCACTAGGGCGATTACCTGAACAGGAGCTAAGCAGATTCTCCCAAGTTGTGTGTCCGATGCTGAGGGTCAATCGACTGACTTTTAGCGCCAACACACTTTTGGCATGCTCGGTGGGACCACTTCAACCTCCAACATGTCGAAAGCTGCCAAAATCTCTGAAGACAACGTCATCGAAGTGACGGAAGCAGATCTCAAGGACGACCAAAAAGAAGAGTTGGCAAATCAAATAGAACAATACCGGAAAACATGCTTACAATCTTTCAGTCGTACCAGGAGCGGGGAGGCTGTCAAGAAAGCTCCTTTCCCAACTCCCCGCCAGATCACAATTGCTGAGGATTCAGCCAAGATGTCCGACGTGATCCAGCAGTCTGTCTACCAAGCCATCATCGATCAATCTTCGGTGATGGCCAACACGGTGTACAATGCTGTCATCAGCTCCCTGGCTAACAGGGTATCTCAAGGATATCAGGGGCCAGCGTACGCCCCGCCCATCGTGACCTCAGTCGGAAGCTTACTAGGCACATCTCACTCGGCTCCTCAGCCGATGCCGACACAACATGGAGGACATAACACTTCACTGCCTTCAAGGCATCCAGGATACAACGGTGCGCCATGTTTTCAATCACAAGCACCGCCACAGCCTCCTCAAGTTTCCTCCATGCAATCATTGCCATCAAACTCAGTGCCTTGGGGGGCACTGTCGACAGCGACCGTCCTGGATCAATCGGCCGGCTATGGAGGCTCTCCGATCCAGGCACCATTCCAATTGGCCACCCGGCCGACGGTTCCACAGTATCAACCGGCTACGTCAGAAATCGGCATAGGGGCAGACACTGCTGAGGCACTTCGAGGTGCGGCGCCAGTGATACTGTATGATGAGATAGCCGGTTCGCTGCGCCATCAAATGTCAACCGCTCAACCGGCCACGTTACCGCAGCATCCGCCACACGCTTTGAGTCACCACCCGGTCATCCCGCCGCCAATCCACCAACATGTGCCGATTCCCCAGCCAGTTGTTCACCAGCAAGAAGTGGATTGGACAGCAAGGATAGCGGAGGTGATTCAAGATTAATTTGGGTTGAAGCGAAAGGTACAAACCTACACGTACAAAATGCCATACCCACCTGCCTACGATCTACTACCGTTTCCCCATCAGTACAAAGTTCCCAACTTCACCAAGTTTTTAGGGCTGGATGACACCTCAACTGTGGAACACGTAAATAGATTCATCATCCAATCTGGGGAGGCGGCTACACAGGATGCTCTGCAGGTGCGCCTGTTCTCATCGTCCCTGTCCGGGTCAGCTTTCCAGTGGTTCACTATGCTGCCGCCCAATTCCATCGTCACCTAGGCCGACCTAGAAAAACAGTTCCACAAATATTTCTACGCGGGAGTTCACGAGATGAAGCTCTCAGATTTGACTAGCCTCAGGCAGAGGAGCGATGATCTAGTGACCAATTATGTGCAGAGGTTCAGAGAAATTAGAAACAAATGCTACACCCTAGTCTTGACCAACGAGCAGCTGGCCGATATCGCCTTCCAAGGTCTCCTACCACACATCAAAGAAAAGTACGCTTCCCAGGAGTTCGAGAGCCTGAGTCAGATCGTTCACCGATTGGCCGGTCAGGAAGCACGCCCTTTTGATCAGCAGAGAAATTTTCAGAAAAAGGTGGCGTACTTGGAGGGATCTGAATCTGACGAGGAAGCAGAAATCATCCTAGCAGAATGGGTGAAAGGGAAGAAGCCGATATCATGCCCGTTCGGGAAGAAAGAACTAGAAGTGTTCGGCTTTGACACGTCAAAGGCTGACAAGATTTTCGACTTACTTCTCTAAGAGGGGTAGATCAAGCTCTGACCTTATCATACAATCCCGTTCAAGATATTACTTCCCAATTCTTGCTCAACAAATATCAGCGGCAGCAGGAAAGTTCAAGATATCGCGAAGAAATAATGCGGCGACATGAAGATCATTGGCGATGGCCGTTCTTCATCCATTGCTAGGAAAATAACCCCAGGTTGCCATCGGCTAATAATTGCCCAGAGTGCAGCGGCCCACATCGCGGTAATCGCCTGTTCAAGAGGTCCCGCTCCAGGCATAGGGGATCAGAGCCAATCAGCAGAAACTGGCGCGAGCAAGAGGATTAGCACCTTTCAGTGTGTGATCGGCTGGGGGGTAGAGTTGACCGGTATGATCGGCCAAGGGGCAGACGTGAACAGTATGATCGGCCGGGGAGCAGATCTGACTAGCACGACCGACCAGGGGGTAGAGTCAGCGCACACGATCGACTAGAGGAAATGACCGACGCCAGGGTGTCAGATGATCAGATGAAAACCCCCTAGGGCGGGAACCGAACTGGGAGCGTGCCAGACCGCTGGCCAAACCGGTGAACCCCAGGTGGTGCCCTGATGGATTGACCAAATCCCAAAAACAAAGGATCCAATGCCTGCACCAATGGGAACAATAGGAAGAAGAGCAGAGGCAGATGGTGGATAAGAAGGATGATAGGTCTCGAGTCTAGCGCCCCAAAAGAAACAACAATGAAGAAGGTGACAATCAAGAAGCGGTAGCTGACGTCAACATGGTGTTCATCTTGCCGATGGAATTCATGGCTCCCGCCGATCGGGATGACACGACAAAGATGGAGGAACATATGGCACAATTGGCCCTGTAGCCAATGAAAGCCACTTTTGAGAAACCCGAAGATGAAACACGGCAACACCTCAAGGCACTGTTCCTCAAATGACATGTCAACGGTCGACCTGTCACCAGGTTACTAGTAGATGGAGGCGCTGCAGTCAACATCATGCCGTATGCCATGTTTCAGAAACTGGGCAAAAGCGATGAAGATCTGACCAAGACGGATATGATGCTCAAGGACTTCGAGGGCAACGTATCTCCCACATGCAGGGCGCTCTGCGTTGACCTCACCATTGGCAGTAAGAGCCTCCCCACTACTTTCTTTATTATTAATGGCAAAGGGTCCTACAATATGTTGTTCGGTCGCGATTGGATACACGCAAATTGCTGCGTCCCGTCTACAATGCATCAATGCCTCGTACAATGGGTCGGCGACAGCATCGAGATAGTCACCACTGATTCCGCCTACAGTGTTGCCACGACCGATACACAGCAATGGAGCTGCGAACACATCAAGTGCATATCCGAAAGAACTTGGGACATCGATTTCCTGAGAGTGTCCGACTTTGGCCTACAGCCAATCTGAGCAGTCATCTCTGAAGATTCATATTAGATGGATCAGTTCGTCCGAGAAGATGGGAAGCTGGGGCACGGGTTTACGTCCGTTGATTCATTAGAGATGATAGATTTAGTTGATGGCACCAAACCAAGGCCAACGTACATTAGTGCTAACTTGGATCCCGAATATAAGTGTAAATTGACAAATTTATTAAAAGAATTCAAAGATTGTTTTGCTTGGGAATATCATGAGATGCCTAGTCTAGACCGATCCATTGTTGAACACCGGTTGCCTATAAAGCCAGGATACCGACCATATCAGCAGCCCGCACGATGATGCAATCCTAAGATTCTACCTGATATAAAGGGCGAGATTACAAGATTGATTGAAGCAAAATGTATTCGGCAGTGCCGTTACGCCGAGTGGATCTCTACTATCGTACCCGTATACAAGAAAAATGGAAAACTGCGCATATGCATGGACTTCAGGAACCTTAATCAGGCTACACCAATGGATGGGTATCCAATGCCAACAACTGATGTGTTGATAGATGCTGCCGCAGGACATAAAGTCATCAGTTTTATGGACGGTAATGCTGGGTACAATCAGATATTAATGGCCGAAGAAGACATTTCGAAAATGGCTTTCCGGTGTTCGAGCCACCTTCGTTTATTCGAGTGGGTAGTAATGACCTTCGGATTAAAGAACGCCAACGCTACATATCAATGGGCTATGAATTACATCTTCCACAAGCTCATTGGCGCCCTAGGGGAAATCTACATCGATGACGTCGTGGTCAAATCAAAGGGGCATCAAGAGCATATGGCCGATCTATGAGAAGTATTGGAGTGCACAAGGAAGCATGGATTGAAAATGAACCTAAACAAGTGTGCATTTGGTGTATCGGCCAGGCAATTCCTGGGATTCATGGTTCACGAGCGTGGGATAGAAGTCAACCGGAAAATCAAAGCGACCATCAATAAGGTCGTGGCCCCACAAAACAAAACTGAGTTGCAGTCCCTAATCGGCAAAGTCAACTTTATCAGAAGATTCATATCTAACTTATCTGGGCGTATTCAAGCTTTCACGCCGTTGTTGAAGTTGAAGCCCGACCAAGAATTCGTATGGGGAGAAGAACAGCGAAAAGCACTGGAAGACATCAAGCAATATCTGATCTCGCCACCTGTATTGGTCCCACCACAAGCCGACAAGCCATTCAGACTATACTTATTGGCTGATGAACGGGCTATCGGATCGGCGCTGGTACAGGAGTTCGAAGGAAAAGAACGGGTAATATATTATGTTAGCAGAAGACTTCTGAACGCCGAAACAAGATATTCCCCGGTAGAACAGTTGTGCCTATGTCTTTATTTCTCATGCACCAAGCTCAGGCACTACCTGTTATCGGCAGAGTGCATAGTCGTATGCAAGGATGATGTAATGAAATACATGCTATCGCTACTAATTTTGAAAGGGCGGATTGGGAAGTGGATCCTAGCTCTGTCAAAATTTGACCTAAGGTATGAATCAGCCAAAGCTGTCAAAGGTCAAGTCATGGCTAACTTCGTAGCCCAACATTGTGGACCAGAAGTCGCTGTTGTTGAACCAGTTCCATGGACTCTATACTTCGATGGTTCTTCATGTGGGGCTGGATCAGGAATCGGCATCGTTCTCATATCGCCTCGGGGGGCAAGTTCTGATTTCTCTCTGCCGATAGAAGCATCAGCGACCAATAATCAGGTGGAATACCGAGCCGTCCTAAAAGGCATTCAATTATTGAGAGAGATCAAGGCTGACACTATGGAGATTTTTGGGGATTCCATGCTCCTCGTAGACCAGTTAACGGGAAGATCTGAATGCAAAGATGATGTCTTGAGAATTTAGTACGAGGATTGCCTCCAACTTTTAAAGGATTTCAAGTCCACGGTTATTGAGCATGTTCCCAGAAACTATAATGAAGAGGCCAATAGGCTTGCCCAACACGCGTCTGGGTATCGGCCGATTCAAGGTGCCATGACTCTGGAACTCGCGGCCGTTGATTGGCGAAAGGAGATCGCCGATTATTTGAAGGAACGTCCAAGAAAATGGATCGGCGAGTGCGTTTTCAAGCCACAAAGTATGTACAACTCGAAGATGATTTGTTTTACCAAATGATTGACGGAGTTCTGCTCAAATGCCTGGGGACTGAAGAAGCAAAGATCCTGATTGGAGAAATCCATGAAGGCGTGTGCAGAGCTCACCAGTCGGCTCATAAAATGAAGTGGATGATTAGGAATAACGGATATTATTGGCCGACGATACTTGAAGACTGCTTCAAATATTATAAAGGGTGTCAGGATTGTCAGAAGTTTGGCAACGTACAACATGCGCCGGCATCAGCTATGAATCCGATAATCAAGCCATGGCCGTTCAGGGGTTGGGGAATAGACCTCATCGGATAGATTTATCCTCCATCAAGCAAGGGACACAAGTTCATATTAGTAGCCACTGACTATTTTACCAAATGGGTGGAGGCAATCCCATTAAAGGCCGTGACATCGGCCGCTATGGTCAATTTCGTAAGGGACCACATTGTTTATCGTTTCGGTATCCCTCAAACCATCACAACTGACCAAGGAACGATGTTCACTTCAGGAGAGTTCGAGGAGTTCACTGCCAATATGGGAATCAAGTTGCTGAATTCTTCTCCATATTATGCTCAAGCTAACGGTCAAGCTGAATCGTAAGATAAGGGGATAATTAAGTTGATCAAAAGGAAGATTGAGGAACAACCTAAAAAGTGGCACTTGTGTTTGACCGAGGCCTTATGGGCTTATAGGATGGCCTGTCATGGGGCCACTAAAATATCTCCTTATCAATTGGTATATGGTCACGAGGCAGTGTTGCTTTGGGAATTAAGGACGGGGTCAAGACGCACATCGCTTCAAGATCAGTTGACGGCCAATGACTATTCCCTCCTCATGAAAGGAGAGCTCGACGATTTGGCAGGTCAACGATTGAGGGCCCTGATCAGCATTGAGGAGAATAAAACAAGGGTGGCCAGGTGGTACGACAAGAAGGTCAAAGTCAAGCAATTCTCCTAAGGAGATTTGGTATGGTAGGTGGTGCTGTCGATAGGATCTAAGGACCCCAAGTTTGGTAAGTGGTCGCCCACTTGGGAAGGGCCATATAAAATCGGTCGATGCGCCCTGGGAAACGCGTATATACTGGAAATGATCGAAGGAGAGGAGTTCACAAGGGCCTTGAACGGAAGATATCTGAAGAGGTACTATCCTAGTATATGGGTCGATGCATAACTAATGGTGGAGTGTATCGAGATGGCGCGGCCAACTCCCATCAGATCTTATAGCCGATGCAAAAATAACATCGCCTTAAGAACAAAACATTCGTCTAATCGAGCCAATTTATTATTCGGTACGAACGACGGGGCACATGGCCGACATGGTACAAGTCGCCCTTAGAACAAAAAGTACCAACACATCTATTAACCACGCTTTTTCTTAATCTCCCTCTCTACCCGACCTAACTCTATCAAATAGAGCCGGATGCTCTTTTCCTCCAAATCCTTCATCGCGGCTTCAGCCTCAACTTGGCGAGGAAGAGGGTGGCTCCGATTAAGTGGTGGTTGAGATGTTTCCACTGCAGCATCTTCAAGGGCGACTGGGTGAGGGAGTGGATGACTCCTTTCGATTGGCGGCCACCTGGAGTAGTTGATGTTGATGTGTTCCCAGATCCTCTGGACTTCAGTAGGAACGTGATCCCTAAGTTCTTCACGATGAGCTCTAATCAAATCTTTGTCCTCCTGTGACAATGGTTCATTGGAGTGCATGATCTTGATCGCCCGTTTCAGTACGGGACTAAGGCATCTCGACTGAAAATTAACAAATAACCGCTCAACGTCAGACGGATCAAAATGTCAGACTGGGGAATGGAGGGCGAAGGAAGATATCATACCTGGTTGACAAAGAAGGAGGAAAAGGAGGAAGATGAAAAAGACATCTTGGTGAATAGTCCGATGGTATGAACTACTAGAGGAGAAGAGGACGAGCAATGCGGATGCCCTTGGAAACAATACGGGGCCTCATACTTATAGAAGGAAAAGGAGCGAGAGTTTCGTAGGACGCGTCCCATAGTAGTAAAAGGGGTAATAAATGAAAGGCCGCCACAAAGGACGGATTAGGATTGGATTCACACGTCAATGGTCAAAAGACATTAATGTTTTTACAGAGCAGCCATGACTTTTACAGTTCATCCAAGGAGGGCATTGATAGCCGTAATCGCTCACTGCCTAATCTGATCGGCCGAATCTAAGGTTCTCTGGTCATCGTCAGCCGATCCTGGGATTTCTGGCATGTGGCGATGGAGCTTGATTGCTTTGTGGGCTAGACTTTGTCTCTCTTGCTTCAGCTCGATGATGATAGAAGGGAGGTCTGGAGTCTTTTCTCTTTGATAGTGATGTCCCTGGTCACCTGCTCCATCTCCTTGGTGAGCTTTGCCCTTCGGCGTTTGAGGTGATCTATAGCACCGACAATATCCAGGTGGGAGTTTTCGAGGAAATTAATTCGATGATGTACCTCTTGGGCTTGATGTTTGTAGGAATCTTCCTCCTCATGAGCTTTGGCTAGCTTGGCGCGATCAGCCATGTGGCGCAAAGCTCTGAACACTGGGATTCACATTGATTCAATGTATGCGATAGGCGCCAGAGCTTCCTCTGCCTCCTCTGGGACTCGAACTCTAATTTCACTGAGAAGTTGCCGAATCGGCGAGGCGTCCTCTACTAATCGGCTAATATCGTCTTGAAGGAGGGTCCGTATGCTTTCGAGCATCGCACGAACATCATCGGGGATCTAGCTCAGTGTGACTTGACGTGAAGCAACCTCCTCGTCATCAGAAAGCGCGACCGCAAAAGAGAAGAGACTATTATTGGGAGTATCTTGTTCCTACGAAAGAGTAATAAAATAATAAGCATCAATTAGCCGACGTTAATAGGGAAATCGGCTGATTCGGGTGACAAGTCTCTTACCTCTTTGAAGCGGATTTCTTCTGCTTGCACCGGCGGGAGTGCTGTCCTCGATTCAAGAACTGGTACGACCAGCTCATTAGAGGAGGAGGATTCAACGATTATTGGTACTCTGCTTGGACCGGCCTCCTAGAAAGGTACAAGGAGCAAATTCTTATGAGTATAATACAAATGATTAAGTCTGATGACATGTCGTGATTGTCGTACCTCCGTGGGTTCCTTGGCCGATGGCTGTTGAAAAGGTACAATTGACGTACCAAGGGTGGCCTACATCAGAATCGGTCAAGCTTTTGATGAAGTATCAAAAAATTGAGTTAAGGGATTCTTTACCTCGGTGGGAGGAATTACTGGTGCTCCGATTTCTGCTTGGGGTGTGGCCGATTGATGCGGAGGCACCGGGGTGACTTGTGCAGCCCAATATAAAGAAGAAGTCAGTATCAGGAGAATGCTCAGGAGGATGTGAACAAAAGGTTACCTGAATGGCTTCTAGTAGCAATGATGCAGCGGCCGCTCCAGCTTCTATAGCGGTTCTCTATCGGCTTGCCACTCCGGCTACGCATTGGAGGAAGTTGACTCTCGAACTATAAAAGAAAGTAAGAGTTAGCGACAAATTTGTAGCATAAGGAGGAAAATGACATCAAAATCGGCTGAGGGAAAAAGCAGTACTGCTGCATTCGGGTCGATGTTCTCAGGATCCAGATCATTGCAATATGTCACGGGAAATGCACAAAATAGATGCTGCTTCCATTGTGCCCACCATAATTTGAATGGTTGGACAGCAAAAAGGGCTACTTTCCAGTTGTTCAAATAATTGGTGCTGGAATCGGGCACTCGGTAGCACAGCCGACTGTAGTCAAGACCCTTGGTGAGCTCGTCTCGGAATTTCATGTGACCGCCGAAGTAGACTCGAATCGGCAGCTGACCTAGGCCGAACTGCCGTGCCGCAACTGATGGATTGTAAAACTCGTAAGTAGGGGCATCCTTCCTTGAGAAAAAAATCGCCGGTAAGATCCCTGGTTTCATCAAGACGTACGTGAGATCATTGTCAAAGGTGTTAGACGTCGAGTCATAACAGAAGGGGAGCTCAAAAAGCGGCTCTGTCCTCTATTACGGGTACCAGCTGGTGGTTTCTTCACTGAAGTCGTTGTAAAAACATCTGAAGTATTCAGCTACTTTGGTGGCGGTGAGCTGGCAACGAGGGAAGACTGACGCTACTTTGTCGAAAGAGGTGCATCGGCGCCGTACGGTGGGGTTTTCTTCTGACTCAATATTGGGAAACGTCATGTGCTCCACTCGATGCTGTGAGATCTTGCTCATCTACAAATTGAGCCAGAGATTGATGAACCACCAGGGGCCACCTGGGTTTCCAATTGGCTCTCCCTATGATAGTTTGACGCTGATTTGGTGCAGCATGTGATAGGCCGATCCTAGTAGATGCTTCCCAAGGGGTATGAAGGCTCCTATTGATAGTGCTTCAGCTAGAGCATGTGTATTGGAAGACGAATCAACTGCCCTGCCGCAGAAAAGATGTTTCTGTAGCCACATCATCAAGAAGGCCGCGTATTCTCGCTCTGAAACTGTCCCGGTTTTCATATTGTTCTTATTGTACCCCTTCCACCCACCGATTACCTTTGTCTCCAGCCGATGGGTTGGCTTAACCAGATAATGAAAGGGGGTATTGGGGGAAGAAATGTCAAGGCTGGTCAACATCACAACATCGTCCCTTGGTCGGTTGTGATGGTTTGAGGGATACTGAAACAATAGACAATGTGGTCTCTTACAAAATCGACCATAGCGGCCGATGTCACGGCTTTTAGCGGGATCGCCACCACCCATTTGGTAAAATAGTCAGTAGCTACTAATATGAACTTATGCCCCTTGCCTGATGGAGGATAAATCTGACCGATGAGGTCTATTCCCCACCCTCTGAACGGCCATGGCTTGATTATTGGATTCATGGCCGATGCGGGCGCACGTTGTACATGCCAAAATTTCTGACAATCCTGGCACCCTTTATAATACTTGAAACAGTCCTCAAGGATCGCCGGCCAATAATATCCGTTATTTCTAATCATCCACTTTATTTTATGAGCCGATTGGTGAGCTCCGCACACACCTTCGTGGATTTCTCCCATCAGGATCTTTGCTTCCTTCGTTCCGAGGCATTTGAGCAGAACCCCATCAATCGTTCGGTAGAACAAATCGTCTTCTAGTAGTACATATTTTGTGGCTTGAAAACGCACTCGCCGATCCACTTTCTTAGATGGATTCTTTAAGTAATCGGCAATATCTCTTCTCCAATCGTCGGCTGCGAGTTCTAGAGTCATGGCGCCTTGAATCGGCCGATACCCGGATGCGTGTTGGGCAAGCTTATTAGCTTCTTCATTATAGCTTCTAGGAATATGCTCAATAACCGCGGATTTGAACTCTTTTAACAGTTGAAGGCAATCTTCGTAGTAAATTCTTGAAACCTCATCTTTGCATTCGGACCTCCTTGTTAATTGGTCTACGATGAGCATGGAATCCCCAAAAATCTCCACAGCGTCGGCCTTGATCTCTCTCAATAATTGTATCCCTTTTAAGACCGCTCGGTGTTCCACCTGATTATTGGTCGCTGATGCTTCTATCGGCAAAGAGAAATCATAACTTGCCCCCTGAGGCGACATGAGAACGATGCCGATTCCCGATCCGACCCCGCATGATGAACCATCAAAGTACAGAGTCCATGGAACTGGCTCAATGAGAGCGATTTCCAGTCCGCAGTGTTGGGCCACGAAATCGGCCAGTACTTGACCCTTGACTGCTTTGGCCGACTCGTACCTTAGGTCAAATTTTGACAAAGCCAATATCCATTTTCCAATCCGCCCTTTCAAAATCGGCAACGACAGCATGTACTTTACCACATCATCCTCGCATACGACTATGCATTCTGCCAATAACAGGTAGTGCCTGAGTTTGGTACATGAAAAATAAAGACATAGGCACAGTCTTTCTACTGGGGAATATCTTGTCTCGGCATCTAGAAGTCTTCTGCTAACATAATATATTACCCGTTCCTTTCCTTCAAACTCCTGTACCAGCGCCAATTCGATAGCCCATTCATTAGCTGATAAGTATAGCTTGAACGGCTTGTAAGATTGTGGTGGGACCAGTACAGGTGGTGAGATCAGATATTGCTTGATGTCTTCTAGCGCTTTTCGCTGTTCTTCCCCCCACACGAACTCTTGGCCGAGTTTCAATTTCAATAACGGCGTGAAAGCTTGAATTTGTTCGGACAGGTTGGATATGAATCTCCTGATAAAGTTAACTTTGCCGATTAGGGACTGCAACTCAGTTTTATTCTGTGGGGCCACGACTTTGTTGATAGACGCTATGATTTTCCGGTTGATTTCTATCCCACGCTCATGAACCATGAATCCCAGAAATTGTCCAGCCGACACGCCGAATGCGCACTTGTTCGGGTTCATTTTCAAACCATGTTTCCTTGTGCATTCCAATACTTCCCGTAGATCGGCCAGATGCTCCTGATGTCCTTTTGATTTGACCACAACATCGTCGATGTAGATTTACACCAGGACGCCAATGAGTTTATGGAAGGTGTAATTCATGGCGCGCTGACATGTAGCGTCGGTGTTTTTTAATCCGAAGGTCATAACTACCCACTCGAATAAATCGAGGTGGCCTGCGCACCTCAAAGCCGTTTTTGAAAACTCTTCCTCGGCCATTAATATTTGATTGTACCCGGCATTTCCATCCATAAAACTGATGACTTTATGTCCTATGGCGGCATTTATTAATACATCAGCTGTCGGCATTGGATACCCATCCATCGGTGTAGCCTAATTAAGGTTCCTAAAGTCAATGCACACTTGCAGCTTTCCGTTTTTCTTGTATACGACTACAATATTGGAGATCCACTCAGCATAATGGCACTGCCGAATAAATTTTGCTTCAATCAGCCTTGTAATCTCGGCCTTTATATCAGGTAGAATTTTAGGATTGCATCGTCGTGCGGGTTGCTGATATGGCCGATATCCCAGCTTTATGGGCAACCGATGTTCAACAATGGATCGGTCTGCACCAGGCATCTCATGATATTCCCAGGCAAAGCAATCTTTAAATTCCTTCAATAAATCTGTCAATTTACACTTGTATTCTGGATCCAAGTTAGCACTTGTTAGGATACGAGGTAGGCTACACTAGCGCAAATCAAAATTTCTACCACGTATAACCAGGAAGAACTGCCATATAAGGATCACGGGATTACCACTCGACGCACTACTGGTGCGGAAGATGTAGATATGCGTCGGTGCAGTGAAGACGATCACGTAGTCGTACGTAGTCGATCAACGTAGTCGTACGTAGTCGATCACGTCCAGCAGCTCCTCAGCAGCTCGTCCACGTGCACAGCAAGATCGCCTCCGGTACCGCGGCTCGTCGTCGGCTCGTCGTGGCTCGTCGGCGGCTCGTCGGCGGCTCGTCCAAGTGCTGCAGGCGCAACACCTCCAAGGTATCCACACGTGCAGGGAGGAAGCGTCGCAAGCCGGATTGCTAGATCCGCGAGTTGCAACAGGCGAGGGCGTGGGAGGCGCGGCAGGTGTGTTTCGCCAAAAGGTGTAAACCCTAGGGCGCCCCCACCCCTCTATTTATAGAGGTTCCTGATGGGCCTCTGGATCTGAGGCCCATTAGTACTCCTAAACCTAATCCAACTCGGATCAGATCCGAATTGGGCTTCCAGCCCCTTAAGTGTGTGACCCTATGGGTTCGGATACGTATAGACATGGCCCGAGTTCTCCTACTCGGCCCAATAGTCGGTAGCGGCCTCTAGCAAGACGTGCCAACTCCTATACGCACACGAAGATCATATCAGACGAACCATCACAACATAATATACATGCTATTCCCTTTGCCTCACGATATTTGGTCTAGCTTCAAGCCGACCGCTCTTTCTCGATCCTGTGATTTGGAATCCCTTTGTAGGTTAACTCTTAACCGTACGTAGCATGGCCATGCATTTTCGGATCCGATCACTCGAGGGGCCCAGAGATATCACTCTCAATCAGAGAGGGGCAAATCCCATCTTGATTGACCATGTCTCATAGCATGCTTCTTGACAAACCCGAAAGCTACCTTTATAACTACCCTGTTACGGCGTAGCGTTTGATAGCCCCTAAGTAGGTCGATCCACATCTAGAATACATGCGACAATCTCAGGTCTAAGGACAAAGCGTATACGTTGTTTAAAGAGAGAACTACTTCTCGTGTTGGGTCAGTCCTAACACATGTCTCCACATGTGTCCACATTATTAGTTCAACATCTTCATGTCCATGACTTGTGAAACATAGTCATCAACTAATACATGTGCTAGTCTAATATTCATGTGTGTCCTCACATGAACTCCGACTAGGGACAACTTTAGAATAACCATACAAGTAAAGAGTTTCACATACAATTCACATAATTGCAAATCAATTCAAGTAGCCTTCAATGGATATTCAATGAACACAACATACAAATCATGGATACAAATGGAATATCATCATCTCTATGATTGCCTCTAGGGCATACCTCCAACAGTCTCCCACTTGCACTAGAGTCAATCTAGAAGATATCTAATACCCATAGCTCTTACATGCGCATCATGCTTAGCCTGCGGGAGTGGTTTTGTCAACGGATCAGAAATGTTCAGATCCGTGTGTATTTTGCATATCTTGATCTCACCCCGGTTAACGAAGTCTCGAATGAGATGAAATCGCCGCATTACGTGTTTGTTCTTCTGGTGGTTCCTTGGCTCCTTTGCTTGCGCAATTGCCCCATTGTTATCACAGTAGAGATTCAATGGGCTGGACGCATTCGGGAACACACCAAGCTCAATGAGGAAATTCCTTATCCAAACACCTTCCTTCGCGGCTTCCGAAGCCGCGATGTACTCGGCTTCTGTCGTAGAATCGGCCACCGTCTCCTGCTTGGAACTCTTCCAACTAACAGCACCACCATTTAGCGTGAACACAAATCCTGATTGTGACTTTGAATCATCTCTGTCGGTTTGGAAACTAGCATCGGTGTAACCTGTTACAACAAGCTCTTCCTGACCTCCATAGACGAGGAACATATCTTTAGTCCTTCTCAAGTACTTAAGAATGTTTTTCACCGCTGTCCAGTGACTCTCACCTGGATCAGATTGGTGTCTGCTTGTCATACTTAGCGCATATGAAACATTTGGGTGAGTACTTATCATTGCATACATGATAGATCCAATAGCCGAGGCATATGGCACTCTACTCATGCGATCCCGCTCATCAGCAGTCGAAGGACACTGAATCTTGCTGAGATGTATGCCATGTGACATAGGCAAGAACCCTTTCTTTGCCTCTTCCATGCTGAACCGCTTCAACACTTTGTCAATGTAAGTATCTTGGCTCAAACCTATAAGCCTTCTCGATCTATCTCTATAGATCTTGATGCCCAGAATATATGCCGCTTCCCCTAAGTCCTTCATCGAAAAACTATTTTTCAGTGAAGTCTTTACGGACTCAAGCATAGGAATGTTATTTCCAATCAGTAATATGTCATCCACATATAAGATTAGAAATACTACAAAGCTCCCACTAACCTTCTTGTAAACACAAGACTCTTCTTCGTTCTTGGTGAAGTCAAACCCTTTGACCACTTCATCAAAACGAATGTTCCAACTCCTAGATGCTTGCTTCAATCCATAAATGGATCTCTGAAGCTTGCATACCTTTCCAGCATTTTTCGGATCGACAAAACCCTCGGGCTGTATCATATACACGTCCTCAGCTAGGTTTCCATTCAGGAAAGCTGTCTTGACATCCATCTGCCATATCTCATAATCGAAATATGCAGCTATAGCTAGAATAATCCGAATGGACTTAAGCATCACTACGGGCGAGAAGGTCTCGTCGTAGTCAACTCCTTGAACTTGTTGAAAACCTTTTGCGACAAGTCGTGCTTTATAGATGTGAACATTTCCATCCATGTCCTTTTTCTTCTTATAGATCCACTTGCACTCTATGGCTTTAACACCATCAGGCGGGTCAACCAAGTTCCAAACTTGATTGTCTCCCATGGACTCTATTTCGGATTGCATGGCACTCTGCCATTTTTCGGAGTCTGGGTCCATCATTGCTTCTGCATATGTCGCAGGCTCATCATTGTCCAACAATAATATTTCTCGCATTTCGCGAAGCCTTGCTGACCTTCGTGGTTGTGGCGGTGCTTCTCTTTCCATGGGTATCTCAACTTGTTCTGCTAGGTTAGCATCACTCATTGATTCTTGCCCGATTGGCTCATCTTGAACTTCTTCAAGATGCACTGTCTTTCCACTCTTTTCTCCTTTGAGAAACTCTTTCTCTAGGAAAACCCCGTTCCGAGCGACAAACACTTTGCCTTCTGATCGGTTGTAGAAATAATATCCCAAAGTTTCCTTTGGATATCCCACGAAAATGCACTTATCCGACTTGGGTGTGATCTTGTCCGACTGAAGTCGCTTGACAAACACTTCACATCCCCAAATCTTTAGAAAAGACAAACTAGGAACCTTTCCAGTCCATATCTCATATGGTGTCTTAACTACGGATTTAGATGGTACCCTATTAAGTGTGAAAGCTGCTGTTTCTAGAGCGTATCCCCAAAATGACAACGGTAGGTCCGACTGGCTCATCATTGATTGAACCATGTCTAACAAAGTTCGATTACGTCGCTCGGACACACCGTTTCTCTGAGGTGTTCCAGGCGGCGTAAGTTGTGGAACAATTCCGCAACTCTTTAGATGATTGCTAAACTCGTGGCTCAAATACTCGCCTCCACGATCAGATCGTAAGGCTTTAATTTTCTTGCCACGCTGATTTTCAACTTCATTCTGAAATTCCTTGAACTTTTCAAAGGTTTCAGACTTGTGCCTCATCAAGTAGACATAGCCATATCTACTAAAATCATCAGTGAAAGTTATGAAGTATTGGAATCCTCCTCTAGCCGTCGTGCTCATTGGTCCGCATACATCACTATGTACGAGTTCCAATAAGTCTACTGCTCTCTCAAGAAATCCTGTGAAAGTCGTCTTGGTCATCTTGCCTAGCAAGCAAGCCTCACATGTCTCGTATGATTCAAAATCAAACGAAGTTAGAAGTCCATCAGAATAGAGCTTCTTCATGCGCTTTTCACTTATATGACCCAAACGACAATGCCACAAGTAGGTAGGACTCAAATCATTAGGCCGAGGCCTTTTAGCACTTACATTACAGACAGGTGAACCATCAAGATTTAAAACAAACAATCCATTCACAATGGGTGCAAAAGCCATAAACATATTATTCTTAGAGATCACACAACCATTGTTTTCACTCGCAAATGAATAACCATCCTCCATCAAGCATGAAGGAGATAAAATGTTTCGACTTAAACTAGGAACAAAATAACAATTATTCAACTCCATAATAAATCCTGACGGGAGGTGGAGTTGCATCGTCCCGACGGTCAAAGCAGCAACTCTTGCATTATTGCCCACGCGGAAATCAACTTCTCCTCTTTCCACGCTTCTACTTCTTATCATTCCCTGCATCGAATTGCAAATATGAGCAACCGATCCGGTATCAAATACCCAAGAATTAATAATTGTATCAGCGAGAAATATGTTGTCTATAACATTAACAACAAGCGTACCTGAGGTAGAAGTACTCTTACTTCCGCCGTTCTTCAACGAAGCTAGGTACTGCTTGCAGTTTCTCTTCCAGTGACCAAGTTCATGACAGTAAAAGCACTCTTTGTCTGGAGCAGGTCCAGGTCCAGCTTTAACCTTGGGCGTTGGGTTTGGCTTGGACGTTCCAGCCTTGCCCTTCTTCTTCCAAGAATTGCCCTTCTTCTTAAAGCTGGGCTTGTTCTGTATCGCCATCACATGGCTGGTACTAGCGCTTTTCTTAATGTCAGCCTCTGCTGTTTTAAGCATGCCACACAGCTCATTCAGACCCTTCTCCGTCCCATGCATATGGTAGTTCGAGATGAAGTTCCCATAGCTAGGCGGAAGAGACGAAAGAATGAAATCAGTGGCCAACTCTTGGCCCAGTGGGAAGCCCAGCTTCTCCAACCGTTGAGTGTAACCAACCATCTTGATTACGTGTGGTCCTACTGCTGCGCCTTCTGCTAGCTTGCTCTCAACAAAGGCCTTAGACACATTGAACCTTTCAGTCCTGGCCTGTGTTTGGAACATGTCTCTAAGCGCCACGATCATATCGTGCGCCTCATGGTTTGTTTCGAACTGCATCTGCAGCTCGGGTTCCATGCAAGCAAGCATAAGGCAGCTTACTTCAAGGTTAGCATCACATGCCTTCTTGTAAGCATTCTTAGCAGCAGCGGGTGCATCATCAGCAGGTTCTTCTGGTAGTGGGTTGTCTAGAACATCTTCCATTTTCTCAGCCCTGAGAACAATTCTCAGGTTACGGATCCAATCCGAGTAGTTTGTTCCATTCAACTTGTCCTTCTCAAGGACCGAACGCAAAGCAAACGGTGTAGTGCTGCTAGGTGCCATTTAATCTACAACAAAGTAATGCAAAATACACTAAGACAAACGTATCCATGATAGAGCAAATTATATTAAACTATTTTAACAGAATCTACTCCCACTAAAATCAATATCCCTCTATTGAAACTTAGTGATTCAGGATCCACAACTAACAAGTCTACTAGTGAGCTTTAGCATCACCTCTAGCAAACAAGGTAGATCGGTAAGCAACTTTTGCTAATCATATCAACATATGACTCCTGTTGTTGGGTGACATCTCTATGTCTCGGCGCCCAACCTTTATGCCCCAAGGTCCTTAACCGTTAAGATAACCTTGTTAAGCAAACCAACCCTTATGCGTGTAAGTGTCCGACACAAACCCGTCTAGTCAAGGAAAACTAGTGGCACCCTAATTTCATAGACCCACCACTAATTGTACAAGACATGGGACGGTGCAAGTTTTAGTTGGGAGGGCATACTAACTTAAACTTTGTGAGGGATCGTTCTACTTCTAACATCACAGCATGCAGAAAGTAAAACATAAACAGAATAGCATTCACACAGTTTGTGACACAGTATGGCCCGTTTTCATATGGTGATCTTCCATCTCCATAGAACCTGTTCACCATGGTGATCTCCATCTCCATGTTCCATGTGCGCCATCCTCCTGGTGATGAGTCCTCCAAGAACTAGAGCATGCTATTACGCCTAATAGCTAGTAAAGAATCTAGTAATGAAAATTACATAGTTGCTTGGATCATCACAGATTGGTACGCAGACCATTAAATACAATAAAGTGACAACACATATGGCTCCTGCCGTGTTGCCGTACGCGTGACACGCAGGTCACGAATGAGTTACACACATGCATCACATACACAAGGGGGCCATACTGATCACAAGATATAAACATACATCCTGAAAAACAGAGTTAGGCGTCCTAACGTTCCAAACTTGGGAGGCCCGAAACTCCATCTTCCAAGCCGAATTTGGGAAATCTAATTTCGCCGAAAACGGCGAAGCGGTTGAATTTCATGTGTAACTTTTTCTGTAGATCAATTTTCGTATAAAAATCGCCCCGATCCGAGATCGTACCGAAAAGTTACGGCTGATTTACCGAAGCATATGCATACGGCAAAAATCCCGACCCCGGCAGTAGATCACATCTACTATTGCACATCTAATGCGCCTGGCGTATGACCCTGGATCTCGATTTGACCAATCATATTGATCTTCCCTCACTGCAACTGGGTTTACGTGTATCACTTAACTCCGATGGCGGAAACCGACCGGTAGGAGTATGTCGTTACACTACCAATGCAGCAAGGGCACGAAATCAGGACATAGATCAAACAGAGAACTCGCATATCTCCATATGCACACATCCCGAATCCAAAACTAAGCAGCTACGGCTCTGATACCACTGTTGGGATACGAGGTAGGCTACACTAGCGCAAATCAAAATTTCTACCGCGTATAACCAGGAAGAACTGCCGTATAAGGATCACGGGATTACCACTCGACGCACTACTGGTGCGGAAGATGTAGATATGCGTCGGTGCAGTGAAGACGATCACGTAGTCGTACGTAGTCGATCAACGTAGTCGTACGTAGTCGATCACGTCCAGCAGCTCCTCAGCAGCTCATCCACGTGCACAGCAAGATCGCCTCCGGTACCGCGGCTCGTCGTCGGCTCGTCGGCGGCTCGTCGGCGGCTCGTCCATGTGCTGCAGGCGCAACACCTCCAAGGTATCCACACGTGCAGGGAGGAAGCGTCGCAAGCCGGATTGCTAGATCCGCGAGTTGCAACAGGTGAGGGCGTGGGAGGCGCGGCAGGTGTGTTTCGCCAAAAGGTGTAAACCCTAGGGCGCCCCCACCCCTCTATTTATAGAGGTTCCTGATGGGCCTCTGGATCCGAGGCCCATTAGTACTCCTAAACCTAATCCAACTCGGATCAGATCCGAATTGGGCTTCCAGCCGCTTAAGTGTGTGACCCTATGGGTTCGGATACGTATAGACATGGCCCGAGTACTCCTACTCGGCCCAATAGTCGGTAGCGGCCTCTAGCAAGACGTGCCAACTCCTATACGCACACGAAGATCATATCAGACGAACCATCACAACATAATATACATGCTATTCCCTTTGCCTCACGATATTTGGTCTAGCTTCAAGCCGACCGCTCTTTCTCGATCCTGTGATTTGGAATCCCTTTGTAGGTTAACTGTTAACCGTACGTAGCATGGTCATGCATTTTCGGATCCGATCACTCGAGGGGCCCAGAGATATCACTCTCAATCAGAGAGGGGCAAATCCCATCTTGATTGACCATGTCTCATAGCATGCTTCTTGACAAACCCGAAAGCTACCTTTATAACTACCCTGTTACGGTGTAGCGTTTGATAGCCCCTAAGTAGGTCGATCCACATCTAGAATACATGCGACAATCTCAGGTCTAAGGACAAAGCGTATACGTTGTTTAAAGAGAGAACTACTTCTCGTGTTGGGTCAGTCCTAACACATGTCTCCACATGTGTCCACATTATTAGTTCAACATCTTCATGTCCATGACTTGTGAAACATAGTCATCAACTAATACATGTGCTAGTCTAATATTCATGTGTGTCCTCACATGAACTCCGACTAGGGACAACTTTAGAATAACCATACAAGTAAAGAGTTTCACATACAATTCACATAATTGCAAATCAATTCAAGTAGCCTTCAATGGATATTCAATGAACACAACATACAAATCATGGATACAAATGGAATACCATCATCTCTATGATTGCCTCTAGGGCATACCTCCAACAGCACTAATGTACGTCGGCCTTGGTTTGGTGCCATCACCTAAATCTATCATCTCTAATGAATCGGCTGACGTAAACCTGTGCCCCAGCTTCCCGTCTTCTCGGACGAATTGATCCATCTAATCTGAATCTTCAGAGCCGACTGCTCGGATCGGCTGTAGGCCAAAATTGGACACTTTCAGAAAATCGGTGTCCCAAGTTCTTCCGGATATGCACTTGACGTGTTCGCAGCTCCATTGTTGCATATCGACCGCAGCAACACTGTAGGCGGAATCGGCGGTGACTATTTTGATGTTGTCGCCAACCCATTGTACGAGGCATTGATGCATTGTGGACAGGATGCAACAATTTGCGTGTATCCAATTGTGACCGAGCAACATATTGTACGACCCTTTATCATTAATAATAAAGAAAGTGGTGGGAAGGGTGAGCTCGACGCAAAGCACGCCGCGGGCGGGAGACATGTTGCCTTCGAAGTCTTTAGCATCATGTCCGTCTTGGTCAGATCTTCGTCGCTTTTACCCAACTTTCAGAACATGGCGTACGGCATGATGTTGACTGCAGCGCCTCCATCTACCAATAGCCTGGTGATAGGTTGGCCGTTGACGTGCCCTTTGAGGAACAGTGCCTTGAGGGTTGTTGTTTTTCATCTTTGGGTTTCTCAAAAGTGGCTGTCATTGGCTCCAAAGCCAATTGCGCCATCTGTTTCTCCATCTTTGACGTGTCATACCGATCGGCGGGAGCCATGAACTCCATCGGCAAGATGAAAACCATGCTGACATCAGCTGCCGATTCCTGGTTGCCGTCGCCTTCCCTGTCGTTTCTTTTGGGGCACCAAACCCGACATATGTCGTTCTTCTTATCCACTATATGTCGCTGCTCTTCTTCCTGTTCCTCCCATTGGCGCAGACGTTGGATCCTTCTTTTTTGGGATTTGGTCAATCCATCAGGGCACCAGCTAGGGTTCACCAGTTTAGCTGGCGGTCTGGCGCATTCCCAGTCCGGTTCCCAACCTAGGGGGTTTTCATCTGACACCCGAGCATCGGCCAACTCCTCTAGCTGATCGTGTGTGCTGACTTTGCCCCCCGGGCGGTCGTGTTGGTCAGATCTGCCCCCCGGCCTATCATATTGCTCGCGTCTGCCCTTTGGCCAATCATATCGGTCACTTCTGCCCCCCAGCTAATCATGCACTGAAAGGCGCCGATTCTCTTGCTCGCGCCAGTTTCTGCTGATTGGCTCTGATCCTCTGTCCCTGGAGCGAGATCTCCTGAACAGGCGATTGTTGCGATATGGACCGCTGCACTCTGGGCAGTTATCGGCTGATGGCAGCCTGAGGTTATTTTCCCAGCAATGGATGAAGAACGGACATCGCCAATGATCTTCGTGCCGTCGCATCATTTCTTCGTGATATCTTGAACTTTCCTGCTACCGCTGGTATTTGTTGAGCAAGAATTGGGAAGTGATGGGTCTACGCGGTCCTTCCGATCCTTCGCCTTCATCATCCATCCGTCTCTTCCCTTTGACGTCTTCGAGCGTATCTTGATTCCTGGGGTCCACTGCGCCACTCTTTTTAGCCGATTCCGATGTCAGCACTTTGGTTTGAAGCACATTTCTTCCCGTATCAACCATGTTGGTGGGGAAAGGATGTTGATCAATCTTCATTGACTTTGCTGGCTTTGTTGGGACCTCGAACTTGAGCCTGCCTTGCTCGATGGCCGATTGTATCTGCTGACGAAAGATCTTGCACTCGTTTGTGTCGTGGGATGTGGCATTGTGCCATTTGCAATACTTCATCTTTTTTGGCTGCTCGGCCAATGGGATCGTATGATAGGGTGAGAGCTTGATTTGCCCTTCTTGGAGGAGTAGGTCAAAAATTTTGTCGGCCTTTGACGTGTCAAAACCGAAAGCCTCATGTTCCTTTTTCCTGAAAGGACACGATATCGGCTTCTTCCCCTTAACCCATTCTGCTAGGCCAATTTCCGCCTCCTCCTCGGATTCAGATCCCTCAAGATATGCCACCTTCTTCTAAAAATTTCTTCGTCGATCAAAGGGGCGTACTTCCTATCCGAGCAATCGGTGAATGATTTGACTCAAGCTTTCGAACTCCTGGGAAGCGTACTTCTCTTTGATGTGCGGCAGTAGACCTTGGAAGGCAATATCGGCTAGCTGCGCATCGGTCAGGACTAGGGTGTAGCACTTGTTTCGGACTTCTCTGAACCTCTGCACATAAGTGGACACTGGCTCGTCACTCCTTTGCCTGAGGCTGGTCAGATCTGAGAGTTTCATCTCATGCACTCCCACGTAGGAGTACTTATGGAACTGCTTCTCCAAGTCGGCCCAAGTAACTATTGAGTTGGGTGGCAGCGTAGTAAACCACTGAAAAGCCGACCAAGACAGGGACGATGAGAACAGCCGTATGCGCAAAGCATCCTGTGTAGCCGTTTCTCCACATTGGATGATGAATCTGTTCACGTGTTACACAGTGGAGGTGTCATCGAGCCCCGAAAACTTGGTGAAGTCGGAAACTTTGTACCGATAGGGAAACGGCAGTAGATCATAGGCGGGCAGGTATGGCGTTCTGTACGTGTAGGTCTGTACTTTTGGCTTTAAACCGAACTATTCTTGGATCACCTCTGCTATCCTTGCCATCCAGTCTACTTGCTGCTGATGAATTACCGGCTGGGGAACAGGTATATGTTGGTGGATCGGCGACGGGATGACCGGGTGATGAACGAAAGCGTGCGGCGGATTCTGCGGTAACGTGGCCGGCTGAGTGGTCAGCATCTGGTGGCGTAGAGAACCAGCCATCTCATCGTATAGTATTATCAGCGCCGCACCTCGGAGGATCTCAGCAGCGTCTGCCCCCTGCCGATTTCTAACGTGGTGGGTTGGTACTGCGGAACCATCGGCCGGGTGGCCGATTGGAGTGGTGCTTGGAGCGGAGAGCCCCCAAAGCCAGCCAGTTGATCCAGAATGGCCGCTGTCGATGGTGCCCCCCAAGGCTCTGAGTTTAATGGCTGAGGTGGCGCTTGTGGCTGGAAGCATGGCGCACCATTGTATCCTGGATGCATTGGTAGCAAAGAAACGTTGGGTCCTCCATGTTGAGTTTGCATCGGCTGGGGAGCCGAGTAAGATGTGCTTGGAAAACTCCTAACTGGGGCCATAATGGGTGGGGCGTATGCTGGCCCCTGATATCCTTGAGATACGTCATTGTCCAGGGAGCTGATGACGGCATTGTATACCGTGTTGGTTATCACCGGGGATTGATCGATGAAAGCCTGGTAGACGGACTGCTGAACCATATCGGACATTTTGTCCAAGTCCTTAGTGATGGTGATCTGATGGGGAGTTGGGAAAGGAGCCTTCTTGACGGTCTCCCCACTCCTGGTATGATTGAAAGATTGCAGGAATGTTTTTCTGTATTGTTCCACTTGCTTTGCCAACTCTTCTTTCTGGTCGTCCTTAAGATCTGCTTCCGTCACTTCGATGACGTTGTCTTCGAAGATTTCGGCAGCTTTTGACATAGTAGAGGTTGAAGTGGTCCCACCAGGCGTGCCAAAAGTGTGGTGGCGCTAAAAGTCAGCCGATTGACTCTCAGCGTCGAACACACGACTCGGAAGAATCTGCTTAGCTCGTGTTCGGGTAATCGCCCTGGTGCGGTTCGCGTGGCGTGCCAGCCAATCTGACCTGTTGATTGGCAAGGAAGAAATGTGTCAAATTCCAGGGGTTGCGATCGGCTAAGGTTCCGATCTCGAGGAAGCGTATCAGCGAATCAGCCGATTTGCTATAAAAATATAATCGGCTATGATACAGCCGACAACCACATAGCAATTATCAAGTAAACTAGATAACGCTACAACAGCAACACTTGAAATAGATCTAATCGGCTATATATGAAAATAATAAATAAAGAATAACAATAATAAAGCCGATAGCTCAAACCTCAAGCTGGATAACTGGTGATAAAACTAGAACTACAGGTAAAACCTATAATCTAGTAAATATCGATAACTGGTGAATAAATCTAAATGAAACGACAGCGATGCGCCCGAAGTTAAAGCTTAGATATTACTCGATAAACGGAACTTACAGAATCGGTCGGAGATCGTGTCGATGCAGCCCTGCCAACCCGTACGAACTCGTGAAAGAAGAAAAATATTGGTGAAGTCGCCGACTTAATAGTAAAGTACGAGGAAATAGTAGATTGTTGTATTGGTTGATGTGTTGTTTACAGATCTCTAAAGATGGCTATTTATAGCCTGTTACAACCAATTTCCTAACCGACTAGAATCTATCTCTAATTTTAAACAAAAATGAATATCTACAAGTACAACTCGTAATGGAGTTGGTTATTGTATTCCCGTGGGCCAATCCTCCTTCATCTTCTCTTTTTGATCCACTTTAAGCCCATATTGGACCAATTGCTCCAGCCTTTCAATCGACCAATCTCTACCAACTCCGTCCGCCAAAACACTGCAGCGCCAATCGGCTGATCTCTAACTGTAGCACCAATCGGCTGATTCCCAATCGTTACCTTTCAACTCGCCACATCGGCTAGTCCTTTCTCCTCTTTGATGCCGATTCCATATGTGTCAAAATCTAGCGTCAACAAACTGCATCTAATATTTTTATAGTGTATATCTAATCAACATCAAGCTAATTTTTTTTTTTGCAATTTTATGAATGTTATTTGACTTACTACGCAATAATGAATACAATAGCAATTGTAAGATAAAGAAAATAAAAAGATATTTAGGTGGGAAGCCAAACCAAATGCCTACTAATTTTTAGAATAATTCTTTTTATATTATATAATTTACAAGAAATTTTATGATGGTTGTGAATAACTAGCAATTCTCTAAAGAAATTTTTTTATACATTCATTGTAACAAATTGTATAAGTGTTTCATTCTTTTTTGTAGTCCTTTATTGTTGGAAAATGTATAACTATTAGTCATTCATTTTTGTAGTCATTTCTTGTAATTATATGTATAAGTTATAGTCATTCTTTTTATAATAATTGTGCATAAAATATTATAAAATTGTTGATGCCTACTAATTATTAGAATAATCCTTTTTATATTATATTAGTTACAAGAAATTTATGATGGTTGTGAATGTCGAGCAATTCAGTGTATCAAATTGTAACAAAATATTTTGATATTAGATAAGTTACAATGGCAATATCACACGATGAGCTGGCCCGATTGGATGAGGAATACCTGATGGACTTGATTGCTCAAGGTTGCACGAACGATCAGCCAAATGAAGAGGTCGATCATAGCAATACTGACATCTACCTCAACATGTCTGGTGATGGTAATGAGGAGGAACCAATTGCCGAGGGAGGCAATGATGGGCAACAAGGCGAGTAGCAATTATTATATATAAACATGATTTGAATTCTCTGCTTATCAAGATTATTAGGAATTAATAGTTCTTTCATTTTAAGCCATCTAGATCGAGCAGGCCTAAATGGAAATGAGGCAAGAAGAAAAAGCTAGAGGAATGTATCATCATCACAGAACTTAACGAAGAGGGTAAACTAATTGCTCGAGACAATGCTAAGACCAAATTGGTGAATCAAATTGGATTTCTTGTTAGGGATAACATCCCAATAAGCTTTTAGAATTGGAAAAGCCCTGAAAACGATGAGAGCGTGGTCCCCATAAGTGAGGTTCCCAAAAGCGTGGTCCTTGAGCAAGAGAATAAAATGATATGGGAGCAGATAAAAGAAAACTTCACATTCACAGGTGTAGATGAAGCACAGGTGAAAGATTGGGGATTTAGGAAGCCTGCAATTGCTTTTCAGATCTACAAGAAGAACCTGCACATGGACTACATAAAGAAGGGTCTAACACTAGATTCACGAAGCACCTGAAGTTAAGAGATCACTGGGATTCATTTGTGTAGTACAAGCAATCGTAAAAGACTGCAAAGGCAACTAAAACCAATACCGATAGTGCTCGTCGAAAGAAATACTTTCATCGCCTTGGGCTAGGATGTTACAAGAAGGGACTCATCAAATGGCACAGGATAGAAGATGACATTATTGCTATGGGAATCGTATTGACACCTCTCGAATGGCCGGATAGAGCAAAGCATTGGTATCATGCTCATGCCAACACACTCAATCCCGAAGATGGATCATTTGTGTTCGGCCAAGAATTAAGAGATGCGGCTCAACATGAAGCCACTTGATCTTGCCAAGGATGATGAGTCATGCCTTGTTGCCTACCTTGACACCCTCCCGTACTAGGAGGGAACCCCTCTAACACCCATCTAAGAAGTAGACGGCTCCATAGAGATCGTCATGCCAAGTTTGGTAAGTTATTCTCCGGAGCAGGAACTCCTCGCCATCATTGCTGCACAAGAAGGTGAAGGTGAAGATCCACTAGAAAGGAATCCGCAATGCGAACATCACCCAGATGATGTCTCACAAGATGAGCTCACCGCCAACATAGAAGGAGAAGAAACTGAAGCTCAAAGGAATCGACGGCGAGCAAGAAACGCTGCAAGAGCAGAAGATCGCCGCCGCCTTGCAGCTGACCTACCCATCATAAACTTGGATCACGCATTTGAAGCAGTTCAGACGTGTCAACATCATTCTCCTCTCGCCACTATCGCATCCATTGACCTCATTACCCGGGCAATGCCGCAAACCAAATACACTAGGCAATTGGCTCAGCTGGCGGAATGTGCATACGAGCAACTCAATCAACAAAGCCCAATACATTTGGTTCAACACACCTCATCCCAGCATGGCAGTAGCCATAGGTGACCAAGTCAAAATAAGGGTGCCAGACCAAGCCAAGTCAGAGTAGAGGGTAGTCGGGTAGAACCATCGAGAGGCCGTGGCCACCGTGGACCAGAGCCCGAATGCCTAGCACGTGACCTCCGTCAAAAGATCAACGCCAGCCACGATGCTCATACAGTCATTGATGGATGACATCATGAGCGCGATTAGGAAGTCGAGTACAAAAGGCAGTTCTTCCCGACAAGTTCAAACCTCCAGGTATCACCATGTACGATGGAAAGCAGGACCTAGTTCAATGGCTGCGGTGCTACTCACTATGAGTACAAGTAGTGGGAGGAAATGTCGACACAAAGGTCATTTACTTCCCCATCTGCATGGAGATAGCACCACTCACATGGCTTGAGTCATTATACAACAACTCCATCGACATGTGGAAGGACCTCAAGGCGGCATTCACAAACAACTTCGTAGGGGCAATGCAGCATCCTATCAACAACATCAACTTTTATCAAGTCAAGTAGCAACAAGGCAAGACCATGCGCAGTTATCTACGTCATTTCTTCGATAAGAAAGCCACTATTGTGGACATCATGGAGCATGACGCCATAGATTGCTTCCAGAACGGTCTCTATGACCATTAGCAAATGAAGTCAATATCAAAGCCATTGACCTTGAAACTGGTGATAGCTCTAAGACAGCCCTGATTGGATCAGGGCTGGATCCTAAATAGGAAACCGTGCTTGTCAGCTTCCTCCAGGCCAACCAAGACATCTTCACATGGAAACCATTAGATATGTCAGGGGTGCCCAGGAAGTTGATCGAGCACTCACTAAATGTGGATCCCAAAGCTACGCAAAAACAACAATGACTACATCGATTCACCTAAGATAGAAGAGAAGCAATAAAAAATGAGTTGGCCAAGCTACTCGCGGCTAGCTTCATAAAGAAAGTCTATCATCCAAAGTCATTGGCTAACCCCGTCTTGGTGCAAAAGAAAAATAACAATGAGTGGAGGATGTGTGTCAACTACACAAACCTCAACAAGCACTATCCTAAGGATCCCTTCGAGCTCCCTAGGAATGATCCAGTCATTGACTCAACGGCTAGATGCACTCTACTCTACTTCCTTGATTGCTACTCGGGGTATCACCAGATAGGTCTCAAGGAAGAAGACCAAATCAAGATCGCGTTCATCACCCCATACGGAGCTTTCTGCTACACTACAATGTCCTTCGGGTTGAAGAATGAGAGCGCCACCTATCAACGGAGAATCCATGAGTGCGTCAATAAACAACTACACCACAACTTAGAGGCGTACGTGGATGACGTGGTTGTAAGGACCAGAAATCCAGATGACTTGATTGCGGATCTGGAAGAAACTTTCGCAAGCTTGCGAGAATTCTAGTGGAAGTTAAACCCAAAAAAGTGAGTGTTCAGCGTACCCTCTAGAAAACTACTCGGGTTCATCATCAGTCACTGAGGGATTGAGACAATCCTTGAGAAGATCTTTGCCATCACCAACTTGCACGCCCCATCGTGCATCAAGGACGTGAAGAAGCTGACTGGATGCATGGCGGTCCTTAATAGATTCATCTCAAGGCTTGGAGAACGGGGACTACCCTTCTTCAAATTACTCAAGCGGCAAGATAAACTCCAGTGGACTGAGGAGGCAGATCATGCCCTACAACAGTTGTAGGACTTCTTATCAAAGCCATCGGTCCTCACGGCGCCAAATCCCAATGAAGACTTACTGCTCTACATCGCCACGACTACCAATATCTTCAGCACGGCGATAGTGGTCGAAACACTAGAATCAGGCCATGTATACAAAGTACGAAGGCACATCTACTTTGTCAGCGAGGTGTTGTCGGATTTCAAAGCCAGGTACCCGCTAGTTCAGAAGCTACCATATGCAATACTACTCACCTTGTGAAAGCTACAACACTACTTCCAGGAACACAACATCTCCGTCATCACAGACTACCCCTTGGGAGAAATTCTCCACAATCGAGATGAAATAGGAAGAATCTCCAAGTGGGTGGTAGAACTCGGAGCATTGTCTTGGAAATTCAAGTCAAGGACTGCCATCAAGTGACAAGCACTAGTTGATTTTATGGCAGAGTGCCGGGAAAATCAAGTACCAATGCCGGTAGAGCGCCTAGAGCATTGGATCATGTATTTTGATGGGTCACTCAAGCTCGAGGGCGCCGGCGTAGGAGTACTCTTAATCTCTTCCAAAGGCGAAAAACTCAAATATGTTTTGCAAATCATCTGGGAGGTGTCCAACAATGAAGCTGGATACAAAGTGCTTCTGCACGAGCTCCACCTGGCAATCTTGCTGGAAATCAAGTGATTGTTGGTCTGTGCGACTCAATGGTGGTCTCAGTGGTGGTCATCAATCAAGTCAACGACGAGTGGGATAGCCACAAGGGCAACATAGATGCGTACTGCCTGGAAGTCCGCAAGCTAGAGAACAAGTTCTCTGGTCTGGAGTTCCATCACATGGCTCGTGATAACAATGTAGCCGCAGATGTCTTATCCAAGCTTGGATCTACTCGTGCTCAAGTTCCAGCTGGGGTCTTTATTTATGAGCTACGCAAGCCATCCATAGTGGAGCCGGTGCCATCAAAAACCATCGATCAATGTCATGATACACCAGACCGGGAGTTGTGATGAACGATGGAGACTGCAGAACCCCCTTAATCGACTATATTAAGGAGCACAAGTTACCTCCAGACACGGAAGGGTTTTTTATAATAAAATGATGTTTTGTTAACCGTGAGTTAAGATGAAGACCCCTAAAATACTGATCGTCCATTATACTTGTGGACAAATTTTGAAAGTAAAGATTTGTTCATCCGTCCCAAATTGTAAGTCGTTTTGGTATTTTTAGTTTGATACATAGTTTTTACTATTGATCTAGATATACACTATGTCTAGATACATAGTGAAAATTATTAATCTAGAAATACCAAAACGATCTACAATTTGGGATGGAGGAAGTATTTCATAACGGACAGAGTACAATTATCAGGCACTGTGCAAGATAAGCAACTAAAGGTAAGTCCACGAAAAGTCAACGGCCATGACAAGCTAGAGAAAACGGCACTTGTTTTTGGAGAGGAAGTCAGACTCAGAAGAAGAATCCGCTGAGGAAATTTCTCACTGCCCAGATATATCCCCGCTCGGCGCTACCGCGAGGCACTACAACCAAGCCTGCGACCCTGGAAATTCCACGAATGAAATCCACTGCCGAAACCAAATTTTCCAGAAGACCTGACCTGACGTGCAGGTTGATTCGTTGAATGCATGGATGGTATCCCGACGCGGACGGCCGTTGATTTGTGATGAGTGCGTAGGTTGCCTAGTCAACGCTGCTGGATTATAGCATCGGTTAGGTACACCAATACTATTCACGCGTTGGCAAGTACTGCTCCGTTCCAAATTATAAGTCATATAATTTTATTAGATTCCTAGATTTTTTCTATGCACTTAGATGCATAATAATATCTATGCATTTAGCAAAGTCAAAACGCCCTATAATTTGGGATGGGAGGAGTATAATTTGGGATGGGAGTAGCTTTAGCATGATCACTAGATTGGCTAAGTACCCCTCAAATGATTATAATTTTTTTTTCAAACTAGTGTATATGTTCGCATAAACTTGGTTACGTATGCTGATGTGGCATGGTGACGTGGATTGCCAACTCTTCACTCTGCGCGCGCCTCTCTGTCACTCGGTCAGACTCTACTCATTCACCTCTCTCCATGTCTCTTCATCAACGATAACTACGCTGACTAAGGCCGTCCAAAATTGCAAGATATCAGTCCGATCAAGACCCTATATATGTATGTAGACGTGAAAAAGATGGCAACTTTTATCTCTCTCCTTCACTGACAAGGATGGCCCACACGTTATTGATGGAGCCACTGCTATGTCATTGTCAATGTAATGCACCACAACAGCAATAATATGTGGACTGATTCGTTCTGATGCCGATATTCTATCCATCGTCTTTAAAAAAATTGCACCACATTAACAAAACCACGCCCTCCAAAAAGCACCGAGGGTAGACATTTTCATTGTTACAGCATTTGCAAGAAACACAATTATACTCGAGACAAGAGTGGGCATGGAAAAGAGATGGAAGCCTTACCGGTGCGCTGGCAAGGATGGTGTCCGTATTGAGGCTATAATTTCAGTTGTGCCTCAGAATATTTCTAAAATCTAGCCGTTGGTAAAAGTAAAGCGTAATTGTATCTTGAGGCAGTTCAACTCCCTAAATAGAGGGTAACTATAACTGATGGGACACCTGATCCGAAATTAATACAAGCTATTTATTGCTTTTTGTCTCATGTTCATTTATTCTCTTGTCATAATTTCGAGCAGTTAAAGGAGAAGGTAGAAGTAGGTTAACTGCTTAAGATGAAATGGGATCGGGCCGAGGGGCTGGACTCATTTTTCCCTTAGGTCTTGATTCGGGGGCTGTTGTGATGGAGCCTGCTCAGGGCCATTGTACACCAACATGACCCACTTCAACGTGCATGGTTAAGTATGCAAGGCTATCCCATAAGCTGGGAATCGAGTGGTGCTCAGCTTGTATGATAACTTGGTTGTGGTGGACCTGCTTACTTGGGTCTAAGTTTTCAACTCGGCACGGGTGCTCGGTCACCCTTTGTTAGATATATTTCAGGAGTTAATCACACTTTTCTTTCAGTGGTGGACGACGAGCAACATCAAGGGTAAGGCGCATGTGGTGACTTTGTTGATCTCGAGATCTGCCATCTCAGTCTCTTGAAGGTGCTTATAGGGATAGAGTTGTTCGAGGTATGTCCTAGAGGCAATCATAGAGATGATGATATTCCATTTGTATCCATGATTTGTATATTGTGTTCATTGAATATCCATTAAAGGCTACTTGAATTGATTTGCAATTATGTGAATTGTATGTGAAACTCTTTACTTCTATGGTTATTCTAAAGTTGTCCCTAGTCGGAGTCCATGTGAGGACACACATGAATATTAGACTAGCACATGTATTAGTTGATGACTATGTTTCACAAGTCATGGACATGGAGATGTTGAACTAATAATATGGACACATGTGGAGACATGTGCTAGGACTGACCCAACACGAGAAGTAGTTCTCTCTTTAAACAACATATACGCTTTGTCCTTAGACCTGAGATTGTCGCATGTATTCAAGATGTGGATCGACATACTTAGGGGCTATCAAACGCTACGCCGTAACAGGGTAGTTATAAAGGTAGCTTTCGGGTTTGTCAAGAAGCATGCTATGAGACATGGTCAATCAAGATGGGATTTGCCCCTCTTTGATTGAGAGTGATATCTCTGGGCCCCTCGAGAAGAAGGGCAATTCTTGGAAGAAGAAGGGCAAGGCTGGAACGTCCAAGCCAAACCCAGCGCCCAAGGTTAAAGCTGAACCTGGACCTGCTCCAGACAAAGAGTGCTTTTACTGTCATGAACTTGGTCGCTGGAAGAGAAACTGCAAGCAGTACCTAGCTTCGTTGAAGAATGACGGAAGTAAGAGTACTTCTACCTCAGGTACGCTTGTTGTTAATGTTATAGACAACATTTTTCTCGCTGATACAATTATTAATTCTTGGGTATTTGATACCGGATCGGTTGCTCATATTTGCAATTCGATGCAGGGAATGATAAGAAGTAGAAGCGTGGAAAGAGGAGAAGTTGATTTTCGTGTGGGCAATAATGCAAGAGTTGCTGCGTTGATCGTCGGGACGATGCAACTCCACCTCCCGTCAGGATTTATTATGGAGTTGAATAATTGTTATTTCGTTCCTAGTTTAAGTCGAAACATTTTGTCTCCTTCATGCTTGATGAAGGATGAATATTCATTTGCGAGTGAAAACAATGGTTGTGTGATCTCTAAGAATGATATGTTTATGGCTTTTGCACCCATTGTGAATGGATTATTTGTTTTAAATCTTGATGGTTCACCTATCTGTAACGTAAGTGCTAAAAGGCCTTGGCCTAATGATTTGAGTCCTACCTACTTGTGGCATTGTCGTTTGGGTCATATAAGTGAAAAGCGCATGAAGAAGCTCCATTCTAATGGACTTCTAACTTCGTTTGATTTTGAATCATACGAGACATGTGAGGCTTGCTTGCTAGGCAAGATGACCAAGACGCCTTTCACAGGATTTCCTGAGAGAGCAGTAGACTTGTTGGAACTCGTACATAGTGATGTATGCGGACCAATGAGCACGACGGCTAGAGGAGGATTCCAATACTTCATAACTTTCACTGATGATTTTAGTAGATATGGCTATGTCTACTTGATGAGGCACAAGTCTGAAACCTTTGAAAAGTTCAAGGAATTTCATAATGAAGTTGAAAATCAGTGTGGCAAGAAAATTAAGGCCTTATGATCTGATCGTGGAGGCGAGTATTTGAGCCACGAGTTTAGCAATCATCTAAAGAGTTGCGGAATTGTTCCACAACTTACGCCGCCTGGAACACCTCAGAGAAACGGTGTATCCGAGCGACGTAATCGAACTTTGTTAGACATGGTTCGATCAATGATGAGCCAGTCGGACCTACCATTGTCATTTTGGGGATACGCTCTAGAAACAGCAGCTTTCACACTTAATAGGGTACCATCTAAATCCGTAGTCAAGACACCATATGAAATATGGACTGGAAAGGTTCCTAGTTTGTCTTTTCTAAAGATTTGGGGATGTGGAGTGTTTGTCAAGCGACTTCAGTCGGATAAGATCACACCCAAGTCGGATAAGTGCATTTTCATGGGATATCCAAAGGAAACTTTGGGATATTATTTCTACAACCGATCAGAAGGCAAAGTGTTTGTCACTCCGAATGGGGTTTTCCTAGAGAAAGAGTATCTCAAAGGAGAAAAGAGTGGAAAGACAGTGCATCTTGAAGAAGTTCAAGATGAGCCGATCGGGCAAGAATCAATGAGTGATGCTAACGTAGCAGAACAAATTGAAATACCCATGGCAAGAGAAGCACCGCCACAACCACGAAGGTCGGCAAGGCTTCGCCAAATGCGAGAAATATTATTGTTGGACAATGATGAGCCTGCGACATATGCAGAAGCAATGATGGACCTAGACTCCGAAAAATGGCAGAGTGCCATGCAATTCGAAATAGAGTTCATGGGAGACAATCAAGTTTGGAACTTGGTTGACCCGCCTGATGGTGTTAAAACCATAGAGTGCAAGTGGATCTATAAGAAGAAAAAGGACATGGATGGAAATGTTCACATCTATAAAGCATGACTTGTCGCAAAAGGTTTTCGACAAGTTCAAGGAGTTGACTATGACGAGACCTTCTCACCCGTAGTCATGCTTAAGTCCATTCAGATTATTCTAGCTATAGCTGCATATTTATGAGATATGTCAGATGGATGTCAAGACAGCTTTCCTGAATGGAAAGCTAGCTGAGGACGTGTATATGATACAGCCCGAGGGTTTTGTCGATCCAAAAAATGCTGGAAAGGTATGCAAGCTTCAGAGATCCATTTATGGATTGAAGCAAGCATCTAGGAGTTGGAACATTCGTTTTGATGAAGTGGTCAAAGGGTTTGACTTCACCAAGAACGAAGAAGAGTCTTGTGTTTACAAGAAGGTTTGTGGGAGCTCTGTAGTATTTCTAATCTTATATGTGGATGACATATTACTGATTGGAAATAACATGCCTATGCTTGAGTCCGTAAAGACTTCACTGAAAAATAGTTTTTCGATGAAGGACTTAGGGGAAGCGGCATATATTCTGGGCATTAAGATCTATAGAGATAGATCGAGAAGGCTTATAGGTTTAAGCCAAGATACTTACATTGACAAAGTGTTGAAGCAGTTTAGCATGGAAGAGGCAAAGAAAGGGTTCTTGCCTATGTCACATGGCATACATCTCAGCAAGACTCAGTGTCCTTCGACTGCTGATGAGCGGGATCGCATGAGTAGAGTGCCATATCCTTCGGGCTATTGTATCTATCATGTATGCAATGATAAGTACTCGCCCAGATGTTTCATATGCGCTAAGTATGACAAGCAGACACCAATCTGATCCAGGTGAGAGTCACTGGATAGCGGTGAAAAACATTCTTAAGTACTTGAGAAGGACTAAAGATATGTTCCTCATCTATGGAGGTGAGGAGGAGCTCGTTGTAACAGGTTACACCGATGCTAGTTTCCAAACCGACAGAGATGATTCAAAGTCACAATCAGGATTTGTGTTCACGCTAAATGGTGGTGCTGTTAGTTGGAAGAGTTCCAAGCAGGAGACGGTGGCCGATTCTACGACAGAAGCCGAGTACATCGCGGCTTCGGAAGCCGCGAAGGAAGGTGTTTGGATAAGGAATTTCTTCATTGCGCTTGGTGTGTTCCCGAATGCGTCCAGCCCATTGAATCTCTACTGTGATAATAATGGAGCAATTGCGCAAGCAAAGGAGCCAAGGGAATACCAGAAGAACAAACACGTAACGCGGCGATTTCATCTCATTCGAGACTTCGTTAACCGGGGTGAGATCAAGATATGCAAAATACACACGGATCTAAACATTTCTGATCCGTTGACAAAACCACTCCCGCAGGCTAAGCATGATGCGCATGTAAGAGCTATGGGTATTAGGTACCTTCTAGATTGAGTCTAGTGCAAGTGGGAGACTGTTGGAGGTATGCCCTAGAGGCAATCATAGAGATGATGATATTCCATTTGTATCCATGATTTGTATATTGTGTTCATTGAATATCCATTAAAGGCTACTTGAATTGATTTGCAATTATGTGAATTGTATGTGAAACTCTTTACTTGTATGGTTATTCTAAAGTTGTCCCTAGTCGGAGTTCATGTGAGGACACACATGAATATTAGACTAGCACATGTATTAGTTGATGACTATGTTTCACAAGTCATGGACATGGAGATGTTGAACTAATAATGTGGACACATGTGGAGACATGTGCTAGGACTGACCCAACACGAGAAGTAGTTCTCTCTTTAAACAACATATACGCTTTGTCCTTAGACCTGAGATTGTCGCATGTATTCAAGATGTGGATCGACATACTTAGGGGCTATCAAATGCTACGCCGTAACAGGGTAGTTATAAAGGTAGCTTTCGGGTTTGTCAAGAAGCATGCTATGAGACATGGTCAATCAAGATGGGATTTTGCCCCTCTCTGATTGAGAGTGATATCTCTGGGCCCCTCAAGTGATCGGATCCGAAAATGCATGGCCATGGTACGTACGGTTAAGAGTTAACTTACAAAGGGATTCCGAATCACAGGATCGAGAAAGAGCGGTCGGCTTGAAGCTAGACTAAATATCGTGAGGCAAAGGGAATAGCATGTATATTATGTTGTGATGGTTCATCTGATATGATCTTCGTGTGCGTATAGGAGTTGGCACGTCTTGCTAGAGGCCGCTACCGACTATTGGGCTGAGTAGGAGTACTCGGGCCATGTCTATACGTATCCGAACCCATAGGGTCACACACTTAAGGGGCTGGAAGCCCAATTCGGATGTGATCCGAGTTGGATTAGGTTTAGAAGTACTAATGGGCCTCGGACCTAGAGGCCCGTTAGGAACCTCTATAAATAGAGGGGTGGGGGCGCCCTAGGGTTTACACCTTTTGGCGAAAACACATCTGTCGCGCCTCCCACACCCTCGCCTGTTGCAACTCGCGGATCTAGCAGTCCGGTTTGTGACACTTCCTCCCTGCACGTGTGGATACCTTGGAGGTGTTTCTCCTGCAGCACTTGGACGAGCAGCCGACAAGCCACGACGAGCTGCCGATGAGCCACGACGAGCCACGACGAGCCGACGACGAGCCGCGGCATGAGGGCGATCTTGCTACACGTGGACGAGCTGCTGAGGAGTTGCTGGACGTTGACGTGATCGACTACGTACGACTACGTTGATCGTCTTCGCTGCATCGACGCAAATCTACATCTTCCGCACCAGTAGTGCGTCGAGTGGTAATCCCGTGATCCTTATACGGCAGTTCTTCCTGGTTTTATGCGGTAGAAATTTTGATTTGCGCTAGTGTAGCCTACCTCGTATCCTAACAAGAGTTACCTACACTACAGGAAAACTGAGCATTCGTCCCAATGATCAATACAGGTTGCATTTTGACATGGTACTAATGTGAGCATTAGTACCAGGCCTAACGGCTAGTCCCTCTGGAGGCCCCCATGAGGGCCTTTAGTACCAGATGGAGGCTTCACCAGGTACTAAAGGTAACTCATTAGTACCGATACTAATGTGCTTGGAGCCTTTAGTACTGGGTGGAGGCTTCACCCGGTACTAATTGGCAACCTTTAGTACCGGGTGAAGCCTCCACCCGGTACTAACATCCATCCTATAAATCCAGCTTCTTCCTACTCCTACCCGAGCCACCCACCACAACTCGGGCTTCGTCCATTCCATGGCAATAGGGGAGGTGCTACTGGATTTTTTACCATTTTGTGGGGATTTCACTCATTCAAGTGCTCTAAAGGTTAGAAACTTCATCCTCCCTTGTTACATGGTTAGTATACTAAGTTTTATGTTTACGTTGCAATGGATTGGATGCTATGTAAAGAAATTGATCAATATGAGCTTAGAAGAATAATAGATAGATTAATTTCATAGTTTAGTCCCTAACAAATATGATCTAAATAAATTGTGGCAAAAAATATAATTTGTTCATAGTTTAGCATTTGCAAATATGATCTAAATAAATTGTGGTACATTGTGATAATACGATTAAATAGAAGTTTGTGATTAGTCATTTTTAGAATAAGATACAATGGAGAAAATTTTCATTTATATGTTATGTTTGAGCTAAATAAATTGCGAGGAAAAATATAATTTGTTCATAGTTTAGTCATTTGCAAATATGAGCTAATAAATAACTTGTGGTACATAGAGATAATAAAATTTGGATGTTCGTAATACTAATTTATTATTGTCAAATTTAAAAAATAAAGTGTTGTCCAATCAACATGGCTACTGCTGCTGGAGGGAGTGGCGATGGTGGGGGTGATCATCGTTCCTCTTGTAGCAACGGGAAAACCACAGTTGGTCCTCATGAGAAGTTGAAGAAAATGGGAACGTTGTAGAGAACAATGCTTCATTATTTGGAAAGATGTCGTGAAGATGTTGTTGCGGCTGGTCAGGAACCTCCTTTTGGTGGTGGTTATGCCGCACCACAAGTCCCGGGGGTTTCAGGTCCACTAAGTACTACCAACATAGGAGGCATTAATAATCCACTAGATGAGGCTAGGTTAGCTAAACCTTCATCTTCGCCACCCAAGAATGCTTAAAGTCCTCCTAGATAGTACTCAGTGGATGGTTTGTCGTCGTGTATCATGTTGTTTGGGTTTGAAATCTAAATTTGCATATTTCTATCTATACTTTTAGCAACATTTGAGTTTTATGAAATTTGTATCATTTTTTTTATGCTTCATAATTCTATGGATGATGAGAATATCATTGGTTCAGTAATACTTTGTAAATGGATTGTCAATGGATGTACAACGCGGACAAATACTCCATGGAGTACATTATTGGCTTTCATGGTTTTCTCGATCTAGCAGAGTCCAACAAGCCTCTGTTTGATTTCATCTGTTGTCCATGCAAAAATTGCAAAAATGAGAAGGATTACTCGTCCAGAAAGACTATTCATGCCCACATATATAGTTTGGGATTCATGCCTAACTATTTTTTTTGGGCCACTCAAGGGGAAAGAGAAGTTATGATGGAATATTATGATGATGAAGAATATGATAACTACATTCCTCACTGAACTCAAGGAAGTGCCTTTGCAGATGCTGCAATGGGCGAGGCTGAAGAAGAGATAGTGTCGGAAGGTCCTATTGATGACCTAGGTTAGGTTTTGCAAGATGCAAAGGAAGACTGTGAGAATGCGAATGAGTCAAAGAAGCTCGAGCGTATATTAGATGATCATAAGAAATTGTTGTACCCAAATTGCAAATAGGGGCACAAAAAGTTGGAAATCACACTAGAAATGCTGCAATGGAAGGAAACAAATGGAGTTCTAAGAAGGGTTTTGATGAGTAATTAAAAATCATAAAGGACATGCTTCCCGAGGGGAACGAATTGCCATCCTCAACGTACGAAGCTAAAAAGGTTGTTTGCCCTCTAGGTTTGGATGTACGAGAAATTGGAGGCAGCCCAGTAAGAAGAAGGTTCCTGTGAAGGTAATGTGATATTTCCCTATAGTACTACACTTGAAATGTTTGTTCAGAAATAAGACACATACAAAGTTGATGTGTTGGCACAAAGAAGAATGTAAACAAGATGAAATGATGAGACACCCCACTGATGGGTCCCAGTGGAGAACAGTTGAAAGAGAAATTTTTGAGTTTGAAAAGGATGCGAGGAACATAAGGTTTGGTCTAAGTACGGATTAATTCAATCCATTTGGTGAGGTTAATAGTATTCATAGAACTTGGCCCGTGACCTTATGTATGTCTAACCTTCCGCTTGCATGAAGTAGAAGTTCATTATGAGGCCGATAATTATCCAAGGACCAAAACAACTTGACAATGACATTGACGTTTACTTAAGACCGTTGGTTGAAGAACTTTTACCATTATGGAAGGAACAAGGTGTACGTTTGTGTGATGAGGACAAAAAGGAGAATTTAAATCTACGAGCATTGTTGTTTGTAACCATCAATGATTGGCCCGCGCTTGGTAATCTGTCAGGACAGACAAAAAAGGGATATCAAGCCTGCATGCACTGTTTAGATAATATTGATAGCATGTACTTGAAACACTGTAGGAAGGTCGTGTATATGGGTCATCATTGATTTCTTCATGCTAACCACCCATTAAGAAATAAAGGGAAACATTTTGAAGGGAAGGAAGATAAATGTACTAAGCTCGTTCACCGTTATGGAAGTCTATATTCTGGGAGCAACCTTATTGGAAGTCCTTGAGGTCCCTAATGCAATTTATTTGATGCACACAATGAAAAATCTTTGCGTGAACGTGGTTGGCTTCTTGGGTACATATGAAAAGGCAAAAGATACAATTGATGCATGTCGGGACCTGAAATGTATGAAACAACGAGATGGCCTACATCCAGAAAAGAGAGATGATGGACATTACTTACATCCTGCTAGTTACACTCTCAGCAAGGAAGAGAAGGAAAGCATGTTTGATTACTTGAATAGTATCATGGTCCCATCGGGGCTACTCCTCAAATATACAGGGAATAATAAATATTAAAGAGAAGAAATTCGTAAATCTAATGGCCCATGGCTGCCACATCCTAATGACACAATTGCAACTTGTTGCGCTGAGGGGTATGCTACATGAGAATGTGAGAATGGCAATCATGAAGATATGTGCATTCCTCAACATGATTTCTCTGATGGCAATCCATCCAAATAATCTACTAAAGCTCCAGAATAACATGGTGCAATACCTTGTTAGCTTTGAGATGGTCTTTCCACCTTCCTTCTTTAATATCATGACCCACTTTTTAGTCCACCTTGTTGAAGAGATTTTTATTATCAGTCTTGTATTTCTACACAATATGTTCCCTTTCAAGAGGTTTATGGAAGTTCTGAAGAAGTATATCCGTAATCGTGCCCGTCCAGAAGGAAGCATCGCAAAGGGATATGGAACAGAGGAGGTCATTGAGTTTTGTGTTGACTTTATTGACGACCTGAGTTCGATTGGAGTCCCTGTATCACTCCATGAGGGGAGACTCAAGGGAAAGGGCACACTAGGGAGGAATGCTCGGATGGACATCGATGAGAGTACATTTCATAAACCACACTTCACGGTCCTGCTACAATCATTCCTGGTGGCTCTATATATGGAGGAGCATAAGAACATTGTATGGTCCTCAAACCAGGGGAAGACTGAGGCCTGGATTACACATCATCACATTGACACTTTGGCCTCTTGGTTGTGGCGATGACTGATGTGTGATGACACGATTGAAGAACAGCTAGCATGGTTGGTTAGGTGTTCATCTATCTCAGTATCAACATTCCTAGGATACAAGATAAATAGGTAAACATTTTACACAAGAGCCCAAGACTAAAAGAGCACAAACCAAAATAGTGGTGTCCCTACAGATGCAATAGACAATAATGGAAAAAAAGATAGATACTATGGTGTTATTGAGGAGATATGGGAAGTCCACTATGGACCTTTGAAAATCACTCTACTTTGGTGCCAATGGGTTTATTAACAATACTATCTGCAAAAATCTCACTCTATTAAACAAGAACTAATTTTTGCACGGTTAAAATATTAAATATTTCAAATTTTTTAGCACCATTAAGTATCAAACAATAAATTTAGATACAATTAAACAAGTACATAACTAAGTCATGGTAAACATGTTAATAACACTACAGACACTATTTTTTTAAATTTTTGCATGATCAAAATATCTATTTTTTTGAATTTTTAATTTAACATCAATATTATGACCATTATAACCTATTACTTACTTAAAATTAATAATTTTACTATGTTTGATATTTAGCTGCATCTAATATTTTTATAGTGTATATCTAATATTTTTATAGTTGTTTTTGCAATTTTATGAATGTTATTTGATTTACTACGCAATAAATTAATTTAATAGCAATTGTAAGATAAAGAAAATAAAAAGATGTTTAAGCGGGAAGCCAAAACAGAAGCCTACTAATTTTAAGAGTAATTCCTTTAATATTATATTAGTTACAAGAAATTTTATGATGGTTATGAATTACTAGCAATTCTCTGTAGATATTTTTTTAATCATTTATTATAACAAATAGTATAAGTGTTTCATTCCTTTTTGTAGTCCATTATTGTAGCAAACTGTATAACTATTAGTCATTCATTTTTGTAGTCATTTTTTGTAATTATATATATAAGTTATAGTCATTCTTTTTATAATAATTGTGAATAAAATATTAGAAAATTGTTGATGCCTGCTAATTATTAGATGGATTCTTTTTATATTATATTAGTTACAAGAAATTTTATGGTGGTTGTGAATGACGAGCAATTCACTGTAACAAATTGTAACAAATTATTTTTGTATTATATTTGTTAGTATGGCACAATTAGACGATGAGCAGGCCCGATTGGATGAGGAATAACTAAGGAACTTGATTGCTCAAGGTCGCACGAATGATCAACCAAATGAAGAGGTCCATCACAGTCAGACTGACATCTACCTCAACATGTTTGGTGATGGCAATGAGGAGGAACCAATTGCCGAGGGAGGCAATGATGGGCAACAAGGCGAGTAGCAATTATTATATATAAACATGATTTGAATTCTCTGCTTATCAAGATTATTGGGAATTAATAGTTTTTTTCATTTTCAGCCATCTAAATCGAGCAGGCCTAAACGGAAACGAGACAAGAAGAAAAAGCTAGAGGAACGTATCATAGTCACATACCTTAATGAGAAGGGTAAACTAATTGCTCCAGACAATGCTAAGACCAAATTGGTGAATCAAATCGGGCTAGTAAGCTTTCAGAATTGGAAAAGCCATGAAAACGATGAGAGCATGGTCCCCATAAGCGAGGTCCCCAAAAGCGTGGTCCTTGAGCAAGAGAATGAAATGATATGGGAGTACATAAAAGAAAACTTCACATTCACAGGTGTAGATGAAGCACAAGTGAAAGATTGGGGATTTAGGAAGGCTGCAATTGTTTTTCAGACGTACAAGAAGAACCTGCACATAGACTATATAAAGAAGGGTCTAACACAAGATTCACGAAGCACCAGAAGGTAAGAGATCACTAGGATTCATTTGTGCAATACAAGCAGTCAGAAAAGAGCTCTGAGGCAACTAAAACAAACATCGACAATGCTCATCGGAAGAAATACTTTCATCGTCCTAGGCTAGGATGTTACAAGAAGGGGCTCATCAAATGGCACAAGATAGAAAATGACATTATTGCTATGGGAATCGTATCGGCGCCTCTCGAATGGCCTGAGTGACCAAAGCATTGGTATGATGCTCATGGCAACACACTCAATCCTGAATATGGATCATTTGTGTCAGCCAAGAATTAAGAGATGCAGCTACAATGCTTGATGAGTTAATAAAGGTTATGGCCAAAGGAACTTTCATGCCTAATCGAGAGAAGGACGAGCTGACTATGGCACTAGGTAATCTAGAACACCCTAGACATTGCCGAGGCAAAGGCGTAATTCTATGGAAGTTTGCCTTTTGTGAGCACATTGATTCCTACACAAGTTGCTAAAGAAGTAAGGCCGAACACGCACGACAGCTGTGAGAGTTGCAAAAACATGTAGCTTTGATAGATGCATGAATGGAGGAAGAAATTGAATGGCGTGTGGTTGTAGCTCTTAGCAAACAAGCAGCTCCATCATCAGGGGCTAATGTCGACGTAAGCTCCTCTCAGCGTCGAAGCAGCATCGCTTCCACGGAAGTCCTAGTTGGAGGATCTTGTGACATGGTTGAGAACAACCAATGCCACCCCATAGACGACATCACTAGGGGAGCCCCTTGTGAGCTTGTTACTCCCGTGAAAAACAAGCTCATCGTGGTGGTTTATGGTGTGGCTGAACAACTGACACAAGGCCAAACAATTCACGACGTGGAGATTCTAGCTCGGGGTTATGCCAAAGTTGGGGTGGACTGAATGGTCGACACTTGCGATGACCTAGAACTAGAGATCTGAGGAATAAGGGTACCCACAAGTCCCCACCGACCAGGATACTCCCATGTCTGACAAGTAGGCCCCACCTGACCATGACGTGTAGGGCAAGGCATGAAGTTCCGTGAGGTACAAGCTTGGGGACCGGGTGAACTGATTCAGCTAGGATATCATGGGATACTTGTTGTAAACTGACTCAGATTGATTTCCTTGTAACAACTAACTAGGATTAGATCCTATCCGATTGTAACCCTAGGTCGTCAACATATATAAGGCAGCCAAGGGTGCCCCCCGAGTGCACGTTAACTCTTCTTACTTGCGATCAGCAATACAATTCTCCAGAACACAGGACATAGGGTATTACTCTCTGGAGGTCCAAACCTATCTAAATCTTGCGTCCTTGTGTTACTGCTGATGCTCATTATTGAAAAACTTTTAGTCACTTAAGTGGTGTTTTCATACATATTTTTATACTAACCCACGACTTGGCACCTGAAATAACCCCATTTTTGCATATGCAATGTATTTTGGAGTATATTATGTTTTGCGAGAAATTGGACTAAATGGAGCATAGTTGGATAAATCCCAAGACAAGTGACAAACCAGAGAAAGATGAAGGCCAACAGGCCCAAAAACGACCGAGTCAGCCTATGGAGGCCCTGGCCGGTCATCCTAGGGTCCTCTGGGCTCCTCTAATGCTCATTTTTGGCAAACACTCATAAAAGATTACTTAAGGGCTAATTTTGCAACGATTTGGCAAGATGATTTCGTGGTAAAGCTAAGGAAAACTCAAGATAGGAAGGTCAGAAGGCGGGGAGGGATTTTGGCATGGAGGATCTGACTTGCCTTGCGCGGTGAGTGGGTGAGATGATGCGCTCGTTAGGTTGCATCACCGGCGGGCATTGGCAGGGCGGTGATGGCCTGCGATGGGCGGTGATGTGGCGGCCACGGTAGCAGTGCAGGCAGCCATGCGGCTGGGGACTGGTCGAAGGAGATAGGCCGGTCGGGAGGGTGAGATGGCGCGTGCGTGCGGTTGGGCGAGCACCGGGAACGTGCTGTCCGATCGCCGGTGGCGACTGGCCGGCTGCGTTGTGCCAAGCGGGCGGCGCAACATGTTAAGCCACAACACGACGTGAGCGATCACCCTTGATCATGTGCACGAGCTGTTGCGATGGCGTGCGCAGGCAGCAGGTTAAGGGGCTGATTTTCTCCCTATTTCAAATTTAAACTTTAAATTTTTCAAATACAAAAGTTTGAGCTGGGTCTTTAGGATTCAACTATTACAAAAACAAACTGGTGATATTCGGGCTAGAATTGGAGATACAACTGGTTGAAAAGCGATGGAACGCTGGCTTAGGCTGAGTTTTTGAAATTTACCCTGATTTCGGCTGAACTTGGGTTCCATTTTTGAATGTCTTCCACTCAAAATCAGAGAAAGTTCAAATAACAAAAGTTTCTTTGTTTGAAAAGTTCTACAACTTTACATTGTACAAAAGTTGAGTTTACATATGAAATTTGATTTTAAAAACTACCCCAATTAAGTGCTTTTTACGGTGCTTTTCAATACTTACGGAATTTGAAAGGTTTTTGGGTTTGGTATTTTGCAATTTAGTTTGTTTCTAGTCTTTCCCCTTAATTTCTGTTGTTTTATCCTTTGAATTCTTGTTTTGCCCTTTTTGAATTCTATGGATGTCACACTTCGCTCATCGGCTCTTCATCTTACACACATTGTTAGTTGTTGTGCTAGGCGACCTACTTGGTTCTGCACCCTGTGAGAGGTGAGCTCATAGCTTCCGCATCTTGTTTATAAGTTACCATCATTGCTTAAGATCATTGGTTATTACTTTTAGTTCTGCTGGTAAGTGTCTGTAGGAGGATGGCTGGTCAAGTGAACAGCGCAGGACACTTCGATACTGTGCCACCTCCGTAGCAGCCAGGCTTCGATGATCCATATGATCTGTACGACATGGAAGAAGCGGACGAGGATGAAATAGAGGAGCTGAAGAAGTTTGTGTCCGCTTGGCTACAGGACCACAGTCACACTTGTGTGCACTGCCATGGATGCTTTGTCTGCCCTTTCTACCATCTTGTTCACCGGGTTTATGGTATTCATGACATCATGCAGCATGCGTCTAGCATTGGTCGCTCAGGTCATGTCACCATGGACTCAAGGGCTAGGCATCATGAATTGGAGGACTATCTCCGCAGTGACACTTATTTTACTGCATTTCGTGTTGCCGCAGGTATGCCGAAATAAGCTTATGCCATATTCATATCCATGACCGTGTCTATTGTCTCCGAATTGCCATGTCCATGTCCGATGCATTGCATCTGCATGTTGTGACACTTTCATGTAACAGAGATAATTGTATTTGTATCATCTGGATCAATGGATTTATCCTATCGGTGCTCGATGATAGTGCAGCAGTTTAGTATTCAAAATATGTATGGTTTCATTGTTGTGTTTGTGTGCACCTATGCCACTATACGAGTGAGGATCTGTGGGGATGTATCATGTATGTGTACTTAAGAATGTGACCTAATAAGAATGATCATGGTTTGTTCATTATTCCGTAACAGAGGAACTTACGTTGCGTATCTTCTTATATAAGCTGATAGTCCTCTATAATCTGCTCCCTATTCAAGGCACAAAAGAAATCCCCTGTTGTTCGCTGCCTCTGCTCTCTTCCCCGCATCTTTCCAATCTCCACCGTCGCCCAACGAGTTACTGGTCCTCGATGCCCAAATCAACCAACATGACTCAGAGCTAGACAACTTTCTCAGAGTGCACCTACACACTCTTCTCCATGGCAAAAGACCTCTAACAGGAGTTCGGCGCCCACGTCGCCATCATCATGTTCTCCCCCACTGACAAGCCCAAAGCCACAGAGCACGCACCGCCGACTCCGTCCTCCGCACCTACCTCCCTGATATTCATAGCTTGCCATCTCCAGCTTGTTCTGAAACAGCGGGGGAGGCCACCGCTAGGGCTGACGGAATGAAGCAGGTGGTGGAGGAGACTGCTCTCCTGGATGAGGTGGAAAGGGTGCGTTAGGCTACTGCATGATTGAAACCTTGGCAGCTCAGACAAGTGGGGGGAAACCAAATTGGTGGGAGGTGAACGTGGATGCTCTTAGGGCGGATGAGCGGCCGGTGTTGCTCACGGCTTTTGAATCATCCCGGAAGGAGAAGATGCAACCTTAATCCTTTTCTGTTAGTGCTCTCACTGCAAGATAGATCATGAAGATTTTGTGTGAACTTTTATGCTACCTTAATCCTTTTGTAATCCATTCAATAGAGATTTGTATGTTCTTCTTATGCATTATATTAGCATAAGTCAGATGTATGATCCATTCTCGGAAAATTGAATAGGCCAGACTACCATTTGCGATCCTTTATTGGGAAAAAGATGCTTGGTCTGAATTTTGGCAAGGCAAGCAAGGATTTCCTTGCTTTTGAGAGATAGCCAAATAGGATCACATTATTTCTTAATTATCATCCCATATTGATTTTCAATATCTCAAAAAACAGATGCACTATTCCAACTACATTCTCATTAAATGAAACATAAAATTCGATCCATCTTGGTTTCTAGGGGCATGCGAGTAGGAGAACGACCCATTGGGAATTTAATGAGGGAATAGCATAAATTAGTTTCAAGTAATCATGCCTACACGAGAACCAAGGAAGACCAGCTGCATGGACGTGGAGCATGTGACACTCCACGGCGATGGAACTTGGACGGTTGCCACGTTAATCCTCGGGTATAAATTAGAATTCGTTACAATTTTTAAGAAAAATATGTATAGACATATGATCTGTTAGAGGAAAAGTGAATAGGATGGACCAAAATGTTCGATCCTTTGTTGGAAAAATGGTTTAAATTTTGGCAAGGTGAGCAAGGATTTCCTTAGTTTTGAGATAGAGGCAAATAGGATTACATTATTTGTTAATGTTTGTCTCCTATTGATTTTCAACCTTCAAAAAAACTGATGCACTATTCCTACTACAATCACATTAAATGAAAAACATGGAATTTGAACCATCTCGGCCTCTCAAGCTATGTGAGTAGGAGAACCGCATAGCAAAGATAAACGATCTAATTAATCTCCCTAGGAAAAGTTTGGAACTCTTGGAAGCAACAAAATGAAATCATCCAATTTGAATGACAAAGTGACAATACATCATCAGCACAATGATCAAAAATAGCAATTCTTGGCGAGGTATAGACGTATGATCCATTGTCGGGAAAGTAAATAGGATGGACTAAACTTTTCATCACATATTGATTTTCAACCACTCAAAAAACTGATGAGGAAAGATAGTCATTTGTTTCTAAATACACAAGACAAGATAGCCATTGTTGCTAGTACACAGTATAATGCGGTACAAGATAGTCCGTTCATGAATATTCAACGGGAAACATTGACTTTTTTGCTATAATGCGGTACGGTAGGATAAGAACAAAAAAAAATCATATGACAAAACATGGCATGGCAAGCTATGATGCAGCATCATGACCATGAAAAGCGAAGCACCAAGGAAGATGAACAGATTCTTGCCAATATCCCATCAAAGAGGAAACAGAGCAGGAAAATAGGGAATTGATCTTCGGACTAGAAAACAGAGGATTTCCCTACTAGATTGACATGACAGGAAAACACGGGATCGATCTTTCCGTCCAAAAGGAAACAGTCCATTGATCTTTCCATCCAAAAGAACACCTATGTACATGCAAAAGAAAACCCCAAATCAGAGTAATCTACAACGACCCCTCCAAGTAGTTCCCCAATGACTCTGGCGCGGGACCGACAATGGTGGCAGCTGCGGGACCGGCATTAGAGCAAACAGCGTCGATGTCAAAGTTCACCCTCCTCCTCTTCTTCGTCATCTCCAAATCCACCTCCTCCTCGCCCCTTCACTTCTTGGCAGCCCATTTCTTGGCCTTCTCCTCCTCCCTTCTCTTATTGGCCCTGTCCTCCTCCCTTCTCTTCTTGGCAGCTTGCTTCTTGACCCTCTCTTTCGCCACAACCTCCGCCAATGCTGCTTCTGCTGCCCACGCCATAGCCGCCTCCACCCGCTTTGTCTTCTTGGCTTCCCATTTCGTGTGGTAGGCTACCACCATCGCTTGCTCTGCCACTGCTGCTTCCTCGACCCCCTCTTCCTCCTCGTTCAAGTTCTCCTCAACATAGGTCTCATCATCGTCATCCTCCTCCACCTTCTCATACTCAGTCTCTTCATCGTAGGAGTACCTGGGCGACTCAAGTACAATGGAGGGCTCGTATGAGGGGTAGTACTCATCATATGGCGGCCCACGATCCTTGACAGGGCCACCATCCTTGTTGGAGGAGTAGTTGGAAGGAAGAAAAGAAGCAATCAGAGAAGAAGCCATGGTAGTTTTCTGGAAGAAGGGAGTGGAGGCAAGGCAATGGAGGGGTTGGTTAGTATAGGAGGAGGGTACCGGTATATTAATGGCTCTCAGTTGCTAAGGGAAAGCTGAAGGGTCGCATCGGGAGTCGGGGGATGGAAACTAGCAAGAGGTGCGTCAATCTCTAATAATATAATGGTCTTTTGCAAGTGAATAACATTGAAATCTTAGTGATTTCTGGTAGACAAATAAAGAACTAAACTTAATTTGCAAGTACTAGAATATGTTGAGATTAAGAATCGATATCATTACAAAGATAAACGATCTACATAATCTCCCTAGGGTTGCCCAGGGACTCCCAGTCACCCTTGAAGATGTTGAAGCGACTGACACGATGGAAGATGACGACCTCTTTCAACCACTGCCAGGTGTGACCATGAAGGCGATCAACATCCTAGGAGGATGGAAGCATGACAAAGACAAGCTTGGAGGAAGTTTCGTGCACCATCCAGAAGTTGTGATGGCTCAGCGAAGCATCGATGTAGACCGACGCGATGAGCCAAGGAGCCTAGTGGTGCTGCCCGGTGACATAAGCTGCCACCACCCGGTCGGCAACACCATTCCAAACACCAAGGTGGAGCAGCACGGCCTAGGAGGTGATGAGTTCCAGTGGCGGAGTTGGAGCATCCATGTCGATGATCCTGAAATGCACATAGAAATTAGTTTGATCAAAGAGGGGGCAAGGTCGAACGCACATACAAATCGGTACAGAGACTAGGGAGAGAGCACTATAATTGTGCCGAGAGGAGGAGATGTAGAAGGGTTTTCTTGCGCCAAGAGGAGATGCAGAAGGGTTTTCCTATGCTTGAGGTCAGCTAAAGAAGAAGTGGAGGTCCATCGCATTTGTAACCAAACCACCGTTATTTCAACAAGCAAGTCTCCCAAAACAACGTTGCTAGAACGTGCATGGTTGCAATGTTGATTTTAGGGTAAAAATAAGAATTCGTTAAGAAATCTGATTTTCTGTGAATATATTTTGTACGAGATTGGATTTTTTCAGTCGCGTCTTACCGAAGTAGAAGAGACACTAGTGTTTCTTGATGAGGTGAGGATGTATTTTACAGTTTAGGAAAAGTGAATGGGCCAGACTAACATTTTCAATCCTTTGTTGGCAAAAAGACGCTTGGTTTGAATTTGGACAAGGTGAGCAAGAATTTCATAGCTTTTGAGAGAATGCCAAATAGGATCACATTATTTGTTAATAATCATCCCATATTGATTTTCAACCTCTCTAAAATTCGATCCACTATTCCAACTACAATCAGTAACGAAGCTAGAGCAAATTGAAGGGGTACACTTGCCTTGGGAATTAAATGAGGGAATAGGATAAATTGGTTTCAAGTAACCATGCCTACACGAAAACCAAGGAAGACCGGCTGCGTGGACGTGGAGGATGTGACATTACATGGCACTGGAATGTGGACGGTTGCCATGTTAATCCTCGGGTACAAATTAGAATTCATTACATTTTTTGGGAAAAATATGTATAGATGTATGATCCGTTATAGGAAAAGTGAATAGGATGGAACAAAGTGTTAGGTCCTTTGTGGGAAAAATGGTTTGAATTTTGGCAAGGTGAGCAAGGATTTCCATAGTTTTGAGAGAGAGCCAAATAGGATTGCATTATTTGTTAATATTCATCTCATATTGATTTTCAACCTCTAAAAAACTGATGCACCATTCCAACTACAATCACATTAAATGAAACAAAAAACATAACAGCAGAATAGGGGATTGGTCTTCCATCCAAAGGAAACAGTCCATTGATCTTACAAACAAAAGATAACAGCATAGCAAAGATGGCTAGTGTTCCAACGAAATCTAAAGTTACTAATTAACAGCATAGCAAAGATAAATGATCTAATTAATCACCTATGCCCTCCCAGAAGCAGGTCTTGAAGAGGTAGAAGCGGTTCATGTGACGAAAGATGATGACCTCATTCCACCACTGCTAGGTGTGACCGTGAAGGGGGTAGGTGTCATCGTTCGCCATCGAGAAGTTGTGGTGGCTAAGCAACAAGCTGATGCAGACCAATGTAGTGTACCAAGGATCATACTGGTGTTGGTCTCTGACACAAGCCGCCACCACCCGGTCGACCTCACCCTCCTGGAGACCAAGATGTTGCAGCACGAGCAAGGAGACGGTGGTGACCAGCGGTGAAGGTGCTGCAACCATGTCCATGATCCTGAAATGCTCATAGAAATTAGTTTGATCAAAGACGGGACAAGGTCGAATGCACATACAATTCTTGCACTTAGAGGAGATGCCAAAGGGTTTTCTTGTGCTTAAGGCCAGCCGAAGAAGAACAAGTGGAGGCATGTCGCATTTATAACAAAACCATCGTTCCTTCGCCAGCAAGCCTCCCAAAATAACCGGCTGAATGGACATGGAACGTGCATGATGTGACATTACACGTCGTTGGAATGTGGATGGTTGCCACGTTAATAATTAGGTAAAAGAAAGAATTCAATCCTTGGTAATGTGGAGACTATGATCCATTATCAGAAAATTGAATAGGCTGGACTAACATTTGCTATCCTTTATTGGGAAAATGATGCTTGGTCTGAATTTTTGCAAGGTGAGCAAGGATTTCCTTGCTTTTGAGAGAGAGCCAAATAGGATCACATTATTTGTTAATAATCATCCCATATTGATTTTCAACCTCTCCAAAATCTAATGCACTATTCCAACTACAATTAGTGGTAAATTGTAGCATCTATAGGTAGCAACCATTGTGGTACATGCTTTGCTAACAAAACCTCCGATCCATATTTTAAAATACGATGTTACAAACATCAAACGTGCACAGCAGTTTTGTTTAGGGCACATGAACAAAAGCATAAGTTAATACTCAGAAATCATAAATGATTATGGAGGTGAAGTACTACAGGAGGAATAATGCGGCTGGCCATCCAGTACGGCTCGTCGACGATCATGGGTGGCACCGGCCCGTTGAGCAGGAAAGGATCCAGCGCCTCCCTCATTAAGTGAGAAAGTGCGCTTGGCCTACTTTGCATTGCTAGGTGAGTTGCTTTGGTCTGCAACGACGGTGGTCGTGGTCTTCTGACAAAGGTGTGAGGCTTCCCCCACTGCTCCCCTGTGGCCTTGCGATGACCCCCACAGGTGCTGCAGATCAATCAGGGCCCCATCAGGCCCATCCTCCACTGCGATGCCTTGGTGGTCTTGCAGTCGCCACACCTTGGCACCGTCGTGGTGCCCGGCGGTAGCAGTATGACGCAGGGCATCAAGGACCTCCCTCACGACCCCTCGGCTTGGACGTGAGGGACGTGAGGAATAGCAGCGTCCATTGGAGGAGATGACGGCAGAGAGAACAAACAGGCAAGGTAAGCAAGGATTTCCTTGATTTTGAGAGAGAGCAAAATAGGATCACATTAGTATTTGTTAATAATCGTCCCATATTGATTTTCAACCTCTCAAAAAATAGATGCACTGTACCAATTATATTCTGATTAAATGAAACATAAAATTCGATCCATCTTGGTTTCTTGGGGCATGCAAGTAGGAGAACGACCCATCAGGAAATAAATAAGGGAAGACCAGAAATCGATTTCAAATAACCATGCCTACATGAGAACTAAGGAAGACTGGCTGCATGGACGTAGAGGATGTGACATTACACAGTGCTGGAACATGGACAGTTGTCATGTTAATCCTTGGGTACAAATTAGAGTTGATTACAATTTTTGGGAAAATATGTACAGACGTATGATCCGTTATAGGAAAAGTGAAAAGGACAGACCAATTTGTTCGATCCTTTGTGGGAAAAATAGTTCAAATTTTAGCAAGGTGAGCAAGGATTTCCTTGGTTTTGAGAGAGAGCCAAATAGTACTACATTATTTGTTAATATTCATCCCATATTAATTTTCAACCTCTAAAAAAACCGATGCACCATTCGAACTACTATCACATTAAATGAAACATAAAATAGAGCAGGAAAACAGGGATTTGGTCTACCATCCAAAGGAAACAATCCATTGATCTTACAAACAAAAGATAACAGCATAGCAAAGATGGCTAGGGTTCCACAAAATCTAAAGTTACTAATTAACAGCATAGCAAAGATAACTACATTGATCTTCCACTGGCGCGGCTCGCTAACCCGAGCCACCCCTTGTTTCGGGCCACGACACGGTGGTGGCTCCATTTCTTCTTGTTCTTGCCCCTCAGCGGCACAGATGTTGCCATCCCCACGACATGGTCCTTGACCTTATTCAGGATCTTCCACGGGTGCCTCATGCCATGTAGACAGGCAATGCAAATGTGATGTCAGCATGGCAGAAGACGCGCAGAGCATCGCCTCGGGGGAAGGCCGTGCGGTAGCCATGGCGACAGCCATCAGACGAGTCCCTCTAAGTCTGGGACTTGAAGTCGGAGTCAAATTTAGGGTGCGGGGGTGGACGAAACCACCCCCACCGCTAGAGGAGGTTGGGAGCACACTAGGGAGCCCCTAGTGGCTGCGGGGTGAGCATCCGCAAGTGATGGCGGTTGAGCATCCGCAAGCGACGGCGGGTTGAGCTCGGTGATGTTGATGCACAATCCCGACAACGAGCGCGACGGTGGGTTGAGGTTTGCATCGACGTAGTGTTGCTGAGAGGTTGCTACGGCTGGTGGCACAGTGGGAGAGCGACGAGAAACTACCATGGGAGTGTGACGAGGAGGAGGCGTCGTAGGATCGCTCGATGCGTGAGGGTGTGTCGGTGTGGGAGAGGCGGTGCGACAGGGAGCCGGAGTAGGTGGGGGCCGAGAGGGAGATGGATCAGTTCATGGCATCGACTGGGCTTCAGGGGTGAGCCGCGTGCGTCATGGATGAGATGGTAGTGGAACTGGTGATGATGCCGATGTTGGGGGAAATTGCAATTAAATAAGGAATTCCTCACCTTCCATGGGAAGTTGCGCCCGTTTCCCTAGGAAGCTAGGAAACCAGCGCCTCTTTAGGATGGCAACCAGCTCCTCGAAGAACGTGCGGGAATAGGAAACAGTACGGCAACCGCCAGAGGTCATGGAATCGAATAGTAAATCTGAATCATCGATGTGGAGATGAACGGCTATGAGGAGTAGGCAACGCCCGCCTCATTGGAACGTTTTCATTTCCATAAAGAACCATAAAGGCCAGTTCCTACGCAAGCGTGCAATTGGTCTCGTGGTATGGATTGCCCACCACAAACACGTGGTCTCGGGTTCGACTCCTAAGAAGCCACTTTTGTCTTGCCATATTTTCATCAATTTTTCACTAGAGTATTCCTGGAATATAAAACACTAACAACTTCACAAACAAGTTCTTTTTGCAAGTGCCTTAGGACCATCACAAATTGACAAATTTAGATAAAATATGGTTGGTTGATCATATATAGGAACATCACAAATACAGAAATAAGGAAACTATGTTAAGATTGTTCACCATAGCTAAGAACTTCACCATCTACTTAATCCTTGCCACCAAGCATCAATCCTGCAACAACAACAAATAAAGCAAGTTGCACGTGCACAAATTTGACATTGTGCCTATAATTTCCAATGAACTTCAGCTTGGCAGTAGCCTTCTGAAGTGATTGCCGCACCGTCTTGAGCTCATTTCTAATCTCTCTAAGCTCACTGCTAGCTTTTGCCAATTCTTCCTCCCACTTCTTTGCATCCTCCTCAGCTTGCACCTTCTTCTTCATGAGCTTCACCAGAACACCAAAGGCCCTATCATCCCATTTTGGATCAACCCAGGTCATGTAACCACATTGCTTCTTTTCATCCTACAAATTAAACACCCCTTTACAAATTGTTGTTGACAATAGTAACATGAAACCACAGAACCAATATCTATGTGAAGCAGGTAACCATTACCTTTGGGCAGCAAGCAAACCGATGGTCAGGGTTGACAAAGGTCCAAGAATACATCACCACTCCTCTCAACACGTGATTGCACTTACTTTTAGGATGCCAACGGGTAGTGTCATAGGAAGATGTCTCCGAGTAGTGATGGAATACTCGGAATCTTCAAAAAACTCAATGTAACTTGAAATCGAAGTTTAGTTTTGCACTTCATAAACTATATCCTATCAACTTCTAACACCAATCAAATGCAAACCTATGTGTAGGACGAAATCGGAATCTACTACCTTCAACCCAAATCTCCAATTCCAAAAAATCCCCTTCCCTCTGACGAAAGGGGAAAGTAGCAGCACAAAACAGGGGACTGACCTGACCATAGCTCCTACTCCTCCCTTCACTGCTAGGATGCGCCATTCCTGCTACTTGCATATCTGAGCACCAACGCCTCTAGGCTCAAGTATTTGCCACAACCAATAGGAACGTGCCGGCGAGTCCCATGCAGTGTACACCATTGCATATATATCTGTTGCTCCGGTCTGCAACTAGGAAGTGGACCACACTTATTGGAACTATAATATAAAGAAGCTGCCTTATTCAAAAATCATAAATTGCATTATATCTTAGTGGTAGTGCTGACTCGTCATAATCAAGAGGTCACAAGTTCGACCCCTGCTCTGGACACTCTTACCTTTTTATTTTCATCCCTTTTTTATCACACGCCAACTTGTGGGACCCTGTGACGAATTGGAACACTTTATTTCTCAATTCATGCTTGTGTGGGGGATCCTCCACGGTTTCTAAATTTTTTCACACCTTATTTTTCAACAAATGCTTACATGTGGGACCCTGTTTCGTTTATGATATTTTCGCAGACCTTATATTGTCACAAAATCACCATGTAACAACGAGTAACAATTTCTTTTTGTCTACAGTAGCAACTTTTATGATATTCTGTAACTTTATCACTAAATTTGCTCAAATGTGAAACTTTATGACGTTTTCAGCTAGAAATGTCATAGATCTATGACGAGAAAAATGTGTCATAAAATTTTCATCATAGATCAACACATTTCTTGTAGTGATATTAGTTCTAATTGTACAGATCCATTAATCTAATATAATAACCTTTGCTAATGACACAAATGATGCAAACGAAGGAAGCACTCCTGGAGACGGAAAAAATTATGGCAATTCAAGAACAACTTTGTGGTTTTGTTCTGGACGTGGTAGTAAATCTAGTAGAAGAGTTAGATAATGATGGATCAAATCTGCATCACCGTCAGGACTCGGGTTTAGATAGTTGATCCAAAATGTTGAACTTGGAAAGTTGATGCAATGTAATATTATTCACATATGTGTATGTGCAAGATTTCTATATAATATTATCTCAAATGTAATATTATAAATCAAATACAACTTTATATGTATTAGCGTATTAGAACTAGTATACGTAAAGGAAATAAATATGAAATACTAATACAGAATAAAGAAATAGAAAAGAAAATGAGAAAAGAAATTGAAAAGAAAAAACACCTTAGTACTGGTTGGTAATTACCAACCAATAATAAATTAGCCTAGCCTATGCGCGACGTGGCAGCCAATTTCTACCCAACCGGTACTAATGGACCCCCAGAGTATCGACCAGGAATACTGGTTGCACAACCGGTACTTCCCTAGCAGTGCTATATGTGAATTTATAGGGGCTGAGTATATGTGCATATACGTGAGTTCAGTTTGAAAAATATATATCACTACGGGAGACAGAACTTTTGCCGAGTGCCTGGGGCACTCGGCAAAGGCATGAAAACACTCGGCAAAGCCTTTGCCGAGTGTAACACTCGGCAAAGGGCACACGGCAAATATTGTGTCGGCAAAGCCTAGTTTGCCGAGTGTCAAAACTCGGACACTCGGCAAACATGTTGCCGACGGCCGAAAAACACTCGGCGAACAGATGGACTCGGCGAACCGCGGGCTGACGGCGTCGGGTAACGGCGAGTTTGCCGAGTGCCAAACGGGTGGCACTCGGCAAACACCTGGCCTTTGCCGAGTGCCAACACTCGGCAAAGACCAGGCGTTTGCCGAGTGCCACGCGACTGGCACTCGGCAACCACGGTCCCTTTGCCGAGTGCCGGCTCCTGGGTACTCGGCAAAGCCGGCTCTGTTTGCCGAGTGCCAGGCGCCTGGGCACTCGGCAAAGCCGCCCCCTTTGCCGAGTGTCTTGACCATAGCACTCGGCAAAGGACCTTTCCTACACCTGGGAAATGCCCCTTTGCCGAGTGCTATGGTCACGACACTCGGCAAAGGACCCTCTTTGCCGAGTGTAACACTCGGCAAAGTGACCAGAACCGCCCCTTTTTCGATATTTTGCCACGTATAACGGACCCCTCTCAATTCTCAATACACATATCACAGGCATTTGTAATAAACAACCACATGAATAATTCACAACCACAGGCATAATTCATAAACACCACAGGCATAGTTCATAAGCACGAAATAATCCATAAATCCAAGTTCTTCTCACAATTTAGTTTCCACATTGTTCACAATCAAGTCTACTTCCGTGGAGGCCAAGGAGACCACTGCGACAAATCTTGATCTTCATTATTCGAAGCCGCCGATTGATTCTGCACATAGGATAGGACATTCTGAGGTAACATCTAAAGTTGTCAAATTTAAACTATTGAATCTTAAACACAATGTGTCAAGTGACTCACAGGAGTAGTCGTGGGTGGCTGAGGCGGAGGGAACATCATCGGCGGTGGCGGAGGCAAAGTCTGTCCCATGCTCGTAGCAAAGTTCTGCATGTACTGGAACATCTGCTCCATCCTAATCCGGTTTTCCTCCTCCATCCTCCGCCGCATTTCCTCCATCTGCACCGCCATCTCCTCTTGTTTCTTCCTTGATTCTTCCACCTGGGCCTACAATATTTTATTGCAATGTTATAATGCAAAGCTAAAGTACAACAACAAACGAACGATGAATGGAAGAGAAAGAACCTGTAGAGCCTCCATCTGGAACTGTGCAGCGGTGTGTCGTGGGCGTACCGCCGGGCTTGAGTCCGTGCTCCTAGCTCGGATCTGGGAGAGAGTGGGAGTAGAGGCCGTGTCGAGGACGCCGTCGCCAATCCAATATCGGCCATGCTTCTTGCCTCCTCCCACCCTCATCACGATTTCTCCATCAATGTCCTCGGAGCTCGGATCGAAGTCTGGCCCGTGAACCTCCCTAGCCATCTTTGTATACTCGCTGACGCGGCTGTATATGCTAGGGTGGCTGTACGCCTCGGACGGGTCGTCTGGGTTGAAATCTATATCGGCCGTCGCCTTGCCCTTTTTGGAGAGGACCCATGCCTTGAGCTGGGAGCAAGGTCGGCCATCATGTGACGCCGACTGCGGCAAAATACAAAATCATTAAAAATTACGTAGAACTGAACGTTACAATAAAGAATTGAAGTTGCGTACCCATTTTTCTCTATATTCATCAAGGCTTAGGCTGCCTTGATGGTGTGATGCAGTCGGCATCTGCAAACGCCGCTGCCGGCAAGAAAGGTGGGTCTCCAACCACCCGGGCTCCAACCACACGTCGACCATCCTCTCCCAGCACGGCATATGCGCACGACACCACCACGGAGGCACCTACATCATCAAGCGTGTGACGTATGAAAAAGAAAATGAGCCTAATTAATCATAAATAGTAAGCATCAACGTTCTTTACTTACCCTCATGAATTGATCCTTAGTCAGGTTCATTGTTCTTGCCTCCTCTTTTCTAACCTTCGTATGATTGTATTGAGCGTTGAACTCTATGATGGCTTGGATGCGCGCCTCGTAATGCATGTCCCTCACGAGCTTCTTGGCGGCTACATCACAGACGGCCTTCGCCTTGGCCTCGAACCCCTCCTGGCATCTATAGAAGTCCTGCATATACACGCGTAAACAGTTATTATTTCAAGAATGTCGAAAGTAGCTGATGTATTGAGCAATTTAGTACGAGGAGTACTTACCCACAGCTCGGCCTTGACCCGCTCCGCTATGTTGGGGAATCTTCTCTGTTGACGATCAGGGATGTCGGGGGCGGCGACGTAGTGGTCCCACGTGTAGGCCGGCTGCTGCTGTCCGGCGTACACCACCAAGCCAGGGAAGTGAACCCTGCACAAAAGGCCAAGGATCCCGTTGGCCTTACGGTTGTGGTCACCCCCGCTGAGCTTAACCCAACTCCTGCACAAGTAATTAATATGAATTATTAGTTTTTGTAACTTACAACATAAGAACAATTTTAAGAATATTTAAAGTTACTTACTTGGTCCCAACCGGTTTAATGAGCGGGCGTAAATGCTCAGGTATCGGCCGCTTCGGGAGGGATGAGAGACCTCGCAACCATATCTTGGCCTGGGTATCCCCTTCCTCCCCGTCCCCCTCCTGCTCCTGCTGCTCCTCCTCCTCCGCCTCCTCGTCCCCAGAGGAGTGTGCGGAAGGTACCTCCTCCTCCTCCTCCTCCTCCTCCTCCACCTCAGGTTCAGGCGACGGGGGCCTCGCCGCTTTACCTTTCCCTCGAGGCCTCTGGACCACCTCCTGCTCCTCCTCCTCCTCCTCCTCCTCAACCCTACGTCGAGGCCTGCCTCGACGCCTCCCTCGACCACTCCCTGAACGTGACCCTGACCCTGAACCAGTCCCTGCCGCGGCCAGTCTCTCGCAAATCGACGTGAGCTTCCTGATACCGCCCACCATTGCTTAATGACCTGCAATTAAAACATAATTAGAAATATATGCAAATTACAAGTAATTATAGCTAAATTATTACGAATCATACATGTATTAGAAATAATCATCATGATCGGAATTAGCTGGATCATAAGTCTCATCATCACTATCACGCGTGTCGATATAGTCAAGCTCGTGCTCCGAAGAAAGTATGTCGTCATCACTGTCATTATCTAACTGTAATCGTTGAAGTAATTCTAAGTCCTTCACATTCTGAACCTCGTCTCCACCGTCTTCTGCAGCAACCCTCTCGTTGTCTACTTCCATTCCGATCGCTTCGGTTAAATCTATCACAAAACTCCCTTCGAGCCCATCTTCTTGGAATAACTCTCCTTCGTACGTGTCGGGGTCTATATTGTAATCTTCATTGTTTGGTACAGGTAGTTTGCCGTGTGGTGATACCTTGTACACAACATCCCAACCCTTAAGACGGCTGTCGGTTTGGCACGGGTATGACAAATAATAAACTTGCGTGGCCTGTTGAGCCACAATATAGACATCGTCTCCTGGTAACCTGGATGACTGTCGAATTTCGACTAGCCCAAGGTTAGGGGCCCGTCTCACGACAGATGGATCAAACCAATGGCATTTGAATATAACTGGATTAAGATGTTTGCACCCATGAAAAGTGAGTTCGTATATTTCTTCAATTCTTCCGTAGTACTCGACTCCATCGGAGCCTGGCGTGAAAACTCCGGTATTTGTGGTTCTTCGATTGGGCCGACTCTGCTCGTGCCTTGTTGTGTGAAACCTATATCCGTTGACGTCATAACCGGCAAACGACCTGACCCTATAGTCACAGCCATCGGCAACCTGTCTCAACTCGACATTCATAGACGCATCGGTTCGGCCCTGCAAGTACGAACAGGGCGGTTCGTTATATTAATCGTATGCACGAGTATCTAGAATGTTCGCGGAAATGAAATTTTACCTTCTGTTTGAACCAAGAAATGAAATCGGGCATTCCATTTCCCGCACCCTCTTTAAGAAGAGTCTCAGCTTCGTGCGGGGTCGGTTGCCTTGATTTACGCCAGAATTGACGATGAAATTGCCTATGCCAACGAGAAAGATACGTTTAGGCAAGAGATACCATTAATACGTCGAAATAAGTTTGTCGATGACTTACATCATGTATGGCTCCACTTCAGATAGGTTGGTCAACACATATAGCATGATAGAGCGCCACTCTTCATGATTAAGGGTCTTGCGGGTCGCACCACTTGCACTTCCGAGTTGCCCTCGGAAAATGCTAAGGCTTAATTCATCTTCGCTAGCATTGTAACGAGGAGGTGGATTATGCACACTAGGAAGGTTCTCAGCGTAGTATTTCGATGTGAAGTTTGACACCTCCTCCAGAATGTATGCCTCTGCAATGGATGCTTCAATTTTGCACTTATTCTTACATTTAGTTCGAAGAACCTTTTGACATCTCTCAATTGAGTAGCACCAACGACCCTGCACAGGCCCCCCCATTCGTGCTTCATACGGGAGGTGTAGAATCATATGCTGCATTGGATTGAAGAAGCCTGGAGGAAAGATCTTCTCCAACTTACAAAGCAACACAGGCGCCATTGTTTCCATTTCTACAACCACGGTACGAGATAACTCCTTCGCACAAAGCCGGCGGAAGAAATTGCTCAACTCCGCTAGCACCTGCCACACATGCTCAGGGACATAGCCTCGAACCATCACCGGAAGGAGGCGCTCAAGCCATATATGGTAATCATGACTCTTGAGCCCGTTGATTCGCATAGTTGCTAAATTCACTCCCCTCTTCAAGTTCGCTGCATAGCCATCAGGGAACATTAATGTTTGGAACCATTCTAGAACCTCCCTCCTTTGAGCCCTCGTCAGAACGAAATCGGCCTTAGGCTTCCTCCATGACTTGCCAGCTCTTGGAGGCGCCATGTTTAGCTGTGGTCTGTTGCACAATGTCGCTTGATCCACTCTAGCCTTAACGTTATCCTTTGTCTTGTCAGGAATGTCCATTATTGTACCAAAAATTGCCTCGGCGATATTTTTTTCCGTGTGCATTACATCAATGTTATGTGGAACAAGGAGATTATCAAAATATGGAAGCTTCCACAAGCACGACTTCTGCGTCCAAGCATGTTGCTCGCCATATCCCAAAAAACCACCTTCTTCATTATTGAACTCAAGAGCGTCTAACTGAGCACGAACTGCGGCCCCTGTCATCATCGGCGGTGCGGGGGCTGTAACTACAACATCTTTGGTAAAGTTCTTCATGTCTCGTCTAAATGGATGGTCAGGAGGGAGGAATTGTCGATGTTTGTCGAACGAGGAATATTTGCCCCCTTTCGACAACCAAATGAACTTCAAAGATGCTTTACATACTGGGCAAGGGAACTTCCCGTGAACACACCATCCGGAGAAAATCCCATATGCCGGCAAGTCATGCAGTGAGTACTGGTACCAAACATGCATCTTGAAGTTTGTCTTTGTGGATCGGTCATAGGTCCATACCCCTTCCTCCCAAGCACGGAGCAAATCATCAATCAGAGGCTCCATATACACACTCATATTATTCCCCGGATGCTCTGGAATTATCAACGACAAGAATATATTATGTCGTTGAAATAGGACGCCGGGTGGGAGATTCAGTGGGATAACGAAAATGGGCCAACAGGTGTACGGGGCGGCCGCCATTCCATAGGGATTGAACCCATCAGTTGCCAACGCAACGCGTACGTTACGGGCCTCTAGAGCTTTTGCAGGATAAATCGCATCAAAGCTTCTCCAGGCTTCAGCATCGGATGGGTGTACCAGCTTCTCTGGATTATAGCGACGGCCATTTTTGTGCCATGTCATCTGTTTCGCGGATTCTTCAGTCATGAAAAGCCGTTGGATCCTCGGTATGAAAGGAAGATACCGTAGAACCTTCACAGGAATTGCGAGCTGCTTTTTCTGACCGTCACCAGAATCAACCTCCAGAAATCTAGACGATTCACACTTCACACAGTATTTTGCTTCCGCATACTCTTTCCTAAATAAGATGCATCCCTTCGAGCATGCATGTATATGCTCGTATGGCATCTTAAGTGCACGAAGGAGTTTCTATGCCTCATACATGCTCTTTGGCAAGATGTGACCAACCGGGAGCAGGCTTCCAAAAACTGTCAACATAATATCAAACGCGTCTCGACTCAAACTAAACTGAGACTTCACAGCCATTAGGCGTGCAATGGCATCTAGCTGAGAAACCTTGGTATGGCCGTGAAGAGGTTGCTGTGCCGCAGACAACATTTCGTAATAAGCCTTAACGGTAGCCTCTGGCTCCTCCTCCCTACGTGCCTCTTCGAAGTGTGCTTCATGAAAGTCATTTAACATGTCTCCCACCCCGGCATCATCATCAAATTCCTCGATTCGTTGTCTCAAGACCTCCTCTCTCCCACGGTCACATTCACCATGGTAGATCCACCTGGTGTAGTCTGACGTAAATCCGTTCTTCACTAGATGTTTGCCCATCTCCAGCTTGGTTTGCCGACGCATGTTTCCACATTTGCTGCACGGACACCAAGTCGATCGAGCTCCATTGACACTTCCAAACGCCCGTTCCAAGAAAGCATCCGTCTTGTCAAGCCATTCATTGGTCAACGTATTCTGACTAGTGCGACCCGTGTACATCCACTGACGATCCTCCATCCTCTACCATTTAAATAAGTAATACAAAATTCACATGGCATATACACATTCCTATATTGTCTACTAGGTAAAGATAGGTCCTAATCCCACCCCAGGATGTGTAGGTGGGTTTAGTATCCATGGTCTGCTCCGTCCCGAGATAAAATTTCGGCAGCACCTCCCCGCTGTTCTCCAAATACACGTCCTTGATAGGAGATTGTGTATCTAGAGAACAACAGGGAGGTGCTGCCGAAATTTTATCTCGGGCCGGAGTAGACCATGGATACTAAACCCACCTACACATCCTCGGGCTGTCCAAAAAACGTAGACAATTCGAAACAGATACGATTATAGATATGCAAAGATCTGCATATTTCCAACTGTATCTCTTTTGAACGGGAGACAACTAACTAGGTTACGTGATATACGAACATTATACAGAAATAGAGCTGTAGCATGCCTCACCTTGCTATCCTGCAAAGTGACGAGTCGAGGACGGTCCTTGTAAGCCTCTCCTGCAACAAAAGAAACAAAGCATTGTTTAAGTCAAAATTTCGGCAGCATCTCCCCTGCACGGGGAGGTTTCCAAAACCTGCAACATAAGAAACGGCACGATGGCCGACAACCACAATCCCACTAAAGAGTTGGCACGATGGCCAACAAACACAACCACAACCACACATCTCTATTACCAACCACACCTCTCTTCCATTCATGCATTCTCTAATATTCTTCCTCTATTCTCTAATATTCTTCCTCTATTCTTCATCTATTCTCTAATATTTTTCCATTCAAGTAAGAATCAACATTTTCTAATTTCTACACTTCCTCTATTCTTTGCAATGTTATCCTGCATTCTCTAATATTTTCACTAATATTTTCAACTTACCGGAGGGGCGGCCGGGGGATGGTGCGGCGGCCGGGGGACGATGCGGCGGCCGGACGCCCGGACGAGGACGGCCGCGGGGGGCCGGCGCGGGAGGCCGGCCGGGGGCGCAGGGGAGGCCGGCCGGGGCCGCACGGGAGGCCGGGGCCTTATCCCGGCCCGGGCGGCGGCGGGCCGGCGGCAGCGGCGGCGGCGCGTGGCGCCCGGGCGGCGGCGGCGGGCGCGGGTCGGCGGCGGCGGCGGGGCGGGCACGGGGGGCCGGGCGGCGGCGGCGGCGGCGGGGCGGGCACGGGGGGCCGGGCGGCGGCGGCGGCGGCGCGGGCGCGGGGGCCGGGGCGGCTGCGGCGGCTAAGTGTTGCGTGCTAAGTGTGTGGCCGGGCGCCCGTGATTCGAAGTATAGATCAGGGGCTTTGCCGAGTGCCCTTGATCTAGCACTCGGCATACCCTTTGCCGAGTGCTAGATCCGGGGCACTCGGCAAAGGGTTTTTTTTCTCCGAATTTCGAACGGACACTGCGACGTGGACCCGGGGTGGCTTTGCCGAGTGCCCCGGATCTAGCACTCGGCATACCCTTTGCCGAGTGCTAGATCCGGGGCACTCGGCAAAGGGTTTTTTTTTCCCGAAGTCCGTACTGACACTGGGACGTGGACCCGGGGTAACTTCGCCGAGTGCCCTACGTAGCACTCGGCAAACACGTACCTATATTGCATGTACAACAACACTTTTAGTAATTAAAAGTACGTAAACTTTGTGTAAACCTAGTCCAATTCACTAAACATTGCGTATTCCATTTTTTAAGTAATATTGTACCATTATGTCATGGATTTATAGCTCATATTTAGTTTATATATATTAAATTCATATACGTCCAATTAATGAATAAAAATTACCAAACGGATCTGAAAATTTCCCAAAATTTAACATGAACCTATCTATGTTCTCTATAGCCTATAAAAAATAATTTGGACTCAATGAGAATTACATTTATCGATTCATCTCTAAATCTTCCCGGATCCTTTGAACTTCTCTGAAACCTCTCCGGAGATGCTTCGAATTGTAAACATCATATGTCAAAACTTGTGCAAAACCTTATCAATTTTTTACCACGGCCTCTGCATATGAAATCAAAGCATCTTGCAAAATCTCATGATTTTCAAACTTCGTTTTTATTTTTGAGAATTAAACAATCATTTGGCCACACGTTCGTAGTCGTGTTTCCTTAGCAAAATGTTCGAAATTTCTTTTCATTTTCTGGGTGAGACCTCAATTTAGACTCACTAACATGAATATGATTTTTTCACTCATATTATTCCATTATTCCAACCACCTGCAGTTCAAATTTGACTTAAATCAAAAAATTACTCTAAATAAAATTAATTGATTAAATATAGCAAACAGGTCAAAAAATAGTCCATCTTCTACCATGCAGTGCCAAATGCCATACATGTGGAGTGTAAAAAGTTTGGAGGGTGGAGGAGGGGAAAAAAAATTATGTTTGCCGAGTGTGTGAAAAGACACTCGACAAACCCTATAGTTTGCCGAGTGTACCCCCTAGCACTCGGCAAACTATAGGGTTTGCCGAGTGTCCCATCAAGACACTCGGCAAAGACTATAGTTTGCCGAGTGTCCCACCATGGCACTCGGCAAACTAGTGCCTTTGCCGAGTGCCCCATATTGACACTCGGCAAACACTAACGGCCGTCACGGAAGGGCGCCGCCGTCGGCACGGGAAGGTCAGTTTGCCGAGTGTCAACGTTTGCCGAGTGCCGCCTGGGTGTTTGCCGAGTGTTTTTTGGGTAACACTCGGCAAAACGGTCGTTCGCCGAGTGTTTTATTTTTGCCGTGTGTTTTTTATGTTACACTCGGCAAAACGTTGCTTCGCCGAGTGCCCGAAAAAAAGCACTCGGCGAAGTTATTACACTCGGCGACTTTATGCTTTCCCGTAGTGTATATCACATAAAAAGTATCCCAGCACGCTGTGTGATGGCTGAGCAGCGAAGTTGTTAGGCTAGCCTAAACAGAAGGTTTCATAGTAGTTTCATGAGCATTAAAATCTATGCCATATCCGCAATTTTGTTGACCTGGCATGATTTCATTCATTGTTGTTTCTTAGACTATATGCAAGATACAAGCTGTGTTGGAAACTGTGCATACATGGTTTTATCACCATGAAACTTATTTCATCCTCTCTTCACTCTTTACCACGTCATCAAAATTACTGACATGGCACCCTATTAATGAGAATGAAACTCCCTTAAGGGTGGCCTTATGAAGAGAATGAATGGGAAGTTTCGTAAGATGAAAAAAGTATTTCATCCATGTAACACCCAGCCGCCACAGTTGCTTAGTTCAATGAAAATGTGCTCCCGCCTCAGGTGGAGTTACTCGATTTATCATTATATCTGGTTTTGAGAAACGCCGTGGGTAACACGCTGCGCGTGCTGCTTTTTTCCCGGAAAGCACAGCTGCATACAGCTGGCGCGGGATTCTATATCTACATATACGGCAATTACATTGCCATCCCTCATCACAGCACGTATAGCAGCCCTTCGAAGTCCAAGAATGGCGCCAAGGCTATCCATCCTCGTTTTCTCGATCTTCTTCCTGCTCGCCGCTCCTCTGGCCTACTCGGAACGCCGCCAAAGCTTCCGTGCCACCATGACCCGCATCGAACCGGCCATAAACCTAACACGGGCTGCTCATAAGTCTCACCAACGGCTGTCGATGCTCGCCGACCGGCTCGACGCTACCTCGGGCGGCGCGCAGGCCCCGCTGCAGCTTGACGGTGACGGCGGCGCCTACGACATGAACTTCTCCATCGGCACACCGCCGCAGAAGCTGTCGGCGCTCGCCGACACCGGCAGCGACCTCATCTGGGTCAAGTGCGGTCCGTGCACCCAGTGCGCGCCGCAGGGCTCGCCATCCTACTACCCGAACACCTCCTCGTCTTTCTCCTTGCTATCGTGCTCCAGCGGCCTCTGCCGTAATCTGGAATCCCAGTCGCTCGCGTCGTGCGCCGTCGGCGGCGCCGAGTGCGACTACCGGTACCTCTACGGCCTCGCCGCCGACTCGCACCACTACACGCAGGGTTACCTCGGAAGCGAGATCTTCACGCTCGGCGGCGACGCCGCGCCGGGAATCGGCTTCGGCTGCACGAACATGTCGGAGGGCGGCTACGGCACCGGCTCCGGCCTCGTCGGGCTCGGCCGTGGGCCGCTATCCCTCGTCTCGCAGCTCAACGCCGGCGCCTTCTCGTACTGCCTCGCCAGCGACGCCTCCAAAGCGAGCCCTCTCCTGTTCGGCTCCGGCGCCTTGACGGGTGCCGGCGTCCAGTCCACGCCGCTTATCTCGGGCGCCAGCCCCAGCTTCTACACCGTCAACCTGAAGAGCATCTCGATCGGCGCGGCGACGTCGCCGGGGACCGGGAGTGGCGGCATCATCTTCGACTCCGGCACGACGGTGGCGTTCCTCGCGGAGCCGGCGTACTCGCTGGCGAAAGCGGCGCTCCTGTCGCAGACGACGAACCTCACCTTAGCGCCGGGCAGGGCCGGGTTCGAGGTCTGCTTCCTGACGCCCCCCAGCGGAGACGCCTTCCCGACCATGGTGCTGCACTTCGACGGCGGCGACATGGCCCTGCCGACGGAGAACTACTTCGGGGAGGTGGTTACTGGCGTGACCTGCTGGATCGTGCAGAGGTCGCCGAGCCTGTCTATTGTCGGCAACATCATGCAGATGAACTTCCACGTCCGGTACGACGTCGACAAGTCGGCGCTGTCCTTCCAGCCGGCTAACTGCAACAGCCTCTGATGAATTCAGGGATGGATCTCACTCGTCCTCTCATATTGATATTACGTGGTTCATCTTGCATCATGCATTTCCACCCATGGTACGTCCACGTGTAGTTAAGCAGAATAAACCAGTTTAGTACAAAAATGGTACAGAATGAAAATCATCGATTTGTGATGTCAGAATGACATGGATTGTAAAAGGTACGTAAAAGGGAAATGTTGTATTCAATATGTGCGAAAGTATTTTTTTTCAAGAACAGACGTCAAAGTTTAAATGATTTCAGCGTCACTTTGTTCGAATGAAATGATGCTTATTCTAACAAACATCATAGTTCAAATGATTTCTGGTTCACTCTGTACAAATGAAAGTATGTTTTTGAAACTTCCAAAACACCAAATTTGGATACATCTCCTCACATCATCACCTACTGTTGTGATGTGGGTAAGTGGGTTCAATACATTTAGGCTCTAGGGTGACATGGGTTCAGTACATTTTGGTCCTCCTAGGGCCCAAATAAAGCCTAGCCATAGAAGGTAATTGGGCTTAATGTGTACAAATCCTGTACTATCATCGGTTTCCGTATCTCGTGAGGTTATATATCCCTTTGTAACATGGTATTCCCTAGTGAAAAACTCGGAACAGATCTATCTATTCTATATAGATAAATGATTTATCGAGTTCATATTTTCTCTTGTACGTGAAAATTACATGAAAATGGCTATCATCCACTACGGGAAAGCTACAAATTGCCGAGTGCCTGGGGCACTCGGCGAAACCCTAAAAACACTCGGCAACGTGTTTGCCGAGTGTAACACTCGGCGACGAGCACACGGCAAAGTTTCACTCGGCAAAGTTGACATTGCCGAGTGTCTTTGGTCGGGCACTCGGCAAAGAGTGTGCCGAGTGGCACAAAACACTCGGCAAATAATATTTCCAGAAAAAATAAAAAAAAACATACTCGGCCACCGGCGGCAGCTCCAGCTGGCCGCCGCCGCCACGGCCACGGCCACCACGCCGCCCGCTGCCGCCACGCCCGCTGCCGCCCGCCGCTGCCGCCCGCCGCTGCCGCCACGCCGCTGCCGCCCGCCGCTGCCGCCCGCTGCCGCCACGCCCGCTGCCGCCCGCCGCTGCCGCCCGCCGCTGCCGCCACGCCGCTGCCGCCCGCCGCTGCCGCCACGCCCGCTGCCGCCCGCCGCCGCCGCCACGCCCGCTGCCGCCCGCCGCCGCCGCCACGCCCGCTGCCGCTACCGCCCGCCACGCGCCAGATCCGGATCCGCGCCGCCGGAGGTGGGGGCCGCCGGATCCGCGCCGGAGGGGGCGCGGATCCGGCGGAGGGGAGGGAGCCGGGGAAGGGGAAGAAGGGGGCGGCGGCGGGCGGGGTCGGGCGAAGGGCGGCGGGCGGCGGGCGGCCGGGCGTCGGGCGGCGGGCGGCGGGGCGGGGGGGGCGGCGGGCGGCGGGCCGGGGGGCGGCGGGCGGCGGGGCCGGGGGCGGGGGGGAGAGAGGAAGGTTGCGGGGGCGGCGGGTTCGGGGGCGGGGCCGGGGATAAGTTGCGGCCCGGCGGATATGTGGGGTGCGGGGGCGAATAAGTTGCGGGGGCGGTGCGGCCGGTGCGGGGTTGGGAAAAACAAAACTTCGCCGAGTGTCCTACGTGGACACTCGGTAAAGGGTCTCTTTGCCGAGTGTCCAACGTAGGACACTCGGCAAACTTATTTTGAAAAAAATTTAAAAAATATCCAACCATTTCAAAAAAATACCAAATTTTCACACGAACCAATATATATTCTCTATTGACTATATAAAAATTTTTGTAGTCAAATCAAAACTCGACCGTCATTTTGACTCCAAATCTTATGCAATCCTTCTCAACGTTACTAATCTTCTTCTGAGATGCTTCGGTTTGTAAACATTGTATGTGACGAAATGTGCAAAACATTCTCAATTTTTTTCCACAGCCTCCACCTATGATATCATCACATCATGACAAATCTCATGATTTTCAGACTTTCCTTGTTTTTTTTATAATTTAAAAATACCACTGCCACACGTTCGTGGTCGTGTTTCCTGAACAAGATGTTCGAAATTTCTTGTCATTTCATGGGTCAGGTCTCAAATAGGGCCGAATAATATGAATATCATTTTTCTACTCATTTTGTTCCATAATTTGAATCATTTGCAGTTCAAATTTGACTTATACCAAAAATTTCCTTGAAATTCAATTAATTAAATAAATATAGCAAATAAATCCAAAAATATACCAAATTTTAACATGGAGTACCACATGTTGTATGTGGGGAGTAGAAAAAATTTCATGGCGAAAAGCGGAAAAAAAATTATTTTTTTGCTGAGTGTCAAAAAAAAACACTAGGCAAACCCCCCTCTTTGCCGAGTGTTTTTTTTGACACTCGGCAAACTACCCTCTTTGCCGAGTGTTTTTTTGACACTCGGCAAAGAGGGGGCTTTGCCGAGTGTTTTTTATTTGACACTCGGTAAAGCCTCGATTTGCCGAGTGTTTTTTTTTTTGCCGAGTGTTTTTGGCTTGGCACTCGGCAAAGAGCTTCTTTGCCGAGTGTCCGAAAAAAAACACTCGGCAAAAAGAAAACACTCGGCGAATTTAAGGTTTCCCGTAGTGATCCAATAACTTTGTACATGCAGAACTGCTGATGCCTACCATTTTACTTGAACAGATTACAAGTGGCTGGTCAACGTCCCCTCATGTAGAACATGCCATGCAGAGTGCAATATAAATCCGTACACATACTTCTTGGATTGTCCAGAGTGCTAGCACTTTTTGCCGGTCTTAACACGTAGTTGGCATGTTGCCTTTATATAAATAAAGGAAATTCGTAACTTTGTGATATGGACTTCGCACGAAGACAAACTTTATATGAAAGTCCAAGGTTTTGACCTAGTCTACACCTTTGTAGTTGAAAGTTTTTCAATTTAAATCATTCATATGTCAAATAATATTAGCTCAATTTCCCCCTCTTTTCCCATCCTTGTAATTTCAATTTTTTACTGGATTTGGAATTTCGTAACTTTTGCATACGATCTTTGATGGAGACAAACTTTATATGAAACTGGTTCGTTTTGATAAGATCTACAACTCTATAGTTAAAAGTTTTTTAATTTGAAGTCATTTAGATACCTAAATAATGAATCAAATAGGAAGGGTAAAAAGAAATAGAGCTTCCCTTTGCATATATGTACCTGGTGTACGTGGGATGGTAAAGAGGTATTGCACGAAAGGGGTGGGCATAGCTCAGGGGTGTCCTACAGGCCTAGAAAAAATATTTTTGTTATTTCCATTTATATTTCTATTTTGACTATTCGTGCACGTATGATATCCCACCGGTACATACTGGCTTCAACGCCGGCATGTATAACAAGCCTAACAAGCCTCATTTGTATCGGCTTCGTGGTGCCGATGTGAATGAGGTAGTAGTGATTCTTTCCTTCAGCTCTGGATCTTTTTTTTTCAGCAGTTGTGACTTCTCCAATCTGTGTTCTTGCAAAACCAGACAGAGCTCGTACCTAATAACGTTACAGGGTGCACCAAACAAAGCATGTAATTGTATCCCTCCAACCAAATACACCGCAATCCCATTCCGATCCATCTGCAATTCCGTTACCATGTCAGCAACCAAATAGCACCATAGTTGCAGGTTGTAAACTGTAAAATGAACTTTTATTTATGATGCTATAAATTTACTAGAGATTTTTGTTTATGAACATCTGATAGAGTTCACACTAGTAAAATATACTTCCTCCGTTTTAAATTGTAGATTGTTTTTACTATTTTTCAAACATAGTTTTTGTTATGTACTTGGAAAAATATATATGTACGTGCGTAGCAAAAACTATGTATCCAAAAATACTAAAATGACCTACAATTTGGAACGGATGGAGTATTAAATAGTCACACAATACGCATTTTAGTGAAAGTTCAACCACATGCACGCCATTTATTCCTTTCCATTATGTACTAGCACGCGCATGTGATTGCTACAAACAGTAAACAAGGACTGCTATTAGTACACACGGGTAGAAAACTCACCTTTAGTCTCGGTTCGATAGGGTCATATATCCCTAAAATCCAACCGGGACTATCTATTCGGGACAAAAGGGAGCTGTCTTTAGTCCCAAGTCATTCACCTAGGACTAAAGACCCCCTTTAGTCCCGGTTGGTAAAACCAACCGGCACTAAAGGGGCCGCCACGCAAGCACAAGCATGCGTTTTAACAATCGGAACTAATGGGGTACGTGCATGCGTATGCAGGAGCATGCACGTACCCTCTTTAGTACTTAAGATTTTTTTTAAATTGTTTTTCATATTAATGCTAATTGTTTCTTCACATATATATACGTATACATCCTAGTGTACACTACTTACACGTATATGTTGTATATATATTTCATGATAGTACTATATATATATACAATTCTTAGTATATTATACACATCAAGCTAGTATTTATATAATTACTATATATACAATAATTTGTCCTCTTCCTTCTTAGAATCCTCCCATCATGATGTTGCTCGTTTCGTCTATTAAATGTCCATCATAATAAAATTCTCCATTGGGATTTATCACCTCGTGCACAAGAAATCCTATAAGAGCTTCTTGGATGACCAAAAGCCTCTCCTTCTCGAGAGTTCTTCTCTAATTTGCGTCATCTATAATTTGGAAATATGTGAATGTTACACGAACAATTAAATATAAGGAGCTAGGAAATAATTTATTATTAATAGTTTTATTTTACGTACAACTATTTTCCGACGATATCATCTTGTCCCGCACAAAATTGTTCATGTGCTCACAGACGTAGTATCCACATAAATTATTGCTTTGTTCCTATCTCAAGCACTTTAGTGGGGAAAAATAAGTTATGAAATATTCATGTTATAGAATGTAAAAATATGCAAACTTCATACGTACCGGAAATGTTGTATTGAATGTAGAATTCACCATGTGAGTCTTACGGAATTATTTCTATGCACTACGAATTAAAATAATAAATGATATAGTGTTAGGTGAAAAATTAGGAAAAAAAACTTTTGCATAGAGATGAAGTCCAGAATTATTATAAGTTTAGCATGTCTTAAATGTCTTTGTACTCCGCTGGTGGTTTCCTCAATGAATCGAACACAATAACTGTAACAACCTAGCTTAAATAAGCCATGTTTAAATCTTAAACAAAATCATGAGTGCATAAAGGGGAACTTTGAAAGTAGTGAAGGCAAGTGAAAGTACACTTTTGCCCCTCACAAGCTAAAGCGATTCTCAAACTAGTAACTTAAATTTTTGCTTATGAACATAAAAATCTGTCCAACTAAGAGTTGTAGAACTCAACTTTCCTAACAACTTTTATTTTTAGTGTTTTGCTTTGATCTAAGCAGAAGCCCTTCAAAATCCCAAAGTACAAATCTGTGTTAATTTGTTTTTAAAACAGGCAAAGTCCAAACTTTTGGGCTCTCTGTTTTAAAATTTCTAATATGAACTCAAGCTGAGCTCTATACCAAAGTTTTAGAGCTTCAGGATCTTAACAACTTTGATTGAAGGAGTAAGTTCTAAATCTTTCCCGAAAGCCTTCAAAATCCAGGTCAAAGTCAACTAGTTTGGTCAACCCAGCCTCTTCGGCAATCCAGGCTAAGTCTGGAAATCAGCGCGACCTGGCACCTTAGTGCAGGTTTATCTCTCAAAAGTTGAATAGAACATCAGAAAAATCCTTTATAAGAGTTTGAGAACTAAGTTTATACAACAACTTTGATAATTGGACTACTCTAGTCCAATTCACCTCCAAAGCTTTTCAAAACTGCAGCTCAAGTCAGCCAAACACCCTGAAAACAGCCAAGCCACTGTTTTTCTCTAAGTCTAGGAAACCGGCGTTCCTCCAAAATTTGGAGTTTTGAATCTCCGAATCCACCGCGAATTTGAACTCAGTTCAATTACAAAAGTTGGACTTTGTTCTGAGGACTACAACTTTCGTAAAAGGAGTTAATGTTGTGCGGTTCAAGAATCGGGAGATCTAGGTGCTTGAAGATAGGCCCGGCGAAGGGATCCCGCGAATCCGTCGGCTCAGGACGCGCTAGAGCACGCGCGCCCAGACCGCTGCCGCCACGTGGCTCGGCCTCACTGGCAGCGCCGCCTCGCCCTGTCGCCGGCTGCGATAGGATGGGTCGACATGCCCCACTCCCCGGTCCCGTGCGACGTCGCCCTGCCGCCTCTCTGCCCCGTCTCGTCTCGCTCGAGGCCTCGCTGGCTGCGCCAGGCAATCTGCCCGCAACCCTGCCGCTGCCTCGGCCACTCCGCGGCAAAGACGGCAGCCGCCACGCCCGGTGCTGCCTTGCACCCCGCGCGCAATCTGCCCCACCAGGATCTCCGACTGTGCCCCGACACCTCCTGTCCCTCCCGTCAAGACCGCCAGTTGCTTTGCCCGCTCACGCCCCGCAATGTCGCCGCCTCCACCAACTGTCGCACAGGTCACGACAACTCCCGCCCCCCACCTCGCCAGTAGCGTGCCTCGGCAAAGCCGCTCGTCCCGCACACGCTTGCGTCGCTTCGCCCGCACTGTTGCCTCACCTGCCGCGCCCCTCTTTCCCCTCTATCCGCCAATGGCGCCATCGCCATTAATGGCCGCCGCAGTGCCCCTGCTTCCCTCCGGTCCCGCCCACCAGAGCCACAACCCCGCCTCATCCACCACTCCGCCCTGGCCCTATAAATGGGAGCCCAACGCCACCGGTGCCCCCTTCCCCGCTCGCCTGATCCTCACCGTGCCCTCCTGCTTCTACTCTCAGCTTCGCTGCACACCCTCTCTATGGAGCTCCCCCTTCCACTCAACCCCGCACCTTGCCGACACCACTAGCCGCTTCGCCACCCTCTCGCGCAGCTCTAGAGCCTGCTTGTTGCCCGAGAAGAGCGCTACCACCACCGGAACACTGCCGGACTTCGCTGCCACCCGAAGCCTTCCGCCCTTCCGCCGTTCCGCCCCGACCGAGCCTTCCTGTCAGCCCCAACCGCTTCAAACCAGCCCAAGGTGAGCCCGTAAGCCCTCCCGACCACTCATCGTTCCAAAGCCACCAGCGCATCGCTGGGATTTTACCCACCCGCCGCCGTGCGCTGCCGAGGACCCAATTGCGATTGGAAAAGTTGAATCAAGGGCCTTAGTGTTAAAACTCAGGACCTTTGCACGATTAAACCCTAGACCTAGGAGGTAGCCTGTAAGTTTGCCGCGACTTATCTTTTTAAATTGGCAGAATATATGTTTAACTTTGGAAATTCACCAAAACTCGTAAAAAATTCAGAAAAATGTCGAACCAATTTTGCTAGACTCAATATAAAGTGTAGTTTCTAATAAAAATACTTTTGCATATGTCACTACTGGAATTAATGTAATAAATTTTAATTCTTGGTTAAGATATTTAAATCATAACAAATCATAGAAAAATGATAAACAGTTAAATCCAACTCTCAAGTGTTTGTTTCAAACAGTAGAAGCCTGGAAAAACGATTTGGAGCCAAGCTCAGATGTTAAATCTCTATTTTAGTTTTACCATGAGAATCTAAGCTTGTTTTTGCCATTTTTTTCATAACAGTTAAACCAGAACTGAGAAAAATATGAAACCTTTTGGTTTAAGTCAGTGGAGTAATGTAAATTGTGGAAAAAATATGGAAACCACCAGAACTAAATATATGTACCACTTTCCTATTTTAGGGAAGAATAAATAGGGTAAATGCATAGAAAAAGTTTCCTTTCGCTAAAAATTGTGAAAAATTCATCAAAGGCTCTGTATTATCCCTATAACTCACTGCTAAAATTTCATGACCAGTTTCATTATGGTTTCTGTTATAAAAAAGTTTAAGTATATGCTACCTTAAGGTAATAAAGGTAATTTTGGAAGAGGTACAGAAGAACATTCAGAAATAGGATAACTTTCCGATCTAAAGTCTAATAACGTGGAGATGTATATGTGTACACAATCACCATCAAACAAACCTCGGCTTGTACCACACCCCACCTTCCTCATGTAGAAAAAGGAAGTGTAAAATCTTGTTTAGGTGAATGTGGCCCTAATATAACTTGTTCTTCAGCACTAACACATGTTTATGTCCTTTCCCCTTCACCTCCCGAGAGGTCGAGCCCTACGCCTTCATATTGACTTGCACAAATCTGCTCTAGGCCAATGCTGGAGTAGCCAGGTGGAATCTAAATGCCATGGCTTGTCTACCCTGGTAGGATTGGTAAAGTACTTTCGTACACCACCTGTATATATAGGAGAAATAAAGAAGTTATGAAACTTCCAAGGTGTGGATCAATTGAGATAATTGCATAAATTATATATACGTATACCTTAATAGTGATGTTGCCAAATGGTCTATACAACTCACATGAGGTGTGCTGAGTGATGTCATCCATAGGGTACCGTTGGTTGTCCTGCGCAACCATGGGTAATCTTGGAATGTTCTCATCGGGGACCCCTATGGAAGCACAGCTGCTTCGACGCTGAGAAGTGCTGACAATGACGTTGGGATATGGCAGTGCTCCAGATTGCGCCATCTCACTAACTGCTAGGGCTACTCGCTGATTAATTTCTTTCTGCATTCTTACTTCTTGTGAATGCACTTTAGCTTCTAACATGCGCCACCAGCTCTCCTCTTATTGTTCCTTCCTTCTCTTCCGGCTTCTATATGTGTCGATGTCCCTACGGAAAGCAAACTTCCATGGAACGACCCCAAAGCCTCGGCAAGTGTTCGAGACTCCCGAGCGCCAAGTGAGCTCATCGTTCTCTCTATCAACCTTCAACTTTCCCGCTTAAGCATCTTCGATGTTTTGGATAAGCCTGAGAGCCTTTTGACGTATTGTTTCGTTGAAGATAAGTGTCCCAACCTCTTGGCTCAAATTGCCTCCGTGAGGGGTAATACCAATTCTTCGATCAATCGGGCAAGTCAACAGTCGCTGGTACGATACCTCGATCGAATATGTCTTGTTCCATGTTTTTTCCATTTGGGAATTGGACTCATGTAACCACCTCGCCCTTGACGATGATGGTACTCCTTCTTCTGGGCATTGGTTGACTTGACACAAATCTTGTTCGCACTACCTTCACTCATATTTTATTCCAGAAATGAGTTCCAGTGGTCCCTTAACTTGGGCCAGTCATTAAAATATGGAGTTTAGCCCATCTTGATAAAGTTGGCACCCAGATTCTTCTTGAATGTTTGGAATTGGGTTGCTATCTTCTTCAGCATCCAGTCTTTCACAACTTTTTCTTCAACACTATCAGGAAGTGTGAAGTGTTTATTGACATCTGCCCACAACATATCCTTCTGTGTTTGTGGGAGCATGTATGGATCATTTTGTTTACCCTTCCATTCTCTAATGCTGATGGGCATGTTGTGCCTTATAATAGCCCCGTATTGACTCATGAACTTTGTAGCCACATTTTCAGGAACAATTGGCTGGCCCTCTTCTGTCACTTTAGTGATCTGAAGTCTTCCCTCCATTATCTTTGTACAACCTCGCGGCTTATTTCGCTTCATCAATCTAGAGGGCTAACAGTTTAAGATTTGTTATCTAGTACATAGTAATAATGAATATGGAATTATAGATGGGGTAAAACAATGAAAATGATATATACCTCGCCAGAACCTTCCATCAGGACAAGGTTTTGTTCTGCATTGTCATCAATGCCGTGCTCGGTCTCATCATTGCCGTCACCGGACATGTTTAGGAACATGTCCGCCTGGCTACCCTTATCCTCGGTGTAGGTTCTTGGAACGTTGTAGCCACTACTGCTAGCAATAATCTACTCCATTATATGCCTTGCATCCTCTTCATCTCCCATCTCAGCTGTAAATGACATTAGTTAAACACACATGTAATCATAGATACATTAAATTAAAAATTATATCAAGTAGTACAATTAATGTATAAACATGAAATCATAGATCGTACAAAACAAACTTGTGAAATATACACACGAAATATAATTTAGACCCATTAATGAGGAAGGATAAATCTTCACAGTAAGCCTCTAATAAGATACTTGTGAAATATATCATTGCTTACATCCAAACATTAAAATTGCCTTACTTGCTCTTAAAATTTGAAATACAAGATACTGGGAATGGAAATGCCTCTAATAAGATTCCTTACAGTAAGCCCTCAGATCACTACAAGTGAAAGCATGTTACATACTGGAACTTTGATCGACCATAAATTCATAAAATACCTAATATTTGGACGTTGATGGCAAAAAAAAAGCCAAGTGCATGACTGTTCATTTTCTAAATGACCATTTGATCACATTAACAACCAACGAGTTCCAAAAATCAATATCACACTAATGGCATGTATATACAATTAAAAGAAACTTGTGAAATATACAATTTTTCTAAGTATCTCAAACTAATTTGTACAATTTTTCTATAAGTATTTAAACTAATTTGTACTAATTTCTCTAAGTATTTAAACTAATTTGTACAATTTTCCTAAGTATTTAAACTACTTATTTGCACTAATTTTTCTAAGTATTTAAACTAATTTGCAAACTTTTTCTACGTATTTAAACTAGTTCATACTAATTTTCTAAGGATTAAATATAATTTATACAAATTACACATTCAAAATAGTAAAAAAATTGGCGCTTGCTTTAGCAAGCCCTGTTGGGGGGGCGGGCACCTGTACCGTCGGGGTGGCGGACGGCGAGCGGACGACAGACGACGGGGTGAGCGCGGATGGCGGGACGGGCGCGGACGGCGGGATGACGGCCGGGGCGGACGGATGGCAAGGCTCGCGGTAGGGCGGTATGGCAGCGGCACATGAAGGGAGGCCGAGGGAGGGTGCGGGGGAGACGAGCTGACGAGGCACCGGATCAAGTGAAGTGAGGAAAGGACAAGGTAGGGGAGAAGGGGGTGGATGTTATAACCCTCCTAGTCCCGGGTTGACTTTGCAATTGGGACTAAAAGGCCTTTAGTGCCCTTTAGTCCCAGTTGCAAATTCAACCCGGGACTGGGGGGCCTTTAGTCCCAGTTGCAAATTCATCCTGGGACGAGGGGGCTTTAGTTCCGGTTGCAAATTCCAACCGGGACTAAGGGGTGCTTTTCGCGCCGGAGATGAAAAGGCACCTTCTAGTCCTTGTTGGAGTTTGCAACCTGGACTAAAGGTTCCCCCTTCATTTCCCCTCTGCTTTTGCAATTTTAATTTATAGATGTTTTAAGTTGTTTTGCACTAGTTTTGTTAAAGAAAACTTAAAACTTTACATATTTTGAACATGGAAAAATATATTAAATTAGCAAGTATATTTAAAATAAGTTTGAATCAGTCATTAATTCTATACTAGTTGATTGAGTTTCTAAAATAATTATTTAATGCATCACTATCATCAACAAACTCTTCAATTAAATAATTTCAACACGCAAAAAATGCAGTTCATGTATGTGGTTAAATTAACATTGTTTATATTGATCGAATAAAGGTTCACCGTAGAACATTCCAATATAATTGAAAGGTTCTGATGGCCATAGAGCATTACCTAAAGGTGCACCATATTTAGTGCATTACAATGTAACGTTAAAAAACTTCTTCTTGACAAAAGTTCCTTGGTCATGATCATGGCGTAAGTACGGAGCCTCTTCTTGGGCTAGCATGATGCTTGGGTCAACTTCGATAGCGAATGGAGGCATGCCATCAAACTGATCATAATCATCTAACTGCTCTGTTTTGTCCTCGACTCCCAAGATTTTTCTTTTACCTGGAAGAACTATGTGGCGCTTTGGCTCCCATAGTTTTTCTTTATCTTTTGAATTTTTCTTGGGTTTATCTTTTGAATTTTTCTTGGGTTTACTAGACATGTCCTTCACATAAAAAACCTGATGCACATTATTAGCAAGTATGAATGGTTCATAATTGTATCCAGTCTCGGTCAGGTCCCCTATTGTCATTCCATACTGATCTTTAGTTACGCCACCTCCAGTTAGCTTCACCCATTGGAACCGAAACAAAGGGATGTTCAGTGGTCCGTATTCGAGTTCCCAAATCTCCTCTATGAAACCAAAATACAAGTCCTTGCTCCTGTTGCTGTCTATGGCATGTATACAGACACTACTATTTTGGTTGGTGCTTTTTTTCTTGGGTTCTCATGTAAAATGTATAACCATTTATCTCGTAACCTTGTAATTTCATGATTGTGCTAGAAGGTCCCCTAGCTAACCAAGCGAGTTGTTCATGAATCACGGAGTTACCCATAAGGTATTGACGCAACCAAGAGGGAAAAGTATCCATGTACGACGTATAATCCAGCCATCAGATTTCGTCGGGTATTGGAAAAATAGAATCTTCTTGTGTTCCTCGATATACGGAGCCACAAAGGTTGATTGTTGCAAAAACATGAAGTGTGCTTTATGAAACAAATCACTATAATTGCTCAAACTTGATTTCCTTGCAAGGGTGCCCATTTGCCATAGCCTCCCCTTGTGGTGTGATGTTGAAACCCTAATCAAATTAATTGAGTCAATAAAATCAACACAAAACTTAATGACCTCCTCTGTTTCATATCCCTTGGCGATGCTTCCTTTTGGATGGGCACGATTAAGAACATAGTTTTTTAGAACTGACATTAACCTCTTGAAAGGCCACATATTGTACAGGAATACTGGACCGAGAATAGTAATCTCTTTAACTAGGTGAACCAGGAGGTGTGTCATAATATTGAAGAAGGATGGTGGAAATACCAACTCAAGGCCGACAAGACATCGTACCACATCATTGTGTAGCTTTAGTAGCTTAGTTGGATCGATTGCCTTATGCGAAATCACATAGAGAAACGTGCATAGCTTTATGAGCGCCAATCATACATTCTCTAGTAGAATACCCCTCAGTGCAACTGGAAGCAACTGGGTCATCAACATATGGAATTCATGGGCCTTTAGTTTTGTGAACTTCTTTTCTTTCATATTTATTATTCCCTTTATATTCGAGGAGTACCCAGAGGGAACCTTGATACTATTCATGCATTCAAACATGCTATCATTCTCTTCCTTACTGAGAGTGTAACTGGCAGAATGTAAGTACTGTTGTCCTTTATCTCTCTTTTCTAGATGTAGGTCATCTTGTTGCCTCATACATTTCAGGTCTTGTTATGCTTCCAGTGTATCTTTTGAGTTTCTATAAGAACTCATGAAGTCTAGCATGTTCATGCAAAGATTCTTCATCATGCGCATCACGTCTATTACGTTGCGGACCTCTAAGATTTCCCAATAAGGTAGCTCCCAATATATAGACTTCTTCTTCCACATGGGTGCACGTCCATTATCGTCGTTCGGAACAGGTTCGCTACCAAGATCCTTTCCAAAGACTACCCTTACATCCTTTATCATCTAAAATACACGCTTTCCATTATGGTGTGCACGTTTTTTATGATGGGCTAACGCTCCTTTGAAATGCATCCATTTCTTTATTAACGGGTGGTTAGCAGGAAGAAATCGACGATGGCCCATATACACGACCTTCCTACAGTGTTTCATATACATGTTGTTTGTGTCGTCTAAACTATGGGTGCAGGCCTAATATCCCTTGTTTGTTTGTCCTGAAAGGTTACTCAGCGTAGGCCAATCATTGATGGTTACGAACAACAATACTTGTAGGTGAAAGCTCTCTTGTTTATCCTCATCCCACACACGTACACCTTCTTTTTTCCAAAGCAGTAAAAGTTCATCAACCAACGGTCATAGATACACGCCAATGTCGTTGCCGGGTTGTTTTGGGCTTTGATAAGCACCGGCATCATAATGCTTTTGCTTCATGCACAGCCAAGGAGGAAGGTTGAACAGACATAAGGTCGCAGGCTAAGTTCCTTGCATCACTTTCAAAGTCTAGGAATGCTCTATCAATTGATCTCCACTGGACCACATCCGTGGGGTGTCTTAGTATCTCATCTTGCTTATGTTCTTCTTTGTTCCATCGCATCAACTTAGCATTCGTCTTGTTTCAGAACAAACGCTTCAAACGTGGTATTATAGGGAAATACCGTATCACCTTCGTGGGAACTCTCTTCTTGGGAGGCTGCCCCTCAACATCATCATGATGATCTTGCTTGATCTTATACCGCGGCGCTCTGCACACGCAAGCATCCAATTTCTCGTAATTATTAGGGCATACGTGTATCTTCTAAACCTCCAATCCCAGAGGGCAAACAACATGTTTAGCTTCATATGTTGTGGACAGCAATTCTTTATTCTCGGGAAGAATGTTCTTTACAATTTTCAATATCCCCTGAAATGCCTTATCGAATAAACCATGTTTTGTCTTCCATTGCAGCATTTCTAGTGTGGTACCAAGTTTTTTATGCCCCTGCTTGCAATTTGGGTACAATAATTTTTTGTGATCATCTATCATGTGCTACAATTTTTCTGATTCCTTCTCAGTTTCGCAGTCTTTCTATACATCACGTAGCACCTGACTAGGATCATCAATAGGGCCATCTTCTACAAACTCTTCTTCATCAGCCTCGTCCATTATAGTATGTGCAAAAGCTTGGCCTGCAGCCCAGTCTGGAATGTTGTTATCATCCTCCTCTTCCTCGTTGTTTTCCATTATAACCCCTCTTTCACCGTGCTTGGTCCAAACCAAATAGTTAGGCATGAAACCGTATCTAAACAAGTGGCTGTGAACAGTCCCCCAGAAAGAGTACTCCTTCTTGCTATTGCACTGGAAGAATGGACAACATATGAATCCCTTCTATGGCTTGTTGGTTTTGTCCACCTTGAGAAAATAATGCAAGCCATCAACAAACTCCTTTGTCCATCTATCCGCGGTATACATCCATTGCTGGTCCATCTACATCATATTACGTGAGAAATGGACATAGGTCTTCGTATTAGATAAAGGACTTGATCAATATTAGGTAGGGGAAAAATAGAGTAAATGTGTTTATAATATTTAGTCCTTACACTAAACATGAGATAAATAAATTACTACATAAGAAGTGGTCATAGGTCTTCGTATTAGATAAAGAACTTGATCAGTATTGATAATTTACACCAATCAACCTTCATAAAGATAAAAACAATTCACATGAAAATTACACCAATCAACATTCATAAAACTCACTAGGTTGACAAAAAGAAAAATGCTAGAATTCTGGAACATGGCAATAAAGATACATATACACTAAAGATTATAGACGCTCCATAATGGACTTCACGTAGTCAATTATCCTTAAATAATGGTACAATATTGCAGAATGTTTGCCCTTCAAGCCATCTCTGCACATAACTCAATATTCTACGAAGTATATGAAGAGCCACCTCTGCTCCTCCAGTACCAGAGAATAGTGTAAGCACATTTGTGCCATATGTAGACATTGTTATCTAGTATTGAAGGAGCGAAAGAACCAGCTCTTTAGAGTGTTCCTCTAATACCAGAGAACGGAGAGCCACCTCTGCTCCTAAAATACCAGAGAATAGTGTAAGCACATTTATGCCATGTGCAGAAACTGTTCTCTAGGATTGGAGGAGTGGAGGTGGTACATCCATTGCCAGTCCATCTGCATCGTATTACATGAAAAATGAACATAGGGCTTCCTATTAATAAAGAACATGATCAATATTAGGTAAGGGGAAAAATAGAGTAAATATGTTTATAATATTTAGCCCTTACAATAAACATGAGATAATAAATTATTGATCAAATAAATATAATTATTGTTAAATTACAGAGACTTGAAAAATTGTAGCAATGGCAAAATTCTATTACTTACACCTACAATTTATTTACCTTAATTTTATTGCAATAAATAAATATTTCAAGTTCTTTACCTAATACGAATCATATATATCCATCAAATTCTAGCTCAAAAATTTGTATAAATAAGAATCCTCTCCATTCTCTCTTATTCTAAAAAAACTCATTTTTTTCTAGCTCTAAAGCATAAAACAAAGCATAATAACAATAAATAAAGGGAGGATGAAGTAGCTTACCCTTTACAACACTTTGGATGAGTGAAATCCCCAAGGAAATGAGGGAAAAAAATTGGGCAGCACCTCCCTAAGGTTCCTTGCTCGCCATGGAGAAGAATGAAAAAGTTCTGGTGAGTGGAGTGGCTTGGGCTTGGGGAGGAAGAAGGTGAATTTATATGCGAGGAGATTTTATCCCGTTGGAAACACCAACCAGGATAAAAACCTGCCCCTTTAGTCCCTGTTGGTAATTCCAACCGGGATTAAAGATTTAGTCCCGGTTGGAATTCCCAACAGGCGTAAAGGGGTCTTTTGTCCCGGTTGGTGTTTCCAATCGGGACAAAAGCTCCCACAATCGGTAGCCAGATTTTTAGCCATTACAACCGGGACTAAAGCTCCCCCCGTCGGTGGCCGTCGGTGGTACATTTTTGACCCGAGACTAAAAGCTCTTTAATCCTGGGTCCAAAGTCAACCAGAAAAAAATACGTTGGATGGAAGGTGAGTTCTCTAACGTTTATTTGAGTGCGTTAGCGATGCTATTATGTACTGGCATCATTCGTCGAGCGTATCTTCCTATAGCTTCCTAGACTGGAGGAAGCTCTTTTGCTTGCCCTCGGCGGATGCGAGGAAGGCGAGGAAGGTGGCGTAGTCGGTGTCCATGTATCTTGGCGGGCTTGCCTCGTCGACCAGCTCCGCCGCCGGCCCGATCACTCGCTCCGCCGGCACGCTGTGGAAGGACGCCGCCGAGATGCGTGGGCGCGTCGAGTTCACTCGCACCCGGTGGAGCTTGCTCTTGTACCTCCCGTTGCTGTATATCTGCAACCATGCAGCAAATCATCAGCTGAGCAAATCAAATTTGATGGCCAAAACTTTGGCATGTCACGAGAATCTATAATCTTCCATCGGTCAGAGAAATAAAATCACACTCTCAGAAAACATGCATGAGCAACTTCAGAAATTTTTTTGGTGATTTTGCAATGCTCAAATTTAAAATCATTTGGAAGATGTGGTATTGGCTAACAGTTGGATAAGCTGAAGTGCATGACGACGCTTATTGTCTGGACAGCTCACTGTCTTGACTTGTAACTTATATAGTACTACTACATCATCAGCCGGCTGGGACATTTTGTAGTAGTGCAAGCAGTGTGGCACGAAAACTAGCTGAACCCTTATCCTTGTATACTTCACTGCTGACGATGGTTTGCTCATTTTTTTTCCCGTCTGCATTTGTTTAGTTAGTGGCAGATCCACTTGTCGTCACTTAGATCCCGACCGGCAGAAAAGTCAAAGTTAAACAGCAACAGCTACACTTGTAAGATCATTTTCATATTTACGGCAGCTAAATAATGAACTGTTGCTTGTATGCTGCGCGCATGTAACAATGCAAAATGTTGTTTATTATTAGTCCCTACGCTTGAAATTACAATAATTACATTACTAACACATGTTTTTTAGGAAACAAGATTGAAAGTAATTTGATTCATATTAAAAGTTACTACTTTATGGTTATTATAACTTTCTTTAGAATATTGAACAAAATAATGGAGTAATTGTTCAAAGCCCTGTACTAGCAAAATGGGCTACGTATAGTAGATGTCCACGCCGAGGGACAATGAAGAATGCAGACCTCAAGGTGGTCGCCCACGTTGGCAATGAAGGACCCTGGGACTGGATCGACGGTGAGCCAGCGGCCATGGTGCATGACCTGGAGGCCCTCGACCTGGTCCTGCAGCAGGAGCGTGAAGAGGCAGTAGTCGGAGTGCGGTGGCAGCCCCAGCGTGAGCTCAGGCTGCGGGCACGCCGGATAACAGTTCAGCATGATCTGGGAGTAACCCGCCGCCAGCTCACGCAGCAAGCCGCGCCGGCAGGCGATGCCCAGAGCCTCCAGTGCCGCCTCCATGAGCTCCATGAACAACTGATGGTTAGCCATGGCGTACCTTGCTGCCACTTCCCTACATCCATGCAACATGATGTGCACCATAGATAAGCTAAGCCCAATTTAGAGCATCTCCAGCAGTCTCAATTTTCCGAATCCAACTACCATATTGGGAGAATTGACAAGAAAATAGTGCTCTAGCAGTCTCCTTTTAACTTTCCCTTTTTCTAACAATTATTGGGACAACCCAATAATTCACCCTAACTCTCCGTGAATAAAGGAGGAGTTGTGACTCTCCTAATATGGTAGTTGGATTGGGATGTGATTATTGGGAAACTACAAAAGCAACTCTTCCAATAACGGTGAAAGTGATATTGAGATATCCCTATTAACTAGTTATTGGGAAACATTTATTGGGAGACTACTGAAGATGCTCTTACATGCGTACAAGATTAATCATTAACTATTTATTGGGAAACATTTATTGGGAGACTACTGAAGATGCTCTTACATGCGTACAAGATTAATCATTTACATGCGCTCTTGATTAATAAATACTCCCATAAAAGTTTTAGGCCATTTTTGATTTGTCTAAGTTAAAATTTAGTAATTTTGAACAAGTTTATTAAAAAATATGTTGGCATCTAGAACATCAAAAAATACATATTTCACGATGGATTTAATAGAACTAATTTTATGTTATAATGTTTGCATTTCTATGAAGTTAGTTAAAATTAGATAAGTTTCACTGAAACACAACAGAAACAACTTAAATTTTTGGCACGGCAGAAGCATTAGCTTTTAACTAGCATCGGGTGGAAAATCATCCAAACTTAGGTCGTTTGACTTTGTATCTACCATCGGGTGGTATATACTTGACATTATTTGACTAGCTATCAAACTTTTGTATATTTGTCCACAAAACATCTTTCATGCATTAAGTTAAGGTAACATAGAAAATAGTGGTCCAGCCAGCACATTGGTGTTGTTAATAAAAAAGTTAAAAAGTTAGTCGTTTGGTACCAAAGATACTGAGTCTTTTTGGAGTTCTTCGACTTAGAAGAGTCTCATCACATTATAACTACAGAATGACCAAAGTCGATCTAGTCACCTAGTCAATGTGACGCATGGATGAAGTTGACTACCACTTTCTTTATAGGGAAATTCTGAATGCTTGTCGCCACTTGTCGGCAGGTAATTGACATAATATCATGGTTTATAGCCTCCATTTTTTATCCAGACATAAGCACAAACATTTTCAACAGTTTTTTCACAGAATGGGATCAAATTAACAACACCCTCAATAAATAATATTGCTGGATGATGCAATCAATAGATAGATGATAAAGAATGATGGAATAAAATTAGCACAAATAATGCATAATCAACTACTTTAGATTTTAGAATAATTTCTGGTGGTCTGCTTGGATATATATCCTTAATAAGTCATGCTTGACGATTCCATTAAATTTTTTAAACCTCAATAAGTAAACTAACTAAAAATCTAAATTGGAAGGAGATCTTGTAAATGATGAATCATGTATGCATGTAGATCATGCCTATTTATGATGCATATCATCATACGTGCTTGTAGGTATAATAAATGATGAACGAATGGATGTGCATGGGCTACTTATTATTAATAGGTACTCCTTTTAAAATTGGTCGATTTAGTTTACCAAGTTCATACTGCCTCTATTTCTCTTTATAAGGCGTGATACGACATAGCATGGTCTTCCAAATTTGACTTTGACCATTCATTTAATTTATATTATATTGTTTATGGTTATAAACTTATAATTATTAATTGGAGAGTACATTTGATTACAAATCCAACAATATTAAGTTTGAATATTGATATGCGTGTGTGCCTTATAAACAGAAACAGAGTGACACATGCATGATGGACAATACCAAAGAATAAATACATATTTCATGATGGACTTAATGGAACTAATTTGATGTTATAGCTGTAAATATAGTTTTCTATAAGTTTAAATGCATATTTCATGATGGACGTAATGGAACTAAAATCAACCTACATAATGGACCAAAGGGATTGTTGAATTGGGTGGAAAAGCATTCAGGTCATTGTATTTTTTCAATGATACCAACTTGTGATAAATACTTGATTTTTACCAGCAGTGAAACATTTGTAATTTAGAAAAAAACATTTTGGTTTTCAGTTTGGGAAAATGGAAAAAGAGACGGGCATATATTTGTCTTCAAAACCTCGTTCATGCATTAGTCTTTTTCTGCAAAAGGTTTTGTTAAATAGTCTCTCGGTCCCTAAAAGAAAGTGATTTAGAAAAAAAAATCAAGACAAATTAGTTAAATTTTGAAATGACCATACTTTATCAAATTTATTAGTCATATTTTATGCTAATTGATTGTTGTATATGGACATGCATATAATAAATTTCATAACATGAAAGTTTTTGCGTGACAAATTTTTAACCATGAAATGACTTTGTTTCAGGGACAGAGGGAGTATATGGTAATAGAGAAAATAGTGGTCCAGCTGCGCATCTGTGTTACTGAAAAAAAGTTTATGGTTTGGTACGAAAGATACTACCCTACTGAACAGAAAGCACTTCTGCAGTTCCTCGACTTAGAAGAGTTCCATCACATTGTAACCATAGAAGTACCGAAGTCCAACACTTAGTAACAGTGACGCATGGCTGAAGTTGACTGCGACTTTCTTTATTAAGACATTCTGAATCCTTATTATCGGCACCTGCCGGCTGGTAATTGACATCATGGCAGGGATTATAGACTCCATTATTTGCCCGAATATAAGCATAAACATTTTCAACATTTTGTGCTTGATTGGGACTATTACAGAATGGAATCAAATTAACGACGACTGAATAAATAATATTGCTGAATTATGCAAGCAAGATAGACGATGACCAAGATTGACGCAATGAGATTAGCACAAATGAATAAATAAACTAACTTAGAATAATTTGTGGTGCTGTGTGCTCTTGGATAGATATCCTCAAGTCATGATTGAGGATTCCATCGAACATTTAACACTTAGTCTAATAAGTTAACTAAAAACAAATCTAACTGGAATTATTCCTAGAATTGGAAGGAGTAGGTGTACCTGAGGTCAGCCGGCTCGTCGGGCCACGAGGCGACGGCGGCATGGAGCGGCTGGCAGCAGCCGAGCTTGAGGAAGTCCCGCCAGAAGAGCACGGCGTCCTTGGCCTGGTTGAAGCTGGTGCCGTACCTCACCGGCGCCCTCACGTCCGGCGACATGTACCGCGCCCGCGCCGCCAGCGGGAGCTCGAAGAACCGCCGCGCCACGTTCAGCAACCCGGAGATCACCTCGCGCTCCACCCCGTGGTTCACCACCTGTGTACACATGCGCTTAGCTATGCAATGCTTGGAGATAACTAATTAAGATGCAAAGCTGCAGGCAGAGCCTGTGCTGTGTACTGGCCTGAAAGAATCCGTAGTCACGGCACGCGGCGTCGAGCGTCTCGATCACGGCGGCGCGGTTGCAGGGGTCGCGGAGGTGCGCGAGGTCGACGACGGGGAGCTTTACACGGCCGGAACCATCACCGGCGCGTTCGGAAGCCGGCAGGACGTACCTGTCCGGCAGCCTGGTGAATCCACGGTCACTGAGGTGTCTCACGCTTTTAATCAGACAGTACGAGCCTTCCTGTTCGCTGCTGCTGTCATCGGCAGCACCTCCGGCGCCACTCTCCATGCTGAACATGGGTGACGCCTTCGCAGGGTTTCTCTGGGCAACTTGCTGCAGCTGGCGGTCATCTGCAGTGATAGTTGCCATGGTGAGGGAGAGGAATGAGGAGACAGCAGAGGACTCCCGGATAGGTCTCTGATCGCATCTAGTTGACATGCTCGAATGGAATCCGTTGCTTACGTATTTCTCTCAGTGGCAATCCCGAATGGAATTGTTTGTTAGCACAGGGACGGACGGCTATTCTATATGTTGCCACGTCAACAAATCGTCATGGGCTGCCACGTGGGTACGTGTGCGTGCACCATGAGCTGATCACTCGGTTGTTAATTCTCAAGCGTGCTACTAGAGAAGCAAAGATGTTGACTGCACACAAAAGAAAAAGTAAAAATGTTGACAACGTAAACTGCAACATGTTCGGGAAAATATAAGTAATCTGGGTAGTTGGCCTTATATATTGAAAAAACAATCCTTGGTTTTTTCTTTTTTGCTGTTAAAAATGCGATCTTTTGAACTTTGTTCCCATTATTGAGCGAACACCGATATCTCACGACAAGAATAAGTGTTAACAAAATATGAAATTAACAGTATTACATCAAGTTACAAGAAGATCTACAACAACTTGTATAAAGTTAGTAGTATTACATAAAAAGTTTCCATGTGCCCAGCAGTTGTTAACCTTGAAAAATTATGCTATTGATGCTTCTGCAACTGCCATGTCATGATGGCACCGTTTCCACTAGTATGATGTTGGAAAGTTAAATCTAAGAAAACTGCTCCGGCACAATGAGAAATGGCTTGAATGTCCAAATGAGCTCAAGAAAAAAACAAAATCCAGAAGCATGAACACCAATTGTTCCCGTACATACCACAAGAAGTGAAAAGATCAAATAGTCACAAATGCATAAAAGCATCACTTTATAACAATGCCATACAAATCTAAGTTATTTGGAGTCACACTGCACTTATATTGTTAGTAGTTGAGTGAAGTGCAAAAGTATTAGGCATGGGCATATTTTTCTCAAGAAATAAACAAATTGGTTTGCTGCTATGATTATGTAAAAGTAGACGTCAAACAATAAATTGCTAGTGCTTCAGTCGAATCATGTTTTACGGTAGTTAAAATACTTTGAATTCATTCTAGAGGGAGGAGTCAGCATGGGTTGTCCTTGCACCCCCACCTTCCGGATCCTATTTGAGGTGGCAAAACTCATACCACGCTTAAACGCAAAAGTTTTGATTTTCCATCACTTGCGTTGCTCTGCTCTGTTATATGTTAATTGCGCCATAATTGCATGGGTATCTTATAAGCATAAAAAAACAAAGTATGGTTACTGGAACTGATTTTGGAGAAGTACTGTTTTGCGTTTTTTATTATACTGTCGGATATAATAAACATATTTCTTAGATATTTTTCATAAATAATCGTACTATGCTCAATTACCTTTAGGCCCCGTTTGGGTCCAAGGAATTGGAATCTATTTAATGGAGTAGGCTAATTTATGTTGAAATGTGGCATTCCACAACTTTCCAAAGTTTAGATATAAGCCTATCTTAAATTCATGAGGTGGGAGATGGAAATTGATTTATAGATTATGGTTATTAGATGGAATTCAATTCTTATAGCACGCTCTTAGACTCGCTTCTCTATAGTAGAAGTGCACCATACAAGTATCTCTCCCATATCACCAACTATAATATACAACTATATTCCACATACAATTATATTAGCTTAATTAATTTGTGTCTAAATTATGATTATTAGGATGGAATTCAATTCCAATGATCCAAACGGGGCCTTATAGAAGAATACGTGTTGATGTTTTTGCGCCCATGAAAACCTGTTATGATGTACCAATAATATGTCAAGCAGAACCAAGTATGTATGAAATCCATTCAAGAATTTCTGATGCAAGCAGGGAATCAGGTCCAAGGTAGTTATTCCAACAAATCCATGGAGAAAAATCACTTAGTCTACTTAATAAGATTAATTTGGACCACGAAATCACATACAAAAAATGTGACGCAAGCAGGGAATCAGGTCCAAGCTAGTTATTCCAACAAAACCAATCAATAATATATGTAATCTGACATTAGATGTATACATATAGTGCTCACAAAGAGATCAGTGGAATTAAATGAACATTCTTCACTTGATTGGTACTTTTAGATGCCAAACCTTACTTATATCACATATGAATGTTTCAATGGCTTGAATATCAAAATGAAATGCCAATGCTAATAAAAATAAAACAAAGGATGGAAATTTCATGATTAAATTCAAGCTTTAGTTGGTATTAGCAAATGATAGTACTACACAATACGAGCCCCTGCTGGAGCGATTGCCTTCGAGAATGACATTAAAGTGGTTGCTAAGCCATTTGCGGTTGCTCTTTGTTCTTGAGAATGTAAGTTAACTATATATTTTGTAATTGAAAGGTTTGTCAACAATGGATGTTATAATTTAATTATAAATTAAGGGAACATACCACAAAATTATTCTAAAGAATAAATGAGCATGTAACAATTGTAACCTAGTATGAATCCGAGAATGGGTGGTGGTAGTACGATATTAATTAGTACATTTATTTTCATGCCATGTTAAATGTAGAAATATGCAATATAATATCCAAATATACTTCTAGAATCTTGACAAAAAAATTGCCTGCAACTAAATATCCCCTTCCATTCCATGCAAAAAAACATCCCCTATAATTGTACAAAACATTTTACAATATGCTCATCATTGCTCTTAGCATATAAATACAGTTTAAAATTTGCAAATAGATACATATTTTGCAGAAAACAATATGCAATAAAATGTTATATTGTAAAAATATATTAATCATATAAACACTAATGCATAAACTATAATTGTTTAGATGAAAAAACAATCAAAGTTCTAGTTAAAAAATCAGAACATGTTTTCTAATGTTATAGTATGAACTAATTTCATAGTCATATTGGATATCATTTTGTTGCATTAATTCTAAATAACAAAATGGTTCATATTGAATAAAAAAGTTACGGTTTAAGAGAAAAATGCATTTTAAGATTGAAAATGAATTTAAACCTCCCACCGATATGACTGCCCGGATCATGACACATGTCACCGTATCATTTATTCATCCCACTCTCCTCTCTCACCACTATGCATCTACACTGTTTGTTTACATTGGAAAACAACAAAATCTTGAAGGGGCGGTCAGCCGTCCGGGAGTTTTCATGGCACGAGATTTATCCTGGTTCAGGGCCGCGAGGCACCCTACGTCCAGTCGGTGAGCCCCCGAGCCTCTTAGTAACAGGTTTTAGGGAATCACCCTTTTGTAAACGTGTTTATTCAATTATCCCTCATGGAGGGTTACATGGTGGTATTTATAGATCAATGGGGAAGCCTAGTACAAAAGACGATCTTAGCCCTTGAGTACAAGATGTTGGTTAGAGTTGACCGGAGTAAAATGATCCTATACAACATTTACAATACAATAATCATCAATACATTTATCGTCAGCAGATTTTCTTATGTTAGTCCACGTGTTCCTGAGTGGGGGTTGGAAACTCCCCGCACAACAGGCTCAGCTCCCTTCTCTTGTCCAACCCTTCCGGAATGCTTAAAACGGGCCTCCCGGTACAGCAGTCACATCATGACTACAAGGAGTATTTTTATCGGGGACTGTGGGGGAACATCTCCTCAGAGGTAGGAGAACCATCTCCAACATATTGCATGACTTTTAAAGTGGAAGTTCAATAGCAAACTATCTTTCGGAAGATGCATAGTTTTCCGTCCGGCCATAGCTTGATCGTGCTGGGTCAGGCCCACCTAGCATATAATGGATCAGGCCTGTGTTTCCGCCATTTTCTGGGGCCTAGATGTCAATCATCAGGCTGAGCCTCCTCTCCTCTCCTGATGTTTCTTGGAGATGGGCTGGCGCTGGCCCAACAACCGAAGAAGATGGCGCTGAGCTGCTGACCCAACAACAAAGCGTGGGTAAGAGAAGGCCTGGTAGCCGGACTCTCTGGGTTTCAGTCACCTTCAAATTGCTTTCAAATGAAAATATGCAAGCTGTATGTGATGTGAAACTGGGCTAGAGTCAGGCCACTTGTCGCCAGTTAAAACAAGAGAGCAGCTATCTGCTAATACCTTACTGTTCTTCACTGTCAAGGAACATTGGTGCAACAGTCAAAGTTTCTTCTGTTACTTAGATACCAACATAAAACTGGAATAACATAATGCATCTATTTGTTTGTGGACGGGATAAACTGAAGTACGTATGTTTGTGGACGGGATAAACGTAGAGACGACATCATAATTTCGTTATCTTTCATTTGCCATCTTCGTAATTGTAGGTCTTCCTGATGATAACCCAAATCAACCCCCTTGGAATCTAATAGCAATAATTAGAAAGCATGGATCATTGGTGTTTGCAGGAAAAATTGACTCTTCATTTATATTACTTTTCGTATTTTGACCACCAGCAACAGAAATAACTGCTAGCTACGTTGACCTAAGTAGAGCTAAACTACCAGGTAGTAGTAATTAGAGTCAAGTTTATTGCACTGCATTTACATCTCAATGCAGGTTTCATCGCACTATTACCAAGAGTACCGTGTCAGCTTTTCAATGAAATGAAATTGTCACTCTCAGTGCATAGTTTCATTGCACAATTTCATAGATAGCCTAAATCATTTAATTTATGCATTATCCTATGGCCAAATATGTCATGCATGAAACCATAACATGCTTAGTGCAAGTTTTATTGAATTTTAAGGGACTTGGTAACTGTGCCAAGTGGGTTTCATGGGGATGAAACTCCCGTCTCCTCTCTCCTCATAAATAGTATGGCAAGTCAGCAGTTTTGTTAATGTGGCATGAAGTTAAATACCCGGGAAACTCCCATGACACCCCTATTGAAACTAGCCTAAGAATCAACACACTTTCCTTTGATATACCTTTGATGGCACACCTGTGGAAACCACTTGTAATTTCATTCTCATGAAAATATTTATACATCCCAATAGTTGTATATTTCTATATTAGAAATAGCAAAATCAATACCACAAACAACATCAAGATACAAAACAATTAGATTTCTTGTTTTATTCATAATATATGCAAGAATATATATACACTCACACGGAAGTGTTTCTGTATAGCTGGCCATAGAATAAGGCCCTGTTTGGATACCCCTGCTAAAGTTTAGCATATGTCACATCGGATGTTTGGATGTTAATTAGGAGTATTAAACATAGGCTAATTACAAAACTAATTGCACAGATGGAGTCTAATTAGTGAGATGAATCTAATAAGCCTAATTAGTACATGATTTGACAATGTGGTGCTGCAGCAACCATTTGCTAATGATGATTAATTAGGCTTAATAGGTTCATCTCGCAAATTAGCATAGGGATCTGCAATTAGTTTTATAATTAGCTCATGTTTAGTCCTCCTAATTAGCATCCTAACATCCAATATGACACTGCTAAAGTTTAGCACCTAGTATCCAAACACCCGTTGCCGGACCGGATAATGGATCCCTGTCTCCACGTGATCCCGTCCCACCCAACCGCGTGGAATGCCGCCCCAGTTTCACGTGCAGGGAAAAGGGGATCCAGGTGAGCCCTGTTGTATGTCAAGATGTGATTTAGTTTATAAATTTGTTTTGGTTTTTTGGTTTGCTGCCGCTACATTTTGTGGCCGGATTTTCGAGTACTAACTGATGCCGCTGCGCACGGGAGACAACAGCGGCGGAGGTCCTTTGCTTGCCGCAATTCTCTTGACCAACCTGGTCTTACGCAGCTGATTCGTCACTATCAAGATCTATTTCCCTATACCCTTACACGGATCTGGTAATCTCTTCTTTGTTACCTAATTTCTCGTGTTTCTTTCAAGAGAGCTGGTGATGAGGAAAAGATACGTTTACGAATGAGTTAGTTGTCTTCCGAGATTAGCTCAGCAGATTCGGTCACCTGGCTGCAGACGAGCATTGCAAGACTAATCCGCAATTTTTATTGCTGCTGCAGTTTGAAACAAGCATGCTTTCTTGATTTCGTTGGTGAGTCCTCAGATCCTCAAAGTGAAATTTCTCTATTTTTGCACCTTTCTTGCAGATCATAATAAATTTTACTTATGGATCTGTTGTGCACAAGAGCTTTCCATCCTTGATGGGGTCAAAGAGATATCTGCCATTTGCCATTCTAGATTTTCCCAATAGAGATCATATGATCTTAATTTTATAGTTATTTTAGATGATTTAGGCAGTGAGATTGTTACATGAATGGTCCGGTGTTGTTCACCTTCTAATTCCTGAGATCTATAAACTGTGATCCTTTGACCAACTGCTTGCTGTCTTGTTCGTGATGCAGGGGAGGGTGATACGGCTGTTTTTTTGTGCCTGCTACATAGGCATTCAGGAAGCACAGTAAGCACTCGAGGTGAATGCTTATTCTCTCTTGTCTTTGGTTGTGTTTATTGAATTCTGTCCACATGCGCGTCCGGTATTATCATTTTTGGTAAATTGGTCATCTTTTTAAGTAGCTTGACTACTCCATTTTGGTAAATGTCTTTGTAGTAAAAATAAATGATCCAATATGGTAATTTGATGATGCCATTATGGTAACCCATCATATAAGTTCTGGTACTTTATTGAAGGCATTGCTGTATACTGGATTCTAGTAAATTTGGCCTCATTATATAGTAATAAATAACGCCATATTGATAAATGCCTTAGTGGTCTTATCGTGCCTTTCTATAGAGCAAAACCAAATTTGTTACGCTGGTCATATGGTAATTTCAGCTATTTCTGTCAGTTAATTCTCGTAAATTGTGATTCTCCTAAATCATATACATCAAAATGACGGCAACTATTGCTGTTGTATGATAATTTTGTCTGACAATTTGTTTGTCCATTAGTTTAACGTCACTGCTTATAAATGCGTAATGTTAGTCTTCTGCAGCATTATTAACTTACTGGATGTAAAGAAAAAAGTGTTCATTGAGATCGCTAGGCATCCAGTGACACTTCCCAATTTTAAATACATCATATTAGTGGTATAATTGATTTTTTGCCAGTATAATGGAGCGAGTGGTAGCCCATTTCATGTATAGTAAAGCATCATTTTTTAGTGTATGGTACGATTGTTTCCGTCGAAAAGGGTTTACCACAAGTAAAAGAAAAATGTGCTTTCCTTCTCTAATCACGACAGAAGACATGATGCTGGTGATTCAAGCTTGGACTTGCACCATCTGTATATACACAGTTTCACTAATCTTGACGGCATGCAAAATCGCCGCTTGGAATACCAAAATGGCGGCCAAGGTTGCTCTCCTCACGCTTGTAATGATCTTCCTCTTGGCCGCATCTCTGGCCTACGCCAAACCCTGCGGCTTCCGTGCCACCATGACCTGCAGAGATCTATCCATCAACTTCACACGGGCCGCGCACAAAGTCCCACGAGCGGCTGTCGATGCTTGCCGCCCGGTTTGACGCGGCCACAGGCGGAAGCGTTAGCCCGCAGGCCCCACTGCGGCTAGACGCTGGCGGCGCCACCTACGACATGACCTTCTCCATCGGCACGCTGCCGCAGAAGCTGGTGGCCCTTGCCGATACCGGCAGCGACCTCATCTGGACCAAGTGCGGCGCATGCCTGCACTACGGGAAATCTTAAATTTGCCGAGTGTTTTCTTTTTGCCGAGTGTTTTTTTTCGGACACTCGGCAAACAAGCTCTTTGCCGAGTGCCAAGCCAAAAACACTCGGCAAAAAAAAACACTCGGCAAATCGGAGCTTTGCCGAGTGTCAAATAAAAAACACTCAGCAAAGCCCCCTCTTTGCCGAGTGTCAAAAAAAACACTCGGCAAAGAGGGGGGTTTGCCGAGTGTCAAAAAAAACACTCGGCAAAGATGGGGGTTTGCCTAGTGTTTTTTTTTACACTCGGCAAAAAAATAATTTTTTTTTTCTCTTTTCACCATGAAATTTTTTCTACTCCCCACATACAACATGTGGTACTCCATGTTAAAATTTGGTATATTTTTGAATTTATTTGCTATATTTATTTAACTAATTGCATTTCAAGGGAATTTTTGGTATAAGTCAAATTTGAACTGCAAGTGATTCAAATTATGGAATAAAATGAGTAGAAAAATTATATTCATGTTATTTGGACCAATTTGAGACCTGACCCATGAAATGAAAAGAAATTTCGAACATCTTGTTCAGGAAACACGACCATGAACGTGTGGCAGTAGTATTTTTAAATTGTAAAAAAACAATCAAAGTCTGAAAATTATGAGATTTGCCATGATGTGATGATATAATACGTGGAGGCTGTGGAAAAAAATTGAGAAGGTTTTGCACATTTCATCATGTATGATGATTACAAACCGAAGCATCTCAGAAGAAGAATAGTAACTTTGAGAAGGATTCGATAAAATTTAGAGTCGAAGTGACGGTCGAGTTCGGTTTGACTACAAAACTTTTTGTATAGTCAGTAGAGAACCTATATTGGTTCGTGTGAAAATTTGGTATTTTTTTGAAACTGTTAGATATTTTTTAAATTTTTTTCAAAAAACATTTGCCGAGTGTCCTATGGTGGACACTCGGCAAACAGACGGCCCAGAAATTAAAACCCCCCTCCCCCGGCCGGCCCGACCCCCTCCCCCCACTCTGCATGCCGCCGCCGCTGCCTGCTACCTGTTCCCCTCCTGCTACCTCTTCCCCTCCTGCCTCCTACATGCCGCCGCCGCCGCCGCACACCTCCGGCCGCCGCCGCCGCCGCCGCCACCGCACGCCTCCGGCCCGACCCCCTCCCCTCTCCTCTCCTCCGGCCCCGCCGCCACACCTTCCCCCGGCCCCGCCGCCAGCGCCGCCCGGAGCCCCCCGCCGCCCGGCGCCCCCGGCCCCGCCGCCCCCGGATCTGCCGCCGCCCGACGCCCCCGGCCCCGGGTCCGCCGCCGCCCGACGCCCCCGGCCCCGCCGCCCCCGGATCCGCCGCCCCCGGCCTCGCCGCCCCCGGATCCGCCACCCCCGGCCTCGCCGCCCTCGGATCCGCCGCCGCCCGACGCCCCCGGCCCCGCCACCCCCGGATCCGCCGCCGCCCGACGCCCCCGGATCCGCCGCCGCCCGACGCCCCCGGCCCCGCCACCCCCGGATCCGCCGCCGCCCGACGCCCCCGGATCCGCCGCCGCCCGACGCCCCCGGCCCCGGATCCGCCGCCGCCCGACGCCCCTCCACCGGATCTGCTTCATGGCGTGGTGGCGGGAAGCAGTGGCGGTGACTGGCGGCGGTGTGGATGGTGGTGGCGGCGGCGGCGGCGGCAGATGGTTTGGTGCATGTTTTTTTTTTATTTTTTCAATAATTGTTCGCCGAGTGTTTTCTGGGCACTCGGCAAAGTCTTTGCCGAGTGCCCGACACAAAACACTCGGCGTACTAGTGTTTGCCGACTCGATATTCGCCGTGTGCCGTTTGCCGAGTGTTACACTCGGCAAACGGTTCGCCGAGGGTATTCTGCCCTTCGCCGAGTGCCACTGGCACTCGGCAATTTGGCTGTGTCCCGTAGTGCTGCAATGCTTGCCGCAGGGCACCCCTTCCTACTACCCGAACAAATCGTCGTCTTTCTCCAAGCTCCCGTGCTCCACGCTCCTCTGCGCCGTCCTGGCGTCCGAGTCGCTCGCGGTGTGCGGAGCTGGCGGCGCGGAGTCCTACTACAGGTACTCCTACGTGATAGTTTCGTAGGATCACTAGATGCACAACTAGGGGTTAACAACTTAAACTTTAGATTAAAACATTGTCATAGATCTACATCAGAGAAAACAGAGAGAGAATCAGAGGGTCAATCATCGATCTTGGTGCTGGAGCTCGCCATGGTGGTGAAGGTGATGGTGGCTTGACGACGATGACGTTGATAGCGGTAGTGACGTCGCGGCGAGGGTGGTGTAGCAGGAGGCGGTGGAGCTTCCCGCCGCTAACAGCGCTTAGATTAGATCGGGTTTCTATAGGTGGGCGAGTAGGGCATGGCAGCAAACTTGGGCGTGCGTGCCCCCTGTGACATCCTGGCCCAAGGCTTAATAGGATTGATAGAATACTCATACCAACAAGTTGCAACTTCTTTTCCGGAAGCTCATCCTCAAAGAACTCCGGGGTTAAGCGTGCTTGGCTCGGAGCAATTTCGGGATGGGTGACCGACCGGGAAGTTCTTCCCGGGTGCGCACGAGTGAGGACAAAGTGCGCAGAAAAGACTTGTGTTGGTCTGTGAGGGAATTCTTGATATTCTAGAGAGCTGCCAGGTGTAAGCGGGCCCAGCCCCGGGGGGCGGGATGCCACAGCTGGTATCAGAGCCATAGGTTGGGATAATCAACAGATATTACCATTTAAAAACTGAGACTCTATTTTAAATAAAGAAAACATGAGTCACAGGTGGCAGTAGTGTTAACTGGTTGTTTGTTTTGCAGATGCTAATTGTTTGTCGCGTATCGCTAGTATTCGGTAGTCTATTATTTAGGGAGAGATTACGATGCCACCAATTTTTCTACGAGTGTGTATATGAGTCTGAAAGTACGTAGGAATCGTTGCATCATGCTTGCATTGCATGTTTCAGAATTTTTGGGTTTGGAGAGTGCCGTTAGACCTAAACCCGTTCCGTGTAATAGAAGCTAGACGTAGTAAGGGGGTCGATGCAACAGAGAACTGCAGAAGAGAAGATCAAGACAGACAGATGAACACCAAATCTTATTTGAGTAAGCAATTAGGACAACTTAAACTGTCTGGTGTGAGAAGAATAAGAATAAATTAGATCCAGTCTGACAAAAAGCATGGGATCAGAAATCAGGACTATAGTACTGGAAGCATGGTATAAAGGTTTGAAGGCTTTTTCTCAAAAAGAGCAAGACGTTATTACAATCACCTTATGAGATTAAAAGACTTCAATATATATACTCTTCATCAAGATGCCTGTTCCAGTACTATTATTAGAGAGAAAGGAATGAAGGTTCAAAGATAAGGGAAAAGGATACCCCATATGATTTCGATATAAGTAAGAAGGCAGCTCTTGCACGAGATCGTAATATAGGAAAAGTTATGAGAAAAACGGTTAAAGAAATTGGATGAATATGAGGCCACTTGACGAGAGCTCAGGAATCCATTGATTTTGATGCCTCGGAGATATATCAGAAAACCATGAAAGTCAAGGTAAACCGATTGGAAGTTAAGAAATCAAAACAACAAGATGAAATCTTTTTTTTTCTCCAATTCATAATACAGAAGATGCAGGCTCGACTTGCTGGCACGAAAAATTAGGTGACTATCCTATCTTCAGGAAGACAACATCTACTCGCCCGGTAGCAGTGAAAGGAAAGGAGGATATTGTGGGTAACCATATGAGTATGATTGAATTGGCATCTTAAGAGGTAGATATACATGCTTACGAGAACCTGGACAGTCTTAGTGTGAAAATGGAAGAGAATTTGGAAGGAATCGTAGGAAGTCCGATCAACTGTTTAGCTAAAGACCATGTTGAGGGGGGGGGGTTGTTTTTAAGAAATATATACCAAGGTTTGCGAGATACAGGAAATAATGATATTAAAGGAACAAGGGGAAGTTTAATGAGTTTCGGTCTGTTGGATCTTTGTGACCCCAGAATGTCGGACCCAAGAATCCGGGTCAGAACCCGTGATATAGAGCCACCATAAATTCTTACCTTGGTTGATGCTATTGCTAGTCTTATGAATTCAAGAGCTAAGCAGGCTAGACTGCTGAGCAGGGACATTCAAAGTGCAGGGGATTAACGTGGTTATTAGGAACTGAAGCAGTATCAAAACCACCAACTTTTGGGAAGACACTATTCTTAACCTTTCACACAACAATTGGATAGATACTATCCCAGCTGCTCTATGTGATCTACAAGCTCTCAGTCCGCTAAATTCGTCCCACGATCATCTCATGGGAAAAGTGCCGAGTATTTCAAAAAGGTTACAGCTATTACACTCAAGGGAATCAAGGTCTTTACGGCGAAGTATGTGAGCTACATATACCGCATGCAATGTTGTTTCCTTGCATACGGCAAGATTAAAAAGTTTGGGTTAAATTATGTATCCCCATTGTTGGTTTCGTGGCACTATTCACATTATCATGATGCCTTATACTTCAATAGAGAGAGTCCTTCATAATGCAATCACCGTTGGTTTCTTCTAGTAAGAACTTCTGTAAAGTTTTCTACAAGGATTGAGTTCAGGTCACTGAGAATTTCACGGAATCTTTAATTAGGAAAGGAAGCTATAATTCAGTTTACGGAGGAAAGCTAGTCCAGGTAAACCGAGTTGCTGGCTGTGAAGTTTTTGACATGAACATATAAGGCATCGATGGGAGTTTTATAGCAGAATGTAAAGCTCTGAGGAGATGTGTACAGTTTTGAAGTATTGCTGGTAGAAACACTAACAGAGAAAAAGCTAGTAGATCCTATGTTCTGCAATGGAGTGAGCATTATAACCTTCATCGAGAAGAATTTTTCAGACCAGATATTTATATCCTTGGTGTTCAAAAGAATGCAAGGAGTTTTCTGGAGCAGATTTGGAAGAAGATAACGCAGTCTACTCATGCTTGTTAAAGCTGCTAAGAGTGGCATTTGCCTGCACATGTCAGCCTCTAATCACTATATGGACATGAGACGAATTGTTGTAAAATTACACGTAAATCCAAACATTATATATGGATACATGTGTGATTCTTTGATATACGAAAACTCAAAAGATTGAGTTCGCAGGACATTAACTCCAAGGTTCCGCAGGCACGTGATGGACCAGCGATCTGGCTAGGCAATCAGTCAGAAAAAAAAGATAGTTTGGGAAGATTTCAAAACAATTATTATACCCAGTTTCTGCTAAAAAGGATTATAAGAATGCAGCTGGAACAACTTCTAGAAGGTTTAGCAGGGACACAAGAGTGTTTGGAAGTATCTAAGTGCATTCAACCATCTGACACAATATGCTCCCGAACATATGAACCCTAAGTCTGAGAAAAGGAATTGCTCCCAAGTACTCTTACAGATCATAGCTCTGCCATGAACATAGTAATCCCCAGGAAAGATAAGAGCTTTGGACAAACCCCTTGGAAGGGAGGAATCCTTGGAATGGGAAGACATTTCTTTCAAGGCATCTGAAAGTATTCCTCAGGAGCTGAAGGTTGTCTACTAAGAACCTATTAGATCTACTTATAGGCCCCAACTACAATTGTCATATCAGTCATGGGTTATCCAAAACCCAAGTAATACTCCATGTTTAACAAACCCATAAGTACCTGGAAAATTAAAGCACCACTACCCTTGCAAATCTACAGCCATATTATAACATAACTATGGAAGGACTGGTTTCGTCAGAGATCTTCATTTTCGAAAGAAAAGGGAAAATATGAATGAGAAAGCTCAAAATTTCACGCCAAGGATCAGGTCAAAAGTCTATTCAAAAGAAGTTCCTTAACTAGAAGGAAGGGACGTGAGCATTATACAGATATTCGCGAGTTTCTAAAAGGTTAAGTTTACATGGAATCCTGAGAATAGTAAGATGTGTCAAGCTTTAAAGCAAAGGTTTTGACGAACAAGAATAAAGAAGAGTATGCGGAGCATTTGCGTATTGATTTGGATAGCTTCTGGAGCAATGATTATATGCCAAGTTTAGTAAGTGTGAGTTTTGGCTAAAGAAGGTTCCATTCATTAGGCCTGTTTTGTCCGAGTAAGGAATTGAAGTGGATCTTGGAAAGGTCAAGGACGTAAGTCGTTAACAACTGCTCATGAAGTAACAAGTTTTCTTATGATAGCCGGACGCTATCGAGGTCAGATCTGAATATGAGGCATGAGATGGCTGAAACTAATCCAAGATTATAAACTAGAGATTGTATCATCCGAACAAAACTAATGTACCCTGCATAACCGTATCTTGCACGATACCTTAAAGAAAAAGGTAGAACAAGCTCAGAAGAAGGACAAAGGAATAAGAATACTTCGGAAATGAGTAGGCTAAAGTGATGTTACTTGTTTTACCAGGATGAAAAGAGGGTGTTTTATTTCAAAAACTAAATAATAGTACTCAAAAAGATGGGCTTGAGAAACGAGATCTTAAATGAAGCTTGTTATTAGGATTCTCTATGCACCCGGGCAGTATTAAGATGTATTAACACATGAAGCAATGATTTTGGTGGACAAGAGTGAAAAAGAAAATAGCCAAGTATGTATCTGAATGTGATACATGTCAAAAGGTGAAAGCTATATATCAAAAAATCGGTCAACTTATTGCAACCCTTAATCATTCCTGAATGGAAGTAGGAAGACATTTTCCCTGGATCTTATGGTAGGATTTCCTATTACCTTAAAGAGGTATGATTTCATATGGGTTGTCATAGCTCAACTCACTAAGACGGCTCATTTCATTCCTGTCAAGACCGCTTACCGTATGTCAGCTTATGTGGAACTTTATATGTCTCGGGTGGTATCGTTACATGAAGTACCCAAGACAAGTGTCTTTAATTGAGGTTCTCAATTCGTCTCTGAATTCTGGGAACAAATGTAGGAGACAATGGGCACTACCCTTACCAAGAGCAAAAGATACTTGGTGAGACAGAACAAGATATGCTTCGAACCTGTGTTCGCACCTTCTCGAAGAAGTGGGATGAATGTTTACTTCTAGCAAAAATGGGAAGAATGGTTGCTTTTAATTTGGTCGGAATCAAGAGAAAAAGTACCTTTAGAACCAGATCTAGTCAATTAAAGTTGAGGAAAAAGTTCAGAAGAATTGTACGAACCTTGAAATAGCTTAGTCCTGACAGAAAGGTTATTCGGATACAAAAAGAGGATCTTTGGAATTTTATTTTGAGACTTTGTACATATTCGAAGTATCCCCGATGAAAGGAATACACCGGGTTGGAGCCAAAGGAAAAATTTGCTCCGATATATGTTTGTCCGTATAAAAAAATTCTAGGTCGGAAGACCATCAATACTCGAACTAAGAGTATCAGATTGTACAAGGTGCAAGCTCCAGGTAAAGCTACTTGGGAACAGACTAAAGACCTAGAGTCTAAATATCCAGAATTAATTGGGACCGTCAGGAACAGATGAACAAAGAGCCACCACCCGCACTATCCTTGTACAGAAAAAGAAGGAATAGTTAACCTGAGGCAGTTTCCTTTCCATTCTCAAAAACCGAGGATTTAACCCCGGGAATCTCGGGACGAGATTCTATTGAGGGGGAGGGGCTGTAACACCCGCCATTCTAAGTCATCAAAATGACTTTGAGGAATTGGAAGCAATTCGAGAAGAAAGGAAAAAGAATTTGACCGAAAATCAAATTCGGGTCAAATTTGGCCGAAATTCGAATTTTGAATTTGAAATTCAGAAAAATTCGGCGAAAATATTGAGTGGAAGTGTAAAGATGATTAGAACTTAAGGGTCAAAAATTTGGAGCAATATTTGATCCTAAACGCTCAAAAGAAATCGGAGAAGGAAATGAAAAGCTACGTTTACTATTCACCGTCCGAAAACAAGAAATCAGAAAAACAGTCCAGAGTCCATTTTGGGAATTGAATTCTGATGAATTTCTCAAATAAGTAAATCAGGACAACTATACCATGTTGAAGTATGAACTTGGGACTCCAAAATTTGGGTGTTGTTGATCAGGAATAGCAGAGGGAACCATTTCAAATGGAGGCCTAAAGTTGGCGCTTTGTCACAATCGGCAGCTTTGCTGAATTTTTGGTTAAGTCTGAAAATGGTATTGAGTACCTGACTTTAGGACCAATTTCTGGAGAAATTTCCTTAAAACTGAGCAGATGTTTTTGGACATTAGTATAATATGGACTATGGAGAAAGTAAATGAATAGTTGTTGTCCAGAGAAAGTGGAAGGTTTGAATTCAAATTGGAGCCAAAATTCAGCAATTGAGCGGATTTCGAGCTCCTTGCCGAATTAAGTCTAAGTCTGGAAAACATGACGAGTGTCTATGTTTGAAACCGAATTCTGCCCAATTTTTCAAGTAAGTGAGCAAAGGCAACTAGACAGCGGTGAAGTATGATCCTTGGACATGTTTAATAAGGTGTTGTTGCTCAGAGATAGCGAAAGAATAAAATTTAAATCAGAACTCAAATTCAGCACTCTAGCTATTTCGGCCAACTCTCGAGCTGCGTAAATTCTAAGTCTGAAAACAATGTTAACTAGCAATGTTTGGAGCAATTTTCAGAAAAATCCAGTGCAAAGGCTATATGGTTTCTGGTGCAAAATGGAATCCTTATCAGTTGTAGAACACAAATAGGGAGTGGTTGGCCTATATGGAATACAATTGAGCTACTGAAATTGGTGCTAAAGAAGGGTAAATAACCACATATGAGAACTGTCGAACTGAATCAATAAAGTTCAGTAACAGTGCAAGTTGACAGAAACATTGGAGCTCAAAAATTTCGACCTTAGGGTGCTCATCTCGGGTAAAGGCCAATCTATCAATGGAAGTTCTTGGATTACTCTACAAGATTGATTAAGGGATGTTTGAGAGATTGAGTTCGGATTTGCCGATTTTTGAGACTTAAACCTGTAGACTGGGAAGGGATAAGGAAAGCAGAACAGCATAACAGAGGCGACAGAAGAGCCGTGCCGCCGCCGGCATTTCGAAGCACCGGCCAGCACACGGCCACGTCCGCGCTCACGCAGGCGTGCAGGTTGTCAAGGTGGCGCGCATGCACGGTGAAGACTCACATCTCTATCGCTCTGCCTCATTCGTTTAACCCTCCGCTTCTTCGTCTGCCATGCGAACCAGAGCTCGGTCAAGCGACGACGCTGCCGGCCAATCCACCCACGCCGCTGTCTCCCCTCCTGTTTCACCCATCAAGCAGCTTCCATAACCCCTCTATGACACCCTCAACCCAACCGAAGTTCATCTCCCCGTCGGCAAGCCAGTAATCGCCGCCGTTACTGTCCGCCGGCCGCCGTCACCCAATCCCCAAGGTGAGCCCCTGAACCGAATGTTTCTTCTCAATTAGCGGGCCTAGGGACGTCCTGCGAGAGTTTGGAAGCTGAAGGGGGAGTCGTGGAAGCCTCTTGAGCCGTCTCCGTGCGCCGCCATGGCCGGCCGGTGGCCAAGCCGCGGCCGCCCGTGGAGGGGCCGGCTCGGGCCGCCTCCCGGCGAGCTAGCGGTGGGCGCGGGTGCGCCTGACCTTAGGCACCGCCGCCCCGTCCCTCTCGAGCCGCCGGAGAGCCGCCATCGGCCGGGCTGCCCCGTCCTTCTCCCGCCGGCGTGCGCCCGGCCTTGGTCGGGGGAGGAAGAAGCCCCCTGACCAAGGGGGCCGCCCGTCAGCTGCACAGGAGGGAGGGAAGTAAAAGGATAAGGGCCGGCAGACGTTTTGGGCCGAAGAAAAGCACCGGCCCAGCCGGCCCGCGCTGCATAAAAGAAGAAGGAGGGGGGGAAGCAGGCCGGTCGGTGAGTTTGGGCCGGGAGGCCAAGTCCCGGTGGGGGAAGCCCAGGTGGGAGTGAGAAAAAAAAGAAATGAGGGCCAGCCGTCCGTTCGTGGGCCAAGGGGGAGGAATCGGCCCAGCTGACCCGCGCGAGTAAAAAGAAAAGGGGGAAGCCGGTGGGCTGCCCGATGGCTTGAACGGAAATTGGACCGTGTGGCCCAGGGGGAAGTGAAGAAGGAAGAAAGTGGGCCGGATTAACAGGCCGGTCAAGCGGAAAAGAAAAGAACCGGTGGGCCGTTTTTCATTCAGAAGGAACCGAGCCGTGCGGCCCAAGAGGAAATAGAAGAAAGAAAAGAGTGGGCCAGCGAATGGTTGAGAAGAAGAAAGTTAGGCCGTGGGCCCCACGCGTTAGTGAAGAAAAGAGGGAAGAAGTAGGAGGTCGGGTGGGCCCTAGGTGGAAGTGATAGTGGGTAGAAGGAGGTTAGGTGAGAGAAGTTTGGGCCGGGGTTTTTATTAAACCTTAGGTTTTCTTTATTAGATAAATAGATTAAATATTGTTTTCACCATTTAATTCACCGGAAATTCTAGAAGTGCCCAAAATTAGTGAAACCAATTTTATTAGGATTGTTTTATTTTCCTTTATGCATTAAAATTCTTAAACCCTAGGAAAAATAATAAAAATTTAGGTATTTATTTAATGCCTTTTTGTAAGGTATTTAAATAAATGCTTAAACCTTATTAAATGTATAAAACTTGAAAAATGCTTTATTATCTACAAATTATTATTAATTCATAAGAATTAGGTTTTTGAGATTAGAAAATTAGTATAATGCTTTTAAAAATAAAAGAAGAGGTCTAAGGTAGGTTTAGTAAAAGAAATAAAAATGGTGGGCTAATCTTTAGGGCTTTTGAGTGTTGGCTTGCAACTTTATCATGATAAATTATATAGTCCTTGTTGGCTTGCAACTTTATCATGAAGGAAAGTTGTATAGTCTTGTATTCAAAAATTTGCATCTCTAACTCTACTCTTGCATATACTGGATCGTAGACGTCACAACTCCTGGAGTGGGAATTCATGGAATTCAGCTGGAGATGGACAGCGTTCGCGAAGTGTGGAGTGCCTCTTTTAATAAACAAGTTTTCCGAAGAACTAACCTTGTTGATCCCAGGCAAGCCCCGGTGCATTTATACCTATCTATTTTTAGAGTCGTCATTTCATGTGACTAGTTATAGGTTATTTGTTTATTGTATGCACTAAGTCTAGGAGTTGGATGAAACCTATTCTTGTGTATGATCCTGCCTTGATGTAAGGACATCTTTGCCACTTGTTCAAATCTTAGAAACTACCCAAGTCTAGAATTGCTTACTTGCTTACCTGCTTGGTTTACCAACCTTAAGGCAAACACTTAAAGTCATACATGTTGCTTATGAAAGATAGTTTGGAACATGGAACCAGACAGAAGCTAGAGATGTAGTTCTGTCTGCTAGATTAATCTGGTTAAGGACCGATCCGTGTCTTAACCATTGATCAAGTGATAACCTCTAATCACTTACTAGGTATGGGACCAGTAAAGCCTAGTAGATTAGTAAATTCTATGATCAGGAATGCTTCGTACCCGCATTTGACGTGCTGGAGATTGGCAGGGGTGTAGCCTGAAACTCACATGGAGATCAGGCCAGACGTGGGGTCCCATGTGGGGGTGTATCCCTGGGTCCGGGTAGTTGTATTCCTAATCATTGACTTTGCTAATCGAGAGGTTGTGAGATACGACCAGAACAGTCGTATAATGCTGGTGATCAGGGTACTCTCCTACAGGATGTAATATGGTCCGGATCGCCGCAATTCTCGGTTATGAATGCACTTGATCGCTGTTAAGCATCGTAATATAAACTCATGCAATATAAAATCTCCTGTTGACAAGTACTGTATGATTTAACCGCTGTGATTGCTTTTACTTCTGTTATCATCTAGAATGGTTAGGTAATGACTTAACTCAAATAAAAGATAAAACTAAGGCCTCACTTATAGTAAGCTTTTCTGGCAAAATTGTGTCAACCAAGCACACCCAAAGGCTGACATGCATTCCAAAGAAAAACTATTATATTGGTTAGTCGGGTAAGACTTGCTGAGTACTTCGTACTCAGGGGATCCCTTGTTGTTGTTTTCAGAAAGCCAGCAGGGACCCACCGAAGAGGAAGCCCTGAAGACCTAGGGTATCTTATGAGTCTCATGATACTCTAGAATAAAACTTAAATGTTATTTTTAAATTCTTAAGAACCACGCTGACCTGCATGATTAAGTTGTTTCAAACTATGGTTGTAATATATCGTACCTTTGTTATGTCTGTAAAAATGTAATATTTGTTGATGTTATCCCACCGCGGATATTATCCTGATGTATGGCTATGAGACACGTCGTGGATCCTTCGAGGAGTCCTAGGGACACTCGACGGACTACCGGACTTAGGCTGTTTTAGGTGCGTTTCGGATAATTGCTGTTCCGACAGCAATTAGGCGCACTTAAACCAGCTTAAGTTGGGCGGTTCCGCCACACCCCCGGCCCCACTCTCCTTTTTATATGCGCTGCATGACGAGGGCCCACAACCATGGATTGGGTGTGCGTCCCCGATCAGGGCGCGAGATAGGGTCTGACTCGGTCGGGGTGGAGATCAAACTAACATTCTCCCCCTTGATCTCACCTCATACTTAAACTTAGTCTTAAACTTAACTTAGCACCAATTTTATCACAGATCAGTGTATGGAGCATGTCTCGTCATAATAGTCAGTTACGTACTATTAGATTCAACAGCTATAACACAGTTTTCTATTTTGAAACATATTCTTATTCTAGGCACTTAGTTGTGGCGGATCCACCTCGGATTAGCCTAATTAAGGCACAGTTAAGTCGCCTAACATGCGACACTCGGCCTTAATCATGCGAACTCGAGATGCCGTCGGATTTCATTCGATTTAACCACTTTGACAGGACCGAGTTTAGCAAAACCCACACGAAGGTGAGTGGTTCCAGAGAATACAACAGGTCCAACAGTAGATAACAAGTTGTTACACACTTGGTAAAAATCAGAGTTTAACAAGTTCTGGAGAAAACAATAGAAGGTAAAATAAGCGGAAGCTAAATGTAGGGGTCGGACGTCCTTGGTGAGGCCAGCCAAGACATCAGTGATCCCTTTCCTCGCCGTCCGAGGAGGGATCCCACTTGACCGTCCATTCCGGAGGGAGTTGGGACGGCCAAGTGCCAACAGGAGCGGACTCAGGAGCTGCGACTTCACCTGAAAAAGAAAAGCCACAACAAGGCTGAGCTACTAAGCTCAACAAGACTTAACCGACCGGGAGTAAACTACTCCACCACTTCTAGACATGCAAGGCTCTTTGGCTAGGGGTTTGTTTGCCAAAAGCACTATGTATATCCTTATGATCAAAGTTTCAGCTCAGATTCTAAGTTCATTAACCGGTCTAAGTTGGCAACTTACTCTAAGCAAACATAGATCCAACCAAGAGGGGTATATAAGCATCATCAAGACCATGTCATCATCAGATTTCATTATTACTCAGTGTAGCATAGCGATCAAGCAGTCTCAAACTGTGAGAGGCAGACGAATCGATTCGAGTTCTTTAACCATGCATGGTGAACCTAACCTCACGACATCCACGCACCACTAAAGTCGCTTCCTGTGTCGGCCTTCCCCATCAATTCCCTAACCCGTGTCGGGCCTATTTCCTTTGGTGCAAGGTTCCACAGACCCGGCCTCTGCCGTTTTGTGACCACACTTGCCACACTTGCCACCACATCCCCAATTTTACACATATACCCTCGGGTCAAGGAAAAAGATACAGCCGAGACCTTGGGCGAGGTGGAAAAAGGGTCGGCGAAACAGATGGGGTCGGGCGAGACGGAGAAAGGGGTCGGACGAACGGATAGGGTCGGGTGAGGTGGAAAAGGGGTCGGGCGGACAGACAAGGTCGGGCGAGGCGGAAACGGGGTCGGACGATTAGAGAGGGTCGGGCGAGGCGGAAAAAGGGTCGGCAGCTTACCTTCGATTTACAGGTGAAGCTTGGGGTCGGGAAGGAGCAGACTTGGGCGGAAGGATGGAAGCACTAGGACTTGGGCAACGGCGATGCCCGGCGGTGCTCCGGCGGTGGTGGTGCTTCTTGTGGACAACAAGCAAGCTCTAGCACAGCGCGGAGGAGCAAGCGGCTGGGTGGATTGGGAAAGGCGGGTGTTGAGCGGAGAGGAGAGTTCCTCAAGAACTTAGGTGGCAGCGCTTGAGCACGAAGCAGAGGAACGACGGTAAGGCAGCGATGGTGAAGGGGACTCTGGTGGGACTCTGGCATTCCCTTTTATAGCTGCGCAGGAAGAGAGACAGAGAGAGAGCTGGAGCAGCATGAAGACCGGGAAGAAGCGATGGAGTGCGCTGCCATGGCGGCGATTGAGCAGCGGGACGGCAGGACAGGACTTCGGGGATGACAGCGCGGTTTTGCCGGTGGTTGAGATTTGGCGGAGGCGGGCATCGTCGTGCGGCGGATCTGATGGGTGTGATAGGGGAAACGGCACTAGAGGCGAGGTTGCACAGGTGAGAAGACAGGCGGGCTGCGGCTGCGCGGGCGAGCGCGAAGCAGCGGTCTGTCGGGGCGCAGATCTGGCAAGGTGGAAAAGGAGCTGTCGCGGCCGGGGTCGGGGTTGGTAGAGGAGGAATTGTCGCGTAGCGCATCTGGGGCGGCGCGACTGTGGAGAGGCGGCGGAAAAGCCGGGAGGCATCGGGCCTTGCAGCCGGGGGTCCGGCGAGGTGATGATGGGCGCGAGCTGCGAGGCGTTGCAGAAAGGGTAGCATAGGAGCTTCCGTTGCGATTGGGGAAGAGGGCACGGGAATCCATCCGGTCGCGGCCGGCGACGGGGCGGAGCGGCGGGGGTCGGAGGAATTGAGCCACGCGGCGGAAAAGCTCTGAAGCGGGCATGCCACTCGAGTGCGTCTGCACCAGGAGATCAGGGAAAGATTTTGCAGGTCCACCGATCAGTCTCGTTTGGTCCACTGCTCAGATTGAAGGGAGACACTGTTGGGAAGACTTCGAAGGATCCGGCGGGGTGAGTTGGGGGTCGGCAGGGGTCAGAGCTGGGAACTGGCGGAGAGGGGTCGGGACCGGGACTGGAGGTTGAGCACTCTACTCGGGGAAGCTGAGATAGGGGATCAGGGACTCGGATTAGATTAACTCGAAAGATTTGGGGTCGGTCGTCACAATACCCCATTGCCCAAAAACTAGCCATTAGGAAGACTAGTTAGACCGGTCAGATCGGTTGCTTAGACAGGTCAGACCGGTCTAGTTTGAAAAACTAGTTGTTGGGTTAAGGTTCCGGAATTTTCTGCAATTTTCTTCGTAAAACTCCGCAACTTCCGTAATATTTTGAAAAACCTTCCGGAATAATCCGGAGCTCTTAAGTTAGCACCCCTGAGAACACCCTGACAGGTTAGAGTGGTATGCCAGACCGGTCTGGCTGAGTCAGTCCTAAAGCTCTCAAAACACACTCTTATCCACCCATAGGTTGAGCCAACTATTGTTAGCTGATATGGAACTTTTACCACACTTAAAGGTTTTTCTCAATGCCAAACTCACATAGGTAAACTAAGAGCTCTTTTAGTGTTATCAATTAGCTAATGTTGCATGCCTCTTGATAGTACGGCATACCTATACTCAAGAATAAATATAAACGCTATATCATCCACTTGAGCTTGAAAGTCTTCATCCATGCCATACTTTGATCAATAGTCATTTGAGAGATCTTGACATAGCTATCATCTTGAGCACATCCATCTTGAGCTAGTGACTTAGGATTCTTTCTTGTTCATGATAAGATATACTTGAATCCTTAAGCCACTCCATTTTACCAATCACAAAAGATTAGATGCATTGCATTGCTTCTCTCGGTAAGGCTTGACTTGATACCTTGAAATTCTCAACAGATGGCCACTTCACCTTAGCAACGTTCATGGCTCAAGTCACCAGTTGACCAAACCTTGCTTAGTACTTCATTCCAAATCCCTTGCTTGATCTCTTCATCTATTTATGCCAGTTTGAGTTTAGCTTTGCATTTGACATCAACAATGAGATCCCATTTGAAATCTGTTTCAAATGCTTATTCTTGATTGATAAAGAATCTCTTATGAGTTGCAAGCTTCCAATAACAAGATCAATAAATAACCCAAAGGCTCATATCCTTTTGTTATATGCACATGAAGTCTTACAACTATCTATTTGTGAATATTACTATTCTTTTCTTGATGATCCCTTTACTTTATCAAACAAGCTATCATAAGATTTGGAGATTTATAGATCGACCATCATAGAGCATATCCCCAAGTTTCACTTTACTCTGGCTTGTTATTGATCATTTATTTGTATCATGGGATCACATTCTTACTTGTTGTCTTCATTGTGAGCCATATGATACTCATTCACTACATGAGTCAATATTACAACATGAGTATAAGAATAAAACCCTGCTGACAATGTTAGGCAAATAGGTTAGTCCTTTAATCGTTTTGTCATTCACTCACCAAAACCCACTTAGGGGTCTAGATGCACTTTCAATTTCTTTTGTTCTTATATGCTTTAGACTTATGGTATGATCCTCGATTTTTTCTTTCACAACATAAAACTTGATGTCAATGTGTCTGGCAGCACCACTCGACATCTTGCTCTGTAGCCAGCCAACATCATTCTGCTCTGCCACTGTCAATCTCTATTCTGCTTCTGATGATCCGTGCGCCAAGATATGATCCAACTCCGCTGCTGCAGTATCAATCGGATGCACCCCTCTTTCAGAATCAGCGACTTGCAGTCTTGCACCAGTTCAGAAGGATGCGGTCTTTCCAGGTTCTAGAGATTGGTATTGATGGTTGGGATGAAAATAAGATAAGCACGTCTCTAATGAAAGCACACAGAAATGTACGCGCTTTCTCTTTTACCAAGCTTAGTTCTGTACTATAAGTATCATGTTTCAGGTCAGTGGGATGAGGGCACAGTCAATACTTTTTTTTCGCTCCAAATACGGTTACAAAAATCAAACAGATACCACTGCCTATAAGTGAGCTAGATGATTTTGTTTCCTGGCCTTATACTAAATTTGGTGAATATTCTGTGAAGTCAGCGTATAATTTTGCAAGAATCTCTTCTTTTGCCTCCTTCCGAAGTAAGCCTGGATCTGGTTTCAACTTTTGAGGAACAGAATTGGAAGATGTGAGGTCTATTAAACCTCCGAGCAAGATAAAAATAATACTTTGGCGAGCTGTTCATAATTGTTTGGCTACGGGGCATCAGCTTCAGAGGCGACATATTCCTGCTAACTCTATATGTTGTTTCTGTGGCCGCGTAGAGAAAGTTGAGCATTGTTCTTAATGTGCCTTTTTGCTATGACTGTGTGGGATGTTATCAAAAAAACAGTTTGATTTTCAGTTACAAAGGAAATATCTTCGTAATGATAAACAGTGGTTTTTTGATTTGCTAAATCGTTGCAATGAGGTGCAGCGTGTGGCGGTGACCGTTACCTGCTGGCATATCTGGGAAGCCCGAAATGAAACTAGAAATTCTAAAATTACAGTGTGTCCCAACTCCCAAGGCGACAATCAAGAAATACAAGCTTATGTTGATATGATAGTTCTGCATTGTTTGAAGCTGAGTCATCACTCATCAAGGTGTGTGCAGTTCCTAAACATATTCAGAAATGGACTCCACCGCCGGCTGGTTGGCTTTGCCTCAATGTGGATGCAGTCTTCTCTTCTTCATCAAGTTCAGCAGCTGTTGTCGTTGTGCGAGACCATATGGGCAGATGTTTGATGGGTTGCCGCCGGTCTTTTCAGGGCATTACTGTGCGTGAGGATGCAGAAGCACTTGCTCTTCGGTGTGTTATGGTTCTTGCTCTTGATGAAGGTTTTCACAAAGTGATTATCCAGTCAGATTGCTTGTCACTAATCCAGAAAGGCATTGTCCCTACTAGGGACTGCTCTGTGATTAGTCCTTTTGTTGCTGATATCAAGTCTTTAGCTACCAAATTTGTTTGTATTACTTTTTCTTCATGTAAACCGTAGTGCTAATGAGGTGGCTCATTTGTTGGCTAGGGAGGGTGAGCTCATTGCTTACTCAATCTTCCGACATTATGTTCCTGGTTGCATCCAGGATGTTGTAAACTCTGAAAGTTTGTGTTAATGTATGGGCTGACCTTGATCTAAAAAAAAGCTTACTTCAGTACTCGAACTTTTTTTTCCAGGCGCCATGCTTCAACCAAACAATCCACTTTTCCAGTTGCCTGGGCAGGCAAATTCAAACACATTCATAGGCAACATCTTTGCTTAGGTAAAGGATCCGGGGTTACAACCAAACATGTATGTCCTAGTGGTGCCATTATCTCACGCCAGGGGTACATGTGCATCCTGTATGGATGCCTAGATATTCCTAGAAATACCTAACTATTTTGCAAAAAGAAAAATCGAGTACCCGGTAGATATATACATGTGTCTACATTTGTTTCTTCAGTCATTCTGTTTGCTCAACAACGAGACATGACCATACGGCACCTCTCAGTAAGATTGTTATAACTTATTTTTTGAAGCGAAGATTGTTATTACTTGTTACTGCTTGTATAGAAACATTTATGGAGCATGAGTTCTGTTTGTTAGTTAAGGATAATGACCATTTTCAAAAAAAAGGTTAGTGACTTCATCAATCGTTGTCAAGTCACGAGCGACCACAAAGTTAAACTAAATTGTAACTTTTTTTCAATATTTTGTAATCTCTCGTTCTTTATTAGAAGTACGGAACATCTTAAGTTAAAAAATTATACAAAATAATGTAACGGAATTTATATTGATTATAATACGAACTCATGCAAAAATATACATATAATATTGTATATAAGCCAAAATATATAACCAAAAAATAATATTTATGAAAACATATTATAAAAGATTGTAACACAACAAAATAATAAAACATACAGAAGAAAAAAATTGGAAATAGAATACAAAAAATGGAGGAAAAAAGTAAACAAAAAATTTGGAGATAAAACTTTGAGGACAAATTCAAGGAACAAAAATATGCGCTAAAATTGGGGGAAAAGATATACGGCGAGCCATCGTTAGCGATGCCATAGTCCATCACTAAAACTCGTAGCCCACCGCCTCACAACACTCCGGGTGCAGGCAGTGCAGGGGCGTAGATGGAAATTAATGTGTACAAAGGGGTGTGGAAAGGGGTATTGAATGGAAGAGGAATGAAGTTATGTGGTAAAAAAACATATTTTGCGAAAGTGACAAATTAAAGAGTTAATTTTTGTTACAGTGGATTTGCACAGACAAATTAAAGAGTTAAATTATGTTGCCGATTTGCCGAGACAGCCAAAGGTTTGCAAAACATAAGGAATGCATCTGACCTTTTCCTTATTCTTTCTTTTGCGGAACACAATACACATATACAAACATATACGTACACATACTCACTAATATTCTTACACATATATATGTTACTGAGTTGGAAAATTACTCTTGACCCAGCACAGATGCTGGTATTTTTCTAAATTTATTTAAAAAATTAACAATACTATATTTTTATTGATAGGTGACATGCTCATAGATAACGATGCAACTAGAGTGGGCATCAACTCACCAATTTGGATCCGTGATTGATTTCTTCAATAGATATGAAATGAAGATGCGTTCATCAATCTACTGTGTGTATGTGTATGCCACCATCCGCATATTTCAAATATAAGAGTTTTTTTTTATAGATGGTAAGGAGCATGAATCCTGGAATAATATATATTTTTGAAGGGGGGTTAATGATAAAGGTTAGGGTGGATTAAAGAGGAAAGAATCAATAGTTGAGTACTACTACCTCGGTGTTCACGATATGAATTTCGTAACTTTCTTGGAATCTACACAGATCTTGTAGAAATACCAATTAAAGGAGACTAATCTTTGACATCGGCATAGGTTTTCCCAAAAAATAAACAAGACCATTGTTTCAAAGAAATTTTCGGAAACAAACGGAGGGGCTGCTCAATATGTGGGTTGCAAATCGTCAAAACACACCTATGTTGCAGACAGAGGTAATTAAACTAAGACGATCGCAGCTACAGCCAGAGGTGCCTAAATTTTCACGACGGCCTCGTCTACAACGTGCCGACGATGGGCGTTGCTTCCAACCCGGATCGATCCAAAACTTCGTGCGAAGATTAAACTCGCTGTCCATGTACGTATTTCGCGCATGCATCGTCGGCAGCATTCATCTGTTGACTTCGTATGACCCAGCGTAGATCCCAGCCTGTGCTATGTTGTACTATGTAGGACTGTAGGAGCATTCATCCTAATCGGTTCGAAAGGGAAAAGGATTGCTCCGGTACTCCCTTTTCTTCTAAAATATAAGACATTTTAGTTTAAATCAATACCAACTTTAAAGAAAAGAGAATAAATATTTACTATATGAAATGAGCATAATTGGATCCTTTATGAAATATATTTTCATATTTTACTTATTGGATGCACGGGTTGAGAACTGACATTCCATCCAGGTGCTTTTGTCCCGATTAACATTGGACCCGGGACTAAAGTGCGTTTAATTCCGGGTAAAAAATGAGGCACCGAAGGCCACCGCCCGGGGGTGCTTTAGTCCCGGTTGTAAAGATCAACCGGGACTAAAACCTCCCTTTAGTTCCGGTTGTAACGTCTAGAAAATCTGGCACCGACGCTCGCCCCTTTGTCGCGGTTGGAATTTCCAACTGGGACAAAAGGGGGGCTTTTGTCCTTGTTGGAATTTTCAACCGGGACAAACGGTGGGCGTCAGTGCCAGATTTCAACACAGCCCTCTTTCCACCTTATCCTCCCAGGCAGCGCTCCTCCTTTCCACTTATCTTCTTCCTCTCCACATCCTCTCCTCCCTCTCCTCATCCTCTCCTCATCCACTCCTCCCTCTCTGTGCCGCCGCTTCCCCATCCCCTCCCGCTGCTACCCTCTTCCCCCTCTACTGCCCCTCCCCTCCCCCCTCTGCTCGCCCCTCACTGGCAGCGAGGAGCCGCAGCGGAGCGAGGTACGGGGTAGTGGCCAGCGCGGGTGGGCACGGCGGCCAAGCAGAGGCACGCACGGGCGGGCGCTGTGGCGCAAGCGGTGGCAGGCACGGGTGAGCTGCAGCGCGGGCGGGCGAGCAGCAGCCCTCGCGGGTGCGCGGCCTTTTTTTTATTTTTTTGCAACCTTTTTACCAATCGGATTGAAGGGGGTCTTTAATCTCGGGTGAATGACCGGCACTAAAGAACCCCCATTTTATCTCGAAGATTTAGTCCCCGATGGATTTTCGGGATCTTTGACCCCTACCAACCGGGACTAATGCCGCGTTTTCCACCAGTGATAGTTTCTAGTAGAAAAATGACCTTCCATCCTCAACAAAAATCTCGATTGTTTTTGGACCTTGGACTAAAGAACACTAACCGGGACTAAAGATGATCTTCAATAAAAAGCTCATCCGGGCAGACATCTTTAGTCCCCATGAGTTACTACAAAAGGATTGCATACCTGACTCAATCAGATGTGCTATGTAGGTGAGATGGTAAGGAGGCCACGTGAGAGGCTTGAGATCATGGGTTCGAATCCCATGCACCACGCATACACGCATATTTTGCATGAAAAATCGCGTCACTTGTGCCTTGAAACGTGTGTGTGCTGGGGTCCTCCCTAGAATTTTTAATATTTTTTTTGCAAAACCTTTTAGTAAAGGTCGGGACCTTTAGTCCCGAATGATTAGTCCCAGTTGGAGGGACCTATTGAGTGCTACTCAGGTGCTCTGGCTACTAGGCTAGAGGCTCTTTCGTAACACTTCAATATTTCTTGTCGGAGGGAGCATGTTCTTTTGGTTAAAGTACTAATAATCTTAGCACATTTGTTCATTGCAAGAATAGTGATATAGCAAAAAAATTTGTCAAATTAGCTTTCATTAATAATACCATTTCCTCGATGGAAGAAACTAGGGATGGAAATGTGGAAATGGACATCTGAATTATCCGACATCCGTATCCGCAAAAACGACAATATGGATATCCGTATTCGTTTCCAAATTTAATGTGGTACTAAAATGGATACATCCGAATTCATTTTTCTTGATTTTTTCTATCCGATTTCACATTCGTATTCGACAATATCCGATGGTATCCGTATCCGACCATACGAAACTATTAGTTAGCTCTATATTTAATGATAAATGATGTTAATTTGAATATTAATAATGACATATTATCTTTATAACTATTAATTAATGATATTAATTTATTATTATGAATATTGTATCAATAAAACAATTTAATACTTATCTCTAATTTTAATGACCAACGTCATTAAATTTCATAATAAATATGCATGAATATTAAACTTAGTTTTAAATATTCTATATATCTATTTATTAATAAAAATATTTTTACAATTTTTATTATTCATTGATAAATGTTTAAGTATTTATTGAAATAGAAATTTATCCATAGATTATTTTTTTCATAATGTGCACTATTTTAAATAATTATTAATTAATATAATATTTTCATGAGCTATCTTTATCCATTACATACTCATACTTTAGTCTATACTTTGTTATTCAAAAACCATCTATAAACAAAATACATAAATGTTATCTTGAAATTGTGTAAATATTCGGTGAATATCCAAATCCGAGATATTTGTTTTGTATTTGTATTCGAAAACATCTAAATTCGTATTTGTATTCGATTTAAAATATGGTAAAAAGTGCCATCCGAATCCGATTCTATACGAATCCAATCCGATTTCCATCCCTAGAAGAAACGTCTTGTCACCAGTCCAATAGATTCACTTAATTATACCATTTTAGAATACAATCCAATGTTAGCCCCTAAATTGGATAAAATTAACAACATTTGGCATCATTATAAATAAGCTAAAGTAACAACTAAATCTAAATTACGCACATATGTTATTGTAAATCTATATCCCAAAGTAAATCAATTTGTGATTCTTCTAAATTGTCAATTACTTAAGCGATGCACCCATGGTGTGTACCACCATGTAGACCTTATACATATATGGATCGGAGGAAGCCATGAGAATAATAGTTCCTATGTTAAAGACATCTCAAAATAACGGTTTACTTAAACACATGTCAACCATATATGTAGGTGTCATGTAATGCAAAAAAGTTATGAATTTGATGATAACTATATAGAGTAGTTGCTAGCTAAAGTCTATCAAAACCGGATAGAGACAAGTACATGTCTAACAAATGAGATAGCAGGATAGAGTAAGCTAGGCACATTTTAGTATATAGATCCTAATTTTTTCATGAATTTCTAAGAATTATGTTGGAGCATGGGTTTAGGGTCATCTCAAATTGTACGTCATTTTGATTTTTTTAGATTCATAGGTTTTGCTATATATCCAAACATAGCATATATTTAGGTGCGTAGCAAAAACCTATGAATGTAGAAAAGTTAAAACGAACAAAAAACCCTGATTGGCGAGGCAATTTTAAAGAGAAACTTTGAAGTGTTCGTTTTATATAATTATATATGTCTAATAATCTTCAGTTGCAGTTTATATACGATCGCAATGTGGCGGTGGTTGCTATGCATCCCCATGTTCCCATCTATATGTACTCTTCAACTGCCACTTCTAAACACATCAAGCAAAATGGCTGCTAAGATGGCCCTCCTCGCACTTTTGGTCTCCTTCATCCTTGCCACAGCTTCGGCCCATGCCAATGCCGAACACCTCGGCTTCCGTGCCACCATGATTCGCCGCACTGAAGTCACCGCCGCCACCATCAACTTTACACGGGCCGCTCAACAGTCGCACCACCGGCTGTCAATGCTTACCTCCCGGCTCGACACGGCCACGAGCAGCGTGAACACACAGACACCGCTAAAGATGGACGGCGACGGTGGCGGCGCCTACGACATGGAGCTCTCCATCGGCACGCCGCCGCAGAAGCTGACGGCCCTCGCCGACACCGGCAGCGACCTCATCTGGACCAAGTGCGGCGCCTGCGCGTCCTGCGAGCCGCAGGGCTCCCCTTCCTACTTCCCAGACAAGTCGTCGTCTTTCTCCAAGCTGCCGTGCTCCGCGCGCCTCTGCAGCGCTCTGAAGGAGGAGTCGCCCACGACGACGTGCGGCGCCGGCGGCGCGGAGTGCGACTACAAGTACTCATACGGACTGGAGGAGGATTCCGACCATTACACCCAGGGCTACCTCGGCACCGAGACCTTCACGATCGGCGGCGACGTCGTGCCTGGCATCGGCTTCGGCTGCACTAACATGTCAGAGGGCGGCTACGGTGCCGGCTCCGGCCTCGTCGGTCTGGGCCGGGGGCCGCTGTCCCTGGTGTCGCAGCTCAACGCCGGCGCCTTCTCGTACTGCCTCACCAGCGACGCTTCCAAGGCCAGCCCTCTCCTTTTCGGCTCCCTCGCCGCCTTGTCGGGCGGCGGCATCCAGTCCACGCCGCTCCTCGGTTCCAGCGTCTTCTACGCCGTGAACCTTCGCACCATCTCGATCGGCTTTTCGAAAACTTCTGGCGTCGACGGCGGCGTCGTGTTCGACTCCGGCACGACGCTGACGTACCTCGCGGAGCCGGCCTACAGGCAGGCGATGTTGGCGGTGGTGCTGCAGACGGACCTTGCCCCGGCGTCGGACAGGGACGGGTTCGAGGCGTGCTTCTACTACGATGAGCCCAGCGACGGCAGGATCGAGGAGGCGGTGCCGTCGATGGTGCTGCATTTCGACGGTGGCGCCAACATGGTCTTGCCGGTGCGGAACTACTTCGTGGACGTGGGCGGCGGCGTGGTGTGCTGGGTGGTGCAGAGGTCCCCCAGCGTGTCTATTATCGGAAACGTGATGCAGGTGGATTTCCACGTCCTGCACGACGTCGACAAGTCGGTGCTGTCGTTCCAGCCGGCCAACTGCGATAGCCTCTCGGGTTCGGCTCGTCTCCTACCGAAATTTGAGGGCATCTTTCTACTGACAGCGCTCCATTTTCTGTATACTGTGTTACAGTTAGTACGGTAGTGGCAGGGGCGAAATAATCGGGACATGTTTATATTATCGTTGTTGTGAAATCAGGTTACAACGCGAATTTTAATGAGAGAAAAAACACAAAGGAAATAGACCAATGCCTCTCGACTTGGAAGTTGGAACCCCTGCACACGTAAAATGTCAGCGGGTACTATGTAAGCCACTAGGCTGCAGCTTATTGGGACAACACTAGTAGAGAATTGGCTTTCGATCCGCCCCCTTTTGTCCCGGTTTAAAGTTGGCCCGGGACAAAAGGGGGTGCGCCACGGTAGGTAAAAATGGAGGGGAGATTTACTCCCGATTGGTAATTGCAACCGGGACTACCCTTTAGTCCAGGTTGCAACGGCTAGTGGGGGGCTGTCGGTGGCGGGACTCTTTTATCCCGGTTGGAGCCTCCAACCGGGACTAAACTTCCAACCGGGACAAAAGGTGTTCCTTTTTATCTCGGTTGGAGTTTTTAACCGGGATAAAAACTCATCCCCATTATATACGGCCAAGACAGAGGACTTTCTTCCTCCTCCAGCCCGAGCCAGTCCAGCACATTGATAGAGAGAGCTGAGCTTCACCTACTCTCCGGTGGTGCCGAAGCATGCAAGGGAGGTGCTGCCCGAAGTTTTTTCCCTCATTTTCGTGGGAATTTCACTCGGCCAACACAAGTGTTGCGAAGGTTTTCTACTTCATCCTCGTGTTATGCTTTGATTTATGCTTTGGAGATGGAAAGATTATTTGCTAGAATGTGATGATGAAGTAGAAAAATGGAGAGGTATTTTGAGCTAGAATGTGAGGGAGATTGATGTGTCATATATAGTATGCATTATTGCAGTGGTTTAAAAATGATGCTACCTTGTCTAGACGGTTTATCTTATCAAATTCAATATGGTTTTTTAAATCCATACTTGTTGAACTTGCATACCGTGTTCATTTCTGCGATGATGTTCTCCGCCGAGTAGCAACGTCTGTCAAGAAAGAGGTTCGATTCTACGAGAAAGAGTGGATACGGACATCGTGACCGTGTCCCCTTTTCCGTAGCATCTAACCTCTTTCATGACGAAGTGCGGTGCCGCCCAGCTGAGGACATCCTCGTGAAATAATCACGGTCTTCAAGTTCAACAACTTCTGTAGTGGTAAGGAAAGAATTTTTGTACATAGATGACTTCTGCTACTTTTTGAACTTATAAAATTCAATAAGGTTTTTCAAATCCATACTTGTTGAACTTGCATACCGTGTTCATATCGGCGAGAATGTTCTCCGCCGAGCAGCAACGTATGTCAAGAAGTAGGGTCGATTCTACGAGAAAGAGTGGATACGGACATCGTGACCGTGTCCCCTTTTCCGTAGCATCTAACCTCTTTCATGACGAAGTGCGGTGCCGCCCAGTTGAGAACATCCTCGCGAGATGATCACGGTCTTCAAGTTCAACAACTTATGCAGTGTTAAGATAATAATTTTTGTACATAGATGGCTTCTGCTACTGGAGGAAGTGGCGATGGTGGGGGCGATCGTGGTTCCTATTTCGGCAAGGTTCCAATCATAGTTGGCCCTCAGCATAAGCCAAAGAAAAAGAGCGCGCTGGAAAAAGCAATGCTTCATTATTTGCAGCAACGTCATGAAGAAGCTGTTGCCGCGGTCAGGAACCTCCTTTTGGTGGTCGTTATGCTCCACCCTCAGTCCCGGGTATTTCACGTCCACTTAGTACTACCGTTTCAGGCGGCACAAATAAACCTAAGGATGAGGTTGGGTCAGCGGAACCTTCATCTTCACCGTCCAAGGATGCTTAAAGTCCTCCTTGATAATAACCAGTGGATGGCTTGTTGTATTGTATTATGTTGTTTGGGACTTTAATTTAAATATGTGTATTTGGATCTTCATGTTGTTGTATTGTACCATGTTGTTTGGATCTTTAATCGATTTTCACACGTAATCCATTATCAAGTGTAATCCATTTTCATGCGTAATACGATACAAATGGACCGGCAATGGATGTATAATGCAGACAGGTGAAGCAAGGCGTTTATTGATGGCTTGCATTATTTTCTCGAAGTGGCAAAAGCGAACAAGCCAGAGAATGGGTTCGTATGTTGTCCATGCTTCCAATGCAATAACAGGAAGGAGTATTCAAAGGATTCCTGGGGGACTATTCACAGCCACTTGTTTAAATACAGTTTCATGCCTAACTATTTGGTTTGGACCAAGCACGGTGAACTAGGGGTTGTAATGGAAGATGGCGAGGAGGAGGAGGAAGATAACACCATTCCGGACTGGGTTGTAGGTCAAGCTTTTGCAGGTACTACAATGGGCGAGGCTGATGAAGATGAGTTTGCAGAAAATAGCCCTACTGATGACCTTGGTCAGGTGATACGAGATGCATACAGAAATTGCAAAACTGAGAAGGAAGTAGCAAAGTTGCAGCGCATGATAGATGATCACCAAAAATTGTTGTACCCAGGTTGCCAGCAGGGCCATAAAAAACTAGGTACAACACTAGAATTTGTGTAATGGAAGGCAAAAAATGGTGTGTCCGATAAGGCATTTCAGGGGATGTTGAACATTGTCAAGAAGATTCTCCCCGAGAATAATGAGTTACCGTCCACAACATATGAAGCTAAACAGATTATTTGCCCTCTCGGATTGGATGTTCAGAAGATACACGCATGGCCTAATGACTGTATCCTCTATCGTGGTGATGAATACGAGAAATTGGATGCTTGTCCCGTCTACGAAGCCCTGCGGTATAAGATCAGGCGAGATGATCCTGGTGATGTCGAGGGGCAGTCTCCCAAGAAGAGAGTTCCCGCGAAGGTGATGTGGTATTTCCCTATAATACCACGCTTGAAGCGCTTGTTCAGGAACAAGGCGAATGCTAAGTTGATGCGATGGCACAAAGAAGACCGTAAGGAAGATGAGATGCTGAGACACACCGCAAATGGGGCACAGTGGAGATCAATTGATAGAACATTCCCAGACTTTGAAAGTGAAGCAAGGAACATAAGGTTTGGTTTAAGCACTGATGGATTCAATCCATTCGGTGAGTTGAGTAGTGGCCATAGTACTTGGCCTGTGACCCTTTGTATGTTCAACCTTTCTCCTTGGCTATGCATGAAGCGGAAGTTCATTATGATGCCGGCGCTTATCCAAGGCCCAAAACAACCCGGCAACGACATTGACGTGTACCTAAGGCCGTTGGTTGATGACCTTTTACAGCTCTAGAAGGAAGAAGGTGTATGTGTGTGGGATAAGGTTAGACAAGAGATCTTTAATCTACGAGCATTGTTGTTCGTAACCATCAACGATTGGTCTGCATTGAGTAACCTTTCAGGACAGACAAATAAGGGATATCGGGCATGCACCCACTGTTTAGACGACACAGACAGCATGTACTTGAAGCACTGTAAGAAGGTCGTCTATATGGGTCATCATCGATTTCTCCCTGCTCACCATCAGCTGAGAAAGAGCGGGATGCATTTCAAAGGGGCGCCAGACCATCGTAAAAAACCTGCACACCGTAATGGAAAGCGTGTGTTCGAGATGATGAAGGATGTAAATGTAGTCTTTGGAAAGGGACTTGGTAGCCAACCTGTTTCGAACGACGATAACGGACATGCACCCATGTGGAAGAAAAAGTCAATATTTTGGGAGCTACCTTATTGGGAAATCCTAGAGGTTCGCAACGCAATAGACGTGATGCACCTGACGAAGAATCTTTGCGTGAACGTGCTAGGCTTCATGGGTGTTTATGGAACCTCAAAAGATACATTGGAAGCACGACAGGACCTGAAAGCCATGGGGCAACGAGATGACCTACATCCGGAAAAGAGAGATAATGGATAGCACTACTTACGTCCTGCCAGTTACACTCTCAGCAAGGAAGAGAAGGATAGCATGTTTGAATGCTTGAATAGTATGAAGGTCCCATCTGGGTACTCCTCGAATATAAAGGGAATAATAAATATGAAACAAAAGAAGTTTACAAATCTCAAGGCTCATGACTGCCACATGTTGATGATCCAGTTGCTTCCGGTTGCACTGAGGGGTGTTCTACCAGAAAATGTCCGGTTGCCGCTCGTAAAGCTATGCGCGTTTCTCAATGCGATTTCGCAGAAGGCAATCGATCCATCCAAGCTATCAAAGCTACAGAACGATGTGGTGCGATGTCTTGTCAGTTTTGAGTTGTTATTTCCACCATCCTTCTTCAATATTATGACGCACTTACTGGTTCACCTAGTAAAAGAGATTGGTATTCTCGGATCTGTATACCTGCACAATATGTGGCCTTTCGAGAGGTTCATGGCAGTCCTAAAAAACTATGTTCTTAATCGTGCCTGTCTAGAAGGAAGCATCGCCAAGGGATATGGAACAGAGGAGGTGATCGAGTTTTGTGTTGATTTTATTGATTCAATTGACTCGACAATAGTAGACCTGAGCAAGACTGGATACAGCGATGACCCATTCGTACTTGCCAATGATATGCATCAGGTGTTCTATGTGAAGAACATGTGTAGCAAACCCAAGAGGAATCCAGAAGAGACATGGGAGCCAAAGTGCCACATAGTTCTTCCAGGTAAAAGAAAAATCATGGGAGTCGAGGATAAAACAGACCAATCAGATGATTATGATCAGTTTGATGGCATGCCTCCATTCGCCGTTGAAGTTGATCCAAGCATCCTGCTATCCAAAGAAGAGGCTCCGTACTTACGCCGCGATCATGATCAAGGAACTTTCGTGAAGAAGAAATTTTACAACGTTGTATTGTAATGTGTTAAATGTACATGACCTTTGTGTATTAATTGATACAATTTGTAATTTACCCTATGTATGATTTCATGTGTTCTTAAATTTGTTACGTGACGATTTTTTAGATAAACATGAACAATGTTAACCACATACAAACATGGATTTTTCTGCGCATTGAAATTATTTAATTGAATAATTTCTTGATCACAGCAATGCAGTAAAATAAATATTTTAGAGGCTAAAAGAACTGGTATAGAATTAATGATTAATTCATACTTATTGTCAATTTACTCGTTAATTAAATATATTTTTGCATGTACAAAATCTGTGAAGGTTTTGTTTTTCATCCTGAAATGCAGTGAAAAATAAAATAAAATCCATTTCCAAAAAACAGGCGGGAGAAGAAAACTAGGAAAAAAGACCTTTTGTCTCAGGTGCTAACAGCAACCGGGACAAAAGGCCCCCCTTTTATCCCGGTTGCAAACGGCAACCGGGATAAAAGGGTACTTTTCGTCTCCCGCCCGGACGTACCCTTTTATCCCGGTTGCCAACTGCAACCGGGATAAAAGGCCCCCCCTTTTATCCTCTTTTATCCCAGTTGGTGGTGGCACCCGGGATAAAAGGGTACGCTCCCAGCCCCACCTGGCGGGGGCACCCTTTTGTCCCGGGTCCCGTCACCAACCGGGATAAAAGGGGGGGGGCCTTTTATCCCGGTTGGTGACGGGACCCGGGACAAAAGGCCCTTTAGTCCCGGGTACCATTACGAACCGGGATAAAAGGGGGGGGGGGGTTAAAAGGCACTGTACTCCATCTACCCCCGCCAGTTACACTTAGCAAAATTTTTGCCAAGTCCCGCGAGTTCTGCTCCGCCGTCGCCGCCCGTCCGCCTTCCTCGCCGGCCGCAGCCGTCGTCATCCCCCATTGCGCCGGCTGTCGTCGTCCCGTCGCCGACCGCGCCCAGACATCGTCGTCCTCCATCGCCCCGGCCGGCCCACCTCGATCCTCCTCGTCCGTCGCGCCCGGCCCCCACCTCGTCGCCTCCGGCCACCGGCTCCATCCTCGTCGCCGGCTCCATCCTCGTCGCCGCCTCCATCCTAGTCGCCGCCCTGTCGCCCCTCGTCGCCCCTCGTCGCCGTCTCGTCGCCGTCCCGCCTACGCCATCCCCTTGGTGGCTCGTCGTCGTCGTCTCGGCCGCCGTCCTCGCCGCACCGGCCGCCTCCGTCCCGCCGCCCGGCCGCCGCCGCCCCGCCGCCCGGCCGCCGCCGTCCCACCGCCCCGGCCGCCGCCGTCCCGCCGACCCGGCCACCTCGTCGCCCCGGCCACCATCGACGACCGCGCGCGAGAGGTCCGCTGCCGCGTCGGCTGGCAGCGCCGGGAGGGCCTTTTTTTTTAAGTTAGAAAATTAAGTTATATTTTTATGATAGATTTTTAAGTATGATTGTTAAGTTAGAAAATTAAGTTATATTTTTAAGTTAGATTTTTTAGTTAGATTGTTAAGTTAGATTTTTAAGTTAGATTTTTAAGTTAGATTTTTTTTAAGTTAGATTTTTTTTAAGTTAGATTTTTTTTAAGTTATATTTTTGTATATGTTTCCCCTCCGTCATCCCGCCGCCGTGACCGCCGCCGTCACAACCTAGTAGGCACCGCCCGTGGTTCCGGGGAACCGTCCCTGCCTCCGCCGTACCGCCACCCTGACCGCCGCCGTCACAACCTAGGCACCGCCCGTGGTTCCAGGGAACCGTCCTCGCCTCCGCCGCCCTAACCGCCGCCGTCACAACCTAGGCACCGCATATGGTTATTGCTAGAAATTCGTAGAAATTTGTAGAAATTCGTAAAAATTTGTAGAAATTTGTATAAATATTCCGGACTTTGTAGGATTCATGTTATTTTATGATTTCATTATATACATGTATGATTTCGGACTTTGTAGGACTTTGTAGAAATTTGTAGTAAGACGATTTCTATGACTGTCATGTATGATTCCATGTATGTTTCCATCAATACTTGAAATGGCAGACGATGAGACCGCAAGGTATATCATGGAGCAGATAATCGCTGGTGATGGTAGTGGCGACAACGTTCCACTATCATACACGGATGAAGAGGGCACCCAAGCGGACATGTTCCTCAACATGTCCGCCGATGGGAATGAAGAGCAACAGCCGCAGCAACAACTTGCCGTGGCGGAAGGTTCCGGCGAGGTATATATAACCATTCTTGTATTGTTTCACGCCACCGTTACTACTACGTACTAATTAACGAATCTTGAATTGTTAGCCCTCCGGATCAACACAAGGGCAGAAGACCCGAGGTCGTACAAAGTTGATGGAAGGGAGGCTTGTCATCACGGAAGTGACAGAAGAGGGCAGGCCGGTTGCTCCCGAGAAAGTAGCAAAGAAGTACGTGAGTCAGATCGGGGCAATCGTCCGGGACAACGTGCCTATCAGCATCAGAGAATGGAAGGGCAGAAGCACTAATCCGTACGCCTTCTCGGAGACAGAAAAGAATATGTTGTGGGAAGACGTGAAGAGACATTTCACATTCTTTGAAGGATATAGTGAGAAGGATGTCAAAGCGTGGACGCTTAAGAAGATGGCTACTCAATTCCAGATATTCAAGAACATGCTGGATACCCACTACATTAAGAAGGGCCGAACTCCAGACTTCAACGCGTGGCCAAAGTTGAGGGACCACTGGGATGCATTTGTTGAATATAAGAGGAGTGAAGACGGTGTGAAAAAGATCACGACCAACACAGCAAATGCTAGTCAGAAGGGCTACCACCATCATTTGGGGCGAGGTGGGTATGGCTCAGCAATTCCCAAGTGGAGGAAGATGGGACAAGATCTGATCGAACGGGGAATCGTACCTGCAACTATTGAATGGTCCGAACGATCAAAAAATTGGTACTACACTCATGGAGGCTCCCTAAGCCAAGAGGATGGGACGTTGATTTTTAATGACACAATACGTGAGAAGGCCGAACATCTCATGAAGAACATTGAAGATTCTAAGGCTGGGAGGTTGAAGGTGGACCGAGAAAATGATGAGCTCACATTGGCCCTCGGTAATCCAGAGCACCCAGGACGTTGCCGAGGGTTCGGGGTGGTTCCGTGGAAGTTTGCTTTCCGAGGCAACATCGCCTCGTACAGAAGCCGGAAGCGAAGAAAGGAACAGATCGAGAAGAGCTGGCGGCAGATGCTAGAATCTAAAGTGCAGGCACAAGAACAAAGAATGATGGATGAAATCAATCGACGGGTGGCCCACGCAGTTGCGGAGTTGGCCCAATCTTGAGCATTGCCGATTATTAACACCGCCATCCCTTCTCAACGCCTCTTGAGCAGTTGTGCTTCTACATGGGTTCCCGATGCGCAGACGCCCAGGTTACCCATGGAAGGGCAACGGTTCCCCGTGGATGCCATCACACAACGGACCTCATGTGAGCTGCATGCACCGGTCGGCAACCTCACTATTAAGGTATACTTATATATAATATTTATGCAATCTTGTCAATTGATCCAGGCCTCGAGATCGGAGTTCAACTTATTTACTTCTTCTATATATACATGTAGCGTACGGGAGTGCGTTAGCAATCCTGGCGAGGTAGAGCGGTCATGGCATGGAAATTCCACCAGGCTACGCCAGCGTCTGCGTAGAGCAAATAGTTGATAGCCAGTATGAAGGTCTAGAGCTCGACTTCCCGGGAGGCGACGGGGAAAAGACATTGGTAGATGCGCTTCATGGGATCATTCTATGGCAAAAATGCTACATCATTATTCCCGGCACGGAGCCATCTCATCATACCTCAAGACCGCTCCCCGTAGATCCCCAGTAGCGACCTTCTCCTCATACCTCGAGACCGTCATCTCCTGCTCCAGGACCTTCCCTTCCATCTATATCAAGGTCTCCATCTCCACCACATCCTGGTGCTGGGAGCGACGACGACAATAACAACACCCCTTCCCGATCACTATCGCCAGCACCAAGAGCGGCCCCCTTGAAGGAACCTGCACCACCACTAAAGAAGTCACGAGCACTGCCTCCCAAGCAAAGACAGAGAAAGAAGAAAACAAAGGAGCCTGAAGTGACTCGTAAGGAACGCTGGGAGGCAATGTCTCATGCGGAACAGTGGGCAGAAATCCAACGAGAGGCTAGTGAGTGGTTCAAGAAACAAGCCGAAGAAAAAAAAGCAAGGGAGATGGAGCCACTGCCAGTAAGTCGGCGAGATTTAAACTTTTTTTATCAGGATGGAAGAAGGAGCCAAGAAAAGGATACCACTCTTGTCAAACTATGAACGGGCTCTAGTAAAGGCTGATGAAAAGGATAAAAGGAAAGGAAAGTCATCTTCCAGCGGTCCAGTCCCCGACCTCAGCCATTTATCAAAAAAAGATGCTCAACGGGTAAAAGCAATGCCCTTGGATCAACAAGCAAATGTATTGAAGTTCATGGAAGAAACAGGTCTGGGACTTGATGAATGCATAGGGCAAGTTGAGACGCCAACTGCACCGCCCCCTGAGCCGAGATGGCCTTATGAACTAGGCAAACCTCTAGTAAAGCCTTCATTGGTACGGAAGCTATCAACAAAGATGTACGCATTCCATCAATGGTACATGATGGCATCCACCGACTCGAGGGAGATGATCGGCATGAAGGTAAAACCGATAGATTTTCATGGTGAAGGGGAGAAAGTGCTGTGGCTAGACTTCAAGGATATATACGAAGTGTACCATCATGATGCCCTGGATGTCTCTCTGATCAGCGCTTAGGTTCTGTAAGTGTCCGTTTATCTCTGCATGTAAATTTTGGCGTGCGTCACCGTACTAACTTCATCTTTCATTTCATGTAGGATGCTAATTCAGACATGCCGCCGAGAGGCGTACCTACATGTAGGCTTCATGGATCCATCTGTAGTTAACCAACAACAGATACAATTAGCGCCGGAAAAAACCTTTGCGGAAGTATACAATTTCCTAGACAAACAAACATTCAAGGATTTCATACTACTTCCATACAACTTCAAGTAAGTGTGTGTATACCGTCTACTTTCGATGTCTTTTTCCTTATCTCTACATGTTAGTTAGCTCTAATATGCATGAACATTTTACGCACGCAGCTTCCACTGGATCCTTATTATAATTGAGCCTGAAAGAAGCCACGTCACTGTCTTCGATTCGTTAAGGAAAGATCCGGTGGACTACCAAGAAGTGCAAGACATGCTAGGCTTGTAATAATTCTGGACCTTTATCTCTATGCAAAAGTTTATTTCCTAAATTTTATCCCTGTTACACTATATCATTCATTATTCTAATCCGCAGCGCATGGAAACAATTCATAAGGACACACAAAGGTCCATTCAAAGAAAAACTTACATGGAACACAGACTTCCCGGTACGTATGAAGTCTGCACATTTATTACATTGTATAACACGAATATTTCATAACTTATTTTTTTCCGCACTGAAGTGCTTAAGACAGGAACCCGGGAATAATCTATGTGGCTACTACATCTGTGAGCACATGCATAGTTTTATGGGACCCAAGGGACCGAAGATGACGCCGCACAACTTTAAAGTACGTAAAATAAAACTATTACTAGTTAATTATTTTCTAGCTCCTTATATGTATTTGTCGTGTAACATTCACAAATTTCCAAATTATAGATGTTAAATATTCAACAAGGACTCTTGAAGGAAGAAAGAGTAGCGGCAATATGTGAAGGTCTCATTGGATTCATAATGGACGAGGTGGTAGATCCAAAAAGAGAATTTTATTACGATGGACGACAATTAGACACTCCGATCAGCAACACCACGATGGGAAGATTGTAGATAGATATTTTGATTTATTTGTATATATAATACGCGCTAATTATGATCGATTTGTACTAAGCTAGTTGAATTGTGTATATGAATTGTGTATAAGGATTGTGTATATATATAGTAATTATATAATTACAAATCCCATTCGTTTAAATACTAGTTGATTTCATTCTAAAAAAATCTTAACTACTAAAGGTTAACAAATTAAAAGGGTCGCGGTACTACGTATACGTGATGCATTCATGAAAAATTCAGGCGCCACGGCAGTGCCATGCAGGCGCCATTTAGTCCCGGTTGGAATCCAGCCGGGACTAAAGGGTAACCCTTTAGTCCCGGTTAGGAAATCCAACCGGGACTAAAGGGGGACCTTTACTCCTGGTTAAAAGACCCGGGACTAAAGACCCCCCCTTTTGTCCGGGTTGGTTTATCCCGGATGGATATCCGAGAGATATACACCCTACCAACCGGGACTAAAGGCCAATTCTCTACTAGTGCAAGCATTCCACATAGGAAAGTCAACGTGGTGTTGTAGTACCACATTGCTATTCTATGGGAAACCAAGATACAAGGAGGATACAGTGAGGGGTTCAAGTTGTGAAGCATGAACTAGAGAACGCACCGTATGATTAATGCTCATTTAGGCTGTTTAATTTAAATTTCATGGGTAGTGTGGTATCGAGATTGAGATGACGTTAATTATGTCTTTCCTATAAGTTGGTTAGTAACTTTCCCAATTTATTCTAGGATTCTTCTTTTTTGTGGGCCATTTGTGGCATGGATGAAAGCCCGAGCTGCCATAGCAGGCCTCGAAAAGGAAATTGTATGCGGATGGAACCTGTCCTTTAAGTAACAACTCTTACTAAGATTTAAGTATTTCAACCTATTCTACTTTATTTCTGTCCTGGCTCGGGTATTTTATCTAGCTGAGCCGCTCGGGTATTTTGTGTGATCATCACATGACTTGTGACTCATCCATTGTAATTCTACATTACCAACACCAACAGTGCCATGTCAACCTTCGAAGAAGGATAAGCATATCGGCTACGTGTGGTGGCTCCATTGGTTGCACGTGCAGAGATATTGGGCACGGTTCCTTGGATATCAGGCAGATCGAAACATGGGCTGTTTCACCCTCCTCCCCATAACAGGTGAGGGGTTCTCCTTTAATTTTACGATGTCTTCCTATCCAATTAAACCCATCCCCTCTTTTTCGATCTGCGTATTTCCTAAACTGAATAACTGAACATTGAATTTTTGCAAGAATTGGAAATTACGGAATTTACTACTGCTTCAGCTAACACATTGCTAGTCAATGTACTATGTTTAATTTAAATTATGATCATTTTCTGGATTGATTTCCTTACTTGTAGCCCTTCTCTACTATATAAAAAACAAAACGGACCCAGAATTGCGGTCCGTCGTTTGGCCGCGGCGCGATGGCCCTCGCTCCGGCCTTCTTCGGCCGTCGCTTCCTGGGTCCTCCGCACGGAAGCCGTGGATTTGACCCTTCCCTGGATTGCGGCGCTCAGGCTTCCTCCGCCGTCCATTCCAGGTCGTCCGCGCAGAACCCTAGTCCTTCCCTGCGCTCAAAACACCCCCACGACGCTGCCGCCGATCCTTCCCTGCGCTGCCGCCGCGCCGCCAGCCGCCGCCTCCGCCCCCTCTCGTCGGGACTAGATGACAACGTGCGAATGCGGCAGCAGCTTTCTCCCATCAAGGATTTCTATGGAGATTTCCCCGCACTGCACAAGGTGCCCCCTCAATCCCCACCCCATTCAATTCCTAAGGATTTTCCTTAATTTCTCGAGTGGGATTGTGAATCAAGCTGTGGCGTGACTTCAGTGGATTCGGCAGCGAGGGACTCAAAAGGAGCCATGCGCGGAGGCCCCCCGCAGCGATCTTGCCGGGTGGGTGTTTCGCCAAAGCAGTGGATCACTGGAGCCATGGACTTTCCGCTGCCCGCATGATCTCTTCGACTCTTCCGTCCTCACGGCCGTTGCCTTGTGCTCTGCTCTTCATCCTTACTATCTAGGTATTTCTCTCTGTTTTGTTTTTCTTTGCGCTGCTGGTGTGCTTATTCGTAGCAGTTCAATCCAGTTGATTCTGAAGCTAAGATTAATTCTAGGGTTTTTTGTTAATTGGTAATGGCAATCTTCTATTCAAATTAAATCATGTGTATTCAAGGTAAAAGAACGTACACCAATTAGCATGTTGTTTGCTCTACAATCTCTATCTCTTACTCCTAAAAAAAGCAAAGAGGCAACATTTTTACGGTCCGTCCCGTCCCCTCCCTCCTAGCCTTTGCAATATGGACTATTGAGTAGTTGAGATTTTTCTAGAGGGCGCAACAATGTCTTAGGCAATGTTGGTATGATATATACTGTAGCATGCCCAGATTTTGATTCCGATAAAAAAATTGTTCTGTTCTTCCTGATTCTTGCCTGTAGTTTACTTCTGTTTTGTACTGCAGAGATTTTATTGCTTAGGGAGATCATGGCTGCCAGGTGCATTTTATTTTCCTTTTGACAACCTTTCAAATTGATAGAATCAAACTTGCTTTGCAGAGCATTTGACATAGAAGACTCTGAAGGTGATGTTAATTTCTATGTTCCTTAACTGAGAAGGCCAACCCGGGATTTAATTTTTCTGTGGATTGCTTCACAAACAAGATACTTCAGTGTCTTTATGAACCTTCAACCTGGAGGGCTGCACTGAGTTTCTCCAAGCACTCCTCGACAACTACCTGACATTCAAACTTATCTTAGGAGTGTAAAGATCACTCAGGTATTATAGGAGTATCTGTTACTTTGTCTATATATTTCTATCAACTATTAGGTTTGGTCATGGTAAGGGGGAGATATTATTGGACTCAGACCATGGTGAGAATAGGATCTGTCAATATTCTGTGGTGAATGTATAGATAGGTGTGTTGTTTTATACATGGTTTTCCATCGTGGGATTTTAGAAAACTGATACTTAAAGTTATCAAGTTAATGAGTCGTTAACGTAAGTCTCAAATTGCCATATTCTTTGGGATGAATGTAACAACTCTACCTAAATTAAGTGCTTTAATTCTAAACCCGTGTCAAATTAAATCCCTAAGCTACGAAGTGAAATGACCTTTATAAACCTAAGAAGCTCTCTTTTGGGGTTTGTTTTAAAGCTTGAAATTCTATATACAAACTTAAGTTTCTTCCCAAATAAGAGTTTCAAAACTTTTAAATTCCAACAACTTTTATTAAAGGCACCTTGACTAATTCAGAGTGGAAGGGAGTCAAAAACAGCAACCAAAGCCGGTCTTCCCTGCAGGACCCTGAAAATCTCTTAAGTCCTGGAATTCGAGTTTTCCTCCATCTTTGCAAGCTTTGATCTCCCGTTTTCCTATCTAAACTCGAGTCAGACCCTTAATAGAAGTTGTAGTACCTCAAGAGTGTTCCAACTTTGTTACACTGACCCAGATCCAAATCGGGCCTGAACTTGTTCAAAATCCCGGTCAAAGTAAGGTAAACCAGTCAACTCACCCCGGATGCTTAAAAATCCTAAGTCTGGAATCCCAGATTTTTAGCTAACTTTGGCCGGAAATATCTTTGAATCCATTCACAATCTAAACCGACACCTTAAACAAAGTTTGAAGAACTACCAGAGTTGAACAAGTTTGTTTAAGGGAGTTTCGGGTGTTGTGTTGAAAGATTCGGAGAAGGATCGGTCCAAAGCTGGTCTCGCTTGCAGCCCGAAGGGAGCCTCGACGCCCGTGCGCCCGAGCATGTTCGCTCGCGCGCCGCGCGCCGTGTGGCTTCCGGCCACCAGCAGCTCGCCGGCGCCCTATCCCCAGCGCGACAGCGACCGGACGAGAGCCACGGCGCCCAACCCGCACCCGCGACAGGACGGAGCAAGCGCAGGGCTAGCCAATCGCCGGCCGAGCGCAAGTCGCCTTCCACCTGCCACGGCTCTGCTCCGCCAATCCTGTTCCGCCCGTTCTTTGAGGAAGCTGAGATGCCCCCGACGACCCGCATCTCCGCCCGCTCGCCCAACCCCCACGGTAGCCTTTCCGCCTCACCCGCCCGACAGACCGGAAGCCCCAGACGCGCGCCGCCCAAGGCCAATCGCTGCCAAAGACCACCCGGAGCTCCGCCTCCTCTGCCCAATGGCGTCGTCGACCAATGGCCGCCTCGCTCGAGCACTCACCGCTCCCGGCCTTATCCTTTCCCCATCGGAGCCCCGCCTCGACCCTTCGCGCCACCCCAGCCCTATAAAAGGGAACCCCCTCACCGGCAATGCCATCCCTTGCCACCGCCCGCACCTGCACCGCCGCTTTCTCCTCTGCGCCCTGCTTTCTCCTCTGAGCCACCGCTTCCTTTCTGCGCCGCTGCTGAGCTTCCGTGGAGCTCACCCCCTTGCGCCACCACCACACTCCGGCGACTTCGCCGCCACCCGCAAGCCGCTTCTTCCAACACACCCGCCGCCCGCTCTTCCGCGCGGTGCTAGAGCTTGCTGGTGTCCACCAGAAGCACCGCCGCCGCCGGACCACCGTCGAAGTCTCGCCGACGCCCAAGCCTTCGCGCGTACAACCCTTCCGCCCAGCCTGCTCCTGCTCGGCCCCAAGGCTTTGCCGGTAGACCTGGAGGTAAGCTACTTAACCCGCCTGTCTTTCCGTCTCGCCCGACCCCTGTCTTTCCGTCTCGCCCGACCCCTGTCTTTCCGTCTCGCCCGACCCCTGTCCTTGTTCGGTTCGTCCGACCCCTGTCCTTTTCGTTTCGCCGACCCTTTCTCCGCCTCGTCCGAGGGCTCGGTTGTAATTCTTTTTCTTTGACCCGAGGGTATCGGTGAAATGTTTTCGGGGATTCCTCTGTGTTGAGTCTGAGGACCTTGGTAAGGTTTTCCTTAAACCTGAGGATCAGACCCTAAGTTTTCCTCAATCCGACCCTCTCATCCTGCTCTCCACCAACAGAAGTTGAACTCCCCCACCTTTCCTGTAGCTTTGCTACAAGTGTCCGTGTTAAAAGGTGAGAGTGTTGAAATAACCATCTAAAACGTTTAACCCCTGCATTGCATTTCCGTGTAGAGTTGAATCTCGCCGACGGGACGTACGAGCTTCATCCAGCCCCGGAAGAAGACCCCGCCGAGGAACAGCTGCACCCCTTCGAAGGAGAGCCCGAACCAGCGCAAGACCCCGAGGACCCCCAAGCTTTTTCTGAAGGCAAGCCCCAGTGCATGAACTCCCTGTTTTATTTCATGCCACTTATTGATTACTTGATTGCGCATTTACGTTTCGAGGAGTTGTAATGGAACCTTAGATGCATAACTTAGTACCTTGTTTTTGAATACTAGTTTCTAAGGCCGAGTAGTTGCATTGCTTAATAGGTTTCGGTAAAAGTCGAGTGATCTCCTGTCACTCACGAGTTATAGGAGTTGAATGTTTCAGAGTTGTCGCAACTATAAGGACGACGGACGGGATCAGGCTTGTGTTCGACGCTTGGTGGATTGCCCCGTCTGTCTAAATGAAAATGAACTAAGGTCGAAACGTGTCGGCGTTCGTGATGAAGTGATTGAAAGTACTAATCTCATACCTAGTATGGGATGGGGAAGCCTAGTACCTGATTGAACTGGGGCGTGGCATACTTTCCAGCTGTCCTTGGAACGTCGTTCCCATGGTGCATCATGTGGGTGCAAGTGCGGTCACAGTGCAGCAATAGGCCGGGACTGTGGAGCATTGCATGCCAAAGGAAGTTGGCCCTGACACGTGCCTAAGGGATCGATGGGGACGGCTGACAAATGAAGCGACCCTTCATGGTGCGCGGATGTCGTGAGATTAGGTTTGCCATGCATGGTTAATAAATTCGAATCGATTCGTCTGTCTCTCACAGATTGGGACTACTTGATCGCTATTCTGCACTGAGTAAAGATGGAACATGATGATGATTTAATCCTGATGTTTGTCAAGGAATTGCTTGGAAACCATATTTGTTTAGTATAAGTTGCTAATCTAGAATGGATAAAGAACATAGAACATGAGCTAAAATGTTGAAAGTAAGGACTAACTTTAGACGCTTTGGCAAGAAAACCCCAGAGCCAGAAAGCCTTGCATGTCTAAGTCTCGGTCGTATCCTTCCGACGGGTTAGTCTTGCTGAGTACTAGTTGCTCAGCCTTGTTGTGGCTAATCTTTTTCAGGTAATGTCAGTAGCTTGGGTGTTGGTACCACTTGGCCGACCCAGCTTCCGCCAGGCTGGACCGTCGAGTGGGATCCTTCCTCGGATGGCGAAGGAAGGAGTTTTTGATGTCATGATCGGCTCTGTCATGATACCTTGTATCGACGTTTAAGCTTCCGCTAGCTTTAATTTGACCTCGAACCATGCAAAAATTTCGGTTTGAATTTCCAAAAACTCTGATGTAATAAATTGTTGAACTATGTTGTCATGATGGAATGTTGTAATCTCTGTGCTACTCACTTTTGCGTGAGCGATGCTTCTCGATCCTGTTTATGTGGTTTATCGGAGGAAATCCGACAGTCGACCAAGTTGACTTGCTTAAAGTGCATAATCGCATGTCAGGCGACTTCAATGCATTTTAGTCAGGTTAATTTGGGCGGTTCCGCCACAATGAATGCATTAGTTTATGCCATCTGCATGTTTTAGCTACTTTTCTCATTTATTCTCTTTGAAGGTGGAGAAGGTATTGTTCCCAGGAAGTCAGACTACCAAAATGTATTGCTTTTTCAGGTAATTATTATATTTTGCCTCAACACGAATCTGGCTGGGAGTTCAATGACGAATCTGTCAATATTATTCGTCATGTGTGGCTGAGGGATTCATGACCAATTAGCCATCATTTTTACTACATTAGTTTCATGATCCCCTTCTTTAGCAGTACGTATTAGATGTATAACTTTAGTTGCTACTACATGGTTAATATTAACACTGACAAGTGCATTATGGACTGCGGACAATTGTATTATCGAGTGCAAACAAGCTTGGTCTAATTCTTTCGCTGTTGTGATCACTGACTAACATACATACGTGTATAGCAATGGTGGCGTGGTAGTGATTTGGCTTCTACCACATGGAAGATGCTGGACAGTAGATAGGCTGATAGGCATGATTTTCAGGACAACTGTGATTGTTGTTATGTGCTCAAGGCAGGGAGATAGTGGAAAGTTTCTGATTGCTATGTAAACGACCAATTACTGCAAAGGGTTAAAGAAGAGTTACTGAAACTTTCTCTTGGGACTCCCTTGCAAGATACGGTATGCTTTATGTCATTTGGTAATTTTATGCCCGTATCGAGTATGAGGTTCTCATGAATCGAAAAAAAATATTTTTCTGTTATGTATATTTTGTGTATTTGAAGCTATTATTTTGAACTATTCTTTGTATAAGAAGAAAGATACCGGGTTATAGGTTAGACCTTACTAAATTCGAAACGTGTTTGCTAGCTGAAGGACAAAGTGATGCTGAAGTCAATTGCCTTTGTGTTTAGTTTCTGGAGCATAGTGCATACTATATTAGACAAAGTTATTCTTCTCTATGCTACTACGGAAAAGATATGAAGATTTGCTTTCAGGTATTCAAATTCTATGTTGCACAATAGGCAATGCATGTATATGTTAGCTCTAACCATTTGCCAGAGAAGATGGCAACCGGTGGTGGAGAGGAGCAGGGCGGCCCAGTTGGAGGCGAGGCAGTGGTGATGGCAGGACAGAGTATGATTATGTAGTCAGTGGGGGAGCTTGTAGAAAAATGAGGGGTCCAATAACAGAGGAGATTAGCATACATAGTGTTTAAGCAGTCAAATTAGCTATTCCTTCAACAAATTTTGGAGGTTAGGGGGGCTATGGCCCACCTTGGCCACAATGAAGCTCCGTCACTGGATGTAGTAGAGAGTTGATGAGTTGATTCTTTGATAACATGACCCGAACGAATGAGTTGTCCCTTGAACTTGGTTGGTTTTGCTCATCAGAGCTCATTTGTCCTGCAACCGTGACATACTCAGGTAGCTGCTTGTGTATACCGCGTTTTGTGTTCATCACACAGTAATGTAAGATGTTTGTGGTATTGTTTTCTATACCATGGACTTAACCAGGCTGCCCGAAGGCTGAAACAAAGAAAAGTGAGAATATTTTTAAAAAAATTGTGAACATGATGCATGAAAGACTATAATTGTGGACAATGAAATTAAAATACTATCTTCTTTGTGAGCATGGTGTTAGGGATCATCAGTGTAATATAATCTATGATAGTTTCGTGCTTATAGATGTGAATTTTCGTGCTTATAGATGTGAGCCTGTAGCAACGCACGGGCACGATCCTAGTAAGACTTAAGAGATCACATTTTATCTTTTTTCAACGAGCTTGTTAGAGGTACCATCTGAGCTAAAAATAGGAAAAAAATCACATGACAACATGTTCCCAAACTTTGTAATGTACGCAGTTGCAACAAACCAAATCCATGTTAGCAACATCCAAATCAAAGCATTGCAACATCCAACATTGAGGTCAAGGGCTTGTTTGCACCACCGGTGACCTCGCTCGGAGGAGGACCTCATGTGACGGGTCGCGCCACCAACGACCTTGTGAAAAGAAGGGCAAGAATGACGAGTGGGAGTTGGCACTCGATTTTGTAGCCTTTGGGGTTTGGGAATGTGTAACACCTAGAATGAGCAAAGGATAAAATACGCTTTGTATGTTGAAATACGTAAAGTTGATGAATAAAAGTTGACTTTTAGATCCGTCACTCGGATGGATGAATAAGACCATGGTTATGTGCAGTTCATCGAATCCATTCCGTTTGATCACTCATATATCTCGTTTGGAGTTCCAACCATGAATTATGGATGGTTCATTATTTTACTCATGACTGCTACTACAGTGCTCGCGAGGCTACAGCAGCTGAACCAACTCCTATCAGGTTTTGTGACCGAGTCTTGCTCTAGTTTTTTATCTTTCATGTTTTTGCCTGGCCAGCCCACCTCTCTTTTCTAAGCCCTACACCCCTACATCTCCTACCCTTGCGCCGCCACTCCCCTTGCTCCATCGTTGCTGTTCCTCTCCAAAAATTGGTTGGACTTCCTTTCCTGTCTCTGTTTTCCCCTGATTGAGTTTTCCTTTCCTTGCTGTTCACGGTGGTGCTACAACGTGGGTTGCAATTTAGGTGCAATCGACGGGGATGCTGTGACGTTCATCACTAGGGAGAGGAAAATGACTAGGATTTAGCATTGGGATTGCTGCCGTTGCCATTGCCCTTGCTGTTTTTCAGATATGCCTATTTTAATAGGACTATTCTGCAGTTGTTGTCAGATTTTGAACACATTCTTCTGAAGATACATCCCATCAATGGCATGGCGCACCATCAGCTCTCGCCAGTATGGCAAATACTTAAAGAAGATGTCTATCTTCTTAAATAGCACGTATGTGATGTATGTAGTTTTAGCCTTCTTTCTTCCCCTTTTTGAATTATCAACACCACCTAATGACTTCTTACCAAGTTTGAACTTGACCTTCTTGCACATTTCAAATACTATTTTACCCGTAGCCAGTTTTGGAGCAAAAATCATTCTCATTGGTGCCATCAAAAAAGTCCTTCATCTTGCGGTATTTGTGCATCTTCAATAAGAAGCGCCTGTGCCGCATGAACATTGTCTTCATAGATCCCTTAAGGTACACATATGGTGTTCCATCCAAGCAAGCTATGCATCCTATCTTACCTTTTACCTAACCTATCAGGGCAAATTGGGTAGGATAATCATTGATGGTAACAAAGATAATAGCCCTTAGTGTGAAGTGCTCATGTCTGTACTCATCCCACATCTAAACCCCATCTTTCCAAAGCTTCTACATATCTTCCACCAATGGCTTAAGGAAAACATCTGTGTCAATGCCAGGTTGTTTCGGGCCTTGTATGAGAATGGTTAGCAAAAGGAATTTTCTCTTGTGATATAGCCATAGGGTAAGGTTGCATATGGTCATCAGCACTGGCCATGTGCTGTGCGTGCTACTTCTTTCACCAAACAGATTCATGCCGTTTGTACTCAACGCGAACCATACATTCCTTTTTTTCATCTGAAAACTCTGGATCATTGGCATCGAAGGTCCTCCACAGCCGAGCATAAGAAGGATGTCGAAACTTTCCGACATCCTTTATTGGGTGATCAGCATGTCAAGTCATAATTTCAGCGGTCTTTGGGTTTTAGAACAAACGCTTCAGGTGGTCCACCATCGGCAAGTACCACATCACCAAGGCAGGGACTCTGCGCGGAGTTGTCGTTTTAGTACCTATACAGGACTCGTCCTCCACTTGAGCACCAGAACTGTCCTTTGCAACCTTCTTCCTCTTATTTCCGATGGAGGATCTAGCATGATCCTCACAGAAATCGGTATTACTTTTGTAATGGCTAGCATCACAATTGGCACACTTTTGCAATGCCGCATACTCACCGTAGTACAATATGCAGTGGTTCTTGCACGCGTGTATTCTTTGCACACACATCTTCAATGGATTGTTAATCTTCTTTGCTTCATATGTGTTTTTTGGCACATAGCTAGGCTTGGAGAGCAAATTGCCTAGCAGAGTAAGAAGATCGTTGAAACTATTGTCTGACTAGCCAAATTTAGCATTCAGGATCAGAAGATGAAGGGTGAAACGCAACACTATGCACTCCTTCCCACATCTCACATACATACAGTCATTTTTTGCCTTCTTGAGTACCTCGAAATTCTCTAACCCTTTAGCACTCCCTAGCAACACTTCTGCTTCAATGTGGCGCAACATGTCCTCCATATCAACATCACATCCCTCGTCCACCTGTGGTTCCACATGCGCATCTATTTGATCACCATTTTGATCTCCACGGTCATAATTATCATCTATCATAATATGATCATTTTCGTTTGCATCATCACCACCCACTTCATCACAGCCGGTATCGATATCTATGTTGTTGAAAATACCTCCTACCTCACCATGGTGGGACCAAATGGTATATCCATCCACAAAACCTTGCTTTATCAAATGCCTCATGATGACATTAGTATCCTCCCATGCAATATTGTTGCTATAGTCAAAACACGGACAACGTATTTACTTTGTCTTGCAAATGCGAGCATGCTTCTTCGCAGCCTCCACAAACTTTGATACCTCTAACATGAAAGTATGTGAATGTCTCTGTATGCCATACATCCATGCTCTATGATCCAACTTTAACGACCTATGGCAACAATTCTATGTTATATTAACTAATTTAATGAGCTATGGTTCGCAATTCTATAAACTAAATTAAATTATGGATGTAGTAACTAATAAGTAAGAAGAAATATAATAAAAAATAATTCTATATTACCCTAAATGAAACTCAATTAAACCATGGATATAATAATTAATAAGAAGAAGGAAAACAAATCAAACTCAATTACATATTAATTCAATCAACTTCATTAATTAAAACTATGGATGTGGTAACTAAGAAGTAGGAAGAAATATAATAAAAACCAATTCTATATTACCCTAAATGAAACTCAATTAACCATGGATGTAATAATTAATAAGAAGAAGGAAAAAAATCAAACTCAATTATATATTAATTCAATCAACTTCATCAATTAAAACTATGGATGTAATAATTAATAAGTAGGAAAAATATAATCAAATTCAATTCTATATTACATTAAAATGGCAAACATAGCATTGCAATGGTTATAATATGACCATAGAATTTTATTTACAAAAATAATCCATCTCTAGTTATTTTCTCTCTCTTCCCTCCTCTCTCTTCTAGGTCTAGATCTAAATCTAGATGACAACCAAATGAAGCTAGAAATTACGGATAGAAGTTGAAAAAGAAGGTTGGAATGGCACAAACTCACCTTATATAGCCACCTCCTCCAAAGAAATCAAGAGCAAAACCTTCCCCCTTAGATTCGGTGTATTTGGAGCTTTTCCCGAGCTCTTCTTGAGCAAGCTCCAAACGGAAGGCTGGCTGGGGAAGAAGATGTCCACGGTCTTATCTTGGCGAGGTCTATGCTAACGGGTGACATAAGCCAATTGGCAGCACAGATGGGGTGCATCTGTGCTGGCCAGTGCTTAGGTCGCCTGCCAGAACAGAGGCTCCTTTGCTGGCGGGCGACATAAGCCAATCGCCAGCACAAATGGGTGCATCTATGCTGGCGGGTGCTTGGGTCGCCCGCCAGCACAGTGGCTTCTGTGCTGGCGGGTGCTCCCCTGCCGGCCCAAGGAAGCTTTTTACTAGCGGGTGCTAATCACGCCCGCTAGCATGCTGAATTCCCTGTGCCAGCAAAAATCAAATTTGGCATATAGTAATGTGCTATATATATATTGTTGGAAAATGGCACATGGAGAGGCCATTTAATGCAATCTCAAAGTAAGAGTGCAGTGGCATTCAATAGTCCCATACTGCTTGTTTGAGTTGATGTAAGCCAACTTAAATAGTAGAGCTCTCTCAATTCTCTGAATGCGTCATGGAAGGAGACAATGGGGCTTGGGTTACACAATGCACGCGCGCATGCATTTGCATTCCTTTTCATGTAACCAACCGCGTGACATATGACTTGCAAGCAGCCAAGCCAAGTTGATGTAACATTTTTGCCGGTTGCTTGTAATCTTTTGACAACGGTCATTAGAGGTGATAAGCACATAGTCAATTAACAGGGTGGTTACTACTGCCAATTAGTGGGCCGATTTTATAGCAGAAACGATCAGCAGAGGGCTATCGTCTTCTCTATAAGGAGTTCTGGAGACATCCAGGAACACATACGAGAGAGACCCACGAATTCCTTCTCTTCTTTCTTTTTCATCTAGTGAAGTGTGCTATGGTACTGAGCTGTTGGATCTCGCTAGCTCTTCTTCTTGGCGTGCACGAGGAGAAGGGTGAGCGGTATCTTCGAGCCGTTGCCGTCAGGAAGCTTGCATGAGGGGCGGCAATAAGGTTTCTGGGCAGCGCTTGCCTTCATCAACGATCTGCAATGCACCATGTAACCCTGCATCCGAGTCTACACGAGGGCTAAGCGCTTGATATGTAAGTCCATAGATTGGATCTGTTGCGGTTTGCCATCATGTGCAGGAAGGTTACGTGCTTAGAAGTTTTGGTTACATATGCCTTCTATGTGTTGTTTTTATACACCGTTTATATGAGTTTGTTACGGTCAAACTGTCTGCAACTAGAATTGAGTTACATAGAAAGTAGCACTGAGTTACGTAATATGCCTCATGTTTATTTCTAGTAGAATTAAATGCATATTTCCAACATATATTTCCATAGAAATATTGATAAAGGTAGATGTGGGACTAAGGCCGTGCTGTGCCTCTCGTGCCTCGTGCTATTTCGTGCCTAGATTTTAAGTTACACGGCATGATACGTGCCGTGCGGTGCCTGCACTGTCCAAAATTTATCTTGCCATTCCGTGCTTTGGGTTGTGCAAATATCACGCTTCCGGTGATTCATAAATAGCACAGCCCAAATTCCAATTTTAAATGAAAGTAGCGTATCGTATAGACTCCTGTTCGACATCGAGACTATATACTGGTAATTAGTAATTCGTTCTCACTTTAATATGAAAACTTTAGACGATTAACCTCTGCACCTATTCCTTCCTCAAAAGTTGACATTACGTGCCAAGCTGTACGCTCCAATTTGGCTGATTAAACATAAACACAGAGTACTGGACTGGACACAACCAATATACTAAGCTTGATAGTGCCACTTGAACTTCATCACGGTATCCTATAATCATATACAATGGCGTCGTCGATCTCCTCCGAAGTCAATACACAGTTATCTCCAGGCTCCAGCTGCATGGCAGCCCATTAAAAGCACCAATTGGCCCCGGCAAACTCTCACCAACTTTGCATTCTACTTCCACCAATGGCGGAAATGGGATTCGAACGAAGCTGGTACTCCTTCGTCCTCCTCGCTTCCCTTGTATTGGCAACGGCTGAACTGGCCACGGCGCAGACCAGCCCTAACAGGACGGTGGTCGACGAGGTCACCGGCTGGCTCCGGATCTACTCCGACGGCACCGTCGAGCGGCTGACCCCGCCGGGAGCCGAGGCTTTCACCGCCATCGTCCCACCCTACAAGAACCCTCGCGGCGGCGTGACCGTCCACGACATTACCACCGACCGCGGCATCGACGCCCGCCTCTACCTCCCGGCGGCCGCAGCTGCCAAGGCGCCGCACCGTCGGCGCCGCCCTGTCCTCCTCCACCTCCACGGCGGCGGCTTCTGCGTCACCCGGCCCTCGTGGGCGATCTACCACAACTTCTACGCCCCGCTCGCCGCCGAGCTCGACGTCGCCGGCATCGTCTCCGTCTACCTCCCCCTCGCGCCCGAGCACCGCCTCCCCGCCGCCATCGACGCCGGCCACGCCGCGCTCCTCTGGTTCCGTGACGTCGCGCGCAGCCGGAACGTCTACGGCGCTGCACACTCCGCCCTTGTCAGACATTTCCGTCGTACCGCTGACTTCTCCCGTGTTTTCCTCATCGGCGACAGCTCCGGCGGTAACCTCGTGCACCTCGTGGCAGCCCGCGCCGGCGAGGACAAGCCGGGAGTTCTCCACCCGGTGAGGCTCGCCGGCGGCGTGCTGCTCCACCCGGGCTTCGCCAGGGAACAGAAGAGCCGGTCGGAACTCGAGAACCCACCGAGCATGTTCCTGGCGCCGGAGATGATCGAGAAGCTCCTCGCGCTTGGGTTGCCCATGGGCGTCAACAGGGACAGCCCCTACACGTCGCCGGAGTTGGCGACGAAGGCCGTGGCGCATGTACGGATGCCGCCGTTGCTGCTGATGGCTGCGGAGAAGGACTTGCTCCATGATCCGCAGGTGGATTACGGGAAGGCCATGGAGCACGCGGGGAAGAAGGTGACGACGGTGGTCAGTCGAGGGGACGTCGCGCACGTCTTCTACCTCAACTTCTTCGCCGTGAAGACCGACCAGCTCACGGCGAATAGGACGAAGGAGCTCGTTCATACCATCAAGTGCTTCATCGACCAGCACTGATCCGTTCGATTGGCACTCGTGTTCGGATCATCATTCCAGTTTGTTCATCGCATTTCTGTCTACACGTCAATGTTTGTGTTGACGGTCTTGTGCTTTGCAGCTTCATTAGATCGGCATAATTGTTGAGTTGTTACTCGTCATTGTTCTACTGTATGATCATTTCTAAGCAATTACATCTACGCTGCTATGTGCTATCACTACGGGAAACCTTAAATTTGCCGAGTGTTTTTTTTTTGCCGAGTGTTTTTTTTCGGACACTCGGCAAACAAGCTCTTTGCCGAGTGCCAAGCCAAAAACACTCGGCAAATAAAAAACACTCGGCAAATCGGGGCTTTGCCGAGTGTCAAATAAAAAACACTCGGCAAAGCCCCCTCTTTGCCGAGTGTCAGAAAAAACACTCGGCAAAGAGGGGGCTTTGCCGAGTGTCAAAAAAAACACTCGGCAAAGAGGGGGCTTTGCCTAGTGTTTTTTTTTACACTCGGCAAAAAAATAATTTTTTTTCTCTTTTCACCATGAAATTTTTTCTACTCCCCACATACAACATGTGGTACTCCATGTTAAAATTTGGTATATTTTTGAATTTATTTGCTATATTTATTTAATTAATTGCATTTCAAGGGAATTTTTGGTATAAGTCAAATTTGAACTGCAAGTGATTCAAATTATGGAATAAAATGAGTAGAAAAATGATATTCATGTTATTTGGACCAATTTGAGACCTGACCCATGAAATGAAAAGAAATTTCGAACATCTTGTTCAGGAAACACGACCATGAACGTGTGGCAGTAGTATTTTTAAATTGTAAAAAAAACAATCAAAGTCTGAAAATTATGAGATTTGCCATGATGTGATGATATAATACGTGGAGGCTGTGGAAAAAAATTGAGAAGGTTTTGCACATTTCATGATGTACGATAATTACAAACCGAAGCATCTCAGAAGAAGAATAGTAACTTTGAGAAGGATTCGATAAAATTTAGAGTCGAAGTGACGGTCGAGTCCGGTTTGACTACAAAACTTTTTGTATAGTCAGTAGAGAACCTATATTGGTTCGTGTGAAAATTTGGTATTTTTTTGAAACTGTTGGATATTTTTTAAATTTTTTTCAAAAAACATTTGCCGAGTGTCCTATGGTGGACACTCGGCAAATCAACCGTTTACCGAGTGTCCACGTAGGACACTCGGCAAACAGACGGCCCACAAGAAATTAAAAGCCCCGCCCCCCCCCCCCCCGGCCGGCCCGGCCCCCTCCCCTCACTCTCCTGCCGCACGCCCACTCTCCCACGACCCGCCGCACGCCCACCGTCCCCCCACTCTCCCACGACCCGCCGCACGCCTCCTGCCGCCGCCGCCGCCACCGCCGCCGCCACCGCCGCCACCGCACGCCTCCTGCCGCCGCCGCCGCCGCCGCACGCGCCTCGAGGCCGGATGCCTCCTGCCGCCGCCTCGAGGCCGGATCCGGCGGGCCCCCTCCCCTCTCCTCTCCTCCGGCCCCGCCGCCACCGGATCCGCCGCCCCCCGGAGCCCCCCGCCGACCGGCGCCCCCGGCCCCACCGCCCCCGGATCCGCCGCCGCCCGGCGGCCCCGGCCCCGGATCCGCCGCCGCCCGCCGCCCCCGGCCCCGGATCCGCCGCCGCCCGCCGCCCCCGGCCCCGGATCCGCCGCCGCCCGACGCCCCCGGCCCCGGATCCGCCGCCGCCCGACGCCCCTCCACCGGATCTGCTTCATGGCGTGGCGGCGGGAAGCAGTGGCGGTGGCTGGCGGCGGTGTGGATGGTGGTGGCGGCGGCGGCGGCGGCGGAGCAGGAGCAGGTGGCGGCGGCGGATGGTTTGGAACATGTTTTTTTTTTATTTTTTCAATAATTGTTCGCCGAGTGTTTTCTGGGCACTCGGCAAAGTCTTTGCCGAGTGCCCGACACAAAACACTCGGCGAACTAGTGTTTGCCGACTCGATATTCGCCGTGTGCCGTTTGCCGAGTGTTACACTCGGCAAACGGTTCGCCGAGGGTATTCTGCCATTCGCCGAGTGCCCCTGGCACTCGGCAATTTGACTGTGTCCGGTAGTGTATCCAAAGTTTTAATCTGGGCGCAGCGTCAATTCCCCAGTTCACATATAGAATACTTCCAATGACTATTTTGCAAACTTGATTAGGGACATAGCTTTCACCGAAGATGGTGGCCGGCTTAGAAGAAACGTCGTCGGAAACAAACCGGTCCGTGGAGGCGAGTTTGAAGGGGAAGATGGCTTCAGGCCAACCCTGCTGTAGCGGCTGGCATAGCGGCAGTGACACTGCTGGCAGGGGCGCGAATTCACTACGGGAAAGCTAAAAATTGCCGAGTGTATTTTTTTGCCGAGTGTTTTTTTGCGAGCACTCGGCAAACAAGCTCTTTGCCGAGTGCCAAGCCAAAAACACTCGGCAAAAAAAATACACTCGGCAAATCGGGGCTTTGCCGAGTGTCAAATAAAAAACACTCGGCAAAGCCCCCTCTTTGCCGAGTGTCAAAAAAAACACTCGGCAAAGAGGGGGGTTTGCCTAGTGTTTTTTTTGACACTCGGCAAAAAAATAATTTTTTTTCCTCTTTTCACCATGAAATCTTTTCTACTCCTCACATACAACATGTGGTACTCCATGTTAAAATTTGGTATATTTTTGGATTTATTTGCTATATTTATTTACTTAATTGCATTTCAAGGAAATTTTTGGTATAAGTCAAATTTGAACTGCAAGTGATTCAAATTATGGAACAAAATGAGTAGAAAAATGATGTTCATGTTATTCGGCCCAATTTGAGACCTGACCTATGAAATGACAAGAAATTTCGAACATCTTGTTCAGGAAACACGACCACGAACGTGTGACAGTGGTATTTTTAAATTATAAAAAAACAAGGAAAGTCTGAAAATCATGAGATTTGTCATGATGTGATGATATCATAGGTGGAGGCTGTGGAAAAAAATTGAGAATGTTTTGCACATTTCGTCACGTACGATGTTTACAAACCGAAGCATTTCAGAAGAAGAATAGTAACGTTGAGAAGGATTGCATAAGATTTGGAGTCAAAATGACGGTCGAGTTTTGATTTGACTACAAAACTTTTTGTACAGTCAATAGAGAATATATATTATTTCATGTAAATTTTTGACAATTTTTTAAAACGGTTAGATATTTTTTAAATTTTTTTTTAAATATCTTTGCCGAGTGTCCTAGGTTAGACACTCGGCAAACAACCGTTCACCGAGTGTCACCCTAGGACACTCGGCGAATGTTCTTTTTTCCCACCCGGCCGCAAGCCTTATCCCGGCCGCAAGCCTTATCCCGGCCTTATCTCCTCCTCACATCTTTCTCTCTCCCCCCGCCCCAGGCCCCGGCTCCCGACACCCCCCGCCCCGCCGCTCGGCGCCCCCCGCCCCGCCGCCCGCCGGCCGCCGCCCGGCGCCCCCAACCCCGCCGCCCGGCGCCCAGCGCCCAGTCCCCGTCCTCACCGCCGCCCGACGCCCGGCCCCCGGCCCCACCGCCGCCCCCTTCTTCCCCGGCTACCTCCCCTCCGGCCGGATCCGCGCCCCCTTCTTCCCCTCCAGCGCGGATCCGACGGCCCCCACATCTCTACCCTCCGGATCTAGCGCGGGGCGGCGGGCGGGCGGCGGCGGGTGGGCGGCAGCGGCGGGCGGCAGCGAGCGAGCGGCAGCGGGCGGGCGGCGGGCGGGCGGCGGCGGGCGGGCGGCGGCGGCGGGCGGCGGCGGGCGAGCGGCGGCGGGCGGGCGGCAGCGGGCGAGCGGCGGCGGCGGGCGAGCGGCGGCGGGCGAGCGGCGGCGGGCGAGCGGCGGCGGCGGGCGAGCGGCGGCGGGCGGCCGCGGCGTGGCCGGCGGCCGACGGCCGGTGGTCTGGTTTTTTTTTCCGAAAATATTTGCCGAGTGCTTTTTGACACTCGGCAAATCATTTGCCGAGTGCTCGATGTTCGACACTCGGCAACTCCACGTTTGCCGTAGGAAAGTTCGCCGAGTGCCGTTCGCCAAGTGTTACACTCGGCGAACTCTTTGCCGAGAGTTTTTCGGCCTTTGCCGAGTGCCTCAGGCACTCGCCATGAAATCTTTCCACCAGAAGATATATTGAGCCGGGCAGAGGAATCCAAATGGGGGTTGAAATTAGGGATGCAAGTACGTAAGCAATAGTGTCTTTTGGGTTAGGTTCTTAATTACGATGTTATGCCACTCTAGTTTATTTTTCCTTCCAAATTATTTACATAGAATGAGATTCTAGTTTATTTTATCAACTTTTTTGGTCGACCTAATAACCTAAAATATTTATAACTTGCATCCTAGTTGAAATGAAAGTCAAAGAAAGAAAAACAACCTTAGATAGAAGATGAACAAGGCTCGTTACATTTATTCAATCTGATGGTACAACAATGCAATGTGTGTTTTGAGGTACCTTATTTCACTCGATTATGTAATAGACAGGCCGTTTTTTAACTTCTTCCTTTGAATTCAATTTTGTGTTCGAACTCTAGGCTATGCAGCAAGGTTATGTACTATCTACGTGCATCACATGTAAGGAACCATGACGCCATGCCAAAATATCTTTCCTGCTTTTTTTCCTATGTAGTAGGTTCTGCTTTTGATCTTACTCAGAATAATTGAAATGTAATGCCATTACAGATAAGATAAAGTCCGTATCCCAAAGTCAACCCGCCAACATACAATGCAAGTACAACAAGAAACACATACCATTGTTTGTTTATAGGCTACCACCATTGAAAACAATATCGCATTGGGGTACTGTTCTTATCGGTAGGGAAGACTTGCTCACTTGCACGATCTGGGAAGTTGGATCACAAAGCATATTACTGGTTTGATGAGATCGAATTGTTTTTCTAACAGTAATTTAACTTGACAGCAGATGTTTCTTATATCGTGGTATTGTTGTTTACACATTTTCTTAGCGCAATGAACATTGACTGTAATTAATTATCTAGCAAGTAGCAAGATGCTGCAACAACCCTTCACTTATACCTAAGGTCTATTTGTCTCCCTCCTAAATTATATAAGCTGGATTATAGTCCAAGGGTAACCACTAGGGGACCACAAATAATCAAAAATAAGCTAGCCTTGAGTAGCTTATTTCAGATTACATGTGGTCCCAAAGTGATCTTTTACTATAGTACCCATAACCCATAATCCAACATATATAAATTAGGTGGATTATAATCTGAAACCAACAGGGCTTTATTCATGCTTCACGCGCAATAATTAGTTAACTTGTTGTGTACGGTACACTAGTAGAAAAACAACCTTCCATCCTCAACAAAAATCTCGGTTATTTTTTAACCCGGGATTAAAGATGCTTTAGTCCTAGGTCTAAATTTTATAGTCCGCAGAGACACCTTTAGTACTGGTTGGTGTTACCAACCCGATCCGGGTTGGTAACGCCAACCGGGACTAAAGAGTCCCCCACGAGTTACTATAAAAGGATTGTATCCCCTACTTAATTAAATGTGCTGTATAGGTGAGATGGTAAGGAAGCTACACGTGAGGCTTGAGGTCGTGCGTTCGAATCCCATGCACCGCACACGCGCATATTTCGTGTGACTTGTGACTTGCAACGTGCGCATGTGGGGGGCCTCTTGGGAATTTAGAATATTTTTTTGGCGCAAAACCTTTTAGTCCCGGTTGGTATCACCAACTAGGACTAAAGGAAGGTCTTTAGTCCCGGGTCCTTTAGTCCCGATTAATTAGTTTCGGTTGGAAAAACCGAGATATATGAGGTTCCCAACCGAGTCTAAGGCTCTTTTTTCTACCATTCGTACGTCACTTAACCCTTCATGCTTTGTGTTCTATCACATGCAGGCAAGTAATAACTAGTAAAACCCATGACCCTCAAAAGTATATTACATAGTCCATAGCGTAGTGCGTGTACTTAATAGTAACTATAGGGTTACAAACCTCGATCTTAACATGTCTTGAGAAAATTGGGAATGAAATTGGACATTGCTATTCAAGAAATATTTGTGAATAAGCACAGAGACACAACTTTGGGAACATTGGGTGGAAGACTAATGTAAAATAAAACTGTTGATGTTGGAAACAGATATATTTATTAGATGTACACCTCTATTGACGTAGCACAGTTTGCTTACTAGGGCAAGCTGAAGAAGTATAACAATGACGGGAGCCAAATTGCAACTTTAGCACATCATCTTATTATCATTTGGATAGGCTTTGTGTAGCGAACATGGCCTCATTAAGACATTAGTTTGTGATTTTGGTGATTATGTGATAACACGATTATTAGAACTAATCTATGTGCTAGAATGTATCTTAAAGGTGTTTTAGGTCCTAAGGAAGGAACTGCAATGAAAAACAAGCAAAGAAACAAAGAAAAACGAAGAAAAGCCGCACCGAGCCTTTGCACCAACTCATTCGGTGTGGAGGAGGCCATCGAATCAGACGGTGCCTACAGTACACGAGGAAACCAATTCCAACCATCGGACGTTCCGATGCCCTAGAATTTGTGAGCGTCGGAGCAATTTTCTGTCAGTAATACACAGCAGCTGTAAGCACCAATCGATCCGATGGTGCCCTTGACCAAGCATCGGATGAGTCGGTGTGGAAGAAACGAAGCAAATGAGAAGCATCGGATGTTCCAAACTCAGAGAAGACAAGCGTCGGAGCAAGCATATTTATTTTGTAATCTTCCAGAGACGTTTTTGGGCGGCAACCAAAGGCACCGTTACGGTGGACCATCAGAGCAACCACCGTATCAATCAGTGAATGGGTCGGTGATTGAGTTGGTGAGGAATCTGGGCGCAGGGAGGCAATGGCTAGTAGCACCGGATATTTCGATGCTACTCAAATTAATACCATCAGAACATCCCATGGTACACTTTAACTAGCCATTGGAGCAATGGCTCTTTGATGCCTTGGGGTATTTATACCCCCTCCACTCGCCCATTTGGAGTTGCTAAAGTGTGCAGGAATCCATTGGAGATGAAGACTCATCAAAAACACATTCAAGCCAACAAAAGTGCATAAGCGATTCATCAAAGGCTTAGCACAAGTTTAGGAGAGTGAGATTAGTGCTAGGATAGGCCTGGAGAAGAGAGAGTGCAAGGTGTTGCTGCCTTGTGATCAGTTCAAAGAGTGAACCACAAGTTGTACAAGGTGTGTTGGTGCCTTGGTGGCTCGCCAGCAAGTCTTCGACCCTTCATCTTGGTGTGGAGCGGCATCGACGACCGTGTGCAGGGGATGTGGAGACACCTCCCTTCGTGGAGAAGCTCCTTAGTGGAGACGACATCAAGGTGATCAGGGAACTTGGCGTGAGCCTTAGTGGCCAAGCCTTTGTGGCAAGCCAAAGGGTGTCCCGGAAGAGACTTGGTGATCGGAAAGTAATACTCTATATGGGTGCTTCAACAACGTGAACTAGTGGTTGCTTAGTGCCTACCGATACCACAGGATGAATCCTCATGTCAAGAGTTTGCTTCCCATCATCCCCACCTCTTACGTTTCTGCAATTCATTCTTGCAACTTGGGTGCCTTTACTTTTTTAGTGTAGTATCTTGCTACGATTTGTTGTAGGTTGCAAAACTTGTTTTGGGATAAGGCTTTCACACTAGATCAACCATAGTTTGCACATCTTGATAGCTTGATCTAGTTTATGTTTTATGATTTTTTAGTGGAAGCCATAGGTTAAGGTTTTAGATTGTCTAATTCACGCCATCCCCTTCTTAGGCTACAAGCACCAATTCCTTACAAGTGGTATCACAGCCAGGGCTCACATCTTTCACAAAGAATCTCCAATTCCATTGGCAAATTGTGAAACCAGCTCATTGAAAATGGTTAGGCTTCACCTCCTAGTGAGTTAGCTCGATAGGGGAAGGATGGATAACATAGGTTTAGCTACACGTTTCGATGGCACGGGTTACCAATGTTAGAGAGTTCTCATTGAAGCATCTCTTCAAGCAAAGGGCCTAAATGTTTGGAGAGTCACTTGTCAAGGTGTGAAAAATAATGGGCAACAAGAAAAACAACATGATGTGATTGCCAAGAGAATTATTTATCCATGCTTAGTGAAAATGTTTTCAATCGTGTTTTTACTTGTGAAAATGCTCATAAGCTATACCGGAAAGATGAACATCAACCTAGTGATAGGGGTTTATTACTAACCATTTCCACAAGTGTTGGTGAATATTTGTATGCAGGTAACTTATCCTTAGTAAGGAGGAGGAAACACACCCAAGAGGCAAAGAAACACAACTCTAGTCAATTAGGGAAGAGCACACGGATCCATGGGCCCACATTAGGGGGTAAACCGCCTTGTTTTGACGTATGCACCTTGCACCGACTCGAGGGCCCACCAAGAAATGTCCCAGACAAAAGGCGGTGCGAGAGGCGGTGCTCGGGGTTTGGCTGAACCAGTGGTGGCACCCCTCGCCCCCATCTTTAACGTGGTGACTCTTGGTGACTTCCTTAATGCAATTATGACCGTTTCGCCGGGAGTTACCGCCTCAAAGCCTTAGATCCTGCTAGGTAGCACAAGGAGAGAGGTTGGAGGAAGAATAATCCTTGGAGATGGTTGGAGCATCTCCACTCTCCCAAGGCACCTCCACTATATAAATAGTAGAGGGGGCCCTCACTTGAGGATACACCACCACTTGGAGAAACACCATCCAAGAGAGAAGTAGAGTTCCACTCCAAAGGCAAAGCCTTGCCTAGCTTGTGCTTAGAATAGGGAGAGAGTGAGGGGTAGTTTGGGAGGAGTGCCGGGGTGTCGGCACTCTTCTCCTAGCTTGTACCTCTACGGATGTTGGCTTCCTTTGAGTAAAGTAAGTTCATATACATGATTCCTTCTTATAGTGTTATACTTGGTTATTATATGCATGAGTAGTATATTATCCTTGCTATGTTTATATGCTTGGCTTATATGCTCGTATGCTAGTCATATACCCTTGATATCATAGTATAGGCTTATATGCTCTCATGTATGCCTTGAGACCTTGATACGGTATACACTACTACTACTTATATATAAGTGAGATCAGTTTTCTTACTCGCGAGTTCGTCGCTCTATATTTATATAGAGTGTTGTAGTCTGCTACGGATGCACAAACGTAGTTAGACTGCAATAGTAATCGGTGGTGTAGACATGGTGTCTAGGCTAAGGGTTATCCTTCATTTGCCTTATATCCCATGGGTCGTAGAGGTAGGCCATAGGTGGTGACAACCCTATTGGTCCTTCGTAATCCTCCACGTTCGGATATAGAGTAGAGCCGTTGGCTGGAGATTCCTAACTCATTCAGGGTAAGCTAGTGCTCGAAGCAAGTATTCTAACCCGAGAGATTGACCTTTAACTTATCTATAGTGCTATCCTTAGGAATATTCTCTACCCTCTCCACCTATCTTGGTGTGTCCTTGGACTGACTAGAATAGAAGTTAGTGCACACACATTCCCTTGGATTCGATACCCTTGGAATACTCTGAGGTGAAAGCTACAACGTATGTGTGCGCTTGCGGATTTATTCGCATTGTAAAATACCCAACAATGATAGCCTTCACCAAAACATAATCCGGCCTCCAAAGACTATGAAGGATATTGCGATTAAGATCTGCATCACCAATGTTCTTCACACCTAAATAATTGATCTCATTCACAAGAACATTCAAACGTGAGTACATCGCTTTGGCATTCTCATGTTCAAGTTGCTTAAAGCTATTAAGCTTATCAATGAGAAGATCATATCTTTCATTTGACACATCCTTTGTGCCCTCATGGTTCTCTTTGATAGTCTTTTATGCAGGAATTGATGGTCTAAATTTGGTACTTAAGAGTCGTTGACAACACCCCCACACTTAGCCTTTGCTCGTCCTCGAGTGAAGGACAAAGTCTAATGTGGAACATGACTTCTTATGGTAAGGATCAAACATGTAAGATATTCAAAGCCATACCTGTACTTGTGAAATATTGAAGTGTTTATCATGTTACCTTGGGTGGTTGATGGCCGGAATGGTCTTGATTCAAATCCCTTCCACTTTTTCTATCTCAGTAACTTGGGTTTTTGACAATGTTTTTCAAAAGAAAATCTTACCTAGCTCCTTAAATGATTGTCTCAGATCGCTCAATGTGTATGTTCCTCAGCAAGGCATTAACTTGCCTTTCTTCACCCTACTTCTAATAAGGCTTATGTGGAGCTCAAGATAGGGATAAAGATGAGGCATACCTGCATCACATATGTTGCAAATCCAAAGATTGGATCCAAGTAGAATACAAGTCATACAATCTGATCAAGATGTGCAAGTGTGTGGATGGAATATGGTGGAAAGGTGTATGGACTCATTTTGTATGATTCCATCTCTCTCTTTTTTCTCATTCTTTTGGACATGTACTATCTTTTTCTCTTTCTCTCTTTTTCTCCTTTTTTTTCTTTTTCTTTTTTTCATCATGCTTTGAGCATGGCTTTTTTTTCTTTTTGCATAGTCCATGTCTCTATTGCAAGGATACATTTGGAGAGAAAGGTCACACCTCATATGGAGCTTTATTTGGTGGATGGATGGATGGGATGTTACTAGCTTCCGGTGTAGAAGTCTAGTATGTGATGGTGAAGTGTACATGATCTTGATCATGAAAGAATGAAGAATATTCCATAAGGATCACAACAATTTGGCAAAGCTCAACATGATAGCAAGCAGCATATTTGTATAGGTTTTTCAATAAGATCAACATATGGATTTGTTAGGATGGAGGCATATCATTGAGAAGCTAGCTAGGTCATTGTTTTTCAAGATAAATTTCCGAAGTACTTTAGGCAGAATGGCGCAAGGTTCATTTAATCATGCCATATCTCAAACATCAACAACCTAGGTTCACAAGCAAACAGGTGCAAGCAAGGAATATAGAACATGTATGCCAACCATAAGGAGTATGTTTCCAGCCAAGGTTCATTTTAATTCTAAGTTTAATTTTAATGATCAGAAATGAGACTCATTTAAACACATGAACCAGGGAGTGAAGAGGTAGAGTGCACATACCATCGCTCTCGAAGAAGATGGGGATTGAGGCGGACCAGTGGTGGTTCGGCCAAGCCACGGGGCTGGCCGACTCATTCTGGTGCCCTCGCCTTGTCCCTTGTCATGTTGGCACAGTTGATGTTGTGCGACACCTTTTTGGGAGATCTCGAGTGTGTATATCGATGATGAGCTTGAGAGATCTCCCACACTTGTGCTTTTACCTAGTGCTTTATTCAAACAAAAAGGGTGGAAACAAAATGGGGACAACTGGTTCGAGAATCAAAGGTCCTTACTTTATTCGAACTCAAATAATTTTTAGAATTTTTTTATCATTTTTTTATTTTTTTTATTGTCACCATGAGACTTAACTCAAACAAGGCTGAACTAAAATCGCATGACCGAAAGAGGGTATACTTATGGTGGACCCTTGAAGGGTGATATGTACCTCCTTTGTATGTTGCGTAACTTGAATCCAATGCCTTAGTTTACCTTCCCATTTGAATCAAGCTTAACGACTTACCCGTTCGAATTTGAAGATTCCTGCAAGGGTTAGTCCACATATACAACCAAGATTTATGAAAGTATTAACTCTAAGGTTCATCAACCAAACTCGACACCATGTCTAGTTTGACTGATGAAGACTTTTTAACCTAAGCATCATGCTTAATTTAAAAGGCCTATGAATGTATTTCTCGAGACATATATACAACCCAGAGCATACGAGAATAGATAAAGGAAGCATGAAAGCATGATCAAGCTATATTCAAAGGGGGATAAACATGAGTATATGATGGTGAACCTCAAGCAACCTCCCGGAAAGGCTTTGTTTAAAGTCAAAAGTAGGACATACCTGAAGGTACTTACCATGGCGTTTTGGGTGATGAAGATTTCTAAATCGCCACCGTGGTAACTCTTCCTTTTATTTTTATTTTATTTTGTCTCTTTTTTAGTGGGGCAAGATGTAAGAACCAACACCATCTCCAAACTAAGATAAGATTTGGTACAATAGAAACTTTACTCAAGATAACTCACATACGTCCCCCACACTTGGAGTTTGGATTTCTAAGCAACACAACACAAGTGTGTGGAGTTCAAGCTTGCTTTCATAATCGTCCCCTCACCAAGGCTTATCAAGGTGTTGTAGTTGGTGTAGCTCCCATGTTCTTAGGCGTCACCTATCCATCATTCTTTTTAATCTTCACCTGAATGGTTAGCGACCAAAAATACCTGAAGGAAAATTTATTCTAAGACATGCTCTTGCTTTTATTCGAAAGGGAAAAATCTATGATAATCCAGGCTATCTCCCGGCAGTGCTTTGTTTTTTGTCACAAGCTCGACCATGGGAACTTCCTCTGGCAACTGCCATTGGTGATGTCATTCCCCTTTCACCCCCAATCGTTGATGTGTCATTGAAGCTTTAGCTGCAAGGTTAGCGTCACAGTGCATCCACAAAATATTCAATGTTTATGATAAACATATGCATCTACAACCAACCTTCTAAACTTTTTGCAAAAGAGGACCTTAATGTGGTTGTAGTTGTCATGTGTGCACATCGCACAAAGCATGACTGACTCTGGAGAGGCATTAAATGAGCTTGGTTCTTGCGGTATTTCAAGAATGAAGCTCCCTTGCTCATCTATGGAATCCTTACCTTTAGACTCAAGAGTCGGCACCTCACAAAATTCCATGGCCCATGTGTTCTCCATTTCAAGAGATTCATCACGAGAGATCAATGTTGATTCTCGACCATGGTCGAAAACAATATGATATGGGCCAAGGGGAAGAGGCTCAAACTCGATCGAGGGTGATCATGACGTTCATCTCCACAAAGGTGAAGAGTTTCTTCCGAGTCGTACTCTTCGGGAGCGGCAGATTCTGCAACCTCAAAGAGAACGGGCTTGATCGATACGAATGGAGATGCACGCATCACTTTCTCGAGCGAGTTTTGCTTGGGAAGAGACTTTGCCATTGGATTTTCTGAGCAAGAGGTAGCGGTGGCTAAAGTAATTTCCCTAAGTTTCTCTTCTAGGCTCCCTTGAGATGCATCAAGAAGTTTTTCTAATGGGTAGCCTAGGAGAAGCGATGATGTGAAAGATGTGGAAGTCTAACTGTACCTTGATTTTGTCTACAATGATCAGCACATCCCTTGTGATCCCCCGACATTCAAAGAAGAGTCCTGAAGGACTTCTGAAGTATTTGTCAATTAGGGTTAGAAGCTTGTTACCCACAAGAGTGTCCATGAGATACTCGGATATGATACAAGCCTCGACAGTAGGGTCATGAAGGGCTTCTATGACATTTTACCTCATAGAACAAGGGATGGTCGTGGAAGTTGAGCTAATCTGAATTGCTTCCGATGTACACTTTACCTCCTTCGACCAATCCACTAGGGTTGCATGGTGGAAAACTTTAACGAGACCCTCGTAAGGGCATAACGATGCCGTAGGCTTCTTATTCCTAAGATGATTCAAGGTCTTTCTAATATTTTCAGCAGGATCATAAGAGAACTCTAAAGGTTGAATTTCTTCTTCCTTCGGTGTTTGTGGTTTGGGAGAGGGCTCAACAAATGAATCTTGGGATGTGGAAGGTGAAGGCTCGGATTTGGTTGTTGAGAGACTCTCATCACTCGACTCGGATTCCTCTCGGTGGGGTTTGTTATGGTCGGTAGCGAAGGAAGAGTTTTCTAAGAGGCAATCTAGGACTCTCTTCCTTCCATCGAATCTTTGTGTGCAAATGAACCTCCGGCGATGATGTTGAGGTTTAGGGTAGATATCTTGTCTAAACATGAGCAAAAGATGTTCAATGAAACATCATCGGGTATAGACAAGTTTGGGCTAGATGCCAAAAGGCGTAGGAACTGTTAGTATTTCTTAATGTTACGAATCAATCCACAAACACATAGATATAACATTGTAGCATTTTACCCGAAGAGTATTCAGGGTATCATTATTTGTATTTCCCCAAAGGATGGCATTGTTGTAGAAGGATTTATCGAATACATATCCTGGATCATAAGCTTAAGTAATAGATCAAAGTCCATACAGGGGTAAGCCATAATAAATATATGAGGAAAATGTGACACACACAAGCCAATCTCAAGAATAAAGAATAAAAGAATAAGCCTGAGGTTAGCGGGAGCAAGGCTTACAAGAGGTCCTAGTGGTATCTATCTATACTAGCAAGGGTCATACAAGCACATGATTAGAGCTAACTCTAGGCATACAACATTACGGAGAGAATACCCGTCCCTGGTCTACCAAGGCAAGGTATCTTTCAGAACTCCTACACCATACCTGAATGTGGAGAACTACAAGAGACAGACAGGGATGTCACCATCTGTCGCCTAACCCTCAGACCATGGGGCACAGTCATATTCGATGGATCCCAATGCGTCCGAGCACCACGCTCGTATACATGATCACTACTCTAGCCCCTTCAGAACCTCGACCATGATGATCGACAGGCATAGAACGAGAGCAAGCCCGAAGGCACAATGAACCGATGCGATAACATAGATTCAGCCTAAGCATATGAGTACAACATGATAAAACACAAGACATGGCATAGCATACTACCGAAATAGCATAACAACCATACTCTTTATAGATAGGATACTGACAAGTTGAGTTCAAAGACATATCGAGAGCTGGAGGTTACGTCCCCAACTGACGTGAAGACTAGCTTAGCACTACAAGAATTAAGCTCTAGCCTAGCTCCACTAGCCTAAGGATTACAAGAGTGATAAGAGAGGGAGGGAGAGAGGCTTCAAGTGTGGTGTGTGTGAGAGGGGGCTCCTCCTCCTCTCTTTATAGGTGTGTAGGTGCGGTTACCAGGAGCCATCCTCAGGGGGCTCCTCCTCCTCTCTTTAAGTCAGTCAAGTTAACAACACGGCGTCCACACGGTGTTCCCCTGTTGTCCCCGCACATCATCCACCATGCCCCCCGAGCCCAGATCCAAGCCCAGTCCCACCCAAAATCCCTCATTTCCTCTCACGCCCATCTCTTGAGCTTCTTCAGTGGCCACACCGCGCGTTGTTGCTGAGCTCACCAGGCAGCTGCCAGGACGCATTGCTATCGTGGTAGGCAACCACGCGGGCTCCGGCACGGCGGGCAGCAGGGGACCAGCAAGCGCGATGGCCACGCGGACATCTGAGGGAAGCTTCAGGCAGGGTGAGGATTGAGCACCCAGTTGATTTTCTTTTCTTTTCTTTTTGGGTATAAACTTTGCTTGCGCTCTGAATTTCAGTTTTGGTATGATGAATTGCTGGTTAATAAATATTTCAAATTTCCATGCTGCACAAGGTTTCATTCGTTAATGTACAAATTGCTAGATTGGTCTTCGGTCTTCTTACATCTACATATGGTCGTTGATGTGCCAGCTGATTCAACTAGTTTCGTGGCTTGGTGGAGAAGAGTAATCAGAGCAGCGCCAAAAGAATTGCGCAAGGGTTTGAATTCTTTTATCATATTGGTGGCATGGGAAATTTGGAAGCATCGAAATGCCTGTGTGTTTGAAGGCGCTCTCCCTGACACACAGGTGCTCCTTCAAGCAATCAATGATCGGCCTGTTCGCTTCAGCTTATTCAGCCGGCTTATCAGCTACCAAATAGTGTTTTCCTCTCACAACAAATCAGCCGTTTCAGCTTTTCAGCCGGCTTATAAGCTGAAGCGAACAGGCCCAATGAGTGCACACTTTGGTGCCTGGCAGGTGCCATTAAACTCAGGGATCTGCTTGCTAGGTCGCTTGCACTAGCTGCTTAGGCCTGGTGTTCTGGGTCGGTTTTCATGTTTTACCTGGCGCTCAGGGGGTAGACCTTTAGTGGGTGGTGTGTGTTGTGTTATGTGTGTGGTGGGGTGTGTTCTGTACTTAGATTCGGGATTCTTCCCTTCTCTTTGTACTTTCTATTCTCTCTTAATGAAATGACACGCAGCTCTCCTGGGTTGTTTGAGAAAAAAAAAGATTGGACGGGGAGTTGTACATACTTGTATGGTCTGGTAGGAAATGATCAACTAATCGTGTTTCTCTTGAGATAGGAAAAGAAGCATTTTTGCTAGTGTACATGTGTGATTTTAGGACATGTTAAGGTATTCTAGTTTGGAGTTTGGACAGTCTCATGGGATGGTTGATATTACTATTGCCTCAAGGTATGGGAGGAACATTTATTAAAAAAACTGTTACGAGGGAGCAAATTATCACAAAGTACAATGATTGTTAATATGGTACCTAATTAGTGAAAAAGTTTCACTTGAATACTCTGATGATTACTTGATTCCAAAATGTAAAAGGGCACTAAATTTTGGCTCTGAACTTCGTAATTGCTATAGAGATTCTGTATTAAAAATCATAAAACAGATATATGCATATTTTCCTTTGATACTTTGTTGTTTTTTACATATAGCTTTACTTTGAATTCGAAAATTTGTAATTTTGTTGGCATGTAATGTCAAAAGATTGGGTCGGGGTTGCCTTTTTATGTCGCTATATTCCTTATATGCATATGCTGATTAGGCTTAGGATGGAATAGCATCTGCATTAAAAAATTTGTTTAGCTATCATGTATTAATTCGAAGGAGAAAATATAATTCATATTGTGCGAAAACCGAACGTTACTAGTCAATGAGTCTAGGATCTGTCTGATCTAGCAAAAGGTTGCGGTAAATTTTTTTTTAGGATGTGCACACATGTTTGAAAACATCAACTAAAAAAGAATGCACTATAGTTTCATTATCTTGAACCTATCTCTCTCTGTGTGCACGCTTTTTGTGATCTTGGTCTTTCTTAAAGGTATTTCCTGCTGAATTCTTCTATATTTAACTACTTTTCTGCAACAAGCTCCATGCTTTTGATTGTGCAGAACTAAGCTAATGGCAGAAACATTGTTAACTGCCCTATCGAAGATTGGTAAAGTTTTAGGAGATGAAGTCATCAAAATAGTCATTGCTGAAGCATCTAAAAAAGTGACTAATCTGAGGAAGGTACCAGAAAATATCAGGCAAATTGGGAGAGAATTGAATATGATGAACTACCTACAAGATTTGGATACCACGAATCTCAGCATCAATGTGGTGAATGGTTGGATCGCAGAGCTGAGAAATCTGGCTTTCCACGTGGAGGATGTGATGGACAAATACTCATACCATGCTTTTAAGCTGCAGGAAGAAGGATCACTGATGTGGTTCTTAAAAGGAGCAAACAATGCTAAAGTTTTCAGTGATATTGCAGATGAGGTAGTTCAGATAATGGGTGAGATTGAGCAAGTAAAGAAACTACAAAAGGACTATTTCCCGGCTGTCCAGGTTGTTCCATCAAGTTCTGTAATTGTTCAACGAGGATACCAAGTCTGCTTGCCCGAGCTTATTCAAGACGAAGATCTTGTGGGGATTACATTGAATCAGGCAAAGTTGAATGGTTGGCTACACTGCAACGAGCCAAATAGCATTGTGATAACAGTGTCAGGTATGGGTATATTGGGAAAAACCACTCTGGCCATGAATGTTTATGAGCGTGAGAAGACCAAATTTCCTGTTCATGCATGGATCACAGTGTCACAAACCTACACAATAGAAGGCTTGCTGAGGGAACTACTCAGAAATATTGGGTACACAGATGAGGCATCAGATAGCTTGGAAAACATGGATGCCCATCAGTTGAGAGAGAAAAATAAAGAATCTCCACAGCAACAGCAAATGTTTAGTTGTGTTGGATGATGTTTGGAAAAAGGAAGTGTACCATCAAATGGGAGACATTTTCCAGATTATCAAAGCAAGCCGTATCATCATCACAACGCGGAGAGATGACGTTGCATCTCTTGCATCTTCAGAACGCCATCTTCAGTTGCAACCTTTAGAAAGCCCCGATGCATTCAGACACTTTTGCAGAAGGGCCTTTAATAACATAAAAGATCAAAAGTACCCCCCAGAGCTCGAAGATGTGGCGGCTTCCATAGTCGATAGGTGCAAAGGCCTGCCCTTAGCAATTATATCGATGGGCAGCCTCATGTCCTCGAAGAAACCAAAAAAGCATGCCTGGAATCAAGTGTACAATCAGTTCCGGAGTGAGTTAGCTAAACCACACAATGTCCAGACAATGTCCCTAGGCTAAATCGCAAGACGAATCTATTAAGCCTAATTAATCCATCATTAGCGAATGTTTACTGTAGCACCATATTGTCAAATCATGGACTAATTAGGCTTAATAGATTCGTCTCGTGATTTAGCCTAGGGGTTGTGAAATTGGTTTTGTAATTAGCCTATATTTAATACTCCTAATTAGTGTCCAAACATTCGATGTGACAGGGGCTAAATTTTAGCCCGGGGATCCAAACACCCCCTTAGCTACAATGACTTACTAGGGAACCTCAGAAACTGTTTCCCATACTGCAGCCTTTTTCCTGAAGATTACATCATGTCCAGGGAGAGCCTTGTCAGGCAGTGGGTTGCTGAAGGATTTGCGGTGACTAATGAAAAAAATTCACCAGAGGATGTGGCTGAACTAAATCTCATGGAGCTCATTGCCAGGAACTTGCTGCAAGTTGAGGAGTACGATGAGCTTGGCAGGGTGAACACATGTAAGATGCATGACATTGTGCGTGACCTGGCTCTTTCAATAGCTAATGATGAGAAGTTTATTAGCTCTGCAAATGATCAAGCTGCAATGATACAGATGGACCAGGAAGTGCGCCGTCTATCATTATGTGGATGGAATGACAGTGATGCACCAACAACGAGGATTCCACACCTTCGCACTCTATTTTCACTTGATGGTGTAATATCCACTCGCATGTTAGCCTCAATCTTTTCTGAATCAAGGTACCTTACTGTTCTCGAGCTGCAAGATTCAGAAATAACTGAAGTGCCAGTATCCATAGGCAATCTGTTTAATCTACGCTATATTGGCTTGCGGCGCACCAGAATTAAGTCAATTCCGGAGTGTATTGAGAAGCTATCCAATCTACAGACACTGGACATCAAGCAAACAAAAATAGAGAAGCTACCGCGATGCATACTTAAGGTCAAGAAGCTTCAGCATCTGTTAGCTGACAGATTTATTGATGAGAAGCAGAAAGATTTCCAGTACTTCGCTGGGGTGCAGCCACCCAAGGATCTGTCTAAATTGGTAGAACTTCAGACTCTTGAGACTGTGGAAGCAACAAATGACTTGGCAGACCAACTGGACAAACTTAGGAAACTACAAAGCGTTTGGATTGGCAAAGTTAGTGCCATGCATTCTGCAGAGCTTTTCGCTACTCTGTCCAACCTACCATTTCTTTCCAGCTTGCTTCTCAATGTAATTGATGAAAACCAGACACTTCATTTGGAAGCCCTCAATCCACAGTACAAACAACTCCACAGGTTGATCGTCCGAGGCCATTTGGCAGCCAGGACGCTGCAGTGCCCAATATTTCACAGCCATGGGGAAAATCTCAAGTTTCTAGCTCTAAGTTGGTCTGGTCTTCAGGAAGACCCACTTCCACTGCTTGCACAACACGTGCCAAACCTCACCTATCTAAGCCTAAACAGGGTTAGTAGTGCAGACACCTTGGTTATATCTGACGGATGCTTCCCACAACTGAAGACACTTGTGCTGAAGAACCTCTACAACGTCAACCTGCTGATGATTGGAAAGGGCGCCCTTAAAAATATCGAAGGTTTGTATATTGTAGGGCTTCCAAAGCTGGATACGGTTCCTGAAGATGTCGAATCGCTCCGCATTTTAAAGAAGCTGCGTCTGTTGCACCTTCACGAGGACTTCAAAGCTGAGTGGGACAGAAAGGGAATACACCAGAAGATGTCATATGTTCTGGAGCTTCGCATCTAATTTGTTCTGCAATAATATTCCTGCGTTTGCTCAGAACAACATCACACATCAAGTCCATCAAATAAGTCTGTCCTTGTCAATTCTGCAAGTAGCTATCCATTTCCCAATGATTTCACGCTTGTTATTCCCTTGCATATTAGCCATCAGGAAAGTACTTGTCTGTATCTGTACGCAAGGTTCCTTCGTTACTTTATGGTTTGATTTTCCCATCATGAACCAAGATTTGTGTAATTTAGCTGCATTTGAAACAAGATTGTATACATATTCATCTCCATCCACTAAATGTATATGATCGCTTGATTTTATATTCTTATATAACTTGTGCTGCAATGCTACTTAGCACTGCACCACTGTGTACACTCTATCAGGAGAAGAGAGAAGCTCTACAATGTTCCTTTACAACCAGGAAAGCAGGATCAAGTGCCTGTGTGTGAACCAATTATCAAAAAGGTTTTGGTGGATTGAATTCCATTGGAATATATAATATTTGATTTAAACTTTGTAATAAACTATAAATTTACAAGAAGTACAAAAAAACAGCTCATGGAAAATTAATCCCTGTAGAGAGAATCAAAAGGCAATAATTTATTCCTGCAGCAATATTCCATAAGTGCCTGTCCTGTGACCTCTATAGAACTAGGTTCTGTAGCTTGTTCTGTGACCTGTCCATTAAGTTCTTGATTCTGCCAATAACTTTGCATTTCAAAATATTTAACTACATATATGCTTTTCCCTCTCTAATAGTCCTTGAAACAATGGCTTTTCTGTCCATCAAGAATATTCCTTCTGGTTTTGTACACCAAATTACTGTGGTTTCTTCACAGCCTCTGTTTCTATGTATGGACCTTGTTTTGAACTGCATCTGAAAGACTGAAAATAACATTCTTGATGCAATCCTCAGTTCTATAAATAATAGGATCGGAACTCATGATGTTTACTTCTAAAGAACTTGTACTGCTGGATTATTGGAGCAGCACCACAGGGCTGATGCAAACTAGCCTTTTCCTCTGATTCATAATCTAGAATTCTAGAGATAATTTTTTTTATCTATTTTACATTTTATTCAGCTTTTATGCTGAGGGTGATGTAAGAATTTGGCCATGTGTGGTTGTAGAGGTGGGAGACTATTTCCATTAACTAAAAGGCGTATAATGAACGTGTAATTTGCCCATGTGTTGTTGCAAGGACCTTGAATGAACCTAATTAATTAGATGACCTCAGTAGCACTCCTCATATCCTAGGATTGACTTCCCGTGGAAGTGAATTTTAGGCTGCGGTTAAAAAAAAGGTTCCCTCGTCTGTCACCATAACCAAATCACAGGTCAAAGCCTGGCACAGGTCGTAGCTGTGGTTGGTTTGGGTCCTCCTACATGGGGGTAGTTGCAGTGGTCGCATGCCCAGTGGTAGTCTCACAAGGGTTACGGGCCCTGTGTAAGGGTGGGGCAGAGGTTTGACGGTTTTCTCAGCCTACGTGAGAAGGGCTTCTTCTTAAAGAAAACCCGGGGCTGTCTTAACCCCTCAGATCGAGTTTTCGAATGAACCTAATCACCACCAAACGGAGCCATTGGGCTATAGAAATATGACCAGATAGCAATGGCTCTTTAGTTCTCTCCAACATCTTGGTTGTATGTCATTAAATCTTCCCCATAAGGAAATGAACTTGCAGACACGCAAAAATCCGTTTGCTGCCATTGCAATTTTATCCATTCTCTTATTTACTACTGTCAATGACATAGGTGAGCCCTATGTGTGGCAAATTTTTCAAAGGGAAATAACCGGAGATATCTAACGGGAGATATCTGAAGGGTTCTATATGTCTAACTACTGGAGCCAATGGTATCCAACATGTTTTATTTAACACATCACCATGTACCGTTCCGCAACATGTGACCTGTCAACAATTGCGCGGCATCTTGCCTACTTGTGCTAACTTTTTTTTTTCCAAACGTCCGAAACGTGAAACACATTTAGAGGCTCAAAATTTTATGTCACCCGCAAAATGCATGCCTTTGAAATTGTTGAAATGTGTATAAACCTTTAGTGGACGATGTATCAAAAAAATAAAAACTTACCCATTGCATCTATTTTTCCTTTTTTTGTCTCTTTTGCCATGTCCCTACAGCTTAATTACCATAATTTTGGATCCGCAGCTTTGATGCCAACAATCAGAAATTCAAAACCCCATTGATTTTCATTGCTGTAGTGTTGAAAGCAGTGCATGTAAAAGCACAGAAATGATTCCCACGGTACCTCCGCACAACATTTTTATACCATTCGAATCTTTTATCAATACGACAACAAGCATTAGCAATTGACAGAGGCTCAAAGTTTTGTATATTTTAATGATAATTTGCAACCGAGGAAAACAAGAATGGCCACATATAATCTAGAGCATTGAAAAAAAAAATCTCCAACATTGATCTCAGTAGTATTTTTTTATACACTACAAATTCTCAATAGAACAACACAAAACTATTACATCAGGGCACAGGTCCAACCGGTGCACACATGCATACACCAATAGTAGTACGGAAGATGCACAAGCTGAAAGTATCCAGTACATAGTCAACCAACTTGACTGAATTTATTAGCTATATAAGTTTTTTTTCACGTCAGCTTTGAATGATTTTTTTCAGTGCTTCTCCTAGCAGCGCATAATACAATTGAACAAGTACATACCAGTTACCCTTTAGACTATCGAAGAAGTAACAATCTGTCTAAATGCTGCATCAAAACAATTGATATATATGTATCAATCAGTTAACAGCATGAGCTTAAAGTGAACGGCCGTATCAGTCTGTCAAAATAATTGATATATATGTATCAATCAGTTGACAATCTGTCTATAACAGTATCAAAATCCTAGCCGCGGAAAGACTAATTCACTTTTACTTCAACATGTTCTCACATGAATGCTCACCAGGCCTCAAATGTGGGACCAGAAGTTCGATGCCCATTGTAATCAAATGAAACTTGTTATCACTCGAACTCAAGATCTCTGACTTTGATAACATGTGGGAAGACGTACAAATCACTTGAAATTGCATCAGTAGTCTTGTGGCGGACTGAAGCCTTGGTCAGCATATATAGTGATGAGCTCAATATATGTGTTAGGATGAGGATGATCCGTCAAGCTTCAAAGCAGGCCTTCCTGGATGTTCGTTGAGTTGTGTCTCTAACTCGTTCTTAAGTATGCCATCTTGTGAACCAATAAGTTGAACCTCTTTTAGTTTAGAGAGACGCTTTAACTCAAAGAACTTCAATGCCGAAGCACTACCGCAGCGAACTGTTAGCAGCTCAAGCTTTTGCATTGATTGTGGTCCAAAGACTACAGTTAACTTGGAGGTGCAAGCTACCTCGAGGATCTTGACCTTTAAGTAACCTGTCTTCTGTACTCCATTCAACCAGACACAAAAATCAAGCTTCTCGTCACCATCTTGAAGCGGCTTAACACGAAGACGCAGAATAGTTAGTTCTTTTATTTCTCCAAGTATCTCAATTATCTTACCTTCTTGTGATATGGTCATCTCTAATTCTAGTTTTGTTAGCTTGTGAAGATCTTTGATCCACGGTGGCACTACTTTTATAAGGCCATACATCTTAAGGGTCTGAAGGTTCTTTGGAGGTGAGGAGATATCCTGCAAACAACATTGATCTCCCTTTCTGAGCCACAGTGACAAGGATTCCAGATGGACGTGACATGAGAAGGCTTCACTGACTTGCTTGCAGTTTTTCTTGTTGATACCAGACACTCCAAGCTTGCGCAATTGGGTGAGCATCTTGAGCTCTTTAATGGTGGCCTTGCGGGGTGTGATAGCAGCGTTGACAACACCAAGAGTGTGCAATGCCGTCAATTTGTCAATCCCTGCAGGCACCTCAACACCAACTAGTTGACGAGTTCTGCAGAGAATTGGTAACCAAGATGCGGAAGCACATGACTTTGGTTGTTCGTCTGCAAGGGATGTGGCCCCAGCACGGACGTACTGCAGTTTCTTTAGCTTTGTGATGGACGCCGGCAAGGTGACTATGGAGGTTCCCCTGACGTCTAGAGTCTCAAGCTGCCTCAGGTCACCCAGTGAATTCGGTAAACGGCTGATCTCACATCTTCCTCGCAGAGACAAGAACTTCAGGCGAGGAAGCTGCTTTACAATCTCCTCGAGGTCTTTATCTGTCACATTAGAAGCATCCTCCAAATCAAGCACCCTAAGCACCTTCATACTTTGGGAGACGAAAAATGATTCCCATTTGCCAAATACTGTTAGTGACCTTAGCCTTGAGAAGTCGATGCTATCAAAAACGATCCTGTCCCGGTCCCAGCAGCTCTGAATGACAAGATGCCGTCCTGTACGTTGGGTGCTTGGGCGGCATTGCCCCTTCAGCTCAAAGACCTCCAGTGCAAAGACAATGTTCTCTTCCTCTGGACGAGAGATGATGTATTCATGGAAGAAAGCACTGACTTGGCATTGGACCATTCTCATTTGTGTCATGACCGTACATTGTGGTGGCTGGATCATACAAAGGTTGACAAGCATTGAGAACAGAACCTCTCCTCTCTCCTCTGCAGTTTTGTCTTTAGTGTCCCTGGAATAGCCCTCTGCAACCCAGCGCATCACTAAGCGCCTCCGGCGAATGATTTGATACCCAGGGAAGATTGACAGATAAAAGATACATGGCCTTAAGAAATCAGGACAGCTACGAAAGAATAAATGCATCCAATCAAATAGTCCTCGTAAACATCCAAACTCTGGGTTACTCTCCAGCTCGTGCATGAACTTCTCATCCATTGTTCTTGTGTCTTCCCTAAATGTCACTGTCTTGGGTGCCAAAAAGTCAGCTACTGCAACTATTACTTTTGGAAGTCCACCACATTTTAAAATAAGTTGTTTGGGATCGTACTTTGAATAGTTCAGTGGAGATAAATCGTTCTGTTGAAGGACCTATTGTTCAACAAATCAAAATGATATAAAATGTTATGCTAAGCATCAATTGCAGGAAGAGCAGCATCTGTTACATTTGAAATGCCATATATGCCTTAGTGTGAAATGCTAAACTTAATAAAATGGGCAAATGGAAGAAAATTCCACTAATCTTAGGTTTTGTTGGCTACCTTCTGCCTGGATTAGGAGAACTTCCTTGATTAGATGAACTGGCTTGATTGTCTCAGGTTTGGACCTTTCAAAATGTTTGCATACATTATTCATAATAAAATTTTTGCATTCCGTACTACTGATAATGCTTATAATTGATGTGCTTCAGTTTTAATGAACCAGAAAAACATTACCCTCTAAGATTTTAGTCATCTCCTTGACCAACTTATGAACCCTCATTATTAGCAGACTCATTTTTAGTGACTTCCCTGGTTGAACTATAGTCTAACACGGAACAATGCATAGCACTGGGTAACCACCAAATACACCGGCTACAGCTAACATGCGAAATTGTCGCATAAGAGTTTTGCGCTATGCCTGGATTGCAATAATAAAGTTCAAAGTACCAGATCTTCCTAAAAGCATACCATCAGAGAAACTTTACCAATAGGGTAAATCAAGAATACTATTATCATCTAGCATTCAAATGTTCAATAAGAAAATGTACTAGCATAATTGAAATCAGTTTCATAATGGCTCATTCAACTACGCATATATATATAGGCACTGATTGGTTTTCTGAACTCTTTAGTTAAATATCATGAAAAATAATATAATGGTGTGCTGTCTTCTTCTGTTCATGAGGTTGAAATTTTAGCAATAAAAAACTAATACTACACAACAACAGTGCTTGTTAAACAATATTGATTTTTAATGAAATTTAGAGAAATTTAAAGTAAAAAATAGCCCCAAAAGTACTAAAAGTAAGTTGTTTTATGTTACCAAATGCCATTTATAGTTATTCGGACTACATATAAAATTTGAGATTTGAGTTTAAAGTTGTTTGATATATATGAAATCATGCACAATGTTACAAACTATTTTTCATGTTTCCAATGACACTATTTGCCCAAATTTGTAGATCAAGAGTTAACTCATTTCTATGTGCTTCCAACATTGCACATAATCATGAACATTTATCCAAATGTACATATAGACCATGATATCGTGAATCATTCCCTAGAAATTAAACGCAAATTTGTTTTTTAAGAAAGAAGAACTAATTTCCTAATCAATTTACATTATGTTTGTGATATTATAGTTCAAATTATTATTAGCTCAGCAGTGCAAAAGAAACTTTTGAGAGTATAACAGAATTATTAACTTGTGAAATATAAATGATTCATGAATATTGCATCACTAATATATTATATACTTGCATGAAGTTGAATTAAACTACAACAGGGGTAAGTTCATGGTGAGTAAAGGTACCTTCTGTTGAAAGAGATGAAATGATGCTTCAGCTTCTAGACCTTTGACGTTATAAACGACCTCTTCATTATCAGCACAATACGTGGCTATATTTTCTTGAGTTGTAATCACAATGATAAAACTTTGAGAGTGCCTAGACACCAAGGAATTTTGTATTGAGTCCCATTCTTCCGTGGACTGCAGATCATTAATAACCAAAAGGCATCGATATGCCTTTAAAAGGTTACGACATTGTTGAATTGGGTCTTTGATTTCCATGTCTTCAAGAGATTCTGAATGGAAGTCCCTAAGTAGGTCCCGTGAGAAATCCATCAAATTTAACGGGTGTTCAACATTAACCCAACTGTACTTGTCAAATTGACGTTCAACCATTTTGGCATAGTAGAAGTTTTTGACGAGAGCTGATTTCCCAACACCAGCTATTCCCCAAACAGACATCACTCGCCAGTTTCCAAAACGCGCCTTGGTCTGATAGTTACGAAGGTCTTCCATTTGCGCCTCGCGCCCAACAAGGGTAAAATTCTTGTTCCAAGTACAGACTTCTTCCATTTTAGTGGTGTCAATTCGTCTGACGACCTTGTGGTTCACATCATGTATCACTTCACTGGACATTGCCCTGTCAATCTCACCTTGAGAACCCTGAAAATACGAATTGTTAATAGGAGGGGGTGCTGTGGGCAGAAATTTCATCTATGCAAAAGGCACTGAACAGGAGAGGCTGGGAGAAATGGTTCCTGATGTGGTGGCAAGTCGTACGTGTTGAATTCATCTAGGTTGATAGTCTTAGGCTCAAACTCATAAAAAAATAATTAGTTGCCTTGGTCAACTTCATTCACGAGCGAGACATAGCTCATTCTCACCAATCCAGTTTGTCGTTAAATTTACTTTGTTTAAGTCATTTATGTCCATAAAGGATGAACTGTTGTCAAGTAATTTCATAATATATATTTTCATTTGGCTCTGTACATATATTTCGAAGGATAAACTGTTGTCAAGTATTTTTAAGGAGTTTCAAGCAAGAAATCCATGCACTAGATATTTTTATTGGGCTCTATTTTTACATATATTTTTTATTTAACCTTTCCTTCCGTTCCACTAGAACAACACTTATATGTATCGGTTCATTCATCCCCGTCATGCAGAAAACAGCACGGATAAGTATATAATCCATTCTGGATTGTGTAAAAGCTTGTATGGAAAGAGCATTATCTGCTGACACAGATACATCCATGATTATCCGTGTGCTAGCTCTCAATAAGAGACAACACGAAGGATTAATCATCAGGTATCTGCGCCAGCTCGTGCTGAGACAAGAACAATTTCCTTGCTATGTAACTTAAAGTTTAGTTTGTATTCGAAAATTTGTACATTTGCATACGGACATGATGGAGTCGAATTTTATATAACTTTTGAGATTTCAACGAGATCCACAACATTTTATTTGAATTTTGTTAAATTTGACACATGAAAATAAATATTAGCATACTTTAGATTAATATACATCAATGTAATACAGCCGTTTTTATTGTTTTTGTAACCTATGATAATTGCAAAAACTAACTGCGAGTATGTCGAAGGATAAAAGCTAGAAAGAGAAGGGGGGCAGTTGACGTTGTTACTGGCGTACCTGCTTGAAGAAGACACATACAGGGTACTCAGCTGAGTACTGCTTGAGCTCTAGTACTCTGTAGGAATGTCCGATGCACAATCTTGCGATCTCACGTTCCTCCGTGGACACAATGATCCGATTACCGTTGACGCTCTTGGGTAGGCACGCCCTGATGGCATCCCAGTCTCCCATGGTGCACACGTTTTCCAGCACTAGTAGGTACCTCTTCTCATCCACTTGGGCCTTGAATTCTTGAACAAATCCGCCTTGCTTCACCACTGCGTTCTCCATCCTCTCCAGCTCGACAACATCTACACTTTTCTCCTCCTCCAAGCAAGAGTTTGTGTAGAACTGCGCAACCACACTCTGCAGGAACTTGCGGCGATTGAAAGGATACTCCAGCTTCACCCATCCACGGCATCCGAAGGTCTTCCGGACTTCCGGGTCTTCGTAAGCTTTCCTGATGACGGACATGGCACCAAGATCGTCGCTTCTCCCCCACACCGACATCACCCCAAGCTCTTTGCCATCTTTGGCAATCAACTGGGTGAGATCACTAAACCCCGGCTGCTTTTTCACAGTGTTCCTGGCCTCACCTGGCATGTCAACCGCAGTTGCGGTCACAGCAGCGCTGGAAGCAGAGTCACCAGGATTGGATCCAGAGTCGCTGATGAGGCTGTAAAGCGAGTTCCTCCTTCTCACATCCTCGACTCTGGCCTTGAGCTGCTCGATCTCGGCGACGGCCACGTCGAGGGGCAGCGGCGCCGCCGCCGCGGCGATGCAGAAGCAGAACCAGGACGGCAGGACGCGGCGCCACCAGGTGTTGCCGCCGTCGAGGTGGATGACGAACTCGATGCAGTCCTCCAAGTCGTAGGCCAGGTCGCGGACCTGCCTCACCACGTTGTTCCTCACGCGCTCCGCGTTGGCGACCTCGAGGAAGGAGCGCATCATCTCGAACTCGCTGGCGATGAACACCAGGTCCCGCTGCGTACTCTGCCGCAGCTTCGACTCCTCCTCGATCGCCGACTGGGCCCTGGTCAGGGCCCCCTCCAACACCGTCTTGGCCAAGCCGATGGCGAGGTCCGCCATTGTTCGTCTAGCAGTATCTCTCTCTCCCCCCTGTGTGTGCCCGTAGAAACTGATGAGGCTAGTGGCCTCTGCCCTCAAGTCTAAGGTCCTGCTTGTTTCTTTAGCCGCTACTAAAATTCGTGTCACATCGATCGTTCAGATACTAACTAGAAGTATTAAATATAGATTAATTATAAAATCTAATTTACGAGACGAATTTATTAAACCTGATTAGTCCATGATTTGACAATATGGTGCTACAATAAACATATGCTAATAATAGATTAATTGGGTTTAATAGATTCGTCCCGGTAATTAGCTACCATCTGTGTAATGAGTTTTATAATTAGTTCACCTAATTAACCTCTACGGAACATGCAAAAAGTAACTTTCATTTGATTATTATATTAAAAAGAATTTCAGATCTGAGAAAACGCGTCGGGTTGCTAAATTATTCTAGCCCCAGCCGAGCCCGCGTTAATTAATCGTGCTAAAGCTGGCGGTTCTTGTTTTCGAGAAATCAAAGCGGGTGCCTGTTGGTCAATGGATCTGCACCATTTATTTATCAGCAACTCGAACTCGCCATCAGCTACCAACGGTAACTTTTGCTATGGATACGTAGCAAACACCGCGTGGGGTTCCTAAATTATTCCAGCCAATAGAAGAATTTGAAACAAAGCAACCAATGACGAACCCAACTGTGGAATCTTGCCACGTGGGCGCCCACCGGCTGCAAGTTGTTGAACGCGACACCGGAACGACCAGTTTTTGACCCATACGCGCTCAGACCGTCAGACGCGACCCCCAAGCATCTGACTGTCACCGTCCTCGTTAATCAAGATGCCAAGCCCGCTATCTAGGGCCTGTTTGGCACAGCTCCACTCCGTTACTTCAGCGACTCCAGCAAAAAAATCCAGCCAAACACGTCAACTCCAAAATTTTATGGAGCTGCCAACTCCATGGAGTTGTAGTGCAATTGGGGCTCGAGTTTTGGAGGACCCCTTTTGCTGCTCCAAAACGTCCTCTTTTGAACCTCCTCGTGCAGTTGGTGGGTAATTAACCACCACTGCCACTTATTACATAAAAAAACGTTTCATTCTTTCTGTTTCCCTCGCGTCTCTCTGTTTCTTCTCATTCTCGCGTGACTTCGTCCGCCCGAGCGCTGGAGGCTAGGGTTGTGAAGCGTCCCCACATAAGTAGAGACTAAATGTGATCCAATTATCAGTCCCAGGAGGCTGATAACATATTTATTCAACAGATAGTTCAGAAACCGTACAACTCCCGAAGGAGCGGGCGGGCAAGCCACACCCAAAGCAAGACTAAAGCAATAAGAATACAAATCCAAGTTGCAGTCCAGTTGGACTCCGGGCTACAATCGGAACTATGCGTCAGCGGAAGCATCCTGCAAAAGGGCCAACACCGCAGGCAGCGTTGGGTGCAGACGCAACCTCCTACTCGAAGTCCGGATCCTCCTCTGAAGCAACAACACAAGGGTGAGTACAAAAGTACTCAGCAAGTCCAACCCCATCCACAGAGGGGGATACAACAAGAATATGCATATGAAGCAACAAGGATATAGCTAAGGTTTATTTGCAATAAAGCTGAATTTTTGACATATGCAGGGTTTCATTTTAAAGAATTTTCATAAAGACATTTTCTTAATAAACGATATATCAAGAGGGGTTGATCCTACACAAAGGATCCAAGTTTTATCGCTACCGGACTCCCCGTCCGCCGTAGCGCACGGCACAACTACCGGACACTTCCAAAATCCCACACACACACACCGCAAATACCCGTCATCCCCCAAAAGCTAGTTGTGTGACCGAGCCGTAACTCATCCAATGCCGTGGACACGGCTACCCGGATAGGTTTTAACTCTGCAGAGATTGTACACTTTTCCCACAAGTAGGGTACCGTATCACGATCACCTTAGTGACGGTACGGATCCTAACAAAGCCATTACCCACCTTAGCCAACACTGACTAGTCAACACGGAAGCAACCAAGGGGTTAGCAACCCATCCACGGGGCCGAAACCGGGACCTAAGTCACCAAGAGCTTAGTCCTTTTCCAAGGGTTCCCGTTGCTCACCAGCACACCTGAAGCCTAGCAGTTTAGCTAGTGGGGTTTATGCTAAGCCGTTGCCCATACAACGGTCGAGTGGTTGCACGATGATGGAATTAGGCAAGATGACACATCAACTCGGTCCTTAGCCATGACAAGATGGATATCTCCCAACTCTGCTCAACTACTAAGGTACGAGCCCAACAACCTGGCATTCCACACAAGAAACGCCCATCCATCTCATCCACCACCTCTCTTTACACCCGAAAAACCCAACTCCTCAGTTGAACATACTCACACATTTATTTTCTGAATAATGAGTTCCTAAGCATTCTAGCAGTATTTATCATCTAAACAGAGCAACTCATATTTAGAGATAAATACGGGACAACAAGGAATAATCATAACAATCAAGGAGTGGCTATCCAACCATGTCTTGCGATAAAACAATATGCATTTTATAAAACAGGCTAGTAGGTTGTGTCTGAAAAACTGGGTATTAAATATGCATCAAAGGGTGAGATTGGACTTGCCGTTCTCAAAGCCTTCCGGGAGCTCCTGCTCGCGGTACTAGTCCTCGGGCTCGGGCTCACGATTGAACTCCTCCTCGCGCTCCTCCTCGGGTACTCCGCGATCTACGGCACACACAAACGAGCACACAATAAATAAAAAGGAAAAAGATTTTACCCGTTGAGCTCCGAACAGAAAATATGAACGAAAAATATGTAGGAAGGGTATTTTTAGGAAATTTGGATATGCCTCGGCGGAAATATATGAGAGGAGTCCGTGGTCGAATTTGGGATCGATTGGAGGAAATTTGGCACATGAAATGACGGGTTAAAGGGAGGTTTGGGTTTCAAAACCATATTGAGGACTAAACTGTGAAAACCGAGGGCCTATTTGTAAATTCTCTAAAAAGTGGAAGGGCTTAGTTGTGAGAATCCCTGGAGAGAGGTGGGAGGACCGGGTTGCAATTAGAGAGAAGGGGAGGGGCAGATCGAGAAAAATGGAATCTCCTTCTCCTTCCTTGGCCGAAACAGAGGAAGGGGAGGAAGGGGGCGGGCGGCTGGCGCCGGGCTGGCCGGCCGGGCCTCGCCGGCGGCAGGCCGGGCGGGGAGAGGTGGAGGGGGCGCACGGGGGTCCATTTGACCCCTCACCTTGGACGATTGGTGGCCGGACACAAGGGGGCGACGGCGGCGGGAAGACGACGGCGGAGCTTCTGGTGGCGGCGGTGGTTGGCGTCGGGGAAGGTAGGAGGAGGAGGGCTGGCGGTTGGGAAAGGTGTTGGTGGCGTGGGGGAGCTTGAGAGGTAGGGAATGGATGCCGGCCCCTCTTTTATAGGCGGCGGGAGGAGCTTGTGGCCAACGGTCTCCGAGGAGCGCCGCGAATCTCGGCCGGTGGCGTGCCGGAGCGGTGGAGCTCGTGGATGGCGTGGTGGAGGGTGCGGCTCGGTCGACGAGGGTACGGGGGCGGCGACCGGCGTGGGGAGGCGTCTGGGAGGGGTGGTGTGCGGTGACCGGCGGGCGGGCTGGCCACAGGAGCGGCGACGGGACGGCGGCTTGGCGCGGAGCGAGCGGCGCGACGTGGTTGACCAGCTCGGCGTGCGCGTGTGGGTGGGACCGGCGAGCGGCGCGGCGCGGCACAGCGCGGCGGGCGCGGCAGGGCGGCACTTGCGTGCGGGCGCGGCGCGGGCGAGGCGCGGGCGCGCGGCGCGCAGCCCAGCGCAGCGCGGCTAGGCGCGGCTCGCGGCCCGGGGCGAGGTGGGCCCGGCGCACGCGCGTGCAGGGTGCGGCGCCAGGGGCAAGGCGCCGAGCGCCGGGTGCCAGGGAGAGAAAGAAAAGGTACCAGCCGCAGGAGGGAGAAAAAGGAAGGGAGAGAGAGGAAAAGAGAAAAAGAAAGGAGGAGGAGAAAGGAAAAGGAGAAGGAAGGAAGAGAGGGAAAAAGGCAGAAAAGGAAAGAGGGAGTCGGCGGAAATTGCGGGATTTGACGGCACGCGTGATGGACTTGACGGGCACGCGGCAAAAATTACGGGGACGGAAAAAGGAGGATTGACGACGTCGGGACCGGAATGGCGGATCCGACGGAGAGAAGGGAGTTTGACAGGGCTCAGCGGTCGGAAAAATTTTGGAATGCATTTTTAACGAGTGATTTAACTCGGTGTATTTTTACGGGCGTTACAGGTTGCGCCGACACTAGCCGCACCGCCGTCGTAGCCCCTGTCGGCGACCGGAGACCCGCCGTCCACCCCCGCCGCAGGCTGGCCGAGCCCCGCCGCCATCCGCCCTAGGCCCGACGCCGGTTTCCTAGCCACGGCCGGCCGCCTAGCTGCCTCCCGCCGCGTCTAGACGAGGCCTGCCCCCGAAGGCCGCCGCCAGCCGCAGCGCCCCGCCGCCAAAGGCCCGCCGCCGGCCGTCGCGCCCCACCACCGAAGCTCGACGCCGGCTGCATGACCCCACCGCCGATGCCCTGACGCCGGCCATCTCGCCCCGCCGCCGAATCCCGACGCCGACCATCTTGCCCCGCCGCCGAATCCCGCCGCCGGCCACAGCACCCCACTGCCGGCCGCAACGCCCCGCCGGCGGCCAGAGCGCCCCGCCGCCGAAGGCCGCCGCCGGCCGCAGCCCGCCCGTTCAAAGGTATGGCCCATCATTTTTTTTCTGTTTCTGAACTCTGAAGGATCAGTGTCCCCTTTCTTTGGGCAGTGTTACTTTAAGCACGGACTGGAAGTGAAAATATGCATTTGGTGCAGTTATAACTGATTGCTTCCCCCTACTAGGTGATTTTTAAGATAAATCACAAATATGGCATAAACCAAATTATTAGGCGAATAATTTGTTGAAGTTTTCTGTGGCGATATCCATAGCATTTACATAATACATATAACTGAGTATGGCTTCCATGTTACCTAGCTGCAAATGGCACCGATGCATTTCTCCTTATTGCTTTGTAATTTCCTGAAAGTATGCATCAGCAAATGATATATGTTTCTGTGGCGATATCCATAGCATTTACATAATACATATGTTTTTTGTTGAGACTATAGTTTGCATATGTTGATGGAATCTGCATATTCTAATGGCCTGTTACTATCTTTATTTTTGACATAGATGTGTGGTTTAGCATGTGTATAGGTCCAACTATGTGTAAAAAATCTAGATTGCACTTCCCTTATTTTACTGTTTATATGAGAAATTCCGAGATACTAATCAGTGACAATCCGATTGTAATGCAATTACTTGTAACAATTACCGAGAATGTGAGATTAGTAGGAATAAATTGATTTGTTAAGTAACGAGAATGAGAATGTGAATGTGACTGAAATTAGGATGTTCTAATTAGGTAAATTGGACAGTACCAATGTTGTAGATTAATGGTTTCTAATATAACATTTGTGAGTTGGATAGATGCCTGAAATTGATTGGAACTCGGAGAACACTCGGGTGTTGTGTATGTTATTTGCCGAACAAGGCGGAAAAGGAAATCGGCCAAACACACACTTGAATGTACTTGGGTATGTTGAGGTTAAGAAAGGGTTCAAAGAAAGGACTGGAATAGTGGTTACGAAGGCTCAGATCAAGAACAAATGGGACAAGTTAAAGGAAGATTTCAAGGCATGGAAGAAACTAATGCTGAGGCAAACATGGACTGGTTGGGATCCAATAAAGAAGACTATAGCTATGGATGACGAATGGTGGAAAAAAGCTAGAGCTGTAAGTTGGTTCAATTTTGATGATATATTTGTTTTGCATATGTCGATTTTGTTGGTAATGCTTATAATAATACTATTATTTTTCTTATTTCAGGAAATTCCGGGTTGTGGAAAGTTCAAAAAGAAGGGTCTTGAGAATGAAGATGAATTAGCCAAGTGTTTTTCTGATATCACTACTATTGGTATTGATCATTGGTCTCCTCATATTGTGAATGTTGAAGCACCAGAAAATGTTGAGGAGACAAAAGATGAGGAAATCAATTGTGAGCCGCAGGATGATGAATTCATTCCGGATACACAAGAGGAGGATATTGGTATTACTCCTTCACCTGGGAGTGGCAAAAGATTAGCAAGGCCTATTGATAGAAGTGGCAAGAAGGCGAAGTCTGGAAATACACTCCTAATTCAAGAAGCAGTAACAAGTATGGCAAGTTCAGCCAATGAATATGTTTCTAAGAGACATGGAAAATATTCTATTGATAAAGTGACGGAGGTTGTGATTGCTTGTGGGGCCGGCTATGATAGCAATGAACATTACATGGCGTCTGAACTGTTTGTGAAGAAGGAGCAAAGGGAGATGTTCATGACTTTGCCTACTAATGAGATTAGGTTCAATTGGCTTAGGAGGAAGTACGAGGAGAAATATGAAAAGTAGAAATTGGCTTAGTCAGAGTGATGTCATTTGTGTATGCTACTATTTTATTTTTGTCGCATGTGTGGTACATTTTATTTTATTGCATTTTATTTATGTATGACAGTTGTATCTTACATTTCGTTTATGTCAATGTTCACAGATGTCTTCAAGTGAGTCTGATGGTGAATTTTTTTTTAATATGGTTGAGAGCTGTGGTAAGCTAGCACAAAGTTATCATGACTCATATATGGATAAGGCACCGCCGAGGTTTATGTTTTCACAACAAAGTGGAATGGGATGGCTGATGGAGACGGTAAACACTCCAGGGGAGTGCCATCGAATGCTTCAGATGAATGAGGTTATTTTTCAGGATCTTCATGATGTATTGGTTGAGAGGTACGGATAAAAACCATCGAAGCACGTGAATACTTATGAAATATTGGCCATTTTCTTATTCACATGTGGTGGGTGTGAGTCAAATAGAAGAGGACAAAATAAGATCAAACACTCAAGTGAAACCATTAGTAGAAAATTTTATGAAGTTCTAGATTGTGTGGTTGCCATGACACAAGATTTCTTGAGACCAACGGATCCTAATTTTCGCAATGTGCACAAGAGGATTAGGAATGACAAGAGAGCATATCCACACTTTAAGGATTGCATTGGTGCACTTGATGGAACCCATATTCGTGTGTATTTATCACCTGAAGAACAAGTGAGATATATTGGTAAGACTGGAATTGCAACTCAAAATGTGTTTGCCATTTGTGATTTTGATATGCGCTTCACCTATGTGGTTGCGGGTCAACCGGGTTCTTTGCATGACACTAGTGTATTGTACCATACATTGGAAGCAGATGTAAATGTCTTCCCACATCCTCCTCAAGGTAAAGATTTTTTCTTATGTTCCTTTTCATATTTGTATGCACAAATATCTTATTTTACATATGTGTAGGCAAGTACTATGTTGTAGACGCGGGCTATCCTAATCGTCCGGGGTACCTCGCTCCATACAAGGGTGAAAGGCACCACTTACCCGAGTGGCATCGAGGTATGGAACCAAATACTCCGAAAGAGAAGTTCAACCGTATACACTCATCTGTTCGTAATGTTATTGAGCGCTTATTTGGAGTATTAAAAAATTGAAGTGGCAAATCCTTTACATGATGCTCGGTTATTCAATAGTCACACAAAAGAAGATTGTTGCTGCTACTATGGTTCTACACAATTTCATACGTGAACATGCTGTGTTGATGTGGACTTTGCTAATTTTGATAGAGATCCTACCTACATGCCTACTATTCCGGAAAGATACAATAAGTATGCCGTGTCTCAACATGCCTCCGATGGATCAACTTCGGAATCAAACTTTGTGACTATGGATACCTTTCGTGATAGTATGGCTACATCGATTGCCCTAGCATGGAATTAGTGAATCATTGTAACGACCTTATTTTGGAACTATGAATTTATTTCGAAATTTTAAATTTTTGGAACATGTAATTTATTATTATTCTGGACTTCAATGCATGTACTTTCATTTTATATTTGTGATAAGTAGTTCAAATCGAACCAGAGGCAACAAAGTCAATCTACCCTCAAACTCCTCTTTTCTGGAGCTAGGGATACCCTCCCAGCCAAACACCCTCACCAGACAGCTCCAACTCCATCTAAAGCTGGCTCCACCTGGAGAGTTCTGGAGTGGAGCAGCTCCACCCAGAGTTGGAGTCATGCCAAACAGGACGTTATAATGCGATTTTTACCCCACCCGGTCCATCCCACTGCTCTCTCTTTCTTCTCCACGTGGTGGGTCGGGCTGCATTAACATCATCGTTATCCCTTTAACTCGTGTTTTGCATCCTCCTCTCTCTCTTTCCCCTTCTCTCTCTTCCTCTCTTCGCTCCCGATCCAGAATACCGCTTGGTTATCCTTCTCCACGCATAGGAGGGCACAAGGAACCTAATAACATGCACTTCGGCTGTAGTCAAGTCAAGATATTATAGTTTACCCAATCGAGATCTCGTGGTTTTGCCTTATGTGTGTGCATTAGCACCCCCATAGCCATTCATCACACAACCTCTGGCCACTTCTGCTCTGTTCCGCGTTACAACTCTGGATCAATTTCGTCCCAGGTGGCCAGGTTAGTACTTTTAAGAGTCTATTATATTATCCACAGATTTTTAGATAAATCTTACATATTTTGGTAAACAATGCGGTGTTTTCTGTAAATTAAGCTTTTAACACAAGGTTTTGTAGTTAACATCCATATCTATCAAAAATGGTTGCCGAAGTTATGGGGGCAAGCTCAGAAAGTGAGCCAACTCTTCTCAGCACGTTTCCTCGTCCTCCTGAAGGTTCTTCCCTATTCTATGTCCCAATACTTGTCACAATATCTATCTATTGGTTCAATATAACACGAAAATAAATTATTGTGTAGGAAAATTTTATCGGGTGGACTCTGGGTACCCAAACAGACCGGGTTACCTGGCACCATACAAGGGTATACGAAATATCATATCCCAGAGTTTCGAAAAGGACCACTCCCAAGAGGTAAAAAAGAGCTTTTCAATTATGCCCATTCATCACTAAGGAATGTGATTGAGAGGTCTTTTGGAGTTTTGAAAAACAAATGGCGTATTTTGCGTGATTTACCGGCATATCCAATGGCAAAGCAAAGCAGCATAATTATCGCTTGCATGGCAATTCATAACTTCATTAGAGAGAGTGCACTTGCTGATGTGGACTTTGAGAGGGCGGATCATGATGAATGCTATGTGGCGCCTTCGGACGCATCGTTGTCACAAAACAATGCGGATACTAGTCAACACGAGGACGAAGATCAAGACATGAACCAATTTAGGGATTGGATTGCCGATGGACTCTTCAATAGATCTTAGCTTTATTGCTTTGTAACGATGTTATTTGTACAATGTTGAACAACAATTGATTTGAATAATAAATTTGGCTCCCAGCACCGTGGCAGCCAAAAGAAAGCCCGAACGAAAACAGGATGCTGGCTCCTAGTACTGAATTGGCGCAAAATGTCTTCTAGCGCTAAGGGCCTGCAACCTCCTGGCGAATCAGTTCCTTCTGGCGCCAAGGCCAGCTTCTCTCTCTAGGGCCAATTCCTTCTGGCACCCAGGAGCTCCTTCTGGCGCCAAGGCCAGCTTCTTTCTCTGGCGCCCAGGAGCGGGCCAACTTCCTTCTGGCGCCAAGGCCAGGAAGCTCCTGACGCCAATTCCTTCTGGCGCCAAGGACTAGGAGGACTAGGAGCCGGGTATTGATTAGGGGTAGAGGGAAATGGGATGGCAGGGACAAATGTGTCAATAGCAGTCTCATTTATTGCGAATAAGCAACCCAAACCAAACACCTAGAGCTAAAAATAAGCAACTACAATAAGCAACTTTAATCCAAATGTCACATCAATGTTTAGATACTAATTAGGAGTAGTAAACGTAGGCTATTTACAAAAATCCATTACATAAGTGGAGGCTAAACAGCGAGACGAACCTATTAAGCCTAATTAATCCATCATTAGCAAATGTTTACTGTAGCAACACATTGTCAAATCATGGACTAATTAGGCTTAATAGATTCGTCTCGCCGTTTAGCCTCCACTTATGTAATCGATTTTGTAAATAGTCTACGTTTAATACTACTAATTAGTATCTAAACATTCGATGTGACAGGTGCTTAAAAATAAGCAAACGAACCAAACCAGGCATAAGTTGCTTATACCAACAGGCCCTAACTTTTGCTATGGATACGTAGCAAACACCGCGTGGGGTTCCTAAATTATGTTGGAGGTATGCCCTAGAGGCAATCATAGAGATGATGATATTCCATTTGTATCCATGATTTGTATATTGTGTTCATTGAATATCCATTAAAGGCTACTTGAATTGATTTGCAATTATGTGAATTGTATGTGAAACTCTTTACTTGTATGGTTATTCTAAAGTTGTCCCTAGTCGGAGTTCATGTGAGGACACACATGAATATTAGACTAGCACATGTATTAGTTGATGACTATGTTTCACAAGTCATGGACATGGAGATGTTGAACTAATAATGTGGACACATGTGGAGACATGTGTTAGGACTGACCCAACACGAGAAGTAGTTCTCTCTTTAAACAACATATACGCTTTGTCCTTAGACCTGAGATTGTCGCATGTATTCTAGATGTGGATCGACCTACTTAGGGGCTATCAAACGCTACGCCGTAACAGGGTAGTTATAAAGGTAGCTTTCGGGTTTGTCAAGAAGCATGCTATGAGACATGGTCAATCAAGATGGGATTTGCCCCTCTCTGATTGAGAGTGATATCTCTGGGCCCCTCGAGTGATCGGATCCGAAAATGCATGGCCATGCTACGTACGGTTAAGAGTTAACCTACAAAGGGATTCCGAATCACAGGATCGAGAAAGAGCGGTCAGCTTGAAGCTAGACCAAATATCGTGAGGCAAAGGGAATAGCATGTATATTATGTTGTGATGGTTCGTCTGATATGATCTTCGTATGCGTATAGGAGTTGGCACGTCTTGCTAGAGGCCGCTACCGACTATTGGGCCGAGTAGGAGTACTCGGGACATGTCTATACTTATCCGAACCCATAGGGTCACACACTTAAGGGGCTGGAAGCCCAATTCGGATCTGATCCGAGTTGGATTAGGTTTAGGAGTGCTAATGGGCCTCGGATCCAGAGGCCCATCAGGAACCTCTATAAATAGAGGGGTGGGGGCGCCCTAGGGTTTACACCTTTTGGCTGAACACACTTGCCGCGCCTCCCACGCCCTCGCCTGTTGCAACTCGCGGATCTAGCAATCCGGCTTGCGACGCTTCCTCCCTGCACGTGTGGATACCTTGGAGGTGTTGCGCCTGCAGCACTTGGACGAGCCATCGACGAGCCGCCGACGAGCCACGACGAGCCGACGACGAGCCGCGGCACCGGAGGCGATCTTGCTGTGCACGTGGACGAGCTGCTGAGGAGCCGCTGGACGTGATCGACTACGTACGACTACGTTGTTCGACTACGTACGACTACGTGATCGTCTTCACTGCACCGACGCATATCTACATCTTCCGCACCAGTAGTGCGTCGAGTGGTAATCCCGTGATCCTTATACGGCAGTTCTTCCTGGTTATACGCGGTAGAAATTTTGATTTGCGCTAGCGTAGCCTACCTCGTATCCTAACAGTGGTATCAAGAGCCTTAGCTGCTTAGTTTTGGATTCGGGATGTGTGCATATGGAGATATGCGAGTTTTCTGTTTGATCTATGTCCTGGTTTCGTGCCCTTGCTGCAATGGTAGTGTAACGACATACTCCTACCGGTCGGTTTCCGCCATCGGAGTTAAGTGATACACGTAAATCCAGTTGCAGTGAGGTAAGATCAATATGATTGGTCGAATCGAGATCCAGGGTCATACGCCAGGCGCATTAGATGTGCAATGGTAGATGGGATCTACTGCCGGGGTCGGGATTTTACCGTATGCGCATGCTTCGGTAAATCAGCCGTAACTTTTCGGTATGATCTCGGATCGGGGCGATTTCTATACGAAAATTGATCTACAAAAAAAGTTACACGTGAATTTCAACCGCTTTGCCGTTTTCGGCGAAATTAGATTTGCCAAATTCGGCTTGGAAGATGGAGTTTCGGGCCTCCGAAGTTTGGAACGTTAGGACGCCTAACTCTCTTTTGCAGGATGTATCTTGTGATCAGTATGGCCCCCTTGTGTATGTGATGCATGTGTGTAACTAATTCGTGACCTGCTTGTCGCGCGTACGGCAACACGGCAGGAGCCATATGTGTTGTCACTTTATTGTATTTAATGGTCTGCGTACCAATCTGTGATGATCCAAGCAACTATGTAATCTTCATTACTAGATTCTTTACTAGCTATTAGGCGTAATAGCATGCTCTAGTTCTTGGAGGACTCATCACTAGGAGGATGGCGCACATGGAACATGGAGATGGAGATCACCATGGTGAACAGGTTCTATGGAGATGGAGATCACCATATGAAAACGGGCCATACTGTGTCACAAGCTGTGTGAATGCTATTCTGTTTATGTTTTACTTTCTGCATGCTGTGATGTTAGAAGTAGAACGATCCCTCGCAAATTTTAAGTTAGTATGCCCTCCCAACTAAAACTTGCACCGTCCCATGTCTTGTACAATTAGTGGTGGGTCTATGAAATTAGGGTGCCACTAGTTTTCCTTGACTAGATGGGTTTGTGTCGGATACTTACACGCATAAGGGTTGGTTTGCTTAACGAGGTCATCTTAACGGTTAAGGACCTTGGGGCATAAAGGTTGGGCGCCGAGACATAGAGATGTCACCCAACAACAGGAGTCATATGTGATATGATTAGCAAAAGTTGCTTACCGATCTACCTCGTTTGCTAGCGGTGATGCTAAAGCTCACTAGTAGACTTGTTAGTTGTGGATCCTGAATCACTAAGTTTCAATAGAGGGATATTGATTTTAGTGGGAGTAGATTCTGTTAAAATAGTTTAATGTAATTTGCTCTATCATGGATACGTTTGTCTTAGTGTATTTTGCATTACTTTTGTTGTAGATTAAATGGCACCTAGCAACACCACCACATCGTTTGCTTTGCGTTCGGTCCTTGAGAAGGACAAGTTGAATGGAACAAACTACTCGGATTGGATCCGCAACCTGAGAATTGTTCTCAGGGCTGAGAAAAAGGAAGATGTTCTAGACAACCCACTACCAGAAGAACCTGCTGAGGATGCACCCGCTGCTGCTAAGAATGCTTACAAGAAAGCATGTGATGCTAACCTTGAAGTAAGCTGCCTTATGCTTGCTTGCATGGAACCCGAGCTGCAGATGCAGTTCGAAACAAACCATGAGGCGCACGATATGATCGTGGCGCTTAGAGACATGTTCCAAACACAGGCCAGGACTGAAAGGTTCAATGTGTCTAAGGCCTTTGTTGAGAGCAAGCTAGCAGAAGGCGCAGCAGTAGGACCACACGTGATCAAGATGGTTGGTTACACTCAACGGTTGGAGAAGCTAGGCTTCCCACTGGGCCAAGAGTTGGCCACTGATTTCATTCTTTCCTCTCTTCCGCCTAGCTATGGGAACTTCATCTCGAACTACCATATGCATGGGACGGAGAAGGGATTGAATGAGCTGTGTGGTATGCTCAAGACAGCAGAGGCTGACATCAAGAAAAGCGCTAGTACCAGCCATGTGATGGCGATACAGAACAAGCTCAGCTTTAAAAAGAAGGGCAATTCTTGGAAGAAGAAGGGCAAGGCTGGAACGTCCAAGCCAAACCCACCACCCAAGGTTAAAGCTGGACCTGGACCTGCTCCAGATAAAGAGTGCTTTTACTGTCATGAACTTGGTCACTGGAAGAGAAACTGCAAGCAGTACCTAGCTTCGTTGAAGAACGGCGGAAGTAAGAGTACTTCTACCTCAGGTACGCTTGTTGTTAATGTTATAGACAACATATTTCTCGCTGATACAGTTATTAATTCTTGGGTATTTGATACCGGATCGGTTGCTCATATTTGCAATTCGATGCAGGGAATGATAAGAAGTAGAAGCGTGGAAAGAGGAGAAGTTGATTTTCGCGTGGGCAATAATGCAAGAGTTGCTGCTTTGACCGTCGGGACGATGCAACTCCACCTCCCGTCAGGATTTATTATGGAGTTGAATAATTGTTATTTTGTTCCTAGTTTAAGTTGAAACATTTTGTCTCCTTCATGCTTGATGAAGGATGGTTATTCATTTGCGAGTGAAAACAATGGTTGTGTGATCTCTAAGAATAATATGTTTATGGCTTTTGCACCCATTGTGAATGGATTGTTTGTTTTAAATCTTGATGGTTCACCTGTCTGTAATGTAAATGCTAAAAGGCCTCGGCCTAATGATTTGAGTCCTACCTACTTGTGGCATTGTCGTTTGGGTCATATAAGTGAAAAGCGCATGAAGAAGCTCCATTCTGATGGACTTCTAACTTCGTTTGATTTTGAATCATACGAGACATGTGAGGCTTGCTTGCTAGGCAAGATGACCAAGACGCCTTTCACAGGATTTCCTGAGAGAGCAGTAGACTTGTTGGAACTCGTACATAGTGATGTATGCGGACCAATGAGCACGACGGCTAGAGGAGGATTCCAATACTTCATAACTTTCACTGATGATTTTAGTAGATATGGCTATGTCTACTTGATGAGGCACAAGTCTGAAACCTTTGAAAAGTTCAAGGAATTTCAGAATGAAGTTGAAAATCAGCGTGGCAAGAAAATTAAGGCCTTACGATCTGATCGTGGAGGCGAGTATTTGAGCCACGAGTTTAGCAATCATCTAAAGAGTTGCGGAATTGTTCCACAACTTACGCCGCCTGGAACACCTCAGAGAAACGGTGTGTCCGAGCGACGTAATCGAACTTTGTTAGACATGGTTCGATCAATGATGAGCCAGTCGGACCTACCGTTGTCATTTTGGGGATACGCTCTAGAAACAGCAGCTTTCACACTAAATAGGGTACCATCTAAATCCGTAGTTAAGACACCATATGAGATATGGACTGGAAAGGTTCCCAGTTTGTCTTTTCTAAAGATTTGGGGATGTGAAGTGTTTGTCAAGCGACTTCAGTCGGACAAGATCACACCCAAGTCGGATAAGTGCATTTTCGTGGGATATCCAAAGGAAACTTTGGGATATTATTTCTACAACCGATCAGAAGGCAAAGTGTTTGTCGCTCGGAACGGGGTTTTCCTAGAGAAAGAGTTTCTCAAAGGAGAAAAGAGTGGAAAGACAGTGCATCTTGAAGAAGTTCAAGATGAGCCAATCGGGCAAGAATCAATGAGTGATGCTAACGTAGCAGAACAAGTTGAGATACCCATGGCAAGAGAAGCACCGCCACAACCACGAAGGTCGGCAAGGCTCCGCGAAATGCGAGAAATATTATTGTTGGACAATGATGAGCCTGCGACATATGCAGAAGCAATGATGGACCCAGACTCCGAAAAATGGCAGAGTGCCATGCAATCCGAAATAGAGTCCATGGGAGACAATCAAGTTTGGAACTTGGTTGACCCGCCTGATGGTGTTAAAGCCATAGAGTGCAAGTGGATCTATAAGAAGAAAAAGGACATGGATGGAAATGTTCACATCTATAAAGCACGACTTGTCGCAAAAGGTTTTCGACAAGTTCAAGGAGTTGACTACGACGAGACCTTCTCGCCCGTAGTGATGCTTAAGTCCATTCGGATTATTCTAGCTATAGCTGCATACTTCGATTATGAGATATGGCAGATGGATGTCAAGACAGCTTTCCTGAATGGAAACCTAGCTGAGGACGTGTATATGATACAGCCCGAGGGTTTTGTCGATCCGAAAAATGCTGGAAAGGTATGCAAGCTTCAGAGATCCATTTATGGATTGAAGCAAGCATCTAGGAGTTGGAACATTCGTTTTGATGAAGTGGTCAAAGGGTTTGACTTCACCAAGAACGAAGAAGAGTCTTGTGTTTACAAGAAGGTTAGTGGGAGCTCTGTAGTATTTCTAATCTTATATGTGGATGACATATTACTGATTGGAAATAACATTCCTATGCTTGAGTCCGTAAAGACTTCACTGAAAAATAGTTTTTCGATGAAGGACTTAGGGGAAGCGGCATATATTCTGGGCATTAAGATCTATAGAGATAGATCGAGAAGGCTTATAGGTTTGAGCCAAGATACTTATATTGACAAAGTGTTGAAGCGGTTCAGCATGGAAGAGGCAAAGAAAGGGTTCTTGCCTATGTCACATGGCATACATCTCAGCAAGACTCAGTGTCCTTCGACTGCTGATGAGCGGGATCGCATGAGTAGAGTACCATATGCCTCGGCTATTGGATCTGTCATGTATGCAATGATAAGTACTCGCCCAGATGTTTCATATGCGCTAAGTATGACAAGCAGACACCAATCTGATCCAGGTGAGAGTCACTGGACAGCGGTGAAAAACATTCTTAAGTACTTGAGAAGGACTAAAGATATGTTCCTCGTCTATGGAGGTCAGGAGGAGCTCGTTGTAACAGGTTACACCGATGCTAGTTTCCAAACCGACAGAGATGATTCAAAGTCACAATCAGGATTTGTGTTCACACTGAATGGTGGTGCTGTTAGTTGGAAGAGTTCCAAGCAGGAGACGGTGGCCGATTCTACGACGGAAGCCGAGTACATCGCGGCTTCGGAAGCCGCGAAGGAAGGTGTTTGGATTAGGAATTTCCTCATTGAGCTTGGTGTGTTCCCGAATGCGTCCAGCCCATTGAATCTCTACTGTGATAACAATGGGGCAATTGCGCAAGCAAAGGAGCCAAGGAACCACCAGAAGAACAAACACGTAATGCGGCGATTTCATCTCATTCGAGACTTCATTAACCGGGGTGAGATCAAGATATGCAAAATACACACGGATCTGAATATTTCTGATCCGTTGACAAAACCACTCCCGCAGGCTAAGCATGATGCGCATGTAAGAGCTATGGGTATTAGGTACCTTCTAGATTGACTCTAGTGCAAGTGGGAGACTGTTGGAGGTATGCCCTAGAGGCAATCATAGAGATGATGATATTCCATTTGTATCCATGATTTGTATATTGTGTTCATTGAATATCCATTAAAGGCTACTTGAATTGATTTGCAATTATGTGAATTGTATGTGAAACTCTTTACTTGTATGGTTATTCTAAAGTTGTCCCTAGTCGGAGTTCATGTGAGGACACACATGAATATTAGACTAGCACATGTATTAGTTGATGACTATGTTTCACAAGTCATGGACATGGAGATGTTGAACTAATAATGTGGACACATGTGGAGACATGTGTTAGGACTGACCCAACACGAGAAGTAGTTCTCTCTTTAAACAACATATACGCTTTGTCCTTAGACCTGAGATTGTCGCATGTATTCTAGATGTGGATCGACCTACTTAGGGGCTATCAAACGCTACGCCGTAACAGGGTAGTTATAAAGGTAGCTTTCGGGTTTGTCAAGAAGCATGCTATGAGACATGGTCAATCAAGATGGGATTTGCCCCTCTCTGATTGAGAGTGATATCTCTGGGCCCCTCGAGTGATCGGATCCGAAAATGCATGGCCATGCTACGTACGGTTAAGAGTTAACCTACAAAGGGATTCCGAATCACAGGATCGAGAAAGAGCGGTCAGCTTGAAGCTAGACCAAATATCGTGAGGCAAAGGGAATAGCATGTATATTATGTTGTGATGGTTCGTCTGATATGATCTTCGTATGCGTATAGGAGTTGGCACGTCTTGCTAGAGGCCGCTACCGACTATTGGGCCGAGTAGGAGTACTCGGGACATGTCTATACTTATCCGAACCCATAGGGTCACACACTTAAGGGGCTGGAAGCCCAATTCGGATCTGATCCGAGTTGGATTAGGTTTAGGAGTGCTAATGGGCCTCGGATCCAGAGGCCCATCAGGAACCTCTATAAATAGAGGGGTGGGGGCGCCCTAGGGTTTACACCTTTTGGCTGAACACACTTGCCGCGCCTCCCACGCCCTCGCCTGTTGCAACTCGCGGATCTAGCAATCCGGCTTGCGACGCTTCCTCCCTGCACGTGTGGATACCTTGGAGGTGTTGCGCCTGCAGCACTTGGACGAGCCATCAACGAGCCGCCGACGAGCCACGACGAGCCGACGACGAGCCGCGGCACCGGAGGCGATCTTGCTGTGCACGTGGACGAGCTGCTGAGGAGCCGCTGGACGTGATCGACTACGTACGACTACGTTGTTCGACTACGTACGACTACGTGATCGTCTTCACTGCACCGACGCATATCTACATCTTCCGCACCAGTAGTGCGTCGAGTGGTAATCCCGTGATCCTTATACGGCAGTTCTTCCTGGTTATACGCGGTAGAAATTTTGATTTGCGCTAGCGTAGCCTAACTCGTATCCTAACAAATTATTCTAGCCAATAGAAGAATTTGAAACAAAGCAACCAATGACGAACCCAACTGTGGAATCTCGCCTCGTGGGCGCCCACCCGCTGCAAGTTGTTGAACGCGACACCGGAACGACCAGTTTTTGCGCCATACGCACTCAGACCGTCAGACGTTAAAGCTGCATCGAGATGGACGTCAACCACAAACTCCAAGGCCAAGCATGTGACTGTCACCGTCCTGATTCAAGATGCCAAGCCCACTGGTGGGTCAGGCTGCATTAACATCCCGATTCAGGCCTTGTTTAGTTGCTAAAGTTTGGAGGTGTCAAATTACTGTTACAGCACTGTAACACACTGTAGCGTTTCGTTTGTATTTGTGAATTATTATCCAAACATTGACTAATTAGGCTCAAAAGATTCGTCTCGCAAAGTACAACAAAACTGTGCAATTAGTTTTTAATTTCGTCTGCATTTAGTACTCCATGCAAGTACCGCAAGTTTGATGTGATGGGGAATCTTCTTTTTGCATTGTGCCAAATTTAAAAGTTAGGGGTGAATTAAATAAGGGCCCAAAATACCGCTTGGTTATCCTTCTCCACGCATAGGAGGGCACAAGGAACCTAATAGCATGCACTTCGGCTGTAGTCAAGTCAACATATTATAGTTTACCCAATCGAGATCTCGTGGTTTTGGCTTATATGTGTGCATTAGCACCCCCATAGCCATTCATCACACAACCTCTGGCCACTTCTGCTCTGTTCCGCGTTACAACTCTGGATCAATTTCGTCCCAGGTGGCCAGGTTAGTACTTTTAAGAGTCTATTATATTATCCACAGATTTTTAGATAAATCTTACATATTTTGGTAAACAATGCGGTGTTTTCTGTAAATTAAGCTTTTAACACAAGGTTTTGTAGTTAACATCCATATCTTTCAAAAATGGTTGCCGAAGTTATGCGGGCAAGCTCAGAAAGTGAGCCAACTCTTCTCAGCACGTTACCCAATGAAGTACCATTAGACTTTTTGAGAGAAATTACATCAGACTTCTCTGACGAGCGAAGACTAAGTGAAGATGCATTTGGAACAGTTTATAAGGTAACGACATGAATTAACATTATTTTTTGCCAATGAAAAGGATTTTCCGGAAACATGCCAATATATAGCATCTTATATGTGACCTAACAGGGAGTTCTACGAAATGGGCAACTGGTTGCTGTGAAGAAGCTAGCGCCATATGTGCAAGTGCCTGCTGGAAAAAGATTTCTCAACGCTGCAACAAATCTTATGGCAGTTCAACATGACAATATAGTAAAGTTGCTTAGCTGCTGCAGCGAATCAAAAAAGAAAGTGGTGGAGGACAAAGGAAGATTTATTCTTGTTGACATGGATGAATGTGTACTCTGCTATGAATTTTTACATAAGGAGAGCCTTCATGACTATCTGTCGGGTACGAAAATACACTGTCCACTGTAAGATCGCAAAAATTTCCATAATATTCCTTTACAAATGGCTTACGGTTATCGTTGTTTATATATTTTTTCAAATGGCCAAAGGGTTTTCTAGTTTTTTTGGGGATTTCCTGAGTGATAGTTACTAAAGGGTCAACTGTACCTTTTGTTGGGTATTCGTTGTTAAAGATTGTTCGTTAATACTTCGTTTTCTCCCTCAGAAATGTTCACATTGGATTAAAAACTCTGTGCCACTTGAAAGAAAAATCTAAAATAAAAAATAATGTTTCAGATCTCATTTGGCTTACAAATAACGGTGCTTTCACACTTTAATAAAGGGTCGTAATACTCACATTGCTCGTGTTCTCCTTCAGATAGTACAAGGAAGACTGACTGGGATACAAACTTCAAAATAATTAAGGGCATTTGCCAGGGTCTAAGTTTCTTACATGAGGGGATGATGCTTGGTCGTATTGTTCATTTGGATCTTCACCCTGCCAATATATTGTTGGATAACAATAAGGTGCAAAAATTGCAAACTTTGGTCTCTCGCAACTCTTTGATACGGACAAATCCCGGACATACACAATGAATGTTATGGGGCTAAAGTAAGTATGTTTGTCATTATTTTTGCATTTGCATCACTAAGACACTAATGCTTATGACCCTATAAATATCAATATCTTTCAGAGGGTACATGGCACCTGAGTATTTGTACCGTGGTGAAATCTCGCCCCAGTGTGACATATATAGTTTAGGTGTAGTAATCATTGAGATCACCACGGGAGAGAAGAATTGTTCCAACGACAAAGACATGGCTGGAAGAAATTTTATTGATAGGGTAAGTAAGCATTAAAAGCTGGTTTAAAACTCGATCGGGATTTTTTTTTCTGTATGCTTGTGATCACCTGGCATGCTCATGATTTCAATTTTGCAGATACGTCAAACTTGGACAGATGACCATATAGCATCCATGTACCCATTATTGAGGGCAGATCGCCTTGTGGAAGTGAAAGCATGCATTCATATTGCTCTTGAATGTGTTGATGTCAATCAGAAGGAACGGCCTTCTATTGCAGACATTGTTGACAAGCTCATCAATGGAAAATTTGCAGTGCAGGCTTGATGTATCACAGGTATGGTATGAAAATTGAACTGCACGGATTCTATCTTTCTAGATGCTTTGCTTTTGCAACAACGAGGGATACATGGTATATAGTTTTCTGGCAGTTTTGTTTGCAAAAGTTCACCTAGAGTTTAATGTTTGAATCCCACCCGCTTACATTCAATTACATATTTTAAAAATTAAATGTATTATTTTACTAATTTCCAATAATGAAGACCTTTTTCTGTTACTGTTAATAAACATGTGCATACCTCTGTAATCAAGAATTCTTAGAAAAAATGGAATCTCAGGAAGCCCACTGTGAGATTCTGAAAAAAAGTCAGGTTTCAGAGTGGCACGATGCTCCCCTTTATTTAGCTAATATCTTATCCACAAGTATCACTTGGCCAGAACATGTGTAACCACCGCCGGAGAACCTTTGGTACCAGTTGTCCAACCTGTATTGCTACTTCGGTACTAAGGGGGCCATTTAGTACTGGATCAAATAATCGCACATGGCCGAGGCCAATTTAGTACCGGTTGATCTTTTATGTTTCTTTTCTCATTTTCTTTTCTATCTTTTTATTCTATATTAGTATTTTGTATTTTTTTCCTTTACATGCACTAGTTCTCCTATGCTAATATATATAAAGTTGTATTTATCTATAATATTATATATATAGACATCTTCTGCATTCACATATATGAATAATATTTCATTGCATCAATACTTGAAGTTCAACATTTGGATCAACTATTCTGAACCCGAGTCCTGATGGTGATGCAGATTTGAACCATCGTTATGGAACTCCCCGCTGGATTTACTACCTCTTCCAGAACAAATCCACTGAGTTGTTCTTGAATTGCCTTGATTTTTTCCATCTCGAGTGCTTCCTTCATGTCTCTCATCTGTGTCATTGGCAAAGGTTATTATATAGTAGATCAATGGGTCTGCATAACTAGAACAAATTTATTGTTAAGAAATTTGAATACGTACTCTAAATTTGTGGTCGGTTATACGCTTCGGACCTACAAAGCTATGGATGAACTCACATACGTAGTATCCGCATAAATTAAACCCCAAATTCTGTCTCAAACACTATATATATGACAAAAGAAGTTATGAAATATTTGTTGCGTTCAAGGAAGTGTAACAAGATGTGGAAATTCAATACATACCGGGAATTCAGGCTTGAAATCAAGTTCCTCGTTGAATTCACCTATGTGATGTCGACGGCAGCGAGACCATGCTTTGTTAAGAATGTCTGTGAGGTTTTTGTATTGATCTCTTGATTTCCTCAAAGAGTCCATGATATAGACCGCACTTTGATCAACCGTGATAATAAGGAGTATCCAATGGAAGTTGTATATGTATGCATAGCCAAAGCTAGTTAATATTATGTTTAACTGTTAGTTCGAAAAAGAAAAGAGATGGGAAACACGCTCACTTGAAGTTGTATGGTAGAAGTATGTACTTCTTGTAATGTTGGTTGTCTAGGAACTTATATATGTTCTTCAAGATCCGATTTGATCTATCTCTTATAGTTGACTCGTTTATAATATCTGGATCCATAAAGCGAATGTCATAGTATCCTTTCCTCCAGCAAGTTTGAATCTCCATCCTGCATGATACAAAATTGAATAGGAGTTAAAACATCGCACAATGACTAGAGCAGGGTTTTTTAAGTTAGAGCAAATTAAAGACTTACAGAACCTAGGAACTGATGAGCGACTTGTCAAGTGCATCTTGATTGTAAAGGAAATAGAGTTTCTCTAGCAGCATATTTATAATGTCTTCCCCACGGAAATAATGTTGATCTCCAATCTTAACTTTGAGCATGAGTAAACTAGTAGGTGAAGCCTCCATGTACCATTGGTGCAATTTGTACATCTTCGTTGGAAGACGATCCACCAACAGCGGCCACACAAGCGATTTCCCTAACTCAAATTTTCATTTAGTAGCCCTAGGGTGCTTTGGGACATGATCCTCCTCTTGAAGTTGACCTAGGGTAAGATTTGTATCGGCAAATAGAAGTAGGTTCTTATCAAATTCCAAAAATACCTGGAGTGGGGCAATCAATTGGTTGGATTGGATTCCAAGCATTGGAATACTTGACCCACTTTTCTCCTTCTTAAAAGTCTTTGTTATTGAGCGGACATAGTCAGATAGCGGTGGTTTCTCTTCCTTTTTTTTCTATCATAACTCCTCTTTCCCCATGCTTGGTCCAAACGAAATAGTTAGGCATGAATCCTGAACTATATATGTGGGCGTGAATAGTCTTTGTGGATGAGTAATCCTTCTCATTTTTGCAAATTTGGCATGGACAACAAATGAAACCAGACGACGACTTGTTGGACTCTGAGAGATCGAGAAAACCATGAAAGCCATTAATATACTCCATGGAGCGTTATTCGACATTGTACATCCATTGCTGAATGTTTAGATAGAAATACACAAATTTAAATTTTAGACCCAAATAATATGATACACTACGACAGACTCAAATGTTGTTGAAACTACCTCCAACAGCAGCAGTAGCTATCTCTATGTACCACAATTTATTTAGCTCATATTTGCAAATGACTAAACTATGAACAAATTATATTTCTTCCCCACAATTTATTTAGCTCAAATATAACATATAAATGTAAAGTTTCTCCATTGTAGCTTATTCTAAAAATGACTAATTACGTACCTCTATTTCATCTTATTATCTCTATGTACTACAATTTATCTCGCTCATATTTGCAAATGACTAAAATATGAACAAATTATATTTTTTCCTATAATTTATTTATCTCATATTTGTAAAGGACTAAACTATGAAGTTATTCCTCTAACCTTATATCAAATTCTTTGACTAATATGAAACATAGCATCCAAAAAATTGTAGCTTATTCTAAAAATCACAAATATGAGCTGTAAATAACACATGCAGGTAATGAAAATTTTCTCCACTATACCTTATTCTAAAAATCAGAAATTACTCTAGCTTTGAAGCATAAAACTTAATATACTAACCATGTATCAAGGAAGGATGAAGTTTCTAACCTTTAAAACACTTGAATAAGTGAAATCCCCACGGAATGGTCAAAATCCAGCACACCTCCCCTCACCATGAATGGATGAAGCCCGAGCCGAAGGAAATGGCTTGGGCAGGAGGAAGGAGACACCTGATTTATAGGAGGGAAGTTAGTACTAGTTGGGAGCTCCAACCGGTCTAAAGATCACCCATTAGTACCGGGTGGAGGTACTAAAGGCCCTCAGGCACATTAGTACCGGTTGGGAGCTCTACCGGTACTAAAGGGTCATGGGTGTCTACAAAAACCAACCGATACTAAGGGCTAGGCCCAATGCTCAGTTTTCCAGTAGTGAACACTCCCAAAAATACATTCATAGAAATTTCTTTCTCTATTATTGTTTGTTTTAACCTAAATCTCCGTACATGCAATGTACAATACTAATTAATTTGGTGGGGTCATTGTGGTATTGGTAATAATTAATAATTATAATATTCACTAGCACAGTAAGAATTTATAGTGGTGGTTCCGTAATTACCATCAGTTTTTGGTCTTTGATTCTAGAAATATTTTGTTCCATTGGTCGTATTTAAAAAATGCTCACAAATGCTTAGGGTGTGAAGAACCGATGGTATATATTTCTTAGCATTGTATGCCCTTCCCATGAACTAGAATTGCTAATGCTACGGTTCGTTACTAGCATCAATGATGGTGCAAACAGAATGTACTGTTGGTTTTAGCCATGAATCACAATAATCGGTGATCTTTTTTTTGGAGATTCATAGTTTTTTTATATGAACTCGGATAGATACAACTTTTAGAAGGAAATTGATGATGTCAATAAGCTGTGCATCATTTCATTGTAATTGATTAATGTTTTTATTTGGAGTCACATGTGTACCAAATAGTAACTTACGAGAAAATATGCATTCATAACTTATCAAGTTCAACGACTCTTGTTGAAATTGTTCACTTTATGGAGTACCTTACATTAAAATATATAAAAAATCACTAAGATTACATGGCTTAAAAACAATAATTGTTATATATAAAATACATTTAAAAGTTATTTCTATGCAAAAGGGCAATCATATCTATCTAGGATTTAATTCTATGTGGATACTCTTGTACCTCCACTGCTCTATCAAGATATGAATTCTTGCAAATTGTGTTTTCTCATGTGTTGCACAAAAATATTATATAGAAGAAGTACTGATCTATTGCTTTTGATTTAAGTTTTCTATTTTTCAAATGTAGAAAAATGGACATTTTTAAGTTTAGCTTCTATCTCTCTGTCTTGAAATCAAAATATTTGTGAATTTGAGTATTGACTTTCTTATTTTATTAGTACTAATGTATATAGGCAGTATTCTTAATTGGTGGCATAAAAGTATCATTCATTTGTACATGAGAACTGCATATTTTTCAATAGAATATTTTTGTACTTTGCCATAACATAATATGTTATATGAAATTTGGATGTCGATGTGTAACATCCGCTTTTTAGAGCATTTAAAAATCCGTACTTTTAAATTTTTTCTTTAAACACAAACTAAACTCCTCTTCCCGAAATATTTCAAAACCTATTTTGTAAATTAAACTATGCATTTAAACCGACATAGGTGATGCATTTGATTGTTTTTAGAAATCCATCCTAAATCAAAACCCTAAATCCTAAGGATAATAGTTCCTTTCCTAAAAATTAATATTCAAACTTAGTTTGAATATTAATTCCCAACTCAACCCTTAAGAAGTTTCCATTCAATCTTAGCCATGTCATGCTCCTCCAAACTTCAAAACTCCGCTAAAACATTCTCTATCAAGAGCCTATGCGAACCCATCCCTCGAATTCATCCCTATTTCAAATTTGGAATCAAACCCACATTCAAACAGATAAAAACCATTCTAAATGCTGAATGGCCGACACTGCCTTTCTCCCTCCTTCCCTCTAGCGTGCACGGCCAGGCCCACTCGACCGCCTACGGCCCAGCCCATCCCGGTCGACCGTCCCCCACCTCCGGTTTCTCCCTTCCTTCCACGTATCTTCACAGCGACGCCGCCGGTGGCCGCCAGGATGATCTCCGCGTCCCGGGCATCTCCCGCCCCGTCGAGGGAAGCACCTCGTGCACCTCGTCATGCCGCATCCATCCAGACCAATATCCCGGCGCCTCCCTTGCTCCGCGGCAATGCGCCGTCCGCACGTGCCAGTGCCGGTGGACGTCGCGCCGCCGGCCGGTGCCACCCGGGGTGCATCCCCCCCTTTTTCTCTCGCGTCGCTGACACCTCCTCCACCATGATCACACCGCATTAATGCCGGCCTCTTATCCCTCTTCCCCCTCCTGCCTGCTCACCCCTACCGGCGCACTACCACCGCCCTGCGCCGCACTACCACCCTACTGCGCTGCGCTGCTGTGCCGAGTGCCCGCGCCAAACAATCCCCCCTCGCTGCCTTCGCCCCCAAGCAGACGTGCCACCTCATCCCGTACTCTCCTCTGATCCTCTGCCACCTCAAGCCACCATGCCGCTTCCCCACCACGGCCAAGCAGCCAAAAAAGCAACAAGGTTAGCTCAAGCTAGAGAGCAGTTAGCAGCATTGCAAGAAGAGCTAGATGAGCTCCATTATATAAACAATTCTCAGTCAGAACCTTTGAGACAACATGGCAAGGCGAACACAATAAATAACTGTTGACGGCTGTTAGCAAGCTAATTGTGAACCGCAAGCGCACGGATCAGTTGTAGCTCTTCCCTTAGAGTACTCCCCCAAGGTTTATCAATCTGTGGAACTTATAGCACAAGACCTATTTCAACTAGCATTGTTAGTATTAACTTGGTGTTTATGAGAGATTCAGATCTAATCTACTAAGCATGTACAGATAGAGCAGAGGTAACCAATTTAGAGCAACCTAGACTATGCATATGTTGTAATTCTGAGCATGGATAACAAAGCAACACATATATGATCCTAGTAAAAAGCGTCTTTAAATCTACACCTCCAGTCCGGATCTCGAAAACCCCCACTTTACACAAGAAAGATCCTGTCATGATCACCTCTATCAGCGCAAGGAGGTTAAGGGCACGATTAAGAGAATGTGTCATACCCATCGGTAGATCATGCATGCAAATCCGGTCACCACGACCACAAGAACACCCTAAATAATCTATTATCAATTCATAGATTGAAAAGCAAGCAAACCTAATAAAGCATAAAACATCAAAGGGAATATTTAGATCGCTAAGAACATGAACACATCTATTACTTCACCATGAATGATTGTACATCACAAGATCACCACCAGGATCCTACCTTGATCTTGATGACTCCTAGCTCTAGAACTCCAGCGTGATCTTCCTCGTAGAGTGATCACGCCGATAGAGGTTTAGCTATGGTAACCCCCAACAACTGCACGGCCCTCGACGCTCCGGAGAGGTGTCCCTTAAGCTCCTTCTACTTCTCTGTTGCTTCATGTCGGGTACATCATCTTGGATACGGGGCTCGATGGTTTTTCAAGGTATTTATAGTCCAGAGAGCGTGTCGCAAAAATTTAAAGGCAAGGGAGCGAAGGAAACCCCTAGGCCGATCTGCCTAGGAGGGTCCAGGCCAATCGGCCTGGGCCTTTCTTATGCCCTCTCGCATCCTATTTCGTCCCCAGGTCTTCTTAGATGCTCATGAGTCTTATTTTCACTTGCATGTGGGCCTACCACGTCGGTAGCTTTGGGATGAGATTGATCTTCAATAACTTTTCAAATCTCCGCTTGATTTTCTTTGATTCCTCTTAGATTCCGAAGTGATCCTTGCCTTATCTTCACAAACTTATCCCTAAAGTCATCTCGGAGGATTGCTTGCCAAAGATGGGTGTTAGGGGGCGCCATAGGACCCTAGGCCGATCGGCCTGGGCTCCTCTAGCCTGATCATCCTAGGCCCTTCCTAGCCCATTGGCCTTCATCTTCGACTGGTTCGTTTCCAAAAATTCACTTTTATGTCCAATTCCTTGCAAAATAGAATATCCTCCAAAATATATTGCACATGTGAAAATGACCGATTTATTAGGTGTAATCAATAGTTTAAGTATTAAATTCGTGACATTATTGAAGATAAACAAGGGTAAAAAATATGTCAATAATGAGCATCAACAATCCCCCTATGCTTAAACTTTTCTCGTCCTCGAGTACATCTTCAATAGAAATCACAGTTGCCTTTCGGTGTCCAATCCTGCACTTGATCACATATAAGAAAACATAATTCTCTCATAAGATTTTTCAATTAATATTAAAGTTGCAACCAACCTTCTCTAATATGGAGGGTAGATATCATTAAGCACAACCCACAATAAATTAATTATTTTGCTCCTAATGTTAAACAAACCTGAGAAGATTTTCAATAAAACTTTTTCAAAAAGAAACTGAACCAAGATCAACAATTTAAACTTCATTGCAATTCCTCATGTTCTCTCAGCTCATCAAGTATCTCAAACCTATGCTAGAACTTCTCCAACCTGTCATCACACATAAAATGCGTGTAAGGCTTTATCTGGACCTTTGGGAAGGTTAGTCCTAGCAAAAGTATTATAATCTGGATATTATCAAAACAAGAAAGACTTTTGTTGGATCTTACTAAGATTTGTTAAAAAGGTCATGAAAAATAATTGCTTATGGAAAGGGAGAGAATGAACACACACATTTATATAGTGGACATGTGCAAGGGCAAAGAGTGATCGTGAGACACAAATACGTATGGAATAATCCTAAATCTTGAAAGCACTTGGGATCTTTATGAATCTCAAAGAACCGAGAAGTACTTTATTTCTCTTTTTCTTTTTCTCATTTCTTTCTTTCTGTTTCCTTTTTATTTCTTTCTTTTTCCACATTTTTTCTTTTTCTCCTCAGAATTGTTTGCAACATATTACTTACACAGTAGTAGTCAGAGATAATGCGATGACTCTCCCCCATACTACGATGATGCTTGTCCTTGAGCAAGAAAGATAAACTCCTGATGTAAGTACCAAAATTTTTGATCTTTTGGCAAAAGTAATTTTATTCCTCTCGAGGTACTTCCATGCCAAAATTCAGGGGCAACAAAGGGGGGAAGACCCCAGGCCGATCGTCCTGGACACCCTCTGGCATCTATTTCCTTCGTTTTTTATTCCACGCACTGGTGGTTGCCTCTAGGTCTTGATTTTATCGAAAAGGCACTGAATAATCTTCCGAATCTTTGTTGAAATAATTTTCATACTCATATTGGGTTGTGGTAAGGGAGGTCATCACAAAAATGATATATTTGGGTTTAGGTTTGTATGACCAGCGAGGTTTGTGAGATTTCGAGTGTAAAAATTCACAATGCATGGACAGAAAGGCTAGCAATAAAATGTTACACAAAAAGTAATGACGAGCTTCTAAGTCTCATACCGCAGAAGTAGATCCTGAATCAATTCACCGAAAATAAATTTTGCAATCTACAGCTCATCATGATATATAAATATTTGGTTTTGGATGGGTAGAGCAATTGGAAGAAGTATTATTGACAAGGTCAGCATGATTTATAACAAAAAATAAAAGAGCCTTTGATCCATTTAAAAGAGAGTAATAAACAAATATATGGGTCCAAATTATCATAACCTCCACAAAAAGATAAGTTGGTGTTTATGTCAATTTCATTTCGTGTTAGAGAGAGCATTAGTTCAATGGTGTAATAACCAAGTATAAAAATTAAACAAAGCAGCAGCGATCATCATCTTTCAACATGACAAGAATTTAAACCATCACAATTAATCACATATCATTAGGTTTAGGTGATGCAGATTTTATTTAAGTATGACATGGTGAAATTAACACACAAACTAAAAATAAAAAGAAAATAAAATAGAAAACACTATGAACACCCAACACACATGCTGAACTAAACAAAGAAAAGAAAAGAAAACTCAAACCACACGTGTGCGTATTTATTTGGTTCCTTCGATCTTTAATCTAGGTCATCTTGTGGCGGCTCATAATGTGGCTCTCCCTAATGCTGGTGCACGTGATATCCCTGCTCGTAAGGCTCCTGTGCTTCACCTTGATACTGATCAGGAGGCACAATTCCCATCATGCCGAACTGATAAATGATGCTTATGCTTCCGTCTTCAATCCTGTCAATGGCTTGCCTTACAATATCTACATGTTGTAAATTTCTTTGCACATATGCGCCTATGATACGCGCACTTCGTTGTGGCTGTGGCATGTGGCTGAACTGAGCAGACAATGGAGCATATGATGGGGGTCTCTGAAAAGGAGGTGGTATGTAACCATGAAAAGCATATGGTGGTGACGGTGTTGGATGTTCCAGTTGCTGAAATTATGGACGTGGTTGATACGCCTGTTGCTGAAAATGTGGTGTAAATGGGCCTTGCACCCATGCTTCTGCCGGTGCCTCCGGCAATTGCTCCTTCTACCATCCTTCAGAAACTCCTTCGTAGCTTTGTGCATTTTGGAACTTAGTTTGCTAGTAGCTTGAACTTGAAGTAGGTAGTGGTATTTCTGGAGCTGCCTACGAGGATGAGCCTTCTTCGATTCTTTTTCCTCTTTTGCCTTTCTTTGTTGGGAATAATACTTCCTCTTCTAGCTAGTCAGTTTTGCTCACATGATAAATTTCAAGTCTTCTATCGGGCAGCTTAAAATTGGTGACCCAAACTGTGTAGCCATTTTCTTCATCACCATCGATCAAATGTGCATTCTTCATAGTCTTGGCATCGATTCTTCTAGCTTTTATAAACCAAACAGGGAGTCTTTCAAGATCTAGATTTAAGCATGTCACTATCATAGTGAGATAGCAGCCTGACCCAACAACTCCAGTTTCAGACATAGCTTTAGCGAGCTATCTTTTGATCATCATGTAGGAGGGGACAATGACTTGCTTCTTCAGAAATTCTCAATAAAACCAGTTCATCTCTAGGTCAGTAATTTTGGTCTCCTTCATCCTCCCAGAGACACGATGACACATCCAAAAATGAAATATTGCAGGATAGGATTGCAAATATTTTTCCTCTGCTGATTATCTTCTTTGGAAATTTTCTTCCTAAATTCCTTCATTTCTTCCTCTTCTACTTCTCTAAGTTCTAGGGCCTATGGATTGAAACCTAGAACATCCGTGACGCCGTCATATATTATAATCTTTTCTTCATCTCTTATCCTGAAGGATAAATATGGAATTTTCTTGGTCATCTCATCATTCCACCTCATGACTTGTTTTATAGTCATGAACATCTCGACAGCCACATCCTTTTTGTACGCTGACAAGACTGTTGAGAGTAAATTGCATCCAACCAATGTTGCTTAGAAACTTGTAGATATCATTGTGGAAACCAATGTTCTGAAGAAAATTGTCATCGAAGTCATGGTTGGTAATAAGTCTTCCTTCAATATTCTTGAGCCTCTCCTCTTCCTCCTTGCTCTTTATTGTGAAGCCGTATATCGACTTCTTTTTTTGTAGCCACTCTGAGAGAGAGAGTTGCTCTCCTTGAAGGTTGCGGTGCAGCTTCGGGAATTCTACACGGTTCACTGAACTGCATGGAAGAGCTTCTAGTGTTCGTCCCACTAAGCAACATGCAGTCGCTGCGTGGTGTCTCCATGTCAATGTCACCACCTCTCGGCGACTCGGAGACCAAGTACCACCATGAAGCGCTTGACGTAGACGAAGTTTTGGCCGATGATCGTGACTTCTTTGACTTCCCAAAAAGCCTTCCGATGCTCTTCATTGCTGCACACTGCCAAAGGACACAATGAGAGGGCTTAAAAACACCCCTGGACGATCGGCCTGAAGCACACCAGGCCGATCGGCCTAGCGTGTTTTTGTCTCCTCTGGTCCCCATCTTTCTTCACATGGTCACTTGATCATTCTTTCACTGAAAATTCAGGTCTTCACGTGAAGGGTATCGTCAAATCAATCTCCTTCACTCCTTTGTGTTGTCATTTTGTTGAAAATCATGCACCTATGTGTCATAGCCTTGTTGTTTTCTCAATTTCACTCAATGCTTTGTCTTTTGAGCTGCAACAAACAAACATGGAAGGCCACTCTTTGTTTCTTTATGCATGTGTGGTAGGTGAGAGTGCCTCCATGATTCCTGTGATCACAAATCAAGCCATTAGTGTTAATGAAGCTCATAAACCCTCCAAATCATTTTTAGATGCTTAATCCTCCTCTAATTTTGGAAATTAAAAATCAACTTAGAGCTAGCAATGAGTTCAAATATATTTTAGAGGAGTTTTGAAGGATCAAAATTTTTTGTAAGTCGAAAGATTTCTGACTACATTAATTTTGGTTGCACCATTCTCATGAATTGAGATGAAGCAATTTTGATTTCAACCACGGGGAAGTAGGTTTAGGTTCTAATTTTGGCCAAAAGAGAGAGAGGAATTTTGAATGAAATAACTTAAAGATAGTTGAGAAAAATTCTAATTCTAGGAAAACCAATGAGTTTTTCAAGTTTAAATAAACCAAATCCTAGTGGTTACACGAGTCCTAGCATGCGTCAAAATTTATAAAGTAAGAATAACACGTGCTCTACTCGTGTGTTTATCATGAGAAACAAGCCAGGCTAATCATCATGGTCATGATGAAAAGTCATTTCTTGTAGTGAAATCAAGTGTTGAAGATACATGTACTGTTAGGGCATGTTTGTTTCAGCTAGAGATTATGAACTCTGTGCAATCTGAACTGTGGAATCTGAGAGAAAAAACTAGTAGTTGGATTCAGCTAAAGCTTTTAAAAGCCAAAATCCACAATCTAAAGCTGAAACAAACAGGACGCCGAGGTGGAGGGAGTAGGGTATCTATACAGTTCTATATAGAGGTTTCAGATGATGGAATAGAAATTATCCCAACTCCTCAGCCTCTACATCAGCAATGATGGATGTGGCCGATGAGAATAGAAACAGTAGAGTAAAAGTCAAAAAGAGCCTAGTAACTGTAGAGGTCTAGGAACAGGATCCTCAAAGATACGGTTATGTTTCTAGCATTTTTTGTGCATATAGCAGAGATGAAATATTTTTTATTTGTATCTCAACCACGGTCACAATCACCGGAGAGGTTAGTTTCTAACTTTCTATGTAGAGGTGGGTGACGAATCAACAAGTCGCATTTGTGCTTATCGATTTGAAGTTCCATGCGCAATACCTGACAATGTTTGATAATATTATACTCCCTTCGTCCTAAATTATTGTTGTTTTAATTTTTCTAAGTATATCATTTTTGCTATACATCTAGATATATGATATGTCTAGATACGTAACAAATGATATGCACCTAGAAAACCAAAATGAATATTAATTTGGAAGGATGCAGTAACAAACAAATTATGTACTCCTACCTGTATGTTCAAAGCTAAATTACTTAGTGTGTCCGCAAACTTTGCGCTGACGATAATCTATGTCGTGGTACTTGGAACTTGAACATTAGGTCCACAAGTTTAATAAGGGGGCTTTTATGACTCGAGAGGTACTCCTCATGCTCCAGAAGACCACTGCAATAGTCAACCGTTGAATCGCTTTAGGTAGCTAGGATTATTGGTACCAGAGAAAAAAACATTAGTATTTTCTTCATAACATAAGGCCTGGATTGGTTCCTTTGCTTAAAAATAAGCACCCGTCACATCGAATGTTTAGATACTAATTAGGAGTATTAAACGTAGACTATTTACAAAACTGATTACATAAGTGGAGGCTAAACGGCGAGACGAATCTATTAAGCCTAATTAGGCCATGATTTGACAATGTGTTGCTACAGTAAACATTTGCTAATGATGGATTAATTAGGCTTAATAGATTCGTCTCGCCGTTTAGCCTCCACTTATGTAATGGGTTTTGTAAATAGTCTACGTTTAATACCTCTAATTAGTGTCTAAATATTGATGTGACACTTGCTAAAAATAAGCAAAGGGAACCAAACGCCCCCTAAGAAAACATCGATAAGTTCAGAAATTCAACCAAAAATAGTTCTTGCATGAAAGAAATTGGAGCAAATTTAATTGGAGTGTGGCGGGTTTCATACTGATGTTTTCAAGATAATCACATGAGCTAGAAGAAAATGAAATAGTGTTTGAATCTATCCCCCACTGTACAATATATTTAATATTGTTGTTTCATAGACTATGCAGGGTATTTAATTTGATAACTAATTAAGAGTTGCTATTGGTGCTAGGCTGGTTTCATTTAGATGAAATTGATTCCTTCTCTTCCCTATTAAAATTTCGGTTATGTCACCAAATTACATGATGTGTCACTGCTCACTATTAGGGTCCCGTTTGGTTCCTCCCCTTAAACTTTAGCTCCTGTCACATCGAATATTTAGATACTAATTAGGAGTATTAAACGTAGACTTTTTATAAAAATCCATTGCACAGATGGAGGTTAAACGGCGAGACGAATTTATTAAGCCTAATTAGTCCATGATTTGACAACGTGCTGCTAAAGTAACCATTTGCTAATGATGGATTGATTAGCCTTAATAGATTCGTCTCGCCGTTTAGCCTCCATCTGTGTAATTAGTTTTATAATTAACTTATATTTAGTCCTTCAGCTTCCGAATATTCGATGTGATACGCACCGGAACCAAACTATGGCCGAGACGCTGTCGATTTTCTCAATGCTGAGTGATTTTAATGTGCTAGCATCACATCGTAGGAGTCACGTCAGGTTTTTATATTACTACAATCTCACCAAATGGTGGATCGGTGGCGGGCTTCCAAATAATTAACATTATTTAGATCCTATTTGGTATAGCTCCACTCCACAACTCCAGCGACTCCAGCAAAAAAATAGCCAAACACCCCAACTCCAAAACTCCATGGAGCTGTAGTACAAATGGGGGTGGAGTTTTGGAGCACCTCTTTTGCTGCTCCAAAACCCCCTCTTTTGAATCTCCTCGTGGAGTTGGTGGGTAATTACCCCCCATTGCCACTGATTACACAAAAATAACATTTCATTATTTCTTCTTCTCCCTCGCGCCTCAGTTTTTTCTCCCTCGCGTGACTAGTCCCGCCCGCGCCGCGCGTACCTGCGCTGGCGCAACCCTAGCCGCGCCGCCGCCGTAGCCCCTGCCGGTGGCCATCCACCCCCGCCGGCGGCCGGCCGAGCCCCGCCGCCCGCTGCCCTAGGCCCGCCGCCGGTTTCCTACCCCCGCCCGGCCGCCTAGCTTCGCCTCCCGCCGCGTCTGGACGAGCCTGCCCCCGAAGTCCGCCACCGGCTGAGCGCCCCGTCGCCGAAGGCCCGACGCCCGCCGCCGAAGCCCGCCGCGAAGGCCCGACGCCGGCCGCCGAAGCCCACCGCCGTGCCCCGCCGCCGCCCGTGTCGCCCCGCCGCCGAAGCCCGCCGGCGGCCGCAGCGCCCCACCGCCGGCCGCAGCGCCCCGCTGGCGGCCGGAGCACCCCGCCGCCGAAGGCCTCCGCCGGTCGCAACGCCCCCAGATTTGGTAAGAAATCCCCAGCGCCAATCCGCCAGTTCGAGTCCCCCTCTATGAATTAGGGTCCTATGGATTGCTGTGGTAGATTGAGGGAAGTGGCGAATTGATGGATCTTTTGGTTTGTTATTGGCGGCGTGGAGAGAAGAGGAAGCGAAGGATGAACAGTTGTGCGTCAGTTTTGAGCAATTTTAATTTGATTCATTCGAATGATATTCCCCCATTGAAGTAGTATTTGGACGTGTTTGGAATCTTGATTAATACAGTAGATTAGATAGTTAGATTATTAGATATGTGTGTTTTTCAGATGCAGTTCGGTGTGCAGTCAGCAACTGGAGAGGTCAGGGAAGGTGATTTTGTTAGTTGAGCTGAGTCATACAAAAGCTGTTATGACTTGCTGATACATCTAGACATATATGGTCGGAAAGGTGTACATCAGGGCATAGGTCGAGTAGGTTCATGTAGAAATATCCTTTTTGGAATGAGATTATAACCATGTTGTCTAGTGATATGAACCCACTAGGGTTGATTCCCGATCTTTCAATGAGAGGCGTGGGATAACTCGATTGGTCGATGGAGACGACGTTCACGGCCCGACTACAGCCTTCCAAGCTGCGCCTTAGCAACCGATACACCACCTCCAATGGCTGCCGCGATCTTGTGGAGCGCGTCACCCGGCCACTAGGGCACTCGTCCTGCAAGCAATCGAAGAACTAGCAAGAACAAGTATAACAAGTACTGAATTTACTAGATGAAGATGAAGGTTTCTAACTCAATCTCAATAAGGTGGGGTTCCGAAGACAGCAAGACGGGCGGCTGATCCAGCACGCGCGCTTACAAGCAAGTAGCGAGAGCTAAACTTGATCTAAACAAAACCCAATCTGTTCGTGGCGGCTCTAATCCTTATTAATACCTAGGAGGATGACCAGGGGGGTGTTGGGGTCGTGCTCCAACCCTAGGACACGTCCCTAATGGACCCAACTTGATACACGGCCCATCGGGCCAAAATAAGGTGACGCAGCACCAGAAAACCTATCGGTAGTAAATTGGTCATTGCGACCTCCTCAGACCAGATATAGACTTGAGTCCAGATCCATGTGAAAATAGACTTCATAAGGATTCCAAGGAATACTTGAACACCTAAAACGGAGTCCGGATGAGGTCGTGGCGGCCGTTGCAAGTTGACACAAAGCTGCAGTCCGAATCCAGCCCCAAAACGTATTTGATTGGAACTCTTTCTTTCCTTGGGCCAAAAGTGACGTGGTGGCCTGGTGGAGGACGTTAGGAATACTTGGACTTGGCTCCCAATCTACTTCTTTGATCCTCCATGCCTTCCATGTGTGTTTAACACTATTTTTGATCCATGTACGTATTTCTGAAATTGACAACAAATACACATCATGGTGCAGCATCAATTCATCAAATGTGTCACATATAATTATGATAAAGAATTATTTCACCTCGGAGTCAAAAGATGCCAATATGGTTGTATCCAAGCATGTGATGTCCTCATCATCTAGTTTAAGATGCATGGGAACGATACATGTAGCAAAGTCGTCAGTCTAGTTCTGAGAATCTTGGAATGGAATGATGGATACTGCACCTATAGGTTTGCTCCCTCGAGACATTTCCTGACCTGGAGAATGAGCTCAAATTTAACCCCCCACTCCAAGTTGAGCTTCTGCCAAAGCTGTTCTTCAAGTATGGAGACTGTAGAGTCTCTACTGGTAGACGGAATCCAACCAAAGGCCACGATAGTTACAGCCTCATAATAGTGCTCCTGCGGCTTAACAACACCCTCTTATGATCTCTTTGTTATGACTTCTGCTCTTTCTATTGTTGTCACAACAAATATTTTACTAGATGTTAATAGCAATTAACATAGAAACCTGAATTTTGCATCACTGTTTATGATATGTTTCTAATCATTGTCAATTATTACAGAGAGCACATATCCAAAACACATCAGGAGGAGATCCCCCGCCGTCCCTGGCATCTCGAGGAGTTCCGCCGGCCACAAGGTATGGCAAAAACTTTTTTTTCATTAACTGAAATGCATCAAGAGGAGTACACCTTTGATTGTGCCTTTGAGGTTGCTGTGTGTGTATGAAATTGATATACTCTAGTGCTGTGTGTGTATAAAATTGATATACTCGAGGCCTTCTAATATGAAATTTGTGAGTTCGATAGATGCCAGAAATTGATTGGAATTCGGAGAACACTCGAGTGTTGTGTGTGTTGTTTGCCGAACAAGTTGAAAAAGGAAATCGGCCAAACACACACTTGAATGCACTTGGTTATGCTGAGGTTGAGAAGGGGTTCAAGGAAAGGACTGGAATTGTGGCTACCAAGGGTCAGATCAAGAACAAATGGGACAAGTTAAAGGAAGATTTCAAAGCATGGAAGAAACTTGAAGCGTCCCCACATAAGTAGAGACTAAATGTGATACAAATATTAGTCCCAGGAGGCTGATAACACATTTATTCGACAGATAATTCAGTTACCGTACAACTCCCGAGGGAGTGGGCGTGAAAGCCACGCGGCGATAAACAGTAAATAAATAACGGCGACTAACCAAGCGACTGCCAAAAGACAGCACTCGGGACTACACGGCAGCAGCAGCATCTTGGGCAGGCCAACACCACAGGCAGCGTCGGGTGCGGACACAACCTCTACTCAAAGTCCTCGGCGACGAAGTCCGGGTCCTCCTCTGTAGCAACGAAGCAAGGGTGAGTACAAACGTACTCAACAAGTCCAACCCCATCCACGGAGGGGGATACAAGCAAGTTTATGCACAAGTATAACAAGGATAGGCTAGAGTTTATTTGCGGTAAAGCTAAATTTTAACACATGCAGGGGGTCGTTCCAAAAGGGGTTTTTGTAAAATTTTTCTTTAATACCCGAAACATTGAGTGGGGTTGATCCTACACAAGGATCCAAGTTTTTATCGCTATCGGACTCCCCGTCCGTCATAGCGCACGGCACACCTGGCGGACTCTCCTAAAATCCCACACACACACACACACATGACATCCTTGCCCAATTGCTAGTTATGTGACCAAGCCGTAACTCGTCCAATGCCGTGGACACGGCTACCCGGATAGGTTTTAACTCTGCAGAGGGTGTACACTTTTCCCACAAGTAGGGTACCGCAGCACGATCACCGTAGCGTCGGTGCGGATCCTAACAAAGCCATTACCCACCTTAGCTAAGGCTGGCTAGCCCTCGCGGACACACCCAAGGGGTTCACGGCTCGTCCACGAGACCGTAACCAGGACCTAAGTCACCAAGATCTTACTCCTTTTCCATGGGCTCCCGCTGCTCACCAGCACCCCTGAGGACTAACAGTTCAGGTAGTGGGGTTTATGCTAAGCCGTTGCCCATACAACGGTCAAGTGGTTGCACGATGGTGGAATTAGGCAAGATGACACATCAACTCGGTCCTTAATCATGACAAGATGCATATCTCCCGACATGGCTCAACCACCAAGGTACGAGCACCACAACAGGGCATCCCACACAAGGAACACCCATCCATCCCTTCTACACATCCCCTTTTCCCGAACCTAAAAGCCATTTCTCTTACTTGGACACACACACACATTTATTTTCCGAATACACCATTGTAATAATGATTGCAGTTGAGTAACAAATTCCTAAGCGTTCTAGCAGTGGTTATCATCTAAACAGAGCGAGTCATATTTAGAGATAAGCCTAGGATAGCAAGGGATGTTCATAACAATCAAGGGGTGGCTATCCAACCATGTCTTGCGATGAAATAATATGCACTTTGTAAAACAGGCCAATGGGTTGTGTTTGAAAAATTGGGTAATAAATATGCATCAAAGGGTGAGATTGGACTTGTCGTCTTCAAAACCTTCAGGGAGTTCCGGCTCGCGGTACTGGTCCTCGGGCTCGGGCTTGCGGTCAAACTCCTCCTTGGGCTCCTCCTCGGGCAATCCGCGATCTACAGCACACACAAACAGACACACAAATAAATAAAAGAGGAAACAATTTTTAACCGTGAGCTCCGAACAGGAAACGTGAACGGAAAATAGGTAGAAGGATTATTTTTGGGAAATTTGGATATAGATCGGTGGAAGTATTCTAGAGGATGACGTGGTAAAATTTGGGACTAATTGGAGGAAGTTTGGCGCATGAAATGACGGGTTAAACATGGATTAGGGGCTTAAACGGAGGTTTAGGACTGATTTATAATAAACCAGGGACCTATTTGTAAATACTTTCGGAGGTGGAGGGGCTTATCCGCAGGAATGCTTTGAGAGTGGTGGGAGGGCCTATGTGCAATTTTGGGAAACTTAGGGGTCGGATCTAAAATCCGGGTATTTTATCCTCTTCTCGAGGAACTTGGAGAGAGGGAGAGTGGGGAAAGGGTGGGCCGGCGGCCGGCCGGTCGGGCGTCGCCAGCGGCGAGCCGTGGGGCGGAGGGGCGGTGAAGGGAGTCGAGGGGGCCCCATTTTGCCTCACCTCGGGCAGGTGGCGTCAGAGGTGGGGCGGGGCACCGGCGCCCGTGGGGCGGCGGCGGCGGCGGGGATGCGGCGGCGGCGGTAGGGAGGCGGCGGCGGCAGATTGGCGACGGGCGGCAGGGTGGCGGTGGCGGTGTGTGGAGGAGAGGGCGGCCGGGCGGGCTCCTTTTATAGGCGGCGAGGTGGCCGGCGGGTTAGGGGCCCGGCAATGGCCGGTGGTGGCGGCGGCGGCACGGTAAGGCGGTGGGGGCCGAGCAAGCCGGGCCGGCGGCGGTAGGGGCTCGGCTCGGGGGGGGGGGGGGGTAGCGGGCGGCGATGGCCGGCACGGCACCGGTGCCGTGGCCGGGCCGGAGGTGGAGCAAGGGAGGTAGGGGGCCGGCGTATGGGGTCCTGGCGCGGGGCCGGCCGACGGGCGGCGCGCCTTCCGAGGGCGCCAGCGCGGCCGGTGGGACCGGGCCGGGCGGCACAAGTCCGAGCGGTGCGGGGGGCCGGGGTATGGCGCCAGGAGGCCGGGCGCCTGGAGTAAATGCGCCAGCCACCAGGAGGAAGAAGGAGGAGGAAAGAGAAGGAGGAAGGAGGAAGAAGAAAGAAGAAGGAGGAAGAAAGGAAGGGAAAAAGAAAAAGGGGAAGAAAGAGAGAGAAAAAGAGAGGGACCGGCGGCACTTGCGGCACGCGGTCGGAGCACGCGTGCGGCAGTCTGATGACGGCGCTTGGCGAGATTCACGGGCACGGGTAAAAAGATAGGTGGGGGTCGCATGGGTACCGGGACGGCGAAATCGCCGGGGAGATTTCTGATTTCCGGGAGCTCAGCGGTAAAAAGGTTTTAAGGACGGTTTTTAACGGGTGATTTTTAGTTGGTGATTTCTGCGGGCGTTACAAACCTACCCCACTTAAATTGAATCTCGTCCTCGAGATTTGACTGAGTCCTGAAGAGATGGGGGAATTCCTTCTTTAACGCGTCCTCGCGTTCCCACGTGGCCTCTTCTTCGCCATGCCTACTCCATTGTACTCTGCAGATCCGAACTGCTGTATTCCTTGTCCTTCTGGTGACAGTGTCCAAAATCTTGACAGGCACTTCTTGATACCGAAGGTCCTTTTGTAGGTCTATTGTTTCCACCGGCACTTGTTCCTCCGGTACTCTCAAGCATTTTCTTAGCTGGGAGACATGAAATACCGGGTGTATATCCGACATTTCTTCGGGCAGTTGGATACGGTACGCTACGGCTCCAACTCTCTTTAACACCTGGTATGGTCCAATATACCGAGGGGCTAGTTTTCCTTGCACCTGAAACCTTCGCGTACCCCGAATCGGGGATACCTTGAGGTAGACAAAATCTCCCTCATTGAAGCACAATTCCCGTCTTCTCTTGTCCGAGTAGCTCTTCTGCCTGGACTGTGCAGCCTTCAGCTTCTCTCGGATTTCTGCCACACGGTCTTCTTCTTCCTTGATGAAAGCTGGTCCGACTAAGGAGCGTTCTCCGACTTCTAACCACATCAAAGGGGTTCGACACTTTCTACCATAAAGAGCCTCAAATGGTGACATGCCTAGACTGGCTTGGTAACTATTGTTGTAAGAGAATTCCGCATAGGGTAGGCTTTGTTCCCAATCCTTTCCATAGGTGAGGACACACGCCCTCAACATATCTTCCATGATTTGATTTACCCATTCTGTTTGGCCATCGGTCTGGGGGTGATAGGCTGAACTAAAATCCAGTTTGGTGCCCATGGCTTTATGTAAGCTCCTCCAAAACCTAGAGGTGAACTGAGTTCCTCTATCCGAGACGATCCGGCTGGGCACACCATGCAGCTTCACTATGTTGTCGACGTAGAGTCGAGCTAGTTTTTCTCCACCGTATGTGGTCCGTATGGGTAGATAGTGAGCAACTTTAGTGAGTCGGTCCACTATTACCCATATGGAGTCATTTCCCTTCTGAGTTCTGGGCAAGCCTACTACAAAATCCATGCCGATCTCATCCCACTTCCAAACTGGAATAGGCAAGGGTTGTAGCAAGCCGGCTGGCTTCTGGTGCTCGGCCTTGACTCTTTGGCAGGTATCACAACGGGCGACAAACTGAGCTATGTCTGCCTTCATCCCATTCCACCAGTATTTCTGCTTTAGATCCATATACATCTTGGTGGATCCGGGATGAATGGAGTAGGCTGAGTTATGGGCTTCATTCATGATGGTCTGCCGGAATTCTCCGTCCTTGGGGACACAAATTCTGTTCTTATACCACAAGGTTCCCTTGTCATCTACCCTGAAATCCGGGGCTTTATTTTCTCCGGTTTGCTTGCGGATTTTCACTAGGTCTTGGTCTGAACCCTGGGCTTCTCGGATTTTATCCTCCAAGGTGGGCTGGACACTTAGCCTACGGCTAGCTTTCTGGGGGATGATATGCACATTCAACCAGGCCACTTCCTCTCGTAGACGGGCATTCTCGGGTCTGGGCTGTCCATAGGACTTTCTGCTCAAGGCATCAGCTACAACATTAGCCTTGCCGGGGTGGTAATGGATTTCTAGGTTGTAGTCCTTTACCAGCTCTAGCCACCTCCTCTGCCTTAAATTCAGATCGGGTTGGGTAAAGATGTACTTTAGGCTTTTATGGTCGGTGTAGATTTCACACTTATTCCCAATCAGATAATGTCTCCAGATCTTGAGGGCATGCACTACGGCTGCAAACTCTAAGTCATGGGTTGGGTAGTTCTGCTCATGGGGCTTAAGTTGTCGGGAAGCATATGCCACAACCTTCCCATCTTGCATGAGAACACATCCTAATCCTTGTCGGGATGCATCGCAGTAGATGACGAAGTCTCGCTGGATGTCTGGCAGGGTTAGCACTAGGGCTGTTGTCAATCTCTTCTTCAGCTCTTGGAAACTCCGTTCACATGACTCGGTCCAGGTGAACTTCTTGTCCTTTCGGAGCAACTCTGTCATGGGCCGGGCTATCTTGGAGAATCCCTCAATAAACCTCCGATAATATCCAGCTAAACCCAGGAAACTCCTGATTTCACTAACATTAGTGGGCTGCTGCCAGTTGGAGACGGCTTCAACCTTCTCCGGATCAACTGCTACTCCTTCCGCGGTCAAGATATGTCCCAGGAATGCCACCTTCTCAAGCCAAAATTCGCACTTGCTGAATTTAGCATAGAGTCGGTGGGCTCTCAATTTTTCCAAGACCACCCGTAAGTAGTGTTCATGCTCTTGAACACTCTTGGAGTAAATAAGTATGTCGTCAATAAAGACTACGACAAACTTATCTAACTCGTCCATAAACACCTTGTTCATGAGATTCATGAAATATGCCGATGCATTGGTCAATCCAAAGGACATCACTGTAAACTCAAATTGACCATAACGGGTGACGAAGGCTGTCTTCGGGAGGTCGCTCTCCTTGATCTTGAGCTGATGGTACCCTGATCTCAGGTCTATCTTGGAGAAATACTTGGCTCCTTTCAGCTGGTCAAACAGGTCATCTATTCTGGGGAGGGGGTATTTGTTTTTGATGGTGACTTCATTTAGTGCGCGATAATCCACGCACATCCTCATACTCCCGTCTTTCTTCTTGACAAAAAGTACGGGGGCTCCCCACGGGGATGAGCTGGGCCTGATAAAGCCACTCTGTTGTAACTCTCCCAACTGTTTCTTCAGCTCGGCTAACTCTGAGGCTGCCATTCTATAGGGTCTCTTGGCTATAGGGGAGGTTCCGGGGATGAGGTCAATTACGAACTCTATGTCCCTGTCAGGGGGCATTCCAGGTAGTTCCTCAGGAAAGACGTCCGGGTATTCACTCACTACCGGAACTCCTTCTAAGGTCTTGGTCTCCATGCTGAACACCATGGGGTCTGGACCACTTCCCCTAGTGTGACAGGTCACTTGCACTCCATCCCGATTGGTCAGGTGCACCACCTTATCCGCACAACCTATATGACCGTCATGCAAACTCAACCAGTCCATTCCAAGAATCACATCTATCCCCTTAGACTTAAGTACTACTAGATCCGCTAGAAATTCTACCCCACTTAAATTGATCCTCACCCGAGAACAACCTAGTCGACACTGAATGTCGGCCCCAGGAGTCCGGGTTAATAGGGGTAACCTTAGTAGTACTGTAGGTATATGATGTTTCTGCACAAAACTTGAGGATATGAAGGAATGTGATGCTCCAGAATCAAAAAGTACTGTTGCCAAGACTGAGCTGACTAGGAACTCACCGAGCACCACGCCCTGAGCGTCGCGAGCCTCCTGCGCGCCGATGTGGTTGACGCGGGCTCGTCCAAATGACTATTGGGGCAGCCTCATCTGCTGGCTGTTGTTGTTGCTGGGGTTGCCGCTACTGCGAACTGGTACACGGTTGGCTCCTGACAATGCGGCCCTGGGCCCAGCTACTGAGTTGGACAAGGCTGATACTGCTGGCTTGTTGGCATAGGGGCAATTAGCGATGAAATGCCCTGGCTCTCTGCAGTTGAAGCATGCTCTACCATTGCTGGTGACCTGGCTGGCACTGCTCTGTGGGGCCTTGATAGAGTTCTGGCTCCTGAATGGGGCAGCAGTCTGATGCGAGCCAGATGCTTGGGACTGGGTCCGATAATGCATGGGAGCTTGGGATCTGGGCAAGGGGTGACCGAAGCTCCTTGGCTTCTGGAATCGGTCCTGCTGGTGTGCCTTGTTTTCTAGGAACCGACGCTTGTTGTCCCTCCGCTCTTCTGCCTTAGCCCTTTCAGTCAAGATGGCCATGTTCATCAAGGTGTTGAAGTCGGGGTAGATCTGGGGAGTGAGCAGGGTTCTCAGCTCCGCGTTCAAGCCCTTCTTGAACATGTCCTACTTCTTCTCATCCTTGTCCACTTCCTCTGGAGCATATCGGGCCAGCTCCATGAACTGGAAGGTGTACTCCTCCACAGATCGGTTGCCCTGGCGGAGTTCACGGAACTCATCCGCCTTGCGCTTCATGGTGGCGGCGGGGATGTGGTAGCGATGGAATTCCGTCACGAACTCATCCCAGGTGATAGTGGAGGCATCCTGGGCGGCAGTGCAGTAGTTCTCCCACCAAGCTAGGGCAGTCCCAGTGAGCTGGTGGGCAGCCAAGAGAACTTTGTCCCTGCCCTCACAACCAAATGGCTCCAGCTTCCTCTGGATGACGCGCAGCCAGTCATCTGCATCCAGAGGGTTGACAGACCCGCTAAAAGTGGGTGGCTTGGTCCGGAGGAAGTCTGTCAACTTCTCATTCATGTTCTGCCCGCGGGGCCTCTGGCGAGTAACGGCGTTGGCTAGAGCTTCCAGCAGAAGGGTCTGGTTGTTCATCACTTGAACCAGATCGATAACCGGTGGGGGCGGTGGCTACTGCGTTCCCACTTGGCTTTCTCCCCTTCCTTCTGGCTGGCTCACTTCCTGCTCCTCAGAAAGCACTGCCGGAGGCGGCTCCTGCCTTTCGGGCTGCCTCTCTGCACTGGGGGTGGCATGGGCCTGACTTGGGGAAGTCCTGGTGGCACGCTTGGGCGGCATCTGCAGATTGAGTGAGACTTTATGAGAGTGTGATTTGGATTTTAGTGATCTTTAAAGTGGTTAACTCGTATTTTCGAAGAGACAGAATCCACCTCCTGTCGACAAACACACAGACTAACAAGCAACAAACTCAAGCGATTTTATTTATTTTGCCACGGGGGGTACAACACTGCTGGGGGTAAGGCCAAAACACGTACTACACGACCGGTTACAGCAACACAACTAGAGGGGTACAACTCTAAACTGCGGACCATGACGGCTTCATTCACTGGGCAATCCTGGCTGGCATACTACTCGCGGGGCGAGTCTTCTCCCTGGACTGAGTGATCTTCCAATGGAAGGAGAAGGGCCAGCACTTCATCCTTCAGAGTCCCGCCCGTGGGAGGGGTCTCGGGAACCACTCCATCCGACACCTCGGAGTTCCTTTCCGAAGGTGGTGGTGCCGGGGTGGCATCCGGGCTTTTTCGCTTACTGGGCCCTGGGACAATGGGGATCCCTTCAAGGATCGGAGCCTCGTCATCCTCGATGGCCACCATCCTCCTTCTGGCACGAACGGTGAGGTGGGCATCCTTCAGCTCCTTGGAGTGCCGATCCTCAGCCTCCTTGAGAGCCTCAACTGCAATGGCCTCATTGCTTTGAGCGGCCGCGGCTCGGGCTTCGGCGGCGGCTAACTTCACCTGAAGCCTCCTCACCATAACTTGTGCGTCCTCAGCCCTACGGGTCTGCTGCTTCAACTTAGCAGCCTACTCGTCGTAGAGCTCATCCAAGGTGAGAAGGTAGGCAGCCATGTGCAACACAGTGGGGTTATCCTTGCGCTGTCCACGTCCTTCCAAGGTCCGTACCCGGGCTAGCCAAACCGGGCGTTTTTTCTTGACAGGCGGGTAGAACCTCATTGGAGTGCGGCCAATGTGCCTCTCATAGATCTGGCACAGGAAACGGAGGGCCTTCCGGGCTGCCACTTGATAAGTATCCTTGTGCCGGAAGCCGGTGGCAGTCACATTCCATGGCTGGATGTCCGGATAGCGGCTATTCTGCCCGATGTAGATAATCATCTCACACCGAGGGGTCCCGCGGTCTTCGTACTCCCTGCTGGTGTACTCCGGACGCTCATAAATCCCGAGGCGGTCCATGCAGACGAACAGCAATCTGGGAAAACCAGGCTCCTCCAGGCAGTGGCTGTTGACCCATCCTTCCTCGGCCATCTGGAAAAGATCCGGGGCACAAATTAGTTTTACAATAGAGCAAAGGTAGGAAGAAATTTTGTAATTCTTTTGTTTTGGTCAAAAGGGCTAATCCGGTCCTAAGGTCGCGTCCTACAGCCAACGACGGCTCTGATACCACCTGAAGCGTCCCCACATAACTAGAGACTAAATGTGATACAAATATCAGTCCCAGGAGGCTGATAACACATTTATTCGACAGATAATTCAGTTACCGTACAACTCCCGAGGGAGTGGGCGTGAAAGCCACGCGGCGATAAACAGTAAATAAATAACGGCGACTAACCAAGCGACTGCTAAAAGACAGCACTCGGGACTACACGGCAGCAGCAGCATCTTGGGCAGGCCAACACCACAGGCAGCGTCGGGTGCGGACACAACCTCTACTCAAGGTCCTCGGCGACGAAGTCCGGGTCCTCCTCTGTAGCAACGAAGCAAGGGTGAGTACAAACGTACTCAACAAGTCCAACCCCATCCACGGAGGGGGATACAAGAAAGTTTATGCACAAGTATAACAAGGATAGGCTAGAGTTTATTTGCGGTAAAGCTAAATTTTAACACATGCAGGGGGTCGTTCCAAAAGGGGTTTTTGTAAAATTTTCCTTTAATACCCGAAACATTGAGTGGGGTTGATCCTACACAAGGATCCAAGTTTTTATCGCTATCGGACTCCCCGTCCGTCATAGCGCACGGCACACCTGCCGGACTCTCCTAAAATCCCCCCCACACACACACACACATGACATCCTTGCCCAATTGCTAGTTATGTGACCAAGCCGTAACTCGTCCAATGCCGTGGACACGGCTACCCGGATAGGTTTTAACTCTGCAGAGGGTGTACACTTTTCCCACAAGTAGGGTACCGCAGCACGATCACCGTAGCGTCGGTGCGGATCCTAACAAAGCCATTACCCACCTTAGCTAAGGCTGGCTAGCCCTCGCGGACACACCCAAGGGGTTCACGGCTCGTCCACAAGACCGTAACCAGGACCTAAGTCACCAAGATCTTACTCCATTTCCATGGGCTCCCGCTGCTCACCAGCACCCCTGAGGACTAACAGTTCAGCTAGTGGGGTTTATGCTAAGCCGTTGCCCATACAACGGTCGAGTGGTTGCACGATGGTTGAATTAGGCAAGATGACACATCAACTCGGTCCTTAATCATGACAAGATGGATATCTCCCGACATGGCTCAACCACCAAGGTACGAGCACCACAACAGGGCATCCCACACAAGGAACACCCATCCATCCCGTCTACACATCCCCTTTTCCCGAACCCAAAAGCCATTTCTCTTACTTGGACACACACACACATATTTATTTTCCGAATACACCATTGTAATAATGATTGCAGTTGAGTAACAAATTCCTAAGCATTCTAGCAGTGGTTATCATCTAAACAGAGCGAGTCATATTTAGAGATAATCCTAGGATAGCAAGGGATGTTCATAACAATCAAGGGGTGGCTATCCAACCATGTCTTGCGATGAAATAATATGCACTTTGTAAAACAGGCCAATGGGTTGTGTTTGAAAAATTGGGTAATAAATATGCATCAAAGGGTGAGATTGGACTTGCCGTCTTCAAAGCCTTCCGGGAGTTCCGGCTCGCGGTACTGGTCCTCGGGCTCGGGCTCGCGGTCAAACTCCTCCTCGGGCTCCTCCTCGGGCAATCCGCGATCTACGGCACACACAAACAAACACACAAATAAAAAAAAAGAGGAAACAATTTTTAACCGTGAGCTCCGAACAGGAAACGTGAACGGAAAATAGGTAGAAGGATTATTTTTGGGAAATTTGGATATAGATCGGCGGAAGTATTCTGGAGGATGACGTGGTAAAATTTGGGACTAATTGGAGGAAGTTTGGCGCATGAAATGACGGGTTAAACATGGATTAGGGGTTTAAACGGAGGTTTAGGACTGATTTATAATAAATCAGGGACCTATTTGTAAATACTTTTGGAGGTGGAGGGGCTTATCCGCGAGAATGCTTTTAGAGTGGTGGGAGGGCCTATGTGCAATTTTGGGAAACTTGGGGGTCGGATCTAAAATCCGGGTATTTTATCCTCTTCTCCAGGAACTTGGAGAGAGGGAGAGTGGGGAAAGGGTGGGCCGGCGGCCGGCCGGCCGGGCGTCGCCGGCGGCGAGCCGTGGGGCGGAGGGGCGGTGAAGGGAGTCGAGGGGGCCCCATTTTGACTCACCTCGGGCAGGTGGCATCGGAGGTGGGGCGGGGCACCCGCGCCCGTGGGGCGGCTGCGGCGGCGGGGATGCGGCGGCGGCGGCAGGGAGGCGGCGGCGGCGGATTGGCGACGGGCGGCAGGGTGGCGGTGGCGGTGTGTGGAGGAGAGGGTGGCCGGGCGGGCTCCTTTTATAGGCGGCGAGGTGGCCGGCGGGGTAGGGGTCCGGCAATGGCTGGTGGTGGCGGCGGCGGCACGGCAAGGCGGTGGGGGCCGAGCAAGCCGGGCCGGCGGCGGTAGGGGCTCGGCTCGGGGGGGGGGGGGGGGGTAGCGGGCGGCGGTGGCCGGCACGGCACCGGTGCTGTGTCCGGGCCAGAGGTGGAGCAAGGGAGGTAGGGGGCCGGCGTATGGGGTCCTGGCGCGGGGTCGGCGGACGGGCGGCGCGCCTTCCGAGGGCGCCAGCGCGGCCGGTGGGACCGGGCCGGGCGGCACAAGTCCGAGCGGTGCGGGGGGCCGGGCTATGGCGCCAGGAGGCCGGGCGCCTAGAGTAAATGCGCTAGCCACCAGGAGGAAGAAGGAGGAGGAAAGAGAAGGAGGAAGGAGGAAGAAGAAAGAAGAAGGAGGAAGAAAGGAAGGGAAAAAGAAAAAGGGGAAGAAAGAGAGAGAAAATGAAAGGGACCGGCGGCACTTGCAGCACGCGGTCGGAGCACGCGTGCGGCGGTCTGACGACGGCGCTCGGCGAGATTCACGGGCACGGGTAAAAAGATAGGTGGGGGTCGGCATGGGTACCGGGACGGCGAAATCGCCGGGGAGATTTCTGATTTCAGGGAGCTCAGCGGTAAAAAGGTTTTAAGGACGGTTTTTAACGGGTGATTTTTAGTTGGTGATTTCTGCGGGCGTTACAAACTAATGCTAAGGCAAACAAGGACTGGTTGGGATCCTATAAAGAAGACTATTGCTATGGATGATCAATGGTGGAAAAAAGCTAGAGCTGTAAGTTGGTTAAAAAATTTTGCTATATTTTTTTGCATATGTCAAACCTGTTGATAATACTTATAATAATATTATGTGCTTATTTCAGGACATTCCGGGTTGTGGCAAGTTCAAAAAGAAGGGCCTTGAGAATGAAGATGAATTAGCTAAGTGTTTCGCTGACATTACTACTATTGGTATTGATCATTGGTCTCCTCATGTTGTGAATGTTGAAGCAACCGAAAATGTTGATGTGACACAAGATGAGGCAACCAATTTTGAGCCAGAAGGTGATGATTTCATTCCTAAAACACAAGAGGAGGATATTGGTATTTCTCCTTCACTTGCGAGTGGCAAGAGACTGGCAAGGCCTGTTGACAGGAGTGGTAAAAAAGCGAAGTCTGGAAATGCATTCCTAATTAAAGAAGCAGTAACAAGTATGGCAAGTTCAGCCAATGAATATGTTTCGAAGAGACATGGAAAGTATTCTATTGAGGAAGTGATGGAGGTTGTGATTGCTTGTGGGGCCGGCTATGATAGCAATGAACATTACATGGCGTCTGAACTGTTTGTGAAGAAGGAGCAAAGGGAGATGTTCATGACCTTGCCTACTAATGAGATTAGGTTCAATTGGCTTAGGAGGAAGTACAATGATAAATATGAAAAATAGAAATTGGCTTAGTGAGAGTGATGTCATTTGTGTATGCTACTATTTCATTTTTGTCGCATGTGTGGTACATTTTATTTTATTGCATTTTATTTATGTATGACAGTTGTATCTTACATTTCATTTATGTCAATGTTCACAGATGTCTTCAAGTGAGTCTGATGAATCTAGTGATTCTGATGGTGAATATTTTTTTAAAATGGTTCAGAGCTATGGTAAGCTAGCACAAAGTTATCATGACTCATATATGGATAAGGCACCGCCGAGATTTATGTTTTCACAACAGAGTGGAATGGGATGGCTGATGGAGACGGTAAACACTCCAGGGGAGTGCCATCGAATGCTTCGGATGAATGAGGTTATTTTTCAGGATCTTCATGATGTGTTGGTTGAGAGGTACGGATTAAAACCATCGAAGCACGTGAATACTCTTGAAATGCTTGCCATTTTCCTATTCACATGTGGTGGGTGTGAGTCAAATAGAAGAGGACAGAATAAGTTCAAACACTCAGGTGAAACCATTAGTAGAAAATTTCATGAAGTTCTAAATTGTGTGGTTGCCATGGCACATGATTTCTTGAGATCAACAGATCCTAATTTTCGCAATGTGCACAAGAGAATTAGGAATGACAAGAGAGCATACCCACACTTTAAAGATTGCATTGGTGCACTTGATGGAACCCATATTCGTGTGTATCTATCACCTGAAGGACAAGTGAGATATATTGGTAAGACTGGAATTGCAACTCAAAATGTGCTTGCCGTTTGTGATTTTGATATGCGCTTCACCTATGTGGCTGCGGGTCAACCGGGTTCTTTGCATGACACTAGTGTATTGTACCATGCATTGGAAGCAGATGTAAATGTCTTCCCACATCCTCCTCAAGGTAAATATTTTTCCTTATGTTCCTTTTCATATTTGTATGCACAAACTTATTTTATTTTACATATGTGTAGGCAAGTACTATGTTGTAGATGCGGGCTATCCTAATCGTCCGGGGTATCTGGCTCCATACAAGGGTGAAAGGTACCACTTACCCGAGTGGCATCGAGGTATGGAACCAAATACTCCAAAAGAGAAGTTCAACCGTATACACTCATCTTATCGTAATGTTATTGAGCGGTCGTTTGGAGTATTAAAAATGAAATAGCAAATCCTTTACAAGATGCCCGGTTATTCAATGGTCACACAAAAGAAGATTGTTGCTCCTACTATGGTTCTACACAATTTCATACGTGAACATGCTAGCGTTGATGTGGACTTTGCTAATTTTGATAGAGATCCTATCTACATGCCTACTATTTCGGAAAGATACAATAAGTATGTTGTGTCTCAACATGCCTCCGATGGATCAACTTCGGAATCAAGCTTTGTGACTATGGACACCTTTCGTGATAGTATGGCTACATCAATTGCCCTAACATGGAATTAGTGCAATGATTATTGTAACGACCTTATTTTGGAACTATAAATTTATTTCGAAATTTTAAATTTTTGGAACATGTAATTTATTATTATTTTGGACTTCAATGTATGTAGTTTCATTTTATATTTGTGATAAGTAGTTCAAGTCGAACCAGGGGCAAGAAAGACAATCTACCCTCAAACTCCTCTTTTCTGGAGCTAGGGACACCCTCCCAGCCAAACACCCTCACCAGACAGCTCCAACTCCACTCAGAGCTGGCTCCACCTGGAGTTCTGGAGTAGAGCAGCTCCACCCAGAGTTGGAGTCATGCCAAACAGGGCCTTAGATGTGGGTGACCTGTATCTATGGGCTCCACGGCATGTTCACCCGTTTGCATCAATTCTGGCAATGAAAATAGCGGTGAACCCCTTTTCATTGCTTGATCGGAATTTACACTACAGTATTTATACATGGTGAACCTACACCATGTGGGGGTTTGATCCGCAACTCGCATTATATTAGATGCGGTTGCAGGTGCGTAGGTTAATTTCATCTTGTAAGGGAAGGCCGTGGTGCGGTAGGCCTGGTGGTTCAGATCAGGCCGGCTCTGAGGCGAGTGGGACAGAGCAGGAGGCAAAAGCATAAGAGGGAGGTGAAGCAACACAATGCCTTTTGTGGTCACGGTAGTGTGGTAGTGCGTATGGGTAACCGGGGTAGGACTGAGTCAATATGTATTGCTGCATTTGGACAGATAGATTTGACCGACAACTCTTGATCGGATGGTGTTAAATTTTGAGGTGTCGTGGAGACATAAGAGTCGAGCTTTATAGGGGGAGTATAGTTGTGGTTAAGATATTAGGCTAATTGAGACAGCCCCTGCTTATATAGTAGTGAGGTAGGCCACTAATTCTTGCACGAAGAGTTGAAACTAATTTTAAATTACAAGACACATTTGTTTTGGTAGAACAAGGTTTGACCGACAATTACTCTATTAATACATAAATTTCATGGCACAAATTGGACATTAGTTTGTTCTAAACATCATATATTTAAAAATAGAGTTAATACAAGTACAACATACTTATGGATACGATTTTGGATCACATAACTAATATATTAATTTAGTAATTAATTTGTTCCTTAAAGTCTTGTTCTAATGAAATGAAATACTCCAATTTTTCAAAAAAAAAGGAGGGAATATATGGTACCAAATAACGTGGTAATGTGATGAGAGGACCAGTCTGCTTGGTTTCCGTAGTAAATCCGTTTCTTATTCTAAAGGCAGCCATTAAGAAACAATGTGCAGAGGCTGGACACCTCACCTCACGTGGGCACTTGTCCAGAATGTGTGAAGTGTTCCAGACCAAAGAAAAGTAAGAAAGGAAGAAGCGAGGACTCACTCCAGAGGTGGTCTTCTGGCTTGCTGCAGTAGATCCAGTTCCAACCTATTTCTTCCCTCGCCAGCTTTATTCAGTTTGGAACAGGTGCGTGTGCACCAATTCCGATTTCTAGTTTTTTTCTTCTTCTCCTGTTCTATTGAAATCCATGCTGAACTCGAGGGGATACTTTTAACTGTTCTTCGCAAGTGTTTATTTTTTCTCAACGACATGGCACTCATCCTGTACTTGACCAGATCCAGATTTGGAGTACAGTTCGTTTGTAGCTTCGCTGCTCCGATTGTGTTAATGTTCACGAAAGCCTGTTGAAGTTAAATCTATAGTTGTTCTCCAACCTGCCGCTCTGCAATATAGTTGTTCTCCAACCTGCCGCTCTGCAGAGGGATTTCCCCTGCCTCTCCGTGGATTCCACTCAACTTGTTTAGATCTAGCTTGTGTTCCCTGACTCTTTCTTCTCTTTTTGTTCTTCATTTCAGATTGAGTATTCTTCACAGTACAGCTGTGTTCCTTTCTTCTCTCTGTTACACCGGGGAGTTGACCCTTCGTCTCAAGCTTTGTTTTCGGTTGGCTGGTTGCTGGTAAGTTACTCTCTTGGATCGAAACAAGTAATAGCACCAGGATAAGCATCAAAGCCTCCTGATTATTTGAACATTCATCTGCCTCATTTAATTCTGTCCGTCTTCTGTTTGAAGGGTACTGTTATATGTAATTACAAATGGATCCAGAAACTAGCGCGCGCAATCTCTTGGAGCAAATGCTACTTGATGGAAGTGCAGAGCCAACAGACTTGCCCCTATCACTGCTAATAGCCATCACGAATAATTTCTCTAATGACATGGAAATTGGCAGTGGTGGGAGTGCTGTGGTTTACAAGGTGCGACTAACCCCCCACGAACCTGCCTTCTGTTTGAGTAACAGTTTATCTAAAAACTCTTGTGCTTGTTGACAAGCAATGCTGATGTGACTGCAGGGTCTGCTTCAAAATGGAGCGATTGCTGTGAAGAAGTTGATCTCTCGAGCTCACCATGAAGAAGACAGTATGTTCGACAATGAAGTTAATCATCTAATGAGGGTGAAGCACAAAAATATCGTCCGATTTCTGGGATATTGTTCTAACACACAAAGGAAAGTGTTCGATCATGAGGGAAACTATATCATGGCTGAGGTCCGGCAAAGGTTGCTTTGCTTTGAGTACGTACCTAGAGGAAGCCTTGACAATTATATCACTGGTGCGTAAGAGAATATCTTGTGACACATAATATTCCGTTGACAACATCTATATACTAAACAAAAACATAGAGTTATTACACAAGGTACTGTAGGCAAATATTATGAAGCATTTCATGTTAGGGGGAGGTTTGGTTCGCATAGAACAAAACAAATTTTACATGGTTTTGAATTTGTATACCAAAAATTCGGCACATTTGTGGCAACCATTTCCTCCACACAGAAAATATAGCATAGCGCAGTTTAGAAATGAAATAAATGAGTGAATTATGTACACCTCTGTCGCAAATTTTGACTGATGGAGTAGTTTTGAAGTTCCTCTACCATACAACAAAACTATACTGACATATGCCTGGCTGCAGGTAATAAATATTCAGAGCCTGTGAAATAAAATGTTCACGTGCGGGCCAGGATGTCAATTATATGTATAGTACCGATGTGAGCTAAACAAATATGCAGTTTTCTGCGGAGAAGTCTAATTTACTCCCTAGAAGTTCCCAGTTCTCCATACTACCACCGAAGTACTTTCCCATTTCACTTTATTCACGGACAATCAAAATGAGGATATACTTCACTACACAACTATATTTGTATTTTTATGTTTTTTATGCAAGTTATGTTTTAGTATGGGCTTTGGCGACATATATATCGCATCTTAAGAAATAGTCTGTCTTATGTTTTATGATAATTTTCATGAGAATACGCTAGAACATAGGGCTTGATGTCATCTATTTCACATAATATAAGCATGATTATCTTATATTTGCTCAAAAGAATATTTATACATTGTGTGAGACTGCCAAACAAGATGAACTGAAGTGCTTTAAGGATGTTAACAAAATTAGGGACTTACTTTTGCTGCCGTTGCAGATGTATCTCTCGGACTTGAATGGAAAATGCGCTACCAAATAATCAGGGGAATTTGTGAGGGCTTGCATCATCTTCATGATAAGCGTATTGCTCACTTAGATCTCAAACCTCGGAATATATTGTTGGATTATAACATGGTGCCAAAAATTTGTGACTTTGGTACCTTAAGGTTTATTGGTGAAGGTCAAACCCGAGAAATTACAGAACATATTTACGGAACTCTGTAAGCTAGCTTGGTCTCTCAAAAACTCTCTTCCTTTTCATTATTTTTAGATAGATATAAACTGCATTTCATTCGTTCTCCACATTAATCATGCGATCTGTTATATTTTCATGCAGTGGGTACTTGGCACCTGAAACGTATATTACTGGAGTGGTCCCATTCAAGTCGGACATATATGCCCTTGGTATTATAATCTCAGAGATACTGACAGGGGGGAAGCAATGTTCCTCCGTTGTGAATGTAAGAACAATAAGTACTGATATAAAGACTCAACGTTGAAACATTACGCCATGTCTGACTTTGGACACCTTATTTTAGCTATAGCACATGGAGCAGTTTAAAGCAGAGGTTAATCACATTTCCTCGTACTATGATGGTAACAGTAGAACTGTTAAAGGATAATTTTCACATATTTTTTTTGAGTTACCTAAGAGAGCTTTACAAAAATACATTATAAAAATAAGTGGAAATTAGGATAAAAAAACATGTGCTATAACAAACTCTCTATATGCTTGAATTTAGCAAAGTTTGTCAACTGATAAAAAATCCAATGATAGACAATAAACCATGGTATGTTTTGAGAAATATTGAAGATAGAAACAAAGATAAATGATGGAGGTTACAACATAGTAACTTGATGCCATGGAACTAACTATAGAGGAAAAGAAGAATATTCTCCACTTTCCAAGTAAAACCACCCAACCTAACCAATGGCCAAAAATGGAAATATTGCACATACTGATCCATGCTGATAGATCTACAGGTGAATCACTCAAACTTCTCCCGATAGGGTTGGACTAGTTAGACCGCTGAAATCCGGGAGTCAATGAAACCCCTGTCAGCTGTCCGGGTTCTAAGATTGGTAGAACCTTCTTAAGGGCCAAATCAAGGCGACTGTCAAGTCTTTTTTCTTTCCGTAGGTGAATTACTTTAAGAACATAGAAATTAGAATAAAAAAGGTTTGTGTGTCAATTTGGTTTGCCTTTAGTGGTCTGACAACTATACAAAGTTAAGATGATATGTAACATAAGGATTGTTTCTTTCAACCATGTCAGTCATTTAAAACTAAAATGCATAGTTGCTGACCTACTAATAAAAATTATGTAGTTCCCTCAAAAAAAATTATGTAGTTGCTCAGCTGTACGAAAAGGAGTGGTGGTGGGGATATGATTCAGCTGACTACCCATCAGTATCACACCAATGCAGAGACAGGCATAAGTGAACAGTACTCCATCCGTCCCAAAATACTATTCGTTTTGGTTATGTATCTGGACATAATATCAATCTGGATGCATAACTTTTGCTATGCATCTAGAAAAGCCAAAACAAATAGTAGTTTAGGATGGAGGGGGTGTTAGTTAACTGACAGGAAAAGGAAAGATATAGGAACTGAATACTTGCCACAATGCCACTGCAGCAGGAGGAATGTATTATGATTGCAAACTTCAGCACAAAAAAGAAAATATGTTTTAGTTAAAATATTTTACATGACAAATAAGAAAAACCATGGAGCTCGATTTGATAAAGAGCAATGTCATTGGAGAAACTACCAGTGGGACAGGGATCGTCCCAGATATTCAGAGGAGTGAAAGGTGCTGATTGCTGAAACTGCAATGTTTTGTATGTGCTGCCAAAACAAATCGTTAACATGGTTGAATCCGTATCCTCAGCTAGAATAGTTGTAATTAATATAATACTAGTTAGAACAGGATTACGTCTAGTTAAAAAAGGAGGAAAACCTTCAACAGCATAATCTTCGTTGCTATGTTCTATTTACAGCCCATGTGAAAATATATTCTTAATTATTTAAACAAAAATTAATTAAATGATGTAATTTCCTAGGTCCTCGAAGGCTGGAGAAACCGGTTGGGGAAGTCAGGGGAAGACACACCATTAGAACAGATAAGAGGATGCGCCGAGATATGCATACGTTGCTCGGACTATAACCCCCAAAAGAGACCAGCAATACAGCGTATCATCGAGGCCCTTGATGAAACAGAAAGCATGACGCCGGACACACAACGTATAATTGAGATGCTTAATGACACAGAAAGCATGGACGAGTTTATCGAATTCGAATCTGGCATGAATATTTTATCGGTAGGACACTCATGGACATCTCACCTAACCTCATTTTTCTTTGAGATTGCATGCTCAATCGTTGATGATCTTTACTCATAAATTTTTCAGCCAGCAGAAGAACCTTCCAATGGGGTGCAGCAAAGCACTCCTACGATATCTGGAGTAGAAAGCTCTGAGGTGAGTTCTGCACCAACTTCATGATTTTAAACTTTTACGAACGACAACAGTTCTTGTCCCATACCAGCTAATTTACTAGTGACCCTTTTCGAATAGTGGTGGATAGAAAACATCTTTTTTGGTCATTTGATTTGTTAGTTTTGAAGCCTGCATTAGTACTGCGGCATTATTCGAAAAGTGGTTTCTTTGTTTAGTGAATACTTTACCACAATTTCATTCTCGTTTTACATATCCATGGTTAATGTTGAACTATCAGTGTTGAAATTTACGTTTGAGCTACAATCTCACTTGAAAAAAAATGACTATATTATAGGTAAAGTGTTGCACCCCCTTCATTTTGCTGTAGCTTCGCCCCTAGCTGTTTATAAAACAGTCACACATTGACCGTTGGCTGTTTTGGGAGTCCACAGTGTTTTCTTTCCTTGTAGAATTTCTTCCAAAGCAATTATTTACACAGTCAACAACACTACATTAGTATTCAATTAAAATAAGCATGCACTATTACCCTGCATCGGTACAGATTATGGAGCTTAACATCCTGGAGCGCATAGTAGCTGGGCGTGAAGAACCGAGCCATCTAGATTTGCCACTTCTATATAGCGTCACGGAAAGTTTCTCTAAGAACAGAAGAATCGGCCAGGGTGGATGTGGAGAAGTTTACATGGTAAGTATTAGTTGTTTATGGCACCACCCCTTCATGATACCTAAGTAAACAGCAGAACTTTGTATAATGCACATGGTCATGCTCACAAGAGATGTTAAACAGGGGATCCTCCGAAATGCATATGTTGCTGTGAAGAAACTTTTCAATAACCGTACAATTAAAGACAAGATGTTTCATCGGGAGGTTAAAAGTTTGATCACCGTTAGGCACCAAAATATAGTACGGTTTCTTGGTTATTGTTCTTTTACAGAAGAACGCGCGATATCAGTTGAAGGACAAACAGTTATGGTCGAAATACGGGAGCGGCTGCTCTGTTTCGAGTACATCAGCAACGGAAGCCTTGAGAGGCATCTTACAGGTACGATTATTTTCACGGAAAAGATGACAGACTAGGAGAAGGCATAGCGTATAAATATTAGTCAGCACAACTCGGAGAAAACAGAGATAAGCAAATGAAGAGCCAACTCCAGTAGCACCACATGTTGTATGGTGACTCAAATCCTACTTGTATTAGCACTTAATAGGGGTGTGCTATTAGGACGGGTAGTTCTACTAGGACTTGGGCGTTGAATCCTACTATGTGTAGGACTCCTACTTGCATATGGGACCTTGAAGGGGACTATATAAATAAAATGGTGGAGCCTCTAGGAATAAACTAAGCCAAAGGCAAACACCAAGGTCTCATCCAAGACTTGTGAGAAGCAATTAGGAGCGCTTAAGAGGCATAGTCTAAACAGTTCAATAGCACTAGATTCTTGTATAGGGCAAGAATCAAGGGTCCTAGAGGGTCGAGTAGGGTTGTGAGGGAGCGACAATTACTTGTACTCTTTTGGAGTTGTGCTTAAAGAATTTGCGGTAGGCAGGGTTGTCAGGGAGCGAAAATTACTTGTACTATTTTGAAGTTGTGCTTAAAGAATTTGCGGTAGGCTTCGCTAAAATCCTATTCTCTTGTCGTGGTTACTTCAACGCCATCATCTAGGGTTTTCTAAGAAATTCAGATACATTATTCTTGATACGGTGCAAGCTCGTGTCGTACTCGCAATATACTTTCTAGATCCAGAGGCTGCTGCGCATAACGAGGGGTATTAGATTCTAACAAGTGGTATTAGAGCCTAAGTCGGATTGATTTTATTTTGCGAGGAGGTTGGGAAGCATGATAAGACAATGTCAAGGAGGTGGAATCAAGTAGAGAAATTTGATGGCAAAGGAAATTTCAACATGTGTCAGTGCGTGGTGACAGATGTGCTTGTCCAGTAAGGGTTGATTGATGCTCTTGAGGGAATAAACCGGAGAGCACAACTGATGAGAATGGAAGGTGATGAGGTGGAAGACTGTCAGTACAATTCTACTATATCTCTTCGATGAGGTAAAGTACTCATTAATCAAGGAGAATTCATCAAAGAAATTATGGAAGAGGTTAGAAGACTTGTATATGGCAAAGTCGCTGACAAATCGGTGGGTGCTGAAGTGTCAACTATTTAGGTTGCGCAAGGAGGAAGGCGCACGATTCGTCGACCATCTGAATATCTTCAACAAGCTTGTCACACAACTGATTATTGTGGATGAGAATATTGAGGAGAACGATAAGGACGTCATATTGGTTTCATCCTTACTGTCATCATGGGAACAATTGGTAATGAAAATTCTCATCGGGAAAACTACTTTCAACTCCAACACGACAATTGCATACCTATTGGAGGCAGAGTTCTTGAAGAAGCCACATGAATTTTCATCCTCGGGTGATCAAGCATTGACCGTTTCAGGAGGAATAGGCAAAGTCAAGAATCATGGGAAGAAGAAAGGCAAGAGTAAGGGCAATCGTACACACTATCTTTGTGATAAAGAGGGTCACATGATAAAGGACTGTCCAAATTTGAAGACTATGAGATGAGTATGCTCAGTGGCAAGTGAGGATAAAAGTGATGTACTTATCGTCGGTCAACCAGATACTACTTATGAATGGATATTAGATTCATGGAGTTGTTTCCATATATATTCGGCGAGTGAGATATTTGACGAAGGATCTCTACGCCTGGTGAGTGGAACTATTCACTTGGCGGATTGCAAGGAGTATGCAGTCACTGAGGTGGGAACGGTTACATTGGAGATGCATAATGGAACACACTACAAAATGACGGGAGTTCGGTATATCTCGGGTTTGAAAAAGAATCTAATATCTGTGAAGTCGCTAGAACTCCAAGGTTGTGGCTTATCGCTTCAAGGTGGAGTTATGCGAGTTACTTGCAAAGGGTAAGTAATCATGAAAAGTATCTAGATTAATGGAGGATACCGAGTGATTGGAAATCTTAAAGGTGGTGCAACTATTGGGAAATTTAGTAAAAATTCTGATCAGGAGAAGAAAGTCGTCTTATCAACAACCGGTACTCAAATCTGATTTGCAGTCAAGAGCAAGGCTGCAAAGGTGGTTGCAAAACCTAACAGTCATAGAGGCGAAGCTGCGAGCTGTTGGAAGGAGGAAGACGTGGTGGGACCGACCACACAGTACCAACGAGTAGGTGGAGCTCGAAGACGGTACAAACCTATGGTATGGAGGGCTGTAGGAGAGGGCAGTGTGGTTAACCAAACTACACAACAAAGGAGCTCTCAGGTGGAGGGTCTAGGTACTCAAGCCTCGACGCTAACATGCACATCACGGTGATGTGCACGAGCCTTGTGGTGGGGGCACTCCTATGGTGGGAGTATAAAAAAATAAAAAAAAGAAAAAAAGAAGCCGATTTGGAGCGAATTCTTGGAGGAGCACAATGACTTTGAATGATTAGAATCAAGGTGGGATTGTTGTATGGTGACTCGAATCCTACTTAGATTAGGACTCAATAGGGGTGTGCTATTAGGACTGGTAGTTCTACTTGGACTTGGGCGTTGAATCCAACTAGGTGTAGGACTCCTACTTGTATATAGGGCCTTGGAGGGGACTATATAAACAAGAAGGTGGAGCCTCTAGGAATAAACCAAGCCAAAGGCAAACACCAAGGTCTCATCCAAGGCTTGTGAGAGGCAATTAGGAGCGCTCAAGAGGGATAGGCTAGAGGGTTCTATAGCACTAGATTCTTGTATACGGCAAGAATCAAAGGGTCCTACAGGGTCGAGTAGGGTTGTGAGGGAACGATAATTACTTGTACTCTTTTGGAGTTGTGCTTAAAGAAATTGCGGTAGGCTTCACCAAAATCCTATTCTGTTGTCACGGTTGCTTCAACGCCGTCATCTAGGGTTTTTTACGAGATTCATCTACATTATTCTTGATACGGTGCAACCTCGTGTCGTACTCACAATATCCTTTCTAGAACGAGGGGCTGCTGCGTATAACGAGAGGTATCAGATTCTAACACCACCTCTCACCTTGGACTTTGAAGAAACCTGATAAGCGCTTATGTAATTGCTGCTAAATATTCAATTTCCTTTTCTAATATAAATGTTCCAATAACCAAAGCAGTGAACGCTTAAGGAATCACATTTTCATATGATCTGGTTTTTCCTTTATTGCAACATCTTCCCTACTTGGCACGAACTTTAAGTCAGACTGGATGAATAATAGTGAGCAGATCCAACAACTAAAAGTGACCAATATTTGGGTATAACACAGGTAAATTAGTTACCTGAGTATTTTCAGCTTCTATGGAACTCTTGATTCTTCATATGCTTTTGCAGATGAATTAAGGGGACTTGAGTGGCGTACACGTTTCGACATTATTGTGGGAATATGCAATGGTTTGTGTTATCTTCACAAGGAGAAGAATATCACCCATATGGATCTCAAACCAGCCAATATACTAGTAGATGATCAGATGGTGCCAAAAATTACAGATTTTGGTGACTCGATAATAATCCACAAGCTACAACCACATCACGTCTTATATCACCGTAAGCTGCATATTTAAATAATATATTGCTGTTTCTGAAATCTTACAAGTTCTTTATGTTACAGTGTCATTATGTGTTGTTATCATGCAGAGGATATAGTGCTCCAGAATACCATTCAGAAGGCAAATCATCATTGAAGTCAGATATATATAGTTTGGGTGTAATAATACTAGAACTGGTGTCAGGGAGCAAAAATAATCCTAACATTACTAAAGTAAGTAACTCCTTTGTTTGAAAGTTTGCATTCTGCACGTTACGGTGGCCTTCCAGATAACACAGTAAATAAACAATAGAAAAGGAGAAAGATCTACACACAGATTCTTCAGGTGGACCAAAGTTGTATCAGTCCTATAGCAAATACAATTACAGTTCTGATTTAATCTACAGTACATGTTAGATATTGAGATGTTTTTGCTGGATTTCACCTATTCGATGAACATTGAATCAAATTATGTCGTCAAAGTGAGACTGATAATGACAAAAAGTTACTATTTAATTGTTTGGTCTCACAGTGTCTATTTATTGTCAGTTCATTCTTTTCCGCAGTTCTGGATTTTAAAAATGACTATACCTGTTACATGTTTATCTTTTGGCACCATTTTTTAACAAAGGATTTCATATATAGGTACTTGCACATGAACTTTCTAGGTTTTTTACGGGAATAATTTAATGCTGACTGGAATCAAGATTTTTTTTGACATATACGGGCCATATTATTGATTTAGTTCAATAGCTAATATTTTTAAGCTGGTGCATATTCATATCATATGCATTAAATATTTTGATGTATAGTAATCTTATACTAGCCTTTGATAATGGAGGCACAGGTGCTTAGAAAATGGAGGCACAGGTGGATTAAATCAATGAAACATACACCCTTGGGTTATCAACAAGTGACAAAATGCATTGATCTGGCGCAAAGATGCATGGAACATGACCCGGCAGACAGACCTGACATATCAGATATAGTACAAGAGCTCAACGAAATAGATAGTAATGATCACCAATTCCAGGTAAGAGCATATATTCACCTTGAACCTCAAGAGCACTATTAGCTTTGACAAGCTGTGATAAGGCATTTTTCTCTCCCATCACAGGTAATCCCTTCCTTGGAGGACATGCTTGGGATTGAGCCGCTGGAAATACAGTTTCCCTTTGAACATTACTGGCAGGTATCACACACAGTAGAGCTGAGCAACGATACAGATGATCACTTTGCCTTCGTCACAAAGCCAAGTCTACACCGCTTACGGACAGAGCCAGACAAAGGCATTGTGCCACCACGATCCAAGTGCAGTGTCACCGTAACAATGATGCAAGCGCAGGTCATGGTACTGCTAAATAATCGTTACAAGGAGGAGATCACCGTGCTTAGCACAAGACTAGATGGAGGTCTCAGTGCTGTGGATATAACTAAAGGCATGTTCATGGAGGAGGAGGGTAAAGTGGTTGATGAGGTGAATGTGATGGTTGTTCTTGGCAGGCCACCATTGGAAGAGGAATCCTAAATAAAATATTGTGAATTATCAAGAGGTAGCAGAGTCACCTGGGGAGACTGCACATATGTTTCAACACTGAGACCTATATATGGATGTGGCATTTGTCATCAGATGATTACTACTACCTTCATTCCAATTGTAGGTAGTTTTAACTTTTTTAGATGTATAGATTTTGTTATGTATCTAGACATAACGTATATCTAGGAAAGCTAAAATGACCTACAACTTGAAACGGACAGAGTAGTATATTGCTGGAATCATATTTTTTCTCCAATTTTGTGATATTCGGAACACTTGAACGAGGGGTATTGTAGGTTGACTGGATCCATTTGGACATTGTTGGCAAGAGTATGAAAAATTGGCATGTAAATTTGCTACAGTATTTTTATGTCACAGACACCGGTCATGATTATACAGACACGGGAGCAGTTTGGATCATGCATTTTCAAAGAAATTGTGATCTTAGCTTGCTGGGCTATTTGGACCCACAGGTACAACATTATCTTTGACAATGAACCTAGATCTTTTGCACGGTGGAGGAGCTTAAGCTGGTTACTCTTAGAGCAAAACTAACCATCAGTAGGAGGATCAAACAATAGCAGAGTAGTTTCCTATGCTGTATATATTTTCATATAAAAAAGTAGGGGTGTCCTCTGCTGATTCCCTAAAAAATGTTGGCATGTAAATTTGCCATATATATTTTTATTTGAAAGTTGATGAAAATTGTACTAGCGAGTATACAATAGATGAAAGGGTATTGTCAGAGTTATCATGCCAAAATGATTTACATCCTAGCAAGGTAATTTAAAAGGGGAGTAAATAAACTTTGTTTGTGAATTGATTCTTTTTTTTTGAGATTATCGATATAGAGTTGCCTACTTTCAATTCCGGCGCCAACCACAATTTTCACCAATATCTTTCCTCAGCACCCAAATGATACCAAATTACCAATATGCTTTTTTCCTTGTCTTCTTACTGCACCTTAATGCAGAGTACGGTGTTTATAAAAAAAATGCAGAGTACGATGCGTCTTTATTGCTGAGTATTCCGTTCCCCTGCGTACACAAAAGTTTTGCTTTTTTGCCTAAAAGAAAGAAAAGAAAGGAAAAGTTGACCTGAGTTGACTAGAGTTCTTCAATCCACCACCGGCCCCAAATCCATCTCCCATTCTCCAGCCCCGTCGCCCCCCACCAATGCCGCGAGATTCCCATCACGGCCGCCGGCACTGCAGCCCCATATCATTGACCTCAAGCCAGCAGCAGACTAGCAGCTCGAACTTGAAGAGGAAGGGCTTCCGGGTCTTGGTCTCGACGGCCGTGCATCGCATCTGCCTGCCGCGGTGCTGCCCCATTACTCATTCTGGTGCAAGGTAGGATTTTTTTTTTCTCTTTAAAGCAAGGGGAAGGTGCAGGAGATGGGATTTGTGGATTGAAAGTCGTTCCTGTCATCCTGTATTTGATGCGTCATAGACGACAGGGTGTTATTTATTCGAGATTTTGCTTAGTTGTTGATGCTTAACTTTAAACCTTGCTTCTCTGAATCACATGGATTCCAATTTCCTGACTAGCTGTTGACTGTTCAGGCGTTGGTAGATCATTGAGCTGAAATGCTAAATAGCTTGCCGAATCATTGATTTTCTGCATCTCAGAAGCTGAGCATATGAGGTTGGAGTGTTCTGCAGTTGATCCAGTTACATATCTACATTCATGCCTTTTTGTGCGTATGCATAACCATCTAGGCTGATCTTAGATTTGTTCAATGTACTTCGTTGAATTTAGGATGCTGCAAGGAGTATCACTGCCCATTGTGATAATAGAAAGCAGATCATTGTTAGCAGTTTAATTTAGATTTAGAACTCACAATTAGTAGTTTAATTTTTCTGGTAGCTTCACAAATTTACTAGTTTGTGTCATCGTATTTAGATGCTGTCTCTATTTTTTGATCCGAGTAATGGTACATACAAGGAGTGTCACACCCGGTTTTAAAATAAAACCAAGTGCTACCTATATGTATGTCAAGATCTAATTTCATACATACAGTGACATCATCAGTGAATAATAGTATCACGTAAAGAATATAAATAATGACTTACGAGTCTATTAGAGATATATAGCTTAATCCTGGAAACGGAGGCTTCAAACTTCACAGGCAATTGACTAGGGGCTGCGTACGCCTAGAACTCAGCATCATCTTCATAAAACTTCACACACCTTCTTCTTCTGAGCACCAGTAAGTAAGGGTGAGTACACTTATGGTTGGTACTCAGCAAGGCCATAGGAAATAACCCGAATAACGATTTAAGTCCATCTTCAAGTTTATTAATCATGTGAGGGTTCAGGCCGCTCTTGACCGTGAGCACGGCTGATATATTAATTTTACACTCTGCAGAAGTTGTACACTTTCACCACAAGTCGCGTAAAAGTTTAGAAGAACTTTAGACCCAACCGTGTTGTGCAAAGCACTTATCACACTACCAAGGTGTGATTGTATAGGGACGATACAAGGCCTTTACAAAGATTCCCTAATAAGTGATAACCCACTAAGGTTTCCTCATAATGGGTGAACCCTCCCCCAAGTGGTGTGTACACCCTTTGGCTGGACAAGCCATCGCACAACCTATGAGCCTCTCTTGCCCTTTCGGTAAGACTATCACAAACTAGAGTCTCCAATTAATTAGCCAAGACTTGGTCTTATGGTTGTACTGTTTTTCTAGAAGGTCACTCCATGTTCCAATTAATACATTATATTCTTGTAAAAAAGCATAGATAGAAGGATGGTTAGGGACACTTGACTTTCTCCAACAAAAAGTTACTCTTACTGCTCTTCAGCTCTTGCTCTCTTGAAACTCTTAATCTTCAAATTTTTCAGAGAAATACCCTTAGTTGAAATTCATCAAGTCATATTTATATATGAAAAGATGATGTAAAGCTTAGTCTAATTTTATTTATAAACATTCAAGTACAATTTATGCAAATTAAACATTTAATTTGAAAATAAAGTATATGTAAACATCTAAGCGCATATCTTTATGATTCAGGTTGAACTAACCAAATATAATTCAAAAACACATTTATATTTACTTTAGTCAAATTAACATTTAATTATAAAAACTCTGAGATATAACCTAGGTAGCTTTTATTTATAAAAAAATTGAATAAGAATTAATCAATTTAAGTTTAATTTATAAAAAGCTGAGGTATATCTCTAATTAGCTTTTAATTGGAAAAATTATTTAAATAAACATTAACCAAATTTACATTAGTTATGAAACCGCGGGGTTGAACTCTAATTAGATTTTAATTAGAAAAGTAAGTATATAAGTACTTAATCCTATTAATATTTTGAACAAATTACAAAATAGAGAATATGATCAACACTGCTTCTAATGCATAATTTAAATTGATATGAATCTAACGCAACAAGAATGAGGTGAAATGGAGCTCAAACATGAAATCTATGAGCTAAACAAGATACAAGGGCATAACTACGAGAAAAACTAAGCTTTCAGGAGCTTAACTGGAAGAACCGAGGGCTTAAACGCATAAGAACTTAAAGGTTGGACTGGATCATGAGATTACAACCTTCTTTGAGGGCTAAACTGCAAACGACCACATCATCTTCAACCTCCTTCCATCCAGTCAATCCCATGGCCGGGGATAGACTCCAGCTGGCAGCGGCCAGGCCTGGCGGCTGCAGCGGCCGGGCCAAGGACTCAGGAGATAGTGGAGGCTGGGCCTCGGCGGTGGCAACGCGCAGGTGGCAGGCGCACGGGTCTAGGGGGGAGGGCATGGCCAGCGGCGCGGGTGGCGACGGGCGCGCTGAAGGGGACGCGATGCGGCAAGGTGGCGGTGCGCAGCATGTGGCGAGGGTGCGGGGCAGCAACGGCAGCTGCTCGGCTAAGGGAACACACCTGGTTTTGCTTGGAATCGAGCGTCCGGGCGCGGTTTGCGATGGGATTTGGCCCTGGAGAAAGCTGAGAGCACGGCGAACACATCTAGGGTGTTCTTGTGGTTGATTGCACGGTGGAGGAGGAGCATGTTTGCGTGGTAGAAGGAACGAGGGGGCACGAGATCTTCACAGAGCGTCACCTCCTTGCGGTGCTCCGGGCGGTGCTCGTGGCATCGAGAAGGCGGTGGCGACAGAGATCGAGCACAGCGGGTATGTGGCTAGGGTTGCGGCGGTTCGAGAGCTTGGGGCGCGGGGTTTAGGGTTTTGGTGGGGCGGCTAGCAGTGGTAGTGCAGCTTTATATAGGGGCTAGCTATCCTTGGCGTGTGCGCCCAGGCTGGAGGCGGCGGGGTGTGGCTCGGACTTGGGCAACCGGAGGTGGCGGATGACAGGTGGGGCCTCAGCATCAGCGGGTAAGAGCGGAGGCGGATGGCGCGGTGCGGAGGAGGCGCGGAGGTGGGCCGAGCTATGCTGCAAAGGTGGCGGGAACAGGCTAGCCTGCTGGGCTGACATGCGTTGTGGCGTCAGGCTGAAAGAAAAGGTAGGCCGAAGCAGAAGAAGAAAAGGGAAAGCAAAAGAAAGGTTTTTCCTATTAGTTAAAATGATTCAAACAAATGAATTCAAACAACCAAAAAATCAATGCACCAGCATGAATACAACACACATCAAACAACCTTGATTAATTAACAACTAATTATTTTCCTATACTAAATTTTCTGTCAAGAAAATAAATGTAGGGGAAATTTTAAAATTATAAGAAAATTTATTGTTTAATTGTTCTTTCTAATTACATCATGAAATCCAAAAATTTTAGGGTGCGGACAGACAGCTTGCATCATACGCTGGTGAATAGTCCCAACATATTTACTCACTAATATTTAGATAGGTTTCAACATCCTTAGTGAGTCTATGAGTATTAATTTGCTATGAGTTTTCATGCAATTCATTGAGAAAAAAGGAGCATCTGAACAACGAATAGTTCTTGAAACAAAATCATACTGGCAATGCAGGGCGTCAGCTAATGCATAATGTGCAGGACCATAGAGTGGTGCGCTTATGGAATATAAATTGTTTCCTCCCTCTTCATCTCATTAGTTTCCCCTGCCTCTGGACCAACCCTTATTTTTCTTTTATCAACGTTCCTACTATTTTCTATTTTTCTTTTTCGACATATGCGGTGGTCTAAAACATATATAACGTTTTTTCCCACTTTTGGATTATATGCAGGCCCTAAACATTTTGCTGCCATGCACACAGACTCCTTTTTTATGTGCACATTGAGGATTTCTTTCAGTATATTTTTGTTTTGGACAAAACTTAAACCCGTTTTTTCAACTTTGGTGGGTGTCTGGACAGCAGATAGAGTAAGAAGTGCCTCAGATTTCCAGAGAAACAGTTACCTATGGAGGAGTTGAATGTAAAGGATGATCTCACCTACACTGAATACCCCATAAAAATCATGGATGCTCTTGCGCGTGTTACTAGGAACAGAGTGATCAGGGAGTGGAAGGTGCAGTGGAGCCACCATGCAGAGGATGAGGCAATTTGGGAAAGAGAGGATGAAGTGAAGGTAGAATTTCCGAAGCTCTTTGCAAATCCATCCGAATCTCGAGGACGAGATTCATCTTAAGGGGGTAGGATTTGGAGCACCCTAAATTTCCATTCTTACAATTTAATAAAATTTGCAAGAATTTTCTAGATTTTGTTGAGTGGTTTAAGGATTTAAGGACCTTTCTAAGGTTTTATTTGATACCTAGCCATTTAAATGCATTTCTGAAATTTACTTAATGAATCATAGGTTTTCATTATTGCATTCATGCTAGTGCATTGTTTTTGTCTTTGAGTTCAAATTTCCAGTTTGAATCTATTTTAAAAATAGCAAAGTTCTTCTTCTTCTTCTTCTTCTTCTTCTTCTTCTTCTTCTTCTTCTTCCTCGCCTTTCCTTTTCCTTCGACCTGCTAGATTTTTTCAACCAGCGCAGCTTCAGCAAGCTTCTGCAACTCGCCTGGCCGGCAGCCTACTCGGATGTGTCGGCCTAGTGGCTAGGCCGTTTGCCAGCATGGCCCAATTCCCACCCCGCCTCTTGCCGCTGACATGCAGGCCCGCACGTCATCCCTTCTAGGGCGCTGCCTCCACCTCCCGGCCTTGGCTCACATGCCAAGGAGTGGCCACAACCGCCTTTATAACTGCCAACACCACCTCCGCGACCTCCTTTGTCGAAATCTCCAAGCCGCAAGCTCTAGCGCTACCGCTTGAGCTCGCTAACCCTAGTGTGGCGGAACCACTCGGATTAACTTAGCTAAAGCACATTTAAGTCGCCTAACACGCGATCATATGCTTTAATCAAGTTAACTCGACGATCCATCGGATTTCATTCGATAAACCACTATACAGGACCGAGTTAGCATAGCTCACACGAAGGTGAGTGGTTCCAGAGAATACAACAGATCATCCACTTAAACAAGTACATTTATTTCTTTCAACACTGGTTCGGAAATCAGAGTTTTACAAAGTTCATGAGCAGCGGAAAAGATAAAACAGCGGAAAAGATAAACAGCGGAGGCTAGCACCGTGTCGGATGTCACTGCTGAGGCCGAACAGGACTTCAATGATCCTTCTCCTCGCCGTTCAAGGAGGGATCCCACTCGACCGTCCACCCAGGAGGAAGCTGGGGAAGCCAAGTGCCAACAACAGCACACTCAGAAGCTTCAACATCACCTGAAAGAGATGCCACAAGCAAGGCTGAGCTGCTAAGCTCAACAAGACTTAACCGACTGGTGGGAAACTACTCCACCAACTTCTAAACATGTAAGGCTCTTTGGCTGAGGGGTTTTTTTTGCCAAAAGCGACTACAGTAGGTCCTTACTTTCAATATTTTAGCTACGATTCTAAGTTCATTAACTAATCTACATTGGCACTTATGCTAAACAAACATAGTTTCTAAACAATATATATAGAATAAGTATCAAGTTCATATCATCATCATGTTCCATCTTTACTCAGTGTAGCATAGCGATCAAGCAGTCTCAAATTGTGAGAGGCAGACAAATCGATTCGAATTTCTTAACCATGCATGGCGAACCTAATCTCACGACATCCGCGCACCACAGAGGGTCGCTTCCCTTGTCGACCGTCCCCATCAATCCCCTGACCCGTGTCGGGCCCACTTCTCTTGGTACAAGGTTCCACAGACCCGGCCTCTGCCATTCTGTGACCACACTTGTCACCACATGCAGCCGCAAGGGAAACTCTGTTCCAGAGACAGTGGATCGAACCGCTCACGTCCTGGTTAAATCAGGTACTAGGCTTCCCCATCCCATACTAGGTATGAGATTAGTACTTTCAAACACTTGATCACGAACACTATCACATCTCGACCTTAGTCCAATTTCAAGTAGACAGACGGGGCAATCCACCGACAACCAAAAAGAGTTCACAAGGCCCTACCCCGTCCACCGTCCTTATAGTTGTAACCAGAAGGAAAACGAGCAACTCCTATAACTCGCGAGTGACAGGGAATCACTCGACTTTTACCGAGTCCTGTTAAGCACTGCAACTACTCGGACTTATCATACTAGTGTTCAGATCAAGGGAACTGAGTCATGCATCTAAGGTTTCAAACAACTCCTATAACGTAAATGCACATACATACAATTGAAGGCATGTGCAAGTTTAGAAAGATTGGGTTATGCTCCGGGGCTTGCCTTCGAGCGAGGTGGAAGCGAACTGATCTTCCAGGTGCTCGGCTTTAGCTCCTGCAGTCGGCAGCTTGGCTACCGCTCCTTCTTCTGGCACCGGGTGCAGCTCGTATGTGCCGTCAGCGAGGTTTAGTTCTACAAGGAATGCAATGCAGGGGTTAAAACACTTAGATGGTTATTTCAACAACACTTGCGAGCTTTAGCTCAGAAACTTATGGCAAAACTAAAGGAAGGTGTGGAATCCCATGCCTCTGTTGATAGAGAACAAGATAAAGGAGTCGGATCGGAAAAAACTTATGATCTGACCCTCAGACCTAAGGAATAACTGCACCGGGGTCCTCAGACTTAACACAGAGAAGTCTCCAAAATTTTACACAGATACCCTTGGTCAAAAGAAAAACATACAGCTGAGCCCTCGGCCGAGGCGGACAAGGGTCAGCGAAATAGATAGGGGTCGGGCTGATTGAACTACAGATTTGGAAACCTTCGGAGATGAATTAGAGTAAGGTCCAACTAACAAAGTTGTAGCAGGGACTTCGTTCTCCAGCTTCCATAAAGGAATTTCTTGGCATCTTGCTCAACTTTCCAAAGATAATCCCTGCCTAAGGCGCTAGGTTGGGCTGAAAAACCGGACTTTAGCTGATATAGCTCAAGAAGACTGAGTCAACCAGATTAGGGGCTTGTCTTAAGATTAACTCAGCTGATTTAACCCAAGTCGTTACACCTAGCCACTAGCTGCAGCCATCGATCTCCTCCATCGCGAGCTCCCTAGACACTTTGGAGCACGGTGAGGTGGTAAGGAACCTGTAAAACCCAGTCCCAAGTGCTCTCGTGCAGTTGTCCGATTGCTTTGGCTCACCGGATTTGCCTCATCCCTGCCGAGCCGCCTCGCCGGGCAAAGCGGCCCCGCCGCCATATAATCCACCGCAAGGACACCCTAGATGCGTTCGCGAGCTTCCTAGCTTCCTCCCAAACCAAACCACGTCGCAAATGGTGCTCGGACGCTCAAATTTGAGGTGATCCCAGCGAGGTAACACTGTAGCACCGCCGCACGCCGCCCACCTCCACCGCCCGCGAACCGCCGCCTTCATCGAGCCCTCCGCAACCGTCCGATCCGATGCGAACGGCTCGAATCATTCGTGACCAAAGTCAAATATTGGTCAACTGAGTCAAACCTGACTCAACCCAACTCAACGTTCGCAGCTAAATTAGTTCAAAAGTAATTATAATTAAGTCCTTTTTCTTCTATTTTGGCCCTGCTCTTTTACAAAATCATGCCCGAAGTCCTGTTTAGTCTTTTTACCTAGTAGACCTTCTGTTTATAGGCTTACTTATGTTTTTGCTCTCGGTTTCTCTTAGTTAAGCCTCTAGAAGTTTAGTTTTCCTGCAGATAAGACCCTAGATCTTGTTTAGCTCATATCTTTAGTGTTTTAAATCCATTTTAAGCAATTCTTGCGCCTATGAGTTCGTGTTAATGCATAGAACAGTTTTATGACCTTGTTTTGCTCGGCTGCTACTATTTGGTGTATTTTTTTTCTTATTTTATTCTTTTGTGTGCTTGTATGTACTTGTTTGATACGCATAGAAGGATCACAGTTCGAAGAATTTGAAGAGCAAGCTTTTAAGGACTTTGAGCAGCAAGAGCCAGTCCAGGAAGGCAAGTCATGTCCTTGATCACCATTTGAACCTACACAACATTTACTTTTATGTTGAATACAACAGCTATGCACTTTTATGATTAAACATGATGGATCCTATCTATGGTGTTCCTAGTTTTATCCTTATGCCTTGATCAACCTAGGTTTTACTTTATGTTAGGTAGTACGTGCTTAGTTTCTAAACTTGGATATGGTGGTATTGGTGAACTCAATTATTAAACTTATTTTATTTATGCTATACCTTTCATTAATACAAGATCACCAAACTTTATTGGAACATGGAGCGACCACCCAGGAAAACAGTGCAACCATAAGGCTATATGGCTCTACCTTGGCTAATTAATTAGAAACTCTAGTTTGGGGTAATCTTACCGAAAGGGCATGAGGGGGGACTAAGTCGTTGTATAACCCGATCCTCTTGGGACGTGGGCTTAGCTAAGACACTATACCCATTAGGGAGCTTTATCCACGCTAGACACTAAAACCTTAGCGGGTTACCACATATGAGGGAATCTTTGTAAAGGTCTTGTAGTGAGTCTCTAGCCAGTCACCTTGGAAGTGTTTAAGGGCTTTGCAAACCCAGGTGACATGGGAGACAAGACTTATGGGCAAAGATGTACAATCTCTGCAGAGTGTTTAAAACTGATCGATCAGCCATGCTCACGGTCAATAGTGGTCTGGACCCTCACATGATTAATCTATCATAAGTTGAATTTAATTATTGTTGTTTATGTTATTTATTGTTGTTTAATTTATTTATGTTCATGCTTAATGTGGGTGGTATAAACTTATACTTAGTAATTGCTAATAAAACTTGACCAACCAATTAAAATGCTGACATGCTGTTAAACCATAGCCTATCCTTGCATAGCCTTACACTACACATTCCCAAGGCTTGCTGAGTACCAACCATAAGTGTACTCACCCTTGCTAAAACCGTTGCTCAGACCAAGACTACTTTGAGGAGATTCCTGGAGATTTTGAAGAATTCTAGGCGTAGGTGTGCCACCAGTCAACTGCCTGTGGAGTTGTCGTCATTGTTGGAGCTCTACTGCTAGAATAAAGACTCATTTTGTTATTCAATTTAAAGACTTTCGATCATGTAATAAATTTAATACTCTCTTTACATTTTGGCACTGTCGATAGTATTTACTGAAGTCGTTGCATGTGTGAAACTTGATCTTGGCACACATGTAATTTATTCATCTGGTTTTGTATTTAAAACCGGGTGTGATAGAAGTAGTATCAGAGCTGTGTTGACTATAGAATGTTAGCCTAGTTAGAAAATGGTCGAATTAAGGATTATAATGCTTTAATAGCCATTCTTACTTCATGCTTTCTTTAATTCTACTTTAATATGCTTATCCTTGCTTTTATCTTATCCTTAATGCTCTACTTGCTTCTTTATCTTACTTTTGCCATTCCATTCACTCTATGCTTCCTTGCTCTTGCTTTAAGGAATCTTTAGCATCTGTTTTAATCCACTTGATTTGTTCTATTTTTTACAAAAATGGCCGCACCCAGTACCGTCCTTAGAAACCCAATGACCCTGTCTTCTACAATCCAAATATCTTCCTTATTAGGATTTAGGAGTTTTAAGTTTAAATTCGATGTAATCAATAGAATCGAGCGATGGTTAGTTGAAGTATGTGCTAGAGTAACTTAAAAGTGTGTTTGGAATGTTTGTTCTTATGATAAATGCTTGAGTTGGTTCTTTGTTTTGAGTGCGGTGTGTTGTAGAGTGATGACCACAACGATACCGGTTTTTAGTAATGAAAGTTGCTTAGTTGTGTTTTATTCTATCTCAATCAACCTTAATCTTGCATGATCTCAAAAAAAAACCTTAATCTTGCACAATCTTTTAACTATCTATATCTATCTATCATGCAAGTTTTGTGAGACCAAATCTGTTCGCGTCGCCATCTGACACAACTGTATTGTTTTATTCATATCTAGAGATACAAAGTCCTATTAACATGAATCCAATTAGGTTAGCTCTAGAATTTGGATATTCTGACAGAGAGAAACATATGAGTCTGTGAAATAATCAGAATCTGTCATTACTGCTGACCTAGTCATCTTGTTTAATTCATATCTTGAGTTCTAGACCTCCGATTGAGGTGATTCCAGTTGGGTTAGTTTCAGAATTTTATCTACTACATTCCTGGAAAGTTTTAGTACTTTTGGATATTCGTCCTGAGATTTTGACCTAATTTAGTAGGACAAATAGAATCTATCATAATCTGAAATTCATGTCAGTTTATCTTTTTATTTATCTTTATCTTCAACTATCTGAATCTCATATTCCTAACACTCAGATGGTGAACACCAGGTCCAGACAAGGAGTTGATCTTCCCACACAGCCCCATTTGAGAAGCAACAACTCCAACCCCGAACCTCGGTAGACCAAGAGCTACCAGCAGAGATGGAGCAGTTCTGTGCAGCCCAAACTGAGCTTTGCTAGAACTTGACCAACACCAAGGCATCCATGCAAGCTCAGATGAACAACTACTACTACTAGTGCAACAACCAGCAGTAGCTGTAGAGGAAGAAGCATCGGAAGTTCATGAGCCACAAGCCCCCGATGTTCTCTCATTCTGCTGATCCGCTTCAAGATGATGATTGGCTAAACGAAGTGGAGAAGATGCTCACCATCACCTAGTACAATGACAGGGAGAAGGTTCTGTATGCTTCAGGACAACTTGAGGGATCTATTGCAGATTGGTGCAATGCTTACACCACCGCACATGTTGATGCTAACGCCATGACCTGGTAGGAGTTCAGGAACAGCTTCAGGAGCCACCACATTCCTGCTGGTGTCATGAAGCTGAAGAAGGAGTTTCTCTCACTCAAGCAAGGAGGAATGTCAGTGAGCGAGTATAGAGACAGGTTCATCCAATTGTCTCACTATGCACCTAAGGAAGTGATAGATGATGAGAAGAAGCAGGATCTATTCCTGGAAGGTTTGATTAAGCCACTCCAGTACCAGTTGATGTCTCACACCTTCCCATCCTTCTAGTAGCTGCTAGACAAGGTGATTGGCTTGGAGTACAAGCGACAGGAGCTAGTTGAGCTAAAGAGGAAGTCCATCTCTCAGGGACAGTCTGGGAGCAACACCCGCCCTCACTTCACTCCACAGCAAGGGACACCAATCTGCTCTGGGGGCCCGAGTGGGAGCTTTGGGCAGAGTTAGTTCCAACTCCCTGCTTAGTAGTTCTAGCACCCCACTAAGCAGACTTCGCGCCCCAACCTTCAACAGAACCGTCAGAACACACCTTCTGGCACCCAAGTGAAGCCCAACACCCCTAGTACTCAAGTGGACAACACTTGCTTCAAGTGTGGAGAGGTTGGTCACTATGCCAATGGATGGCCCAAGAGGAATGCCCAGAACACTCCAGTGCAGAACTAGTAGATGCTGCAGATGAGGAGTGGAAATCAGACCCCATAAGGCAGTAGAACTATGCACGTGGCAAGGTAAACCACGTGAATGCTGAGACTGCTCAGGAAGCTCCAGATGTAGTGCTCGGTATGCTCTTTGTCAACTCAGCCCTTGTCTTAGTTTTATTTGATTCTGGAGCATCACATTCTTTTGTTACTACTCGTTATGTAGCAGAACATAGTTTACCCATGCATACCATGAGACATCATATGCTAGTTAGCTCACTTGGGGGAGCAATGAAGGCTCCATATCTATCCACAAGTTAATCTGAAGATAGTGGGTGTATACTTTCCAGCTGATCTCATAGTCTTGGAATCTGGGGAAATTGATGTTATTCTTGGAATGAGGTGGTTAGCAGGCTTTGATGTAGTCATTCAGTGTGCAAAGAGGTCAGTTCTTCTTACAAGTCCTAAAGGGGAGCAGATTGAGTTTGTGAATAGTATACAGTCAGCGGCAGACTGTGCGCAGTGAATCAGTTGAATGGAAAGGCTTTGGAGGATATCAAAGTGGTATGTGAATATCCAGATATTTTTCCAAATGAATTACCAGGTATGCCACCTGATCGAGATACTGAGTTTGTTATTGATCTTTTACCTGGTACTGCACCTATTTCTAAGTGTCCATATAGAATGTCTGTTGATGAATTAAAAGAGCTTATGAAACAATTAAAGGAATTATTGGATAAGGAATCCATTCTCCCTAGTTCATCACCATGGGGAGCATCAGTTATCTTTGTAGAGAAGAAGGATGGTACTCAGAGGATGTATGCGGACTATAAATCGTTTATTGAGGTGACTATCAAGAACAAATATCCATTGCCTTGCATTGAAGATTTGTTTGATCAGATGAGAGGAGCCAAGGTATTCTCTAAGATTGATCTGCATTCTAGTTACCATCAGATGAAGATTAGACCTTCAGATATTCCCAAGACTACTTTCACTACAAGATATTGGCTTTATGAGTATAGAGTCATGTCTTTTGGGTTAATTAATGCACCTGCTTACTTCATGTCTTTGATGAACAAGGTTTTTATGGAGTATCTTGATAAGTTCATTGTGGTATTTATTGATGATATATTGATATACTCCAAGAATGAAGAAGTGCAAGAAGAACATTTGAGACTAGTACTTCAGAAGCTCAGGGAGAATCAATTGTATGCAAAGTACAGCAAGTGTGATTTCTGGCTGAATGAGGTTTCTTTTCTTGGTCATGTCATCACCAATGGAGGAATTGCAGTGGATCCAGGCAAAGTCAGGGATGTTCTGAAGTGGATGCCGCCACAGACAGTTATAGAAGTCAGGAGTTTTCTTGGACTTGCATGGTACTAACACAGGTTCATTGAAGGATTCTCTAAGATAGTGAAGCCTCTCACATCACTATTGGAGAAGGGAAAGGAATTCAAGTGGACTGAAGCCTATCCAGCTAGTTTTGAAGAATTAAAGAAGAGATTGACTATAACATTCCGTATTTTTACGAGATGTTTGAAATTGCAAAAATGTGGATTTCAAAAATTTTGTGTTTGTGGAGTGAATTTTCCAAACTATAAGAGTGTCTTCATTGAATCTCACCCAAAATTATTAGAATTAATTTATAAATTAAATTGAATTGCTAAGGTGTATTATGTGCTAGTGTGAATATTTCGAGTTCATTTGGAATTCATTTGGATTTGCTTGAGTGGGATTTGTATTTGAATTGGAATTCAAATACAAATAAAAATAGAAAACCAAACTAAACCTAACCTCGGCCCAAACCAACCTAGCTAACCCCACCAACCCACCTAACTAACAACCCAATCTAAGGCAGGTGCAAAAATCGGAACTTCCAGTTTTCAAATCTCGGAACTTTCGGTTTTCTGGCCAAACCGCCTCCACGCTGCAGCCGCTGACCGCCCGACCCCACACATCAGCAGCCCGCACCACCATTCCACTTTTTTCCCAACAGCGCTCACGCACGCGGCATGAGCATGACAGCGACGCACAAACGACGCCGGATGCGCCCGCACCACTTTCATGCTAGCGCTCGTGGATTTGTGCCACGCTGCCTAGCCCAATCACCTGTTGTCCATCACCGCCCAAAACCCTAGCCGCCGCATATTACAGCCCCGCAGCAACCACTCTCGGCCACATCCACAATTGGGGTTTTCCGCTTCACCCGCTGCTGTTTGGAGAAGAGGAGAAGGAAGGAGGGAGTGCAGGAGGCGGGGAGAGGACGCCGGAGGAGGAGGAGACCGCTCCTGCCCCACTGAAACACTGCCAAGCTGAGCTTGTACGTCTATGTCATCACCACACCTCACCACCGCACTGCCATTCCCTCGCCAACAGGCCCACCAAGTGAGCTTCATGATCCCCGTTTGCCTCGATAAACCACCGTTGCAGCTGTGGCCTGAGCCGCACGCTCGTGCGCACGCAAACCTTGCCACGGCCGAACCCCATAGAAAATCAGAGCTCCCAGTTTTCCAAACTGGAGCTTCCGGTTTTGAATCTTCGGATTGGGGGCTTGGGGTCCATTCTCGAACATTCCTTGTTTGGTACTTGTTGTGAGTACACAGTTGAGGAGCATAGGAGTTGGTGGTGATACCTGTTATGGGTACCGTTGCGGATCATGTTGTGGAGATGCTTTTGGGAGTTAAGAGCTCATCCTGATCTGAAACCGAGTGGGTCACCATGCTTCACGGAAATATCTTAAATGTGCACGCCACTTGCCGAATTATAGGTTTAGGCTGGGGTCGAGACTTGCAAGTGCGGTACCGTACTTGCCGTAGGATAGAGTGTTAGTGTAGCGTGGAGTGTTGCTGACCTTTTGGCCCCTGAATTGCTTTTGCCCCCGATTGGCCCCAGTGGGAGTGCTTCATAGTTCCGGGGTGATCCTCTGTGGGGGATCACATCCAAGACTGGATGCAGGATGGTATCATAACTCCCAGGTTCTTCGCTTAGTAGGGTGATGTTCAGTTGGTTGATCCTCTTACTCCAAGATGGGTCCAGGTGTACACACTCTGCAGAGTTAAAACTATATGTATAGCCACGTCCTCGGTCATGGACAACCCTGTGTCATGATGACTCTGTATTGTTTTTGGGAAATCTCTACCTCCCCCTTATAGCTACTTGAGTGTTGCGAGCTGCAATTGCAGTCAGGAAGATGGGAAGTTGCTCCCTTTCCCTTTAGGATCTGGCTGTAGTTCTTGAGAGACGAAGAGAGAGAGTGTTTGCCTTGACCCTAGTATGGAGTTAGGATGTTAGAGATAGCGATCCTGTTGAGGCAGGTGCACCTGATGTGCTGAGAGATTGGGATGATGGATATGGAATTTTATTCTTTATGCTTGCTGCTACATAGGAAACCCAAGCCTCTTCCTTGACTACATTTTTGACCACAAGTAATAGGCCACTTAAAGCTTGCAAATGGATGGTGACGTGACCCTGTCCTAATCCTTGGGGATAGCTCGTGAGATTGCAGGTAACAAGTCTGACTTCGACAACAACAATGACGGTTGGTACAACTAAAGGTTGAGGTGCTACGCTCAAAAATGCCTGTGGAGATGATCGTGATGATGACAATGCTTCCAGAAGCTAGCTACCGCTGCATTGATTTTATTCATGTCGTTTAGCCTAAAGGGCATGTACCAGATCGTACTCTCATATTTTGAGATGTAATAAATAAAATTTGTATTGTTATCATGGTATGGATGTGATATTTATGCTGAAACGAGATCTGTATGTGATAGCTACTGGTCCAGGGACTATCACCAGGATACAGGGAGTTGGATTCTCCTTTCAGAAATCCGGTTCGTTTCAGCTAGTATCAAAGCCATACTTGACCGTAGCACGTGACCCTATACTTGCTTGATAGCAATAAGGATTTCCCTATGCTCCATTGCTATATATACTCCTTAAACTATATTACAAAAACTCTTCAGCATTTGAAAACTGCTTACTTACATTTCGTGACATAGGAAGCAATGGCAGACAAAATCGAGGTGATGCCCAAGCACTACAGAGAGATCCCAAGGTGGCTGGAGAAAGCCCTAATGAAGCTTGGAATTCCGTCGACCCACATCCACTACCGTGTTGTTTGGGTGTACCCCACAGTCGCACCTTACGTACACGGTACGGTTGTGATGACCATGCACCCATCCCAGCCCGACTTCGCCGGAAGGTGTCACACGGGATGGGATTCTCCGTGAAGACTACACTCGACTTTGCAAGTCGAAGACTGTTGGCGAAGGTGTTGGCTCAGTACTGGGGGGGTTTCAAGTCTAGGAACTTCTGACTCCTTCCCCGAGGGTACTGGGGCACGCCTAACCTCGAGGACCTGCAGGTAGAGGTGCGGATTGCGCCACTTCGAGAGGAGGATGAGGTGTTGTCTACCACCGGATCTTACCTAGTCGACCACGACAACCACGTCCACCAACTCGAGTCTGAGGCACTGGACTTCCACCACACCTTTGACTAGGCCACCGCGAGGGGCCGTGAGTACTTTTCTCAATGTCTAGCTCTCAAGAAGGAGAACTACACTCTCCGTCAACGACTCCAGCAGCTTAAGGGCGCTCTCAACACTTCCACCGCTACCCTAATCCATGTGGAGAAGGAACACGTAGACATCAATAAGGTACCGATTCACACCATGGAGGACAAGAGGAAGCTTCACATAAGTTTGGACCGACTGAAGCAACAAATGAGGGAAAGGATGACCTCTTGATAGTTCAAGGACACCTACTTAGCCACGCGCAAGAAAAGATCAACCAGAAGCACAACATGGCAAATATAGCCGTGCTCACTCATACTGCGTTGTACCTCTAAGACAAGTCAAAGATGCTACTTAAGACTTGGATGGATGCGGATTCGCTCCATGTGGATGAGCTCCTAAAAGCGAGCAGCGAGCTTCCACCCGAGTCTCGGCGTGCCATACGCAAGGATGACTTCACCGTGTACCTAACCATGCTTAAGCTCCACTTGTGTCCAGCCAAGGACATGCCCACCCCCATGGAGACCGAGGAGGTGAAGGCCACACAAGAAATGGTTGAGAAGATGTTCACCCCCAAGCACACCCCTGATGATCGCTGCCTTATCTCTTACAAGAAGGCTCACACCGAGGAGCGTGCTTGAGCGATGCCACTGCGCAAGAATAAAAGTAGATTGGTAATATAGTAGTTTCCAGGAGTTGTTCCATGTTAGCCAAGAGCATGTTCCGACACATTAAGAGTCATGAGTACCATGAATCACCATGAGTAGGCACTACCCTTTTTGAAATCTTTCATGATGTACTTAGATCGATGGTATCTGTGAGACCTCCAAGGCTTAGCAGCCAGCCTCAACCTGCTGGAAAACTTGATCAAGTTTGGCGGAGTACTTGGAGGCTGAGTTCCATAGACTGAAGGGGACGCGGGACAGACCTTGCACCGACTTGGTTTCACGTAGTGCTTCCATAGATAGCTCTATGCACTCAGCGATAGTACTGCTAATGCCATCGAGGTCGCAAAAAGGATCTCGCAACCACCCCTAATTAGTGCGCCAACTGTCGGATTTATAAGCCCGGCAATCCACCAGGCGGTTACCCAAGTGGTTGATTTGTAGGTGAGGTTGATTGCAAAACCAAGAACTCGAAGGTGATCACGAGAACATGAAGGGACACGAGGGTTTTAGACAGGTTCAGGCCTCCGGAGTAACACCCTACGTCCTGTATGCTAGATTGTATTGCTGGTATGAGATGTTGTACCCTCGAGAGGTGCCCTTGGCCACCTTTATATAGTCTAGACAGCCAAGAGTTACAAGCCGATTAGAATCTAATCTACTCGGTAGTTACATGGAAAGTAATCTAAGTTGGATTGCAATATGCGTCCCATGATGTCCTGGTAGATTTGGACAGTCTTGTTGCCTTGACGTGTACTCCAAGTAACTTCATGTCCTCAGCCTGCACGTCCTAGTCGGGTGGGCCCACTTGTTAGGTCCGGCTAGTATCCTTGTCGTTGGGGACCCATGGGGTACCCATATCCCTCATATGTGTCTATCATGTAATGCTGAATGAGTGATATGGATTTCCTTGGATTAATTGAGTTTTATTGATTTTTCCCATTGAGTGTTGGATTATATATTTAGTATTATTTTCATGCTTGTATTTGACTCCTATCTTAGTTGGTGAGTGATGATTACCAATTCCTATCTAACCCTATAACCGTCGATTCAGCGACATGTCAACGAGAAGGTCTGGACGCCTGATGGCGTGCTTCGAGGAAGTCACCCACGAGGAAGCCACCCAAGAGGAAGAAGCTCCACCAGCACGTGGTTGTGGACGTGCCGCTATTCGTGGATGTGGACGCGGACGCGCCCTTGCCTGCACACCAGTCTGTGGGAGAGGATGAGGCTGTGCTACTGGCATAGCCCTACAGCCGCCCATCGGCCAAGAAGCTGAAGGCGAAGAAGAAAAGGAGGAAGCTAAGCCTGAGCCCGCCCAGCAGGGTCGTGGCCGTGGCTGTGGCTGTGGTCACTGTCAGCAGAAACAGCCAGCGCTGCCACCGCCCAACCTAGCTGAGGTGATGACGACTCAGACCCAGCTCTTGCAGAGGATGGCTGAGGCCGTCGAGCGCCAGAACAATAGTGGGCACCACCAGGGACCGCATGAGGAGGACCTCCCAAGGAAAATTGAGAGGTTCATCCGACTGAAGGCCACTACCTTCAGCTACTCGCAGGATCTGATCGAAGGTGACGACTGGCTGAGGGTCATTGAGACCAATCTCGATCTCACCAACTACACCGACGAGGAGTGCATTGCGATCGCCATCCACTAGCTCGAGGGACCAGCCAAGGCTTGGTGGGACAGCTTCTCGGACAGCCGCTCAGACCCAGCGCACATCACATGGTTGGAGTTCTACGAGGCGTTCCATGAGCAGCGCATCCCCAAGCAATTGATGGTCCAGAAGGCACCATGAGAGTGGAGGAGTACGAATGCCACTTCACCAACATGATGAGGTACGCTCCAGATGACACTAACACCGATGAGAAGAAATAGTTCTAGTTTCTTCAAGGCCTTCACTACGGCCTTCACCAGATTCTGATGGGAAGTGACTTCAAGTCGCTTCGCCACCTGGTGAACAAGGCCATCGCTCTGGAGACTGAGAAGATGGGACATGAAGATCGCATAAGGAATAGAAAAAGGAGAGGTGACCATGACTCTTGTGACTGGCCATCCTAGAGGCCGAGGAGTGGGCAGAGCAACCTGCTGAGGGGAAACTTCTATCTGGGACCCAGCCAGTTTGGTCGGAGCTTCGGTGGAGGCATCAACCAATTCTCGGGAGGAAGGAACCCTAATAGGAACCCGCTAGGGTTGAATCCCGATCTTTTCATGAGAGAAGGTGGATAACACGATTAGGGATGGAGATGATGTACACAGCCCAACTACAGCCATCCAAGGATGCTACACCTTAGCAACCAATACACCACCTCCAATGGTCGTCACGATCTTGTGGAGCACGATCAACAAAACCACTAGGGTAATTCCAGCAAGCAATCGAGGATCAAGCAAAAACAAGTAGAACAAGCAACTCAATTGCAAATATGAAGATGAAAATCAATCTGAAATCACAAAGTTGGGGTTCTGAATCGAGTAGAACGGATGGTCTAGTCGACACACGCGTCTACAAGGAAGTAGCAAAGGCTAAACTTTCCACAAAACAAAACCCGATCTGTTTGTGGTGGCTCTAATCCTTATTAATACCTAGGAGGATGACCAGGAGGGTCCTGGTGCCATGCTCCAACCTTAGGACACGTCCTTATTGGACCCAACTTGATACAAGACCCGTTGGGCCTAAAAATGATGCAACACCGTAGCCAGAAAATGTCTCTAGAACAATTCAACAATTGAGGCCCCCTCGGAAAATATATGGCTATGCGTCTAGATCCATATGAAAATAGACATCATAAGGATTCCAAGGAGTACTTGAACACCCAAAACCGAGTACGGATGAGGTCATGGCGGCCGTTGTAAGTTGGCGCAGTGCTGTAGTCCGAATCCAGCATCAAAACGTGTTGGATTTGATCTCTTTCTTTCCTTAGGCCAAAAGTGATGTGGTGTCCTAATGGAGGAAGGTAGGAATAGTTGGATTTGTCCCCCAATCAACTTCTTTAGTCCTCCATACATTCCATGTGTTTTTAACACTCTTTTTGATCCACATACGTATTTCTGAAAATGACAATGAATACAAGTCATGGTGCAGCATCAATTCATCAATTGTATCAAATACAACCATAATAAAGAATATCAAATTTAGTATAACCCAAAGTATTTAAAGATAGCAAAGTCAGTTCATCTTGTGTATGGTTCTAAACAAAAAGTATCACACTTATTCACTACTTGTGGCATAGGAGTAAAAGAATCATCAGTACACAAGTCCTTTTTATCACAAGGAGTAGCAAGTAATTCATCTTGTGATAAAGGTAAATCAGCAGCGGGTTCTGCTATTTGTTGCTCTTGATTAGCATGCAGAGTGGACAAATTTTGGAGATTATGGGCCACATCATTCTTGGAAGTATTCACAGATAATAGAACCTCCTTTTTAGCACTGAGAGCAACATAAAACAATTGACCAATATGTCTGTATGATTTGCTAATCAACAAGGTTCGAATTTTAGAATTGAGCCCTCTCATGAACCTACTCATAACATCTTCCATGAATTCATCTAGTCCACCAAATATGATGCAAATCTTAAAATCATGATGGTATTCTTTCACAGTCTTACTACTTTATTTTAGTTTGTCCAGTTTGCTAAGCAAATGATCAACATAATATGAGGGAATATATTCATCTCGAAAAGGCATTTTAAAATCTTTCCAAGTAGGTGGAACTTTGTTGTGCCTACAATATATTTCCATTTATTCAAAGCATATTTTGTTAAATCACTTGCAACAGCTGAAATCATTTGATATTCAGACAAGTCATAATTATCAAATTTAGCATGTACCTTAAGCTCCCAATTAATGCATGCACGAGGGTCAAAATTTCCCTCAAAAGAAGGTAGAGTATTACTGACCTCAATTAGAACATCATCATGTACCTCTAGTGGGTATGCTCCCATATATTGTCGACGATGTGAACACCCATGGTGCAGGCTCCCAGCTCCCATGTGTGTCGTCGGGCCTGCCATTGTTAGCGAATAGCAGAAAAATTCACAAGAAGTTGCCTACCAACTAAAGAAAATAGGTGGTGGAAGATTGTTGTTTTCACTCAAACCTGTCCATTCAAGTTCTTACATGTTCTTACCAAGCCAAACAGGAGGTGACAGCAATCAACAAGTCTGCAACCGTGGAAGAAAGTATATCGGTGCCGAAGCAACAATTCCTGTCAAGCTGTAGTCGAATATCTGGAGCTGTAGGTGGGCTAAAGCAAGAAAGTACTAGAATCACGTTAGTTGGAAGCAAATTGAACAAATCCTCATGGACTAGAGACACGAGCCTAAACACAAGCGAAGTCACTAAGCTGCAGCAAAGAAGGATCACAAGGAGAGGAAAATAACCAAAGAAAAACCCTTCTCTTCTTCTTTCTCTTTCTTTGTTTCTGTCTTTCTTTTCTTTCTTTCTTTTCTTTCTTTCTATCTTTTTTTCTATTTTTTTCTTTGAAGTAGCACAAAGCTGAAATTTTGCAATAAGAGACAACAAGCAACATACAACAATTAAATGTTTCCTTGGGAAGGGTGATTCGGTAGCAAAGTCAAACAATTAGCTATTTTGCAAAACCAACAGATGCGCAATCTCTAGGGCGATTGCGAAGCGCTCAGAATGAATTTGGGACCAAGGTTAGTTCTGTTGGAAAGAGCACAAGTTAAGGTTTCCAGGCTGTATTTAAACTCCTTATTCGGACTCATAAAAAAAGAAATATGGTGCTTTTCTTTTTAGGATGAAACAGGACTCCGAATCGAATCCTATTTTAAACTTGTTGGATTTACTTTTTGTAGATGGAAGGATGGACATGGATGAAACCTCAAAGGATGTGGTTAGGTTAATGGTGGTAAATAAAACAAAGGAATTTAGAAATCTACTTAGATTTGTGGAGAGAAATAAACAAACTCTAATTTGAGATGGTGACATAAACATGACTAGAACTCGAAACTCTAAATGACTAGACCTATGACCAGCAACTTGACACGATGATGCAATCGTTCATTCAATAAGCCCTAACTAAGTAGTAATAGTATCAAGCTCAAAAGGTTTTTAGGATTATGGAGAACTAATCTACTACTTTTTTAGCTTTTTCTGGACTATAAGAGATTAAAAACAACAAAGAACTAGAAGTCTCTCACTAATCAACCTTGCTCTGATTACCAATTGATATGAACCCGCCAGGGTTGAATCCCGATCTTTCGATGAGAGAAGGTGGATAACTCGATTTGGGGATGGAGATGACGTTCATGGCCCGACTACAACTTTCCAACGATGCCGCGCCTTAGCAATTGATACACCACCTCCAATGGTCTCCGCAATCTTGTGGAGCACGATCAACCAAACCACTAGGATAATTCTTCCAAGCAATCGAGGAATAAGCAAGAACAACTAGAACACGCAACTCAATTACAAGTATGGAGATGAAAACCAATCTGAAATCACAAAGTTGTGGTTCTGAATCGAGTAGAACAGATGGTCTAGTCGACACACGCGTCTACAAGGAAGTAGCAATGGTTTCAACAAAATAAACCCGATCTGTTTGTGGTGGCTCTAATCCTTATTAATACCTACGAGGATGACCGGAGGTCCTGGTGTCATGCTCCAACCTTAGGACATGTCCTTATTGGACCCGACTTGATACAAGGCCCATCGGGCCTAAATAGGGTGATGCAACACCGTAGGCAGAAAATGTCTCTGGAACAATTCGACGATTGCAGCCGCCTCAGAAAAGATATAGCCATGAGTCTTGATCCATATGAAAATAGACGTCATAAGAATTCCAAGGAGTACTTGAACATCCAAAACGGAGCCCGGATGATGTCGTGGTGGCCGTTGCAAGTTGGCGCAGTGTTGCAGTCCGAATCCAGCCCCAAAACGTGTCGGATTTGATCTCTTTCTTTCCTTGGGCCAAAAGTGATGTGGTGACCTGATGGAGAATGTTAGAAATAGTTGGAATTGTCCCCCAATCAACTTCTTTGGTCCTTCATACATTCCATGTGTGTTTAACAGTTTTTGATCCACATACGTATTTTTAAAAATGACAATGAACACAAATCATGGTGCAGCATCAATTCATCAAATGTATCAAATACAATCATGATAAAGAATTGTTTCACCTTTGAATCAAAAGTTTCCAATGTGGTTGTATCCGACCAGGTGATGTTCTCATCAAACCCCGGCTTCCAGCAGCAGGTAGGAGGCTATGGCCGCCTGCAACAGCTCATGCCAAGGACGAACACTGGAGCAGCTATGCTCACATGCTTCAGCTGTGGCAAGCCCGGCCACAAGTCCTACGACTGCCCTGACAAGAAGACCAATCAGACGCTCGCAAAGACATCGGCCCTAGGAGGGAGACCTCCTCAGACTGCCAGTTGGCAGCCTGCTGGCCACAAAAGACTCAACCACTTTACCGAGGAAGAAGCTCGGGATGCCCCTGACGTGGTGATCGGTGAGTTTGTAGTTTGTGGCACTAAAGCTTTATTTTTATTTGATACTGGAGCAAATGGCTCTTATGTTTCGTCTAAGTTTGTGACCAAAGCGTCTCTTCCCATGGTTCCCCCGACCCATGCCCATCATCATAAGTTCTCCCCTAGATGGTATAAGGTGCACCTTGATGTGTAAAGGTGTGGAAATGTTTATGAAGGGGTAGAAGTTCTTAGGAGACCTAATGGTACTGAAGTCCAGTAGTATTGACATCATACTGAGCATGGATTGGATTACCGCACACAAAGGTCTTATCTCTAGTTCTCATCTTGTGACTTTTCTACTCCCCAATGGAAAGAAGGTCGAGTTTGAGTCTATGAAGTCCCATGATATTTCAGCTGTGTACAGCCTCACTGAGAAGATAGTGGCAGATGTCCCCATGGTTTGTGAGTACCCTAACGTTTTCGCAAAGGAGTTGTTGGGTTTACCTCCAGACCGTGACGTGGAGTTTATGATTAACCTTGTGCCAAGGACAGCCCCAATACCAAAGTGACCGTACTGTATGTCAGTGGAGGAATTTGATTTGTTGAAGGTAGAATTGAAGACTCTCCTCAACAAGAAGTACATCAGACCAAGTGCCTCACCTTGGGGTTCACCGGTATTGTTCGTGAAGAAGAAGGATGGATCGATGCAATTGTGTGTCGACTACCACACACTTAACGCGATGACCATCAAGAACAAGTACCTATTGCTACGAATCGATGACCTGCTTGATCAGTTGAAGAAGGCCAAATATTTTAGCAAAATTGATCTCCGGTCCAGCTACCATCAAATGAAGATTAGATCGGAGGATATTCACAAGACCGCATTTGTGACCCGGTACGGGCAGTTTGAGTTCACTGTCATATCATTTGGTCTTACAAATGCATCGGCTTATTTCATGAACATGATGAATAAAGTGTTCATGGAGGAGTTGGACAAGTTTGTCATTATCTTCATTAACAACATCTTGATCTACTCCAAGACTACTGAGGAGCATGAAGAGCACCTGAAGATTGTGCTGGAGAAGCTGAGACAACACCAGTTGTACGCCATGTTCAGCAAATGCGAGTTCTAGATTGACAAAGTCACTTTTCTCGACCATGTGTTAACAGCAGAGGGAGTTGTTGTAGATCCGGAGAAGATTGTGGCCATGTCAGAATGGCAACAACCGAAATGTGTGACAGAAATCAGAAGCTTTCTCAATTTAGCAGGGCACTACCACAAATTCATTGAGAAGTTCTCCAAGATTGCAAAGCCAATGAACTCAATGTGCCATTTGTTTGGTTAGACAAATGTGAAGCAAGCTTCCAAGAACTCAAGACCCGACTCACTACCACCCCAGCTCTGACCCTTTCCAACGTCAGAAAGGATTTTGTGGTGTATTGTGATGCCTCGAGACAGGGTCTCGGATGTGTGCTGATGCAATAGGGCAAGGTTGTGGCATATGCTTCTCACCAGGTGCCAAAACATGAGGAGAACTATCCTACGCATGACCTAGAGTTAGCTGCAGTTGTTCACGCTCTGAAGATCTGGAAGCACTACTTAATTGGCAACAAGTGCGATATTTACACAGATCACAAGAGCCTGAAGTGCATCTTTACCCAGTCAGAGCCGAATATGAGGTAGAGGAGATAGCTAGAGTTGATCAAGGATTATGACTTGAACATCCAATACCACCCCGGCAAGGCAAGCATTGTAGCAGATGCTCTAAGAGTTATTGCAACAACTTGATGGTACAGAATGAACAGCCCGAACTACGTGAAGAACTCGAGAAGCTGAAGCTTGAGATCATGGAGAGTGGGCAGTTGAATGAGATGAGGGTGAAGTACAATTTGCAAGACCAAATCCAGCAAGCCCAAAAGAGTTGCCCAGAAATCGAGGGTCTGAAAGACCTCATGGCTAGGGGATTAGCTCAAGATTACCGTATTGATGACCAAGGCACTTGGCTGAAAGACCACATATGCATACCCCGAGATGGGGAGATCAGACAGGCTATCCTGAAAGAAGCTCATAACTCCCAATATTCCATTCACCCAGGATGCACAAAGATGTACCAAGACCTGAAGGATCGATTCTAGTAGGAGAAGATGAAGGTGGACATAGCTGAGTATGTTGCCCGATGCGATACATGCCAGAGAGTGAAGGCAGAACACCAGAGGCCAGCGGGTTTGTTGAAACCGTTGGACATTCCAGTTTGGAAGTGGGATGACATCAACATGGACTTTGTGGTAGGACTACCTCGCACACAGAAGGGTCATGATTCCATTTGGGTGATCATTGATCGATTGACCAAGGTAGCACACTTTATGTCATTTAGCCCAATGGGCATGTACCAGATCATACTCTCACATTCTGGGATGTAATAAATAAAATTTGTATTGTTATCATTGTATGGATGTGATATTTATGCTGAAATGAGTTCTGTATGTGATAGCTACTGACCAGGGACTATCACGAGTATACAGGGAGTCGGATTCTCCTTTTGGAAATCCGGTTCATTTCATTGACTATAGCCCGAGTGCTAGTGATGCCAAATCTGCAGAAGAGCTTTGATATCTATTGTGTGATCACAAGAGTCTGAAGTACAAAAGGATCTTAATCTAAGGCAACACCGTTGGTTGGAGCTGATTAAGGATTATGATCTGGAGATTCACTATCACCTTGGTAAAGCAAATTTAGTTGCAGATGCCTTGAGTCGGAAGGTTCACGCCAACATGGCTCTAGCATTCGAGATGCCTTATGAATTGATGAAGGAGTTTGAGAAACTCAACTTGGGGATAGTTGCTCATACTAAGGGAGGAAATATGGAAGTAGAACCTACTCTGGAACAGGAAATACGAAAGAGACAGTTTGAGGATGCCAAGATCAAGGAAATCAAGGAACTTTTGGAAGAGGGAAAAGCTCCAGATTTCACAAAGGATGACCAAGGGACTATATAGTTCAGAAAAAGGATTTGTGTGCCAGATGTGGGAAATTTCAAAGACACCATCTTGAGGGAAACTCATGATTCAGCCAACTCTATCCATCCTGGCAGTACCAAGATGTACCAGGACCTCAAGGAGAAGTATTGGTGGTATGGGTTGAAGAGAGATGTTGCTAAGCATGTACCCTTGTGTGATACATGCCAAAGGGTCAAAGCTGAACATCAAAGGCCTGCTGGATTGCTTCAACCACTAAAGGTCACATAATGGAAGTGGGAAGAGATCACTATGGACTTCATAGTGGGATTGTCATGTACTCAAGCTGGTTATGGCTCTATATGGGTAATTGTGGACAGCTTGACTAAAGTAGTTCACTTTATTCCTATGAAGACCACTCACTTTGGAGCTAGATTGGCAGAATTGTATATGTCAAGGATTGTGTGTTTGCATGGTGTGCCCAAGAAGATAGTGTCAGATAGAGGCTCAGTTCACATCTTGTTTCTGGTAAAAGCTTCATGAATCCATGGATACAAAGCTGAATTTCAGGTCAGCTTATCATCCTCAAACAGATGGACAGACTGAGAGGACAAATCAAATTCTAGAGGATATGTTGAGAGCTTGTGCTCTTAAACATGGAGGTAGTTAGGATAAGAGTTTGCCTTATGTTGAAAGTGTTATTTGGGCTAGAGATCATCCAGGAAGTTGAAAGTCATGTTCAGATCATCAGAGAGAACCTGAGGACAGCTCAATCCATGCAAAAGAGTTATGCGGACACTAGGATGAGATAATTGACTTTTGAGGAAGGTGATTATGTATATCTTAAAGTGTCACCTATCAGAGGCATGTGCAGATTCAAGGTTAAAGGCAAGTTGTCACCTTGCTATATTGGACCTTTCAAAGTTTTAGAGAATGGGAGAAGTAGATTATCAATTGGAGTTACCCAATCAACTCTCAGATGTGCATGATGTGTTCCATATCTCTCAACTAAAGAAGTGCCTATGAGTTCCAAAGGAATAGTTGAATGTAAAGAATGATCTCACCTACACTGAATATCCCATCAAAATCTTGGATACTCTAGCACGGGTTACCAGGAATAGAGTGATTAGGATGTGCAAGGTGTAGTGAAGCCACCATGCTGAGGATGAGGCAACTTAGGAAAGAGAGGATGAACTGAAGCTAAAATTTCCCCAGCTCTTTGCAAATCCATCTGAATCTTGAGAATTTGTAACACCCTAAATTTCCCATGTTGCAGTTCAATAAAATTTGCTAGAATTTTCTAGATTTTGTTGAGTGGTTTAAGGATTTAAGGACCTTTCTAAGGTTTTATTTGATTCCTAGGCATTTAAATGCATTTCTGAAATTTAATTATTAAATCATAGGTTTCATTGTTGCATTCATGCTGGTGCATTATTTTTGTTTGTTTGTGTTCAAATTTCCAGTTTGAATCTATTGAAAAATAGCAAAGTTCTTCTTCATCTTCCTTCGGCCTGCCAAATTTTTCAGGCTAGCGTAGCTTCAGCAAGCTTCTATAGCTCGCCTAGCTGGCAGCCTGCTCGGCCACGTCGGCCCAGTGGCCAGCCCGTTTGCTAGCTTGGCCCAATTCCCGTCCCGCCTCTTGCCGCTGATGTGCGGGCCCCACCCGTCATCCCTTCCAGGGCGTCGTCTCTAACTTGGCTTCGAGCCACAGCCGCACCCTAATCCATCTCCACCTCCCGACACTTGGCCCGCACACCAAGGAGTGGCCCCAGCCGCCTTTATAATCACCGCCACCACCTCCACGACCTCCTTTGGAAAAATCTCCAAGCCACAAGCTCTAGCGCCGTCACCCGAGCTCGCTAACCCTAGCCACTAGCCGCTGCCATCAATCTCCTCCACCTCAAGCTCCCCGATGACCAGAGTAGACTCCGGAGCATGGTGAGGTGGTAAGGAAGCTAGAGAACCTAGTCCCAAACGCTCCCGTGCAGTTCTCCGATTGCTTAGGCTTGCTAAATTTGCCCCATCCCCACCAAGCTGCCTCGCCAGGCATAGTGCCCCCACCGACGCATAATCCACCGCAAGGACACCGTAGATGTGTTCGTGAGCTTCCCAGCTTCCTCCCAAGCCAAACCTTGTTGCAAACGGTGGCCGGATGCTCAAATTCGAGGCGATTCCAGCAAGCTATCCCTGTAGCGTCACCGTGCGCCGCCCGCCTCCGCCGCCCGCGTGCTGCTGCCTTCACCAGAGTCCTCCACAGTCGTCCGATCCGATCCGAACGGCTCGGATCTTTCCTGACCAAATTCAGATACCAGTCAACCAAGTCAAACCCGACTCAGCCGTGCCACTTTTGCAGAAGAGTCCCTGCATTTCTTAGTTTTTATGTTCACAACTAGCTCAGTTCAAAAGTAATTAGACTTAAGTTCTTTTTCTTCTGTTTTAGCCCCTGCTCTTTTACAAAATCGTGCCCAAAGTCCTATTTAGTCTTTTTACATGGTAGACCTTCTATTTATAGGCTTAATTATGTTTTTGCCCTCGGTTTCTCGTAGTTAAGCCCTGAAAGCTTAGTTTTCTCACACATAAGCCCCTATATCTTGTTTAGCTCATATCTTTAGTGTTTTAAATCTGTTTTAAGCAATTCTTGTGCCTATGAGTTCGTGTTAACGCATGGAACAGTTTTATGATCTTGTTTTTCTATGTTGCTATTGTTTGGTGTATTGTTTTCTTATTTTATTCTTTTGTGTGCTTGTATGTACTTGTTTGATGCGCATCGAAGGATCGCAGTTTGAGGGATTCGAAGACCAACCTTTTGAGGACTTTGAGCAGAAAGAGCCAGTCCAGGAAGTTAAGTCATGTCCTTGATCACAATTTGAACCTACACAACATTTACTTTTATGTTGAATACAACTGCTATGCACATTTATGATTAAACATGATGGGTCCTATCTAAGTGTGCCTAGTTTTATCCTTATGCCTTGATCAACTTGGGTTTTACTTTATGTTGGGTAGTACTTGCTTAGTTGCTCAACTTGGATATGGTGGTATTGATGAATCTCAATGACTAAACTCATTTTATCTATGCTATACCTTTCATTAATACAAGATCACCATGCTTAATTGGAACACGGAGCGACCACCTGGGAAAACAGTTCAATCATAAGGCTATATGGCTCTGTCTTGGCTAATTAATTAGAAACTCTAGTTTGGGGTAATCTTACCAAAAGGGCAAAAGGGGGTACTGAGTCGTTGTATAACCTGGTCCTCTTGGGAAGTGGGATTGGCTAAGAAACTATACCCATTAGGGCGATTTGTGCACGCCAGACACCGAAACCTTAGCGGGTTACCACTTATTAGGGAATCTTTGTAAAGGCCTCTTAGTGAATTCCTAGCCACACACCTTGAAAGTCTTTAAGGGCTTTCGAAACCCGGGCGACATGGGAGACATGACTTATGGGTAAAGATGTACAACCTCTGTATAGTGTCTGAAACTGATCGATCAGCCATGCTCACGGTCAAGAACGGCCTGGACCCTCACATGATTAATTTATCCAAAGTTAAATTAAATTGATGTTATTTATTGTTATTTTATTTATTTATGTTCATGCTTAACGTGGGTGGTATAAACTTATACTTAGTAATTGCTAATAAAACTTGACCAACCAATTAAAATACTAACATGATGTTAAACCATAGCCTATCCTTGCGTAACCTTACACTACACATTCCCTAGGCTCGCTGAGTACCAACCATAAGTATACTCACCCTTGCTAAAACCGCTACTCAAATCAAGACTAGTTTGAGGAGATTCCTAGAGATTTTGAAGAATTCTAGGTATACGTGTGGCACCAGTCAACTACATGTGGAGTCATCGTCGTCATTGGAGTTCTGCTGGTAGAATAAAGACTCGTTTTGTTATTTGATTTAAAGACTTTAAGTCATGTAATATCTTTATGTTTTGGCACTATCGATGGTATTTACTGAAGTCATTGCATGTGTTAAACTTGATCCTGACGCACATGTAATTTAAAACCGGGTGTGACACCATGTTGGAGACGTGCACACGAAAGGGTTATCGGACTGCGCGTGGCAGGAGGGGAATGGTGCCCGGCAGTGAGACCCGAAGTGGAAAGGGAAGGTCCTATCGGGGAACGACCAGATGGAGCCAATCTACCGAGCGAGCATAAATTAGCGGTGCCCCCATCAATCGGTAGACTCAAATCATCATAGCTATTCGATCTATTATGTTTTCTAAAAAATTACCCACATATGCCATTATGAAAATAGCCTAAAGTAACCCCCTAAATCTATATCTAAATTACCCACCTCTACCATTATATAAAATAAACTAAAGTAATCCCCTAATCTTCATCAAAATTACCCACTTATGCCATTATAAAAATAATTTAAAATAACCCTCCAAATTTCAACTAAATTGCCCACCACTTAAACTTAGAAAATAACATCAAACTAACCTCTTGAATTTGCATCTATATTAGCCACATATGTTATTATTAAAAATAACATGAGGTAACCCTAAATTTAAATCCAAATCACCTTGATTATAAATATACACTAATATGTGATTTTAAATCGTATATTTCTTGCACTGTTGGTATATGATCTAATAATTAAGGTATATATGCATGATGTGTGTTACCATTTATAAAGATATAGAGGATGTGATTAGAATATAGATTTCTAAATAAATTCAAGCGCATACATGTGATGCAAAGTGAAAAATTAAAGATTATAAATGTGGATGAAAAAGTTATAGAGTAATTACTAATAAAATCTACCACAATCAAATGAGTATATATCTATATAAGTATTGTGTTCGAATATTTAACAAATAAGAGGCAGCACAAGATAATAGTTTTATAGCAATTTGGCCTTATTTTATTTTTAAAGGAGACTCCGCATTGGTTCTCACTAGACATGCTAGAAAAAATACAAATCCTAGAAATTCTCGCAAAAATCAAAAACATCAAACATCGATCCTGTAAACTCTAATAATTATAGTCATTGGTCTATTATATTTTCTAAAAAATTACCCATCACTGTCATTATCAAAATATTCTAAAATAAACCCTAAACTATATCTAAATTATTGATCACTAGCATTATAAAAAATAATCTAAAGTAACCTACAATCTTCATTGAATTTAATCATGTATATCATTATGAAGCATAATTTAAAATATCATTATAAATGTGTATCTAAGTTATCCACGACCTAAAGTAAAAACCTAAACCTTAATCTTTTTTACATGAAACTGTGAAGGAGCTCCCCACAGCATTTTATTGCTTTTAAAAATAGAGAGTTTATGTACAAGAATGCTTAGAAGGGGAAACAGGGGGGAAAGAGAGAAAGGTTAGAGAATACTATATATTTAGCCATTGTCTGGGTGTTTGGATCTTTAGTCCCGACTAAAATTTATGTCACATCAAATATTCGGAGGCTAATTAGGAGGATTAAACATGAGCTAATTATAAAACTAATTACATAGATGTAGGCTAATTCACGAGACGAATCTATTAAGCCTAATTAATCCATCATTAGCACATGTTTACTGTAGCATCACATTATCAAATCATGGACTAATTAGACTTAATAGATTTATCTCGCAAATTAGTCTCCATCTGTGCAATTGGTTTTGTAATTAGCCTATGTTTAATACTCCTAATTAGTATCTAAATATTCGATGTGACAGGCAAACACCCCCTTAGTCTAAAGTCGTACTTGACACGGTGCAGGATGATTTGCTCCCTGAACCTCACGGTAATTACTAATTCAAAATCAATCTACAGGGTCTAATTATAGAGTAATTACTAATTAAAAATTAATCATAACTGGATAAAGATAAATACACATCTATATAAGTATTATGTTGAAGTATTGAAATAATGAGAGAGTAGTAGGTAAATAATTTTAATTATTAGCGAAGAGTTTAATTTGCTAAATAATTTTCAAATATATTAGCTTTTAAAAATATTAGCTCGTGAGGGAGCACGGGTTGATGGCCTAGTGTTAACTAATGAGCCGTCTGCAAAGCTTATCACCGTAATTTTCTAACTGAACAAGCGTGCACTTTGTAAATGCCTTTCTTTGTGCCAAGGGTATCATCGCTGGGGACGTTCACATGAGTGTGCATATGAATGGAAGTTTCATACTACTTCTTGCCCAGCCTTTTCCAACCTTGTGACCACACGCTCAGAATCTCATTGGACAGGGCAGCTTGGGTCAAGTCAACTTGTCTTTGTCTACGCGGTTGGGACCTAGCCTGTGTGCTTCTTTATATTCTCTGCAGCAATAATGGAGGCATCTATCTCGCAGCCTCATGCGCCTGCATTCTGCTTCTCCAGGATCCTTCCCTGAAGCTAGGATCCTTCAAGTGTTCTTCTCCAGGTCAGTGCTTCTAACAAGCTGTTTATTTCTGAAGTTATTTCACTTACTCCTGTGGTTTAAGCTGTCTGTGTGCATTCAGTCCCCCTTTTCACCTTATCAGTCTAAAAGCAGAGAAGCATGATACCATTCAAATGTTTTAGAAACAATCTTGTTCTCGCTCTCTGAGTGTGTCTTTTAACAAATTTTCTTGCTTGTTTGGGTACATCAGAAGCCTCGATTTATAGAAGCGCAGATCCGTACCTGCATCAGTCATCAGAAATGGCTAACCTACAGAGCCAGCAGAGCCTAGTAAGTACATTACCAAAAGAACTACCTGCGACCTTTATGAAGGAAATTACCAGCGATTTCGCCGCTGGGCGAGAACTCGGCCGTTCTGTATTTGGAATAGTTTACAAGGTAAATGACTGAGCCCCGTCATTTAAACATCAAATTCTTCCAAACAAAAACACTTTGCACTAATGACCCATGGAGATTAAAACAGGGGGTTCTGCCAGAAGGGGGCACGATTGCTGTGAAGAGGCTGGCTGAAAACGCCCCAGTGGCACCTGGCAAAACATTTGATACCGAGGTTACAAATCTTATGGTACTTCAGCACGACAATATTGTACAGTTGGTTGGCTACTGCCATGAAGCACAAAAGAAAGTGGTTCAGCATAATGGAAGATATGTGATTGTAGACATGGTCGAAAGCTGTCTGTGCTATAAATATCTACCAAACGGAACCCTCGACAAGTATCTTTATGGTATGCAATGCACTATCCAGCACATTTCTATCTCTCTACTATTAGTATTCAAGAGATATATACAATTGTCAAAAGAGTGATTCTTATTTTCTCAGCAATACGCACTCTTGGAGACTACTATCTTAGAATACTTACAGTTCACTGTACTTTCTTTACTTCTTACTTCAGCGGACACTAGATCCATTAACTGGGACACGCAATTCCAAATAGTTAAGGGAATCTGCCAGGGTTTACATTTCCTTCATAAGGAATTGGATGGCCCCCTTATTCATATGAATCTTGTGCCTAACTCTATATGGTTGGATGATAACTGGGTGCCAAAGATTGCCGATTTTGGCCTCTCAAGACTTTTTGGCCAAGAGCAGACCCGGATGTACACAGTCAATGTCAAGGGACATAAGTAAGCTGAAACAAACTGTGAAATATATGATTATTCCTTATTATTATAGATAAATTCCATTTGTTTATTTAATAAACCCTTGCAGTGGGTACATAGCTCCGGAATATCTATACAGAGGTGAAATCTCCACCATGTCGGACATATATAGTTTAGGCATGCTTATTCTTGAGATCACGACCGGAGAGAAGAACAGTTCAGTTTCTGACGACAAATCTGCAAGAAAATTTGTTGACAGGGTAAGATGACTTGAAACTTGAAACATCTGTTTTAGAATCTTTCCATGCATTAAGTTAATACATTATCACTAAGGATTATATCCAACCATGTAGGTACATCAAAATTGGAAGACAGAGGAGCAAATAATATACAAGTACCCATCACTAGATCCAAATGGCCTCCAGCAAGTAAAAACATGCATTGTAATTGGGCTAATGTGTGTGGAAGCTGATCGGAACAAGAGGCCTTCCATAGTGGATATTGTTGATAAGCTCAATGGCAAACGTGTACCAATATTTGACCAGGTATGAACACTGAGTCATTGTCACATTGATGATCTCTGTTCAGAACATCTAGTTTTTTTTTGCAAAGACTGACAACTAAAGCAAATAGAATTTCCTGGATTATTACACTTGGAACATCATCAAATAAGTTGAGTCAATGTCTGGATGCTTTCATGATTTTTTTCACCTGCAATGGCACTCCTTTACAGTCCAAACTAGATTCTACCTAAACTAAAGATCCCTTTGAAACAGATCTACCAATGCATAGCATAAATAACTGGTTGGCATCGATTTTCAAATAAGATTTTATCTCAAATACCCATATATCGGTAGAATCTAGAGTTTATTCTATTTCCCTGTGGTGCTAATTTAACATGCTATATGAAATTTCAGGTCCCCCCTTCCTAGCATCCATGAAACATGGTCTTTCCAAAGAGAAATCGATGTCCAAGATGAAGTCAAACCTGCTGTATGATCTGTAGACGGCACTAATTTTCTTCAGAACTAATTGAGATCCTTCGTTAAATTTCTCTCTTACTGGCAACAACGTACACTGCATCATCGGAGTACTTCTGCCTCTGTTGATCTCATCTTAAAGTAGAATTTATGTACCTTTGCTGCATGGAAAAATTTGCTACTTTTTTTCTGGACTTGGGGTGGAAATTTTTTCGGTATTCCACATTATGTTTGAGCATATGAGATCAGATTAAAACGAACCCAATTTACATTCCAGGATCCAGGCTCTGCTTTCTCTTCCACTTCCACACCTGACTCTCCTACTCTTCCCTCCCCAACCATGCATCTACCACCAACAGACAACTAACCAGTCCCCTGTTTCGAATACATGGTAGCCACAGGCGTTAGGTTGAGAGGGGATAGCCGTTATGTTCTCAAATGTTTTCAGATTGACCGTGTGCATATTCCCCTGCTCCAAAATCGCAGTATATTCTCAAATGTTGAGATCAAATGTGATCAGTTGATTAGGCATTTGGGGAATCTTTTAGGAGGTTGAAGCCGGAATTTTCTTCCATTATCTAAAAAATGGCATTTGGGGAATTAACATCTCAACTTGAAGAGTGATCAAAGCGTCAGTAGATGAGCCGAGTGTGTCTGGCTGTCTGCGGTGCATTCGGGATACTTTTAGCCCCAATGTCGCCGAACAAAGCTTGCCTCGGTCAAATCAGAATGGCTTGTTGAACTCACAGAAGGCGGCGCAAAGCTCCCAGATGTCTGCTAATATTTGGCGTTAAGGAGCTCCTATATGTAGCTGCCGCCCTTTGACAATTGTGTTCCCTGTTCCTGCTCCTTTTTAGTCTGTAGATGTAGCAAGAGCACGTAGAGGGCGGAGGAATGATTGTTTGGGAATGAAGATGAATTCAGTTACAAATTTGTTGCCCTCTCCTTCGGTAGACATAGTTCAGCTAGTACATTGACTAGTTAATTACGATTGGGCTTAAGCCCGTTGTGGGTTTGACACTCTAGTGATCACTTGGCCAGCCTGCGAACCAGAAATCCTATATAACTTTGTATTTTTTTTTCTTATTCGGATTCCATTGTTCGAGATTTGTGTAGGCAACATCATCCGTCAGATGCTAATCCATCTTCCTTCAGCCCTAGCACACTATACGCTCGAACCATCGCCACCGCCATCCGCTCCGCTGCTGCTTCTCGCATGCGTGCCATGGCCATGGCCTGCTACACAATACTATTACTTAATGGTATAACCGTTCATTATTATGTGATAGGGCCGTTAAAAAAAAGATCATTAGGATGGCTTAATTTTCATCACAGTAGGTTCCGTAGCAAAGATAATTAGGTAAGCAGCTTTATGCCTGACAAAGCTTGGATGCGACAAGTGACAAGGAGAGAGGCACCAAAGAGAACTCCAACTCGATCTCCGAACGAGCACAAAACCACGATCCGGGGTAGCATTATACCAACCAAGGTTGGATGCGACCAAGAGTCGGGGTGAGAGGCACCAAAACCTTGAAGACTTCGACTCAATCACCGAATGACCGCAAAATCACAATTCGGGACTAATCCACACAAAACTATGCAGCCTAATTGGAAACCGTAGAACACAAAGTAGGGGACCTCAGAGAGATCTCTTCACAAATCCATGAAGAACAAGGAAAAATAAGGATGTGCAAGGCACTTAGCAGCTCAGCTGCAAAACCATACGTGCTTATCTATTCATCAAAATTCAACTTCTTTTTCTAGCAGCGTATAGGGGTTATGTATACTATGGAACAACCCTCCCAAAATAGGTATGAATTAAAATCTCCACGTTGCAAGGTGGAAGGCCATGTGGTAAAGCATTTACGAGGTGACTCCTTCGGTTCACACGTGTCTTCTTAGCTTCTATGCAGTTTTCACTAAATTGGTCATAACTCTTTATTGAGAAGTCCAAATGATATGCAGTTTGTTGCATTGAAAACTAGATTTCAAACCCGTTCCATCAAGTACTCATGGACCTCCAGAGACATTGGGAATGAAGAGTCATGGTCGATTCATTATGTATGTTCAAACTAATCAAAACTGAGACAATCCGAACTTTTAGCTTCATCATGTTGGTCTGAACGTATCCAAACATAACTTTTAGTCCGTTTCTTGTGGTTTGATCTGATTGTTGCGTTTCGTCTCCATGTTTCTTGTGGTTTGATCTGATTGTTGCATTTCGTCTCCATGTGGTGCAATACCCACATCTTCATGAGTAAACCTAATCATAACCAATGTAAAGGATTTAGGTAGTATAAAATTCTTAGGTATGTTGAAGTTAATTTCAACAAGGAAAGCATGCACCTCTTGTTGGAGTTTCTTAGCACGGCTACGTGTAATTGGTCCTTCATACACATGTTCTTGTGTACCCAATGCATGGTCTTGTGTAGCCGGTGGAATGTCCACATCATTATGGGTAATTTAGTAATTATTATATTAAAAAGTGAGATTCCAAATAAAATGATCTTATAGACATTTTGCTAGTGTAAAAAAATATTATAATGATACCATTTGTGTTCTTTTCCCATGATACCCTTGTAATGCATATACTACTCATATACTAACTATACCACATGTGAAGTTTTCAGTAGTATACAATTAATATTGCTAGTATAACCTAGCATTGTTTATCGTAAAAGATCTCCCACCTGTAACCCCGCTCACCAGCATCATTGGCCCCTAGCTGCGGCGTCACCCATGAACGCCAATGCCCATATCTATCGGCCCCATTGACATCCCTGCTCGCGTGTGCCAGCCACACTACCTCGCCCCGTGTGCCGCTACCCCTACCATTGTCGAAGAAGAAGATCAAAAATAATATTTTTTTTGAATTTTTTATTTTATTTTGAAAAATGTTGGATCCATTTTATGAAGATGATGAAATAGACAGTGAAAAATATTGTATGAAGTACTTCTTATAAAATTTTGATCTATATTTTTAGAGAATGTTGAATCTAGTCTATTGAAATATTGATTTAGACTTTTAATTTTGATCTAATGGGTTTTAAAATAATGAAGCTTAATCAGCTTCCACAAGTCTGATAGGAGCTCCCGAGAACTCTTGCAAGGCCCAATAGCTTCAGCAGCATCTTGAGGAACATCTGCTCTAACTGATGACCTCCTGAAGCTAACAAAGTCACTTAATCCTAGCCTTGTATTTTATATCATCTATATGATTTCACAAAATATTGGACGAACACCGTGCTAATTTCATGATGTTCTAAATAAAATTTTGATGTTTTGATCTAGGCCCCCTGACTCTCAGAATATATTTTTAATTATATTTTGATAATATTTTTAGCTCCCTAATGTATTAAAGTGAGTCATCCAAAGTCCAAATCAGTCACAAACACGGCCATGGATTCAGCATGGTGCTCCCGAGTGCACTGGGCCTTTGGTGGCACCAAGGAGTCATGAGAAGTGGAGAATGAAGTCGTCTTGGGGGGCTATGAGCTTAAATCCACGTGCACGTTTTGACAATCCTAGCCACGCTTGACGATCCACGTCGGATCTAAGCCCGTGTCGTAGTTGATTTTTGGACCTGATCCATTTGAAATAGATTAGAGTCAAAATGCAGTTTGCATAAGAGTTTGGAGATGGCCCGTAAAGTTTACTCTTAGACCAACTCCAACTCCGAGAGTTTCCTCAAAAATCTTCCCCAAAACTATGTATCGGAGACTCTTCCAAAAGTTGTTTTCCCCAAAATTAAATCATCCCACGATAGATCTCCAATAACTAGCTTCCAATATTTCAAAACATGCTAATTCTCAAACTTTTGGCGCTCGCCACCCGTAGCAATGGAGCGATTGGGGAGGAGAAAGCTCGCGAAAATTTGCAGAGCGACGGATTCAGATTTCGTATTGTTGTATTTTTGCATATCTTTGGGGGAGCTATTGGAGCTTTTTTTTTCCATTTCTCCCTAATTAAAGTATTAGAAGTAATTTAAGGGAGTTTTTGAGTTCCTCTAGACTAGGTGACAGTCAAGTACTGATGGAAAGTCACGTCCTCGTATCTTATCCTAGGAGTGTACTTTAAATCAAATTTAAGCATCCTCGCAAAATACATGAGCCGAATAAAAGAATATTGCCCAAACTGATTCACCTTTGAGCCAGCCTGTTCGCTTCAGCTTATCAGCTAGCTTATCAGCTACCGAACAGTATTTTTCTCTCACAACAAATCAGTCGTTTCAACTTTTCAGCCGACTTATAAGTCCAATTGAACAGGCTCGCTCTGTTTTAGCTTGACAGTGGCAACAGACCAACGGTGATTTCTAGTACAGTTCCATTCCGTGGTACTAGCAATCATCATTGTGTCAAAATTATTTTTTTTAAGATAAAGAAATAGTTCAATATCCCGACCTCTACGTCACGGTATAATATATCCAATGTAATAGAAGGAACCACAAATGAAGGAAAGAGCAAAGATCAAGGTAACGAGCTTCTAGGCCTATTACTAAACCGTCACCCGTTCTTTGCGAAAATCTCCATTGCCGTGGTCTCCAAAGCTAGACAAGATCCTGGTATAGTGAAGCGTCCCCACATAAGTAGAGACTAAATGTGATACAAATATCAGTCCCAGGAGGCTGATAACACATTTATTCGACAGATAATTCAGTTACCGTACAACTCCCGAGGGAGTGGGCGTGAAAGCCACGCAGCGATAAACAGTAAATAAATAACGGCGGCTAACCAAGCGACTGCCAAAAGACAGCACTCGGGACTACACGGCAGCAGCAGCATCTTGGGCAGGCCAACACCACAGGCAGCGTCGGGTGCGGACACAACCTCTACTCGAGGTCCTCGTCGACGAAATCCGGGTCCTCCTCTGTAGCAATGAAGCAAGGGTGAGTACTAACGTACTCAACAAGTCCAACCCCATCCACGGAGGGGATACAAGCAGTTTATGCACAAGTATAACAAGGATAGGCTAGAGTTTATTTGCGGAAACGTTGAATTTTAACACATGCAGGGGGTCGTTCCAAAAAGGGGATTTTTGTAAAGTTTTCCTTTAATACCCGAAACATTGAGTGGGGTGGATCCTTCACAAAGGATCCAAGTTTTTATCGCTATCGGACTCCCCATCCGTCATAGCGTACGGCACAACCGCCGGACTCTTCAAAATCCCACACACACACACCTGACATCCTTGCCCAATTGCTAGTTATGTGACCAAGCCGTAACTCGTCCAATGCCGTGGACACGGCTACCCGGATAGGTTTTAACTCTGCAGAGGGTGTACACTTTCCCCACAAGTAGGGTACCGCAGCACGATCACCTTAGTGACGGTACGGATCCTAACAAAGCCATTACCCACCTTAGCTAAGACCAGCTAGCCCTCGCGGAAAACACCCAAGGGGTTCACGGCTCGTCCATGAGACCGTAACCGGGACCTAAGTCACCAAGATCTTACTCCTTTTCCATGGGTTCCCGTTGCTCACCAGCACCCCTGAGGACTAACAGTCCAGCTAGTGGGATTTATGCTAAGCCGTTGCCCATACAACGGTCGAGTGGTTGCACGATAGTGGAATTAGGCAAGATGACACATCAACTCGGTCCTTAACCACGACAGGATGGATATCTCCCGACATTGCTCAACCACCAAGGTACGAGCACAACAACATGGCATCCCACACAAGGAACACCCATCCATTCCGTCTACACATCCTTTTTCCCCCAACCCAAAAGTCATTTCTCTTGCGTGGACACACACACACTTATTTTCCGAATACACCATTGAAATAATGATTGTAGTTGAGTAACAAATTCCTAAGCGTTCTAGCAGTGATTATCATCTAAACAGAGCGAGTCATATTTAGAGATAAGCATAGGACACCAAGGAATGTTCATAACAATCAAGGGGTGGCTATCCAACCATCTCTTGCGATGAAATAATATGCATTTTGTAAAACAGGCCAATAGGTTGTGTTTGAAAAACTAGGTATTAAGTATGCATCAAAGGGTGAGATTGGACTTGCCGTCTTCAAAGCCTTCCGGGAGTTCCGGCTCGCGGTACTGGTCCTCGGGCTCGGGCTCGCGATCACACTCCTCCTCGGGCTCCTCCTCGTGCAATCCGCGATCTACGGCACACACAAACAGACACACAAATAAATAAAAAGGAAACGGTTTTTAACCGTGAGCTCCGGACAGGAAACGTGAACGGAAAATAGGTAGAAAGATTATTTCTGGGAATTTTGGGTATGGATCGGTGAAAGTATCCCAGAGGATGAGGTGGTGAAATTTGGGATTAATTGGAGGGAGTTTGGCGCATGAAATGATGGGTTAAACACGGATTAGGGGCTTAAACGGAGGTTTAGGGCTGATTTATAATAAATCAGGGACCTGTTTGCAATTATTTTCGGAGGTGGGGGGCCTATGTGTAATTTGGAGAAACTTGGGGGTTAGATCGGAATTCTTAGGAACTTTGCCCTTTCTTCTTCCAGGAACCAGAGGAAGAGAGAGGGAGGGAAGTGGCCGGCGGCGGGGATGCGGCGGCGGTTGTGCAGGGAGGCGACGGCGGATGATGCGGCGGTTGTGGTGGTGGTGGCCGGGGCGTTCGCCCCCTTTTTATAGGCCGGCGAGGGGCGGTCCAAGGCGTGCGGGAGGTGGGGGTCCGGGCGGCGGCCGGCGATGGCCGGCACGGCACCGGTGCCGTGCCGGGCGAGAGAGGAGGGGGGTAGGGGCCGGCAGCGGGAGGCGTGGCGCGGGGCCGAAGAGGCCGGCGTGGAGGGGACGGCACGCGGGGCCGGGGCGGCCGGACGCCGGAGCGGGTGGCGCAGGCAACCGGGGCCTGGGTCGGGCGCACGGCCCGAGGGGCAGCGTGGTGGCGCCGGGCGGCGGGCCCCTGGCGTGTGAGGCCGGGCGGCGTGCCCCTGGCGCGCGAGGCTGGGCGGCGTGGCGCCAGGAAGAAGGAAGAGAAGGAGAGAGAAGAAGGAAGGAGGAAGAAAGAAGAAAGAGGAAGAAGGAGTAAGGAAAAAGAAAGGAAAAAGGGGAGGGGAAAAGAGGAAGAAAAAGAGAGGGACCGGCGGCGATCGCGGCACGCGGTCGGAGCACGCGCGCGGCGTCTGACAACGGCACGCGGCGAGAATTACGGGCACGGATAAAAGGGCAGGTGGGGGTCGGCATAGGTACTGGGACGGCGAAATCGCCTGGGAGGTTTCTGAATTTCGGGAGCTCAGCGGTAAAAGGTTTTAAAGATAGTTTTTTAACGGGTGAATTTAGTTAGTGATTTCTGCGGGCGTTACATATAGTGTCTCAATCCTCCACCTTCTGTAAATAAGGCCCAAAATCTGATCCAGTGAGTAGCTTTGAAAAGAACCTACGGCCAAGTTTATTTATCTACTTTATTAAAATAATGTCATTTCTACTTAGCCATAAGGTCCAACAAACAACGCTTACTCCGGTTAGAATTAGATTCCTTTCTTTCCACCTTACCCCTTTAGTCATGATCCTAGCATTATTTGGCTTTCTAAGCCAAAGGTGTGGAATGAATTATTCTCCAAATCAACCTAGCCATGTGGCACTCAAAGAAGAGATGTTGTATAGTCTCGTTATTACTACAGTACCAGCATTTCTTATTTCCATGCTAATTCCATCTAGCTAAGTTATCTTTAGTAAGAATAACCCGTCAGTGAAAGAGCCGTAGGAAAACTTCAAGTTTAAAGGGGAAATTTTAATTTCCGTAAGAATTTATTACTGGGAAGAATCCTTACATCCAGTTTGCTCTTACATTGATTAAACAGAGAAGAGTCTATTTTTATTTAATGACCAAATGAACATGTCTGGTTGGTCCACAACCTGGACACTTGCAGTCCGAGTCACCAACTCATGCCAATTCATAAGACTATTCCGCCTTAGAGCTCTCCTGAAGGAAATGTCAAGGGAGATTGAAGCCATGACTTTTTTATGGTGTCATGCTTCCTAATTACCAGGTTGTATAGTGTTGGGTATTGCTCACTAAATCTTGTATTTCCTAGCCACTTATCTTCCAAAAAATTATTTATTCCTCATTTTGCAATTTAAAGGTTACATAATTAAGGAAGTCTTCTTTGACCTTCATTAACCCTATAAAAATGCGAGTCTCCTCGTTTTTTCTCTATCTGAGAGATTGTTTTGAAGCCTAAATATTTATTTTTTGGGATTTATTGCCAGATTTCATCCCCATTAAGAAGTTTGAAAAGCCATTTACTTAGGAGCCATTTGTTTTGGGTTTCCAAATCCAAAATTTCTAGACCTTCTTGCTCTTTCAGTTTACACAAGTGGGTCTGTTCGCTTCAGCTTATTCAGTCGGTTTATCAGCCACCAAACAGTATTTTCCTCTCACAACAAATCAGCCGTTTCAACTTTTCAGTCGGCTTATCTACTTCGTTAATCTATATTTTCTTTTTTTCTCATCTCCTTGCCAGAAAAATATGGACCTAATATAATCCAATTCGTTAAGGATTTCTTTTTAAATTTAAAAGAAGAAAATCATGTGCACGGAGAGAGTGCTTAGGACTGAGTTAATCAAGGTTAACCTGCCTCCATAGAAGACCATCTCGCTTTTCTATGTACTCAATTTTTTTTCAAATCTTTCCTCTATAATTTTTCAATCTTTTTATAATCTATATTCTTGATCAGGCGTGGTGCATTGGAATGCCAAGATATCGAAAAGGCCAGTAGGACATCCGAACTCGTTTGGCCCCTTTCGCATCTTCGTAGCAAAACAGTTCGCTCTTATCTTGATACCAGCAAGAAGTTTGAAAACTGTTAGCACAAGCTTCTTATTTTTTCGCTTCCTCCAAATTACCTGCATTCGTGCTGTACTGCTGTAGCAAATAATTGACCCGAGCCACTGATTTTCAATCGGAAGGCTGAGGAAACATCCAAACGCGCATCGTTTATTTGCCCTCCAAAATGCAGGACTTGCTGACAGCAACCAAAGGCCTGCAGAACAAGGTTCGATTCACTGCTGACAGAGTTCCGTTCCGCTGATCTGCATACATCTCTGCTAACTACAAACGCGTATTCCATCAGCAACTTCTCTGCACCTCCCGGAACGCGGCGCCGACACGGTGACTCGTTGACTGACTTCCCCGAAAATTCTGTCATCTCCCTCTTGGATTGGGAATTTGGGAGTGCCCGTATTTCTATCCAGCGTCTTGGTCTAGAGTCAAGTCAACCCGCTGTCCGAGTTCGGTCGTTCCGATACAGAGGTCCCATCCGGTTGGTTTATGTATAATTATCTTGAAATCGCAGCATCTCATCCTTCTCCGGCCACCAACCTCAGCCAGTACTTCTGGTTCTTGGTTCTCTCGGTCTCTCCCCAAGCTTGGATCCCTTAAGTGTTCTTCTCCAGGTCAGTGCTTCCACCAAGCTGCTTACTTTCGATTGGTTTCAGTGCAGAATCGACCAATGCCAGCTTCTCCATTCCTCCCCGGGCGGCCGGGAGCGAGTTGACGACGAGTGCTTCAATCCACCACAGGTCCCAAATCCATGGCGCCGCCGCCGCGGCCCCAATTCTTCCCTAGCCCCGTCACCCGCCCAAGATTCCCCTCCCGCTACTACACGAGATCCCCACCGCCGCGGCCCACAACCAGCCACGGCACTGCCGCTGCGGCCCTAGTCCACCCATTTACCCCCTAAACCGGTGACAGGCTAGCGGCTTGAAGAGGATGATGGGGTTCCGGTTCTTGGCCTCATGATTCGACTTCTTGTTTACCTCCTGATGCTTAAGTTGCAATTAACCTTGCTTCTTTGAATCACAGGGGTTGCAATTTGCTGACTACACATTGGTAAATTATTCAGCTAAAATGCTAAATCCTTTGCTGAGTGAAAGTAGAAACAGCTCAATTGTATTGACTGATGAATCTTTGTGTAGATATATGGGCCCGGGAGGCCTCACATATAGAAGAGAATGCCCACTTATAGATAGATATTCCATCAGCCAACAGTGCCCTGTTGAAAATCACCTATAAATCTCAGAACCTAAGCATGTGAGGTTAGGGTGTGCTCAAGTTGATCCAATCACAGATCTACATTCATACCTTTTTCTGCACATACATAAACACCTGCCCATACATCTCAAAAGGCTTATCTTAGATTTATTCAGTGCACTTACTATTTTTTTAGGGTGATGCAAGGATATTCTGTGCATTATATAAGAATAAAAACCAGATCGTTGTGCAGTCTATAGGCTTTTGAAAACCAGATTGGGGAGTAGTTTATTTTTTTTGGCTGCTTTGCAGTTCACTAGTTCTTATCTTTACTCCATCATGTTAGGCCAATTTTGGGCCAAGAGTTATAGTACATTCAGGATAGCTCACAATGCATGCCCGTGAATTTTAGCATCTTAAGTCTGTATATTTAGATTCTTTGTGCAGCGCAATGAAGCAAGTTGTGAATAGGTTCCAACATCTTTTGTAAGTCTTAGAGTATTAATTCTTTGGGAAAATGGAGCGTCTGAACAACTCTTTAGGAAAATGGAGCGTCTGAACAATGAAACTAGATCTTGCAACAAAATCACACAGGCGATGCAGGACATAACATACTTGTTTATCAGTTAGTTCGTATAATGGCTATGGTCCCTAAAATAAATGATTGCTGAGAAAACAATTAACAGGAGTCAACTTCAACTGACAATGGTGTCTTGCTTATTTGGTGGTGTTTGCCATCTCAGTGATAGCGGGCTGATAGCAAATTATAATTCTAAGGATTCTGAATTAGTATGATACGATTTAAAATGTGGGTAAGAACTATGATGTGCAATCAATTACTCCAAGTTGGTCTTGTTTTACAACATATTATTTCCTGAGGCAACCAATTGTGTTGTTTTTTAGTGATCCTTTTGCCCCATGTAACAACATCAGCAATTAATTTGTCCAATATTCTCACTTGATTAATTTTTATTTTGAAACAGGTCCAGTTGATCAAGGTGTTGGCTTTGGTGCAGATCCCTTGACCTCGAGGTACAAGCTTTTCCATGATTCATTAAGTTGAGGGTTCAATAGGCAATACTCACTTTCTGAGACTACACCTAAATTAATTTTTCATGATGCCCACTCATCTAATCTAACAGGTCTTTGCCAGCCATGTTTAACAATTTTCATATTTGCTGTTTCGTAGCTGAACTCAACTTTTATATTTCCATCTCTAGGTACTCAGCTGACGCACATTTCTGGGCAATAGCATTGCCAAGTCTTAGCTCCTACCACAGGCACACACGCAAGGAAAGACAGCGAGCAATGGCAGATGTAGTGCTTGGGGTCGCTAAGTCCTTGGTGGAGGGGACCATAACCAAAGCTCAGGCAGCGATTGAGGAGTCGTCAAAGCTGCAGCAGAGTGCACAGCGTGACTTGGTGTTCATAGCTGGTGAGTTTGAGATGATGCAGTCCTTCCTCAGCACGACCACTGAGGAGCAAGTCACGAACAACGTCGTGGGCACCTGGGTGGCTCAGGTCCTTGACCTTGCCTACGACGTGGAAGACGGCATTGAGTTTGTTGTCCACCTAGACAACAAGTCCGACTGGTTGCCCCGCTTGATCCCACCATGCATGCGGCGGCCTCTGCCCCTAGATGAGGCTGTTAGCATCATAGAGCAATTGAAGGCGAGAGTCCAGGATGTGAACCAGAGGAAGGAGCGCTACAAGCTTATGAGTGATTCTGGTGGCCCCAATCCTGAGATGAAGCAGCTGGCCAGTGCTGGTTCATCATCATTCGTCATGCTTGCTGAAGAAAGGAGCACCCCCACGAAGCAACAAGACATGGATGCTCTCACCAAGTTGGTTACCAGGAGGGGTAGCGACCGTCAGGTGATCACAGTGTGGGAGTTAGGGGGTGACCTTGGAGCAGCGTCAAAGTCCAGCATCAGCAAGGCCTATGAAAATGCAAAAAACTGGGGTTGCCGTGCTTGGATCAAGCTTGGGAACCCTTTCAATCTTCATGAGTTTCGCAGAAGCTTGATAGATCAGTTCTGTGGTAATGGTGTCCAGGGGAGAAAGCAGGCGCCACTGACAGAAGATTACCTCATCCACGAGCAAGTGAACAACCGACGATATCTCGTTGTCCTAGAAGACCTGTCTACTAAGGAAGACTGGGATGCTATTCTACGGTCTCTTCCAGACAGGAGTAATGGGAGTCGTATTGTTGTGCTCACACAACGGTTCCAGGTTGCAAGATACTGCACTGGCCTTCCATACATTCAGTATTTCTGGGCTAATAACTCTGTTTGTGTCTTTTTCAAGGAGGTAAGCCTGGAATAACATCAGTCACTTCTGCCATTTTTCTGAAACAATCTGCCAAAGAAATATGTAACTATGTGTACAGTATCCAAAACAAACCATTTGGCACTACTCTATCGAAAACATGTCAGGCAAAAATATGATGTGGAAATACTTGATGAAAAATATATATACTAATAGTCTAATACTATTAGAAATATAAATCTACAAATACATTTTTAATGTCAAAAGTAACTCTGTACATGACTGTTGTCAGCACATTAAATGGTTAAGAACATTTGTCTTATTCAGGCACATTATTTTGATTAGTATCAGCTAATGTATGATTCATATTCTTTTCTAATGTTGTTTACAGTACAACATAGCAAAATAGGATCCATATCAAATATTATTTCCAACTATGTAATTGTAAAATTCCTATATATTTGGTGACAAATTGGACAATTATTATTATTATTCCTGCCAAGCACCTGCTAACAGATTTTTACTTCCAGGGTTCCCTTATTGGACGCATGTCAGATATCAATCAACTTTCTGGGTATCTAGCTAAAGCACGTATGGAGGCTTTGCAAGTGATGTCTGTGTGGGGTATACCTGGAGTTGGGAAATCTGCTCTTGTTAGAAATTTGTGCCATAACAAGGTTCTTCAGCATCACAAATTTGAGAAGCATGGCTGGGTGGATGTATCCCATCCATTCGATTTAAGGGATTTCTCTCGACGCCTGCTTTTGCAGCTTGTCGATTCACATTCTCTGGAACTTGAAGCAAATGATGAAGCTAGTAGAGACCCTGTTGAAGAGTGTCGCAACCTTCTAAGAGGTCACAAGTGCCTTGTCGTTATTGATGACCTACAGTCCACAAAAGAATGGAAAATAATACAAGATGCCTTGGTATCTAGACCTACTGAAAGTGTTATTATTGTTATTACAAATGAAGACACCATTGCCATAAACTGTGCAGACAGAAAAGATCTCGTGTTCAATGTCAAACCTCTAGGTATTGGCGCAGCCATTGATCTCTTCAAAACAATGGTGCGTTTTGCTAGACAGATGATAGTTTCCAATAATGTTGTTCGCCATTCAACAAAATTTACTTTGCATCTTGTTACAAATATAGAATCTCTCATGGTCGCATGAATTACCCTTACCCTTCTCTCTTTACTACACGATTAATATCTCCAATAATTGATCAAAGTTTTGGACAAGGGTCAAAAGAATTCAAACTCACCATTGCTATGAGCAATGAAGCAAAGGTAGGATGGCAAAGAGAGATCACGTGATGGGGAGGTCATGGGTTTGATGCCTAGGTTTGGTTGCCCACATTACAATTTTTCCTACATACAGGAGAGATTACCATTATTTTTCTTGAACCAAGGAGAGAATAAATGAAGGGAGAAAAATTCTTGCTAGTAGTTACTAGGCAATCTATTCATTTGATAAAGTAACATGCAACCATTGATTATGTATGCATTGCTCAACTAAGGTTGCTTATAGTCTCGTCTATCAGTGATATGCAGTTATCTGTGTTATTGGAGATGTCCTAATAGTGTGATTCTAGCCCATGGAACTCCAAAACAATTATGCTAGGTAGCTCAGATATTAGCCGCTTAGTTGTCAGGATATGTGGGATAAATAATTTAATTGTGGATGTTAGCATTAAATTAATAACTGCTTCGTTTTAGGACCCCCTTCAAATTTGGACCTTTCGACAAAATGCAATTGACACTGGAGAATGGAGATCAAATGTTATTTCTGTTATATAAATATAGATAGACATTTACAATAAACATTTTATGTTATTTCTAAATTTTATGTTCTTCAATTGATGCACACTTTATATGACCCAACTTCGAATATTCGAAGCTAATGTAATTGCTTTCTTGATTTATAGGCAAAAAGTCCATATTTTCCTGTAGCAGGTATTGAGAAGGACTCAGTGTTACAGCAACTTATTTCAAAATGTGGTGGACTTCCAAAAGTAATTGTTGCTATTGCTGACATTTTGGCCCAAGCCTTTAATTGGACAGAAAAAGCCAGCATTTTGAATGGCAGTTTTGTACCCAACCTGGAGACCAGTCCAGAGTTTTGTTGTTTACATGGTTTGTTTAGTTGGATGCGTTGCTACCTCGGTGCTTTGCCGAGGCACATCAGGAAGCACGTCGCGTACCTATTAATTTTCCCTGGAGACAGCAGTATTCGACGGCGGCGTTTGGTGATGCGGTGGGGTGCAGAGGGATACTCCACGGACACTGAAAACCATACTTCAGATGAAAATGGGGAGGAACTTTTCTCCGGGCTCGTTAAGCAGACAATGATTCAGCCACCACCGCTCACAACCACCACAGACATGAGAATGGTCTCATTTGAAGTCAATACGATCTTCCGTGAGTACATGATCTCACGACCGCTGAAAGAAAATATTGCAACTGCAATTGAGCTCTTTGTACTGAAAGGAGCTTGCAGCCCAACAAGCAGGCGCAGAGGACGGCACCTTGTTATCGAACAAAGCTGGGACAGAGATAGGATTGTGTTCCAGAACATTGACTTTTCGAGGCTAAGGTCCTTGACAGTGTTTGGGGAATGGAAGCCATTCTTCATCTCTGAAAACATGAAGGTGCTTCGGGTGCTTGATCTTGAGGATGCATCAGGTGTGACAAATAATGACCTCCAGAACATGATAAAGCTGCTGCCTCGCCTCAAGTTCCTTTCTCTCAGAGGATGCCGTGAGATCAACTATCTGCCATGTTCAGTGGGTGAACTAAGGCAACTCCAAATTCTTGATGTCACATACACTAACATAGTCACCATTCCAGCGTCCATCACTGAGCTGAAGAAGCTGCAATACATCCATGCTGTACCAGCCCCACCTGAGTATTCATCTGCACCTCATACTGTAGCATTCAAGTCGTCGAAGCTCCACAGATACCTTCAATTAGTTGGTGTCCAGGTGATGTCAGGGATTGGAAAATTGACCGCATTGCATACACTTGGGGTTGTCAATGTCGGTGCTGCAGGGGGCAAAGTCATCCTGAAAGAGCTGAGGAATCTCACCCAATTGCGAAAACTTGGAGTGTCTGGGGTCAGCAAGAAGAACGGCAAGGAGTTCTGTTCTGCCATCTTGTGTCACTCCCGTCTAGAATCATTGTCAGTATGGCTCAACAAGGACAATCAAGATTGCTTAGATGGCATGGTCCATGGGAACACCAATGAAACGTCAGGGCCTGTGAATAAACTTCAGAGCCTTAAGCTGTATGGGCCTGTAGAAAAATTGGCGACGTGGACCGAGCAGCTTAACAACCTCCGGAAGTTAAATTTGGAGATAAGCACATTATCAGAAGCTGACATAAAAGTCCTTGGGGGCCTTAAAGAACTGCGAATTCTACGCCTTTGCATCAATCCACAGCAAAATGGTAACCTCAAGTTTTATGTGGAGATAGCTGGGGTAGAGGATCGCTGCTATGAAATGATAAAGGTTCTTGAGATTGGTAGCAGGTCCAACTTACATTTAACTTTTGGATCATTAGCAATGAAAAATCTTGAGTTACTCACAGCTGGCTCCTGTAGCAACGGATCACAGCTTCGGTTTGATGGGCTAAAACATCTCTCCAAACTCAAGGATGTCCGAGTTATTGGTTCCAAAGATGAAACGCTGAAGAAAAATTTGAAGGACCAATTTGCCGACCATACAAGCAAACCTGCTTTGAAGCTGGAGGAAGTCATTCCGCCGACCCAGGCATCGACTGGACGAAACGATCAACACTACTATTCATTTCCCTTTAACTGTACCACTCGATAAAACCTGGTGACGCGATCACAATGCCTATGAATACTGAAGATAATACTTTCTTCTGTATCATTGCAGTACGAAAAGCAGAATTCTAGAACTAGGCTGTAAGAAAAAGGATCTTTTGGAACTGTTGATTTATTTTTCAGCTGTATGGTTATCTACCTCCCAGATTGTTTAAGAATTTCTATCCATCCACCACCTCACTAACCTCCTGTCGCCCGCCATGGCCCTAACCACAGTCCGGCAGCCAAGAAAGCCTCCGCCGGAAACAACCAGCCACCGTCGACTGGAACTTTTCAAGTTTTCAGGCAACTACAATGTAGGAGATGCATATTTCCTATAACAGACAGACGGATCGAGTTTGAAGCTGTCTTGACAGAAAAAATGATGGCACTCTTCATTTTGATTATGAGTAAGGTTGTGTGATGGAAGTATCACAGTTCTACTTGCCCTGCATCACCAAAGCGCGTGACCACATGGGCATCTTTGTCTTGGGTCAAGTCAACCACTCTTTCTTTACGCGGTTGGGCCGCCGCCTCTCTGCTTTTTAGTGCTCCTTCCCTGCAGTTAGTGCTCCTTCGAGTGTTCTTCCCTGCAGGCTGCAGCTAGTATCCTTCAAGTGGTGTGGTGTTCTTCTCCAGGTCAGTGCTCCTAATTAGGATCTGGTTATTTTTAAAATATTTTTGCTTGCTACAATCGTCAATCGTGCTTGTGCACATTTGGTGTTGCACCTTAAATTTGTTTGTGTACATCCAATTAATTTCCTCTTTTCATCAAGTTCAAAAATTGCCCCCTTTCACCTCATGAATCATGTTCTTGCTAGATGTATGTGTGGTTAAGCAAACTTTCTTGCTTGTTTGGCTATGTTATTAGAAGCTTTGTACCAGGTCAGATCCATAAACTCCAAGGCGGTCATCAGAAATGGAGAGCGAGCAGATTCTTGCGAGTTCATTACCAAAAGACCTACCAGCGACCTTTATGAAGGAAATTACCAATGATTTCTCTCCTGACCAAGCACTTGGTGGATCTGTTTTTGGAACAGTTTATAAGGTGCGAGTCGACCCTAACATTAAACATCAAAGTCTTCCATACAAAACTGCTGTACGATCACTAATGATCCATGGAGGAGGTTAAACAGGGGGTTCTTCCAGATGGGGGCGGCATGATTGCTGTGAAGAGGCTTGCTGAAAACGCACTAGTGCCACTGGGCATATCATTTAAAACTGAAGTTACAAACCTTATGGCAATTAAACACGAAAATATAGTAGAGCTGGTTCACTACTGCCATGAAGCGCAGAAGAAAGTGGTTCAGCATCATGGAAGATATGTGATTGTAGACGTGACCGAAAGCTGTCTTTGCTACAAATATCTACCCAACGGAAGTCTTAACAAGCATCTTTATGGTATGCAACACAGTTATTGTGAATCTTATTCCCTATATTTCGTTTTATTGCCACCAATTTAAGCAACATACACTTTCGGACACTACTATCTTAGAATACTTACAGTTCACTAGTACTTTCTTTACTTCTCCAGCAGACGCTACGTCAATAAACTGGGGCACACGATTCAAAATAATTAAGGGGATCTGCCAGGGTTTGCATTTCCTTCACAAAGATTTGGTTGGTGGGCCCCTTATTCATATGAATCTTGTGCCTAACTCGATATGGTTGGATGATAACTGGGTGCCAAAGATTGCCGATTTTGCTCTTGCGAGGCTCTTTGGTCAAGAGCAGACCCGGATGTACACCGTCAACGTCAAGGGATATAAGTAAGCCGAAACAAACGGTGAAATATATGATTATTCCTTCTAATCATTATAAAAGTAATGCCATTTGATTCTTTAATAACTCCTGCAGTGGATACATAGCTCCCGAATATTTATACAGAGGTGAAATCTCCACCATGTCAGACATATATAGTTTAGGCATGCTTATTCTTGAGATCACGACTGGAGAGAAGAACTGTGCAGTTTCTGAAGACAGATCTGCAAGACTGTTTGTCGACAATGTAAGACAGCATTACTTGATGACTTCAATTTTGAAACATCTGCTTTAGAATCTTTCAACACATTCAGTTAATACATTCTCACAAAGGATTAAATCCAACTCTGTAGGTACATCAAAATTGGAAGACAAATGAGCAATTAATATACAAGTACCCATCACTAGATCCAAATGGCCTCCAGCAAGTAAAAGCATGCATTGTAATTGGGCTAAAGTGTGTGGAGGCTGATCGGAACAGGAGGCCTTCCATAACGGATATTGTTGATAAGCTCAATGGGAAGCGTGTACCAATTTTTGAGCAGGTATGAGCACTTGAGACGTCACATTGATGATCTGTCTTCAGATCGTCCAGTTTCATTATGTTGTGTTATGTATTAAGAAACGTTTCCTTTTTTTTGTTGCGAAAAGGAGGACAACTAAAGCAATCGAATTTCATGGATTATTACACTCTGAACATCATCAAATAAGTTGAGCCACTATCTTGATGGTTTCATGCTTTTTTAACCTGCAATGACACTTCCCAAACTAGATTCTATCAAAGCCAAAGATCCTGTGCTACAGAACTGCATACTGTAACTAACTTGTTGCCATCTATTTTTAAATGCAATTTTGTCTTAAAGCCTAATATCAGTAGAATAAGAGTTTATGCTATTTCTCTGTGGTGCTAATTTAACATGCTATATGAAATTTCAGGCCTCCTCTTCGGAGCATGCATGAAACATGGTCTTTCCAAGGAGAAATCGATCCCCAAGATGAAGTGAAACCTGCTCTATGATCTGTTGATGACATGACTTTTCTTCAGAACTAAAGATCCTTCTTAAAATTTATCTCTTCCTGGCAACAATGCCACAATGTATTATTGAAGTACTTTTTCTCTCTGTTGATCTCATTACAAAGTAGAATTTCTGTTCCTTCGCTGCATGAAAGGAATTGCCTTTTTTCCCTGGACAGAATATCATAAACTTGTCACTGGAAATTGTTACAGTATATTACAAATGAAATCTGGACATACGTGATCTGATTGAAACGAACCCAAAAATGCATTCCAGAATCCTGGCTCGGCCTTTTCTTTCCACTTTATCCCATCTGACCTCTCATCCCTCCCGAGTCCAATGACCAATCCCCAGTCTCGAATCGATGGTAGCCGCAGGCGCGTTGGGTTTCGAGGGGATAGTAGCCATTATAGATTGCCCGTATGCATTCCCCTGGTCCAATATCCCTGAATATTCTGAGATCTTCAGATGGAACGTGATCACTCATCAAGCGTCAGTAAATTATATATGTCTGCTGAGCTGAGAGAAGGCGGCTCAAAGCTCCCAGATGTCTGCTGCTATTTGGCATTATGGGAGCTCATACATGCAGGTGGCTGCCGCAGCCCAAGATTTTGCTGCCGCCCTTTGATAATTGTTTACGCCCCCCTTCTCCCCGTTCTCCATCCCTACATAAGAATAAAGACACTTAACCTTAGCTCTGTCATTTTCCTCTTCTGTGTATGATTTAACAAAGTCTCGGACGAACACCATCTGATGTTGGATTGGATGCATATGGTGTGATGGTCCACACATGTTTCTTATTTACTAAGTTTGATAACATTACTTGACTATTTGAGGGCACTTTGGGCTCAGAATGGACTCATTGTTTTTACCTCCTATCTTTTGAGCTGAAATATGTGTTCAGCCGTAGCAAGGGCCTGGTGGAAGCCTGTTCGCTTCAGCTTATTCGGCCGGCTTATCAGCCATCAAACAGTATTTTCCTCTCACAACAAATCAGCCGTTTCAGCTTTTCAGCCAGCTTATAAGCTGAAGCGAACAGGCCTTTGATCTCCGGCACGGCGGCCAGGGCAAAGATGTGAAGGCCCAACCGTCATTGTGTGTAGCACGTTCTTTACACTGCGGGACATTTCCGCCAACGGGCAATAATAATTTCTTACGCATTTAAAAAATTACGACCTCCATTTTTAAAGGTTCATTGATTTTTTTTTCATTAGTTTGACTATTTTTCTTTGCTACAAATATTTATGCAAATAGAATTTACAAGTTAAATGTAAAGTTTTATTTTTTGATAATAGACATAGTGATACTTACTCTATTTTATTGAACTAATTAATTAAATAGATATTATCGATCAAAATTGGAGAGAAAAAATGGACGGTGTCATATTGGACCCCGCAGCAGCAGTAAGTAATCATCATTGCATAGAAATGATCAATTCTTGCATCCGTGATGTAGCAATTGATCCGAGCCATCGGTTTTCAATCCAAAAGACTGAAGACACCCAAATGCACTTTGTTCGTTTGTCCTCTGCATTTAGACTCTGAAATGCAGGATTTGGTCAGGACAAATCACTGTTGACACAGTTCCCCTCTGCATAATTTTTAGAGAAAACGAGTACTGAACGCGGCGGAGACACGGTGACAGCGACGGGTAGAGAGCAAGGACCGTATCTCAAAGGTGGCCCAGGCACACGGACACGGACGCCACTTCCTCGCAACTGCTCAGACATCACCTCGAAAATCCTGTCATCTCCCTCCAGGAGTTCCGTAGCAACACCGTGCTCACCTACGCTGAAAAGGGACCCAGATTTTCCATTGGGCGTCTTCGCCTACAGTCAAGTCAACGCGCTGTCCTCGTTCCAATCCAGATCCCATCGGGTCTATAAATAATCTTCAAATCGAAGCAGCTCAACCTTCATCCGGCCAGCAACCTAAGCTCGTACATCTGATTCTTGGATCTCTTCTCTCAAGTGTTTTTCTTCAGGTCAGTGCTTACTTTCGATTCGTTGCAGAACTTTTCAGTTTGTGCGAAATCTGCCACTTTGAACAATTTCCTCAATTTGTCAGAGTAGTAGTTGTAATAATCTTGAAGAAGCTCTCATCTAAGCTACTTTTTGTCAGGAATGGCCCCTGACGCCAGCAGAGGCAGCAAGCCGAGTCTTCTGAGTACTTTGCCCAATGAACTACCAGCAGAGTTTCTGAAGGATATCACAGATGGGTTCTCTCTTGAGCGAAAACTCGGTCAAGGCGCATTTGGAACCGTTTATTTGGTACGACTATGCTCAAATCTTCTCCTATTTTAAAATAATCCCCAGTAGGCGTGTGCGGATTACAGTATCTCAGAGGTCAAATTAACAGGGAATTCTGCAAGATGGGCAACCGATTGCTGTTAAGAAGCTTGCGGATAATTCACCGGTGGCGCCTGAGAAGCAGTTCCTGAATGAAGTCATCAATCTTATGGCCGTCCAGCATGAGAATATAGTGAAATTATTCGGTTACTGCCATGCTACTCTGAAGAAAGTGATCGAGCACGGTGGGAGATACATTCTTGTAGACGTGGTTGAGCGCTTACTCTGCTACGAATATTGCCCAAAGGGAAACCTTGACAAGTGTATTTTCGGTATGAGAACGCACTATCCGACATATTTGGCTTGTCATTCATTTACTGAGATGTAAATTATTATGGGATTACATGATCCATGTTTTCATTCTTCAGATGCATCTACTAGACCCGATTGGAAGACATGTTTCAAGATAATCAAGGGAATCTGCCAGGGTTTACATTTCCTACATAAGGAAATGGATAGACCAATTGTTCATTTGGATCTTCAGCCTGCCAACATATTGTTGGATGATAACATGGTGCCAAAAATCTCGGATTTTGGCCTGTCGAGACTCTTTGGTGAAGAACAAACCCGAATAAACACGATAAATGTTGTGGGAGCAAAGTAAGCCCAGTAACTATTCTGACATTCATTATTTCTGTTTCTCAATGATAAATCAATTTAGTTGCTTTTGTGTCCCAAGATCCTTAGTCCCATTGACATTCATGCTTTCCAGAGGGTACATGGCTCCAGAATATCTATATAGAGGTGAAATTTCAACCCGGTCAGATATATACAGCTTAGGTGTACTAATCATCGAGATCACAACAGGCGAGAGGAATTTTTCAAGCGAAAAAGACATGTCTGCAAGGGACTTTATAGATAAGGCAAGATTAGATTTCTTTTGCATTTGAAGACTAAAATGTATTTTTTGGATGCTTATTCTATGTTATTTTGTATGTTGTCACTTATGCTCACACTTCTAATTCTGTAGGTTCGTGCAAAGTGGACAGATGAGCACATTGCATCCAAGTGTTCATCATTAGATGCAGTTAGCCTCCAGGAAGTAAGAACATGCATTGAAATTGGGCTAAAATGTGTGGATATTGATCAGAGGAAGAGACCTACTATAGTTGAAATTCTTGACAAGCTCAATGGAAGGCATGCTCCCTGAATGGTGAAGTAGTGCATACTATTTAAGGGAAAAGTGTGTTGCAGAGTTGGTTCACCCATATGCAGTCATGGACATAATAATTGTATCAGTTTCCAATTTATGTACTTTTGAACAATGCGTTCCTCGGGTCATGTCATTTTTTCTGGGAGCTCCATCTTGATTTGGGTTACTGTAGTTTTTTTTTGTCACGACAATGTGTAAAATTCAAAGTTTGTCATAAATAGTATATAGTCTTGTCTCCTTTCGTAGGTTTTAATATGTGCAAGTTGAAACGTAGAACCCTAATTCACATCCTCCTAGTATGTTACAGTCCTCCTACAGGCATTGTAGATGTATACTATATAACACCTAGCCTCACCCTCCAAAGCCGCACTGCCCATCCTTTCCAAGGGATAAGCCTGCATACATGTATATAGCACCGTCCTTACACTCTCATCCTCACTTCGTGTAAAAAGGGTAACAAGAAGATTCCATGCTGGAGGATAAAGACTTATAAGTTGGTTTCACCCTTGCTCAAGTAGCAAGACGGTACTAAACATGAGCATCGTCCCCTCTTAGCGCACGACCGTACATTGAGTGATGTTGCTATATGCCATGTCGTGTCCCATCTGGGCCCACACAGGCCATGCGTCGTATACTCGCACACTAACCCATATACGCAACCGTGAGGGTTGACTATGATACCACTTGTAGCACCACACCCTCCAAAGCTGCAATGTCCGGCCCTTTTGAGCGCGGACCTACATACACATAGCATTTACACTATCATCATTGCTTCGTGTAAAAGGGTTAATACTAAGGTGTTAAAGACATATTCATGTAGCACTTAAGGGCCACTACTGCGCCATCCAAATTTGGAGCAAGTGTCACATAGTGGAAATTAATATTACATACTGGATGATCCCACACAATACAGATGCAAGACATGGTATATCCAGTGAGAAGAAGTGGTTACAGTGGGAGTTATCCCGCAGCTAGTATTGAATGATGTACAACCAGTCCACCATATGATCCGATGAGTACAAAGTGGTTAACATCAGATCATCCAGCGTTCATAGAAGTTTCATCTACTGGAGGTTGGCCCAATAACTAGTTGAGTGGTTGAGGCTATAAATACAATGCTTACTTGCCCAGCTAGAGCCGCTGGAGTGGTGGAAGATCAAGGGAGAGTAACTACACTTGAGAATACATCCAAGCCACCAAAATGATAAGAGTGATCATCCAAGACAATCAACACTTGCATAGTGAATGATTTATGTTATTTAGGCTCGAAGAGTGTGTGATTGTAAGGTGTGGCTGCCTTATGTCAATGAGTGAACTGCACTTGTATGCTTGGTACGACGACACCTTGCCAGCCTTTATGGCTGACCAACACATTAGGCCTTGCATTGGTGGCTCTAGAGATACCCTTTTGCTTGGTGGTGGAGTTGCATCAAAACCCATGTAAGAGGACTTGGAGGGGTAATGCTCCAACTTATTGGAAGGGAGGGAAGGGAGGCAAACATCCTTACTTGGTGGATGCTCCAACACATTGACTGGGGTAGACTTTGTGGCCCTATGTACCACGGGATACACCATTGTGGCAGGTTTTTATACCACCTGTTTAATTGTCTATTTTATGTTTCCACATTTATGTTTGTAACATCTGTAACAATCACCGACTTAAATCACCCGCTAAAATTTGTTTTCAAAATCTTTTTACCGTTGAGCTCATTAAAATCCCGTCTTCCTGGTGATTTCACCGTCCCAACACCCAAAACCGACAACCATCATTTTTATCCTCTCCACAAAATTCGCTGTGTGCTGGACGACAAACCGCCGCGCATGCTCCGACCGTTTTCCGCAATCACCGCCGACTCTCCCTTTCTTTTTCTCTTTTTCCTTTATTCCTATTCCTCTTTTCATTTTCTTCCTTCCCTTTCCTTCTTCCTTCTTCTTCCTTCTTCCTTCTTCTTCCTTCTTCCTTCTTCCTTCTTCTTCCTTCTTCCTTCTTCCTCCTTTCTTCTCCTTCTTTCTTCCCTGGTTGCTCACGCAGGGCCCCCTGGCGCACAGCCCCCTGGCCGGCCCTCCCCTCCTCCTGCACGCTGGCTTGACCCCTCCTCCTTGCGCACGGGCAGCAGCCCCACGCTCAGCCCCCTCCCTGCTTCGGCTTCCACGCAACACGCCTGACACCGGCACCGGCGCTGCTTGCCGTCTGTCACGCCACTGCGCCGCCCAGGCCCTGCTCCACGCCACCCAAAGCCGGCCTCCTCCCCATCACTGGCCCCTACCTGCACCGCATGAAGCTCGCCGGCCCCCACATCACCGGCCGTTCATCATTTCCTTCTCCACGCCGCTATAAAAAGGGGCCTTGATGCCCGGAGCCTCGGCACCACCTCGCCCTCTCCTCCCACACCATCAGCGCCGCCACCCCCCTGCGCCCAAGTGCCGCCCCACGTGCCACCCTTGCCGGAGCTCCGCCCAAGCCACCCTCTATCCACCACCGGCCCCCTCGCCTCCCGTCATCGATTCGCTAGGGTAAGACCTCAAATGGAGTCCCCACAACTTCCTCCATCTCCCCCTACTGCCAAAGCTCACCGTTGGCGAGCCTAGGCTGGCCGCCCCTTCCCTAACTCCCTGTCATGGTATAGAGGACGAAGAAGAAGAAAACCCTCCAATTTTGATCTAACCCCCTACTTCTTCCTATTCGTGAAACAGTCCTCCCACCTCTCTCAGAGATTCTCTCGTAGATCAGCCCTTCCACTTCCAAAAATATTTACAAACAAGTCCCTGTTCCTCGCAGTTAAGCCCTTAAGCCTTGTTTTAACCCCTAAACATACCTTTGCCTCGTAATTTCATGCGCCAAACTTCCTCCAATTAATCTCAAATTTGACCACGTCATCCTCTACTATATTCCCGCTGAGTCATCTACAAATTCCATGAAAATACTCATTCCTCCTATTTTTTGTTCGCTTTCTCTATTCGAGCTCAACGGATAAAATCTTATTTTTCATTTATTTATTATGTGCCTGATTGTGTGTGCCGTAGATCGCGAAGTACCCGAGAAGGAGCCTGAGGAGGAGTTTGATCGTGAGCCCGAGCCCGAGGACCAGCATCGCGAGCAAGAACTCCCAGCCAACTACGAGAACAGCAAGTCCAGTCTCACCATTTGATGCATATTTATTCTAGTTTTTCAAACACAACCTATTGGCCTATTCTATAAAATTGCATATTGTTTTACTACTGAAATATGGTTGGATAGCCACCCCTTTATTGCTATGAACATTCCTTGATTGTCCTATAATTATCTTTAAATATGATCTGCTCTATTTGGATGATAATTACTGCTAGAATGCTTAGGACCTTGCTACTCAATTCAATCATGACTACAATGGTTTATTTAAAGAATAAATGTGTGAGTGTTTTCAAATGAGAAAAATGGGTTTTCGGAAATAAAGAAATGAAATGCTTAGATAAGATGGATGGGTGTTTCTTGTGTGAAATGCTAATAAGTTGGGCTCGTACCTTTGTGGTTGAGCAAGGTTGGGAGATATCCGTCTTGTCACAGTTAAGGACCGAGTTGATGTGCCATCTTGCCTAACCCAACTATCGTGCAACCACTCGACTGTTGTGTGGGCGGCGGCTTAGCATAAATCCCTCTAGCTGGTCTGTTAGCCATCAGGAGAGCTGGTGAGCAATGGGAGACCATGGAGAAGGACTAAAAAAAACTTTGTGAACATAGATCTTGGTTAAGATCTCGTTGGAAGGTTGTTAACCCCTTAGTTGCTTCCGTGTTGGCTAGTCAGTCTTAGCTAAGGTGGGTAATGGCTTTGATAGGATCTGCATCGACACTAAGGTGATCGTGTTTCAGTACCCTACTTGTGGGTAAAGTGTACAACCTCTGCAGAGTTAAAACCTATCCGGGTAGCCGTATCCACGGTATTGGACGAGTTACGGTTTGGACACATAACTAGTGTTTGGGTGATGGATGGTTTTCATGGTGTGAGTTGGATTTTGGAAGTGTCCGGCAGTTGTGCCGTGAGCTACCGCAGACGAGGAGTCCGGTAGCATGAAAACTTGGATCCTTTGTGTAGGATCAACCCCACTTATTGATTCGGTTACTAAAGAAAATGCTTTGTGAAAACCTTTTTGAAAATGAACCCTTGCATGTGTTGAAAAATCTAGCTTTATAGCAAATAAACCTTGGCCTTATCCTTGATATATCCTGTGCATATTCTTGATTGTATCTCCCTCTGTGGATGGGGTTGGACTTGTTGAGTATTTTTGTAGTCACCCTTATTTTATTTCTTCAGAGGAAGACCCGGACTGCGTCGCCAAGGATTTCGAGTAGGAGGTCGCTTCCACACCCAACGCTGCCTGTGGTGTTGGCCTTTGCAGAATGCTTCCACTGTCGCTTAGTTCCGATTGCAACCTAGAGTCTGACTGGATTGCAACTTGGATTTGTATCATTATTGGTTTCTTTCTCCTTTAGGTGTGGCTTGCCCGCTCGCTCCTTCGGGAGTTGTATGGTTTTTGAACCATCTGTTGAATAATGTTATCAACCTCCTAGACTTATATTATTATCACATTTAGTCTCCACTGATGTGGGGACACTTCAATATTCTTGCAATTTGCGTGAATTTAATTCCTAGAGTAACTTGATAGAATAGCATCATAGGATTGTCCTTAGGTTGCAGAACTCTTTTGTGGGAACGTGCAAACACATTAAATAAACTATAGGTGCACATCTAAGCAATATGTTTAAGTTTACCTTGACAAGTCCTAGAGGAAGTTATAGTATTTGAGTTTGTGAGAATATAAATACTGCGAGTTTTGGATAATTTGTATTGAGCCTCATTGTTGTTTATATAGTACATGTGGCTCAAATCCCAAGCAATCGTAGAGACAGAGATGCAAGTTATAATCAATCAATCTTAACTAATTCTATCCTACCATCTATAACATCCGGATCCTATTGATTGACTTCCATGTACTCTAACCCCCCCTCTCTCGTCGTAGCGTGAGCAACACAGATGCTCAGACTAGAGTGAAAGTCAATGAGTTTCTCAAGTGCATGATAGCCCTATTGTTGTTAAGGTAGCTAAGATTGAACACAAGCACAAGGGTTCACATAACCATTTTGATCCATTTGAGGGCATTAGGGGCAACAGTGGCACCAGAGAGGTCAATGCTGAGGATGAAGTCTAGAGACATAAGTGTTGACCATTAGCAAGGTGATGCAACTTGATCAAGATCTGGAAAAAAATTAGAAAACTGATGTGAAGATGATCGGGAAAAACTCTAAGTGGTGACCGACTCATGGATTGACAACATAACACTAACCTGCAGTTGCCCGACCCTTTGTGAAGGTCATGGAGATGAATCTACTGAGGGCAGTGCAATATGGAAGCATGGAGGTGGCGGCTCAAGAGCAGTGCCAACTCCATACCATGTGAGATTGTAGGAGATTGGCGAAAAGTTTGGGACTCTATTTCTTGCTTCTTTCTCTTGTACATATAATGCACACACCGACATAGCTACTAGGCTCTAAGCCCATGGGCCTAACTAATAAGAACTACATAGCTCAACACTCCCCCTCAAGATGGGCGATGGATATCTACCATCCCCATCTTGTTACATGCTAACTCACACTCTTTTAATCCTAAACCTTTGGTTAGACAATCAGCCACTTGTTTTCCAGAAGGTACATAACTCAACACTAGAGTACCATCATCTATCTTCTCCTTGATAAAAAATGGATCAATCTCAACATTCTTAGTCTTGTCATGCTGAACTGGATTATTAGCAATGTTGATAGCTAATTTGTTATCACACTGTAGCATTGAATGGACTTTCCTCAACACTTTCAGTTCAAATAAAAGGTTTCTTGAGAGATAATAGGTTGTTTCTTGCTTCGCACAACCCTTGAGACATGGCTCTGAATTCAGCTTCAGCAGTAGATTGAGAGATAATAGGTTGTTTCTTGCTTCGCATGACACTAAATTGCCTCCAACAAACACACAATAGCCTAATGTTGATCTCCTATCATCGAGATTGCTTGCCCAATCAGCATCACAATGGCCCTCAACATTAAGATGTCCATAGCTTTTGAATATAAGTCCCTTTCCAAGACTACCTATCAAATATCTCAAGTGATTAACTGCCTCCTAATGCCCACTTCTAGGATCATGCATATACCTGCTTACAACACTCACAACATATGAAATACCAGATCTTGTATGACATAAATAGATGAGTCTGCCAACAAGCCTCTGATAGCACTCCTTGTTCACTGCATCACTAGATTCAGCACACAACTTGTGGTTTGGATCAATAGGTGTTGATGCAGGTCGACACCCAAGCATGCCAGTCTCACTAAGCAAGTCCAAGACATATTTTCTTTGTGAGAGAACTATGCCCTTTTGAGATCGAGCAATCTCAATACCAAGAAAGTACATGAGTTGACCAAGGTCCTTGACCTCAAATTGTTTACTTAGGTTCTCCTTCAAACTTATAATCTCTATCTCATCATCACCTACGATAGTAATATCATCCACATATACAGCTAACAGTGTGATCATACACCCTAAATGTTTGTAGAACAAGGTATGATCTCCATTGCACTATTTATACTCCACATCGCATAATTCTCGTCTAAATCTATCAAACCATGCTCTAGGAGACTGCTTCAGACCACATAAAGACATCTTCAATTTGCACACCTTCCCTATTGCTTCAGGTTTTGACCAACTAGGTGGAATCTCCATGTATACCTCATCATGCAGATCTCCATGCAAGAAAGCATTTTTGACATCCAACTGATGCAATGGCCATCCAAAATTTGCCGCGCAAGACATTAGTGTTCTTACTATGCTCATCTTTGCCACGGGTGCAAATGTCTTATCATAATCGATACCATACGTCTGGCTATAACCTCGTGCAACTAATCTATCTTTATACCTTTCCACCTTACCCTTAGGAGTTTACTTCATAGTTTTCCCATCAGGCAATTTGACAAGATCCCAAGTTTTATTCTTTTCAAGAGCACATAACTCCTCCAACATGGCTCCACGCCACTTCAGATCATTTTTTGCTTCTCTCCAATCTTTGGGAACTTGCACTGACTGTAGTGAGGCTAGAAATGCTCTATATGTAGGAGATAAAGAGGCATATGAAATATAGTTTCTAATATCATGCTCAAATCCATACCTTCGTGGAGGCAATCGCTCAAGTTCATGTACATTTTCTTAGATCAATGGTCAATTCATTTGATGATGGATCTTCAATTTTGTGGCGGAACCGTCCAACTTAAACTGGTTTAAATGCGCCTAATTGCTGCCGGCGCAGCAATTATCCGAAACGCACTTAAAACAGTATAAGTCCGGTCGTCCGTCGAGTGTCCCTAGGACTCCTCGAAAGATCCACGTCGTGTCTCATAGCCATACATCAGGATTGTATCCGCGATGGGATAGCATCAACAAATATTACATTTTTACATACATACACGAGGTACGAGTTAATACAAGACATAGTTTGAAGCAAACTTAACAGTGCAGTGTTAGACAGAGTTCTAGGACTTAAAACATAAACGGTTCGGATGGAGATGAGCATTATAAGACTCCTTCTAAGGGTATTGTGAGACTCGTAACAATACCCTAGGATTTCGGGGCTTCCTCCTCGGTGGACTCCTGCGGTGCTTCTGAAAACATAGCCACAAGGGATAACCCTGAGTACGGGGTACTCAGCAAGTCTTACCCGACTAACCAATATAATAGTTTTTCTTGGAAGTACATGATAGCTTTTTCGGTGTACTTGGCTGACACATTTTTGCCAAAAGCTTACTAAAAAGTGAGACCTTAGCTTTATCTTTTATTTGAGTTAAGTCTTTAGCTAACCATTCTAGGTGATGATAAAAGATTATTTGCAAGGTATTAAGTCATACACCAAACATTATTAGAAAGATATGGCATTCATGAATTTATGCTACAATGCTCAACAGTGATCAAGTGCATTCATAACCGAGAATTGCGGCGATCCGGATCATATTACATCCTGCAGGAGAGTACCCTGATCACCAGCTATATACGACTGTCCAGGTCGTACGTAATGACTTTTCGATTAGCAAATCCAATGATTGGGAATAAGACTACCCGGACCCAGGGATGCACCCCCACATGGGACCCCACGTCTGGCCTGATCACCATGTGAGTTTCAGGCTACGCCCCTGCCAATCTCCAGCACGTCAAGCGCGGGTACGAAGTATTCCCGATCAGAGGGTTTACTAACCTACTGGGCTTTACTGGTCCCATACCCAGTAAGTGATCAGATGTTTTCACTTGATCAAAGGTTAAGATAACGAATCGGGCCTTAACCAGATTAATCTAGCAGACAGAACTACCTCCCTAGCTTCTGTCCGCTTCTTGACTTCCAAGTTATCTTTCCATAATTAATATGCATGATTCAAAATTTACCTTAAGGTTTAGTAAAGCAAGTGTTTGAGTAACTAAGCAATTCTAGACTTGGGTTGTCTACTAAATGTTTTGAACAAGTGGCAAAGATATCCTTAAAACAAGGTATGATAATGCACAAGAATGGGTTTCAAGCAACTCCTAGACTTAGTGCATACATATAGCAAATAACCAATAATGGACACATGAAATATTGACTCCAAAATAATAGGTATAATGCACCGGGGCTTGCCTTGTTCGCTAAAAAAGTTAGCACTGTCCGAAGGGTTGGCTTCGTAGGGGACCAATTCAAAGACTTCCTCAAATTTCGGAGATCCTTCTGAATATTCCGAGAAATCTCCTTCTGGTGCTTCGGTGTCTATAACACAACATATGCAGGGGTTAGGAATGCAAATTTTTGAATACAAGACTATACAACTTTCCTTCATGATAAAGTTGCAAGCCAACAAGGACTATACAATTTATCATGATAAAGTTGCAAGCCAACACACAAAAACCCGAAAAGATTAGCCCACAATTTTTATTTCCTTAATTAACCTTACTTAAGGCCTTTTCTTTTATTTTTAGAAAATGCTATAATTATTTTCTAGCCTTAAAATCTAATTTCCTATGAGTTAATAAAAATTTGTGATTATGAAAATGTTATTCCATATTTTATGCATTTAATAAAGATTAAGTATTTATTTAAATACCTTTAAAATAAAGGCATTAAATAAATACCCAAATTTTTATTATTTTTCTAGGGTATAAAAATTTTAATGCATAAAGGGAAATAAAACAAGCCTAACAAAAGTGGTTTCACTAATTTTGGACACTCCTAGAAATTTCTGTGATTTAAAAGGTGAAATTCGGATTTAAACTAATTATTGTATAAAGGAAATCTAATTTTTCCCGAAAAACACCCCCGGCAACTTTTCTCACGCAACCCTATCCTACCCCCTCTCTCTTACGCTGGGCCCGTGGCGTGGACCCACCCCTTCTCCTATTCATCCTACCCGCCGGCCTACTTCTCCCCGGCCGGGCCCGCCTGGGCCGATTCTTCTCTCCACCCCTTCTCTTTACACCGATGACGGCCCAACGACCCACTATCTCTTCCTCCCCTTCTCCCGCAAGGTCGGCCTGCCGGACTCCTGGGCCTCCGGCCTTTTCCTCCAACGGCAAACCGCACCCACCCATGGGCCGTCAAGGCCGCGGCCCAACCGACGCCTCTGCTCGGCCTGCCTTCTTTACTCCCCCGCCTCCTCTGACATGCGGGCCCGCTGACGCCGGCGTCTTCTTCCTCCTCCCGCCAAAACAGACACGACAGGGGGCGGTGCGGCTCGCCGGCCGGCGGCCCACCGGCCACGGGCTAGGCCGGGGAAGTATCCCCATGCCCTAACGCACCCGTGCGCGGCGACAGCTTCCCGGGAGATGGCCGGAGCTGCTTCCTCCACGGCGGCGGGCGGCGGCACCTACGGCCGGTCGTGGTTAAGCACGACGACGGCGCAACCTACCCCAACAACTACGGCTACAGCTTCCTAGCACCCCGAGGACTCGCCTACGACTACCCACACGGATAGAGAGGAGCGGCAAGAGGGTGCTCACCGTGAGCAGGAGGTATGGCGATGGCGGACAGAAACAATGGCGGCGTAGGGTATTCCGGCAAGGATGTTGGACAACGACTTGACTGGGGTGTAGCTGGGGTATCTGTGGAGGAGTAGGCGAGAGGAATCGACGGGAGCTGCGGTGTGGTGGGAGAATTTTGCTTGGTGGCGGCGGTTTGACAGAGTGAGCGGCGGCGGTGAAAAGGAACGGCGGTAAAAGGGGCGGTGCGGGAGCGGTAGATATACGAACGATTTACCGCACGCATGGGCGACACCGTGGTCTACTCGTAGGCTTGCGTGGTGAGGAGGTGGCATAGCTGCCGCGCTGGCGGGCGACCGAGAACGCCGGCGGCGACACGTCGAGCGTAGCTCTGTCATCCCCCCCTTTCTTGTTTTTCTGACGCCCGAACTTCAGAGCTCAATCACGGTCGAAAGTGCATCCGACGGCCCACAAGTGTCTTAACCAAAGTTGTAGATAATCTTGAGCTTTTCAATTCATATTTAAACATTTGCCCGAGATAAGCATCCAAAAGTTTTCAAATTTGAATTTTTCTCTGGCAAATAACTGAACCCTTCTGTTCTTCCATTCAGTTCGTCAGTCAGTCGATGTGGTCATTTACCCAACTTGGTGAATCATTTCAGTGGTCCAAATCCTTTTCTTTTGGTCCAACTTCTTCCCAATTGTGTTCTACAGCATCCAAGGATTCCATTTTGCCCATAATCACTTATACCCTTTGCACTCCATTTTTCTGAATTCAGCTCCAAAGATAGCTAGTTGTCACGGTTTCAGACTTAGGCAGAATTTTCAGTTCAGCAGTTAAGCTGACCGTGGTAAAGTGCTGACTTTGAGCTTCCATTTGAAATGGTTCCCTCTACTGTTCCTGATCAACAACACCTGAAGATACTTTTCCAAGGTCCATACTTTAATATGGTATAGTTGTTTGGATCCACTTATTTGAAAAATTCAACATAATTCAATTTCCAAAAATGAACTCTGTGCTGTTTTTCTGAAACTGCTGTTGTCGGATAGGGAACAGTAACTTTGATTTTCAATTTCTTTCTTTGATTTTCTTGAGGTATTTAGGACCAAATCTTGTCCCAAATCTTGATCTTTAAGTTCTAATCACCCTTACACCTCCATTCCATATTTTTGCCGAATTTTCCTGAATTTTGAATTCAAAATTCAAATTTCGGTCAAATTTGACCCGAATTTGATTTTTAGCCAATTTCTTCTCCCTTTCTTCATGAATTTATTTCATTTCTTCAAAGCTACTTTGATGACTAAAAATGGCAGGTATTACAAATTTCAACTTCTGATGATGAAGATACATCAACCACCTCATGGTTACCGTCATGCATTGGAGCTGATGGAACCACTCGAATCACCTCTGTTTATTTTGCCTGGGGTATAAACTTTTTTCTTGTATACACCTTTGAGACATGCTTGTTGTGAAACCACTCAACTCGAGAATCCCCCTTTTGAGATGAGTCCGAACCATCATTCACCAATTCCACTCTCCTTGATTGAGGAGCTAAACCACTTATTACTCCTTCTATACTTGATTGTTTCTTAGCTGAATTACTTTCTACATTATTACTCTCCCCCTCTCGGGTAGCCTCATTCATCCTCACAAGCTTAGGCTCAAACATAAAACTTAGGTCGATCCTACTCCTCTCACCATAAAATGGCACCGACTCCCTAAATGTCACATCCATGCTTACAAACAAGCATCTCTCGGTTGGGCTCCAACACTTGTAGCCCTTCTGCTCTGAGGAATACCCCACAAAGATGCATTTTACCGCATGTGGATCTAACTTACTCACTGAAGGTCTATGATCTCTAACAAAACATGCGCTGCCAAAAACCTTCGGAGGAACCACAAATTTGTTCTCACCAAGCAACATTTCACATGGAGTCTTTATCCCAAGTATCCTTGATGGAGTGCGGTTAATGAGATATGTAGCGGTCAAAACAGCTTCACTCCATAGAAATTTAGGAACATTCATTATAAACATTAATGATCAAGCCACCTCAAGAATATGTCGGTTTTTCCTTTTAGCCACCCCATTCTATGGAGAAGTATCCGGGCATGAAGTTTGATGTAGTATACCATGGGTTGAGAGAAATCCATTAAATTCCTTGTTCACATACTCAGTTTCATTATCTGTCCTTATTATTTGGACATGTGCATTAAATTGATTCTTTGCAAGGGCACAAAAATCCTGGAAGCATCTTAGCACTTTCTCTTTATGTTTCATGAGATATACCCATGTCATCTCAGAAAAGCAATCAATGAAAGTAACAAAGTACTTCATTCCACTTATAGAAACCACGGGACATGTCCAAACATTTGAATGAACTAGCACAAAGGGGGACATGCTTCCTGATGTCCTTACTAAAATAAGATGCCCTTGTGTGTTTTGCAAACTCACAGGCATCACAAAATAGTTTGTTCAGATCCACCCCACACATTACATCAGGAAAGGCTTTGCATATTTTATCAAAAGAAAGATGCCCAAGTCTACAATGTAACAACATCACACTAGCTAGCTTCTTTCTCTCCCATTGTTGCTGCCAACATAGTGCATAATGCATCATTTGTCCCTGCATGATCCATATACCACAATCCACTACGCCTGGTCGCAATCCCAAGACTCCTCCCTATTCGCCTTTCCTGAATTAAACAATTATCCCGGTCAAGTATAACCCAAGAGTCCAAATGATCAACTAATGCGCTTAGTGATACCAAATTGACCGGAAAAGCTGGCACATGCAAAACTGATGACAATTTAATAGATGGAGTACATTTTATTTTACCAACACCTTGAATGGATTGTGAAGTACCATCAGCTGTTTGTATAGTTTCTTTACGTGTGGGCGTATAGTTTCTTCACATGATGCACCTGTGACGTGCTTTGACGCTCCTGAATCTAAAATCCAATTTAATTGTGGTTTGTGCATAGGTATTGATGCATGGGCATAATTACCTTCATCTATGTAGGCGAAGTTGGCAAAGTCCCCAACATAATCATCTTGATCTTTACCTCCTGAGCTCTCAACTTATTCCCTCCATATTGCCTTGTTTCTTCATTTTTCACAGATGAAGCTTCTGCTCGGATAAGTTCCTCTTCTGTGCCTACCACATTGGCTCTATAGCCACCTCTACCTCCACGATCTCTACCCCTCGGAGCACCTCTGCCACTGCCTCTTCCTCTTCCACGGTTGGCCTTGAGTGGTTTAGGACATTCACGAATCAAGTGTCCTGTGTCACCACAATTGAAACACCGTCTGTCTTCTTTAATGTTTGTTGCTGTAAAAAAAAGGATGAGACATATATGGAGCATTTCCTTTCATCACATTTAGCCTAGACTCCTCCCGTGTTATAGCTGCTATGGCATCCTCAAGGCTGGGAAGGTTGGGCTGATGGAACATAGTGGAACATCTTGCTTCAAACTCTGGATTTAATCCTCTCAAAAATTGAATGACTCTTTTTTCTTCTATCCACTACTTCACCCATGCCACATAATCAGAGTGTGGCAACTCAATAGGTTTAAGATAATCAGCATCAGCCCACAAACTTTTTAATTCAGCAACATAGTCTATCACAGATCGCCCTCCCTGTTTGAGATCATGGAGGTGATCTTCTATTTCAACCATCAACATCACATTGCCTGTCCCAGAATACATCTTGTCCAAGGATTTCCATATCTCAGCTGCACTAATGATTGTATCAACGGTTCTAGCAATGGTCGGAGTCATAGAGCTCAACATCCATGCAGCTACCAAGGAGTTAGTAGTATCCCCTGTGCTCCATTCAGGACTTGACTTATTTTCTGGCTCAGATGATTCCCCATTTACAAACCCTTCAAGCTTTTTCTCTTTCAACAGCCGGATTGCCCTTCTAGATCAAGCCAAATAATTTTTTGTGCCCTCTAATTTGATATCATTTGGTATCAACTCAATCTTCTGGATTGGTTCCGTGTGAACCACAATGTCCTTAACTTCGAGCCTCATCCTTTTTTGCTGTGAGCAATTCCACTAATTTTCCAAGCAGTTGTTCAATTCCTTGGTTATCCCCCATTGCTTAGTAATAATCTGGTAAAATCTCCCTTCTCTTCTTCTCTCGATGCTATACTAATTCAGCACAGCTGCAGTTCCCATAGCCTCTCAGCACACACGCACAAGCAGGCTAATAGCCTTTGCTTCTTCTCCCAATTAGCTAAGCACTGACCTTGCTTCCCTCTAAGTAGCTGATTTCCTCCTTTATACTCCCAGATCAGAACGAAACACAAATCCAATTGGGATTACCTCCAATTGCAGTTCTGCACTTCTGCTGCTGCTGCTCGCCCACCAACTTCACCTCTTGAGGCCGCCAGCCGCTGCCAACAGCGGGCCGCCGTCACCAACTTCTGGCCGGGGAATGCAAAGCTTCACTTGGTCGGCGCGCTCGACACCTTGCACGCCTCTCTGCTCTCCGGCCTCCTCCCGCTCGCGTCCCACGTCTCCGTGCCGCCCCACACACGGGCAGGCGTCTCCGTCTGCTGCTTGCGGGTTTCAGGCCCTGCCCTCAACGTTGTCCTCCACGGGGCCTCTTGCGCTCGCTGCTGATGGTGAGCAGGTTGCCTGCTGCTCGCCGGCCTGTCACGCCGACTAGGCGAGCAAGCGGTCCTTCCCACAGCCATCGCCCAGGACGGCTCTGACATCATGTAGTTGATTGGGGAAAAGTCTGGAACTCTATTGCTTGCTTCTTTCTCTTGTACATATAATGCACACACCGACATAGCTACTGGGCTCTAAGCTCATTGGCCTAACTAATAAGAACTACACAGCTCAATAGAGATTATAAATACTGTAAATATTGGATGATCTGTATGAGCCTTGTGGGCTGTTTATAGAGTACATGGTGGCTTTGGATCTCAACCAATTTTAGAGACAGAGAAAGAAACTAATTGGGGGCTAGGATCACAATCAATCCTAACTTCTATTCTTCCATAACATCCCGATCCTATCAAATTTCTTCCATATACTCTAACTCACTGTCTCCCGTTCTTATGATGCATTCCTTTCAGAGGACAGAAGCTGGGTGCAACAGGCATTTTGTCTATCTGTTATTTGATGCTCATGTCGTTGTTGCTTTGCTCCTTGTGTACCTGTGCTCCTCTATCCAAGGCTCAAGGGACAGCCCTCCTGGTAGCCTAGTCGTTGTGTGCTCAGTACCAATGCAAGGCAAGGTCCATGTCCTTGTTACATTTGTGTGCTGTTGTGGCTTTTACTTTTAACTGCGTTTTCAACGCACATCTACGGAGTTTCCATAACCACTTCACTTCAATAGTACAGTGAGTAGTCTTGGTTGCTACCACTGCTTGCTGTTCACATTAGTTATGCCCTTCATCTTCTAATCTTGGAACAAAATTTCTATTCACTTTAACATACTTCCTTGCCCAGAAACAAAAGTTGAACAACGCAACGAACTCGAAGGCGGCAAGCAGCAAGAAGAAGCGATCAAGATCAGTCCTGTTGAAGTTTGATCCATCCAACCACCCTCTTCCACCTTGGTAGTATCTTGTCTGTCTATTGACGAGCCGAATGAAGACGCATGCCAACCAAGTTGCCAATCCAACCAGGGCAGATTGGACTGCTGGTGCAATTGGCTTCATCCCGGGGGCGCCTCTCGCTTTATAAACTCTACTAGGCCGTTGAAGGATGCTAGTTCCATGCCATTTAGCAGAAAGAATTGTATCAGAAGCCAGAAAACAGACATCGGGACATTGGTTTCTGTCTGTATCAAGTGGTGCTCTTCAGCTACTACTGCCATTCTGTTTGATTCCACCAGTGCTGCTACACATGCTGCCACCACTCCGCACACGGAACCAGCACCGATCCGTTGCAGGGGACTGATGCCGTGTTTGTCACCTGTCATCCTTCTCAGAAATTAATGGTGTGATGATTTGCCTTGAAAGTGGCTGCAGCAACATGTGAAATGCGATAGGTACTGCTATGAGTGAGGCAGAAGATTTCTGGAACGTGACGATCCTTTTGTTCATTGTTCTTTCAACTTGTATGGTCAAAGTCATTAGCAGGGTGAAAGGCAAGAAGATGAGCAAACTGCTAATGAAGATTGGGAGCATTTGGAGGACAGCTTTTGTTTCGTCCACTTGGGTGGTACTGCAGAATGACCATGGGCTTGTATCACCAGCATACGTGCAACCTTTGTCTAAGAACCTGTTAAGAGTTTTTTGTTCAGATCAGAAAATAAATATGAATACATGCTATCTCGGGACATACAACTTTAACTACTTTAGTATGTTTAGCACGCCAGCATTTTCACTCTCATGAAAGATATCGTTTAACCTTGTTTGGAATCTCATTCCCTCTACAGAACTGCCACGAAACTTACTCTTTTCTCTTGGTGTGTAAGTTCTCTTCTCCATCAACACAAACTGCTTCACCAATCTCCTGCAGGGCCACGCTGTCATGGATAACAGAATGCCTCTTCCTCAATGCAGTAACAATCACCTGTGATGCAACAAGAAAGTAACTTACAATTGTTGACAATTTCTATTACTTTATATAAGGATCTATGCACTTTGTTGAAGCTAAATACATTATTGGAGCTCTGACTAGCATAGTGTTCAGGTGATACCTGAAAAATATATGTAATGCGGAATAACACGCGCTTTATGTGCAAGTCAGATAGATTTTAGCACTGAATGAACTTGTACCTGTAGTATCCTAGTTAGAGAACTACCAGCAGGGTTTTGCATCTGATAGAAGGGAAGTCCACAGGCTGCCACGAGCAGACCTAGCTACAAGAACAACCAGGGCAGAAGCAAGAAAGCCGATGTTCCAACCCTGGTTGTTCTGCACCCAAACTAAGAATGCCAGTCCAAAGATTGCCCCTAGAGAATTCGCAAGCTTGTGCAAGTTCAGGGATCTCCTCTTGAAAAGTGATCCACTATTTGGATCATCGCTGCTGAACTGATCTGCACAAAGGGATGGTATGCACGCTCGCATGCAGCCCTCGCCAATAGCAAACAGCAGTAGGCTCATGTAGAGCAATGCTAAACTCCAGCCATGAGCAGGTTGGCAGCTATTTTTCTCTTTGTCTATGTAACAAGTCGGAGGATGAAGTGATGGCAGATGCACTTGTAAAGCTAGAAGCATATAGCCCTGCATTATTTAAGTGTTTATGGAATTTAGTATGTCCTTGGCATATTATTTCTCAATCTCAAAAGCAAACATATTGGATCTGTCTAGTACTTTGGTGATTTAAAAATAGATGTATTTAATTAACTTATGTATGTAGGTTGTATGCTGATCCAACAGCTATTTATAGCAGATTCTATAATCTGACCTTACAAGCAATGGAACAAAAAATGTTTCTTGCCATGGAAAAATAAATACACTGGTCACCCTATAAACAAAGAGATAAACTTTCTAATGTAAGACGACTTTGATATAATAATATTCATGAACCCAATAAAGCCAAGAGTAAATACATAGGTGACTTTGCGATAAATCTAGAGATCTAGTTCAATTTTAACATCACAAAGTTTTGCCTTAGATAATAGTAATTATAAGCATATCACAACACGTATAGAAAAGGTAAAACTGTTATTATTCAGCTTGCTATCAACTGAGAACAGATAATAAATCTATAAAAACATAAGGCAGTTTCTGCATAAACCTTCAGTTTAAACTTGCAACCAGAGTCGTTTGTTTGCTTGTATGTACTTGTTTGATGTGCATAGAAAGATCACAGTTCGAGGGATTCGAAGGGCAAGGTTTTGAAGACTTTGAGCAACAAGAGCAAGTTCAGGAAGGCAAGTCGTGTTCTTGATCACAGCTTGAACCTATGCAACATTTACTTTTATGTTGAATTACATATGCTATGCACTCTTATGTTTAAACATGATGGGTCCTATTTAAGGTGGGTTTACATAATGTTAGGTAGTTCTTACTTAGGTGCTCAACTTGGTTACGGTGGTATTAATGAACCAATGCTTAAACTTGTTTTATTTATGCTATACCTTTCACCATGCTTAATTGGAATATTGAGAACCACCCAGGAAATAAGTACAACCACAAGAACTATATGGCTCTAGTCTTGGATCACTAATTAGAAACTCTAGTTTGTGGTAGCTTTACCTGAAAGGGGCAAGAGGGGGAGATAGCAGTTGGTGTATAGCCCAGCTCTCAAACTGATATGCTCTATGGTAGCTTTGCAGTTTGAGAGAGGTTTATGCATTACGCTGACCATGAAACCTTAGCGAGCTATCCTTACTAGGGAATCTTTGTAAAGGTCTCGTAGCGTCCTTATGCAGTCACACCTCGGTAGTGTGATATGTGCTTGGCTGACACAACTTGATTGGGTCCAAAGTTCTTTTAAACTTTTACGCGACTTGTGGTGAAAGTGTACAACCTCTGCAGAGTGTAAAACTAATCGATCAGCCGTGCTCACATTCAAGAGCGGCCTGAACCCTTACATGAACCCTTACATGATTAATTTAATGAAAGTTGAATTAAATTGATGTTATTTATTTATTGTTGTCTTATTTATTTATTTATGTTCATGCTTAATGTGGGTAGAATAAACTTATACCTAGTAATTGCTAATAAAACTTGACCAACCAATTAAAATGCTAAAATGCTATTAAACCTTAGCCTATCCTTACATACCCTTACACTACACATTCCTCACACTTGTTGAGTACCAACCATAAATGTACTCACTCTTGCTAAAACCGCTGCTCAGACCAAGTCTACTTTGAGGATGTTCCTGAAGACTTTGAGGAGTTCTAGGTGTACGTGTGGCACCAGTCAACTGCCTGTGAAGTCGTCGTCGTTGTTGGAGTTCCGCTGCTAGAATAAAGACTCGTTTTGCTATTCGAATTAAAGACTTTCAGTTATGAATAAATTTAATACTCTCTCTACGTTTTGGCATTGTCTATAGTATTTACTGAAGTCATTGCATGTGTAAAACTTGATCTTGATGCACATGTAATTTATTCATCTAATTTTGCCTTTAAAACCAGGCGTGACAAAGGGTCCGAACACAAAATAGCAGTGGAGCGCTTGATGTACTAATGAGAGATGAAGTTCATCAGGGCAGTGGAGACTGATACAGCGCCCACCGAGAAGATGATCACGGTTGATGAGCTCACAATTCCCAGATGCAGCGTACGGTGCAAATAGGCCACCAAACTGAAGTTGGCACTGCTCGGGCAGCTCCTCAGCAGAGCCAAAACTGCATTGCAAAATAGTATGCTGTTTAGTTTATATGTGTTGTCTAAGCAAGTGCCTCTCTGCAGAACAACAACTAAACTATAAAAGAACCAATACTATGAAAAATCATATTCTTCCATTTGTTCAAAGGTCAAGAACCAGGACTTATTATAGGTAGGAAGAAAAAAAAAGGTTTTGTTTGGGTTGAGGAGGGGGCACGACCGCGCGAGGGATTGTTGTCCGCACCTGATGATACCTCGCGTAGGTGTTGTGAGCCAACACACTGGCTTTTCTATTGGTTCCATTGATGTCCCCATCAGTTTAAAGGTCCATGGCTGAGTTATACAATTGGCAGTTGAAGATTGCAAGTAACACACATCATGGGATTTTTCTTTATTCCGTTGTTTGTTTATCTTAGTATGTAGTTGATTTAGGCGCACGAGATCAATCAACACTTAGAATCCTTTATATCCCTTTTAGCAGTCTATGTGTTTGAAAGTAAAAAAAAAGGGCCATTCTGCTGAGATGAGTGTCAGAATTTCTTGTTATCAAACGATTGCACCTTTTCAATCTATCAGTACGTCTGTATTGGTTAAATGCTCATCTAACTAGGAAATCACAGCAAAAACTGTTGAAACATGTGACATGGAAAAGTTTGTTGATTCCCTCAGTACTATATGACGTTTAGGATGATACAATACATATTATTAATTTCCTAGTTAAATCGTAAGAACATGTTTATGTACTACTACCTCAGTTCTTAAATATATGATGTTTAGCATGTAATATTTCTTTTAAAGGTCAGACGATTGCAGGTGATCAGTTTTTTATTTTGAAAATAATAAATGATTAGTCATATATATGTGCACATCCAATATGATGCCAAGGCATTGAGCATGCTGAACCAAAGCTAGGCTAATTAAGCAGTGAGTCGCGACAGTAAGAAATTAAATACAATTATTTGGAACCATAAAACTACAAATCAACATATTATGAGCTATATATTTTCCTTTTGTTGATAGTTGGGAGTAAATGATGGTAGATTGATAGCATCCACATTTTAGAAATGATTTTTGTATTGTTCTTTGGGCCACGAGAAGGAGTTTCTTTCTGTTGTCGATGTCCTGGCGGTCTTGCAAGGTGTGAGCCAGCTCACTTGTTTGTCTGTTAGTTGAATGATATTGCGCACCATCTCTTCCAAGGTCCATGGATTGGATACTTAATTTGAATTGATGAAAAAGACAGCAAGCATCATGGGATTTTTCTTTTTGAAACGCATCGTGGGATTAGCAGTTTCATTAGGACCCTTCTTATTGTTTATGTTGTACGGAGTTAAATAAAAAGTCAATGTCCCACGTCTGCTGAGCACTGGGCATCAGAATCTTCAATTCTGTCATTAAAGGACTCCATGCACTTTTTCAAATTGTTCGTATGGAAAATTACAGAATGTACACGGTGAACCTTCTGCCTAACCTGAATCATAGAAAAATGACAGAATGTATGTGGTGCGTCTCAAAAAAAATTTAAATTTATAACAAAAAATGGAGATAAAAAATTTTCTTATTTGTGTCTAATAATTTGTACTATGGAGCATATGTGTTAATCTTATTATGTTGACTTATTTGGTGAACTGAGCGGGCTTTTTATCAAGCTTTCGACTCGCCATGCTTATAATATTTTAGATTTTTAATTGGCAGCTAGGGTTACAAGCGTTGTGGTTGTTCTGATGGGATCAGTTTGCATTAGTACGTTGATACGTTAAAAGTTCAACGATTTTTTTTTATTTAGCTCCAGGACAGCGGCCTTGACTTCTATGTGTACTTTTTCAAATGGAAAATATCATAGATAAGATTCGCTGACGATCAATCTATTTATTATCAAAAGATTTGATAATAAACTGAAGACGTAAAACCCTGCCTCAGTTGTCAGGTGTGGGTGCACACAAAATTAAAGCACGAAAAAACTGAAGCGAAGCTCGCAGGAAAGGGCAGGCATATGCATTGTTGGCTCACTGTCATGCAAATATGATCAAGTGACCACAAATGTATAGTGATTCCGTTGGATCTCTTCTGATCATTTTATCTAATGTTGTACGGTTCAATAGTTTGTGATCGTTTTAGCAACACCACATATGTGCTTGAGCATTTTGTATACTAGTATATCTATAAATAAATTAAAACAGTTTCAAATTTGTGAGTCCTGGGGATTTGCTTAATGAGGTGTAATTAAATATAGAGGCAACGTTAATTAACATAATTGGAGCACAAGTATACTACAGACGTAGATCAATCTTTATTTTTGGTACATGAACTGTGCATGACATGAAACACACCACAATCATATTCTTTACAAAAGTTAAAATCTACACTAGTGTTTGAGTTGATATGGTGATTCTTTTCATTTAAATTTACCTGATCTGCGAAACTTTGAAACTTACGGCCGGCATAGATATATAGCCAACTATGTACTAAAAGGAAGCTAAGGTAGATCAAGGCATGTACATGAACCCACACGTTGCTGCCGTACTAACACAGACATATTAGAACTTGCACGCTTACCGTAGAGAAGGAGCGTTGCCCGGGCCGGATGCCTCCATGCTTCTTCCCATCCACTGCATTTCCTCTCCAATCCACGTACTCTTCAACCGCCATGCCCGGGCGTCTGTGTATGTGCTAACATTACAAAAACCCTTGAGCTTCTATTTTTGTCTCTACAAACTAGTTTCAGATGCATTGGTGGTCCAGAGCTTCATGAGACCGTGTTATGTAGAAGTACAGAGCACTCCCATATGCGAGCATATGCCTCTGCAAAGCTAGAGCTAAGAAAGTCGCAGGCAATTAAGTAATGCAAATCTGAGCTTAGTCATGTTTGATTAGACAGTTAAACGTGCTCTGGAGAGTGAGTGTGATGTGGCCACCATTAGTTTATGCTCGCAAGTCTTAAGCAAAGTCGAGTCTAGTGAACCTTCACTCTCGGAGATATTCGTCGGTTGTCCTGTTGTTCCACTTATCATGTAACCCCAACCTATTTGTCAGTTTGCAGCCAGTTGTTGATGGTACTAGCTCAGTTTACTGGTATTGTTAATGATCTGGCATCATACTATTTAATTCTGTGGAATTAATATAAGCAGTCACGCTCATGATCTCATCGAAGATTCGAGGTAGACTCCAGTCCAGTTCAATTAGTCTTTAAAACAGAAGAATGCGATTAGATCTAAGATGTAAATGTAACCAGCCATCAAGACACTAATTAAGCTAGGTGATTAATTCAACGCAGGCCGTCGTTGACTTATTGATCAGGCGGCTGCGCTGCTTGCCTCTCGATCTGTATGAAAATGCCAGATCTGGCAAGCATGGTGTGATCCTGGTGATGTGTTTGCCAATGCACCACCCAAGCACAGCGTGGCGCTGCCTCTGGTTTGACAACATGATGGGTGGCTCGAATTGCAAGGTTGATTTTGTGGTCTTACACCGTACACGAACTACAGCCACCAGTAGAGGTATGAGCTTGGGACAAGGTTTTAAGAGAGTCCAGACATCATAAATGGAATGTATTATGAAGAAATTAGATAACTAATTTGAAGCCTAAGTGAGTAAAATCATATGTCTCCTAACGAAAATCACATCATATGGTTCACGCGGGGGCTCCATTACACATGACATCATATGGTTCAGAAAGCATTGTATCATAATTTGGTTCGATACGTTGAAAAGTCACCAGGCATATACCTTGTTAGGGGACAAAGAGCTGCATCCTGATCGTGTTCTTTTTGTTATTCTTAAAATCTTTCATGGCCTTTTGGACCGGGTTGGAATGACCGACTATTTGGAGGCATCCCCATACATGGACCAGTATAGGTGTAGTCAGCCCAAAACCAAGAAATCTACTCAGCATAGGAGCTCAAATTCTTTTTGTGGAAGCGGTAGGGACTGAGATTTATTAGAGGGGTGGGTTCGTGAGGAATCAACCTGATCTTTTGATTTTATAGTCCTAGTATTTTGATTGGTATGTGTTTGGAATTCAGCCATGCATCGAATTCTTACTCCACAGGTTGTCTCTGAGCTTGGTACTGGAAACACTATTACAAAATCGATTTTCGCCCCCTGTTATTACTGCACAGGCAGTTAGTATGCGGGGGCCATGCAATCCACTTAAGCGAACCGTCCTTACGAATCACCATTTTCACAGGCGGTCATCTAAGGGGTGTTTGGATACCCTATCAAAGTTTAACACCTGTCACATCAGATGTTTGGATGCTAATTAGGAGTATTAAATATAGATTAATTACAAAACTAATTGCACAAATGGAGTATAATTCGCGAGACGAATCTATTAAGCCTAATTAGTTCATGATTTGACAATGTGGTGCTACAATAACCATTTGCTAATGATGGATTAATTAGGCTTAATAGATTCGTCTCACGAATTAGCATAGGGTTCTGCAATTAGTTTTGTAATTAGCTCTTGTTTAGTCCTCCTAATTAGCATCCGAACATCCGATGTGACACTGTTAAAATGTTTAGTCCTCCTAATTAGCATCCGAACATCTGATAAGACACTGTTAAAGTTTAGCACCTCGTATCAAACACTCGTGGGGCTGCTATTGAACGCTGGTTCGCCACCACTCCTTCCCTTATCTCTTTCTTTCTTCTCCTCCACCATTCTTTCTTCCTTGTTCCATCTTCCGCCCGCCTCGGCCGAGCCACCCCGCCGCTGCCGGCCTTGACCACTGCCCTTCCTAACCGCTGCCGTTGCTCGGCCCCGCCGCCGGCACCGCCCATCGGAGATCCTCCACCACCCAGCCGGCAGCACCATCGCCACCCACAACCCGCCACCACCATCAGGCTCCCGCCATCGCCAGCCATCCCTGTAAGCCCACTAGCCATTGAGACCCCCAAACCCAAAAACCCGAAACCCTAACCCTAATCCACCGACCTCCGCCACCGGCCGCTGCCCACAACCTGCCGCTGCTCCGCCGCCCACAACACTCCGTCGGCCTCCGCCAAACCCAGAAACCCGAATCCATAACCATAATCCGTCGACCTCCGCCACCGCCTGCTGCCGGCGGTGACCCGCTGCTGCTCCGCCACCCACAACCGGAGGAAGACGACACGCTCGGGTGGAAAAGGTCAGGCTTCCGCCTGTCCTGGTGCGACACGTGTCTGTTCACCGCTATTGGTTAGCGGCACGCTTGCGCTATCTAAGGTTTTCGTCTAGAAATAGGGGTATTTTGGGAGACTGCCCACGGACAGGACCAGCTTGAGGAGGCCTGCAAACTGCCAAAATACAAAGGAGGGAGTTGCCAAAAAGCCATCGTGTTTGGTTTTATCTGCAAAACTGTCTATAATATTAGCTTAATATTAACTGTTGGTCCATCTTCTGCTTGATTTAGTCAGTTATCAACCCTTTGGGTAGAAAGATGGAAAACCATATTGGATATCCAGTTTCCTAACCATTTATACTGTCCCTTTTGGCTGTGGCAAGAAGTTTTAAAAATTGCTTTTCGAATAGTTGGTAGTCACAACAGAATAGTAAGTTTTCTGTTATGAGGTTTTTCACGGGCCCATTTGTTAGTAGCTTGTAAATTATTTGATGGCAAATCATCGAGCAATCTACGCCATGACCTACCAGACGGGATAAGCTTCCAGCCGATTAGGGTGATGGTGGGCCACAAACATGGAAACATACCCATCCCATCCAACTTGCCAACAGGCACATGCTAGTATTTAAATTCTTCAAAATAATAAACATGTTTTTGGACCCTTGATTTCTCTATATATTTTTAGAATCAATTTTTATTATATTACAAAACAAATTTATTTTGGAGCGAGGTGAGTGAAAATTTAAATTTAGATGGGTGTGGGAACATCAAAATATTATTACTAACCAATCTTTGATTAATGACAAATGTTTTTTTTATATATCCATTGGCAAAGGCTATATATCGCATAAGCTACAAATCTCCGCTTATCGCTAAAGGATTTCGCGTGGGGCGGTGGCATGAATTCAGCCGTGGGTTGCATTCCGATCTATTATAACCACGGGCTTTTTTCGGTTTTCGATTTGATCTTTCGTTTCTCACGGCCCAAAATAAAGAGCAGGTATAAGTCCATTAACTTGGTATGTTGTACTATACTTTTCAGTCCATGTGCGTTGGTGGGTAGCTGGAATGGGGCCGTGGTTTTTTTTCTCTATTCTTATTATTTCCTTCTAATCATTTAATATTTCTTTAGGTATTTTTTAACTTATGTAATTCATCACCTTTTAGCAATTTGTTCTTTGCTTTTGGTGGAAATGAGTTGGCCATAGTTTTTCTTCTCATTTTATGTTTCCTTGTACTTTTCTATTTTATTTCTTTTAATTTTATTTTTCTTTATTTCCTATATTATTATGTATATCTATTTATTTATTCATTCATTTTATTTTTTGTTACTTTTTTCCTTTTCATTCTAAAATTTATGTGAATGTTTTTCCTAGGATTATCATTCATATTCATCATTATTTTTTATATAATTGGAAGTTAACAAATCTATATTTTACTATCCCGGTAGTGGTACTATTTGATTGCATTAGTTCATGACGCAAACTGATTTATTCATCTTGCAATCTAACTTTTCATAACTTGTACATAATTTGTTCGCTTAATGAGATAATTTGTTCGCGGTTCATATTTTGTTCTCCATCACGAGTAATTTATCTGGTGTATATATTTAGTTCGCCTCCAAGAGTAATTTGTTTGTACACCTCCCAAAGTAATTTGTTAGCTTTGCAGACTAAATTTTTCGGTGATGTTGAGTTATTTATTTGTAATATTTAATCTTTTTGTTCCTAATGTATTATTATTTGTTTGTCATGTTCAATCTTTTGTTCAACGGAAATAATCATTTGTTCCAAGTGTTGACTCATGTGTTCACAGTAGACAAAATTAATTATCTTATGAAAGGGGTTTTATCCTAGTGGTTAGAGCACCTAAGTAGTATCCAGCATGTCTAGGTTTGACTTCTGAGGAGCAAATTAAACAGGTCTTAAATAATAAAAATTATATAAAAAATAAAAAAATTATCCCATGTTAAAAAATGATTGTTAAAATATCATCTAAATATAGACAAGTGTGATATTGTTTTGAAGCTCTTGTCGAATAAAACACAATGGTGCAATTAAAATTTAATTTACCCACTTTAGTATTTATATTTTTTTTTCAAATTTGCATGTAAAAGGCCAAATGGGTGATGTCATCATTTTGTCCTTTTGCATGCATGTACTCTTTTTTCCCTCTCTAACATGTGACCCGTGTAGGCAAGGATGTTACTGCTACATGCATGCGGAACCCAACTAATTAAGCTAACATGTGACCCATTGCACGCTACTTGAGGTGATGATTGCAGAACTATCATCTTCTGCAATATCTAACCGCACAAGGTATCCATTGCAATCCCTTAGGAGCGCTCTGCCACTTCACGCTGCATGGGACGGGGCTCCTCTGCAGTTGCGGTTCTGCATTCTTGTTCACTAACGTGTGGTCCTGAACCCATTTGCATGAACTCAACTGCAGAGTGCAGTACTTCATAGGATCCATTTCCCCTGCAGGATATGTGGATGGTATCTCACCTCTATAAGTCAGGAAGACTAGAGATTGCAAAATTTGGATTGAACACTTGCAGCTTGCTTGGCCAACAGATGAGAGATATAGTAACTTCTTACTATATCTATCTGCCCCCCTAAAGTTTAATGATAGCAATGATAGTCAAATTCTATTGGTCAGAATTGAGTATCTAAACATCTGTACGACGCACAAAGCAATTGCCGAAAAAGGATAATGTAGTCAAATTTGACATGGGATGGTGTAGAAGCAACAGATTGAGAGATTTCCCAAAGCAACGCAGATGAAAAATATTGAATGCATTATTGACAAAAACAAGTTGAATTCATATGGCACTTGATCTTACAATAAAATCAAGCAGAGAGCAACTGAATAGGCATCACAAATATTCAGGCCAGCTTCCCAAGCCATCGAACAAAAACATTTCACAATTATTAAGGGGGTGTTTGGATACCACCTGCTAAAATTTAACACCTGTCACATCACATCAGATGTTTGGATACTAATTAGAAGTATTAAACATAGGCTAATTACAAAACTAATTGCACAGATGGAGTCTAATTTGCGAGACGAATCTATTAAACCTAATTAGGCCATGATTTAACAATGTGGTGCTATCGTAACCATTTGCTAATGATGGATTAATTAGGCTTAATAGATTCGTCTAGCGAATTAGCCTAGGAATTCTGCAATTAGTTTTATAATTAGCTCATGTTTAGCCCTTCTAATTAGCATCCAAACATCCGACGTGATACTGCTAAAATTTAGCACCTAATATCCAAACACCCCGTGAGTTGTGCTACTGTCACCATTAATATAATTCAGATTGAAGTGTGGAGCACTGCCGACGATGCGAATGACTGAGTAACAATATGTTGGAGATGGTTGCAAGCACTACATGCATAGAAGAATAGTAATGCAGCCTAAACACGAATCTCTACGACATGCTGCATCTTGTGGTGCATCCCACTCTTGTTCCACTGAGTTAGAAAGCCCCTGTGCAGGTTCACCAGCCAGAGCTTCTTCAGGGAGTGAAGCCATTCGATGCCATGAGGGACCTGATCCAGCTCCACCAGTGACACAATGTACAGGCCTTCAATACATGGGAGGGCACCTTTTCCTATCACGAGCTGGTTGACATTAGGCATTTGCCTTAAAACAAGCATCTTCAGGTTGGGAAATGATCCTTCAGGAAGCACTAAAGTCTTTGCACTATGAATGTTGTTAAGTCTCAGATTTGTGAGGTTTGGCAAGTGTGGAGCGAGCATCTCCAATGGATCTTCCCCAAGTTGACACCAGCTTAGAGCTAAATACCTGAGATGTCTCCCGTGGCCTCGAAATATTGGGCACTGCAGGGTTCCCTTAGACCATTGCCCTCTGATAATCAACCTATGAAGTTCTGTCGACTTAGGTTTGAGAGCCTCAAAGCAAAGTGCCTCATTTTCATCCTTTGCAGAAAGAAGCAAGCTGGAAAGGAGTGGCATATTTGATAGGGCGGCACAAATATTTGCACAATCAGCAGCACTAATATTGTCAATCCACAGTGTCCTTAGCTGCAACAGTTTCTTCAGCTGTTCAGCCAAGTCCTTGGTGGCTTCCACAGTCTCAAGAGTCTGCAGTTCTACCAAGTTCGACAGATCTTTAGGTGCTTGCATTCCAATAAAGTAGCGGAATGCTGTCTGCTTCTCATCAGCATATCTGTCAGCTAAAAGGTGCCGTAGCTTCTTAACCTTAGAGATCCCTCGTGGCAGTCTCTCTATTTTTGTTTGTTTGATGTCTAGAGTCAGGAGGTTCAAGAGCTTCTCAACAGAATCAGGGAGCGATCTGACCTTGGTACGGCGCAGGCCGATGTATCGTAGGTTGAACAGAGCTCCTATAGATGCTGGCACATCAGTAATTTCAGAATCTTGTAGCTCGAGAACAGTTAGGTAGCTGGATTGAGTCAAAATTGACAATAACGTGTCTGGGGAGGATGAAATTGTTCCAAGTGACACTAGAGTTCGAAGACGTGGAAGTTTAACTTTTAGTGATGTATTATCTTTCCATCCATAAGATGATAGGCGTCGAACATCCTTATCCTTATCCATAAGTATCATTGCTCTATAGTCATTTGCAGTGCCAAACCTCTCCTCTTTTGCAACAGCAAGGGCAAGATCTCGCACGATATCATGCATTGTACAAGTACTCACCCTTCCCTGCTCATCAGTTTCCACTATTACCAGCATATTGCGGTGGATTAGTTCCGTGAGGTTTCCCTCCGCCACCTCCTCCGATGTGTTGTTTTCTTTGCTAACCACAAAGCCTTCTGCAACCCAAAGCCTCACAAGGCTCTCACGTGAGATTGGGTAATCTTCAGGGAAGAGGCTGCAGTACAAGAAGCAATTTCTGAGGTCTCCAGATAGATCATGGTAGCTCAGGTTTAAAATAGCTCGGACATGATCATTGTTTGATAGCTCACTTCGAAGCTGATTGTACATTTGATTCCAAATGTAATATGTCCGTGGCCTCGAAGATAATAGGCTAGCTATCGATACAATTGCTAGTGGCAAGCCCTGGCACCTATCTACTATAGAAGTAGCAACCTTCACAAGATCATTGGGGCATGTGTGGTCCTTCTTGTTATAGAATGTTCTCCTGCAGAAGAGATCAAATGCATGAGTGTTGCTCAGAGGCTGGAGATCAAGGCGACGTGTTGGGTCAGCAAGAGCAGCCACATGATTCTTCCTTGTTGTGATGATGATGCGACTTGCCTGGAGATTTTGGAATGAATCAGACATTTGGAGGTACACCTCCTGATCCCAGACATCATCCAATACAATTAAACATTTCCTATTTTTGAGCCTTTGCTTTATGTTTTCTTTCAAATCATACACGTCCAATTTGTCAATATTAGGTGACACCTGCTGTTCACCACCAACCTTCATGAGTAACTTCCTAAGCAGAGCATCCATAGTGTAGGTCTGGGACACAACCATCCATGCAGAAGCAGGAAAGTTGATTTTTTCACGTTCATAAACATTTGTAACAAGGGTAGTTTTTCCAAGTCCGCCCATACCTGATATAGTTATCACCGTGCTGTCAAGCTCATCAGAATACAGCCATTCTGTGAGTGTTTTCCTGTTATCTTCAATCCCCACAAGATCTTCATCTCTGATGAGTAGGGGGAAGCTGTCTTGGGACCGTTGTCTTTCCATCTCCATAAACTGGTCAGGAGCAAGCTGTGAATGATGCAACCACTCCTTTTTAAGTTCTATAACATTCTGGATCTCCTTCTCGATCTTGACCACCTCCTCTGCTATTTGACTAAAAACTAAGACATAATGTGATCCCTTAATGAAATACTTCTTCAGGAACCATTCTTCCTCCATTTGAAGTGTGTGATATGAGTACTTGTCCATTACATCCTCAACACGGTAGGCCAGCTTTCGGACTTCCCCAATCCAACCCCTGACAACTTCATCAGTTAGGTATACCGTACCAATCTTTCGTATAACATTGTTCATGGTTGAGAGTTGCATCCTTATTTGCTCGATCTTGGCTTCCAGGTCCCTCAAATTATTAACCTTTTCACATAGTTTGGCCAGCATGGCCTTGGCAGTTTCATCTGCTAAAACACTACCAATCTTTGCGAGAGCAAGGAGCACAGCTTCTGCCATCTCTGCTGAAAAAGTGAAACCATTCACATTACAACATATAAAGAAAAATTTCGTTGAGATGTAAGTTAACTTGAAAGTCCAGGCAGCATTTTTCTTGAATGGTGCCATTTATAATTGCTAGTTTCCTCTAATAATTTATGGTTTCTTTGATATTCAATTTTAATATTTAGTGTGTGAATGTGTAGCTTGTTCCCTTTCTTTGTTTTACAAAAACTCAAGGAATGGTGATGCTGAAAAGAAATCATATCAATCAACAAAGTAGAGTGTCAGTACAGCAGAAACTATATAACCAAACTTCATCATCTTAAGATCTAACAGGCAATATTAAGTATGAGTACATAATGCAATTCTCTAATGCAGCCTCTTTCACTGAGTGGCTAATGTAATTTTTACTGAAAATCAAAACAGACAAATTAACAAATTAAGGAAGATACAAGGAGTTTAGCTATCAGCCATAATAGCACTAAAAAAATTGTATCACATAAAATGTTCAGGTCAAAATATCTTTGAGAGAAATGAAATAACAGTCAGGCACACGTTAAAAAGATGGATGAAACTATCACCGTATCTCCTGAATTCTCTAATCCAGGTTTTGCTACTTTTGTGGCATCATATAGGGCATATATCTTCGTACCCAATTGTCACACCTGGTTACACCAATCCAATCAGGATAGCGTAACTTGCAAGCTCAAAGCTTATGCAAACACAGTGCCAAGTTGACCAACAAAGTGTAGTGCCCAGTCATAAAGTCAATGGATTGTTAGCATCTCTTTAAACATGGGAAATATATGTGCAAAACAGTTTGGTGGAATTGTCAATGAAGTGAAACTGTTAACTAAACAGGAAAAGTAGCTATGATATCGGGAAATGCATGGATCAGTGGCAATCATGTGATACACTCTGCATCATTACGTAAGTCATTTTTTTATTTTTCCTAATCCAATGCAGGAGTTCATCTATAGTTTTTATTACAAATAACCAGTAGAAATGAAACTATATTCAATAAATTTAAATGTGAAAGATGGCAAGCACTGAATGCAGACCACACAACTTGCTCCACACTGCAATGAGAGCAGAACTGCATCTTAATGTCACAATAGTTGGTAGGCAGTTTCTCTTTTAAATGAAATAACATTTATTTTCTGAAACTTCACTCTTGATTCTACCATAAAGGGTTCCTCTAGATGCCGCCTAGGCCAGTCTAATTGCACAGGCGTTGGCCGACTTCAACTATCGCATAGGGAAACACTAAAATCAAAATCCTTTTATTTGATACAAGATGTGACTAAAGACACGCGATTCATCCCACGGAGGGAAGATTCAAGTGAACAATAATATCAACAGGCATTAAGAAATGAACTATCGTCAGTCAATAGGCATGTATAAACACTTGGAACACGGCTGCAACTGCCCAAGAAATCCATCCGGTAAACAAGGCACGAAGCTACGATCTGAAGGTTCAATTCAATTACTGTCGTAAATGTAGATGCGTAGAATAGATCTAGAGCTCACCTGCTGGAGACTCCCTGGCGGACTACGAAGGGGCCTTCAGTCCGGGCACTCAGGTCAGCAAAACTCTGCAGCATCAAGTAAGGACGGATGAAAATGCAAAAGAGGAAGCATGAAGATTGAAGACGGAGTGATTACAGAAGAGATTTGTAGCCAATAAAGAAAACAAAGGGGCAAGAATCGGATGAAATCTAATTAGCCGGGATCCATTTCAGGGTCCGTTACAGTAACTAATTGGCCATCCCTGCGCATCCCGCAGGCACGCCACGGGAGTGCAGGCTGCCATCTCTACCAGCTCGCCGCCGGCATGAGGCTGGCCTCTCGACCGCGGGGTGCATTATCGCCGGCGGCGCAACGCGCAAGAGATGTCCGTTTGAGGGGGAAGACGAAGGGTCGGCATTGTGGGCTCATCGGGGAGGTGAGCACGGCCCAGTCCAGTCCAGATGAAAGCCCGAAAAACTAATCAGTGAAAGTTACTATCGTTCCACTCCAGAAATTGTTGGTTTTCCTCTCTGACTACAATACCTAGTTAGAAACTTTTTCGAGTTGGAGCTCGAACTCTACCAAATTAACATGCACACACCTTAGGTGGATATAATTTTGAGTATAAATGTACAAGAAATCTCCAATGATTTGTAGAGCTAGAACCGTATGTACATAGGAATGGGTTAAACATTTTAGTATGTACATGCACAAGGCTCAAAGAAGAACCTCATTAATAAGGCCAAGAAAAACAAATCTCGCGTGTATCTCTGATTTTGTAATTGCAAGTTAACTAGCTTCTACTAACTAGCGTAAAATGCAAATCGAATCGGTCGAACCATGATTCCTTCTTCTAAGATATGGTAACAAACGTCAAAAAAAAATAATCATCTTCTCCAGCAGATGAAGAAAGGAAATATGGTCAGGGGAGAAACATCACTTGGGTTCATGGATCTACAACAGAGGCTGTGGTAGCCTCTAAGGGCACAGACAGGGATTTCAGAGGGGAGTCTAGCTCTGATCCAACACACCTCAGATCAGACAGAGCAGCATGGCAACCTGATTCGGCTGGGGAATCGATCCAAAACGGTTTCCGCTCGAAAGAAGAACAATCTGATCGAAACGCGGCTCATGTTTGCGAGCTAAAACAAGGAAGAAACATGCACGCACCTGCTTGCAGCAATGGAGGTTGAGCCCGCTGGAGAGAGGGTGACGGTAGGTAGATTGGAGACCTTGACCTGGATGATGTGGGAGGGAGGAGATGCAAATATGCAATGCCAACAATGGGCCAGCTATGCTGGTGGATGGATCATGGATGGCTCCTTCCTGCGTTATGCCTTTATTATTATTACTATTTAGGCCATGTTTAGTTGGCACTATGCAAAAAGAAGATTCCCCGTCACATCAAACTTGCGGTACATGCATGGAGTATTGAATGTAGACGAAATAAAAAACTAATTGCACAGTTTTGTTGTACTTTGCGAGACGAATCTTTTGAGCCTAATTAGTCAATATTTGGACAATAATTTACAATTACAAACGAAACGTTACAGTGTTGCTACAGTAATTTTAGCACCTCAAATTTGGGCACCTAAACAAGGTCTTATTCCTCTTTGCCCTTGTTTACTTCGCGAATTTGGGAGCTGCCAAATTACTGTAGCAACACTGTAGCGTTTCATTTGTATTTGTAAATTATTGTCCAAATATTGACTAATTAGGCTCAAAAGATTCGTCTCGCAAAGTACAACAAAACTGTGCAAATAGTTTTTGATTTCGTCTACCTTTAGTACTCCATGCATGTACCGCAAGTTTTGATGTGATGGGAAATCTTCTTTTTGCATAGTGTTAAAGTTGGGAGTTTGGAGGTAAGAGAACAAGACCTTTGTTTTTCTGGGTCTGGTCGTGCTTCGTCGTCGCTTCCAACCTCATAAAAAAGATTATGGAATTGGAGTCCGAAGACTTGGCAAAGTCGTCGGCTGTCTGCAGGCGGCTGCAGCAACAAACAGTAGGCCAGGAGGGGGCCAGCCACACGTTCTGCGGGCGCTGTTTCCGATGCTTGCAGTTGGACGACTCATCATCACAAGTGGGCAGGCACGCAGGGCGGCAGGGGCCAGGTTATTGCAGCTAGCCAAGTAGCCATACTTTTTAGTGCTAGGGCTGAAGGAAGATGGATTAGCATCTGACGGATGAGGTTGCCTACACAAATCTCGAACAATGGAATCCGAATAAGAAAAAAAATACAAAGTTATATAGGATTGCTGGTTCGCAGGCTGGCCAAGTGATCACTAGAGTGTCAAACCCACAGCGGGCTTAAGCCCACGTAGTTAACTAGTCAATGTACTAGCTGAACTATGTCTACCGAAGGAGAGGGCAACAAATTTGTAACTGAATTCATCTTCATTCCCAAACAATCATTCCTCCGCCCTCTACGTGCTCTTCCTACATCCACAGACTAAAAAGGAGCAGGAACAGGGAACACAATTGTCAAAGGGCTGCAGCTACATATAGGAGCTCCTTAACGCCAAATATTAGCAGACATCTGGGAGCTTTGCGCCGCCCTCTGTGAGTTCAACAAGCCATTCTGATTTGACCGAGGCAAGCTTTGTTCGGCGACATTGGGGCTAAAAGTATCCCGAATGCACCGCAGACAGCCAGACACACTCGGCTCATCTACTGACGCTTTGATCACTCTTCAAGTTGAGATGTTAATTCCCCAAATGCCATTTTTTAGATAATGGAAGAAAATTCCGGCTTCAACCTCCTAAAAGATTCCCCAAATGCCTAATCAACTGATCACATTTGATCTCAACATTTGAGAATATACTGCGATTTTGGAGCAGGGGAATATGCACACGGTCAATCTGAAAACATTTGAGAACATAACGGCTATCCCCTCTCAACCTAACGCCTGTGGCTACCATGTATTCGAAACAGGGGACTGGTCAGTGGTCTGTTGGTGGTACATTCATGGTTGGGGAGGGAAGAGTAGGAGAGTCAGGTGTGGAAGTGGAAGAGAAAGCAGAGCCTGGATCCTGGAATGTAAATTGGGTTCGTTTTAATCTGATCTCATATGCTCAAACATAATGTGGAATACCGAAAAAATTTCCACCTCAAGTCCAGAAAAAAAGTAGCAATTTTTTCCATGCAGCAAAGGTACATAAATTCTACTTTAAGATGAGATCAACAGAGGCAAAAGTACTCCGATGATACATTGTTGCCAGTAAGAGAGAAATTTAACGAAGGATCTCAATTAGTTCTGAAGAAAATTAGTGCCGTCTACAGATCATACAGCAGGTTTGACTTCATCTTGGACATCGATTTCTCTTTGGAAAGACCATGTTTCATGGACGCTAGGAAGGGGGGGGGGGGGGGGGGGGGACCTGAAATTCCATATAGCATGTTAAATTAGCACCGCAGGGAAATAGAATAAACTCTAGATTTTTCCCATATAAGGGTATTTGAGATAAAATTTTGTTTGGTTGTTCTCAAGGATCCCCTTGGCAATAGGCTGACAGGTGAGTCCACTCCCTCCGTTCCTTCGCGCTTGCCCCCCCTTCAATCCGCTGCCCGCAAGCGGTGCCGTGAGGGGAGCCGCTGCCCGCGCTCCGCGCCGCACCGCCGACTCTGGCGCAGAGGACCGCCGACTGGCCGGCGTTGGTGTAGGATTGAGAATCGATCATTCAGCACACCGGCGACGGGTACGGCGAGGAGGACAGCTGGCTTGTGCTGGATCATAAGATGATTCGCGGATGATGGCTCACTGGTGCTACCATCGAGAGGTGAGGAAGTCTGAATCATGTGCTTCATTTTTGCAATAGCGGCTGGCTCGCTTAGTGCAACGGATGCTCTGTATTGCATTCAGATTCAGAAAAAAAGTGTCCTTGTTTTACCTGTTGTTTCCCGAATGAAATCTGGACATTTGAACATGATAAAAGGGAGTGACGTTCCTAAATTTTAGTGAGACTGTAGGCATTTTTTTGTGCTGACTGTTTGCTTAATGAGTTGATTGTAAGGACAGATGATAATGCAATCGTGTTGTTTATTGAAAAATGGTTGTGCTTATATGTAAGTTGAAAAATAATTATTGATTATGTTTCCTTCATTCATGGGAACATCTGTCCTTACGATGTGTGGATATATTGAAAAAGCATCATGTCTCTGTTGTTTCAGCTAGGCCGCTATCATCGATTGTTCAGATATAGGCCCTCACTAGCAATAAAAGCCTGATACATTTTCTTCTCCACACATTGAGCTAAAGTCTGATCTCTCAACTGCTGGGCTGGCCGATTCGCAAGCCACAATTTTCCCCTGCTCATCTGCGTAAGCCTCCTATGTGTTCAACAAAATGACTGAAACAACTTGCTTCCCAGTAGGAAACCTGCAGATTATTCACCCAATTCATGATCAAACTTTCTACTGAATTGAGGAGCATAAGAGAAAACTAAAGGAAGAATATGGTTGTTGAACCAACCAGACCTCATAAATGCAGCATGGTGTGATCTTATGCCCTTTGTCTTATGTGACGAGATGCTTCAATCAGGTAGTTGAACCCTGGACGCTTGGACATAAGCTTAGAGAAGTGGTTTTCATTCCTGTTAGATGTTCTCATCAAGTCAGTAGCATTAACCAGCCTCAACTTTTAACACTTTTTTCTTCTGAATGTAGCAATACATAGCATGCTTATTAAAAACTATAGCCATTTCTTATTTTGCAGTCTCGCATGGAAGGTCCCAATGTTGGACTTTGTCTCCCCTGAAAATATTCCATGATCAACTATTACCTTCTTTTGTATCTAATATGTATTTACCATATTCCCTATCCCTTTGTCATCTTCATCATATTTTTTTGAAAAAGTAATCAGGCATTCAGCATCGCTCTACCCTTCTCTTTTATGCTTTTGCTGTATGCCTCTTTGATGCTTTCTCCATTTATTTTGAAGGTTCTAACAATGTTACTGACAGCTCTAGAGATGTATTGATGAATGTTATGGCCCAAAATCAGGGCAATCTCTTAGAAGAACACTTCTGATAAGTTTAGAAATTATAGTTAGGAAGTCTTGTCCTTTAGTACTCTGTTTCCCATCAAATTAAGATGGCAGTCCACAGATGTTGTAACGTTTTTTATTATCCTGTGAAATACGAAATCATTTATGAATTGCTCCATCCAGTAAATTGCCTAATAATATAGAGATTGTATTGCATCTATTAGTCAACACTGGTGTTTACATGATGCATGCAGATAGCAATGTGCTCCATCATGTCACATTAGCACTTACTATATTTTAGTCTGCTCAGTGCTCAGTTGCATAGAGATCATTTCAGATTCTTGTTCTCTTCTTTTTACCATTGATCCCTTGTACCTGTTTAGAATTGGAGCCTTATTTCCTATGTTCATGGCTCTAATTAGCACCTTAAACCCTTGTGAAAATGTGGTGTTCGAGCAAATTTCAGCCATTGCACAATCAGCAAGTCTCAAGTGCATAATCCCTTTGCCCTCCTATAACTTAATACTCCTTGCACTTGTGCTGCATCTGAACTCATATGTCCTCATGGAAATTGGTTCACCTAGCAAGAATAGAATACATATTGTTCCATCTTTCCTTACCTGATTTGTGATCGCCCTTGATTTCTTTCCTGTTATATACTTTTGGTGCACAGTTTTAGCCTTATTTGTGAACATCTTTACTTTTGCATTTATGCATACCATCATTAGGTGTTTTGCATAATTATTTTTAAAATATACTTATTATTTTGTTTGAATTTTGCATGCCCGTAGCAACGCACGGGCTATTGCCTAGTAGTGTAAAAATATGCCATAACATCAGGCATCCCACAAAGATGGCAGAATGGGCCCAAATTCAAATGGCTGAAGACTCAGCTTTCCACACATGCCCAGACCTGTTCATGGCCCGCACGCCTGGCAAAAAAGAAAGTCGATTTCCATTTTTTTATTTTGTATCCTTCAAGTTCAACATTTTAGGAAAACTATGTACACATTTTTTAAAAAAACATTGAAGTAGCTATATACAAAATGTTGATATAGTGTATTCACAATGCCATTTTTATAAGAAAGATATTATTTTAGAGATCCATTTTTCCTTCAAAGAGATCCATTTATTAGTAGTCTGCTAGTTGTGTCTGAGCCCGGATGCAAAAATATTAATTGCCTTTGACTCCAGTAAAATTGTACTGCTTCAGGTTCATGAAATGAAATTACGTATTCAATGCCACGAAAATGCATCCGCACACCCACAAATGCATATTCAATCATTGCATTCTAAGCCTTATACTACTCGTTATACTGAACTTAGACTTAAAATCTCACGCCTACAACATCACATATAAGAGAGGTGGTATAACACTTTGAAGCATTCTGTTGACTTAGTATGTACATTACAATGCACATGGGTAGGGAGGGATCACAGGATCAAAGAACCTAATTAAGGTCAAGAAAAACAAATCGCGCGCGTATCCCTGAATTTGTAACTTAACTAATTTCTATACTAGCCTAAAATGCAAATCGAATCGACCGAACCATGATTCCTTCTAAGATATATGGTAACAAACGTCACAAAAATAATCATCTTCTTCAGCAGATCAAGAAAGGAAATATGGTCAGGGGAGAAACATCACTTGGGTTCATGGATCTACACACAGAGGCTGTGGTAGCCTCTAAGGCACAGACAGGGCTTCCACTTCCAGAGGGGAGTCTAGCTCTGATCGAACAGACGAACACACCTCAGATCAGACAGAGCAGCATGGGAACCTGATTCGGCTGGGGAATCCAAAACGGTTTCCGCTCGAAAGAACAACAATCTGATCGAAACGGCTCATGTACGCACCTGCTTGCAGCAATGGAGGTCGAGCCCGCTGGAGAGGGTGACGGTAGCTGGGAGACCTTAATCGGGATGATGTGGGAGGAGATGCAAATGCCGATGAGCCAGTCAGCCAACTCTGCTGGTGGATGGATCATGGATGGCTCCTTCCTGCATTATGCCTGGATTACTATTTTTTCTCATTGTTTTTCTGGGTCAAGTTGTGCACTCGTGCTTTGTTGTCGCTTCCAATCATTAAAAAAAACTTCTGAAATTTGATTCCGAAGAATTGGCGAAGTCGTCGGCGGCCTGCAGGCTGCCGCAACAACCAGAAAGCCAGGCCAGCACGTTCTGCGGGCGCTGTTTCCGATTCTTGCAATTGGACGACTCATCGCCTGCCCACTTGTGATGATGAGTGGCCCTGGTCCATGCTGGCCCGGATCTGGAGGTACCAGTGGCCAGACTTCTTCCTCAAGTGGAAAATCGATCGGGAAATGCATGGTAATCTGCTGCTTTTTATAGCATGGTACAGTAGATAATTTTCTGTTCTTGTTTGACGGGTGGAGTGAGAGCTGACTTCCAAGTTCCGATTTATCTGTTCTTGTTCATAAAACAATAGAGGTGATGATGAGTATTAACACGACTCAAAACTTATTTGACTGGTGTCTGGTGAATGATTTAACTAGTATATGGCCATGTTTCTCCTCTAAGATCTGTATCAACATGAACCTATAAGACTTGGTTCGAAATTCAGTATGTAATACAGAACACTCCTGTTGTTCATCAATAAGGTTCTATTTGGATCCCTCGTCTAAAGTTTAGCCACTTTGAAACTAAATAGGATCCAACTAAACTTTACCTGCAGCTTAAAAACTCGTAAAAGACCATATTGCCCCACCACCCCACCTGCTCTCCTCCCCGCGCGCTGCTCTTCTCCCCGCGCGCCGCCGGCCATCGCTGTCACCGCGGCAGCGGAGGAAGCGGCTGTGGCACCGGCGCATGCCGCCGTCGGGGTCGTGCGCCTCACCAGCAAGGGCCCCGGCTTCGGCGGGGGCGCCGTGCTATGGATCCACGCGGCCGCGTCTGCACCGCCGTCAAGATCTAGACGACATTCGGCTTCCTGGTGAGTGGCTACCGAAAAGACTTCTCTCATCCCTTCTTGATCCATTCGTCTTCTTTGGTCACCACACGAACAAAGGGAACCATGCGAAATTCCTTTTTTTGGGTTCATGTGCATGCTTATCTTCTTTGGTCACCACACGAACACAGCTACAGGCGCTGGTGCGGGTCAGGGACCGGACGGCGCGCGCTCGTGCCCCACGCCGGGGCCACGCGCTTTGCTCCGCCCGTCCCCCACGTGCCGCCGCTCCGCCTGCTCTGCCCGCGCTGCCCGCCGCTGCACAGTTGAGAGATGGGAGATTGAGCGAACGGTTGGAGAAGAAGGATGAGGATGTCCGTCGGTGGAGAAGGGGTAGGACGACAAATACCCCTTCACCTATCATTTACCTTGTAGATGCAAACATCCCTAGCTAAAATTTAGCTGGGTAATTTTTAGTTAGCTAAAAAGAAGATTCTAAATTTTAGTCAACTAAACTTTATATGGGTGGATCCAAACAGAGCCTAAACCTCGTGTAGAGCTAATCTTTGTTATCCTTCAATAGTCACCAACGCTGGCAACAAAAAGTGGTTCGCCTTCAATTTGGCCTTGCTCATCTGTCTACCTTCACCCTTGAGATGTAGCTAGCAGCACTAACTAAACAAACCTGCTAAATTTTTATTGTCGCTTTCTTGTTTTTTAAACTTTCTGTCATGCCCTGGATATATTTGGAAGCGGATTGCTACATGGAAAGTGAAATTGATTATGATATTGGTTGTTGTGACTTCTGTAGCTATTCTCAATACTTGGATCTGAAGATTGGAAATGCTGGTCATTTTGGCAGCAGCTATCGTTTGAAGCAGTACTGTACAACTACTGGTAGTAGCTGTTTATCCATTTCACTTGAGGCTGTAAAGGTGTATGCAATCTATTAACATTGATTCAAAATTTTAGTTTTCCTTGCATGACTACCGGATGTATTTCTCATTTCTGTATAAAGGAAGTAGCTGTAGAATCACTGTCCATAGTAGCATATGGCACTCAAGGCATCTATCTATATAGTAAGCATGAATCACGTAATCTCAACATAACAAGAGGGTTTTGTGATCCTTTGCTCACAAAAGCAAAAGGGTTATATAGTTCTCATAGCACATTTGATCACAACATCATATAAGAATTAAATGCTGAAGTCTATTTATAAAACAATGCTATGAAAGTGTGCATTGAGAGAGATAGTTTCACTCTACTAAAAAGCTGCAATGAAAAACTGTGCACTGAGACTGACCTTAGGTTGTTCACTGAGACTGACCTTAGGTTGTTCTCAAGGATCTTCTTGGCAATAGACAATAGCTTGTTAAATTATTAGCGGTTTTCGTGACAAAATAGGGTAAGCAAAATGGCGCTTTGCATATTAGGGTGTGATATGAACGTGTGGTAGAGAAATTAGGTGGGACCATACAACAACTAGATTTTCCAAATGCAAACTAACCGGGACACTTCCTACTGCACAAATAGTTGAAAATATGCGGTTACATAAAGTATCCCACAAAAGGTGGTTAAAAACTATTCCGGCCGGCCGTAAGTTTGCATGTCCGCACGGCCGTATCTATCCGCCATTAATATCCAATCAGACCCTGCGTGTAGTGTCTACTGATTGGGCCCATGAGCCGGGAGAGCTATCCACCTGAACCTCTACAATGCTAATTCACTTGCCTGCTTCCCCTCTCTCTCTACGTTCTCTCTCTCTCTCGATGACGGCAGGCCTGAGATCCTCGATCCGCCGCCTCAGGGAGCCCCAACCTCCACGTGCGCGCGCGCCGGAGCCCCTGTGCTCCTCTCCTCTCACCTCATCCTGGGGAGGGGGGGACCCGGTGAGGCGGCGACGGCGCACCCCTGGTGTGAAACGGCAACGCCGATTACCTGAGTGACAAGCGGCTCGGGCTGCCCGATGATGCGTGTAGCCATCTATGCCCCTGCTTCACATCGAGGTGGATCGAGGCTTGCGGCAGTGGATCGAGATAGGTCGGAGCGGATCGAGGTGCCTGGTGGTGTTCCACGCGGAGGAGCTCGAGATGGGGCGGGGTTCGACCACAGCGTGTGCCCAGGCAGCGCGCAGGTTTGCAGGAGCCCTTTCCATGCTGCTAACGAGGAATCCAGTCCCCTGGTGGATGGAGCACGGCTTGCAGGAGGATATATCAAATTCATCAGGTCTGCAATGTCTTCCCATTTCTCCATATTTCCCTCACAACCCAATTTATAGGCGCGTGTCCATTCTAATTCACCCTGTTCATTTTGTGTGCATGCCAGCGACGAGTGCTTGTAGATGATATGTAGCGTATATTTGTAGCGAGAGGCTCAATCCCCGTTGGATCTCGCACCAGTGGAGGCGGGGGTCCAACCCATCAGCGAACACTGCAGCGTACAGGTTCCATAACCAGGTCAATCTCGCAGCGAGCCATGTGTTGCGCTGATGAAGGTAGCAACCACAAACTCTCAGTTGAGTAAGGATTCTCCCCCAACAAACTAATTGTTCTTCGATCTGCACATCTATTTTTGATGCTTATGGATGGGTAACTTGTGTGAAAAAAATTTTAAATGTGTTTTCTTTTGTTGAACTACATGTTTGCTCATATGGACAGTTTCCATATTAGATCATTTTGTTTTTAGTGATGACTACAATTAGTATTTTGTGGAAAACAGATTTGATTGGTTTTATAGGATGTGATGCTCTTGGTCTTACATTTACAACTGATAGGTTTTCCATGTTGCTTTTATAGGGTTTTTCTAAGTGGTCATTGTGTGCAAAAAATGCAAGCATATTTATGTGAATTATTGTCACATACATTGGTAACAATAATGTTGTCTGTTAGATGTATATGTACTGTTGGTATTTTTCCTGTTGTATTAGGAGGTTTTGTGTATATTTCTCCCTTCCTGTACCTGTATATATATGGGCCTAGTGCCCCTATTATGAATACTAGTGCTATTCCTAACATGCTATCAGAGCCAAACTAGAGTTAGGTTTCTTCTCAATCTGCCTTAGGGTTTCTTTTTTTCCCTTCACACGTTGCACTTGCGTGACTATGATGAAACTTTTGCCCCTGTTGCTCACATGACCACTATTCGCACTCTTCTTGCTGTGGCCTCTGTTCGTGAGTAGTCCATCTCTCAGCTTGATATCAAGAATATCTTTCTTAATGGTGAGCTGCGTGAGGAGGTCTATATGTAGCCGCCGCCTGGGTATTCTATTCCTGAGGGTATGGTTTGTCGTCTTCGTCGTTCGCTTTATGGCCTCAAACAGGCTCCTCGTGCTTGGTTTCAACGTTTTGCCTCTGTAGTCATTGCTGCTGGTTTTTCTGCTAGTGCTCATGATCCTGCGCTTTTTGTCCATACTTCACCACGTGGTCGGACTCTTCTCCTTTATGTCGATGATATGATCATTACTGGAGATGATCCTCAGTATATCACCTTTGTCAAGGCCCATCTTAGTGAGTAGTTTCTTACGTCTGATCTTGGTTCTCTTCGTTTCTTTCTTGGGATTGCAGTTTCCTCTACATTTGAGGGCTTCTATCTGTCTCAAGAAAAGTATATTCAGGATCTTCTTGATCGTGCTTCTCTTACTGATCATTGGACTGTTGAGACTCCCATGGAACTTAATGTTCATCTTCAAGCCACTGATGGTGAGCCTCTTGAGGTTCCCACTCGTTATCGTCATATTGTTGGGAGTCTTGTTTAGCTTGGTGTTACTCGTTCTAATATCTCCTATGTTGTGCATATCCTGAGTTAGTTTGTAATAGCTCTCACTCATCTTCATTATAGTTATCTTCTTCGTGTCTTATGTTACCTTCGTGGGACTCTTTCATGCCGTTTATTCTTTCCACACTCTAGCTCCTTACATCTCCAGGCATATTGTGATGCTACCTGGGCTGGTGATCCCTCTGATCGTCGATCTCTTTCTGCCTATTATGTTTTTCTTGGTGGTTGCCTTATTGCTTGGAAGACTAAGAAGGAGGTAGTAGTTTGTCATTCGAGTGTTGAGGCTGAGTTGCGTGCTATGGCACTTGTGACGGCAGAAGTGACTTGGTTACGGTGGTTGCTTGAGGATTTTGGTGTTTCAGTTTCTATGCCGACTCCTCTTTTGTCTGACAGTACATGTGCTATCAGTATTGCCCGTGATCCGGTGAACCATGAGCTTACTAAGTATATTGGTGTGGATGTTTCTTATACACAATCACAGGTTCAGGATGGGGTTATTGCTCTTCAGTATGTGCCTTCAGAGCTGCAGTTGGCTGATTTCTTTACAAAGGCACAAACCCGAGTTCAGCATAGATTTTATCTCTCCAAACTCATTGTTCTTGAGCCACCATGAGTTTGAGGGGGGGGGGGTGTAAGATGTATATGTACTATTGGTATTTTCCCTTTGTATTAGGGGTTTTTGTGTATATTTTCCCTTCCTGTACCTGTATATATATGGACCTAGTGCCCCTATTATGAATACAAGTGCTATTCTACACTGTCCACACCACAATAAGCTCACATTCATTTGCTGCGCATATTTCGGTACTTGGGAACTTATATAGCTGTTTAATGATCCAATTTTAGGAGAAGAATTACTCATCTGTTGTTCTGAAAATTTTTCTTATTATCTCATTTGAATGTTGCTGTGTCCCAATTCCCAAATGAGATCAGAATATTGCTAGGCCTTTTAGTTACGCAAATTATTGTACTTAGATAGGGAAAGTATTGTTATTAGTTAGGCAAAATAATGTTTTTAGTTAGGCAACGTATTATTTTTAGTTATGCATATCATTGTTCCTCATTTTATTGCAAAGTACTATTTCCTTAGCACCAGTTGGTTCCTATGTTGTTTATGTTAACATAACCTTCTTAGTAGGTGAAGTTTTATTATTTTAGACTACCTGCAGGGTCCCTCATGTTCTGTCAAGGGGTAATCTTTTTTAAAAAACTAAATTCTAGTGGAATGTCGTATTGTTTGTCACCTAAATTGGAAATTGTGTTTCTGTAATTAGGATAAAGTATTGTCCTCAATTTAGGCAAAGTGTTATTCTTGGTTAGCGAAAGAACTATTTGGTTAGGGAAAATATTTTTCTTAGACAGGCAAATTATTGTTATTAGTTAGACAAAGTAATATAATTCATTAGGTAAAGTAGTAATTTTAGTTAGGCAAAATAATGTGCAATGGTGGTTTCTTAACAATTGTTGAGCGGCCACACAAGTTCCCAACATGTAAGCACACTTTTTCTTTAAATTTGAATGAACCATTTTCCTGCATACAGGTTCTGGCTAGAAGAATATTTCTTCTCTTCAGGTCAATGGTAAATTACGTCACATTGAATCTGACAAGCCATTTAGGCTTAGCAAGCTGCAGAATGCTTTCAGTATGGTGAGTTAGTACCATCAATTATCATGTTGACACTTGTTCTCGTTAGAGTTCTGCAACAAACTAGAACTTATTATACATGATGAATCATTTTACCATTGTTCCTTTGTAAGCATGAGATGTATTAGAAGTGTGTCAGCTCATTCATTGATATCTAATTGGCTCAATCTACTATGCGTTGTCCCCATTTGAACAAATTATCACAAGGGGAATACACTCAAATGAACGGCAAACACATGCATTTAACAAATTCCACTAGGAATTTAAAAATTCTTCAGACTTCAGATAGCATTTTAAATGTTCAGCGCAAGCAATTTTTTTTGAACATTTCATGTCTCATTTGAGATAGACTCTTGTTGTTTGGAACCAAGTCTTTTACACCATTACTGATAAAATCACAAGCCAAATGGATTAGGTTTTAATGGATTAACAAAAACAAGATTTTGTCTAAATCAACTGAACATAAATCTCTAGACATTTTGTGTGACTTGGTTGATTTTACAAATCCTACACCTTGTTTTCCCTCTTCCTCGTGTTCCTACTGCTTAGTTTTTGGATTTCATAGAGGCAACTTATGCTTCACCTACAAGCAAATTAGTCAAGTCAGCTAAGCAAATTATTCATATTAGCTAAGCATTTCCGTGTTATGGTTTTTTAGTATTTTCATAAGCAACTTATGATGCCAAGTAAAAGTGGTTAATATGAGCTACTATAGTTTTTGACTAGCAACGGGGTGTTTCTACTCCAATTAACTTTTGTCACTGTAATATAGAGTAGAGTATACTGCCATACAACATGAATATCTTACTAATTTTTTAAGGTGGCAGTGGCTGGTTATAAACATGGCTATGAAAAAAAAAGGCAAAACTAAGTACTTTTTTTGGGCAATTAAATGGTGTACAAATATGCAGTGATATGGTAATGGACATACAAAAGAACTTGGTTTTATGAACTTTTAGAGAGAAAAAAACAGTGTATTAAATCATGCAGTTGTGAATCATGCAAAATAATATATTTTCATGAACTTTAGCACCTGAATCATGTGCAATTTCTGATTAAAATTACATTTTTGAACACTCAGTTTGTGCAGTTATACCCATCTCCAAAATAATCTAAATGATGCTGTTTTTTGTTTGTTTACAGATTTCTGCACTGGAGAGAATCAAATTCACTTTTCAAGAGAGTTGAATGATACCTTGTTCTACTCCAGTTTTTTGTGTAGTAGCACATTATAAATCCTGATTTGCATATCAGGTTTTTAAAATTTGTACAATGAGATATGCAATCCATACCTGTGCTGTTTTCAAACAATTTTGTTGCTTCATCTTTTTTCCCATCTAACAAATCTCCCATGGGCGGTGGGCCTGCTGGGCACGCTTTCCTCCCACAGCAGCGTTCGGTGCGTTGAAAAAAGTAGTTGTAGCACTGTTTTTGCCAGAAAAGAAAAGAGGATGGTGGAAGATAATTTGAGTTGCCAAAAATGGTGCGGCCGTGCGGCCGGCCTAATTTACGGCCGGCCGTACATTACCTGTATCCTAAAAACTTTGTAATATCTTCTTACCACACAAATATCCTAAAAACTCTTTTCTCTTTTAGGAAAATTTTGTAATATTTGTTTTTGAAAAAGTTGAAGTAGCTAAAAAGTTTGATATAGTGTATTCTAAATGATGAGTTTTTTAAAAAATATATATTTTGTTATATCTTATTTTATTATTTCTATAACAAGTATGATTATTTAAATGGACTTGAAAAATTGATATTACGGTTTAAGAAGGGAAACGGTTGAGAATCGTACTGAATTCCTATTCCTTGATCAGTTAGAGGCTAGAAGATCTCTAGCAAAAGGAGCACCCTCCATCCTTTTTTTACAAGGACAGCAGGGGAACCCCTACATAATTAGAAGGTACAAAAGTGGCAGACCCAAAAATTACAATTAGAAATTACTCAGCCAATTTTCTAACAAATGTCTGACACTTGGTTTAGCTCTAAGCAAAACTAACTATAACTCCTTGAAAGTAGCTCTCCATCAGTGAAAGAGCCCATTGTAAAAAATGATGCTATTTCTATGACACCAAATAAACCAACATGCCATGTTAGAGTGCTTCGCGAAGACGAGGGGTGAAGGGTAACTTGAGTGGGAGAGGGGAGTAGGCGCAGGGAGAGGTGGAGAGGCAGGGCAGGGTAGGGTTTAATCTTTTCCTTACTTATCTAATTAGATTACTCCCTTTTAGTTTTAGGGAAAAGTGTATTTTTAATCCCTTAAGTATTTTTAAAGTGTGCCATTCATCCCTTACATTTTAATTGGTGCAAATTACCTTAACTAATTATATTGGTGCATTAATCAACCTCACTCTTTACATGATCTTTTATATGTTGAGCCTTCGGTTATCTCAATTAGTGCTTAGTTAAGTGTTGCATCCCTCTTTTTTTTTCCTTGAGGGAATATTCTAAGGGAAAAGCTATAACTGGTTAGTGCGCTTCTGGTTCACCAATTGGCACGCTAACTGCTAGTGCACTAACATGGACGCTTAGATTGCCTGGGCGTTGATTCAACCTTTTATCGCTACACGAATCTCTTGAAGCTAGGTTAGCCGGCCCATGTTGATCAGGGCGTGTAACACCCCTGGCAACACAAATATCCCATAAGCCACTAAACACCACCACAGGCGCCGCAAATGCCCAAGATGCCACAAAACACCCTTGCAACACGTTGGAGTACAAAACTCAGCAGCAAACCACATATACAAAGTATAATGTAGAAGCAACAAAATAAATGAAGCAACAAAGGATAGATAAAGAAGGTGCTCTGAAAGATCATCGTAAATAAATAAAGCCCAAGGAAACAATAAGTATAACTCCAACAGCACTTTAACATTCAAATAAAAAACTCCATAAATTAAATGTTACTTATTTATTACAGCACACTAATATCAACTGTAGACTTTAGAGGTGTATGTGCCGCTAGTTCCATCCCCGCCAACATTCCTCATGTACCTAGAAAGAGTAATGCAAGAGTGAGATTGAGAAAATCACACTAAGCAGACTGTTTTAATAAGCTATTTACACCAGAAGTTCATTAGGTAATAATTTAAATAACCAAATGCGATACAAAGAGTAAAACTAGGTAGGCATCCAAGTTCATTAAATATACCGGCAATGGAAAAGTATATGCAATAAATCTCCAAGAATGACACTTAACAATATGCTGCATATACTCTCGATAAGGGAATACATCAAACTTACCACAATGGAACATGCATACTTCAGGAAAAAAAATTTGATTCCACTCACATTATTTTGAAAGAATGCAAACGCAATGAAAATGGAATCCCCTTCTGCACTCTTACCCCTCCATGGGACATGTAAGAGCGCACATTGTACCCCTCCACGGGACACTATATGATGTTGTACTGGTACAAGTCGTGGCCAGCAAATGGCGAGATAACTTCAACGCAAATATGCCATGCAAGTTCATATGAGATGACTAATTCAATAGATGACTTCAACAAAGGATTGCTGGTCGGCCTGGCTACTTTGGTCATTTGTGCCTTGAATACTCTATTTTGTAATCCTTCACCTTGAATACTTTGGCCTTCAACAAAGTTGCAATCAAATGGCCCAGCAAAATTGATGGCCAACATCCAATACTCTATTTTGCTGGTGAAGGATTGCAAGATTTCATTGCTTTGGGTGATCCCCCAGCTGATGCTCTTTAAGTGGATCATAGATCTCGATTGCTGGTAGCAAGTGGTTGTTGTGGTTGTCAAAACCTTGTGTGGTGAGGGTGTTTGCATGTGTCCCTTTCCCTTACTGAATGCATTTTTCAAGCTTCGATAGGCTCTGAACAATTGAAGGAAGAAAGTGACTAAGAAGATCTTCGGTATATTTTTATTGTTTAGATGCTGTTTGTGACAAGCTCTCCTTCTTTTGTACTTGTTATCATTTTCCTTAAAAAAAGTACATTTCTTGAATAGGAGGCCACACACTCGGCCTCACCAACAAGTTCAAAGTCATGGAGTTTCTTTAAAATAGCTTCACGATGAACTTGAAGAAAAGAAACAAGAAGCAGCACAACCACGATAATAAGTTGCTGATCATTAGAAAGTGTTCAAAGACTTTGTCGGATTTCTAGTCTGGCAGTCCACCTGGGGGGTAGATGGTAGATTTGTAGGCAGAGGGGATTGCAAGACCAAGAATTCGAATGGTAACACAAAGACGCAAGGTTTAGACAGGTTCGGACCACCAAGGTGGTGTAATACCCTACTCATCAAAGCTAGGTCAGCAATGGTGAGGTATGGAATCGTGTCTCTCAGGGGGAAGTCTCTAGCTGCCTTATATAGCCGACGACCTAGGGTTACAAGTCGAATAGGATTTAATCCTAGTCGGTTGTTACAAGAAAATCAATCTAGTTCGGTTACAATCTTACAGTACAAGATATCAAGCCAAAATCTTTCTATCAGGAGATCAACTTGTGGTTCAAACCATCTTGTGTCGTGCCCCAAACATCCCGTATGAAGCATGCTCACTTATCGGGCCAGCCAGTATCCTGGTCGGTAGCGCCACCAGGATGTCAGACTTGAAGATGAAAGTAGAAACTTTCGATGCAACAATGACAATGCAGTCAAAGGAGAATGAGAATTTGAAGAAAGCAATACAAGAAATAGAGTTCCTCCTTAGGAAATTGGAGGCCTTTAGAAGGTAAGGTCAATGATTTTGTTTGCAGGCATATTCTCGTGTCCTAGCAACTACTTAGGTCAGCTTTATTCTTCATGGGAGAGTTATATCATGTATAATGATTTGTTATCTCTGAAGAATAATATGTTTGTGCTTGATCAATGGAGATAAACAATAATTTATAATTTGTGATGGTATATGTGTGTTATGTACGAATAAGATGGGCTGTCAAGTGAAATGCTTTAGTTCCAATGTCGGCTATATGTAAGCTTAGCCCGCATATAATTGGGCCCAAAATGGTTTCCATTAAATCTAAATCCATCTTAACAGAACAGAAAACAACATGGGACTCGGTCCAACAAGTATAGGTCCTATTACAAGTTATGGCGACAATAAATTTTGGGCTTGGTCCAACAAAAATCGGACCTATTACAAGTTATGACAACAACAAATATTGGACTTGGTCCAACAAGAATTGATCCAATTACATTTTGTGACAGACCTAAATATTAGGCTCCATCCAATAAGAATTGATTATAAATCAAGTAATGATTAAACAATTCGTCACATGTCAGCCACATAGCCTAACACACCACGTTATTATCCAGTGTGGCATCTACGTAGGAGTTAGTTTATGATGTTTTTACTAACGTTCTGTAGTTGTCATAGATTTATTGATGCACTAAAATAAGGAAGGTCACAAGTCGTGATTTATGAGACTCAATTAGTGACAAATGGTATTCGTCATACCATTGTCATAAATCATAGTTTATAACACCAAAAATCATGTTTATGGCATATTATTTCAATTAATCACTAATCAACAAAGTTTTTTGTAGTTGTAAATATCATGGCCAGTTTATATCGACGGTGAAATGGAAACTCTCGCAGCCAATTTGAGTCACAGACCACTGATGAAATAAACATTATCACTCTGGTACACAACCCAACAGTGAAAGAAGTATTATCACTGTCGGTTCATGTCTTAAATCGTCAGTTATGTGCATCTTTACTGTCAGTTCACAAACTGACTATGATGTACGAAATTATCACTACCGACATAAATCATGCGAAACCCTAAATCAGCGGTGATGGGGTTTATGAACCGGCAGCATTGAGCTTTTTTAGTAGTTGTGAACTAGAACTGGTATTTCTCTACCAACACCACCGGATATATCACCCTACCTAGTTTCCATTCTCGCTAACCCACCCTTTTACATTTTCGCATTTCATCCTTTGCAGCTAAAGTGCCTTTAATTTTTAGAGTAGTTCTTAATAGAATTGGTTATGCATGGACGGTTTACATTAGATCAACCTTAGATGCACGTCTAGATAGTATAATCTAGTTTTTATGTTCATAGGAGCGATAGGTTATGGATTTTAAAATTACCTAGTTCACCCCTCCCACTCTCAGGTATACGAGCACCGGTTCCTTTCATAATTCCATGTACTTCTTTCTTTCTTGATTAGCTCTCACCTGTGCCTATCAATATAAAGATAAGGGTTAGCCTATCATCTGTATAAAACGTTTTGAATTTTCAACCTAAGTAGTATGAATGGTGATTAATTTGCACATATTTTACTATGCAAGCTTACCTGGATCTTGATGGCATATTTCCGCAACTTTAGGAATTCTTTTTGTCTTTTCCAGCACCTGAAGTTTTTCTGAATAGATAATGCAGATTTCTCCAACACACCATGTGAAACTGCAAATGCTTCGTGAATGGATAAGCAACTATTATGACATGGTTGGGTTCCAGTTTCTTTGGTATGATCTCTACTAAACTCCAGTTCATTAAAGATATCGTCAGGAAGATTTTCAACTTCCTTGTCTGTAACATCGGAATCTTCTTGGTCTTCCAGACTCAACTGCTTTTCAAAAATTTTCTTATGTTGAATTAAATGAGATCCACTTGTGCTTTTTCTTTCATTGTTTATATTCGCTGTTCGGGGACTAACTTCATATGCAGATCGTGGAAATGGTAAAGGTGTCTCACTTGTCCAACCGGATGAACTGCATAATTCAGCTCTGGTAGGAGTACTGCTGTTCTGATTCAATGTGAAAGAATCATTTCGTGCTGTTTCTGAAAAGCTGCTGCCCTAGTAAACAATCAATAAATAAAGGTGAGACACGATATAAACCAGCGATCAAAGATGCATCCAATGCATGTCTTGATCTGTAATAATGTAATATTATTGAGTATCAAAGTAGAATGATGTCTAGCTAACGGAGCAAAATAACGTCCTAGTTAAGCATCGAAATTGCTTATTTTCATTGCCAAAAGAAAGAGAAAGGAGTCAAACCTCTGGAACATCTCTATAGTGGAGAAGAACAATGTGCTCATAAGCCCTGCAAAGATGAATTGCTCCTATCAAGAGGCAAATTGATTTACATACTGGCCAATGAGATTCGAGAAAATAAAAAAAACAGATCATAACAAAAAGTAGAAGTCAAAGTCATGAAAATGGCAGGTATATTACCATCTTCTCAGCAGTGCATCACAACTGGTATACTACCATCAATACACTAAAACGGGGCAATAAAAATGAATATGAAAGATTTAAAAAGAAGATACAGGAGGGTTTTCATGGAGTCTGTACTAGAGGGTGATCGGTAAAATAGGCTCCTGCTATAAAAAGTGAAACCAAAGTCTGCATTGAGTCCATCACATACGGTTTTAGTACTACCAAAACACCATCTGTGGATGATGCAGGTTTGCACCTATCTACAGGACTCATTGAGTCCATCACAAACGGTTTTAGTACTACCAAACACCATCTGTAGATGATGCAGGTTTGCACCTATCTACAGGACTCTCATAAACCGATGGTTCAGGTTTACAAAAATTATATTAATTCACCAGGAATGCAGATGGCTATATGTGGTGACGGTCAGGAAGTTATCAATAGAAAATATGTGTTTAAATATTGGAACCGTCTGAGTTATCTTCATACTAGCGGACAGGTTTTATGCCTACCATCAGATTTATCAAACGAAAAGCAGATGGTTCGTTTGGATTGGTTATGTATTTTCTATTCATAAATTAAACTGTGTGCTATCAAAACTGCTTGACATAATGCTCATGTTTCAGATGGAGTAGGGAGTCGTCTGCATTGTCTTACTCAAATCAGACAGTCGTTGTTGAAGAGGGATTGGTAATATAATGTAATACACACGGTTTTTCTTAGCGAGACAAAAGATTTACATTGCTCAATTTAGCTGATTTCATATAATACATCACTAGCAAGTACACAATGATAATCCAAAAGCAATTACACCTACAGACCTACTAGCTAGTAGACTTCTCGTTCACTACTTGAGTAAGAACAGCTCTATCTACAACTAGCAACTTGTAAAAAAAATATTACAACCAAAACTAACAAAAAAATCGTTATGATTCTAATCTTTCAGTTCCTAACAATCTTTGTGGTACTACCCAAATAATACCCAAATAATCTCAAATGTAAGTTGAAACTTTATTATTGCTATAATAAAGGCCCACAACTACCATGTTAAACGCACTGAAAGCATCTAAGTTATTTTAATACTTCTTGAAGCAAGCCTCAGAGTTTGCAATCCGATCAACTTTTGTCACAGAATACTTCATAATAGGTCATGTACATGTACATATATAGGAATAGTTATGATAATCAAGTTTTAAAGTAGCGTGTGCATCCATTCGCCAAGACAGTTGGACATGCTTGGTCTCAACATTATAGACCATTTCCCAACTCCATATTCAACATTTGGTCTGATATTTTATCATTTGCCAAAAAAGAAAAGCCCAAACATGCAGAAGAACACAATTGGAAAAGGCAAGCAATTTGCAGGCAAAACCCTAATAACCAAATGCCTCAATTAAGAACCCTACTAAGCAAGCAATGGAAAACAAAAAACAAAGAAGTACTAAAATTATTACATAAAATAGTTGCCTTAGTCACCAAGGTATACTTAACGTAATGTTCCAAGATTGCAAGAGATCTTGTTAAATGAAATTTTCCTTTAATTTCTTTCTAAACTCACAACAAGAACCACCACAACCTGCCTTAGTTCATGTTCTTATTTTCATGTCACATGTGGGCCTTGTGGTTGAAGCTCTCTATCCTAACATGACTTCTTTTCCCAATCAACACAGGAAAGGTGATGTGAAACAGGTGTTTGTCCTTCATGGATAGAATTTGATAGTGCCATACTCACCAACATCTTCAGTTTTCATGACACAAGGGGAAAATGACCATGCTCTAGGAGAATAAGGGACGATGCGCTAACCTCGGCATACTATACTCTGAACCTAATGAAATATTTTGGATACGTGAAGTTGTTGGTGATGCTCATAACTAGATCTGAAAATGTCTCTCCAGAAACTTTCCAGTGAGGAGGAAGAGCAATCACAATATAGTTAAGAAAGGAATTCAAGCAAAGAGAATGAAAACAGATTGACAAAATGTGACATGATATCATACCCTGATCCTGCTTCTTATGCATCCATATCTAGATCTGGGATTGCCCTACCACCTGGAAACGTAGCTCTTGACATTTTTGCATCGTTGAGGAAGAGAGTCAACGAGAGAGTGAAAGGGTTTGTCAGGAGGCGCGTGGGAGAAACGAACAGTTGCACTCAGTTGGCAGCGAGCCAAATAACTGAACGTAAATACTATGTGTGGCTGCATTGGCAACATAAATAGACGGCTCGAGAAAAAAAGACAAATGCAAATAAATTTTTCACATAAACGTCAACCATCAAAATAATCATTTTCCTTCCTAAAAGAAAGTTGTAAATGATATATCAAATACACAAGTTAGGAACCGTCTGGTTTCTCCAACTAGATAAAATGTAACGGTTCTATGAGGCTGATCACGCACAATGGCCCAGATATAACTGAGGAAAATTTCTAGCTCTTGGTAATGTCCTGGGTAGAGCTTCAGAAAATAACACAAGTGCACATAAGCCATCGACATTAATAACTTGTGAATGTGAGTTAATGCAATAACCTATACCATAGGACACGAATATAAGTAGTACTGCATGGAGTTATGAAGAATGTAAGTGCTGCACGCGTAGTTATGAAAACGAAATGGTCAGATTTTTCTTCCATGAGTGAAAAGACCCAGAGGACAAGAAACATCTGTATGAAGACTTTCAGAACCATAAAAACGTGAAGAGCAGAGAGAGTAAATAATTCTTACGGGTCAAGCATCCAATATATCCGCCTCTGAAATGTAGGGTTTTTGTCTCCACGAGCATAGTAGCAATTCAGTGCTTCCATGTTATCAACCTAAAATTTCCACCATCGGAACAGAAATACTCTTAGCTAGACCATCATGCAACTGAGTGTTTAACAAAACATAAATGAACTGACCTTGAGGCGCTCATGGGTTTCATTAACGCTCTTCCCATTCTCCTTCTTTTGCCATTCGAATCCATCATTTCGGAAGTACCGAAGTACTCTTCGGTTAATAAGAAACCAAGAACCACCTGCAGTTTCGGTGAATCGCATTCAGTGCTAAAGCAACCAAATGTGCGCAGGCTTTGATCATATATTTACAGGCTGAAACCAAAGGCTGCATTTATTACTCGGTGGCTTCTGTGGAAGCTTATGTGAGATCATGAACAATTCATGATTCCGTAATATCTGCAGAACTTCTTGAGGCTTCAGCCAGCGGGTCTTCATCACTACCTGTTGTAGCTTGTGCATGTCCAAGCCTGAAACAGTAAAACCATAACCAAATTTGCTGATAAGAGATAGGAAATGATAGCAGGCCAAACAATTATAATTTATAAGTATTAAGTGGATGGTTAGCTACAATTCAATTTGATAAATTAATTAATGGACAAATTAACAACCTTAAATTCCAATCGCTACTCTACAATTTCCTCCATTGTCTCACTTAAATATGTTGGCAATGGCTGAGGTGAACTCCCTGAGCTGACTCGCAAACACACGCACACTCTAGAGCTGGAGGTAGGAGAAGAAGATGAGAGAACAGAACACACACACTCAGATTCAATTGGTGCTGCTGAACTACTTGAGCTGCAGCTGCCCGACTACTGTTTATAGAGTACAAAGTCAAAATAAAGTACACAAAGCTATGAGTGTATTTACCAACTACTCTGTACAAGATAGGGCATACTGCCCACTACTCGATCGTGGCATTGCTGCCTTATGCACATCCGGCCAAGGAGCTCCACCTGCTCCGTTGACTTTGCAAAAGGAAGAGAGAAGCAAAGAGCTGAGCAATTAACTAACAAAATAAAAGGAAAAGGAATTTTTTTTTCTATTTTAGCACAACTTCACTTAATAAACATCATTCGTCAAGAACTTAAGTTTTTAAAATCCATGTATACTGAGTGAGTAGTACTGTTGTAGCATTCTGAACTAATAGCAGAGCAAGAAAAAACCTAAGACAATTCGGTTGCATTTTTCGATCGAAGGAGACATCTTTTACCGATCGCTCAAAAGCATTGAAAGATTGCGACTTTGAAGCTAGGCGCCACAGGATTCGGCCATAGCTCGCTACTGCATCGCGCTGGCTCAATGAGTTCGCGCCCTGTCCCCAGCGAATCCAGCAAGAACTCGCGACGCGGTTCCAAAAGCTGCGGCATCTCCTCGCTTGGAAGTTGCTCGGTGGCAGTGCCGCCTGCCAGCAACTAGTTCCCCTGACACGCAAACTTATCGTTCATCCCGCGTCAGCAACGCGCACAACTACCGCTACTGATTGACGGGGAGAGGGATGGCGATGAGCAAGGACCAACTATGAACACGTGACTACGTGAGCGGACGGAGGGAGGGGAAACCACCTGGCAGATTCCTCCTGTGCAACGCAGTGGCGGGGGGAATTAAATTACTTTTGAGCCAATTCCGATCCCGCAGTGTTACTGAAAATTATACATATCCCTTCAATTTGGTGCCACGCTACTGAAAAAGTCCTTCTCCCTCTAGTGGCACTGTTCAAAATTTCTATCCCTTATATGTCATTGCCATCAATTTCTTACCGTTATCTAACTACAACATGTCAGTTTTTTTTTTCAGAAATGACCAAATTGTCCTGTGTGGGAACTGAACCAGCCCATTCAGCACCAGTGTCACACACCACATCACCGATGCCACACCGCCCGCTTCTATAGGAAAAATGGCTCTCTATCCTATAATTGTGATTTCGGTGCTTGAATGACAATATTATTATTGGGACTAACATGTGTATCAAGAATGAGCTCTTGTGGGATTTTATAGTTTCCAAGGATGCAACACAAATAAAGACATCGAAGCCGGGACAAAGAGATAAATGAATTGGACTTGTCCCATGCATAATTATTTTTTCGGTGGACCAAATAGCTTTTATTTCTGCAGAATCATTTATACTATTTCATAAACTTTCGATAGAGTCTAAGATCATCAAAATTAGACTTTGGAGTAAAAAGTTATACTCAAAATAAGATGTGCTGAAAAATAGCCACCGGATGATCCCATCAATATACAAGGACATGCACCGGATGGTCCGATGCTACCATGGAAGTTTGCATATTTACAATATCCTAAGAGTATATATCCGTGTATATATGGATGTCATGACCCCGGAACATCCGACGCTTGAAAATTGTTTGCGTCGGACTTTTGGAGATTCATTCGGTGCTCAAAAGTTGATCAAAACAACTGGTTTTTTTTAGAATCCAACGAGTACAAGATCATCGAAATTGGAGTTCAAAGTTGAGAGTTATGGCAAATTATAGCGCTGGACTAAGCGTCAAACTAATTGGTAGAACTATTTTACTAGACGTTTTTGTATCGACGATTTGAGGTCCATGGGTAATTTATACCCCCTTGTACTCACCCATTTGGAGTGGCTAGAATGTGAAGAGTCCATTGGAGTTCAAGGCACATCATGAACACATCTATGCCCCAGAATGCTAAAAGTGATCATCAAAAGCAATTAGCACAATGTTAGAGAGTGATTAGTGCTAGGATGGGTTTAGAGCGAGTGAGTTCAACGTTTTGCTACCTTGTGTGTGGTTCTAGGAGTGAACCTACCTTGTAAGCTTGGTGCGCCGGCACCTTGGGGTCTTGGTGTCTCGCCAGCCAGTCTTCGACCCTCCAACTTGGTGTGGAGCGGGGATGATGTCCGTGTGCAGGGGACGAGAAGACCTCTTTCTTCATGGAGAAGCTCCGTAGTAGAAATAGCATAAGGGAGTGGTGAGCCTTGCCTTTATGCATGCGAAGCTTCTCATTCGGCTTGATGAGAGCCTTTATGGCGAGCCCAAGACCTTGACCAAGAGGGACTGACCGGGAGCATATCTTTGGTGGAACTCTAATGTGGACTAGGGGTGTCATTTGCCTAACGATAATGCGTGATAAATTATTGTGCCAAATTTGCATCCTTTTAACCCACTCCTTTACATTTTCGCATTTCTTACTTGCAACTTAAGTGCCTTTACATTCTAGAGTAGAATCTTGCTAAGATTGTTCCTAGGTTGCAAAACTCTTTGGGGGTGAGAAGTTTACTAGATCAACCATATATGCACATGTAGATAGCATGATCTAATCTATGTTTTGATGAATGGTATTTGAAGCCATAGCTTAAGGTCATAGCTTAAGGTTTTAAGTTCACCTAATTCACCCCTTCTGCCTCTTAGGCTACAAGCACCGATTTCTTTTAACTTTGCTCGAAACAAGAATGAGATCATGTAGCGCAGAGCCGCCGCGCTGCCCGCTTTCCACGCCTGTCGCGCTGGCTTGAACCCTACATCCCCACCAGGCCACCACCGAAGGGGAGGAGCTGACTGCTGAGGAGATCGATGGAGTGAGGGTAGGAGAGCTTGGAAGTGTCCCCTTCCATATCTAAGGAGAACTTTACTTTAACGGTAATGGTAATGCTTCGGTCAGGACATCCGATACCCCAACCAAAAATCAGACACCCAAACCGAGTGACCATGTTGTGGTTGGAAGTTTTGGTTTCATGATTTTATTGCGATAGACACGTGATGATGTTGCAGCAGGGGAGACCCTTCAACCCCAGGACAGATGTTGTCGTGGAACTTTTGTATATTTTTGTTGTGATAGGTGTGCGCTGATGTTGCAAGGGATTTCAGTTAGGGGGTGTTTACCAGCACTCCACTTTAGAAAAAATAGCTCCACTTCACCAACTTCACAAAATTGCCTGCCAAACACGTTCAGCTCCATGAACTCCAGCTCCAGAAAAAATGTGGAGCTAGGGGTCAGATCCACATTTTCCTAGAGTACCTCACGGGGTGCTCCAAAACCATCAATTTCAGACTTCCTCGTGGAGTTGGGGGTTATTTACCCACCTTTACAACTCGTTACACGATGTACCGATTCGTTTCTAATTTTTCCATGCCACCCACACCTGCCGCCACCATGCTATGCGCGCCACCCTCGCTGGTCGGGCCTCGCCGCCCCCTACCCACATCAGCCGCACCCACGCTGCCCTTGCTCGCCGAACCTCGCCACCCCCTTCCTGCGTCGGCCACGTGGTCCCTGCTCGTCAGACCGCAACGCGTGCACGGGACACCGCTCCACCTCGATGACCTCGAGCTTTCGGCCCCGGCCTCCGAGCGCACCGCAGCGAAGTACCCCTAGGACGGGGAGGCGCGCACCTACACGCTCGCTGACGCCGTCGACCACGCGCTCGCCTTCCATCCGGGCCCCGTCGCGCGCTTCCGCCTCGCCCGTACATCCCTCGGCGACCGTGTCCCTGTCGCCAGGACCCTAGTTCCGAGACCTTGCTGCCGCCAAGCACGCCGGTGAGGTCTCCCTCTACACCCTGCCTGAGTGGTGCCACCGCTCTCGATCCCGTCGCTCCGACCGCTGGCGCATCCGCTGGTGGCCGGGTAGGAAGCCAGCAAGCAGCCGCCTGCACTAGCGGCAGGCGAGGAGGCCGCCGCGTGGGCACCAGCGGCGTCCCCGGTCCTGGACGGGGCGTGCTTTGAGGGCGAGGAATTTTCGTAGTCACCGGAGAGGAATTTTGTAGTCGCCGTCGTCGAATCCATAGGTGTGATCCAAGTGATCCAAATTTGGGTTCTGATTACTTCGATTACTTCGAGCGCAAGCAGAGGAAGAGAAGGGGTGAAAAGAGAAGAGACAAATATGTGGGCCCATTCACAAAGGGTAAAATAGACTATTCACAACAAGCGCTCATGTTTTTGGAGCTGGAGCACTACCACTAGCCAAACACGTGCAGTAGCTCCATGTTTTTCTGGAGTTAGTGGAGTGAAGCTGGGAAAGTGTGGAGCCGGTGGAATGGAGCTGATTTTTGTGAGGTGAAGTGCTGCCAAACATCCACTTAATATGTGATGTTTAAATGGTTATTTTCGGGATGTTGGACATGTGACGGGAAGTTTCAACAATTATTTTGGAATGTTGCAAAAATTTATTTTAGATGTTTCAATAGTTATTTTTTCATGTTGCACCTTCTTTGTGTAATTAACTAATTGTATTTATTTTACAGATATTTTTGAATAAAAATATACTTTTAGAATGTTGCATTAGTATTTCTAATATGTTACGACTATATTTTTGAAATGTTGCAAAAGGTAAATCTTAATGTTGCAAACTTTATCTCTACGTGATGTCGCTCTCCATAGATGTTGCATCAAACATGGTGTCACGTTGCCGCTGGAATTTTGTATTCCGGAATTTGTATTTGAGAATCAGATAAAAGAGTCATTTTTACACGTCTTTTTACACGTCTTTTTAGTGTTGCAGTGCATACAGTGATTTCTAATATTGCATAAGTTAATTTTCACCGTTGTAATAGAGCATTCGAAAATTCCTATCAGACGTCCGAGCGCTAGTAGCTCCGTTATTTTAATACCCATTTGCAGAGGAGATTGAGCGTTTCTCCTCAGTAGCCGGTGCTATAGTGCTGTGGTTCAAACTGATTGTACTAATCGATCGATTTCTTCATCATGTACATTTGATCCTGATGCTCTTTCACCTCAACGTGGAGATGCAGCTTACAAGACTTAGTCCTCCCATGTGCGTGATTGCTTCGTGATTATGCATGCCTGCCAGCCGGGAGCTCCGACGTGCCTTCCGGAAGACATAAGCAATCCATCTTTAAAGTCCATATTAAACCTAATTACAACATTTTTTTAACATTTTTATGTATTCATCAATATTTGTTGGCACTCATCAACATTTTTTTAAAGAGTTGTCACCAACATTTCTTCACGTTGCCCAACCTTTTTTATGTGTACCAATATTTTTCTTTAACTTTTTTTACATTCACTAATATTCTTGCTTAATATGTTTTTACACGCATCAACTTTTTTATTCACCAACATTTCTTGGCTCAACATTTTTCACACTCAATAATATTTTTTACGTTAAAAAATGTTGAGATACTTCATTTAAAATGTAGATTTTAAAAATATAAAAAATAGTCATATTGGATCTTACATTAATTCTCAGAAATACAATAGTTTAAACAGAATTTGAAACACATTCACGATTCGAGAGAAAAATGAGATCAAAGTTTTAAATATAAAAGATTCTCTCCACCCACCCATATAAGGGAGCAAACCTCATGGTGACATGTGTCCGGGTCCACCCAAAGCCATGCGCACTCACTGTGCTCTCCTCAGATCCAATCTCATATGTTGATTTAAGTTTGCACCAATCTTAAATAGTGGAAGGTGAGTAATCTTAAATAGTGGAAGGTGAGTTGAATATTTTCTTCCCGAAGATAGATTGGATTTCCACTAGCGGCTGCATGTCTAGACCCTAGGGGCTCTTTGTGGCTCTCTTTTGTGGCGTGTGGAAACTAGTTAAGCCTCATGATTTAAAGCCCAAAGGTCCAACTAGAAATTTAATTCAACATTTTAACATATTAAACTCAAAATTTTATAAAATCAAACCAACATCTAAAAATAGTATATTCAACATTTTTAAAAACATCGATCAACATTTTGTAGAAAAGAAATACTCAATTCAACAACCACTACGGGACACAGGCAAATTGCCGAGTGCCAGGGGCACTCGGCGAAGGGCAGAATACCCTCGGCGAACCGTTTGCCGAGTGTAACACTCGGCAAACGGCACACGGCAAATGTTTAGTCGGCCAACACTAGTTCGCCGAGTGTTTTGTGTCGGGCACTCGGCAAAGACTTTGCCGAGTGCCCAGAAAACACTCGGCGAACAATTATTGAAAATAATAAAAAAAAAATCATGTTCCACCTGCTTCTGCTCCGCCGCCGCCACCTGCTCCGTCGCCGCCTGCTCCGCCGCCGCCGCCGCCGCCACCATCCACACCGCCGCCAGCCACCGCCACTGCTTCCCGCCGCCACGCCATGAAGCAGATCCGGTGGAGGGGCGGCGGGCGGCGGCGGATCCGGGGCCAAGGGCATCGGGCGGCGGCGGATCCGGGGCCGGGGGCGGCGGGCGGCGGCGGATCCGGGGCCAAGGGCGTCGGGCGGCGGCGGATCCGGGGCGGGGGGCGTCGGGCGGCGGCGGATCCGGGGCCGGGGGCGGCGGGCGGCGGCGGATCCGGGGCCGGGGGCGGCGGGCGGCGGCGGATCCGGGGGCGGCGGGGCTGGGGGCGCCGGGCGGCGGCGGATCCGGGGGCAGCGGGGCTGGGGGCGCCGGGCGGCGGGGGGCTCCGGGCGGCGCTGGCAGCGGGGCTGGGGGAAGGTGTGGCAGCGGGGCCGGAGGAGAGGAGAGGGGAGGGGGCCCGCCGGATCCAGCCTCGAGGCGCGCGTGCGCCGGCGGCGGCGGCGGCAGGAGGCGTGCGGCGGCGGCGGCGGCGGCGGCCGGAGGCGTGCGGCGGCAGCGGCGGCGGCAGGAGGCATGCAGGAGGCAGGAGGCAGGAGGGGAGGGGAAGAGTGGAGAGTGGGGAGAGGGGGCCGGGCCGGGGGTGTTTTAATTTGTGGGCCATCCATCTGTTTGCCGAGTGTCCTACGTGGACACTCGGTAAACGGTTGATTTGCCGAGTGTCCACCATACGACACTCGGCAAATGTTTTTTGAAAAAAATTTAAAAAATATCCAACAGTTTCAAAAAAATACCAAATTTTTACACGAACCAATATAGGTTCTCTACTGACTATACAAAAAGTTTTGTAGTCAAACCGAACTCGACCGTCACTTCGACTCTAAATTTTATCGAATCCTTCTCAAAGTTACAATATTCTTCTTCTGAGATGCTTCGGTTTGTAATCATAGTACATGATGAAATGTGCAAAACCTTCTCAATTTTTTCCACAGCCTCCACGTATTATATCATCACATCATGGCAAATCTCATAATTTTCAGACTTTAATTGTTTTTTTACAATTTAAAAATACTACTGCCACACGTTCATGGTCGTGTTTCCTGAACAAGATGTTCGAAATTCTTTTCATTTCATGGGTCAGGTCTCAAATTGGTCCAAATAACATGAATATTATTTTTCTACTCATTTTATTCCATAATTTGAATCACTTGCAGTTCAAATTTGACTTATACCAAAAATTCCCTTGAAATGCAATTAATTAAATAAATATAGCAAATAAATTCAAAAATATACCAAATTTTAACATGGAGTACCACATGTTGTATGTGGGGAGTAGAAAAAATTTCATGGTGAAAAGAGAAAAAAAAATTATTTTTTTGCCGAGTGTAAAAAAAACACTAGGCAAACCCCCTCTTTGCCGAGTGTTTTTTTTGACACTCGGCAAAGAGGGGGCTTTGCCGAGTGTTTTTTATTTGACACTCGGCAAAGCCCCGATTTGCCGAGTGTTTTTTTTTTGCCGAGTGTTTTTGGCTTGGCACTCGGCAAAGAGCTTGTTTGCCGAGTGTCCGAGAAAAAACACTCGGCAAAAAGAAAACACTCGGCAAATTTAAGGTTTCCCGTAGTGAACTTTTATGATCTATTTCAACATCCGAAAAATTAGATTCAATATTTCTCAATACCAAATTCGACATTTTTCAAATTAGCTTTTGGGTGTTTCTTCTCTTCTACGGTGACGGCAGTGGCATCGGTGCACACACGACGGCGGCGGGCAGCAGCCCACAGCGGCAGAGTAGGCAGACGATGGCGGCGTTAGGGGTGGTGCACGCGATGACGTGCGGCCCGCGGTGGCGGAGTAGGTGGATGACGACGTGCGGCCTGTGGCGGAGTAGCAGGCGGGCGACGACACTCGGCCTGTGGCAAGTAGCATGCGGACGACGGTGTATGTGCGGCAGGGGAGCAGGCGGACGACGGTGTGCGGCAGGGGATACGAGGGCGCCGCACGGCCGCGGGGGACGACAGGCGTCGACACGCGTGGCAGCGTAGGGGCGCAGGGAGTGGCGGCGCGCGAACTGGAGCTGAAGACGGTGCGCAGGAGCGCTAGGGTTAGGGAGAAGATGAACCGCTTCCGATGGACAATATACATTGGAAGCCCAACAAAAAACATGCTTCCGGAAGTTATATAGGATCGCAAGGCACCATGCGCCAGGCCACTCGCTTACCCTGCAGGCCAAGAGAGCCAGCTTAGCCGTGACCACACCTGCCTACCCTGCCGTAGGAGTGTCGTCAGCTTACCGATCCTCTCCACCTGTCCACCGCGTGCGCAGCATAGAAAATCAATGGAGAAAATAACAGAGAGAAGGGATGGCGGAATGAGGAAGAGAGCACTGACATGCGGGCCGTTTGGTGGTGAGAAGAGGCAAGAGACAGAGAAAGGGGCATAATAGTCATTTCCTATCTAGATGGCGAGAATTTGATGGTTATGGCATGAAATGGATGGAAGTTTTGAACCAGTGGCACAAAAGGGAGGTGGACTTTTAGTGGCACATCAGTGATATAATTTCCAGTGATATTGAGGAATTGGCTCATTATTTTTAGTTTGAGGTGGATGCTATGCTAACTTATATATTAAGCAAGGGTCACGGTCACAGACTTGCGCTTCCTTAACATCAGCAGTAATACCATATCAGTTTCTCCACCGGACATGATCATTGCGTCGAGAGAGAACTTTGATAGCACCATCTTCATAGAACTTGTAATTGTTCCTTGTTGGTCTATTTGGTGCCATAGGAATGCAATAAATTTTGACAATGCTACCCTCTTACTGGGACGTCAGAGGTGTTTTTTTTCAGAGAAGAGCTTGCTCTAGTTGTGCCAAGAGCAAAGCCATAGAAAAAGTTGTTAAAAATTTGGCTGAGTAGTTTTTAACAGTGCCCTTCTCTTTTTAGTTTTTTTGGACTTGTCCATGTAACCTCTTATATATATATATATATATATATATATATATATATATATATATATATATATATATATATATCTTTCTCATTAATATAAAATAATTGTGGGAGCTCCACCTACCATTCTCCTCAAAAAAAAGGAAAAAACTCTAAATTCCTCCCCTCAGGTTTAGCCAAACTCTGGATAACCCCTAAACTATTTTTTTGTTCACCTTACCCCCTAAATTATAACATTTGGTTCAATTTACCCCTAATGTAATTTTTCTTTTTTATTTCTCCAAGTCAGAATTTAATTTAAATTTTTGCAGGGTGGTAGCTAGTGGACATCATAATGTATGTTAAAAAATATGTTATGAATTTTTCATATAATTTTATATCCTAAGTATTAATTTGTTATTAAATGTCCTATCCTATTAAAATAATTATAAAAAATTAATGATGTATTTTTATAACATGTGTTATGATGTCTACTACCATCTCAGCAAAATTTTAACTTAATACTTCAGTTTTACATGAACAAATAAAAAGATAAATTGTAATAGGGAGTAAATTGAACCAATGACATAGTTTAAGGGGGTAAACTAAACCAAAAAATAGTTTACAGGGTTATCCGGACTTTCTGTACTTGAAGTGAGTAATTTGGACTTTTTTCAGAAATATATTATCGATATCAGTTTTGTAAAAGAACTATATTTGCAGATGTAGGCTTTAACTTGTAAAGCAACTACAAGATTTATTTTTATAATCTAAGACATAAGAAATGCATTTAGAATTCAATTACATTTTCAGATCTGGCTATACAATTGTATTGTTTAGTTGTATAATCTTTGCTTATATGACTGCTTGAATCTGTCAAAATTATTTTCCAATAAAATAAGGTTATGCAGTTTTTACGAGTGGAGTAGTTACCTGGACTAGGAGAGCTTTCCAGCAGATCAGAAATCTGGGGAATCCTGAGAACAGCATCATCCATTCTGTTGCGTACATACGAGAGGAGAAACAATTAGTAATGTCGAATACTTTGGTGTTCAATCTCAGACAAATATACAAATCATATAGTCAACATTAGACTAGCAAACGGTACCAATTAATAATGATGATGATGAACAAAAAGTTATTGTAGGCTAGATATAGATATAAACATAGATGTAGATTGGACACAATGTAAAACTTGATCTAGCTTTTCAGTTGATATTTATTTATCTCACGCTTTTAAGTTCCATATATATTCGCATAGTTAACTGTGTGCTTCATAAAGCAACTTATCCCGTCCTATTTTATTTAGTGCTATTGAGTAACCAACTCCAAATTATAAGTTTGACCATAATAGTTCAGATCCAATTAAATTTCGATTAGCTTGGACAGTCATAAATTTGACATCCATGTGGAAGAAAAGAAAAAACTAGACAAAACAAGATCTATCACCAATTTGTTGGCTTGGATGATTAGATACATCCAATATCAGTTTGTCGTAGGCAGTAATGTAGAATAATATTCTACAAGTATACATATACGATGAGAAATTTGTACCAAATATTTTCTATTATTTAACATAAAACTGGATTGTTTTATATTATATGTGAGAAAAAGACAGTAGAAAGGGCAAGTAATTATTTTTTATAAGGCACTAAACAGGTTTTGGGGGCAAATGAATGTCACGTACTCTTCCACAATTGAATCGACTCTTCCTATGCTGAAGCTCAGAGGCCTTGAAAACCTACAAAGGGTGTCCTTCAATGCACACTCTGCGGCTATCCTGTCGGGTTCCTCTGCACCGGGGGCTGCCCCAATTCGTACAGTGATATCTTGGATATTTAACAAGTTCTCGATGCCGGTAATGATATCATCATAATGCTCTCCTTTGTGGGCATTAAATTTTAGATCGAGCCACCGAAGATTTGGCATTGCTTTTTCTTGAAAGGCAAGGTGCAGAATACCACGTCTGAACTTGAAGTATTTTAGAACTGGGAATGCCGCACAGTTGAATATAATTCTTTCTCCAGTTGGTTGCCTGACATATAACGAGAGAACAATGAGTTCCTGTAACATGGCGATTCTGTTAACATCATCATCTGTCAGTTCCCTGACAACAATTTTCAGAACGCATAGCTTTCGGAGCCGTCCAATACATTCCGGAAGACTTGAAAAGATGCAAATTGGTGGCAATAACTCGAGTCTCTGAATAAATATGGGTAGAGAAGACACGCTCCATGAGCAGTCTAAGTAAATGCTTGTGCACGAAGCACCAGGAGCGAGAATTAGAGATTTTAGTTTGTCATGTTTCCCCAGGGAAGAGACAAGAGCTATAAAGTTTCTCTTCAGATGGTCAGGCCGTTCTGTAGAATAGGTGAGATGAAGATCTTGCAGGTTAGTCATGTGACCCAAGCTCCGTATATTGTCCTCAGAGTTCCTGCTCAGGTCAAATGATTGAAGCGTACGTAGAGATATCATGTGGATGATACCATCGGGAAGATTTATCTCAGCATTAATACGGAGGTGCAACAAGCTTGGGAGTCGAACAATATCTGATGGAACGGTAGTTATTCTTGCATCAATTTCCAGTGTTTCCAAGTATTGCAGTCCATGCATAGTGGGCGGTAGTTTTACAGTGATATCAGTTGTAATCTTCACGTATCTCAGCTGCAACAATCTGTCGATTCCAGTGAGGTCTAACTCTTCTTGATCGCCCCATATTTCAAGGATTAGAATTCGAAGAACCTTAAACTTTATAATCCAAGGCAGGCACTCAACAAGTCCATAAAAGACTAGTGATCTCACCGAGGATAGTGTGATTCCTTCTGGTTTTGTTGCATATTTAGTATTGCTGAATCTGAGAGACAATCGACGAACTTTGGTAGAAAGCTTTGTGATGTTATTGGAGTAATCTATCACAGTGGTGAAATTCTCTTCTATGGACATGTTCCTAATAATTTCAAATACAGTTGAGTGCAGTGTATAGAAGATTACACCGTCTGGGATATTGATATGATTGGGTTGTATCAGTCCCCTGCAGACAAGCTCACCAAGGTAGCACTCTGCATCTGTGTTGCTATATTCTTCTTCTGCGACTATAAAACCTTCGGCGCTCCATTGCTTCACCAAATCAGCCTTTAAAAATGTATACCCTTCAGGATACATACTAAGATATAGCAGGCATGTCTTCAAATGGTGTGGAAGACTATTGTAGCTCAGGCCTACAATTTCTCTTATTGGCATGCCTTCTGAAGTGAGACTATTTCTCAATCTTGAAGATAAATACTCCTCCACATGGCGCCACAATTCTAAGTTGTCCGGTCGACTTGCTAAAATGCTAGCTATGCTAATGATAGCAAGTGGCAGACCACCGAATGTACTTATAATTTGTTCCGAATTTTCCTTCAACTGTTCAGAGTGCTTAAAGCCAAACACTTTATTGAAGAATAATTCTGCGGAGTAATTTCCACTAAGTGGCTCCATCTTAAAAAGAGCATCAGATTCATAATCACAGCACTCTAGAGCTACTTCCTCAATATTTGTTGTTATTAGTATTCTGCTACCATGGCTATCTTCTGGGAAAGTGCTGTAAACAATATCCCATGACGTTGTTTCCCACAAACCGTCAATTATAATGAAATACCTGCCAAATAATTTAGAAATGTTACAAATATGTTGTGCCAGGCTAGGTGGAATATATAGCAACTTCAGACACATGATAACAGAAAATGTGAAGACAAAAATAAGAAACATGAAAATATGTTTTGTTTTGGGCCCCCCGTTTCCCAGATAGTTTTACTTTATACTTATTTGACCTGATAAACTTCAATGTCATTAAGTTTATTTGTAAGATCTGAAACATTGGTAACTTCTTTTATCCCACTTTCAAAGTTTCTTGTTGTGTTAGAAGAAACATAATAAGTTTCTTGCCAATAGTAGCATATGCCTTTATCATTTTCCCTTTTTCTTCCGAATTATCTTTTGTCAGATTTCATCTTTATTACTGTGGTTATTGTGGACAGGTGGGTGGACTTTTAGGCAGCAGGCGCTGATATTCCACCAGGATGGAAGATAATAAGGGGCGTTTGGTTCCCTTTACTTATTTTTAGCACGTGTCATATCGAATGTTTAGATACTAATTAGGAGTATTAAACGTACACTATTTACAAACGTATTACATAAGTGGAGGCTAAACGGCGAGACGAATCTATTAAGCCTAATTAATCCATCATTAGCAAATGTTTACTGTAGCAACACATTGTCAAATCATGGACTAATTAGGCTTAATAGATTCGTCTCGCCGTTTAGCCTCCACTTATGTAATGGGTTTTACAAATAGTATACGTTTAATACTTCTAATTAGTATCTAAACATTCGATGTGACGGCAAGCGGAACCAAACCAGGCCTAAACCTCCACTGCACATCCGTTGGGCCTAAATTTCCATGATTCTCTTTGGCCCATCATTAAGGGTAACCGATTTAACCCACATAATCCTTGGAACATTTTACATGGGTTTTTTCACCTCCATATGGGAATATGGGATCATGGGCCTCGTCCTATAGCTATAAGCCCGTGACAAGCTATTACAAAAAATTGTTCCAAGTGAACATTAAAATATTTCAGTTGAATACATAAAAAATCATTCCAAACTAAGAAAACGATATTCCAAACATATAGCAAAATTATTCCACTAGCAAGCTATTAGACAATATTACTTCAGAGATAACTAAAATTGTTCCATTTGAATAAAAATGTGTTGTCGAACAAGAAAAAAATGACCGAAGAATCTAATAGAAACGTTCCACCAGTAAGCCACCAAAAATTGTTTTGCAGAAAAACAAAATTTCTCCAGTCGATGAAAAAATTGTTCCAAACCCAATAAAAATATGTTATAGAGTATAGTATAATTGTTCCAAGATTTTAAATCATAATCATTGCATACTAGAGCAAAAAACCAGAAAGAACAAAACAACTTCTTGGAAAAGGAGGAAGCACAAGGTTAACATCGATACCTTTTATGTTGGAGATGCTCTCTTAGGATGCCAATGAGCTCTTGCACGCAGAGGCCATATCTGGGTCTCTGATGGTGATGGACCTGGGAGATGATGCTACGGAGAAGCCTCCTTGCATCAGGCATCTTTGAGGCTCGCACAAAAGCTCGACACTCGAACTGTGCTCCCATTTGATGGTACACTTCTTTGGCAAGCGTAGTCTTACCAATTCCCTCAGGTCCAAGCACGGATACTACTTTCATCCTCTGCTCTGCTTCGTTGCTAAGCAAATTGATAAGCTTGGTTGTCGAATCACAAATACCAACGAGGTCCGTGGCTTCCTCGCTGGGCGTTGTTTGAAGCCTCACTTGTCCATCAGCAACCATGGACATAGGACTGGATGCCCAACGACCAAGATCGTACCTTCGGTATCTTTCGCGGGCGTGCTGCACCAGAATGTAAAATTCTTCGATCTCGAAGGGGATCTCGTCACCAGTATTGTAGGAGGGGCGTACAGCCTTGTCAATGTAATCCTCGATGTCATATGATAGATCGCGCACCTCGTTCATCCAGAGTTTGGACATGGTGTTGGGAGCTTCCACCCTTGAAAGATCCATAAGCATGGGAATCATTTCTTCCAGATCTTGTTTGAGTAGGCAGAGTATCTCGAGCTTGTCCTTCAGTGGCTCTGGCACCTGATCCCCTGGAGAGAACAGCAAAGAACCGAGCTTCCGAAGAAGGGAGCCCATGGCGCCCAGCGAAGAACTGAACATCGGTATGATCTCCATCTCTCATGAGATGAAACAAAAGCATATAGAAGGGAAAGTGGAACCGGGAAAGATAGGATAGGAATGCTTGCTTGAACAACAGATGTTCTTCTATCTGAGTACCAAGCGAGTTAAACCAGCAGATATTCCTGCAGCTCCACAGGGCCCCCAATACGTTCACGGGATGTCCACACTATGAAGTCTTGCAAAAGAGTCCCTCGCGTTTGCTTCTTTCCAGTTTCTCACTTCAGGCTCAGAATTACTTTTTGGACACATGCAAACACACCAGCTGAATATCAATTCAAAGTACAGCGTCTGTAATCACAATATGATTTACAAGCTTTCATTGACATAAAGATTTGAACATTGTTAGGTTGGGTTGTGCTTGTTCCCACTGCATAATTAAGTGATTGCTATTGACTATGCAGGTGTCAGATTATCTATTTTTCAGTCAAGTCCCCAGATACACTTCTTTTGTGTTTCATATATAGTTTCTTAACATACTGAGAACCAATGGTGGTCACCCTTGGATGATGAGTGATTGACAACGTTATGTGGAATGATGTTGCTTTTAGCTTATGATGTGCAAGTGTAGGATGGGACATGACGGCCGACGGCGTGCGGTGAAGGTCAAGCGAAAGGTTCATGCCGATGGACCAAGACCGGTGAAGGGTGAACACAAGTGGCTCGGACCGAGGGACCCGAGGAGTCCGGGTAGAGTCATGGGCAATCCACATGGTGGACGGAAGGGTGAGAGAACATGACAGGATGGAGACGGCATCAGTCAAGTCGAGCGGGAGGCTTAGCGGAGGCCGGACACAAGTCGACATTGAGAAGGTCGCGTGACGGCCAAGCAGAGATGGACGGTTTGGGTAGTTTGGGCCTCAAAATCAGAATGCAAGCAATTTTTCCGATTTGGGCCTCAAAACCGGGGGCGAGCTCGGTGCGACCGGAGCTTCGAGAAGGAGGGCATGCAGCATCATCACGAAGCTTGCGTCGAGGCGAAGCAAAGTCGTGAAGGTGGCGTGTCTGTCTGATGCGTCTACAAAAATTTAGACCAAAATACCCCTGCGTGCGTAGTTATCTTAGTTGTAGTTGTAGGGGTATTTTCATCATCAGCCATGGACTATATATATATTAGAGTTGGCTGGTTTAGAGGAGGACTTGGAACCCTAATTTTAATTGCTTAGAGGCTAGCCAAGTACCTAGAGAGAGGAGAGGAGGGAGATGAGAGGCTGAGAGCTTCTTTTCTCTTGATTTCTCCGTCCTATGGGAGGATGAAGGGTGGAGGCTAGTCCTCATCTTGTAAAGATGTTGTCTTCGTGATTTAGTCGATTTTGTGTCTCAAATCTGTGACTAAATCTTGTTGTTTCTTCCTTTTTCTTTTTCGAGATTTTCAGGGTATTTTCATGGGAATTTTTGTTCTTCGAGTTTGAGCCTAAATCCCGCAAGGTTTGTTGGGGAAAATTGTTGCTAGGATCCTTGTGAGCATCTATGATGTGATACCTCAAATCCTCCACGGATTTGGCTTGAATTCGTAGTTTTCCTAAAGACTCGAGTTCTTGGTAGGGTTTTGGTGTTCTCCAGAATTCGTGATGAATACTTAAGCTTTTTTAAGTGAGCCTCTGGGAATAGTCTTGGTATGTTGTTGTGAGTCTATGATTCAAATTTCGTAATTTTTGGAGGTCGTTTGATCGAGTTTCAGATTTGTTCGACTTCTTTGCGCAGCTTGTTTTTGGAGCTACGGAATATTCTGAAGAATTTTCCGAAAAATTCCGTAGGTGTAGAATATTCCAAAGAATAATTCGGAAATTCCGTGGGTGCGGATTCTCCGAAGGTTTGTGCGGATTCTCCGGAAGTTGCGGAATATTTCGAAGAGTTTTGCGGAGTTTACGTACTTTTGTGTTGATTTTCAAATCTCTTTTTCCGATCCTTGTTTGGGTTCTTTCTCGCTTCCGTTAGTCTCTAATTTGGTTCATAGCATTATTTCTAGATCTATTAGCTCTTGCATAGCTAAGGGGACTTGATATTTCTAGAAGAGAGACTTGTGGATTGGTTTGTGACTTTAGTCGAGGTTATTTGAAGAAATTTGAGGGGGTGCTTGGATACGAGGTGTTAAACTTTAACAGTGTCATATCGGATGTTCAGATGCTAATTAGGAGAACTAAACATGAGCTAATTATAAAACTAATTGCAGAACCCTGTGCTAATTCGCGAGACGAATCTATTAAGCCTAATTAATCCATCATTAGCAAATGGTTACTGTAGCACCACATTGTCAAATCATGAACTAATTAGGTTTAATAGATTCATCTCGCGAATTACACTCCATCTGTGCAATTAGTTTTATAATTAGTCTATATTTAATATTTCTAATTAGCATCCAAATATCTGAGGTGACGGATTGCCCCTCAATCGGCTTCCCATTTACCCCATTAATCGCCCGTTCCGGTCCACGGTCCTTCACATGCAAAGGGCATCCCCGATAACAGTTAAAAGATAGGGTACTTGACTACAAACTACCAATAGGCCTTCGTTGCCACAAACGTCCAATTGTAACATGCCGCTGGCAACCATAGCGCCAACGAAAGGTGTCCACCCGTGGCCGTAGGTCACTGGTCATCTGGCAATCTGTGTGGACTGCATAGACATTGTCGTGGCTACCTAACAGAAATGGCACAATTATTTATGAAACGGAAAAGGACAAAGATGCAAGACTTGACCCAGAAAAGAAAGAAGAGAAAAAAAATAATAAAGGTAGAAAGGAAGAAGTAACTACTATCGGCTGTAACTTTAGCCGTTTAGGGAATGTCTCGCTGTCAAACATTACAATACCAAACTAATACATGTCACAATATTCCGGAACAAGTTTTTAGTTCTCTGTCATAGTCGTGTCTTGTATATTTTTCCTTCACCTATTATAGATTTGTATACTTAGGCTACTCTCAGTAAATAGTATTATATGCATGTTAAATGACAGCTACGAATGATTTTTCGATTAACTGATAGCAAATTATTAACGATGAGAGATATAAAAAGAATAATTTTCACGAACATACAGCTCGGCTACGAAAATCATGAAAATTGAATTTTATAAATGGCTCACATTTCATAGTCACAAACACATCTAGCATTTAACTCTCTTGTGGGATCTAAGAAACTGTCTATATGATACCATATGACATGGCAACTATATATGGTGAGTATGAATGTATGATAAGAGATAAAAGATTTAGAGTAATCTTAATAAACCTTGTAGAAAATGTGGTCATCAAATAATTAGCCAGGCCTTGGATGATGTTTAGTAAACAGGCCAGTATAACAATACGTGGAAGTAAACCAAAGAAATGCTTAGCAGGGAGCATCCCCATCCCCGAGATAACAACGAATAACAGGGAGCTTCAGCTGTATGAGTGCATCCCCATCCCAACAGAGTCGTCAAGGTCGCCCTCCCCTCAGGCCCTCACGGCCTCAACAGGGAGCTTCAGCTGTATAGCAACTCGCAGGTGCGTAATTACTTCAGCTTTCGATCCTTGAAGCTTCACTAAATATCCTGTAGCCAATCCTTGGTGAATTCTTTCATAAGCTGGTTTTCTTTCTCCAAGTCTGATTCTGTGACAGCTCCGCGAGTTGTACTGGAGGCTACTATCCTCTTCCAAAGTCCTATGCTTGTTCTGTTCATCTAGATCTAGACATTCGAGTTCATTATCTGCTTATCAGAGTTTCTATCTAGATTGACTTGGCAATTCTCGTGAGGTTCTAGCTTTTGATTTGAAGTTAACAAATTGATTTCCTCTGTTGATTCGTTTTCCACATCTCTGTTGGGGGACAAATGCATTATTTCCTCACGGAATAAATTTTTAAAAATCTTCTTTTATCTGATTTAGGTCACCATTTGATTTCTAAAGATCTTGTAATCTCAGTAGGGCTTATCCTAGTTGCGTTGAGCTTCCAAGAAACACCTGTAAGAAGTACGTAGCTGCCAGTGTTCTGCTCCTGAAATCCTGCTCTCCTTGTCGTTCCACACGATTTTTTAAAACATGCTCCATAATTTCTACGTGCTTACTAACTGGATTATCCACCCACATTTCTTTTACGTGCAAAGCGGCAAGCTCTTCATCTGCTCACTCGGAACTGTCAGCACCGAACGGGAGACCAATGGTCTCTGACCTGTGGAGTGCATTTATGGACAATCTCGTGTCCAGATTGTCCTCGCTGGTGGAGGAGAAATACAACCTGTACAAGGGATTTGAAGCAGATGTTACTTTCCTAATGAGAGAGCTTCCCATGGTCACAAGTGCCATTAATAATCAGTTCTTGGGGCAGGAGGATGATCACATACTGTGTTTGTTGGTTGAAGAATTGCGTGAAGTGGCTCATGAAATGGAGGACTGTATAGACCACATCACGTATAATGCATCTTGGGAGCAGCAATCATGGTACAGTAATATTATTGAGTATTGGAAGAAGAGAAAATCCCGTTCTCAGTTAGGCGAAGAAATGCAGCGACTAAAGCGTAGATTGGAGGAAGTATTCCAGCGGCAAGAAAGGTATTCAGTGTCCCTTCCATCCAAATCATCCCAGGTAGCAAAATCGTCCTCAGATCAGCACGTGCTTCCGGATGATCTGATCGGCATCGATGCACCCCTGGAGGAGCTTCTGCGGCAGTTGGCGGAAATGGAAGGACAACTGAAGCAGCTGAAGGTGATCACAATTGTTGGTTTCAGTGGATTGGGGAAAACTGTTCTTGCCCGAGAGTTGTACAACAGCGAGGTCGGCAAGAAATTCCAGGTAAGGGCATGGGTTACTGCAATGCATGGGGATCCGAAGAAGCTTTTAGTGGATATACTCCAGCAACTGCATAAGCCACCACTGGATACCTCCAACTCCAATGGTTACCAGCTTAGTACTAATCTAAGCAACTACCTGAATAACAAGAGGTAAGAAATTTTCTACCACTCCTTGGACAACTGAATGTAGTTGCCTACTTAGCAATTATACAAGTGCAGTGCTGAGTTCTTAATGTCCCAAATGAAAATCTTTCTCCACTAGCTGAATGTAGACGTACGCAAAGACTAATGTTTTCAGAAAAGAATATTCAGACAAGTTTTCTGGCACATAATGTATTTGCCAGATTCACAATACTCGGTTGGATTCCATCGAAACCTTGTAATTGTCAATCTAAATAGTATTTGTGGTATGTAGGGAAAAAGAAATGGCACTGCCAAGATGAGTTGTGAGACGTAAAATAATTTTCTATTCAGATATATTCTGGGGGCTATGGTAATAATTTCAACAGTATTTCAAAGAGCTCATGCCAAGGTCATTCTTAGTGGGAGTTTATTTTCTATAAATGATGTGCCACGCAAGTATGGTGACATGGCATCGGAATTAAATCGAGAGAAGAAATGAATTTCATCTTCAGTTTACACGGTTACCAATACGATGAAACTCTTCCACATATCTATTGAGAGCTAGATTTTCATTTCATCCTCTCTTGTTCAATTAAAAGTTTCCACATCATTCATGAATTAAATTCTATGACTAGCATTGGAAACGATGAAATGAAGAAGTCTTATATTGTAGTCATTTATAGTTTCATTCCACTCAGGATGATCTGGCAGTTTTAGAAACAGTAATAAAACTGGACACTAAAAATGGCTTAGTATTTATTGTATCATAAAAAAAGTCGGTTTACTCTTTTTAAGAGCGCGAAGCGTATATATGTTATATTTCTGAGGTAGAACGCTGCCCAATAAAACAGATAATTCAGCTTTCCTCAACATATTGATCACTATGGTTGTTGAGGTTTTTGATGATTTGTAAGCGGTTTGATTCCAGGTATTTCATTGTGATTGATGACATGCGTTCTGATCAATGGGGTATTATCAAGGCCGCCTTCCCTCGAGATGTTAGCAGCAGAATAGTGGTGACGACGAGAATCCAGTCAGTGGCTAACACTTGCAGCTCTACCAACGGCTATATTCACAAAATGAGAAGACTTGGTGATAAGCATTCAAGACAATTATTGCTGAAGAAAGCTTGTGGGGTGGAACATTCCGATTACTTGCAGCCCAATTTGGCAGAAATTTCAAAGAAATGTGATGGTCAACCACTTGCTCTGACTACCGTTGGCCAGTTCCTGCGAAATAAGGGTTATCCGACAGCATACGATTGTGAAGATATGTGCAAGGTACGTTTTTACCCTTTGAGGAGCGGTGACCAAACCTTGGACAGATTGCGTCAGGTGCTGATCCATGAATATACCAGCCTGCCTAGCCATGTTCTCAGAGCTTGCTTTTTATATTTTGCTATGTTCACCAGTGATCATCCTGTCAGGACAAAAAGGCTAATGAGGCAATGGTTAGCTGAGGGATTAGTACTGCGGTCTAATTCTGGAACTGATCCAGCAGTTGAAAATTTCAAGAATCTGATGGACAAGAATATTATCCAACCCATTGATGTAAGCAACAACATGAATGTGAAAACATGTAAAACTTACGGCATGATGCACGAGTTCATAGCACTCAAGTCTCACACTGAAAATTTGATTGCTTTCTGTGATGATGGGAAGCTCAATCCCAGACGTGCCCGTCGTCTTTCTCTCTGTGACAGCAGTATTACAGATGCCAGAAATTTGGAATTTGATCTATCTCTTGTCAGATCTCTGATTATCATTGGGAAGGCAGGTAAAACTATTTTAGATTTTAGCAATTATCAGCTTCTGAGAGTTTTGGATCTTGAACAGTGTGCTGACTTGGACAATGATCATCTCAAAGACATATGCAACCTATTACTTCTAAAATATCTAAGTCTGGGAAGCAAAATTACCAAACTTCCAGATGACATAATAAGACTGCGACTGTTGGAGACGCTCGATCTAAGAAGAACGGCCGTAAGAATCCTACATCCAGAAGTTATCAAGCTGCCCAATTTGATTAATCTCTTCGGAAAGTTTAAGCTTCAAAATAAATTCGTGCAAAGCGAACTCCAGAAGTCTATTGCTTCAGGAAAATGTAAGTTGCAGACTCTAGCAGGATTTATAGTTGACCAAAGTGACGAAAGTGATGGATTTGCAGAAGTAATGATTCATATGAAGCAGCTGCGAAAGGTCAAAATCTGGTGTGAGTCCACTGCAACAAGTACTAACTTGACTACGCTTCAAAAGGCCATACAAGAATTTATTCGAGATGAAAAGGATGCATGCTATGACCCTCGTTCTTTGTCACTCCATTTTGACGGATGCTCTGAAGACTTAATGAAAGACTTGAAAGCACCCTGCTATCTTAGGTCTCTGAAGTTACAGGGTAGGTTACTTGAGCTGCCTGAGTTTGCCATGGCACTGCGTCGACTCAGGGAGTTGTGTCTTCAATCAACTAAATTGACAGCTAAACTTCTTACAGATTTGACCAAGTTGAAGCATCTACAGTACCTGAAGCTGGTTGCGGATGAACTTGATGGGATCACTATTGAGGACAAGTCATTGCCAAGGCTGCTCTGCCTATGTTTTGTGCTGCAGCGTCCAACATTCCCAAATATCGAAGAAGGTGCTTTGCCATTTCTTGAATCTCTTCAACTGCTCTGCAAAGATATGGATGGCCTCTCTGGAATCCAGATTAAAGGCTTCACACGCCTGAGGGATGTAATGCTTGATGGTAGAGTCACCGATGGTACTAAAGCGAACTGGGTGAGGGCAGCTAATGAACATCCGAACAGGCCAAAAGTTCTACTCAAAAGGGCTATACCTCCTAAAGTAGATTCTGCTGACCTTGGAGGAGATTCTGCTGCATCAGGGACAACTGAGAATGAGATTGTAGACTGTTATGTTCTGTCAGAGGGACAAGTACAGGAGACTCACGCCCAAATGCCACATGACGGACCAGATTCTTCTTTCAATAATATGGGACATCAAGTGGTTTGTGTCGCTTTGACTGGTTCATCCATTGCTAACAATGGCCGAGTGGCTTCTTAATTCTTCATTTCGTACATGCATGACAAGGATTCTTATCCTTGTGGGAGCATGACGGTCAGCTTTCTTTCCCTTCTCTTTTTATTCTCATGTGCAGCCAATTTCCCCCAAAAAATATCTAATATACTATCTTTTGCAAAGTTAATCGGGTCAGTTCTCTCATATACATCTATCGACGTACCTATTTTACGGTACTTAGCTCCAATTTGCTCTGTTCAGATGCCAGGGGTAGTTCCGTAGCATGCAGCACTCAGTGCTTGCAATATTATGTGATCATTTTTGCCCAACTTCACAAAGGATCCGGGCATTACACTTATCATAAAAGTTTGTCTACCTTTAGGGATATGGGCCCCACCTTTAAAAAAACAAATAAAACTCTACTCCAAAATAAGTATCATGAGTAACTGCATTTTTTTCATGTTTAGTCGCATAAAACACTAACTCTAAAATTAGTAACTATTTTTTACCTACCTGGATTTCTTAATACAACACAACAACTGCAAATTAATTAAAAATAAGTGAAAATTAAAATTACAAATTGATCCTCGTACTTCTACCCAAGGGTAGGTTGCCATAGTTTATGTCTTTATGATGCCCATTTTAGTTTTGCAGCATAAGGTGAAGCATTCAGTTGAGGATTCTCGTCAGTTGGTAGTTAATTGCTGCATAATTTGGTTCTCCGGACTACTGTGAAGGATATTCCAGGCACAGCTCAAAATATCTAGCTCCTGCTGCAAGTCAAAAAATTTCCTTCCTTACTGATCACTAAACTATCTCATCATTTTATTGTCTTAATTATTCCACTCCTGAGTCATGGCACCTTTTCGACCTCATCTGAATTCAGTAAACAGGTCAAATGATATGCACTTGCAAGTGTGTATCGTGTTCTTGTAAACCAGGAGTCTTTCCTGTGCACTGCTGCGGGTCTGAATGTGTTTACCTTTACCCCATTTAGAATCTGTATTAACTATTAAATAAACATGGTTCGTTCGATAATTGTGCAACCCAAGAGGTTCGTGGTGAACAGATGGCACTCAAAAGGCTGGGGCCTGCTACAGATTATGAATTCTTTAACAGAATGATGTGTAACGGAATGGAAACACACTGTTGCTTGCTGTTCTGATCGTTTGGGAGGTGGTTTACAATGCGGAACCAACGCAAAAGGAATACACTGGAGAGATGGAACATGGAAGTGGGCCATCACCTGATTTCGGAATGAAATCAAACTTCAGCTGCGGGAGGGGTCGGCAGTAGGACTGACGCCTTCCTGCTCTTGAACTATGGGTTTCATCGACTCCAGCGGGCAGCGGCGGCAGCGACGATGTAGGCTTGGCTGCTTGCCGTTCCAAACCCCCTGCAGTCGACCGGCTCGGTACAGCGCCACTGTGCTAGAATTTTCGGCCGCCGGCGGCGCGGAGCCATCATCGGGACAAAGGGAGGGGCGACAACGTCCTGATTAGAAGGGGACCGTGTTGGCAAGGAGAAGCGCCCATCAAGATGGGTTCTGAAATCTGAATATGCTAGTAGTATTGTATAAATTCCAGTTTACAGCCAATCCGAAGCAAACTTACTAATCTACTCCCTTTACACTATGAGATCTGATTGTACCTGAAACGCCCAATCGAACGGCTTAGATGACACATAGAAATTGTCTTCCAACTGTTTTGCAAAGTCTTGATGGATCATGATTTACATGACGTCTTTATTGATGAATAAATCTGCCAAAGGAAGTTCATTTGCGATAACCTTTCCTAAAGGAAGTTACACGTGTATTTGTGCCCAACTGTTTTTATTTTTTACGAGATTATGTACTTTACAGCATTAACTCAAACAATGCTCTTCACTTGGCCATTTCAAGTTAGCACATCTCATTTATTCAAGGCACTATTTCCTTAGAATGCAAGTAATAAAAAGCTCATGAAACATGCTATCACAACTTCAATTCTATCTATTGCCAAAGTTCATGAACATGGTCTCTTAAAATACGTAAAAAAATGTGCTAAAGATCACAGAAAGCTCATGAAATATCATGTGAAATATACAAAAGGATGAAAAAACCCAGGACCATCTAAACAAAGTTTTTTATATCATCTTGTAAGAAAAATAATATGGTAGAAACCTTTTAAAAATGATGTTCCATAAGTGTTGATAAAGATCGAACGTACAAATTTCAACAAAAGTAAATTTCAGGATAGTTTTCTCTGCACATATTGTTTTAGAAAATATTTTTTCAGTGATCAGGAGTTTAGGACTTTCTTTCATTGTTTTTTTGGGGGGAGGGGGGTACATTTCACTATTTTTTCTAAGTTCAAAATAATTTTCTACAATTTTTTGGAGCTTTTTCTGAAGGATTTTTCAGTTTTTTTTTTTTGAGGGGGGGGGGGGGGGTGGGGGTGCTAATGGAAAATTGACTGAGAATTAGGAGGCACAATTGAACTTTCTAAAATCACGATAGTGGAATAACAGCATAAAAATGAAAAGCAAAAAGTTAGTGGCAAAGTGAAGAGCACTGTTCAATTTAGTAGCATATAAATAAAGTAAACGCCCTGAAATTATGAATTTTCTGCTGGTTTGTAAGTTCACATATTATGCACCTCACTTGCACAAAATCAGTTTGATCATAACATCATTTACAAAAGTTAAATACAGGAGGGAAGTGTTCTTGAACAGAAGCAGTGTTCTTAAAGCAACTGCACCAGCACAGCACATCCATGGGTGTTTCAATGTACAATAAAAAAAATCAAAAGGAAGAATTCATGGCTTATTGGAATAAAAAGAGATAAAGTGCCCAACAAACACAGTTCTGAGCAGACACATCATACAAGCATACCAATGGAGATTTACCATCTAGTTGTCCTAGATACGAATCTCTGGAACGTGCTGCATCTTCTGGTGCATCCCACTCGTTTGCCACAGAGTTTTAAACTCATCGTGCAGGTACAGCAGCCAAAGCCTCTTCAGAGAAAGAAGCAACTCGATGCCTTGAGGAACCTTATCTAGCTGTGCTAGGGACACAATGTAAAGACCTTCAATACGTGGAAGAGCACCATCTCCGATTTCCATCTGCTTGACATCCGGCATTCGCTTCAAGACGAGCGTCTTCAGGTGAGGAAAGCACCCAGCAGAAAGAACCAAAGTGCTTGCACTATTCACCCTGTTAAGACTTAAATAGGTGAGATTTGGCACGTGTGGAGCGAGCACACCCAGTGGATCTTCTCCAAGCTGACACCAGCTTAACGCTAAAAATTTGAGATGTTCCCCATGATTGCGAAATATCGGATACTTCAGTGTCCCAGAAGCCCACTGGCCCCTTACAATTAACCTGTGGAGCTTTGTGGAAATCGGATCAAGGGCTTGGAGGCAAAGTGTCTCATTCGCATCTCTTGTAGAGATAAGCAGGCTGGAAAGAAGTGGCATCGTCGATAGGGTCGCAAAAAGGTTTTCACAATCAGAAGCACTTACATTGTCTATCCATATGCTTCTGAGCTGCATCAGTTTCTTCAGCTGCTCAGCCAAGTCTTTGCTCACTTGCACTGTCTCTAGAGTCTGCAGTTCTTCCAGGTTCGACAGCCCTTCAGGTGATTCGACTCCGATAAAAACTCTGAAATCTGACTGCATTTCGTCAGCGAACCTGTCAGCCAAAAGGTGCCTCAACTTCTTAACCTTAACAATACCTCGTGGTAGCTTTGCTATTTGGGTTTGCTTGATGTCCAGAGTGTGGAGATTCAAGAGATTCTCAATAGACTCTGGGAGTGACTTGACATCGGTGCGCCTTAACCCAATGTACCGCAGATTAAAGAGATTCCCTATAGATGTGGGCACCTCGGTGATATTAGAATCTTGCAGCTCTAGAACAGTCAAGTGCTTTGATTCAGACAAAATTGAGGGTAACAAATCAGGGGTGGACGAAATCATTCCATGAGCCACAAGGCTTCTAAGACGTGGAAATTTAACCTTAAGTGAAGTATTAACTTTCCACCTACATAATGACAATCGGCGAACATGTGGGTCCACCTGTATTATTGCTTCATAATCATTTGCAGAACCAAACTTTTCTTCTTTGGCAATGGAGAGTGCCAGATCCCGCATAATATTATGCATCTTGCAAGTGCTAACCCTTCCGAGCTCATCACAGTCCACAACTTCAAGCATATTGCGGTGAATCAGTTCCATGAGATTAACCTCAGCCACCTCCTCTGGTGTATTCTTTTCTCTGCTCAGAACAAAGCCTTCTGCAACCCACAGCCGCACGAGGCTTTCTCGTGACATGGGGTAGTCTTCAGGGAACAAGCTGCAGTACAAAAAGCAATTTCTGAGGTCTCCAGATAGATCATGATAGCTTAGGTTTAATATTGCTCGGACATGATCATTTGTTGACAACTCACTCAGCTGATTATATGTTTGATTCCAAATGTTTATTCGTGGTCTTGATGACAACAAGCTGCCTATTGTAACAATTGCCAGCGGATGGCCATGACACCTATCCACTATAGATTTAGCAATTTCCTCAAACTCCTTGGGGCATTTGTGGTCCTTCTTGTTGTGAAAAGCCCTTCTGCAGAAAAGGTCAAATGCATCAGGGCCATCCAATGGTTCTAGCTCAAGGTGCTGGTCCAACGAAGCCATGGCTCCAACATGATCCTTTCGTGTAGTAATGATAATACGACTTGCTTGGTGATTCTGGAAAGCATCATGTATTTTGAAGTATACCTCTTGCTCCCAGACATCATCTAATACAATCAAACATTTTCTATTTTGGAGTTTTTCATTTACTTCTGCCTTCAAGTCGTGTACATCCATTTTGTCAATTTCTAATGGTACTGGTGGTACCATGTTCCCAATCTTCCAGAGTAATTTTCTCAGTAGAGCGTCTGCCGGGCAGATCTGTGACACAACAATCCAAGCATGCACAGGGAAGTTGACCTTTTCACGTTCATAGACATTTGCTACGAGTGTAGATTTTCCCAGGCCACCCATACCAGAAACTGTTATCACGGTGCTATACAGCTCATCCGAGTACAGCCATCCAGACAGCAATTTTCTATTTTTTTCAATTCCTACTAGACCTTCATCTTTTACAAAATGTGGGAAGCTATCTTCCGAGCGATGTCTTTCAATCTCAGCAAGTTGTTGATGGTTAGAGACAAGCTGTGTTTGGTGCAACCAATTATCCTTCATATGAATAACTTGGTTAATCTCCTCTTCTATATCAGCTATCTCATCTGTAATTTTGCTGAAAACAATGGCATAATGGGTTCCCATGATGAAGAACTTCTTCAGGAACCCTTCTTGCATCAGTTGAAAAACATGGTATGAGTATTTATCTACTACATCTTCAACACGGTAAGCCACCTTCCGGACCTCCCCGATCCAATTATTGACAAGCTCATCTGTGAGGTAGACTGTTCCAATCTGCTGTATAATTTGGCTCATGAATGTCAGTTTCATCCTTATTTGATCGACTTTCCATGGCAGTTCCTTCAGAGAATGAACTTTTCCAGACAGCTTATGTATAACAACCTTGGAGGTTTCATCTCCTAAAATGGAACGAATCTTCGTGACAGCAAGGAGTACCGCTCCAGCCGATTGTACTGAACAACACAATTACACCAACACATAGCATGCTACATTATATCAATATCAAACTTCAATAAAAATAAATTAAATATTTAGTAAATGAAGGGATTCTATTTTAAATGTAACATTACTAACATTGACATGGCCTGCCCAGGATGCCACTAGATTCTTCAAAGTAACCCTGTCAATAAAAACAAATGGGAAATCTTAGGAAAATGGTGTTTGCATTGTGGATTTTGCTCCGGTGCTCCTTTAAAAAAAAATAACACGGATCCTAAATCTAATTAATTTAGTTTTGGCACATTGTTAGTGATTTTGCACAGACGGACGTCTACTGATCTAATCATGTTTCGTCATGGTTCATTCCTTCACATAGGAGATGGTGGCAAGTTCCAAGACGTCGGCCTCTCGTTTATATCTGCACGGCTAGTTAACTTACTGTTTTCATCTTGTTAACTTACTGCGTGGCTGATATCTCATCGACTTGTGTCAGTATGAATTCACATGATGGCATACTCTGGGATCTGTTGTAGACTTATTTTATATCAGAGAACTAAGGTGCTGTTTGGTTGGGAAATTAAACTGCGGTTCTAACGCGCGCGCGCACCTCTATTTAGAATTACAGCATACAAAATTAACAGTGGCAAGAAAGAGAGACATTAATATACTGAGAGTCATATGAGTATTTTGCTCCCTTTTATATCCGATATATGCATGTTTCCGATACAAATCAAGCAATTTATTTTCCCTGTTTACAACTTAAATATTTAAAAACAAACATAGTGAAAGTTGCCATGTGGACGTATAAAGAGCCCAGTTTTTTCGACCACTGGTAATATTTAGGGACAAATAAACTATGGGTTCTATATTTTTTACATATATAAGATGAATGATAGGTTGTACCTTTTTAATTGACAACTGCGTGTCAATTTTAACAGTTTCCATCTCATCTAATTTGCTGATAATATCCTTTATTGTAGGCCTTTCATGACGGTTCGTCTTCATGCAGTTTATTGCAATTTCCATACATCTTTTCACTTGTTTGCAATCCGCTTCAAGTGACGCATACTCTGGGATCTCTTCTAGACTTCTTTTCCAGTTGTCATGTACCTTTGAAGTTAAAACACAGAGTAGAACAAGTACAAGGGCGGTTAATATTATGGAATTTAGTACTCTGCCCTATTGCAAATACATGTTGTTTTGTTTTGAATATAGGAATTGATTGTAACAGTAAATCGTTATGAACTGTCACGTTTATATGGGCTCGTTGCACTATAATGAACTTTAGAGTTCTGACCAAATGTGATGAGTGAAATAATAACCACAACATGTAGAGTCCACAGTGTGATTTACAGAAAGATCTCCCTTGAATCTAAAGTGGTTGAAAGCTGATGGAGTGACACTCTACTTGCATGCATCTGCTATTAAATGGTGATAAATTCATGGATATTGTTCCAACAGGACTCTCAACATGGCGTGCTGCCAACTTTATATACAATAAGAATCTCCAAAACGAACTGTTAGAGTATATTTGGTAGTTGTAGATATACGTATCGTAGACTGCTATTTGTACCGGGGGAGCCTTGTCCCCCAAATCTTATACTTAATATGTACCAGCCGAGAGGCTCAATGCAATCACAATCAATCGATCCATCCATTATATGTAACCCGCTTAAGATTATTTAAATTATTATTACATGTTCTAGTATCTAAGAGGCTTATAAATTAAGATTAATTAAATTATTCTTACATGTTCAATAAATTCTTGGGGCTCCATGTCAGCAAAATCAGAGAAGCTTGTAACACCAGTGATTATCTGCATAATTATAACACCTAAACTATATATGTCATATTCCCTGGAGATTATCTGATTGTTAATGAACTCTGGAGGCAAGTATCCACTGCAGCACAACATAAATGACATAGCAAAGTGAGACTATGGAATAACTACAATTTAGCAGATCAAAAGTTCACATGAGACAATAATCTTACCGTGACCCTAGAGGCGTCATTGTCCTTTTGGTGTTCCCTTCACCAATGAGCCTAGATAAACCGAAATCGGTGATTTTTGGCAACATATTCTCATCTAGCAGTATATTATCAGGTTTTAAGTCAAGATGGAAAATGGGAATCTTGTGAAGGTACTGTAGACCCTCGCAGATTCCCTTAATTATTTTGTAGCGTACGGGCCAATTCTTGATAAGACATCCACCTACAACAACAAACATAATATTCTCAATATACATAATGCAAATAATATTTTTATTCACATGTCCGAAATAATATTACGCAATAACACATGAGCACCTTACCTGAAAGAAACTTGCCAAGGCTTCCATTGGGCACATACTCAAGACATAGTGCCCTGTGTATCCTATCACAAACTACTAATTTTCCTTTGTGCTCAATAATTTCTTCCTCAGGTTCATCGCAGAACCCCAACAATCGTACAATATTAGGATGCTTGAGCTTCTTAAGGTTTCCAAATTCATTTTGGAACTGCTGGTCACTGATCTCAGGCGTGAAATAACGAAGCACCTTCACAGCAACCTCTTCTCCATCATCAAGCAGCCCCTATTAAACACCTTCTTTAATTACACGTAATAATTTTGTTTTTTCTATGCTGATATATAGTAACAGAGAATTATAAATGAAAATGAATACGATTAGCTCTGTTCCTTTTGTACACATCCTCATATAACCATGTTAAGACAATAAACAACAATATCATCCAACATTCACTACTACAGATAGTCTCAAGGCCACCAATGACTGTTTTGCTTCCAAAAATTGTATCTGTGGCAAAGTTTAGACATAAAACCATTTGCGATATATTTTGTAATACTTTCTGTGATATGAGCTCATCGCAAATTGTTCTTTTATTTAAAACTGCTAATGATAAGGTCTAGAAACAGAAACTATCTTTGATATATTTTCCACATATGTTTTTCTGGAGACATTCTTTCAAATTAAATCTCATGGCTCAAAGTACACCTGTGCAACAAATAGAGGTTTGGATTATAAACTACACTTTTAACATAATTATCCCATGACCCTGGTTCAAATGTTAGCTTGGCAAGAAAAGATATTTAGTGTAAAGGTTTACCCACAATCACTGTAAGAGATAGAAGGAGGTCACAGATTATGAATGTAAATAAATTTACAAAACATCATATGTTTTACAACAAACATTACAAAGGAGATTTTTAATTTAATAGGGGTACCTTAAACACATGTCCAAATGTACCGCGTCCAAGTTCATCTGCAAAATTATTTGTAATCTCTTTAACTAATGAGTATTGTAGATTCCTTGGATGGTCATCTGTCCAACCCTTCATGGCGTTATTCTTCTACATCAAGACTAGCAGCCTTGTACAGGTACTACCAAGAAAACCTTCTCTTCAATTCGTTTCCTACCACTTCCTATCAAATCAATCTTTTGAAAAAAAAAAGAAAGAACGAAATTAGAAAGAAACACGAAACCAGTTACCAATAGATGCAAAAGTAGTAGAGTTTTGTGATGAAACCATACTGGATGTTGGGGATGCCATGGCAGTAGAAGCAGATCTCTCTGCGATGAAAGTTGCCAAACCGATTTGATAGATCTCACAGCCTCACAGGACGTTCACAAAAAAGAAATAAACTGAAGCAGTTGTGGAGGATCATATGTATACCCAGAGAAAGGAATTCAGAGTTCAGCCTTGTCTTTCAATTAAGCGGGAATTCAGAGAAGCAAGTTCGCACCTGCTAGTCGTCTTGCAGCTGCAGCCGGAGCTCACCGTACCAGTGTGAGGAGGGCTGCAGTGAGATGCAACTCAATAATGCAGTGAACCAGCCGTTCCTTGATGCTCCTTGCCACTTTATTCCATTCCTTGTTTTTTATTATTAATCTATTCTTCGTTCCTTATCATTTGGCTAAAAGAGAAAGATTACAGCCGTGGGTCCGCTCGGGAGTGCGTGGGGTCCACGGCGCACCAACGAACAAGCTGTAGCTGTAGGCGCTGTAGGCAAGCCGGAGATATTTCGGGCAATAGCCATCACGGTCAGTGTTAAGGCTTTCACCAGTCGAACGAATGTACCGGAGGACCCCCTCTCCGTTGCAGCCGGTTAATTACTGGCTAAAAGCGATGAGTAGGATGATCTCAAACTTAACACAGCTGCATGAATTGGTTGAAATGATCTTGCTGCTCGTGGTTCAGTGCCCTGCCGCTGTTAATGGAGATGACTAAGCAGGTAGGGGATTTGATCTCAGCAACTCTGACCGGGCTTGCTGCTGCGGATGGATTGTCCGTGGTGGCATAATGATAGGGCCTACTTGTTGCTCTGTTCTTGGGCATGGTTTAAACATACATATTTTCTCCATCAGAAAGCTAGTTAGGGAGCAGTTAACAATCATATATATTCCCAGGGCTCCTCTTGTTGGATCTACAAAAGGACGTGGCAAAATGTCACCAGCCCAAGCCCAGGTGACAGGAGTGACCCTTCTTCCTACATGCGTCGTTGCGAGAGTTCCAGCGTCTTCCCGAGTCCTCTGCTAAAGTCATTCAGTCAAGACCGGCGAATACAGAGGCGGTCACCATCCCGGCGCCGCTGTCGCTGGTTCCCTCCTCCTGCCTCCGGTTGCCCCTCCGGTGCAGGAGGGGGAGGGGAGGAACCACGATTCGGTATCCCGTGTTTATATCCCCTAGTTTTAGTACAGATCTAGATAGTGTTAGTTTTATACTGATGGCATCGGCTTCACCTGGCCAACCATGTTGCCGACGACGAGCAGAAGCCCAACGGCGGCGGCGGTGGTGGGGAAGAAACGCAAAAAGTCCATCCGAGCACACACAAGCTTCAGAAAAAGTCCATCCGAGCAGCAGAAGCCAGCTGCAAAGCAGCCAGCCGAACGAGCTTAATATACATCTATAAAGGAAGGCAGTGGGCGGCCCACCTCCCTCTCGCCGCTGACGAGCCGCCGAAGGGAGAGAGGAGAGGGGCTGGAAGCGACGGGATTTAGAGATGCTACTGTAGATAGAGGGCGGAAGGGATAAGCTCTGGACGGATCGGCATCAGCGAATTTGGTGACAGCATGAGCCCCTCTATGTCGAGTGAAAAGGAAATTTCAACGGATGCAGCGCAGGATGTGCGGCATCGTTTGTTGGGTGGAATTCCTTGCGCGCACACGATTAATAGACAACAATTATTTGGTAGTTGTGCAATCATGGGCTCCACATCTTCTTGTGTTGGGCCGTACTGAAAAGGGAAGCCCACTTTCCTCGTTTTCACCCTTTCTTTTTTTTTTCCTCTTGTTTCCCTTAGGAAAAAAAAAATCAATTGAAGCACAAACGAACAACAGAATCCTTCCTTCCCTACAAGCGAGGAGTCAGGTACCTCCAAAGATAGAAATCAATCCACGCACCAGAGGACCTCCCTACCTCCCTCTACTGCTGCCGTTATTTGAAGCTGCACCCGCATTGCTGGATCTGGATGGGCGTCCAGGCGTCCGCTCCTGTGGCCGGAAGCTCGATTTCCGGGCATTGGAGTTTGATTTCGTGGCGACCCTGTCGATTTGGCAGTTGGGTGGGGGATTGAGCTCGATTTTGGCGGCGCGGAGGTGGATCCTGCGCCAAGGCCCTCTCCGGCTCGCAGCTCCGCCGTACTGCTCCACAGCGCGGAAAAGCGGATGGCGATGGCGACCATAGGTTAGCGGCCGTTCGCGGGGTGCTGGAGGCGGACTGCCGATTGCCGAACTGGCGGCGGAGAAATATTAAAGGTGTTTCAATTTCAAAACATTTCTCCGAGCCTTCAGCTGTATATAGTAGAGGTCAAAAACCCAAGTGGCTTCTTATCTACCGCCTCTGTTATTAAATATACGACGCCGTTGATTTTTTTTCATCCGTTTGACTATTCGTTTTTTCTAAAAGTATTTTTGCAAATAGATAAACCTATAAATTAAATTTAAATTTAAAGTACATTTGACAATAGACATAATGATATATATTTTACTTTAACTAACTAACTCGTTCAATAACTCGTTCAATATCTATAGATATTGGTGGTAAAAGTTGGAGTAAAAAGTTAACGGCGTCGTATATTCAACTAACTCGTTCAATAGATATTGGTGGTAAAGTTGGAGTAAAAAGTCAATGGTATTTTAGATATTGGTGGTAAAAGTTGGAGTAAAAAGTTAACGGCGTCGTATATTTAACTAACTCGTTCAATAGATATTGGTGGTAAAAATTGGAGTAAAAAGTCAATAGTGTTATATATTTAAGAACGGAGGAGTATCAACCAGTTCACATGGTGATGGTAGCAAGATTGTAGATGAAATTTTATTCTAGGAAATAGAGGGATGCGCGAGTGCTGACATTGCTATCTGATGAAAGGAAACCAAATGATAGTGATGTATTTTGTATTCTTGTCTGTATAGAAGCAAATGTTGAAACGAGAACATATATTGAAAATTGTGGCGGAGTGTGGTATGTGCGCCCCCAAGCGTGTGGACTTTGTTAAGGCTCTCAAGTCAAAGAAATGAAGACGAAAAGAGGCGAAGACTTCAGATCTGGTATTGATGCATATACGTATGCAGCTCAAGCCATGTCTTTCGTCCCCATCTTGTCCCTCCCGTTGCAAACAGGTGCGTCTTATCTACTGAACTTTGATTGATTTGATTCATAAACTTAAACATTCTAGTGCAAGTCGTTCTGGTTTGGTCTGCTCCAGTGTACTGAATTTACTGCTGAAGTTGAGCGGGTGAAGCTTGTGCTTTAGACATTTTCTTTTCGTTCCAAGATTACATGTTTCTGAGCTTCAGCAGGGACTTACATAATCCAGAAACCATTATTTTCTTGCAAGATAGCACATGTTTTCCTGCAGCAAACTCATTGAATTTTCGTTGGTCATGGTTTCTACTTATAAATTGCTTGGCAGTTCACCTATATTCAGTTGTACCTGCAGGTTTTTAACTATTTTCTCACCATGATTTGATTCAGGGTTTTAATGCATCGTTGATAGTTCAGTTTCCTTAACCACCAAAAGGGCTACAGGCAGCATGTCTTCAGCAGGTACTCATTTCATTGCTCCTGCATGTGTTTAACACTAGTATTTTCATTTAATAGTTTTCATGAATCCAAAGAATCTAACAGATTGCATATTCTCATGGTAAACAATATTGTCTTTCTTGAGTTGGGAACATGTATGTGAAAGCATATATTCTTTGTGATCGAATAGTGAAGTTAATGAAATGGCACCCATACCTGTCAGATAAATAATAGCCAAAAGTGTTGGGTGGCTAGAAAGAGGGATAGACCTAGAGGTGTCAAGGAAGCTACATTTATATGATAAATTTGGGATTGTTTTCTATAGTTCAGGCTCCAAATTAAAGAATCATTTCTCCCTATTCTCATATTTTGGTTACATGTCACCCAAGATCAGTTCCAAAATTCCTTTTCATAGCTGTGCAGTTATCTCTTTCCAGGTTTCATTAAAATTTATTCCTATATCTTATTTGAACTTTGAAGGCTATAGTTATTTGTAATTGAAAATGGACTCTGAAGCTAGTACCCACAATATCTTGGAGCACATGCTACTTAATAGAAACACAGAGCCAACAGATCTTCCTTTACCACTTCTAAAGGCAATCACAAATGATTTCTCTGATGATCTGCAAATTGGTAGTGGTGGGTTTGCGGTGGTTTACAAGGTGAATGATCCTCAACTCCCCATCCTAATTGCAGTTGATTTTTTAGTTTAAAAAATAGTGTTCGTGCGATGAACGCAATGGTGTGACTTTTGACTGCAGGGACTGCTTGGAAATGGTAAGATGGTTGCTGTTAAGAAGCTGAAGAACACGCTTGATATGGATGAAAAGAAATACAACCAAGAGGTTGGTTGTTTGATGAGAGTGAAGCACAAAAATATAGTTCGATTTCTTGGATATTGTGCAGATACGCAGGGGAAAATGTGTGACTATGGTGGCAAGTTTGTCATGGCAGATGTACGACAGAGGTTGCTCTGCTTTGAGTATCTTCCTAAAGGGAGTCTTCATGAATTTATAACCGGTAGGATCATGTGGTGGGATTGATTAAAAAATCATATATCTTTCCAGATTCAATACTGCAAAGGACAATATATTATACAAAGTATCTACCTTTGTGCTAAACTAGCGAACATATATCATTAAGGACACAAGGGTGTAAACACTCTTTATTTGTTTGCCTCTACAGACGCATCTGGTGGTCTTGAGTGGAAAAAGCGCTACCAAATAATCAAGGGAATTTGTGATGGCTTACATTACCTTCATGGTGAGCGTATTGTTCACTTAGATCTCAAACCAGCTAATATACTGCTGGATCACAATATGGAGCCAAAAATTGTTGATTTTGGTCTCTCCAAGTGCTTTGATGAACAGCAAAGCCGAGCTATCACATCTCAACTATTTGGATCAATGTAAGCTAGCTTGGTCCGTAGAAAGCTCTTATTCTTTGTTTCTTTTCTCTTTTTTGCATTTAGACGACTAGGAATAGCTTCTTCATTTTGAAACAAAGGGCCCTAACTCTACAAGATTGCACGGAAATTTTCAAGTAAGACTGGTTATCTTGCAAAAAAGTAATGCTTCCCTCAAATTTCAGACTGGCAAGATAGCTTCTGTGAGGCCTGATTTAGTTTTTGTTTATTCATCTAATCTATATCCAGTTGGAGCTTGTCCCTCATGTTTGAACACCCCTACCAAAAAAACACTCTTTTTTTTCCTGCAAATTAACTTATCAGTCCATACAAATTTTGGTGCAGGGGATATTTGGCGCCAGAATCCCATAGTCATGTGATTACATTCAAGTCTGACCTATATAGTCTTGGTGTTATAGTCCAAGAGATACTGACAGGACAAAAAGGATATTCTGAAGTTGAGAAGGTAGAGATATTTATTGCCATGTTATGTTTTTATTTACTTTACATAGCTTTCTTATAGAGAAACATTACAAACTTGAGTGTATGTAGAACTTGAGTGCAAAAAGATTTATTGCACAATGTCAATTGTAGTATTTGACGTTTGGAAGTAAAACTTTTTTTCAAAGACATAAACTTGACATGTTTTTAAATGACTTAGCACTACTGAAAAAGTTAAGGGAACTTAGAAATTTTAACGTGCCAAAATAGGAAACCAATACCAAAATTTTTCACTCATGCCACATGCCCACCAATGAGGCCTGGATCTGCCCCTGCTCGGCCACAAGACTTCATGTTGCTTAAGAAATTTGGCCATCAGTTTCTGCACTCATGGGAAATACTATATATTATTTTTTTTATCGAACAATACTATATATCGTTCAAATTCCTGTTTGGAAACTAGTTGCTCTTTTTCTTAAATAATAACTAATCATTCAAATCTCATAGGTACTTGAAAGCTGGACAAGCAGGTTGGGGATTTTATCAATGACACAGGTGCTGTTGGAACAAATACGAGTCTGTGCTAAAATAAGCATAGATTGCATGGACCCGAACCCAGCAAAAAGACCAGATATACAGCAAATAATTGAGATGCTTGATGTAGGAGAATGTACCGACGAGTTATCCAGAACTGGCATGAATGCATTGTCAGTGGCAGAGGTACGTTCAGTCATGACAAATAGCATGGTCCCACAAACACTACTTTGTAGGATGTCATCTACTTAGCTATTTTCACATATATAGTCAATTCCAGCTAAACAAATACCACTGTATTCCAGTGACTGTTAGATCCTAGAATCAGTTCTTTCCTGTCTGTAGCATTTTTAGAGGGGGAGGGGGTATGAGAAAATTTATTGGAGATTCCACACCAAGCCTAGCCTTTCATTTCCTTCTTTGAGACTTCGCTTCCTAAACAACCATGTCCTAAGCCATCCCAAACTTACCGGCCATGTTTTTCTTTCTTCACCTTTATCACCTCATCTTTAATTTGCTGTGCCATAAATGCCCAAGGTCGTTGTGATCCAACTTACTCTTACAATATCAGCCTGTATGCCCACCTCTTTGTGTCAAGAGTAACTCCCAAGTCCACTGAATGTTTTTAACACTACTGCGAAAGTTAACCCTTCACAGAACAAAAGGAATGACAAAAAAAGGGGAATACTACACCTCTAGAAAATTTGCAAATTAGGTACCTGTGATAGGGATGCCTGACTCCAATACCCTTGGCTGAATGCCGCTCCTGTATCTCCCTCCACCCTATTTTCCATATTCCTAATTATCACTGTTGGCTTGGCAGGATTTGAGTAAATTTCATAAAACTATAGATTGTTTCTCATAGTCATCGCAAAACTAAAGATATAAGAATTTGTATCACAAAACTACAGATTTAACTGTAGCTTTTTGTAATCGTCGTTCTGGTTTAACATGTATTCAGGTTTAACTTTTTGTGTTCTTAATTGCAGAGAAGCCTTGGGTACATTCACACTGATTTGATCGATGTCTATCCCATGGAGCTCCGCCTACCATTCAAACCAAACAAACACATCCAGTGCACAGTAAGCCTAATCAACAAGACAGAAGATGAAATTTTCTTTCTTATTATCCCAAACAACTCGGTGAGGTACATCTGCGCAAATGAATGCTATGTGTTGCCACATTCCACTTGTGTTTTCTATGTTGCAATTCAAGAGCAACTGAAGCCACCTTCAGATATGGATGGACTTCAAATCCTGTACATGAACACCTGGAGCCGGAATCATATCCCAAAGCACATCGATATGGATAACCACTCAAACACCACAATCCTGCTGGACAATCTGTGTGGACAGATCAGAGAGAAAGGAGGCGAAGCACACAAGGTGCCTTTGATTTTGACAATAAACTGTGACCCGGATACAGCAAATGGGAAAGGAGAGCCACATGTGAGTAGTATAGTATGGCATGTCTTGTAAAATAGTTCCTTGTTTTCTTTCTCTTTTTTAGTTAATGTTGGTTTACATGAGATTTATTTCTCCACTTTCCATACTCTTTCTATATTTTCTTATGTTTGAGCATCTCTAAGGCTAACAGTCACTTTGTATAGGTTGCTCCGAGATTTCCCTTGTTTACTATTGGAGGTCTGAAATCTATAGATGTGCACCCTACAAAACCATGGTGAGGGTTCAACATATACTCATTGTTGTCCCAACATGGGGCTGAGTTAATAATTAGTTAACTTCTGCATTCATTCCTAATTATTTAATTATGTGACAGGATTTTGACCGGTCATTCCAAAGGAGTTTGCATTTCAAAGAAAAACCTGCAGGTACGTGCCTACTCACCAGATAATGATTTTGTTTCACCTTCGGTGTTGCAGAAAAAAAAAAGATCTATCAAAAATGAAGATATATTTTAAGTATATCAATATAGTTGCTATAGTGACTGCATATATATAGCTTATTCTACAAAATTTGGCTCATGAAGTAGCATTTATTTGTTTCTAAAAATGTCGTGGAAATAAAGTACTATACAAAAGAACTGAATGTATACAACTCATTTATATAGTTGTACTACCTTTTAATTTGTTCATATCAAAATTGTTAGCTTATGTTCATGTCATCGGCAGTCAAACACATTTGAGACATTCCACATTATAACAGAGGGTAAGCGTCGTTACCTCTCAGTGAAGTTTATTGCAAGAGAACAATGGGCTGTATCAGGTGATAGCCGAGGGACAATTCACGTGTACACACATACTGATGAATTAGAAAATGTTAAGATAATTGATGCTCACAGCGGAGCAGTAAGATCACTGGCAGTTCATGCAACTCAACCTTATCTTCTTTCCTCGGCTGACGACTATCTGATAAAGCTATGGGACTGGGATATGGGCTGGGTTTGTACTCGGAGTTTTAAGAGAGACTTGTACGATCTACATCAGGTGACCTTTAATCCCATGGACACCAATACTTTTGCTAGTGTTTCTGCAAGCTTGGAACCCAATTTTCCTGCCAGCATTAAGGTTTTCCTTCTCTTTTCCCTCTTGCTAGTAAACATATTTTCACCTCTCGAAAGAGTAAACAAATTTCCATGCTGTGGCTTAGGAGTAGTTTTGTTGTAACACATGCTTTATTGAAATTTTACAGTTCTGGAGCATTAATTCAGCGGATCCTACAACTGAATTGAATAGAGTTTACGGAAGTTTTGTTGCTTTCTACTTGACAGGTAGTGATCAGCAGTATATGGCCATTGTCGGGACAGGCGGGAATATAACGGTATATTTTTCATTGAATAGTTATTGAATTTATGCCGGACTGCTGTGTGCGTACGTATTGAACGTACGTTTAACCACTTCTTTGCTCTTATGAATCAGATCTTGGATGTGCTGTCAAGGACAGCAGTTCACACATGTAAATCAGATCAGCATTGTTACAGTTCAGCAACTGCTGTCGCCTGCCACCCAAAGTTTCCCTTGTTAGTTACCGGCACAAATTTAGGGGAGAATCGTGGGGGTGTCTTTTTGTGGAACAACTCTACCTATAGGTAATGCTTCTTTGACCACGACAAGGGAAGAAGCTCCCTTACAAGTTTATTTGTCAGCATGCCTGCTAGAATTTCCTAGTGCATCTGTATTAAAGATAAGGCCGGCTTCTGTTTTACAGTAGATGATCCCATTGTCTCTCCTCTACATAATTAACAATGATTATCTGCTAATAAATCAATCCTTCAAATAGGAAAGTTTTGCAATTCAATAAATAATACTTTCACTAACAATAACGACTTATGGTAGACAGAAAACTTCAGTCTACTAGGCTACATGGTTTTATCATTATAAAAAAAAATGAGTAAACGCAGTGTAGGAACAAAAACTTGCATGCTGGTTACAGCCTTATGATATACATCTTAAAAATTGAGCAATCTGGTCAGCAATCTTGTCTGGGGGCTTGCAATTCGATCATAAACTTGCCAGCAGCTGCGGTAATTAAGGCCACATGGACATGACTGGATCCCAATATGGATGGAAGCACATGCACGGATTGCAGTTTTATTCTTGAATAATTAGGAAACAAATAAAGAGGGCCCAGTGTTGAGCCGAACAAAGGAATGACACGTCTTGTCTTCCTCACACTGCTGTTTCAACACCACATAACCTTTCTGTTTGTTTAATATCTCTTTTGGACCTGATGATCTGCCCAGGTGAAACATTTTTTTTTAAGTCTGCCCAGGTGAACATTAACCTGCCGCGCGCTTGTGGTGTAGTGCCACCTCGCCGCAGTCAGCCACCCTTGTGGTGAACCGTCCGATAGGGTCGGACCGTATGCCCTTCGTCCTTTCAGCACAGCATAACAAACTTGAATTTTGGCTAAGTCAAAGAACGGTCCGCCTCTACAAGAGACCGTCTGCTGTACACTACGTGTTAGCCATATTCAAAGCACATTTTTCCAGTCATTCTTTTCACTTTTCAAACAAGATAAACCCATATGCATGCAACGCAATTGTTTGAACGAAGTGGCATTATAGAACCGTCAAGCAAATGAAATTGACCCCACTTGATAGTACGGCTATCTAGCCTACTAACCCGATCAATTATCATCCACTAAGCAACTTTTGACCGGTAAAATAGAAAAGCCCTACCATATACCTTTGCCTTGAGCTCTCCATATACCTTTGCCTTGAGCTCTCCAATATAAATTCATCAAAGCAATCACCTTAGCATCCATTGAAGCTCAATTCATCTCCGGGACTAACCTATACTCATATTTCCAATGAAATTGTTAGTCCACAAACGTTATCAATAATTACCAAACCCAAATTAGAGGCCTAGATGCTTTCACATGGCTCGTCATAACCTAAGTACCATGGATCTCGATCAGCGCCACATGGACTACACTCCTGGGTGGCTATGCTGATGACCCAATTACCCCCTTAATTCAATATTAGTGAGAGGCTAACACTATTTTCATTAACGATGACGAGATTGAATGCGCAAGTACATACGGTTCAGTTTACCATAAAAATTACTATGCTAAAGGTTGGCTGCCTATTTGCATTGACAGGCTTGAGAGAGCATTTCAGTTTGAAGATGAGGTTAAAGGTTTTGGATTTACTACTGTAGATGGCTCTGAATGGTAAGGAACTATTCATGTAAACTTGTTATGAGCATTATTACATCTTCAGAAATAATAAATTTTACGTTGCATAGCAATATCAAGCTGTAACTTTCAATAAATAAATTATTGAAGATATGGACCATATAGGTGCCGGTAAAATCCATGGCCTACTGGCATTGTAGCAAAAAATAGGCACGTTAATTTGCCTCGACAGGGAGTTAACTTGGGTTGTGGGTGTACATCCATAACCTCGATCAACCAAGTTAGGCTGGGTTCTATAGGAGGTGAACATTTATTTGTATAAGGTTCTAGATCTAAAAGTTAGTTCCTCTGACCTGTCTAGCTAAAAATATGTGTTTCAGTTAAAGAATGATATATAGAAGTATTTGGTAAACTGAAATTGCTATGTTCATAATATTCGGAATGTCTATCATGTTCCTTTGCTCTTTTGTGTTGTATATATTGGTTTCACAAATTCCAAACAGCTAATGAACATTTCATTTTTTAGGCTTGTAATCGGATTTCGCAAAACAATACAAATGTTGGTAATAGATTTGCCAACATTGACAGGTCAAAGATAGAGTAGCTGGTTAAAGTACAGATCTAAGACTTGATTGGAAGGCAACAATTGTGATTAGGGAATTGACTGCATTCTTTACGTGGAGCCAGAATTTGGTTTGTTTTCCGCAATACATTTTATTGATTGAGATTCAAATACATTTTATTGTACTTGACGGATTCTGCATTAAACCTCCGATTCTTCGGTCAGGGAGCAGCATCGAGTGCGGGGAAAACATGCATGTCCAGCTTGAGCTCCTCCTTGGTCCTTTTTGGATCAAATTAAGACATTGCCCCCCTCTATCAGGTCCAAACGCTGGGGTTGCCAGCATAATGCACGCGTCGTCTCTGCCTCTTGTGTTGCAGTTGCAGAGTCAATGACTTATGTACCAGCAGCCCCTCACTCCCCGTCAGGCCGGGCATACTGCTGTTGCTTTCCGGCGCCGCGCGCTGCATTCAGATCGTGGTTGTGTTGTGCTTGCTCTCATAGGTGGTGACGAAGGAGCGCTGGTCGTGGGAAGCGCGCTCCACGTGCTTGCGCGCCGGGCAGCCGAACATCGAGCACTTGAAGTAGCTCCTGTATTAGGCAGAGGCCCAAGGCGACATTCACGACGCGTAGGGAGAACAAGAATGGACCTGTAAATTTTGTGGGGTTCTTACCTTGGGTTTGGGTTCCCCTTCAGCACCTTCTGCCCGTACTTCCTCCACCGGCAGCCATCGTCGATGACCTCGGTGTCGCTGACGGTCGACATGGCCGGCATTTCTCCAAACCTGCGCTCGGACGCGTTGCCGCCGCCGCTCTGCAGCACCTGCACCGCCGTGCCTGCAGAGCCCCTGCTCGTGTTCCGCGGCCTTGCGTGGTTATGCCTGCCCTTGTACGCGATCTCCATGATCTGGCAGTCGAGCGACCTCTCCAGCTTCTTCCTGGCGAAGCAGCCGGGGAAGGTACACTTGTAGTAGTCAGGGCCGTCCCCAGCAGCATGTCGAGGACCCTGTGCTAAAAGTAAACTTTAGGCCATACATATCATAGCAGTTAGTACATGTAAGTATGATTTTTTTTTCTCTCCTCTGGACCTACTGGCCGACCGAGATGATGCTAGAATATGACATCACTTCACTTTGGTATCGTGCTCTTCGAATGTAAGGTGAACTAAATCTTTTTGAGAAATTTTAGAATGATTGGAAAAAATAAGAGTCGTCCATATCGAGAAATTTAAATAGAAGTACCAAGAAGTACCAAATTGGTAGGGAAGTAAAAAAACAATCCTTAAATTTAATTTTTATTAATTGTTTTCCGACCAAACAATAGAAACGAAAACAAGTACCGATAGGTACTGCATATTTGAGAAAAAACACAAATCGGAAGGTTCACCTCCTCCAATATGTCAGGTGAGAGACTATTCTCCCACATTGAACCCTCAAAAAAAGATATTTATTCCTATAAATATACGTTATTTTCTAAGTATCCAAACCGTATCGCTTCAAAACTGTACTGTATAAATTCGCATGATACGTATCCTGTATGCAACTTTTGCTTGAAAAGATATATCTAACATTTCTTTTACAAAAAAAGCCTCAACTAAACACTGACACATTACTCACATATGGAGGCTACCAAAGGAGGCTATTTTCACTGATGAAGCATAGAAGAGAGTCAGGAGCAAATGGGTGGATTGCTCGGTGAAGCTACATACCATTCAGGTATATAATAGCCTCAACAATAACAAGATTTATGCTAATATATAAATAATTCGGCCTCTCTAAAGTTAAAAAAAAATTAAGGGCTCTGTGTACAGCTGCTCAGGTTGTCGATAAGAGCAGTATTGCCTGCAGCAATCGAGTCCCTCTGCCTTAGGTTGTGGAAGCGTGGGCCCGCTCACTAAATGGGCCCCGCTGGTAGAAACCTGAGCATTTGTTCCAGTTAGTTGGTCTCAAATCTTTCAAAAATCCATCCAGGATAAAAATTTTAGGACGAGAGGGGTCCTTTAGTCCCGGATCATCCACCCAGGACTAAAGATCCCCTTTAGTCCCGGTTGATGTTACCAACCGGAACTAAAAAGTTTCAAAAGTAAAAAAATAAAAAAAATACACCGCGGCCTCCGCTCGCCTCGGCTCCTGCACCGCCCACCTCCGCCCCTCTGCCTCCACCCTCTGACGCCCGTGCGTGCCCGGCTGGCCACCCACCACCCGCGCCCAGCCACCCGCTCACCTGTCGCGCGCTCGCCCAGCCCACCGCTCGCCATCCACGCACGCCCATCCGGCCGCTCGTGCCGCCGCAAGCTGCCCGTGCCACCCACCCGCCCATGCCGCCCCTGCCCGCCCGCCCGCCTGGAAGAAAGGGAGAGGAGTTAGTACCAGGAGGAGGAAACGAAAGGGAGAGGAGGAAGAGTTAGCACTGGGAGGAGGAAAAGAAAGGGAGAGAGGAGATAAGGTGGAGAGTGAAGGGGGGTGGGGCGCGCGCGTGAGCCCCTTTCGTCCCGGTTGGAATTTCCAACCGGGACTAAATCTTTTGTCCTGATTGGAATTACCAGCTGGGACAAAAGCTCCCACCGTCGGTGTTAGATTTTTTAGCCATTACAACCGGGACTAAAGCGGGGGCTTTAGTCCCAGTTGATCTTTACAACGGGAACTAAAGTCCCTCCCGTGAGTGGCCTTCGGTGCTTCATTTTTGACTCGGGACTAAAAATAATCGGGATAAAAGCACTAGATGGAAGATCAGTTCTAGTACCCACACGTCAGCGACGAACAGCAGAGGGGCGGCCGGACTAGTTGCTGCACGGGTTCTCAGGTCTCACTTCTTCCCCTTCAATTCGTACTTGCGCCAATAGTAGCCGTCCTCCGAGATCGTCGTGTTGCTGTACCCGCCGCTGCTCGCGCCCACATGCGGTGGCGGTTCTGTCGACGTGACGACGTCCGATGAGATCGCCTGGGACGGCGCGCTGAAGGCCGCTGCGTTGCCGCTCCGGTTGCTGGTTTGTCAATGGCTGCTGATGACATCCGTAGGCCGGTGGAAGCGATGCCTGGAAGGTCGGGGTTTCAACACGGCCACTTCTCCCACCGGTGCTATCTGCAACGAGAAGTCGGCCTCTTCTACAACCAGCGCCGTCCGAATCCTGAAGTCCGTCGCTTCGCCACGCGGCGCCGTCTAGAACAAGAAGTCGTGTGGTAAACAAACCGTTGTTTAGGTATAGATTCTGCTTTTCTGCTGGTACTCCAAGTACAAGTTAATGTGAACCGTCCATTCTAAGTTAATCTTACCCTTATTTGACGTTTGGAACAGACTAATTAATTTATATTTTTCGATTAATTCGTTTTAAATCTCATATATTTCAAAATGGAGTGAATACTTTATTTATCTTTTTTTCTCAAGTTTCTGAACTTAAACATTTGTACTAAATTTGGTATTTAAAGTCTAAGAGTGTATAAAGCTATAACTATAGTCCGTGTCCACTTATAATGGATAGTGCTGTTGACTACTACTACTTCTGACCATACTTTTCTTATCCTTCTACCTCCCCATTTTGAGATAGGCTGACGTTTGCCGTTGAGATATGAGGGAAGGGAGCTCTCACATTGCCTAGTGTGTTTGGGTGCTGGACCCTTGAGTGAAGAATCCGGTGATTTGTGCCGACTTCCTTGTTTGAGGTGTTGACCTCAGAGGTGTGCTGTATTGCTGCTTCCTTGATTGCTGTTGCTGTTACATAAACCCCAACAACCATATATAGGTTTTACCCGTGCATATAGTATATTTTCCCATTTCCTTGACTTGCTGCTTTTGGGACTTGATATAGCCTACCCGCTTCTCGGGTAGATGGTGGCTTTTCAGGGTTGGAGCCCGACTATGACTTCGACAACGACGGATGAGAAGACTAGGGATGGTTCTTTGCTTGAGTCACCTTTGGAGATGGAGTTCGCCATAGCTTTTGTTTCCGCTGCGTAGATGTTTTATCTTTCTTGATTTAGTCCTGCTACCGGCATATGCTGTAGAGATGTCCTCGCTACTCATGTTATTTTGATATACTATGTTGTTGCTTTATATTTCTATGTTGGTATGGATTTGTACTATCTGAGATAGATTCGCACGTGATAGTCTTCTTGGGACTGTCATGGAGGTTCGTAGGCTTGAATTCTTAGAAATGGGAATTGGGGTCCATTTCAATGGGAGATCCATAGTCAGAGAGTAGGGTTTACATCAGTGTTTACTAACTCATAAAACTATTTTGGCCCAGATCAAGGAAACACAACCATGCACGTTTAAGGTGAAACCAAATTGCAAACGTGTGGTTTTATGATGAATTGCAAAAAAATCAGCAGTTTTGTGATAGAATTTTTTTCAATTCGTAACTTTTTGGTAACACACTACGCTATAAAAAATTTGCGCTGGCGGGTTGCCTAACCGCCGGCAACCTTAAGCCAGCAGAAATGGGCATATATGCGGGTAGGTGAGCACCTGCCAGCAGAAATGGATGTGTGCTGGCGGATGCTTAAGACGACCGTCAACACAGATCGTTTCCCCTTTTGAATTTTTAATTTTTCCCGCCATTTTTCTAATTTTATTTCCCATCAATTCCAAAATTATTATTTTCCGCTAATTTAAAATATGTATCTCCAACCACAAAGCAAATTAAAACATGAACAATATATAATTTTTCATACCATTAAACATACCACAACAATATTACATAAATATGAACTATTCATATTCACTACTACATAAAAAACAAAAGAAAATATATAAAATATAAAAAGAAAAAGAAAAGAAAAAAAGGCCAGCGCGCGGTGCCCTCCTGCCGCCGTGCCTCGCCCGCCGCGCCATCCTACCCGCTGCGGCCGGTGCCGCGCCGGCCGCCTTTGCCGTCAGGGCTGGGGTCGAGGGGGTCGCGCTAGCCTCTGAGCCCCGTGCGCCGCCGCCGGCCGTCGGGTCCCTTGAGTCGGATCCAGGGGCGCCGCGGCCGCCTCCGGCATTGGGGCCCCGCGTCGGCCTCTATGCGCCACCAGCCACCGGGGTTGAGGGGTGCTGCATTGTGCCCTCCTGCCATGCCGCGCTGCTCGCAGCCGGCTGGTGTCCCGCGCAGTCGTGCCCTCTTGCTGCTCCCCCGATGCTCCGTCCCCTTGGCCCTTGGAAAATGAGGTGAGAGGAATGGATAAGGATAGAGAGTGAGAGGGAAGGGATAAGAGTGGATGGATCCAGGAAGAGGAGGTTCTAGCCAATGGGAGAAAAAGTCGACACGGATCGCTAATGTAGCAGAACGTGTTCCTTTCATAACCTTATAACAAATTTTTTGGCAGCTAAATGATTTTAAATGAAATATTTGTCAACTACAAAATTTTATATCTAGTTAAGTACTACAACTTTGATATAGAGCTTGTTTGCATTCGAGGTCATTTGAAATTTTAAAATTCAAGATTTTGAAATTAGAGAGTTTACAATGATATTTTGAGCTATTAAACAACTTTAAATGAAAAAGTTGTCAACTACAAAATTTTAGATCTAATCTAAATCTACAACTTTAATATAAAGTTCGTATTCATCCGAGATCATATTTATGAATTAGTTAGTTCACAGATTACTATACTACTAAGTTAGTTCATAAGCTTAAAGCCTCACTTGAGTTATATGAAATGTTGTAGATGAAGTATATATTTATGAACAATATATATTCCAATTTTATTACAATATATTGAAACTTTTATGTAAAGATTGTGAACTCATAAAATGATCCATACCAATTTATATAGTTTTTGGAACACGTTTAGATATTATTAGAATTTATTTTCACTAAAAGTTTTAATAGAAGTGATAAATGTACCTAAAAACTTTGAGAATCTTTCAGGGACTTTGTGTCTTTAACGTCATTTTTCTGAAATTTTTTGATCTTATTCGTGAAAAAATTAGTTCAAATACATATTAATTCCAGTAAACATCCTTATAATCATTTATACCTTAGAAAATAGTAAATCACTTATAATTTTTTGCAACTCCTACACAACAACATATACATAGTCTAATATATGTTAAAAATATATCGTGATATGTAAAACAAAGTTTTTAACTAGTTTAAATTTTTTTTATCCTTCCCATCCATATAAATTGAAAAGCATTGGTGCTAGCGGGTGATATAAGAACCTTCCAGCATAAATGAGGATTTGTGCTGGCATATCCTTATGTCACCTGCCAGCACAGGTGCATTTGGCGGGTTTTGACGGAGTGGGCCCATAACCTTTTGTGCTGGTGGATGTCTATATCACTCGCTAGTACTGGAAATCCCATGAGTCAGCACAAATCTTTTCTGACCTAGTGACATGGCATATGTTAAATACTTTAGTTTGCTATACAATTATTTAAATTAGTAGTTTAGTTTGGACGAACAATCTGTAGTTTTTAAGATTTATACTTGAAACTATTAGTATAAACCTAGCATTCCCCTCCGCCTCGCCCGACCCACGGTCCTGGGATCGGATACGCCCAACCCCTCGCCGCAAGGCTCGGCCTCGCCCGACCCACGGTCCTGGGGTCAGATACGCCCGACCCCTCGCCGCAAGGCTCCGCCTCGCCCGACCCATGGTCCTGGGGTCGGATACGCCCGACCCCTCACCGCAAGGCTCCGCCTCACCCGACCCAGGGCGCAGGAGGTCGGACTCATCCGGGCCCACAAGACAAGAATCCACCTCGGGCGCAAACCAGCAGATGAGGGCGCAGATCTCGTGGGCCCCTACCAATCTCACCATTAATGCACCTCGGCTCTGGCGCGCTCCTCGATGTGACCCACCATAGTACCCAGGCGGAACACTGTAGCCACGACCGCACAGGCTACAGCGGCACCGCCATAGTCCGTTGTCTCTTCTGTCCGCCGTAGGGCACTCATCACCCGCGCCCCCAGCATAGGAGGGAGCACTGCCCGGTTTCACGGTCAGTCCGTCGGCAGAGACGTATTGGCCGCACCTCCCGGTCAACATGCAGGGCTACAGAGGACGGCCGCCCCCACGACGAGCACAGTTGCGACGGCCGAACATCATCATCATGCCTGGCAATGACGGTCGACCGGGGGATCGCCGACAGGATCCAACGGCAGCTGCCCCCCTCCGACGGCCACGCTGACGAGAGACAAAGGTCGGAGAGGAAAGCGGCGACCCAGGAACTTGGTCCTTTTCCCTGTGTTTTACTTTACTTAGCTTATCTCTTTTACTTCTCCATATTCCTGGCTCACCTGTAACCCCTGTGCCCTCCTTGCGCTATAAAAGGAGAACCAGGGGACCCGAGACAAGAGAGGCTCAAGCCAACAGAACTCACACCCTCTCCTCACGAGCATCAGTGCACACCTAAGAGACTTGGGACCAGCTCCCTCTCTCGCCTGTTTGTAACCCCTACTACAGACCTCACGTGAGTAACACGAGCAGCTCCTCATACTGGACGTAGGGCTATTCCTGCCCGAACCAGCCTAACCCCGTGTCCTCTCACGCAACCATCCGAGCCTTACGCGCATAAAACAAATTCACTTGCCGTAGTCTTGATCCGCTAATCTCGACAACAACAAGTCTTATCTCTAAGATACCTACCCTTGCTTTTATCCTATATATGTACCCCAAACATGAATCGCTATTCAGAGTTAATGTAAAGAATTCAGTTTGGACCAACAATTGGTATCAGAGCTAGGGTTTTCTTTCCATCTCTTCAACCTACCCCTCTTCTCTTTCTCTGTCCGTACCCGGCGGGAGCGACACTCCCCCAGCCCCCTCTTCCCTATCTAAGATCCGATGGCGCACTCATGGCCTCGAGACTCGCTGCCTTCGTCCACTCCCACGCCTTCCGCTCCTCCTGTCAGGGATACATCCCAATACCCGCAAGGAAGGAAGAAGTCAGACTCCTACTAGGATTCCCCTATAATCCTACTAGGACTCATCCCGTGTAATCCGACTAGTACTCTACCCCCTGGAGTATATAAAGGAGGGCAGGGGTACCTAGCTCGGCAGGTCACACCTCAACACCCAAGCTCAGGGCGCAATATACAAACACCCCCATACAAGACGTAGGGTATTATGCTACTCTAGCAGCCCAAACCTGTCTAAATCTGTATCTTGTGTCCTCCCTCTTACCTTCAAGTTCCAAGTCCGGCGATCCCCTGCTACACATTCTGCTACCTCGGGTACCCCTTGGTAGTGGACCGGTATAAAACACCGACATTGGCGCCCACCGTGGGGCAGATCGTCACGATCATAGGGCGAGCTTGAAGGACCTCATCTTCGATCCGGCGTTCACTTTCAAAGCGGGCACAACCTTCATCTTCGACTCCTGACTTTGCAACACCGACGGCACTGGGTCCTTCCAACGCTGCATCATCGACAACCAGGAGAAGAAGTTCCTCGATAGGAACTCTCTTCCACAAGATGCAGAAAATCTCGTTGAGAAAATCAACAAATTAAACCTCCGATCAAGGTTCGACTGCAAACTCGTACTTCGACGGCGACTTCGGGTTTGACCGTGATTCGAACTCGAACTCCGACAGCGACTACGGGTCCGACCATGACTTGAACTCGGAGTTCAACGGCGACTCCGGGTCCGACTACAACTTGGAGTCCGACGGCGACTCCGGGTCTGGCTACAACTCCGAGTCCGACGATGACTCCGGGTTCAACTGCAACACAGAGTCCGACGGCGACTCCAGCTTCAACTCTGACTCGAAGTCCAACAGCAACTTCAAGTTTGAGTACAACTCGAAAGTCTGACTACATCGCGAGCTCGCCAACAACTACGGGCGGCTCGCTGATGATTTCTTCGACTATGTTGCGGGCACGCCGACGACCACGGTTGGCTTGTCGACGACTCCGCCGACTACGGGTGGCTTGTCGACGACTACTCCGACCACATCGCAACGCTCGCTAACGACTACTTCTACTACTCGTCTCGACTACAAGGCTAGTCGAGGGCGGACTACTCCAACTCCTTGTCTCGACTAAAAAATTAGTCGGGGCAAACTTCGCATCATCGACAACAAGTCAGAATCGCCTCCGACTAGTCAACTTTGTCAACAACCATCGCGGCTTCATCAACGACCGTCACGGCTTCGTCAACAATCATCCACGAATCAAGCTAAGTTATTTTTTCTAAATTATTTTCCGGCTTATTTTTCGCTTGCGCGCAACACGCGCTCTACTCACCGGAAGCTCTTATGCACAACACGCGCTCTACTCGCCAGAGCACAGCAAACTCTTTCACGCTACCACGCTCTCTTTTTGTCACAACAGCGACTATTCCTTTTTGTCTTCTCTTAAGGTCACTACTCTTCTCGAGCAGAACACACCTTAACTTGTGAAAGCCTCGGGTGCACCTGTGACACCAAATGCTAGCACACATACATGAGACCAAGCTCTCAGTTGTGCACACAGCAGTGCCCATATGAGTACACGAGACAAAGCTCTCACACGCGCAGTGGCTACGGCTAAATTGGGACTGAGCCTAAAACGTAACAGGCTAACTACTCGGGAAGAGTATGACTGAAACAAGAGCATGTCACATAATGTTTACATTGATTGCTGAATAATTTCAGCAGTTTCAAATATCCTACAAATATGCTACACAATGTACGCGCCTTTTCTTTCAGGTCAAGCTTTGGCGACGACGCTCGTCGCGACACCAAGCGTGCCTCCAGAGGCACAAACTAGTTCCCGAACTCAGGGGCTAAGCACCAATCACTACTCAGAATATCTCCAGTGGCTCAGCTAGCTCCCAAGCTCAGGGGCTGAACGCTGCAAAGCTACTCGACGTGGCTCCTACGGTTCACCTGGAGCATAAGCTCAGGGGCTGGACGCCGCAAGACTACTTGGATGATGACTTCCATGAAGATTCAAGACCCTCGGGTTGATTATTCAATCAATCCAAGGCTCAGATTATGATTTAGTGAAGGCAATTCTCTTTGAGAAGAAGCTTGATGAGTTGACTCCAAATAATATCCTTAAAATGATTATGGCATTTGAGCTCCAGCTAATGGACAAGCCCAAGATGCAACTCGAGGACAAGCCCAAGGAACTATCTTCTCCAACTCAAAGCCTTGCTCTTTCAAGTCAATAAGAGAAGAAGTTGAGAAAGATGGCAACTCATGGAAGCTCAAGTGAAGATGATGATGATGATGATGACTCATGGAAGCATCTTAGTGGGACAACATCAAGGTGAGCGAGGGACTTGGCGTGAGCCTTAGTGGCCGAGCCTTTGTGGCAAGTCACGAGGGACTTGGCGTGAGCCTTAGTGGCCGAGCCTTTGTGGCAAGTCAAGGGGCACCTTGGGAGAGACTTGGTGACCGGAAAGCAATACTCTTGTGTGAGTGCTTCAATAATGTGGAATAGTGGTGGCTTAGTGCCTACCAATACCATGAGATAAATCATCATGTCAAGAGTTTGTTTCCCCTCATCCTAACCTCTTACGTTTCCTGGCTTAGTGCCTACCAATACCATGAGATAAATCATCATGTCAAGAGTTTGTTTCCCCTCATCCTAACCTCTTACGTTTCCACATTTCATACTTGTAACTTGTGTGCCTTTACTTTCATAGGTTAAGTTTTTAAGTTGCCTAATTCACCACCTCCCCCTCTAAGGCTACGAGCACCGATTCCTTCAGCACCAGGCCGCGGTTGTGACCCAAGACGTGGCAGCTGTTGGGATACGAGGTAGGCTACACTAGCGCAAATCAAAATTTCTACTGCGTAAAACCAGGAAGAACTGCTGTATAAGGATCACGGGATTACCACTCGACGCACTACTGGTGCGGAAGATGTAGATTTGCGTCGATGCTGTGAAGACGATCAACGTAGTTGTACGTAGTCGATCAATGTAGTCGTACGTAGTCGATCACGTTAACGTCCAGCAGCTCTTCAGCAGCTCGTCCACGTGCAGCAAGATCGCCCTCGTGCCGCGGCTCGTCGTCGGCTCGTCGTGGCTCGTCGGCGGCTCATCGTGGCTCGTCTGCGGCTCATCCAAGTGCTGAAGGCGCAACACCTCCAAGGTATCCACACGTGCAGGGAGGAAGCGTCGCAAGCCGGATTGCTAGATCCGCGAGTTGCAACAGGCGAGGGCGTGGAAGGTGCGGCAGATGTGTTTTGCCAAAAAGGTGTAAACCCTAGGGCGCCCCCACCCCTCTATTTATAGAGGTTCCTGTGTTGGAGGTATGCCCTAGAGGCAATCATAGAGATGATGATATTCCATTTGTATCCATGATTTGTATATTGTGTTCATTGAATATCCATTAAAGGCTACTTGAATTGATTTGCAATTATGTGAATTGTATGTGAAACTCTTTACTTGTATGGTTATTCTAAAGTTGTCCCTAGTTGGAGTTCATGTGAGGACACACATGAATATTAGACTAGCACATGTATTAGTTGATGACTATGTTTCACAAGTCATAGACATGGAGATGTTGAACTAATAATGTGGACACATGTGGAGACATGTGCTAGGACTAACCCAACACGAGAAATAGTTCTCTCTTTAAACAACATATACGCTTTGTCCTTAGACCTGAGATTGTCGCATGTATTCTAGATGTGGATCGACCTACTTAGGGGCTATCAAACGCTACGCCGTAACAGGGTAGTTATAAAGGTAGCTTTCGGGTTTGTCAAGAAGCATGCTATGAGACATGGTCAATCAAGATGGGATTTGCCCCTCTCTGATTGAGAGTGATATCTCTGGACCCCTCGAGTGATCGGATCCGAAAATGCATGGCCATGCTACGTACGGTTAAGAGTTAACCTACAAAGGGATTCCGAATCACAGGATCGAGAAAGAGCGGTCGGCTTGAAGCTAGACCAAATATCGTGAGGCGAAGGGAATAGCATGTATATTATGTTGTGATGGTTCGTCTAATATGATCTTCCTGTGCGTATAGGAGTTGGCACGTCTTGCTAGAGGCCGCTACCGACTATTGGGCCGAGTAGGAGTACTCGGGCCATGTCTATACGTATCCGAACCCATAGGGTCACACACTTAAGGGGCTGGAAGCCCAATTCGGATCTGATCTGAGTTGGATTAGGTTTAGAAGTACTAATGGGCCTCGGACCCAGAGGCCCGTCAGGAACCTCTATAAATAGAGGGGTGGGGCGCCCTAGGGTTTACACCTTTTTGGCGAAACACACCTGCCGCGCCTCCCACGCCCTCGCCTGTTGCAACTCGCGGATCTAGCAGTCCGGCTTGTGACGCTTCCTCCCTGCACGTGTGGATACCTTGGAGGTGTTGCGCCTGCAGCACTTGGACGAGCCGCCGACGAGCCACGACGAGCCGACGACGAGCCGCGGCACCGGAGGCGATCTTGCTGCACGTGGACGAGCTGCTGAGGAGCTGCTGGACGTGATCGACTACGTACGACTACGTTGATCGACTACGTACGACTACGTGATCGTCTTCACTGCATCGACGCATATCTACATCTTCCGCACCAGTAGTGCGTCGAGTGGTAATCCCGTGATCCTTATACGGCAGTTCTTCCTGGTTATACGCGGTAGAATTTTTGAATTGCGCTAGTGTAGCCTACCTCGTATCCCAACATCCTGATGGGCCTCTGGGTTCGAGGCCCATTAGTACTTCTAAACCTAATCCAACTCGGATCAGATCTGAATTGGGCTTCCAGCCCCTCAAGTGTGTGACCCTATGGGTTCGGATACGTATAGATATGGCCCGAGTACTCCTACTCGGCCCAATAGTCGGTAGCGGCCTCTAGCAAGACGTGCCAACTCCTATACGCACACGAAGATCATATCAGACGAACCATCACAACATAATATACATGCTATTCCCTTTGCCTCACGATATTTGGTCTAGCTTCAAGCCGACCGCTCTTTCTCAATCCTGTGATTCGGAATCCCTTTGTAGGTTAACTCTTAACCGTACGTAGCATGGCCATGCATTTTCAGATTCGATCACTCGAGGGGCCCAGAGATATCACTCTCAATCAGAGAGGGGCAAATCCCATCTTGATTGACCATTTCTCATAGCATGCTTCTTGACAAACCCGAAAAGCTACCTTTATAACTACCCTATTACGGCGTAGCGTTTGATAGCCCCTAAGTAGGTCGATCCACATCTTGAATACATGCGACAATCTCAGGTCTAAGGACAAAGCGTATATGTTGTTTAAAGAGAGAACTACTTCTCGTGTTGGGTCAGTCCTAGCACATGTCTCCACATGTGTCCACATTATTAGTTCAACATCTCCATGTCCATGACTTGTGAAACATAGTCATCAACTAATACATGTGCTAGTCTAATATTCATGTGTGTCCTCACATGAACTCCGACTAGGGACAACTTTAGAATAACCATACAAGTAAAGAGTTTAACATACAATTCACATAATTGCAAATCAATTCAAGTAGCCTTTAATGGATATTAAATGAACACAATATACAAATCGTGGATACAAATGGAATATCATCATCTCTATGATTGCCTCTAGGGCATACCTCCAACAGCAGCTACCACTGCCGCCCGGCGGCTGGAGGTGGAGGAGGCACGGGAGGAGGTAGCAGAAGCACGACAGGAGGTGGAGCAGCAGCTTGGCAACCTCCGCCTGGACGCTGACCACGATCGAAGCAGGGGGGCTCGGAGCTCGGGTGCACGGTTCTCCGACCTAGACCTGCAGAGTAGGGGCACGCAGGCACCTCCGAGGATCCACCGTGTGCGGCGCCGTGGCTGCCATGGCCAGCGCGGCTCCCCCGTCATCCAGGCCGTCATCAGGGAGTGCAGTAGAGGCACACGTTGGCTGTTGATGGCACTTAAGCACACCAAATGTTGTACCGCAAAGGCACAGATCATCGTAGCTTTTCCCTTAGAGTATTCCATCCAAGGTTCATCAATCCGTGGATCGACAGCGAACTGACTAGAGTTCTCTATCTAGCTATACAGATCTAATCCTATTAATAAGCACTTATTGCATATAAAGGTAACCTTGGTGTAGAGATTGATATCATGAATAAGGGTAGATCACATCCAAAGATATATATAATAAAGCACAACCGAAGGGTAGCTTGAGCCTGTTGTCTTCTTGTTGTAGCTCCAGCCAAAGTGGTAACCAATCTATCTCGTACCTTGATAAAGATTATGTAATTGTTCAGCCTTTTCCCTCCCGCATGCTGTCACCACGCAAGGGTAATCACACCGACTTCCTACGCACTACTAAGATGTATCCGCAAGATATATACTAATCACCATGATTACATTTATTACTACTAAGAACATATGCCAGCCGAGAACATATGAGAGAAAGCTTGCATCATAGTAGATCACAGTAAAGACTAGAGTAGATTGATATCACCATCGTGTGTACAAAGGCCTTTATGATCACAAGGATCAGCTTCGGAACTCCACCATGGCTTTGCCACGAAGGGACAACCAATGCAGCTAGGGTCTAGCCTAAGTCATCGCCTAGACAACCTCAAAGACTTTGCACGGCCCTCAGCTCCCTATGGTGTGTCTCCCTTGGTTTCACCGACTTCTAATTGATTCCTTCCCGTGCCGGGTGATTTTTTGGAGTATTTATAGCCTGGAGACCGTGTGGTAGAAATTGGAAGGCGAGAGGGTGAGGAAACACCCTAGGCTAATCGGCCTAGGGGGTTCCAAGCCGATCGGCCTGGGCCTTCCTTTCCTCGTCTCGTGCTCTGCTTCGTTCCCAAGTCTTCTTAGATGTTTTGTAAGCTTATTTTTGTATCCATGTGGGCCTGGCACGTTAGTAGCTTCGGGATGAGATTGATCTTCAATAACTTTCCAAATCTCTGCTTGATCTTCTTTGATCCCGAAGTGATCCTTGCCATATCTATACAAACATAGCCCCTAAGTCATCTCGAAGGATTACTTGCCAAATATGAGTGTCGGTGGAGGCCAGGAAGCCCTGGGCCGATTGGCTTCTGCTAGTGGTGGGTTAGTATAAGAGTATGTATGAAAACAACACTTGAATGGCACTAAAGATGTGTATATAATGTGCTACAGGCGAGACATGAGATCGCGAGTCTGACAACTACAGATGGTAACTATGAAAAAAAAATTGTGTAACCATATGGGGAACGACCGTGAGTATGCACATCCCTAAAGATAATCTAAAATTAGCTGTGCTCAATTGGTTTTAAGATTTCAAACATGAGAAATTTTTTAGTGCTTGAAAAAAAATAAGAGCCGTCCGTCCGGCGAAATTGAACGATGGAAACAAAGGAAGTACCATGAAGTACCTAAAGAAAAATACCAAGAAGTACTAATTTGGTAGGATCAAGTACCAAAAATAGTGAGAAATTATTATCTGTAAATCTATTTAATTCTTTTTTGGTAAAAAGGGTAAGAAAGGAAAGTACCTGCAAGTGTCACTGGTACTTTAAAAGCATTGTAACAATACTCTTCAAACATAAAGTACAAGTCAGGTACCTTTCTTATCTTGCTTAAAAAAATTAAATAGATCTACACATAATTAAAAGAGCATCATAGTAATTTCTCACTATTTTTTACTTGGTTCCATGAAATTGGTACTTTTCTTTAGGTACTTCATGGTACTTACTTTGTTTCCACTATTCAATTTCGCCGGATGGACGGTTCTTATTTTTTTCAAGCACTCTAAAATTTCTCATTAAATAAATAGCTAGATATTTTTATTTTTATCAGATTAATTTGAAAAATTCCTTGGAGTTTATGACTACTCTATTCAGTATGGATTTAAGGATACACCTTATATTTCGGTAACAATAAATATATTATCCGTTGAATTTGCATTGTTGAATGGCAACAATTCTTGAACAGTATCTACCTCGTCTACCTCACTGATGCCATCAGATATCGACGAACAATTGAGTGTCACGTCTTGAAAAACAAAAAAATAATTAGATATTCAATTTTCTTTTATTGGAAGTGAAAGCAATAGAGATGCGTGGAAATAATAGATTGATTAATCGAGAGACAATATAGTTACATATATAGGGGAGGAGGATCCTAGGCGAAAGGAAACATAAAGGATCACTCCTCCCCGTATCTCTATCTTAACCAAATACAAATAGGACCCGGCCGGCTGTAGCCAGGCGCAGAGCCTTATCCACATCAAACTAGGACTCTTTCTAACACTCCCCCGCAGTTGAAGCGTTCGTGGAGCGAACGTTGAGACTAGATCGAAATTCAGTGAAGACCGAAGATGACAGTCCTTTGGTGAAGATGCTGGCAAACTGTAACACCCAAAATTCCATCATAAATGCAATGTATGCAATTTCAGTCCAGTTTTTGTTCTCTAAGGATTAAATAAATTACTAATATTAAATTACGGTCTTAAACAAATGAAGGAGCACTCGAATTTAATTTTAGAGACAACAAGTGCTTGATAGGGTTTTATCTTTCATTTTGGTTTTGTTTGAGTGGTGTTGCAAGTTTAAAAAAATAATAAAACCTTTTTTCCTCTCCAATCTAACCAAGGAGGCCCAATCTTTCTTCCTCTTTCTTTTGGCCCAGCAATCTCTTTCTCCAGCCGGCCCAAGTGGCCCAACTAGCAGCCCATCTCCCCTCTCCCACTGACGGGTAGGACCTACCCGTCAGGGTCATCCCTCTCCTCCATCCAGGCGCAACTTCTCCCCTGCACGCGTGCGCACGGTGCTGCCCGGGGCCCCCTCACCTTCCTGCGCCTCCTCAACTTCAACCACCGCATCAGTTCCTTGTGCCGCAACTCCACTTGTGCATGCCGCCCTCGTTTCCCCTTCCCCTTCCTGTAACCAGAGCCCCCCACTCCCATGGCCTTCAATGGCTGGCCGCCCGATTCACCTCCCCTAGGTGCCCCTTTTGCTCCTCCTCGCGCCCTATAAAGCCCCCCAAACCTCTCCACCAGAGCTCCTCTTTCCATTCCACCACTAACCCACCTTTCCCTCGCCCCGAGCATCACCGCCGCCGGGATCTCGCTCGGTTCCTAGCTCGTGCATCTCCGTTCTCCACCGCCGGGCCTCCCCCATCCGCAATCGACGCCAGTGAGACCTCCCACTCCCTCCTTTCATCCTCCCCCACCATCCACTCTAGCCGCCTAGGATTCTGTTTTCGGATCAGCAACCATGGAGGATTGCATATACCACATCATGTATGATGCGTTTTCGGATCAGCAACCATGGTACTGTAAATATATGAAATCTGGGAGAAAGAGAAAATCACGCTCCCAGTTAGGCGAAGAGATGCAGCACCTTAGGTACAGACTGGAGGAAGCACGTACTCCAGCGGCAGCAGAGGTATTCAGTGTCCCATTCATCCTCATCCCAGCTGGCACAATCATCCTGGGATCAGCATGTCCTTCCTGATGATCTGGTTGCCATCGATGCTCCCCTGGAGGAGCTTCTGGAGCAGTTGGCGGAAGCCGAGGGTCAACCTAAGCAGCTGAGGGTGATCTCCGTAGTTGGGTTCTCTGGATTGGGGTAGACCATCCTTGCCCGGGAGTTGTACAACAGCGAGATTGGCAAGCAGTTTGAGGAAAGGGCACGGGTTTCTGGGACGCATGGGGATCCAGGGGAGCTCTTAAGTGAGATACTCCGTCAACTGAACAAGCCAGATCTGGTTACCTCCAATGTCAACCAGCTTAGTGCTGATCTTTGCAACTTCCTGAATAACAAGAGGTAGAAACTGTCTACCATCCTTTAGCAAAATGAAAATAGTACTCTACTCATTGGTCTGATTACTGAATGTTATCATCGAAATGAAATTCTTTCCGTAAATGGCAAACATTGATAGTCAGGAAAGACATCGGCTTTGAGAAATGAAAGATTCAGATAGTTTCTCGTACAGAATATGTTGAGGATTCAGAAAAGATTCATGCACTCAGTTGAACTACCTACAAAAACTTTGAATCTAATGTCTGAGACTTGTAGTATAAGGAGAAAAGAAAAGGAGACTTCTCTTTGGGAAGTGATATGTAGAAATATGTGCTCCCTATACTGGGTGAATGATAAGCCGAAAGAAAGTTCTGAAATAGCTAAGAAAACTAAAGGGATCACGTGCTCCCTATGAATCAGTTGCTAATTTGGGCCATATTGTATACTCCACGTGTGAATATGTCACTACTTAAAGCATATGTATGTTATTCTTTGAAAGCATATATCAGTAAACATCAGTTATTCCTTTAAACTACAGAAATTATATATATGTTATATATGTGATGCTCAATGCAGTCCAATAAGAAAACTGTTCTTTCTTCCTTGACCCATTAGTTTGCTGTTGTTGCAGAATAACTCTTTGATAACTTTTATATCCTCATTTCTAAATATTCCAGGTACTTCATCGTAATTGATGGCATGAGGTCAGATCAATGGAGTATTGTAAAGCCTGCCTTCCCTCGAGATGTTAGCAGTAGAATAGTGGTGACAACAAAAATCCAGTCAGTAGCCAATACCTGCAGCTCAACCCACGGTTACATACACAAAATGAGAAGACTTGATGAGAAACACTCAAAGCAATTGTTTCTGATAAATGCTTGTCCAGGGGAATATTCAGATTACTTGCAGCCTGATTCAGCAGCAATTTTAAATAAATGTGATGATCAACCACTTGCTCTGACTACTGTCGCCCATTTTATGCAAAAAAAAGAGTTGGCCGACAGGACAAGACTGCGAGGATGTGTGCAACAAGGCTCGTTTCTATGATCTGCAGAGCGGTGACGATACCTTGGACAGGATGCATCAGGTGTTGACCCATGACTATGCCAGCCTTCCAAGCCATGCCCTCAAAGCATGCTTTCTATATTTTGCTATGTTCCCTAGTGATCATCCAGTCAGGGCGAAAAAGATAAAGAGCCAATGGATAGCTGAGGGATTTCTGCAGCCAACAAATTTATGCAATGATCCAGCTGCTGAAAATTTTGAGAAGCTAATGAATCAGAACATCATCCAACCCATTAATGTAAGCATCAATACCAAAGTGAAAACTTGCAAAACTTATGGCATGATGCACAAGTTCATTACGCTCAAGTCTCTCTGTGAAAACTTCATTACTTTGTTTGATGGAGGGGATAGCTCCAACCTAACCATGCCCGTCGCATTTCTCTCCATCATAACAGTATTACAGATCTGGTGTGAGTCATCTGCGACTAGTACTAGATTGACTACTCTTCAGAAGGCCATACAAGAGTTCATTCATGATGAAAAGGATGCAAGCAATGACCCTCGTTCATTTTCACTCTATTTTGATGGATGCTCTGAGGACTTTTTGAAAGATTTAAAGGCTCCCTGCTATCTTAGGTTACTGAAATTACAGGGCAGGTTACTAGAACTTCCTGGGTTTGTCATGGCACTGCGCCGACTCAGGGAGCTGTACCTTCAATCAACTAAAATGACAGCTGATCTTCTCACAGCTTTGACCAATTTGACGCATCTGCAGTACCTTAAGCTGATTGCAGATGAACTTGAAGAGATCCACATTAACAACAAGGGATTGCCAAGGCTGCTTGGCCTATGTTTTGTGCTGCAGCGTCCAACATTTCCAAAGGTCGAAGAAGGTGCTCTGCCATTTCTTAAATCTCTTCAGCTGCTCTGTAAAGATATGAATGGCCTCTGTGGAATCCAGATCAAAGGTTTCACACGACTGAGCGAAATAATGCTTGATTGTAGAGTCACTGATGGTACTAAAGCAAACTGGGTGAGGGCGGCTAAGGAACATCCCAACAGGCCAATAGTTGTCCTCAAAAGGGCTATACCACCTAAGGTAGATCATGGAGGAGATTCCACTGCAGCAGGGAAAACTGAGAATGAGATTGTAGATTGTTCTGTTCTGTCAGAGGAACAGGTACAGGAGACTCACACCCAAATGCCACACGACGAAACAGATTCTGCTTTCAATAATATGGGACAGCAAGTGGTTTGTGCCGCTTTAACTGGTTCATCCATTGCTAACAATGGCCGAGTGGCTTCGTAGTTCTTCATTTCATACATGCATGACAAGGATTCTGATCCTTGTGGGAGCATGACGGTCAGCTTTCTTTCCCTTCTCTTTTTATTCTCATGTGCAGCCAATTTCCCTCCAGAAATATCTAATATACTATCTTTTGCAAAGTTAATCGAGTCAGTTCTCTCATATACATCTATCGACGTACCTATTTTACGGTACTTAGCTCGAATTTGCTCTGTTCAGATGTCAGAGGTACTTTCGTAGCATGCCACATGCAGATACCAACCAGCCATAGGGCTGCAAAGTGCACACATTTAGTGCTTGCAATATTATGTGACCATCTATGCCCAACTTCACAAAGGATTCATGCAATTCATTTATCATAAAGTTTTTTACCTTTAGGTCCCGTTTGGATCCTTGGAATTGAATTCCACTCTAATAATCATAATTTAGACACAAATTAATTAAGCTAATATAATTGTATGTGGAATATATTTGTATATTATTGTTGGCCATATGAAAGAGATACTTATGTGCTGCATTTCTGTTACATGGAAGCGAGTCGAAGAGCGTGCTATAAGAATTGAATTCCATTCTAATAATCATAATCTATAGAATCAATTTCCATCTCCCACCCTATGAATTTAACATAGGCTTATATCTAAACTTTGGAAAGTTGTGGAATGCCACATTCCAACATAAATTAGCCTACTCCATTAAATAGATTCCAATTCCTTCAAAATGAAGGGAACCAAACGGGGCCTTAGGGATATCGGCCTCACCTTTACAGAAACAAATAAAACTCTAACACTAACTCTAAAATTAGTAAATTTTTGTAGTTACCTGAATTTCTTAGCACAAGGCAATAACTGCAAATTAAAGATAAGTGAAAATAAAAATTTAAAATTGATCCACGTACTTGTACCCAAAGATAGGTCCCCATGGTTTATGATGCCCTTTTTTTTTTCAGCACAAGGTGAAGCATTCAGTGGAGGATTCTCGTCAGTTGGTAGAGTTACTACATAATTTGGTTCACCAGACTACTGTGAAGAATATTTCAAGGTGGTCCATCTCAAGTCATAAAATTTTCTTCCTTAATGATCATTGAAGTATCTTATCATTCCATTATCTAAATTAGTCCACTCTTGAGTTATAGCTACAATACTTTTTCCATCGTATTTGAATTCAGTCATAGCCTCATAGGTTGCAAGTGTGGTATCATTTTCTGCATGTCATAGTCTTTCCTGCATCTTTCTGCATGTCTACATGTTTTCCCCCATTTAGAATCTGTATTAAAGTGAACATAGTTCGTTTGATAATTATGCTATCCAAGATGTCAATGAACATATGACATTCGGAAACCTGAGGCCTACTACAGATTATTACTTCATACACACAACGGAATGAAGGGTAATGGAATGCAAATGCACCGTTGTTTGCTGGTACGTCAACGGATTTCTTAGGAGATTTGTTCAGTTCGTTTGGGAGATGGTTTCAGTTCAATAATAGTGTTTGATTGGAACAAACGCAAAAGGAATACACAGGGGAGATGGAAGTGGGCGATCACCTGAGTTCTGATCCAAACCAAAGTTCAGTGGTGGGAGGGGTCGGCCGGTCGAGTAGTAGGACCTCGCCTTCCCGCTCTTCAACCATGGGTTTCATCGACTCCAGTGGGCAGCGTCGGCGGCGCGATGAGGTAGGCTTGGCTGCTTGCCGTTCCAGGTTCCAGATCCCTGCAGTCGATCGTCTCAGCTCGGCACCACCAGGATGTACGGTGACAAAGGGAGGGGCCACGGCGGATCGAAGCTCTCGACAGCGTCTTGATCAGAAGAGGACCAATGTAGTCCCTTACAATGTGGGATCTCATCTGATTGCACCCGAAACGCCCAATCGAACGGCTTAGATATTTAGCGTCATGTAAATATTATTATGTAAGTTGCCCTAACAAACTATCATCTTTTATAAGCAAAAACAAAAAGGAAGACAACACGTAGAGAGGTCTTCCAACTGTTTTTGCAAAGTCTTAATTGATTGTGATTTACATAATGTCTTTATTGATGAATAAATCTACCAAAAGGAAGTTCATTTGTAATAACCTTTAGTTTCCTAAAGGAACTTATTTTTTATAAAGTATGTGTATTAGTGCCCAAATGTTTTATTTTTCTACGAGATCATTTACTTTATAACATTGAAGTTAGCACATCTCATTTATTCATGGCACTATTTCCTTAGAATGCAAGTAATAAACATGCTATCACAACTTTGATTCTATTGCGAAAGCTCATCTACATGGTCTCTAAAAATACGTAAAAGAATGTGATGTGCTAAAGATCACAGAAAGCTCAGGAAATATCATGGGAAATATAAAAAAGAGCATGAAAAAAACCCAGGACCATTTAAACAAATTTTTTTATATCATCTTTGAAGAAAAACAATATAGTAGAAATCCTTTAAAAGGATGTACCATAAGAGCTGATAAAGATCGAAACGTACACATTTCAACAAAAGTAAATTTTAAGATAGTTTTCTCTGCACATATTGTTTTAGAAAATATTTTTTCAGTGATTAGGAGTTTACGACTTTCTTTCATTGTTTGGGGTGTGCGTGTGCGTGTGTGTGTGAGAGAGAATTACGAGAAATTGAACTTTCTAGAAGCACCATCGTGGAATAACAGCATAAGAAATGAAAAGCAAAAAGTTAGTGGCAAAGTGAAGAGCACTGTTCAATTTAGTAGCATATAAATAAAGTAAACGCCCTGAAATTATGAATATTCTGCTGGTTTGTAAGTTCACATATTATGCACCCCACATGCACAAAATCTGTTGATCATAACATCATTTACAAAAGTTAAATACAGAAGGGAAGTGTTCTTGAACAAAAGTAGTATTCCTAAAGCAACTGAACCAACACACAGCACATACATGGGTGTTTCAATGTACAATAAAAAAAATCAAAAGGAAGAATTCATGGCTTATTGGAATAAAAAGGGATAAAGTGCCCAACAAACACAGTTCTGAGCAGACACATCATATAAGCATACCAATGGAGAATTTACCATCTAGTTGTCCTAGATACGAATCTCTGGAACGTGCTGCATCTTCTGGTGCATCCCACTCGTTTGCCACAGAGTTTTAAACTCATCGTGCAGGTACAGCAGCCAAAGCCTCTTCAGAGAAAGAAGCAACTCGATGCCTTGAGGAACCTTATCCAGCTGTGTTAGGGACACAAGGTAAAGACCTTCAATACGTGGAAGAGCACCATCTCCGATTTCCATCTGCTTGACATCCGGCATTCGCTTCAAGACGAGCGTCTTCAGGTGAGGAAAACACCCAGCAGAAAGAACCAAAGTGCTTGCACTATTCACCCTATTAAGACTTAAATAGGTGAGATTTGGCACGTGTGGAGCGAGCACACCCAGTGGATCTTCTCCAAACTGACACCAGCTTAACGCTAAATATTTGAGATGTTCCCCATGATTATTGCGAAATATCGGATACTTCAGTGTCCCAGAAGCCCACTGGCCCCTTACAATTAACCTGTGGAGCTTTGTGGAAATCGGATCAAGGGCTTGGAGGCAAAGTGTCTCATTCACATCTCTTGCAGAGATAAGCAGGCTGGAAAGAAGTGGCATCGTCGATAGGGTCGCAAAAAGGTTTGCACAATCAGAAGGACTTACATTGTCTATCCATATGCTTCTGAGCTGCATCAGTTTCTTCAGCTGCTCAGCCAAGTCTTTGTTCACTTGCACCATCTCTAGAGTCTGCAGTTCTTCCAGGTTCGACAGCCCTTTAGGTGATTCGACTCCGATAAAATATCTGAAATCTGACTGCTTTTCGTCAGCGAACCTGTCAGCCAAAAGGTTGCTTCAACTTCTTAACCTTAACAATACCTCGTAGTAGCTTCTCTATTTGGGTTTGCTTGATGTCCAGAGTGTGGAGATTGAAGAGCTTCTCAATGGACTCTGGTAGTGACTTGACATTGGTGCGCCTTAACCCAATGTACCGTAGATTAAAGAGATTCCCTATAAATGTGGGCACCTCCGTGATATTAGAATCTTGCAGCTCTAGAACAGTCAAGTGCTTTGATTCAGACAAAATTGAGGATAACAAATCAGGGGTGGACGAAATCATTCCATGAGCCACAAGGCTTCTAAGACGTGGAAATTTAACCTTAAGTGAAGTATTAACTTTCCACCTACATAATGACAATCGGCGAACGTGTGGGTCCACCTGTATTATAGCAACATAATCATTTGCAGAACCAAACTTTTCTTCTTTGGCAACGGAGAGATTTTCCCAACCCACCCATACCCGAAACTGTTATCACGGTGCTATCCAGCTCATCCGAGTACAGCCATCCAGACAGCAATTTTCTATTTTTTTCAATTCCTACTAGATCTTCATCTTTGACAAAATCTGGGAAACCATCTTGGGACCGCTGCCTTTCAATCATGGCAAGTTTGTCAGGAACAAGCTGGGAATGCTGAAACCACTGATCCTTCATCAGTTAACTTGTTGAATGTCCTGTTCTACCATAGCTACTTCATCAGCAATGTTTTTTTTGGACGTACGGCAAAAGCTTTTCCAAGTTTTTATTAGAAGAGGTAAAAACCAAATAAGATAGAAAAACAAAAAAAAACTCTATGTACATGGCTCTCACTGCACCAACTAAACAGAACTCCCAAGAGGGAAAGGAGAAAAGAACAACAACTGCCAGATCCACTCCAATGAGAGAAAGACCCCACTTCGAAAGACAAAATTGTTGCTAAGTTGGCTCCTCCACGGGGCTTCGTGCGTTTTATTGGCCAACTGGAACTGTTGGATGCCTTCTTTGATAGAGAACACGACGTCATCCACCACCGGTTTGGTTTCATGATTAAAAACTCGTCTGTTGCGCTCTTTCCAAATGTTCCACCAGAAATATATGATGAGGCCGTCAAAGAAATTTTTGTTCCGTTTGTCGATCATGCTTCTGCATTTCTTCCACCACTTGTGGATCGAAGGCGATGTGTTGCTTGGGGGTAAGTGGTTAAGAGAAAACCATCCCTGCAGCTGATCCCAGACTGCCGTTGTGTAAGGGCAGTTCTTGCACAGGTGTGTGGGTGTCTCCAAGTTCGAGTTGCATAGCTTGCACTAAGGGTCATTAGGCCATCCCCACTTTTCCAAGTTGCCTGCCGTTAAGATTTTCCTATGCGGGAGAAGCCAGGCAAAGATCCGGCATTTTGGTTCAGTTCTAGCTTTCCAAATTGGGGTGATACTCAACTTCTTCAGTTGGCCTTGGAATTGTATGCGGTATGCACTCTTTGTCTTATACTCCCCGTCCTTCATCCATCTCCATGATATTTTATCTTTGGCATTAGGGTCACGCTGTAGCATATTTATTTTCTCAAACAGCTGCACATACTCTCTAATTTCCTCCCCCATCACGAGTGGGTAAACCTGCGCAATCCAGTAGTTATCTTGTAGGGCCCGTTGTACAGAGAAGTTTTTCCTTTTAGATCATTGGAACAAGAGTGGTGCCAAATGTCGAATGCCAGAAGTTTGCTTTCTTTCCATTGCCCGCCATTACTACTGTTGACGCATAGAAGAGGCCTTTGTCATTCTTATTGCACGGGATATCAAGCCCTACCCAAGGTCTCTTGCTATACTTCCAATGGAACCAGCACCATCGCATTCTTAGAGCCCTCGCAAGTCTCTCGAGGTAGAGGATCCCAAGCCCTCCCATGTCCTTAGGCGTGTACACTGTTGGCCATTTAATCAAGCAGTGTCCTCCGTTGACCTTTGCTGGTTCCTCTCCTTTGCAAAGGAAACGCAGGTGATCAATCTTTTTGATTAGCCATTTTTGAGCAAGGAAAGCTGTGAGGTGATATATTGGTTATGATGTTAACACACTCTTCACCAGTGTTTCTCTCCCAACCGATGATAAACTTTTACCTTTCCATCCAGGGAGCCTTCCACCGATCTTGTCAATTAATGGTTGGACGTCCACCCTTCTGAGTTTGCGCGTGTGAAGAGGCAAACCCAAATATTTTCCAGGGAAGGATGAAATTTTTTTCCCAGGAAGTCCTCTAGAGCTTCTGAAATGGTTTCGTTGGTACACCGGATAGGGAATATTTCCATTTTAGTCATATTTATCTTGAGTCCTGAACATTCTCCAAAGATATGTAACAATTGTCCAATACGTTCTGTCCAGGTTTGCGAAAATATCTGCGTCGTCTACATAAAGGGAGCACCGTAGCTTTGCCACTCTGGGGAGGATTGGTCTTATGATGTTGTTGCTAGCTGCCAATTCCACCAGTTTTATGGAGTGGTTCAATGGTGAGGATGAACAACATGGGTGATAGTGGATCTCCTTGACGGAGGCCTCTAGCATGCTTGAATTTTTTCCCGGGTCTCCCATTAAGTAGCACCTTGGATGATGAGGTGGCTAATAGCATTGTGATCCAATCTCTCCATTTTTGGCCAAAACCTAGGGCCTGTAATGCTTCGATGAGAAATACCCAACTAAGCGAGTCAAAAGCTTTTGAGATATCGAGTTTTACAAAGATTACGTGCCGGTCTCCTTGATTTATGCAAGGCCTTGATCACACTCTGTACATAGACGAAGTTGTCATGAATGCATATTTTTTTTATGAAGGCGTTCTGACATCCGGAAACTAGTTCATTCAATCTCGGAGGCAACCTATCTCCTAGCACCTTTGTTATGATCTTGGCTAGACTGTTAATGAGACTTATAGGCTGGAAATCTGCAACCATGGTCGCTCCTTCTTTCTTTGGCAGCAAAATGATATTGGCCTTGTTAATCAACTCCATACGCCTAGTCCTAAGAGAGTGGAAGGTATGGAGAGCTTGAATCAAATCCTCTCCGATCACGTCCCAACACTTCTTATAGAATAGACCAATAAATTCATCCGGGCCAGGTGATTTTCTGCTGGTAAGTGCATGATGACCTTTTTTATTTCTTCCGCCTCAAATGGTGCTTCCAGGTCGGTCAGGTCATGTGGTTGATATCCGAGATTTGTCCAGTTTAGGCTGAGGGATCTCTCTTGTGTTTTTCCCAACAGATTTACGAAGTGATTGTATATTGTTTCTTCTTTTTGCTGGTGGTTGTTGGTCATTGTTCCATTTACGGTGGTTAAGGACGGGATGTGTAGCTTTCTTCTTCTGTTGTTAGCATGCAGCATAAACAGGCGTGTGCATGCGTCTCCTTTACGTATCCATGTGAGCCGGGAGTGTTGTCTTGCACAGGCTCTCTGAACCGCAGCTAAGCCCACCGATTTCGCTTTTAGATATCATCGAAATTCTAATTCCTCTGTTGTAAGAGCTCTTTGTTCTTTAGTTGCATCCAAGAAAGGTAGCACCTCGTTGGCTACTGCCAATCGAAGGGCTAGATTGCCCAGGTTCTATCTCTTCCACAATTTAAGCGCCTTTGTTGTGTGAATGAGTTTGACATGCATATGTAGTATGGCATCTTGAGTATGCACTGGCTGGCTCCATACTTCTTGTATAGTCTCTAAGAAACCTGGCATGTTCACCCAATAAGATTCAAAGCGAAAGCCCTCATAGTTTTGTCTCTCTACGTCGCCTATCAAAAATAATGGGAAGTGATATGAGCCCATGGTTAGCAAGGCTTGCAAGTCAAGATTTGGGAAGAGAAGATGCCATTCTGCTGTACCGAAGAACCAGTCTATCCTTGTGAACATTGGGTGATCTTGTTCGTTGCTCCAGGTGAAATGCCATCCATGGAGGTTGATTTCATTAGTTGGTTCTCGTCAATTTCCTGCTTGAAATGGTTCATCAAGTTTCTATTGAGCCTATTGTTACTTTTGTCCTCTGCCTTATATATAAGGTTAAAATCACCAACTATGACCCATTCCGTGAGTACTTGTCCTTGTAGGCTCTTCAGTTCCTCTAGAAAAAGTAGCTTGTCGTGGTCATCCTGAGGGCCATAGACGCATGTGAGTGTCCAATATTTGTTGTCTGCTTTCATAGTGATTGTTGTGGATACTGTGTGATCGGTGGTGTGGATGTTGTGCACATCGAAATGGTTCACTATTGCCGCTATCAGAATGCCTCCTCTTGTGCCAATGGTTGCTAACACAACAAAGTTCTTTGCAAAATTATTTCCCAAGGTCTCTACCACGAGTTTAGATGTCCAGTGTGCTATTTTAGTCTCTTGCAGACATACTATCGTTGCTTCGGATGAACGAACCATGCTTCATACACTTGCTCTCCTAGCGGCCGCATTAAGCCCACGAACATTCTAACACAACACCTTACAATCTTTTTGCGACATGGATCAGAGGTACACAACTAAAACTAGACTCATGGTAAGCATCAACCTACGGAATGTCACTGAAAACTTTGACATAATGGGTACCCTTGATGAAGTACTTCATCAGGAACCCTTCTTCCTCTATCTGAAGAATATGATATGAGTATTTGTCTATGACATCTTCAACATGGTAAGCCACCTTTCGGACCTCCCCAATCCAACTCTTGACAGGCTTATCTATGAGGTAGACTGTGCCGATCTATTCTATAGTATCACTCATCAATGTCAATTTCATCCTTATTTGATCCATTTTCAGAATCATGGTTGCTACCTCTAGCTGTTGCTATCCTAGGAGACCAAGATATATACTGGGTGCGTGCAATACGGCAATGAAGTGATTGCTGAGCTATGGTGGCTTGATGGGCTGTGCGATGGATTTTAATGGGCTCTAAGCCATGGCTCCTATCTGGCTTGTGGAAGCCAGATAGGAGCCCCCAAAAAGAGAACACTACTAGAAAATTGATCTCTCATCCCTAGCCTCAGTACCGGTTGCATTTGAAGCCGGTACTAATGTTAGCATTAGTACCGGTTCCAAAGGGGCCTGGAGCGCCCTGCTAGGACCCCTTTAGTACCGGTTGGGGACAACAACCGGTACTAAAGAGTGAGCATTATACCGGTTGCAACCACCAACCGGTTGCAGCCACCATCCGGTACTAATGCTCCACGCACCCTCTAGTACCAGTTGTTGACATCAACCGGTACTAAAGGGGGAACCCTCTAGTACCGGTTGCTTCCACCAACTGGTACTAGTGTGGAACCCCCTTCTAGTACTAGTTCGAGGCACCAACCGGTACTAGAGGGCACCCCGTTAGTACCATGTGGTGACCCCAACCAGTAGTAATTTCCTTTCTATAAATACCCTCCTTCTTCCTCCAGCCCGAGCCAGATCCTCCAGCTCGAGCTTCACCCTGTCCATGGTTCCATAGGGGAAGGTTTTGCCAGATTTGTGACCATTTCTTGGGGATTTCACTCACTCAAGTGTTCTAAAGGTTAGAAACTTCATCCTCCCTTGATACATGGTTAGTACACTAAGTTTTATCCTTTAGAGCTAGAGTAATTTGTGAATATTAGAATAAGGTACAATGGGAAAAATTTTCATTTATATGAATGTGTTATTTAGGGGATTTCACTCATTCAAGTGTTCTAAACTTCATCCTCCCTTGATACATGGTTAGTATACTAAGTTTTATGCTTAAGGGCTAGGGTATTTTGTGATGTACAATGGGGAAAATTTTCATTTATATGAATGTCACACCCGGTTTTAAGGACAAAACCAAGTGCTACCTATATGTATGCCAGGATCAAGTTTCATACATATAGTGACATCATAAGTGAATAACAGCAATAGTATCACGTGAAAAGATACAGATAGAGACTTACAAAACCATCAGAGATACACAGCTTAAATACTGGAAACGAAGGCTCCAAACTTCACAGGCAATCGACTGGGGGTTGCGTACGCCTAGAACTCAGCATCATCTTCGGAATACTTCACACACCTTATTCTTCTGAGCAGCAGTAAGCAAGGGTGAGTACACTTATGGTTGGTACTCAGCAAGGCCACAAGAAATAACCAGAATAACGATTTGAGTCCATCTTCAAGTTTAATTAATCATGTGAGGGTCCAGGCCGCTCTTGACCGTGAGCACGGCTGATGGATCAGTTTTACACTCTGCAGAGGTGGCACATCTTTACCCACAAGTCGCGTAAAAGTTCGAAAGAACTTTGGACCCAACCATGCGATGCTAGCTAGGCATCATACCACACTTCCGAGGTGTGATTGCATAGGGACGCTACGAGGCCTTTACAAAGATTCGCTAGTAAGTGGTAACCCGCTAAGGTTTCAGGTCGAAGCAGAGCATAACAGTCCCCTAGTGGGTACAGTGTCTTAGCAAAGCCCACTTCCCAAGAGAGCGAGTGCTATACCCCAGCAACGCCTCCCCTCTTGCCCTTTCGGTAAGATTACCCCATACTAGAGTTTCTAATTATTTAGCCAAGACCAGAGCCATTTAGTCTTGTGGTAGCACTGTTTTCCTGGGTGGTTCTCCATGTTCCGATAACATAATCATGATATTATTAACAAAGCATAGGTAGAAGGATGGTTAGGGACACTTGCCTTTCTCCAACGGAGAGTTACTCTTACTGCTCTTCAGCTATTGCTCTCTTGAAGCTCTTACTCTTCAAAATTCCGAACAACGATCCTTCTACTCGGAGCAAACATCGGCACAAACATACAAGCAACAAACAAGTACAACTAAGAACAATACACCAAAACAAAAGGAAAGCTTTAAAAGAGCGTACTAAACGACAAGGCTCGATATAAGGTCACGCGAACGTAAGGAACACTTAAAACGGAACTATGGTTGAAAAGATAAAGCTATCGAGAATTTTAAATTACAAAAGAAAGATGAGAGCTACAAGCTTTATTTATTTTAGTTGAGAAAAATATTGTAAATATATTCCAGAGAAATACCTTTAGTTGGAATTAATCAAGTCACATTCATATTTTCATAAGAAAAGACGGTGTAAAGCTTAGTCCAATTTTATTTATAAATATTTAAGTACAATTTATGCAAATTTAACATTTAATTTAAAAATAAGATACATGTAGACATCTAAGCGTATAGCTTTACATCTCGAGTTCAACTAAGTAGATTAAATTCAAAACACATTTATATTTATATTAGCCAAATTAATATTTAATTATGAAAACTCGAGATATAACCTATACAGATTTTATTTAGAAAACAAATTGAATAAACATTAATCAAATTGAATTTAATTTATGAAACGCCGAGGTATAACTCTTAGTGGCTTTTAATTGGAGGAATTATTTAGATAGGTATTAACCAAATTAACTTTAGTTTATGAAAAACCAATATATAACCTAATTAGCTTTTATTTAGAAGAGGGTATGAAGTAGGCATTAATCAAATTAACAATCATTATGAAAAATGATATTTAACACTAACTAGATTTTATTTAGAGAAGAACTCGTTTGTTAGGCATTAATCAATTTTAATATAAATTATATTTTCAAAAACATGTGTGAAGGAAAATATTACCACTAACGTGTAATTTACATTGTTATGCATCTAACGCAACTTGAACGGATTAAAACGGAGCTAAAACGTAGAATCTATGGGTTAAACAACGTTGCAGGGGTCTAAACGTAATTAACTGTAGACTTGGAGGGTTAGCTGAGAAGATTACCAAGACTCAGAGAATAGTCACTGCGAATAGATGGATCTTCAGGGTTAGATCTGCAAAAGAGGATGGCTTGGATCAGATTGCTAGGAACTGAAAGTTACAGGGGGTTTTCTACAAGGTTTGAAAGACACAAGAAATATGAACAAAAATTAACAGATTCTCCAGGGGCTAGATCGAAAAGCAGCGCTTCATCTTCTTCCTCACGCCAGGAGCATGGCGCAGCTCCTGGCCGGCGGCCTGCCGGCGTTCCGGCGTGGGGGAGGCCCGGGCGGGTGGTGCAGCGCGATGCGCAGGGCAAGGAGGCGACGTTGCGCGTGAAGGCAATGGCACAAGCGAGCCGGAGGTGCTGGGCGAGCAGGAAGAACGGACCAGGCGTGCTGGCCCAAGTTGCGTACATAAACAGGATGGAGAGAGAGAAAGAGGGGATAGCCGGAAACGAAGCCCGATCTCGTGCATGAACGGCAAAATGGAACGATATCGACGAGACGAACAAGATGGTGTGCTCACTTTCGGCCAGAGATGAACAATGGCGGCGGAAAAGCTCGCTGGAGTTGGGGAAGACGACGGAGCCAACATCGGATTCATGCAATCCACCACACCACGGCGTAGAGCTCGAAGAGAGGAACTCCATGGTGGTGTCGGTTTTCGCCGGAAGTCCACGGTTTCGCCGGAAAAGCTCGCCGGAGTTTTACGAAGACCGAACCTTTACTTCAGATCTATGGAGTTAGGACATGCAACTCGTGAAAAGGTTTGCAGATCTGAAATCCTCGCGTCGAGACGAACGCGGTGATATATATATATAGGCCAGACTCGAAAAAAGATATTTTCGAGTTGACTTTTTATTTTCGGAATTTCTGATTTTATTTATCTGCGCGAAAACAATTCCAGAAATAGCCGGACTCGTTTTCTAAAGCGAGAAAAATATCTAGAAAATTCCGAAAAATCTGAGATAAATCTCAGAGATGGATTGGGATGCAAGGAATCCAAATAAAATACTTGAAGCTCGTGAAAAGGATTCTAGAGCCTTCTAAAAATTGGATTTAGCTCTAGGAAAAGGAAAATAAATTCCAGAAAAAGATGGAAAATCCTCACAAGGGTCTGGGCAACGTCTAAACGCATTTTTCAAACTTTTACACTCAAGAAACACTAAGATGCAGTGACATGAATGCACAGACATAGAACAACATTATTTAATTTAGAAAAGCAAACAATTAGTTTCCTATACTAAATTTCCTGTAAAGAAAAATAAAGGTGGGAAAATTTTAAAATTATGAGAAAATTATTGTTTATTTATTCTTTTTATTCACATCCTGAAATTCGGAAATTTCAGGGTGTGACAATGAATGTGTTATTTAGGGGATTTCACTTATTCAAGTGTTCTAAACTTCATCCTCCCTTGATACATGTTTAGTATACTAAGTTTTATGCTTAAGAGCTAGAGTATTTTGTGATTTTTAGAATAAGGTACAACGGAAAAAAATTTCATTTATATGAATGTGTCATTTAGAGCTTATATTTGTGATTTGTAGAATAAGCTACAAAATTTTGGATGCCATGATTCGTACTAGTCAAATAAATTGATATGAGGTTAGAGGAATAATTTTATAGTTTAGTACTTTTCAAATAGAGGTACGTAATTAGTCATTTTTAGAATAAGCTACAATGGAGAAATTTTTCATTTATATGTTATGTTTGAGGTAAGTAAATTATGTGGGAAATATAGAATTTTTTCATAGTTTAGTCAGTTGCAAATATGAGCTAAATAAATAATGTTAATTTCTCGCTAATTAAAGAATTTTTCTATATTCTCTAGCTATTCAACATTTTTACTACAATTTCCACAGCTCAAGCTTCACCCTATCCATAGCACCATAGGAGAGGTGCTACCAGATTTGTGACCATTTCTTGGGGATTGCAATCATTCAAGTGTTCTAAAGGTTAGAAACTTCATCCTCCATTGGTACATGGATAGCCAACTTCAAAAACCAATCCATGTGTATATACTTAGAAAAATTAGATTAGTATTTCAACTCATTTTCTTATAGTTCAAAAACCAATCCATGTGTAATATTTTGTAGATGGATAGGCAACAGATGTACAACGTGGACAAACGTTCCAAGGAGTACATTAATGGCTTGCGTGGTTTTCTTGATCAAGTAGAATCCAACAAACCACCGTCCAATTTTATTTGTTGTCCATGCAGAAATTGCAAAAATGAGAAGGATTACTCATATAGCAAGACTATTCACGCCCATATATACAGTTCTAGATTCATGGCAAACTATTTGGTTTGGATCAAGCATAGGGAAAGAGGAGTTATGATGGATGATGATGAAGAAGAAGAAGATGACAACATTCTGACTGGATTCAAGGAAGTGTCTTTGCGGATGCTCCAATGGGCGAGGCCAAAGAAGAGATGGGCGAGGCAGAAGGTCCTCTCGATGAGCTAGGTCAAGTATTGCGAGATGCAAAGGAAGACTGCGAGAATGTGAAGGAGTCAAAACTGTTCGAGCGTATGTTAGATGATCATAAGAAATTGTTGTACCCAGATTGCAAACAGGGGCACAAAAAGTTGGGTACCACACTGGAAATGCTGCAATGGAAGGCAAGAAATGGAGTTTCTTACAAGAGTTTTGATGAGTTAACGAAAATCATAAAGAACATGCTTCCTGAGGGGAACGAATTGCCATCCTCAACGTAGGAAGCAAAAAATGTTGTCTGCCCACTGGGTTTGGAGGTCCAAAAGATACATGCATGTCCTAATGACTGTATCCTCTATCGGGGTTAGGAATACGAGAAATTGGAGACTTGTCCTGTGTGCAAAGTGCTGCGTTATAAGATCAGGCAAGATGACCCCGGTGATGTTGAGGGGAGACCATCAAGAAGAAAGTTCCTACGAAGGTAATGTGGTATTTCTCTATAGTACCACGGTTGAAGCGCTTATTCAGGAACAAGGCACATGCAAAGTTGATGCGTTGGCACAAAGAAGAACGTAAGCAAGATGAAATGATCAGACATCCCACTTATCGGTCCCAGTGGAGAACAATTGATAGTCTATGCTTCGAGTTTGAAAATGATGCAAGGAACATACATTTTGGTTTAAGTACGGATGGATTCAATCCATTCGGAGAGTTCAGCAGTGGTCTTAGCACTTGGCCTGTGACCTTATTTATGTTCAACATTCCGCCATGGTTGTGCATGAATCAGAAGTTCATTATGATGCCTATAATTATCCAAGGCCCAGAACAACCTGGCAACGACATTGATGTTTACCTAAGACTGTTGGTTGATGAACTTCTACTGTTATGGAAGGAAGAAGGTGTACATGTGTGGGATGGGGACAAAAAAGTAGACATTTAATCTACGAGCATTGTTGTTCGTAACCATCAATGATTGGCCGATGTTGGTAATCTGTCTAGACAGTCAAAGAAGGGATTCTAAGCATGCACGCACTGTTTAGATGATACTTGCAGCATGTATTTGAAGCACTGTAAGAAGGTCATGTATACGGGCCATCGTCGATTTCCTCTTGATAAGCACCCTCTAAGAAATAAAGGGAAGCATTTTGAAGGGAAGGAAGAAAAAGGTACTAAGCCCCTTCAGAATTGAAGCCTCCTGTATTTTCTATGATAAAGGATGTGAGGGTAGTCTTTGGCAAGGGCTCTTGTAGCCAACCTGTTCCAAACAACGAGGATGGACATGCACCCATGTGGAAGAAGAAGTCTATATTTTGCGAGCTACCTTATTGGGAAGTCCTTGAGGTCCGTAATGCAATTGATGTGATGCACCTGATGAAAAATGTCTACGTTAATGTGCTTGGCTTCCTAGGTGTATATGGAAAGGCAAAGGATACAATTGAAGCACATCGGGACATGAAACGTATGAATCAACGAGATGTCCTACATCCGGAAAAGAGAGATAATGGGCATTACTTGCATCCTACCAATTACACTTTAGTAAGGAAGAGAAGGAAGGCATGTTTGAGTGCTTGAATAGTATCAAGGTCCCATCGCTCCTCGAATATAAAGGCATTAATAAATTTGAAACACAAGAAATTCATAAATCTAAAGGCCCATGACTGCCATGTCCTTATGACACAATTGCTGTCTGTCGCACTGAGGGGTATTCTTACAGAGAATGTGAGAATGACAATCGTGAAGCTATGTGCATTCCTCAACGTGATTTCAATGAAGGCAATCCATCTAGACAATCTACTAAAGCTGCAGAAGGATGTGGTGCAATGCCTTGTCAGCTTTGAGATCGTCTTCCCACCTTCCTTCTTTAATAGCATGACCCTCCTTCTACTCCACCTTATTGAAGAGATTTTTGTCCTCGGTCCTGTATTTCTACACAATATGTTCCCTTTTGAGAGGTTTATGGCAATTCTGAAGAGGTATGTTCGTAACTGTGCCCATCTGGAAGAAAGAATCGCAAATGGATATGGAACAGAGGAGGTAATTAAGTTTTGTGTTGACTTTATAGATGACCTGAGTTCGATTGGAGTCCCTGAATCATGCCATGAGGGGAGATTGAAGGGAAAGGGCACACTAGGGAGAAACACTTGGATGGACATCGATGAGGAGATATTACATGAAGCACACTTCACGATCTTGCAGAAATCATCCCTGGTCGCTCCATACATGGAGGAGCACATGGCTAATGTACGGTCCTGAAACCAAGGGTAGATTGAGGCCTGGATTACACATCGTCACATTGAAACTTTTGGCACTTGGTTGGGGCGTAAACTGATGGGTGATGACACCATTGAAGAACAACTAGCATGGTTGGCTAGGGGTCCATCTATGTTAGTATCGACATTCCAAGGATACAAGATAGTGGGTACACATTTTACACCAGAGCCCAAGAACAAAAGAGCACAAACTAAAATAGTGGTGTCTGTATTGATGCAATAGACAGCAGTGGAAAAAAAGATAGATACTATGGTGTCATTGAGGAGATATGGGAACTCGACTATGGAACTTTGAAAATCCCTTTTTTTCGGTGCCAATGGGTGACACTTACTAGAGGAGGCGTAATGACAGACAACTATGGGATGACAATAGTGGACCTCAACAAGATTGGATACATAGACGAACCATTCGTCCTAGCCAATGATGTGACTCAAGTTTTCTATGTGAAAGACATGGCAAGTAAACCAATAAGGAAGGGTGCTAATAGGTCAGATGATCAGCCCAAGTGCCACATTGTTCTTCTAGAAAAAAGAAAAATCGTTGGAGTTGAGTACAAGACTGACATTTCAGAAGATTATGATCAGTTCGATGATCTTCCTCCATTTTCAGTTGAGGTTGACCCAAGCGTCCTATTAGCAAAAGAGGACGCTCCATACTTACGCCGCGATCACAACCAAGGGATGTTCGTCAAGAGGAGGATTATTAACGTTCCATTAGATGATGACGCGTAAGGTATTTGAACAATTATGTTGTGTTTTTGGTTATCAACAAAGGCATTAATGTAATTATGAATGGTTAGATCTTTTTTTTCCAAATACAATTCTCATGTCTTATTTAACTTTCTTGTCTGGCTAAAATATTGTTTAACTGATTTTTGCATGGTTAAAATATTAAATATTTTGATTTTTTAAGCACCACTAAATATTAAACAATAAATTTACGTACAATTAAACAAGAACATGGTTAAGTCATGGTAAACATTTCAAGAAACACCAGAGTCACTATTCTTCTAAATTTTTGCATGGTCAAAAAATCTATTTTTTTTGAAATTTAAAGTTAATATAAGTATTATGACCATTACAACCTATCATTAAAATTAATAACTTTACCATGTTTGATATTTGATCGCATCTGACATTTTTATAGTGTATACCTAATAAGCATGAAGCTACCAAATTTTTGTTACAATTTTTATGAATGTTATTTAATTTACTATGCAATAAATTGATATAATAGCAATTGTAAAATAAAAGAAAAAATGAAAACAGGGTCATGCAACCGCTCTAGTACCGGTGCTTAACAACAACCGGTACTAGAGGGGCATTTTCATTTGCCGCGCGGGGAGAACCTCCGGTACTAGACACCCCCCCTCTAGTACCGGTTGTTGTTTAGACCCGGTACTAGAGGGGCTCTAGTACCGGGTGTAGTTTGGAACCGATACTAGATGGGGGTTATAGGGGTTATAGGCCACTCAGTGCTAGCCCTGGCCAACACTTAGCCATTTTCACTCGTTTCGTCTTCCTCTGCGCGATCCACCGCCACCTCGTCGATCTCCTCCAACGCCGCCCCCGTCGCCTCTAATGCCCGCACCCCCGTCTGTCACCCCCGTCGAGGCTGTCGCCCCCATCCTCTCCGACGCTGCGCCGCCCCGGCCCCGTCACCTCCAATGACTCCGATGACGCTACGCCACCCCGTCTCCTCCATCGCTTCCCCTCCGACGCTGTCACTGCTCCCCGTCTGCACCTCGACCCCGACATCGTCGCCCCCAACATCACCCCAGCCGCGCCGGCCTTGACGCCGCCACCCCCAACGCCGTCGCCGCTTCGCCGGCTGTCCGCGCCCTCGACGCCGCCTGGCACACGCTGCCGTCTCCCGCAACGCCGGCTGCCCCCGTCGACTCCAACGACATTGCGTCGCTGTCGTTTCCTGCATCGCTTCCCCTCCGACGCTGTCGCCGCCTCCTATCCACACCCCGACCCCGAAGCCGCCACCCCCAACGCCGCCCTGGCCGCGCCGGCCCCAACGGTGCCACCCCCGACACTGTCACCGCCTCGCCAGCTGTTTGCGCCCCCGACGCCGCTTGGCCTGCGCCCCCAACGTCGGCCGCCCTGTCCCCAATGCACGCGCGCGGCGCCCCTGCAAACTCATGCTGACGTAAGCCCGCAGCCGCCGTGATGTAAGCCCCCGTGGCCGCTGTGACGTCATTATGTTTTTCTTATCTAGAAAATTATAGAAAATTATGTAGAGAAATTATCTAGAAATTGTAGGAAATTATAGAAAAATTGCAGGAAATTTGTATATAAGTGTTGGAAATCATGTCATTTATTGTTTTATTTTTGCAGTGGTAGAAAATAGCTAGAAATTATAGAAAATTGTTGGAGTAGCTATGGAAGCTCTCCGATCCAGGCACCTTTCCAATCGGGCCGTGTGGCCGATGATTCCACAGTATCAACCAACCGCGCCGGAGATGGGTAGGGGGGCAGAAACAACGGAAGCACTTCGGGGTGCAGCGCCGATTGTACTATATGATGAAACGGCCGGTTCACTGAGACAACCGATGCCGACTACACATCCGGCCGCGTCACCTCAGGCGCCGCACGCCTTCGTCCACCACCCTGTCATCCCACTGCCGATCTACCAACACGTGCTGGTCCCCCAGCTGATAGTTCATCAACAACAAGCAGATTGGACGGCACAGATAGCAGAGGTGATTCAAGAGCAATTCGGTTTAAAGCTGAAGGTGCAAACCTACACATACAGAACGCCGTACCCACCTACCTATGACTTACTGCCGTTTCCCCATCGGTACAAAGTTCCTGATTTCACCAAGTTTTCGGGGCTTGATGATACCTCAATTGTGGAACACTTAAACAGATTCATCATCCAATGTGGGGAGGCAGCTACACAAGATGCTCTACGGGTGCGCCTTTTCTCATCATCTCTGTCCGGGTTGGCCTTCCAATGGTTTACTACACTACCACCCAATTCCATAGTCACTTGGGCCGACTTGGAGAAGCAGTTCCACAAGTACTTCTACGCAGGAGTGCATGAGATGAAACTTTCAGATCTGACTAGCCTCAGACAAAGGAGTGATGAGCCGTTGTCCACATACGTGTAGAGGTTCAGGGAAGTCAGGAACAAACGCTACACCCTAGTCCTAACTGATGCACAGTTGGCCGATATAGCCTTCCAAGGTCTCCTGCCTCACATCAAGGAAAAATATGCTTCACAGGAATTTGAGAGCCTGAGCCAAATCGTACATCGACTGTCCGGTCAGGAAGTACGTCCCTTTGATCCACGGAGGAATTTCCAGAAGAAGGTGGTGTACTTAGAAGGGGCTGAGTCCGAAGAAGAAACAGAAATCGGCCTGGCAGAGTGGGTTAAAGGGAAGAAGCCGATATCATGTCCGTTCGGGAAAAAGGAGCCAGAGGGATTCAGTTTCGACACGTCAAAGGCCGATAAAATCATTGATCTCCTCCTCCAGGAAGGACAAATCAATCTCTCACCATACCATACGATCCCGTCAGCTGAACAACTAAAGAAGATGAAATATTGCAAGTGGCATAATGCCACCTCCCATGATACGAACGAGTGCAAAATCTTCCGACAGCAAATACAATCGGCCATTGAGCAAGGTAGGCTCAAGTTCGAGGTCCCGACAAAGCCAGTAAAGCCGATGAAAATCGATCAGCATCTCTTCCCCACCAACATGGTTGATACAGGAAGGAATTCACTCCAGACCAAGGTGCTAACATCAGAATCGGCTAAAAAGACCGGCACCATAGACCCCAGGAATCAAGCGGTGCCCGAAGATGTCAAAGGGAAGTGACGGATGGAGGATGAAGGCGAAGGATCGGGAGAGCCACGTAGGCCCATCACCTCCCAATTTTTGCTCAACAAGTATCAACAGCAACAAGAAAGTTCAGGATTCCGGGAAGAGATGATGCGGCGACATGAAGATCACTGGCGATGCCCGTTCTTCATCCACTGCTGGGAGAGTAACCTAAGGTTGCTGTCGGCCAACAATTGCCCAGAATGCAACGGCCCATATCGCAACAATCATTCATTCAGAAGATCTCGCTCCAGAGATGGAAGGCCAGAGCCGATCAGCGGAAACTGGCGCGAGCAAGAAGATCGGCGCCTTTTAGTACGTGATCGGCTGGGGGGCAGAAGTGACCGATATGATCGGTCGGACGACAGGCGCGAGCGATATGACAGGCCGGGGGGCAGGACCAATCGACACAACCGACTAGAAGACAGAGTCAGCGCACACAATCGGCTGAAGGAGATGGCCGATGCTCGGGTATCAGACGAGAACCCCTTGGGACGGGAACCAGAATGGGAACGCGCCAAACCATCGGATAAACCGGTAAACCCCAGGTGGTGCCCTGACGGATTGACTAAATCTCAAAAACAAAGAATCCAGCGTCTCCGCCAATGGGAACAACAGGAAGAAGAGCAGCAACAGGTGATGGACAAGAAAAACGACAGGCCTCGAGTTTGGCGCCCCAAAAGAAACGACAGGGAAGACGACGACAACCAAGAATCGGCAGCCGATGTCAGCATCGTTTCCATTCTACCGATGGAATTCATGACTCCAGCTGACCGACATAACATATCGGCGATAGAGGAACAGATGGCGCAATTGGCTTTGGAGCCAATGACAGCCACATTCGAGAAACCCGAGGACGAAAAACGACAGCACCTCAAGGCATTATTCCTCAAAGGACATGTTAACGGTCGACTTGTCACCAGGCTACTAGTCGATGGAGGCGCTGCGGTCAACATCATGCCATACGCCATGTTTCGGAAGTTGGGAAAAAGTGACGATGATTTGACCAAGATGGACATGATGCTCAAGGACTTCGAAGGCAATGTGTCTCCTGCCCGCGGCGCGCTTTGCGTCGACCTCACCCTCGGCAGTAAGACTCTTCCCACCACTTTCTTTATTATTAATGGCAAAGGGTCCTACAACATGCTACTCAGCCTAGATTGGATACATGCAAATTGCTGCATCCTGTCTACAATGCACCAATGCCTCGTACAATGGGTCGGCGACAACATCGAAATAGTCAACGCCGATTCCGCATACAGTGTCACGGCGGCCGATACACAGCAATGGAGCTACAAGCACGTCAAGTGCATATCCGGGAGGACGTGGGACACCAATTTCCTGAAGGTGTCCAATTTTTGTCTACAGCCGATCCGAGCAGTCGGCTCTAAAGATTTAGATTAAATGGATCAGTTCGCCCGAGAAGACGGGAAGCTGGGGCACGAATTCACGTCGGCCGATTCACTAGAAATGATAGCTTTAGACGATGGTACCAAGCCGAGGCGGATGTACATTAGTGCTAATTTGGACCCAGAGTACAAATGTAAATTGACAAATTTATTGAAAGAGTTTAAAGATTGCTTTGCTTGGGAATACCATGAAATGCCCAGATTAGACCGGTCCATTGTCAAACACCGACTGCCCATAAAGTCGGGATATCGGCCATATCATCAGCCCGCGCGACGATGTAATCCTAAAATCTTGCCTGATATAAAGGCCGAAATCACGAGGTTGATTGAAGAGAAATTTATTCGGCAATGCCGTTATGCCGAGTGGATTTCCAACATCATGCCCGTATATAAGAAGAACAGAAAACTACGCGTGTGCATTGACTTCAGGAACCTTAATCAGGCTACGCCGATGGACGGATACCCGATGCCGACGGCCGACGTATTAATAGACGCCGCCGCGGGTCACAAAGTCATCAGTTTCATGGATGGAAACGCCGGATACAATCAAATACTAATGGCCGAAGAGGACATATCGAAAACAGCTTTCAGGTGCCCAGGTCACCTCTGATTGTTCGAGTGGGTGGTAATGACTTTCGGTTTGAAGAACGCCGGCGCTACATATCAACGAGCCATGAATTACATATTTCACAAACTTATCGGCATACTGGTAGAAATTTACATCGACGACGTTGTGGTCAAATCAAAAGGACACCAGGAACATCTGGCCGATTTGCGGCAAGTATTGGAATGCACGAGAAGGCATGAATTAAAAATGAATCCGAACAAATGTGCTTTCGGTGTATCCGCCGGATAATTCTTGGGTTTCATGGTTCATGAGCGTGGGATAGAGATCAATCGGAAGATTATAGTGGCAATCAATAAAGTCGTAGCCCCGCAGAATAAAACCGAGTTGCAGTCATTAATCGGCAAAGTCAGTTTCATAAGAAGATTCATATCCAACCTATCCGGACGTGTCCAAGCTTTTACACCGTTATTAAAATTAAAACCCGACCAAGAATTCATATGGGGAGAAGAGCAACGCAAGGCTCTAGAAGACATCAAGCAGTACTTGGCCTCTCCTCCCATGTTGGTTCCACCACAAACTGGTAAGCCGTTCAAGCTATATTTATCGGCCGATGAGCGAGCTATCGGGTCGGCGTTAATCCAGGAGTTTGAAGGAAAGGAATGGGTGATATATTATGTTAGCAGAAGACTTTTGGACGCCGAAACAAGATATCCCCCGGTAGAGCGGCTATGCTTATGTCTTTACTTCTCATGCACCAAGCTCAGGCACTACTTATTATCAGCAGAATGCGTAGTCGTATGCAAGGACGACGTAGTGAAATACATGATGTCATTGCCGATTTTAAAAGGGCGGATCGAAAAGTGGATTTTGGCTTTATTGGAGTTTGATCTACGATACGAATTGACAAAAGCCATCAAAGGTCAGGTTATGGTCGATTTCGTCGCCCAGCACTGCAGACCAGAAATCACCATCGTGGAACCAGTACCGTGGACCTTATATTTTGATGGCTCGTCATGTGGGTCCGGATCGGGAAACGGCATCATTCTCATATCGCCTCGGGGAGCAAGTTATGATTTCTCTCTGCCGATAGAAGCATCCGCCACCAATAACCAGGCAGAATACCGGGCCGTCCTAAAAGGGTTACAATTGTTAAGAGAGATTAAGGCTGCCGATAAAAGGAATTATAATGAAGAAGCCAACAGGCTTGCCCATCACGCGTCCGGGTATCGGCCGATTCAAGGCGCCATGATTCTGGAACACGCGGCCGACGACTGATGAAAAGAGATCGCCGATTATTTAAAAGACCCGTCTAAGAAAGTGGATCGGCGAATACGATTTCAGGCCACAAAATATGTGTTACTGGAAAATGACTTGTTCTACCGAACGATTGATGGTGTTCTGCTCAAATGCCTAGGGACGGAGGAGGCAAAGACCCTGATTTGAGAAATCCACGAAGGAGTGTGTGGAGCCCACCAATCGGCGCATAAGATGAAGTGGATGATTAGGAATAATGGATATTATTGGCCGACAATCCTTGAGGATTGTTTCAAATATTATAAAGGATGCCAAGACTGTCAAAAATATGGGAACGTGCAACGCGCGCCCGCATCAGCTATGAATCCAATTATCAAGCCATGGTCGTTCAGAGGTTGGGGAATAGACATCATCGGACAAATTTATCCTCCGTCAAGTAAAGGACATAAATTCATTCTGGTAGGCACAGATTATTTCACCAAATGGGTGGAGGCGATTCCATTAAAGGCCGTAACGTCAGCCGCTATGGTCAATTTCGTAAGGGACCATATTGTCTATCGTGTCGGCATCCCTTAGACTATCACAACCGATCAAAGGACGATGTTCACGTCAGGAGAGTTCGAGGAGTTCACGGCCGATATGGGGATCAAGCTGCTAAATTCCTCCCCGTATTATGCTCAGGCTAACGGCGAGGCCGAATATTCCAATAAGGGGATAATTAAGTTGATCAAGAGGAAGATTGAGGAACAACCCAAAAAATGGCACTTATGTCTAACCGAAGCTCTATGAGCATACAGGATGGCCTGCCACGGGGCTACCAAGGTGTCTCCTTATCAACTGGTGTACGGTCATGAGGCCGTATGCCATGGGAGTTGAGAACGGGATCAAGACGTACGTCACTTCAAGATCAGCTGACGGCCGATGATTACTCCTCGCTCATGAAGAGGGAACTCGACGATTTGGCGGGTCAGCGTTTGAGAGCCTTGATCAGTATCGAGGAAAACAAAAAGAAAGTGGCCAGATGGTATGACAAGAAGGTCAAAGTCAAGCAGTTCTCCCAAGAGGATTTGGTATGGAAGTTAGTGGTGCTGATTGGATCTAAAGATCCTAAATTCGGTAAATGGTCTCCCACTAGGGAAGGGCCGTATAGAATCGGCCGATGCGCTCCGGGAAACACGTACATTCTGGAGACAATCGAAGGGGAAGAATTTACTAGGGCATTGAATGGGAGGTACTTGAAAAGATACTACCCCAGTATATGGGTCGATGCATAAGAATCATTATGAGGCATGGCAGGACAGAACGGTTATTTCCTGGATAATCATGTAGCCGATGCAGAAAATGAAATCGCCTAGAGGAGAAAAGTAATCGTTCAAATCGGCCGATTTGTCATTTCGTACGGACGATGAGTTACACGGCGGACGCGGTACAAGTCGCCCTTAGAACAAAAATACTCAACTGCATTTCTTCTTGAGTTCCCTCTCAATCCGACCTAATTCTATCAGAAGGCGGGTGCTTCGTTCTTCCACATCTTTCATTGCGGCCTTCGCCTCAACCTGGCGAGGAAGAGGATGGCTCCAATCCAACACCGGGCGAGATGTCCCCGCCGCGGCGTTTTCAAGAACAACCGGACGAGGGAATGGGTGGCTCCTGTCAACTTGCGATTGTCTGTAACCATTGTCGTCAATGAAGTCCCAGATCCGTTGGATGTTGGCAGGAACGTGATCTCTGAGTTCTTCACGGTGTGCCTTGATCATGTCCCTGTCCTCTTGCGACAATGGCTCATCAGAGTGCATGAGTTCGATTGCCCGTTCGAGTTCGGGGCTAAGGCGCCTTGGCTGAAAGGGTTAACATATAACCGCCTAAAAGTTAGGACGATTTAAAGGAATCAAACTGAAAAAAGCAGAGACGGATCTCATACCTGATTGACAGAAGAAGAGGAGAAAGAAGAAGGCGAAGAAGAAATGACTACGAATGTCCCGATGAAAACGTAATCGGGGAGAGAGGAATCAAGTGGAGCAGGTATTCTCGAGAGCGAAACCAGGGCCAGTATTTATAAGAATTGAAAGGGCGGAGGTTTGGTAAGACGCGTCCTGTCAGAGTAAAAGGGGTAATAAATAAGAAGGCGCCGCGAAGGACGGTCAAAAGATATTAATGTTCTTACAGAACGACCAATACTTTAACAGATCATCCCAGAAGGGCATTAATGGTCGCGATCGCTCATCGCCTGATCTGATCGGCCGAGTCTAAGACGCGCTGGTCATCCTCCGCTGACCCCGGGACTTCTGGCATGTGACAATGAAGTCTGAGGGCCTCGTGGGCTAGATGCTGCCTCTCCTGCTTCAAATCGGCGATAACGGAAGGGAGCTCCTGAAGCTTCTTCTCTTCAACGGCTATCTCTTTGGTTACTTGCTCCATCTCTTTGGCGAGTTCTGCCCTTCGACGCTTGAGGCGATCTATCATGCCAAAAATCCCAGGACGGGAGTTCTCGAGGAAGTGAATCCGGTGGTGTACCTCTTGGGCCCGATGCTTGTACGAGTCCTGCTCCTCATGAGTCTTGGCCAGCTTGGCACGATCGGCCATGTGACGCAGAGCCCTAAAAACCGGGATCCGCATCGATTCGATATATGCGACGGGTGCCAAGGCTTCTTCGGCCTCTTCTGGGACTCGGCCACTGACGTCACCGAAGAGCTACCGAATCGGCGAAGCGTCCTCTACCAATCGGTCGATGTCTTCTTAAAGGAGGGTCCGTATACTTTCGAGCTTGGCACGGACGTCGTCGGGTACTAAGCTCAAGGTCACTTGACGAGAGGCGACTTCTTCGTTGACAGAGAGCGCAACCGCAAACAAGAAGAGGTTGTTATTGGGAGTGTCTTGTTCCTGCAAGGTAATAGACAAAAGGAAGAAATAAGTCAGCCGATGATGATAGCGAATCGGCCAATGCAGGTTATGAGACTTCTTACTTCTGTGAAACGGATCTCTTCCATCCGCGTCTGCGGAATCACTACCCTTGGTTCGGGGACTGACGCGATCGGCTCATCGAAAGAGGAGGATTCGACGATAATCGACGTTTTGCTTAGGCCAGCTTCTTGAAGGGCTTCTCTGACAAGTGGCTGTTCAGGGAGCACAGTTAGTGTGCTGATGACCTGCATCAAAATCGGTAAGGTTATCGCTTAAATATTAAAAGAGTTAAGTTGGGAGGCCCTATACCTCAGTAGGTGGTAGTACTGGTACTTCAGTTTGAGACATCGCCGATTGCTTTGGGCCCACCGGAGCGGTTTGTGCAGCCTGGTATAAGGAAAGTTAGCATTGAAGTGATGACCGGGGGACAATCAAATGGTGAGTTTACCTGAACGGCCTCCACCAATAATGAAGCGGCAGCCGCTCCCGCCTCCATAGCAGCTTGGAGGTCAACTTCTTCAGCAACCGGAAGGGTCGGCGTAGCCGAAATTTCCGCCGATGCAACCGCGGGTGGATCGGTCGATTCTGTGCGGGCTCGCACCCGGCGACTGGTTTTCTTGATGATCTTTTTCTGCGCTTGTTTCGCCTGGCCAGCTATGTCGTCAACGGAGGGGGCGTGATAGCCGATGAGGGGAAATTCTGTGTATGGATAACGGTCCTCTATCGGCCGGCCATTCCAACTACGTCTTGGGGGAGCACGACTCTCAGACTGAAAAAATGATAAGGGTCAGTATATAAAAAAAGAGGGAGTTGAAAATTGGCTAAAAAGAGAGCGATACCTCGACATTCGGGTCGATGTTGTTGGGATCCAGGAGATTGCAATATATCGCTACAAAAGCGCAGAATAGATGTTGTTTCCATTCGGCCCACCATAGCTTGAACTGCTGAACGGCGAAAGGGGCCACTATCCAATTGGTTAGGTCTATGGTGCTGGAGTCTGGGATCCGATCATACAGCCGACTGTAGTTGAGACCTTTGGTGAGCTCGTCTCGGAATTTTGCTCGATCGGTGAAGTATGCATAAATCGGCAGTTGACCTAAGCCAAATTGCCGTGCTGCAACAGAAGGGTTGTAAAACTCATAAGTGGGGGCATCCTTCCACGAGAAGAAATTCGCCGGCAGAATCTCTGGCTTGATCAACTCATCTATGAGGTCCTCAACAAATTTATTGGTGGCCGAGTCAAAGCAAGAGGGGAGCTCGAAGAGTGGTTCCTCTTTTTAATAAGGGAACCAGCTGGTTGCATCTTCGCTGAAACCATTGTAGAAGCATCTGAAATATTCGGCCACCTTGGTAGCAGAATATGGAAAACCAGAGAAGGTCGATGCTGCTTCACCAAAGGAAGTGCACCGGCGCCGTACAGTGGGGTTCTCTGCCGATTCGATGTTGGGGAATGTCATGTACTCCACTCACTACTGGAAGATCTTGCTCATGTACAGGTTGAGCCACAAGTTGATGAACCACCAGGGTCCACCTGGGTTTCCAATCGGCTCTCCTTTGGATAGCTTTACACCGATCTGGTGCAACATATGATATACTGATCCCAATAAATGCTTTCCAAAAGGAACAGAAGCTCCTATAGATAGCGCCTCGGCCAGAACCTGTGTGTTAGTAGATGGACCAGCTGCCCTCCTGCAAAAGAGGTGTTTCTCTAGCCACATCATCAGGAAGGCCGCATGCTCCCTTTCTGCGACTGTCTCGGCTCACCTATTGCACTTGATGAATCCTTTCCATCCGTCGATTCCTTTCGTCTCCAGCCGATGGGATGTTTTGGCCAGGTAACGGAAAGGAGTATCAGGGGAGGAAATGTCAAGGCCGGTCAACATGACCACATCGGCCAAGGTGGGAGTCATAGGCCCATGTCCGAAGAGAAACGCGTTGAGAGTGTTGGACCAAAAGTAGGAGGCTGCTATTACTAAGGGCCCATTCCTTTCCATTTGGGACAAAGGCAGATCGATGCACTGGCCGATTTTGTGCTCGTCCCATTGGACTCTCTTGGAGGCGGCTATCCGTTGGTACCATTCCCTCCAACCGGGGGTTTCATTCGGTCATGATCTGAAAGTGCCTGACCAGTGGTCTAGGTCCATGGTTGATTGCTTGAATGGAATTCTATGTGTTTCCAAATTGATCAAGTCAGTTGGATCTGGGTTTCCCATGGGACCAAGGCAGATAAGACAAGGGGTTTCGGTAAGGCGGATGGTAATCTAGTGTCTAACTACCTAAAAAAGCAAAAAGGGGGCGGAAGTAAGAACGGATCTAAGGTAAATGCATTGGTATTAAAGAAAGAGAAGTTTCAGTAAAAACCTCCGGTATGAAGCTCATTGTGGTTGACGGGATCGCCGGCGGAGCTATAGGTGCTGAAGCCGTCGTTGGGGCCTCCGTCGAAGCTCCCGCTCCCGCCGATGGAGCTCCCGCTCCTGCCGATGGAGCCGCTGCCATTGCCACTGGAGCCGCCGTTGGTGGGGCTGTCTCCGGGACTTTGGATGTTGGTGAAGTGCCTGAGGGTGTCGCCATCGGAGAGATGGGATGGAATGTAGATGGAAAAGGTCGCCGGAAGGAAAGATTGGAGGCTAAGGAGACGCCGGAGGAAGAAGGAGATCACTGCGCCAAAGAAGGAAGACGTGGGCTCGTGAAAAAGAAGTACGGGATGTGCTGATATTTAAGGGTGGTCTGAGAAGGGGTAAAAGCGGGATTTTTACCGCGCTGGCGGTTCAATTTTTTTGGGAGGAGTGGTTGTCGTGGGCGCCCGTTTCGAAAAGATTGCAATCATCAGGCAGAAGACCGCGAAACGGAAGGGTATTTTCAATGCGTTTGTTTCGGAAGGGAAGTTGAAAGGAATTTTGAAGTAAAGATTATGTTTTACTCTGAAACTGGGGGGCATGTGTTAACGCCAAATTTTGACATGTATGGAATCGGCATCAAGAAGGGAAAAAATCAGCTGATGCGGCGAGGCACGGAGGTCACGATTGGGAATCGGCCGATTGGTGCTACAGTTGGAGATTGGCCGATTGGTGCTGCAATGTTTCAGCGAAGGGAGTTGATGGAAATCGACCGATCGAGAGGCTGGAATAGTTGGGCCAATATGGGCTCGGAGTGGATTACGAGGATAAAAGTGGTCGGCCCACAGAACACAGCAATCAACTCCGGCACGAGTCATACTTCTAAATATTCGTTTTCGTTTAAAATTAGAGATAGAGTCCTAGTCGGTTAAGGGATTGGTTGTAACATGCTATAAATAGCCACCTTCATAGATCTGTAATCAATCATCAAATCAATACAACAACCTACTATTTCCTCGCACTTTACTTTCAAGCAGGCGACTTCGCCAATACTTTTCTTACTTTCACGAGTTCATGCGGGTTGGCGGGGCTGCATCAGCTTGATCTCCGGCCGATTCTGTAAGTTCCGTTTATCGAGTAATATCTAAGCTTTAACTTCGAGCGCATCGCTGTCGTTTCGTTTAGATTTATTCATCCGTTATCGATATTTACTAGAATTCTAGGTTTTACCTATTGTTCTAGTTTTTATCACCAGTTATCCGGCTGGGAATTAGAGCTTTCGGCTTACTTGTATCTTGGTGTTTAATCTACCGCTTTTTGCATAGCCGATTAGATCTGTTCCTAGTGTTGCTACTGTAGCGTTGTTTAGTTTACTCTAGTAGTTTTCTTCACCAACGTTGCCTGGTAATCGGTTGTATTATAGCCGATTTCTTTATTACAGCAAATCGGCCGACTCGCTGATAAGCTTCCTCGAGATCGGAACCTTAGCCGATCGCAACCTCTGGGATCTGACACGTTTCTTTCCTTGCCAATCAACAGGTCAGATTGGCTGGCACGCCGTGCGAACCGCACCAGGGCGATCACCCGAACAGGAGTTATGTAGATTCTCCCGGGTCGTGTGTGTGACGCTGGAAGTTCAATCGGCTCATTTCTAGCGCCAACAGTATGCAATGTGTAATATTATTCATATATGTATATGCACAATATGTATATATATATATATATATATAATATTATCTCAAATGTTATATTAAAGATAAATAGAACTTTACATATATTAGCGTAAACGTATTAGAACGAGTATACGTAAAGGAAACAAATACAAAATATGAAAATACAATAAAGGAATATAAAATAAGAAAATAATGGAAAAACACATTAGTACCGGTGGTACCAATGAGGACACCCCCCGCGCGGTGTGGGAAGCCCTTTAGTACCGATTGATGTCCGCAACCGGTACTAAAGGGTACCCTACCGGTTATTTGAACCGCTACTAAAGGGCTCCCCCTCTAGTATCGATTGGCCAGTACTGGTTGCGCAACCGGTACTAGACATCATTTTTCCCAGTGCAGTGCATGATTGGCTGGTGCAAGTGCAAGTAGCAGGTCTGACAGGGTTTAGGTCAGCTTTTTTGCAAAACAAAAATTCGAAAAAAAATCTGTAGCTTCCAAACCAAATGTCCAAATCAAGTTTCAATTGAACCATACCATTTCTTACGATGAGATCTACAAAATAATATCACAATTGACAATATTTTGAATGAAATTATTTTTGAACATTTTTCGAATACACCAACATTTTGTTCATGTTGATCCACATTTTTCTTTTTGAACATTTTTTCTTTATTTTTTACATGTAGCAACATTTTTTTACATTAACTAATATTTCTTAATATTCGTAAACATTTTCCCTAAAGCCGAGCCTAAGTTTCACCAATATTTCTTGATGTTCATTAATATTTTTATATGCACCAACATTTTTATTCAACTTTTTTACATTCACCCGCTCTTTTTTTTACACACACCAACATTTTTCTTCAACCTTTTTACATTCACCAACATTCTGGCTAATCATTTGTTTTACACACACCAACATTTTTCTTCAACTTTTTTACATTCGCCAACATTATGGCTCAACATTTTTTATACACACACCAACTTTTTTTAAAAAAAAATACTATTTCAACAATTTTTCTTCCAATGTATGTTTAAGATATTACTACAATATAGTCAATATTTTAGAAGACTAGATTTAACATTTATATACACACTAATTCAACATTTCCAATAAAGTAATTCAACATTTAATGCAAAAATGTTGAAGCCATAAATTCAAAATGTTGAGCATGTATATTCAAATGTTGAAGAGTGCATTTGAAATGTTGATTTTTAAAAAAATCAAAATATATTTATGTTGGATCTTGTTTCGTTGCATAAATTCTAAATAGCATCATGGTTCAAACAGAATCTAAAACACGTTTACGGTTTGAGAGAAAAAAGAGATTAAAATTTTGAATGTAAAAGGAATCTCACCCATCCACCACCAACCACCCATGCCCTACATGCAGCCAGCCACCCACCTACCCACGCGCTGACACCTGTTCACAGCTGTATCCAAACTGTGTGTGTGCTCCCACCCGCTTTAGAGGGTGTTTGATACTGTCGGGCATGCACTCCAGGCCCACGAGTAGACCTTGGATGGCCCACTCAGGGGCGTACTCGGACACGATCAGGACAAGGGATAGGCGTATCCCATTCGGACTAGTCAAGTGTGTATATGGAAAACTACTCGGGCCTTACCGAGTAGAACTCTGTAATAGTACTCGACTAGGACTCAGACTTGTAACCCTGTCCTCCCGTGTATATAAGGGCGGGCAGGGACCCCCCTCAACAACAACTCCAGTTCATCAATACAAACCAACACATAGGACGTAGGGTATTACACGATCTAGCGGCCCGAACCTGTCTAAATCGTGTTCCTTGCGTCACCATTGATTCCTTGATTCTCGACGACCCTTACCACACAAAAGACCACCTAGGGTACCCCCTAGGCGAGTTGCCGGTCTAAAACACCGAAAGCTGGCGCGCCAGGTAGGGGCACTCGTTGAGTTTGTCAGCGCGAACTCAATGGTAAAGGTCATCGTCAGGCCCGTTTTCTTCATCGAAGATGGCGCCACCTTCGTTTTCGGATCCTGGCTTTGCGTCGCCGATGGCTCGGGTTCGTTCCGGCGCCAGATCGTCGACGCTCAGGAGAAGAAACCAGAAGATCTGATCGAAAAAAACCAAGATTTAAAAGTCGACGAGTTCGAGTTCGACTACGCGTCGGATGCGACTTCGCTTCGGACTAGTCAGTCCCAGCCAGTGCCCAAGTCGGTTTCGACTTCGAAGCGGTCCCCGCACGGACTCCGCAACGCAACCAAAGTTCACCAAGGTTTTCTTACTCGAATCCAACTCGAACTCGGGCACGATGAAGACCTCGACTCCGACTTGGTTTATCTGCTAGAATACCATTATCTGGTCCAGCCCAAGGATTGGTAATAACATCAACATCATAAGGTAGATTCGTACATTGGCTAGGACTATGACCATCCCTTCTTGCCCATGACTACGACTCGCGTCTTGTCGCTCATATAGACAACCTCCCATATCAAGAGGGCGTTCCACTCACTCCCAATCACGAGGAAAGCTCCACAGAGATTGCAACGTCAAGCTCCGAAAGCTACTACCCGGACAGGGAGATACTTGTTATTACTCAGAATAACAACCTGGGTACTAGCCAGAACAGAACCCTTAGGAGATTAGCACAACTCGACAACATCTCCGAAGATGAGTCTACAGCTGACGCCCCTCACAATGAAACCTCCGAGCAAAGAAACCAAAGAAGGATGCGCAACACTACTCGAGACAAGCGACGGCAGTTGATGGCTACAAATATTCCCATTACAAATCTTGAAAGGGCTTTCGACGCAGTCCAGGCTCAGGAGCACAATACTCCACTCGCGGCAATCGCCTCAATCAATCTTCTAACAACATTGATGCCTCAAGACAGGGATAATGAAGCCACAACTCAACTCGTGCAGCGTGGCAACGGACTAATCGCACAACTCATGGAGCAAGCCTACAAGTTACTCGACAAAGAATCACCAATTCCGTCTCTTCCTCATATCACAGCTCACCAAGGAGGTAGCAGGGGGGCTGCAGACAACAATAATGCCCCAAGAAACGACAATGAAGTTGTCAACCAACCTAGGCAACACAGCCAAGGTCCAAGCAAGCACAAGGCCCCAGCTCACCACAAGGATGTTGGCGAGGTCAGCTGTACCAACTTGGTTAAAAGCATCCGCCCTACTTGGAAGAACCATGAAGTGTCTAACTTTAGTGATCTGCGAGAAATTCTCAGCAGTCGGCGCGAGCGAGAAGTAGACAACTACAACCACTTTCCTGCTTTCACAAATCGGGTAATGAAAACAAAACTACCCGAGAAGTTCAAGCCTACTGGAATCACCAAATATGATGGCAAACAAGATCCAATACAATGGCTACGATGCTACTCGCTAGCCGTCCAAGCAGTCGGGGGCAATAATGACACCAAAGTTATCCACTTCCCCATATGCATGGAACCCGCACCATTGACCTGGCTTGAGTCACTCAAACCCAAGTCCATTGACTCTTGGGCAGACTTGACAAAGACTTTCACCAACAACTTCGCCGGCTCCATGGCTAGACCAGGCAACAAGATTGACTTAGGTCAAATCAAGCAAAAAGAAGGCGAGACCTTACGCGACTATTTGTGATGCTTCTTCGATAAGAAGGCTACCATAGTCGACATCTCAGTAACAGACGTCATCGAGTGCTTCCAGAATGGACTCTACGATCGGCGAACATACCAAGACTTCGGTCGCCGACGACCAGCTAATGTCAAAGACCTCAAAGTCATGGTGCAGCAGTGGGCAGATGAAGAAGACAAAGAGCGAGAACGGTTCAGCTCCCACCATAACCGTGGACGCGACAACAACCACAACAATGACCAAGATAGAAGTCAAAACAACAACACTCGAAACAACTACTCGAGTAATCACAACTGCAAAAGGAAGCTCGACAACACTGTTGCCGCCATGACCAACTTCGGGAAAAAGGGACCCCGTAAAAACGATGAAGGGCCAACCTTCACTGAACTACTCAAAAAGCAGTGCCCATGGCACCCAACTAGCAAGCACTCGGCAATAGATTGCTACAGCATGCGCCGAGTCATGCAAGACTTACCCGCACCACCGCCTCCTGAAAAGTACACCAAGAAAAAAGATAAGGGCAAGAACAAAGTCCACAACGACGAAGACGAAGAAGGCGACTTCCAGACTGCCTCAAAAACTGTCAACGTCATCTTCAGCGGTATTCCAGGCACCGCATCCAAGCGAGCCAACAAACTCGTACTAAGGGAAATCATGGCCATCGAACCAACGGATCCAATACCGTTAAAATGGTCAGAAGTGCCCATTTCTTTCAGCAGAAAAGATCAATGGACCAAGTTTTCAGAGCCAGGACGTTTCCCACCAGTATTGGATCCGGTTGTGGCAGGCTCAAAGTTAACCAAAGTACTCATTGATGGCGGAAGTGGACTCAACGTTATTTTCACCAAGACATTGAAGAAGATGTGCCTCGACGTTACTGAAATGCTTACTCCAACAGATTCACCTTTCTAAGGCATCGTGCCTGGAAATGCGGCTATACCATTACGACAAGTTGTCCTTCCGGTTACCTTCGGAACTAAGGAGCATTACCGTACCGAATACATCAGATTTGAAGTCGCCGACTTCGAGACATCTTACCATGCCATACTCAGAAGGCCAGCACTCCCCAAGTTCATGGGCATACCACATTATGTTTACCTGGTACTCAAAATGCCAAGCCCCAAGGGAGAACTTACGCTGCGAGGAGATCTACGGCGATCCTATGAATGCGACACCGAAGGCGTGGAAATTGCTGCGACTACTCAAGCACCTAGTCCCATGCAACAAGTCTTCACAGCTTCAAAGAAGCTCCATCCAACCGAATTAGAGATCCCAGAAAACAAGTTGGGGTCCACAAAGGTGAAACCCGCCAGTGAGCAAGACTTCAAATCAGTCGACCTCCAGATAGGCGACCCTTCCAAGACAGCCCTGATCGGAACAGGGCTAAATCCTAAATAGGAATCTGCGCTCGTCAGCTTCGTTCGGGCTAACCACGATATCTTCGCTTGGAAACCGACTGACATGCCAGGTGTGCCCAAGGAGCTGATTGAGCATTCTCTCAATGTCGATCCCAAAGCTACTCCAAAACGGCAACGACTACGCCGGTTCGCTCAAGACAGACGAGAAGCAATCAAAAAAGAGTTAGCCAAGCTACTCGTGGCAGGATTCATCAAAGAAGTCTTTCACCCTGACTGGCTTGTCAACCCCGTGCTCGTTCGTAAGAAAAATAACGAGTGGAGAATGTGTGTTGACTATACCGACCTCAACAAACACTGCCCTAAAGACCCTTTCGGGCTACCCAGGATCGATCAAGTGGTCGACTCCACCGCTGGGTGCGCTTTACTATGTTTTCTCGACTGCTACTTCGGCTATCACTAGATAAGCCTCAAAGAGGAAGATCAAGCCAAAACAGCGTTCATCATGCCTTTCGGAGTTTTCTGCTACAAAACAATGTCCTTCGGACTAAAAAATGCAGGGGCAACTTATCAAAGGGCCATACAAATGTGCTTTGAAAAGCAACTTCACCGCAATGTTGAAGCTTATGTCGACGACGTAGTCATCAAAACAAGAAACTGGGAGGAACTCATCGCAGACTAGGAGGAAACTTTCTCTAGTCTATGCGCTTTCCGATGGAAACTCAATCCTACTAAGTGCATCTTTGGAGTACCTTCCGGCAAATTACTCGGGTTCATCATTAGCCATCGCGGCATTGAGGCCATCTCGGAAAAAAATTCTGCCATCACAAACATGCAAGCACCAGCTAGCATTAAGGATGTGCAGAAACTCACAGGCTGCATGGCCGCTCTCAACCGGTTCATCTCGAGACTTGGAGAACGGGGACTACCATTCTTCAAGGTTCTCAAACGCCAAGACAAGTTCAAATGGACGGAAGAGGCAGATAAGGCACTAACACAACTCAAAGACTTTCTGTCAAAGCCTCCTGTACTCACCGCTCCTTCTTCAAACGAAGACTTGCTCCTATACATCTCAGCTACTACTCATGTCGTCAGCACGGCAATAGTAGTCGAACGGTCTGAACTAGGCCACGCTTACAAGGTCCAACGACCTGTCTACTTCGTCAGCGAAGTACTCTCGAACTCCAAAACTCGGTATTCACCGATACAAACTCTTATATGCAATTTTGCTCACCTCCCGGAAACTGCACCATTACTTCAAAGAGCACAACATCACAATCATCTCTGACTTCCCGCTCGGCGAAATACTTCACAACAGAGACGCTACGGGCAAAATCTCCAAATGGGCAGTTGAACTCGAAGCTCTCACCTTGGACTTTAAGCCAAGGACAGCTATCAAATCCCAATCTTTGGTCGACTTCATAGCTAAATGGACTGAAAATCAAGTGCCAACACCAGTGGAACGGCCAGAACACTGGGTAATGTACTTTGACGGATCCCTCAAACTCGAAGGAGCCGGCGCAGGCGTATTACTCATCTCCCCCAGGGGAGACCAGCTCAAGTACGTGCTGCAAATATTCTGGGAAGCATCTAATAACGAAGCCGAGTATGAAGCACTACTCCACGGCCTTCGCCTTGCAATCTCCCTCGGCATCAAACGACTACTGGTGTACGGCGACTCTCTAGTCGTTATAAACCAGGTCAATGATGAGTGGGACCGGAACAAGGACAACATGGACGCTGACTGCAAAGAAGTCCATAAACTGGAAAACAGGTTCTCAGGCTTGGAATTTCATCACATCGTCTGCGACAACAATGTTGCTGCCGACATCTTATCCAAAATGGGCTCAACTCGTGCAGAAGTTCCAGCAGGAATCTTCATACACGAACTGCGCAAGCCATCCATACCTGAACAAGTCACCACACCAGCAGTCACGACTGCTGACGTCTCTCGTGAAATCATGATGATAGAAGTCGACTGGAGGACACCCTTCATCGACTACATCAAAGATTACCAGTTACCATCCAACAAAAATAAGGCTGAGCAAATCTCCCGGCGAGTAAAAAATTACGTTCTAGTCGGAGACAAGCTCTACAAAAAAGGTGCATCGTCTGGGGTACTCATGAAGTGCATTACCAGAGAAGACGGCCAAGAAATCCTAGAGGAAATTCACAGAGGAATCTGTGGCAACCACCCTCCTCAAGGACACCAGTTGGCAAGGCTTTCAGAGCAGGCTTCTACTGGCCAATGGCTCTGGCCGACGCTAAACAACTAGTTCAAAAATGCAAAGGTTGTTAATTCTTCACAAAACAGTAACATGTACCGACCTACAAGCTAGTCAGAATACCTCCAACATGGCCGTTTGCCTGCTGGGGGCTCGACATGATAGGGCCGCTACCAACTGCGCTAGGAGGATTCAACCGAGTACTCGTGGCAATCGACAAATTCACCAAGTGGATCGAGGTCAAACCAGTCACTTGCCCCAAGGCAGACCGGGTCCTCGACTTCTTAGATGAAATCGTACACCGCTACGATTTTCCCAACAAGATTATCACAGACCTAGGGTCGAACTTCAACAATCACGACTTTTGGGAATACTGCAAGAATAGCGGCATCGACGTCCGCTATGTCTCGGTCACTCATCCGTGATCCAATGGATAAGTCGAGCATGCTAATGGCATGATACTCGACGCCCTGAAGAAAAGACTACATGACGTTGGCAACACCAAAGGCGGCAAATGGCTCAAAGAGTTCCCAATGCTCTGTGGGGCCTACGTACCCAACCATGCAAGACTACTGGGCTATCGCCCTATTTCCTTATCTATGGCTCAGAAGCCATACTACCTGCCGACATCATGTGGCAATCACCATCCGTTGAACAATATGACGAAGAACTGGCAGCAGAAACAAGGCGAACAGATATAGACAGTCTAGAAGAAACAAGATGTGCAGCACTAGTGCAATCTGCCAGATATCTTGACGGTTTAAGGCGTTACCACGACCGCAACATCAAGGAAAGATCTTTCAACTTGGGCGATATGGTCCTTAAGCGTATCCAAGACACATCAGGGTTACATAAACTCAATTCACCATGGGAAGGTCCTTACATCGTGTCAAAGGTTACGGGACCTGGATCTTACAGACTCCTAGTACCAAACTCTTGGAATATAGAACATCTTTGTCGCTATTACCCATAGCAGCATCCGAGTAATCGCTTCAAGGCAATAACTCATGATGACTACTCGGGCTAACCGCCCGACTACCGACTTCAAGATACCTCAGCTTTGACAAGAGTTATCAACTCAACAAGGATCATTGCCCTGGTACAAAATTTCCATTCAGTATTTCTTTACTGAGAACCGAAGATACATCTTCAAACATACATACGAGGACAAACACTTGGAATACACGAAGACTACAAGCACCTGCCTACTGGCGGGCTGCATTTAAGCCTCAGGCTTTTACTATATCACAAGGCCACTCAGGTCTGCCGACTACAATGGGAAGGGCCCACACGCAAGGAAGCTGCACAAAACGCAGCCATATCCAGGTACTCTACCCAAGGCAATGCCAGGAACTCCTGCATCGCCACTGCCTTGACAGCGGCAACGATGAATCCGGCGTGACGCGCCTAGAGGGAACCAAGGCTGCTCTTTTGCTAGCCTTGCGGAGCCAATCCACTCTATGGCCACATCTCCACCTCTAAGAGAGCGGGATAAAGACCACGGCACTCATCACCCATCACCCATGAGTTCCAGCGCGTACCCCACTGGATCATGAGCTGCAAGATGAGGCGTGCGAAGAAACCTCCTACGAGGATTCTTCTAGCATCGCGGCTATCCCTACGAGCGCAGGAGTCTGTGGAGGGAAGGCGGCCTCAATCTACGAGGAATCTTCTAGCACCGGTGCACTCTCTGATGGCTCTCTACACTCAAAAAGAAGCAACTGAAAGCAATCCATTGCTACTCAGAAACTTGGTTTGGTTCGCTCTCCAGATGGCTCTATTTATAGCCGAAAGATGCAACTACCACCTGCCCAAGAGTCACTATGCGCCCGTGATCAATGAGTCTGATGACTGCTGACTCTGCCCACGTGATGGCACTTATGATACAAAGGACAAAAGAGTATAGTACACCCGTGCATCCACAAAAGGACAAAGGAGTACAGTACACCCGTGTCCCTCAAAAGAAGAGTACTCGACAGCATTGCGACTACTCGACACTCAGAACTACTACAAGCCAAGCGCGGCCTACGCTCACACCATTATCTTGAGGGTTTGGACTACTCCGACCCTCTGCTTAGGGGTCGGGCGCACCCGACCCCAGGACTCAGGTTCGAGCAAGGCGGAGCTTCTCCCCCAAAGGGTTGGGCTTAGCCGACCCCAGGACTTGGGGTTGGGCGAGGCGTAGCTGCCCCCCTCCAAGGGGTCGGGCGAAGCGGAGTTTTCCCCAAAGGGTCGGGCTCAGCTGACCCTGGGACTTCAGGTCAACCAACACGGAGTAAAATTACTCTTCGCAAGACAATCACCTCAAGCACTGGGCAAGTATTCAACCATAGCCGACTACAATCGGACATACTCGGAGTATGCAAAGTACTTACCTTGATACTTCTTGTTCAGCGATTTGTAGCGGCTCTCCAGTTTTTGCTACAGGACCGCGTGATCCGTACGCTCCACAGCAAAAGACTTCGCTCCAACCTCGTGAACCCTCAGAGTTTCTGTCAGACGGGCGCACTCCTGCTCCAGTTGATGACTTCATTCCTGAAAAGGTCCAAGTATGCAAGGTACTATGGTGAGTTAAAATCCTCACAACTACTTGGTCCATGTGACAACTCAAAAAGGAATTCTACTTGGAAGCTCCGGAAAACATTGATGGCCTTCTGGAACTCCAAGTCGGATGGCAGGCTGATCACCGGTCTTTGAGTACTCTCTACAAGATGAGGAGTTGTACCCAAAATGGCACCTACAACATTTATCATCAGTCAACTGCTTGCTACGACTACAATAACAAGACTACAGAAACATACCTGGAGCAGTCGCCAATTTGGCTTTTTCAACACCCACTACGACCAGCGATCCGCTGGTAGATATTGATAAGGTAGCACTTCCTGAACCCGATGCAGCGGCGGGAACTTCCACCGAACGAATGACGTCTTGAAGCATCGACATAGTAGCTCCAAGACGACCGACGTCAACTTCGGGTACCTCCTCAACAATTAAATATTCCAAAGGAGCAGATAATGTATTCAGGGGATCCAACTCTACCCCTATCTCCACAGGGATAGTCTCCTCCGCATCCCTGCATCAAGAAACGTCATTATATGACTTCCAGACAACTTAAAGATATACACCGGCTAAGCAGGCTCACCGAGTCGAGCGTGGTGGCAATCGCACACGCTTCTTCTCGACAACAGGCGGTCGAGTAGTTGGCTGTAACAACTCTACCTAAATTAAGTGCTTTTAAAGAAAACCAGTGGTTAATCCCTAATTAAAGAGGTGAAATGACCATTTTAACCCTAAGAAGCTCTTTTTGGAGTTTGAAATAAAACTTGGAATTTTATATGCAAACTTAAAATGCTGCCCAAATAAGAGTTGTAAAACTTTTAATTTCAAACAACTTTTGTTAAAGGCACTTTGACTAATTCGGAATGGAAGGAAGTCAAAAACAGCAATCAAAAGCGGAGTACTAAAGAACCCTATAAACCTCCAAAGTCCTGGAATTCAAGTTTTCCTCCAACTTTGCAAGCTATTATATCACGATTTCCTATCTAAAACTCAAGTCAGGCTCTTAATAAAAGTTGTAGTCCCTCGAGTGTGTTCCAACTTTGTTACAATGACTCAGGTCCAAATTGGGCTAGAACCTATACAAATTCTTGGTCAAAGTAAGGTAAAACAGTCAACTCAGCCCCTGAGCCCCACAACGCTAAGTCTGAAAAACTGCTCAGAGTGCACCTCTTGGCGAGGGCATTCCTCCAAATTTTTGAACTAAACTCAAGAAATACCCTAAATAGAAGTTGAAGTCCTCAGGTTGGAGAGCAACTCCTCAAATAACACCTTAGTCTAATTCAACACAGAAGCTATCCAAAAATCAAGCCAAAGATGGCTAAACCTCTGAATTCCACCTCTCCAGCCAAAATTGGCTAAGTCTGGATTTCCAGATTTTTGGCAAACTTTCGCACGAGATATCTCCAAATCCTTTCACAATATAAACCAGCGCCTAATACCAAGTTTGAAATACATCTAGAGTTGAACAAGTTTGTTTAAAAGAGTTTTGGAAGTTGTGTTGCAAAATCTTGAGATAGGATCTCCCAAAGCTAGTCGGGCTTGCTGCCCGAAGGGGACCTCGCTGCCCGCGCGCCAGAGCACGTTCGCCCGCGCGCCGCGCGCCGCATGGCCGCCGGCCACCGGCAGCTCGTCGGCACCCTATCCTCGGCGAGACAGCGACAGGGCAAGGGCCACGGCGCCCAACCCGCGCCTGTGATTGGACGGGGCGAACTCCGGGCTGGCCAACCGCCGGCCGCGCCCTTGTCCTTTTCCCCCTGCCGCGGCTCTGATCCGCCAACCACGCTCCGCTCGTCCGCCGGAGAAGCCACCACGCCGATGACATCCTGCGCCTCCGCCCGCTCGCCCAACCCCCACGGTAGCCCTCGCTTCGCCCGCCCGACAGACTGGAAGCCCCAAACGCGCACCGCCCAAGGCCAATCGCCGCCAGAGACCACCCGGAGCTCCGCCTCCTCTGCCCAATGGTGCCGCTAGCCAATGGCTGCCTCGGCCACGCACCCGCCGCTCCCGGCCTTATCCTTCCCCCACCGGAACCCCGCCTCGACCTTCCGCTCCACCGCTGCCCTATAAAAAGGTCCCCCTCGCCGGCAACACCACCCTTTTGCCACCGCCCACAATTGCTGTTGGAGGTATGCCCTAGAGGCAATCATAGAGATGATGATATTCCATTTGTATCCATGATTTGTATATTGTGTTCATTGAATATCCATTAAAGGCTACTTGAATTGATTTGCAATTATGTGAATTGTATGTGAAACTCTTTACTTGTATGGTTATTCTAAAGTTGTCCCTAGTCGGAGTTCATGTGAGGACACACATGAATATTAGACTAGCACATGTATTAGTTGATGACTATGTTTCACAAGTCATGGACATGGAGATGTTGAACTAATAATGTGGACACATGTGGAGACATGTGTTAGGACTGACCCAACACGAGAAGTAGTTCTCTCTTTAAACAACATATACGCTTTGTCCTTAGACCTGAGATTGTCGCATGTATTCTAGATGTGGATCGACCTACTTAGGGGCTATCAAACGCTACGCCGTAACAGGGTAGTTATAAAGGTAGCTTTCGGGTTTGTCAAGAAGCATGCTATGAGACATGGTCAATCAAGATGGGATTTGCCCCTCTCTGATTGAGAGTGATATCTCTGGGCCCCTCGAGTGATCGGATCCGAAAATGCATGGCCATGCTACGTACGGTTAAGAGTTAACCTACAAAGGGATTCCGAATCACAGGATCGAGAAAGAGCGGTCAGCTTGAAGCTAGACCAAATATCGTGAGGCAAAGGGAATAGCATGTATATTATGTTGTGATGGTTCGTCTGATATGATCTTCGTATGCGTATAGGAGTTGGCACGTCTTGCTAGAGGCCGCTACCGACTATTGGGCCGAGTAGGAGTACTCGGGCCATGTCTATACGTATCCGAACCCATAGGGTCACACACTTAAGGGGCTGGAAGCCCAATTCGGATCTGATCCGAGTTGGATTAGGTTTAGGAGTGCTAATGGGCCTCGGATCCAGAGGCCCATCAGGAACCTCTATAAATAGAGGGGTGGGGGCTCCCTAGGGTTTACACCTTTTGGCTAAACACACTTGCCGCGCCTCCCACGCCCTCGCCTGTTGCAACTCGCGGATCTAGCAATCCGGCTTGCGACGCTTCCTCCCTGCACGTGTGGATACCTTGGAGGTGTTGCGCCTGCAGCACTTGGACGAGCCATCGACGAGCCGCCGACGAGCCACGACGAGCCGACGACGAGCCGCGGCATTGGAGGCGATCTTGCTGTGCACGTGGACGAGCTGCTGAGGAGCCGCTGGACGTGATCGACTACGTATGACTACGTTGTTCGACTACGTACGACTACGTGATCGTCTTCACTGCACCGACGCATATCTACATCTTCCGCACCAGTAGTGCGTCGAGTGGTAATCCTGTGATCCTTATACGGCAGTTCTTCCTGGTTATACGCGGTAGAAATTTTGATTTGCGCTAGCGTAGCCTACCTCGTATCCCAACAGTGGTATCAGAGCCTTAGCTGCTTAGTTTTGGATTCGGGATGTGTGCATATGGAGATATGCGAGTTTTCTGTTTGATCTATGTCCTGGTGTCGTGCCCTTGCTGCAATGGTAGTGTAACGACATACTCCTACCGGTCGGTTTCCGCCATCGGAGTTAAGTGATACACGTAAATCCAGTTGCAGTGAGGGAAGATCAATATGATTGGTCGAATCGAGATCCAGGGTCATACGCCAGGCGCATTAGATGTCCAATGGTAGATGGGATCTACTGCCGGGGTCGGGATTTTGCCGTATGCGCATGCTTCAGTAAATCAGCCGTAACTTTTCGGTATGATCTCGGATCGGGGCGATTTCTATACGAAAATTGATCTACAGAAAAAGTTACACGTGAATTTCAACCGCTTTGCCGTTTTCGGCGAAATTAGATTTGCCAAATTCGGCTTGGAAGATGGAGTTTCGGGCCTCCGAAGTTTGGAACGTTAGGACGCCTAACTCTCTTTTGCAGGATGTATCTTGTGATCAGTATGGCCCCCTTGTGTATGTGATGCATGTGTGTAACTAATTCGTGACCTGCGTGTCGCGCGTACGGCAACACGGCAGGAGCCATATGTGTTGTCACTTTATTGTATTTAATGGTCTGTGTACCAATCTGTGATGATCCAAGCAACTATGTAATCTTCATTACTAGATTCTTTACTAGCTATTAGGCGTAATAGCATGCTCTAGTTCTTGGAGGACTCATCACCAGGAGGATGGCGCACATGGAACATGGAGATGGAGATCACCATGGTGAACAGGTTCTATGGAGATGGAGATCACCATATGAAAACAGGCCATACTGTGTCACAGCTGTGTGAATGCTATTCTGTTTATGTTTTACTTTCTGCATGCTGTGATGTTAGAAGTAGAACGATCCCTCGCAAATTTTAAGTTAGTATGCCCTCCCAACTAAAACTTGCACCGTCCCATGTCTTGTACAATTAGTGGTGGGTCTATGAAATTAGGGTGCCACTAGTTTTCCTTGACTAGATGGGTTTGTGTCGGACACTTACACGCATAAGGGTTGGTTTGCTTAACGAGGTCATCTTAACGGTTAAGGACCTTGGGGCATAAAGGTTGGGCGCCGAGACATAGAGATGTCACCCAACAACAGGAGTCATATGTGATATGATTAGCAAAAGTTGCTTACCGATCTACCTCGTTTGCTAGCGGTGATGCTAAAGCTCACTAGTAGACTTGTTAGTTGTGGATCCTGAATCACTAAGTTTCAATAGAGGGATATTGATTTTAGTGGGAGTAGATTTTGTTAAAATAGTTTAATGTAATTTGCTCTATCATGGATACGTTTGTCTTAGTGTATTTTGCATTACTTTTGTTGTAGATTAAATGGCACCTAGCAACACCACCACATCGTTTGCTTTGCGTTCGGTCCTTGAGAAGGACAAGTTGAATGGAACAAACTACTCGGATTGGATCCGCAACCTGAGAATTGTTCTCAGGGCTGAGAAAAAGGAAGATGTTCTAGACAACCCACTACCAGAAGAACCTGCTGAGGATGCACCCGCTGCTGCTAAGAATGCTTACAAGAAAGCATGTGATGCTAACCTTGAAGTAAGCTGCCTTATGCTTGCTTGCATGGAACCCGAGCTGCAAATGCAGTTCGAAACAAACCATGAGGCGCACGATATGATCGTGGCGCTTAGAGACATGTTCCAAACACATGCCAGGACTGAAAGGTTCAATGTGTCTAAGGCCTTTGTTGAGAGCAAGCTAGCAGAAGGCGCCGCAGTAGGACCACACGTGATCAAGATGGTTGGTTACACTCAACGGTTGGAGAAGCTAGGCTTCCCACTGGGCCAAGAGTTGGCCACTGATTTCATTCTTTCCTCTCTTCCGCCTAGCTATGGGAACTTCATCTCGAACTACCATATGCATGGGACGGAGAAGGGATTGAATGAGCTGTGTGGTATGCTCAAGACAGCAGAGGCTGACATCAAGAAAAGCGCTAGTACCAGTCATGTGATGGCGATACAGAACAAGCCCAGCTTTAAAAAGAAGGGCAATTCTTGGAAGAAGAAGGGCAAGGCTGGAACGTCCAAGCCAAACCCACCGCCCAAGGTTAAAGCTGGACCTGGACCTGCTCCAGATAAAGAGTGCTTTTACTGTCATGAACTTGGTCACTGGAAGAGAAACTGCAAGCAGTACCTAGCTTCGTTGAAGAACGGCGGAAGTAAGAGTACTTCTACCTCAGGTACGCTTGTTGTTAATGTTATAGACAACATATTTCTCGCTGATACAGTTATTAATTCTTGGGTATTTGATACCGGATCGGTTGCTCATATTTGCAATTCGATGCAGGGAATGATAAGAAGTAGAAGCGTGGAAAGAGGAGAAGTTGATTTCCGCGTGGGCAATAATGCAAGAGTTGCTGCTTTGACCGTCGGGACGATGCAACTCCACCTCCCGTCAGGATTTATTATGGAGTTGAATAATTGTTATTTTGTTCCTAGTTTAAGTCGAAACATTTTGTCTCCTTCATGCTTGATGAAGGATGGTTATTCATTTGCGAGTGAAAACAATGGTTGTGTGATCTCTAAGAATAATATGTTTATGGCTTTTGCACCCATTGTGAATGGATTGTTTGTTTTAAATCTTGATGGTTCACCTGTCTGTAATGTAAGTGCTAAAAGGCCTCGGCCTAATGATTTGAGTCCTACCTACTTGTGGCATTGTCGTTTGGGTCATATAAGTGAAAAGCGCATGAAGAAGCTCCATTCTGATGGACTTCTAACTTCGTTTGATTTTGAATCATACGAGACATGTGAGGCTTGCTTGCTAGGCAAGATGACCAAGACGCCTTTCACAGGATTTCCTGAGAGAGCAGTAGACTTGTTGGAACTCGTACATAGTGATGTATGCGGACCAATGAGCACGACGGCTAGAGGAGGATTCCAATACTTCATAACTTTCACTGATGATTTTAGTAGATATGGCTATGTCTACTTGATGAGGCACAAGTCTGAAACCTTTGAAAAGTTCAAGGAATTTCAGAATGAAGTTGAAAATCAGCGTGACAAGAAAATTAAGGCCTTACGATCTGATCGTGGAGGCGAGTATTTGAGCCACGAGTTTAGCAATCATCTAAAGAGTTGCGGAATTGTTCCACAACTTACGCCGCCTGGAACACCTCAGAGAAACGGTGTGTCCGAGCGACGTAATCGAACTTTGTTAGACATGGTTCGATCAATGATGAGTCAGTCGGACCTACCGTTGTCATTTTGGGGATACGCTCTAGAAACAGCAGCTTTCACACTAAATAGGGTACCATCTAAATCTGTAGTTAAGACACCATATGAGATATGGACTGGAAAGGTTCCCAGTTTGTCTTTTCTAAAGATTTGGGGATGTGAAGTGTTTGTCAAGCGACTTCAGTCAGACAAGATCACACCCAAGTCGGATAAGTGCATTTTCGTGGGATATCCAAAGGAAACTTTGGGATATTATTTCTACAACCGATCAGAAGGCAAAGTGTTTGTCGCTCGGAACGGGGTTTTCCTAGAGAAAGAGTTTCTCAAAGGAGAAAAGAGTGGAAAGACAGTGCATCTTGAAGAAGTTCAAGATGAGCCAATCGGGCAAGAATCAATGAGTGATGCTAACGTAGCAGAACAAGTTGAGATACCCATGGCAAGAGAAGCACCGCCACAACCACGAAGGTCGGCAAGGCTCCGCGAAATGCGAGAAATATTATTGTTGGACAATGATGAGCCTGCGACATATGCAGAAGCAATGATGGACCCAGACTCCGAAAAATGGCAGAGTGCCATGCAATCCGAAATAGAGTCCATGGGAGACAATCAAGTTTGGAACTTGGTTGACCCGCCTGATGGTGTTAAAGCCATAGAGTGCAAGTGGATCTATAAGAAGAAAAAGGACATGGATGGAAATGTTCACATCTATAAAGCACGACTTGTCGCAAAAGGTTTTCGACAAGTTCAAGGAGTTGACTACGACGAGACCTTCTCGCCCGTAGTGATGCTTAAGTCCATTCGGATTATTCTAGCTATAGCTGCATATTTCGATTATGAGATATGGCAGATGGATGTCAAGACAGCTTTCCTGAATGGAAACCTAGCTGAGGACGTGTATATGATACAGCCCGAGGGTTTTGTCGATCCGAAAAATGCTGGAAAGGTATGCAAGCTTCAGAGATCCATTTATGGATTGAAGCAAGCATCTAGGAGTTGGAACATTCGTTTTGATGAAGTGGTCAAAGGGTTTGACTTCACCAAGAACGAAGAAGAGTCTTGTGTTTACAAGAAGGTTAGTGGGAGCTCTGTAGTATTTCTAATCTTATATGTGGATGACATATTACTGATTGGAAATAACATTCCTATGCTTGAGTCCGTAAAGACTTCACTGAAAAATAGTTTTTCGATGAAGGACTTAGGGGAAGCGGCATATATTCTGGGCATTAAGATCTATAGAGATAGATCGAGAAGGCTTATAGGTTTGAGCCAAGATACTTATATTGACAAAGTGTTGAAGCGGTTCAGCATGGAAGAGGCAAAGAAAGGGTTCTTGCCTATGTCACATGGCATACATCTCAGCAAGACTCAGTGTCCTTCGACTGCTGATGAGCGGGATCGCATGAGTAGAGTACCATATGCCTCGGCTATTGGATCTATCATGTATGCAATGATAAGTACTCGCCCAGATGTTTCATATGCGCTAAGTATGACAAGCAGACACCAATCTGATCCAGGTGAGAGTCACTGGACAGCGGTGAAAAACATTCTTAAGTACTTGAGAAGGACTAAAGATATGTTCCTCATCTATGGAGGTCAGGAGGAGCTCGTTGTAACAGGTTACACCGATGCTAGTTTCCAAACCAACAGAGATGATTCAAAGTCACAATCAGGATTTGTGTTCACACTGAATGGTAGTGCTGTTAGTTGGAAGAGTTCCAAGCAGGAGACGGTGGCCGATTCTACGACGGAAGCCGAGTACATCGCGGCTTCGGAAGCCGCGAAGGAAGGTGTTTGGATTAGGAATTTCCTCATTGAGCTTGGTGTGTTCCCGAATGCGTCCAGCCCATTGAATCTCTACTGTGATAACAATGGGGCAATTGCGCAAGCAAAGGAGCCAAGGAACCACCAGAAGAACAAACACGTAATGCGGCGATTTCATCTCATTCGAGACTTCATTAACCGGGGTGAGATCAAGATATGCAAAATACACACGGATCTGAACATTTCTGATCCGTTGACAAAACCACTCCCGCAGGCTAAGCATGATGCGCATGTAAGAGCTATGGGTATTAGGTACCTTCTAGATTGACTCTAGTGCAAGTGGGAGACTGTTGGAGGTATGCCCTAGAGGCAATCATAGAGATGATGATATTCCATTTGTATCCATGATTTGTATATTGTGTTCATTGAATATCCATTAAAGGCTACTTGAATTGATTTGCAATTATGTGAATTGTATGTGAAACTCTTTACTTGTATGGTTATTCTAAAGTTGTCCCTAGTCGGAGTTCATGTGAGGACACACATGAATATTAGACTAGCACATGTATTAGTTGATGACTATGTTTCACAAGTCATGGACATGGAGATGTTGAACTAATAATGTGGACACATGTGGAGACATGTGTTAGGACTGACCCAACACGAGAAGTAGTTCTCTCTTTAAACAACATATACGCTTTGTCCTTAGACCTGAGATTGTCGCATGTATTCTAGATGTGGATCGACCTACTTAGGGGCTATCAAACGCTACGCCGTAACAGGGTAGTTATAAAGGTAGCTTTCGGGTTTGTCAAGAAGCATGCTATGAGACATGGTCAATCAAGATGGGATTTGCCCCTCTCTGATTGAGAGTGATATCTCTGGGCCCCTCGAGTGATCGGATCCGAAAATGCATGGCCATGCTACGTACGGTTAAGAGTTAACCTACAAAGGGATTCCGAATCACAGGATCGAGAAAGAGCGGTCAGCTTGAAGCTAGACCAAATATCGTGAGGCAAAGGGAATAGCATGTATATTATGTTGTGATGGTTCGTCTGATATGATCTTCGTATGCGTATAGGAGTTGGCACGTCTTGCTAGAGGCCGCTACCGACTATTGGGCCGAGTAGGAGTACTCGGGCCATGTCTATACGTATCCGAACCCATAGGGTCACACACTTAAGGGGCTGGAAGCCCAATTCGGATATGATCCGAGTTGGATTAGGTTTAGGAGTGCTAATGGGCCTCGGATCCAGAGGCCCATCAGGAACCTCTATAAATAGAGGGGTGGGGGCGCCCTAGGGTTTACACCTTTTGGCTGAACACACTTGCCGCGCCTCCCACGTCCTCGCCTGTGGCAACTCGCGGATCTAGCAATCCGGCTTGCGACGCTTCCTCCCTGCACGTGTGGATACCTTGGAGGTGTTGCGCCTGCAGCACTTGGACGAGCCATCGACGAGCCGCCGACGAGCCACGACGAGCCGACGACGAGCCGCGGCACCGGAGGCGATCTTGCTGTGCACGTGGACGAGCTGCTGAGGAGCCGCTGGACGTGATCGACTACGTACGACTACGTTGTTCGACTACGTACGACTACGTGATCGTCTTCACTGCACCGACGCATATCTACATCTTCCGCACCAGTAGTGCGTCGAGTGGTAATCCTGTGATCCTTATACGGCAGTTCTTCCTGGTTATACGCGGTAGAAATTTTGATTTGCGCTAGCGTAGCCTACCTCGTATCCCAACAATTGCACCATCGCTTCCTCCTCTGCGCCGCCGCTAAGCTTCCGTGGAGCTCACCCCTCCGCACCACCCCGCACTCCGGCGACTTCACCGCCCGCTTTGCCACCCCTTCATGCACGTCTCCGAGCAGCCCGTGGCCTCCCCGACGCCGCCGGTGCGCCGGAACGCCGCCTGTACCACCGCCAGCCAAGCTCTGCCGCCGCCGCCACGTTCCGATCCCCGCCGGCCATCTCCATCGCCCCAATCCCGCCAAACCGAGCTCAGGTGAGCCCCCGCACCCCTCCGGCCACTTGTTGCCCCATCCTCGCCGGCGTACCGCCGGGAATTTCTCCGCCGCCGCCGCACGCGCCCCGGGGACTACATTGCATCATCCCCATTCTTTCCAGGGGCCTGCGCGCAAAACTCAGGGACCCCTGCGTAGTTAAACCTTAAACCCAGGGGCTAGCTTGCAAGTTTGCCACGGCTTTTCTTTTAATAATAGGCAGAAAAATGGTTGAACTTTGGAAATGCCCAGTAAATCGTAGAAAAATCATAAAAATGCCAAACTACTTTTGTTGGAATCCTTGCTTTGTCTAGTTCCTAAGAAAAATAAGTTTGCTCATGTTACTGTTGTAAATAATATGCTACACTTTTAATCTTTGTTTAGGCCTTTTAAATCCTAATAAATAGAAGAAAAGTGGGAAAAATGTGAGACCAACTCTGTGATGCTTATTTCTATATATAGAAGCTCAGAAAAATGGTAGGGCTCTGGTCTAACACTTTAAGTCACTGTTTTGACTTTAAATTGGTAATCTATACATAAATCTTCCTTTTTGCATAAGTTTTGTTTCAGAGCTCAGAAAAATGTGAAACTAGTTGGGTTAATTTTGTTTTGCTGTGAAGTTTGCAGAAAAAATATAAATTGTTATGCAAATTAGAAAGAAAAACACCTTCCTTGTTAAGCATGTTTAATTTAAAAAGGAAATAGAGTAAATAGTTAATCTTCTCCAAAAATTGTGAACAATTCACCAAAGCTCCTGTAACATACCCTTAACACACTGGTTAAGTTTCACCCTCTGTTGCACAGTAACTTTGAAGATAGAAAAAGTTAAGTTCATTTTACCTTTAATAATAAAATGCATGTAACTCCTTTTTAAGCCATCCTTTGGCCCCCAAACTTTTACAGTAACCTAGTGATGGCCTTAATAAGGTGCTGTAATTTTATCAGTGCCTTTAGCCACTGTTTGGATATGAAGTCATTTTGGTTAATTAATCAACATAAAGGAATAAAAGGAAAGCACAAATTCTAATACGATAAATAAGTGGAAATTGAAAGAGGTACATAAAAACATTCAGAAGTAAGTCACTATTCTAATGCACCCAAACCACCCAAACACGACCTTTCACTCTCTTTATGCAACTCTAAGTGCAAGAAAACTATATATGTACACAATCGCCATCCAACTCGAACTCAAGTTTAAACCGACCTCGTTCGTTGAAATTGCATGAAAGTTTAACCTCGTCAAAGTGTTTGTGGCTGTTGCAACTCTTTGTCTTAAGCCATGCCTTGTGTCGTTGAATGAATGCGCGAGTCCAACTAAACTTTTGCATGTGCATGTCGTATAGAAGCAAATCTCGCCGACGGAACCTACGAGCTACACCCGGTACCGGAGGAAGACCTCGCTGCGGAGCTTCATTCCTTGGAAGGCGAGCCCGAACCAGAGCAAGACCCCGAGGACCCGCTAACTTTTCCTGAAGGCAAGCCCCGGAGAATAAATTCCTATCTTGAATACTTGCAATACTATTGAATACTTTGATTGCGCATTTACGTTTCTAGGAGTTGTAATGAAACCTTAGATGCATGAACTTAGTGTCTTGTTTGAATACTAGTTGCTAAAGTCGAGTAGTTGCAATGCTTAATAGGCTTTGGTAAAAGTCGAGTGATTTCCTGTCACTCGCGAGTTATAGGAGTTGAATATTTTATTTATGTTGCAACTATAAGGACGACGGACGGGGTCGGGCTGATGTTCGATACTTGGTGGTTTTCCCCGTCTGTTTAAATGAAATTGATCTAAGGTCGAAACATGTCGGCGTTCATGATCAAGTGTTTGAAAGTACTAATCTCATACCTAGTATGGGATGAGGAAGCCTAGTACCTGATTGAACTGGGGCGTGGCATACTCCCCCGGCTGTCCTTGGAACGTCGTTCCCATGGTGCATCATGTGGGTGCAAGTGTGGTCATAGTACGGCAGAGGCCGGGATTATGGAGCATTGCATGCCAAAGGCAGTTGGCCCTGACACGTGCCTAAGGGATCGATGGGGACGGCTGACAAATGAAGCGACCCTTCGTGGTGCGCGGATGTCGTGAGATTAGGTTCGCCATGCATGGTTAATAAATTCGAATCGATTCGTCTACCTCTCACAAGTTGGGACTACTTGATCACTATTCTGCACTGAGTAACGATGAAACATGATTACGAGATTAAATTGATGCTTGTTATTTAACTGCTAGGAAATTATACTTGTTTAGTATAAGTTGCTAATCTAGACTGGATAAAGAATGTAGAACTTGAGCTAAAATATTGAAAGTAAGGACCGACTTTAGACGCTTTTGGCAAAGAAATCCCAGAGCCAGAAAGCCTTGCATGTCAAGCTCTTGGTAAAGCTTTTCACTCGACGGGTCAGCCTTGCTGAGTATTAGTTGCTCAACCTTGTTGTGGCTTAATCTTTTCAGGTGATGTCAATAGTTTGGTTGCTGGCACCACTTGGCCTACCCAGTTCCCTTTGGGCAGGACAGTCGAGTGGGATCCCTCCTCGGACGACGAGGGAAGGGATTTTTGATGTCATGATCGGCTCCGTTGTGATGTCATGTATCGACATTTAGCTTCTGCTTGTTTTATCCGACTCTTCGAACCTTGCAACTTGTTCGAATTTTCAGAAACTCTGATGTAATAAATTGTGAGACTAAGTTAATGTGATGGAATGTTGTAATCTCTGTGCTACTCACCTTCGTGTGAGCGATGCTTCTCGATCCTATTTATGTGGTTAATCGGATGAAATCTGACGGTCGACCAGGTTGACTTGCTTAAAGTGCATAATCGCGTGTCAGGCGACTTCAATGCATTTTAGTCAGGTTAATTTGGGCGGTTCCGCCACAGCTGGCATCAGAGCTCGAAGCACGGTACGGAGAACAACAAACCTTAAAACACTTCTTCTAACTAAAATTTGCAAGAAATGAGTCGAGAAATTCGTAAGTTCGTTAAGGATGAGTTTAGTACGAGGAGCCCTAGGGGAATTTTGGATCTTTTAAGGTGGCTAATAATTATTGGTTATCTTCTGACTTCCAGCACTTGTTGCCACGTCTATCATACGTGTGCCGAGATCCGCATCGCGAGTATGCGAAGAGTGATAGGAATTCGATTCCAACGAGCCTATCATCACGGTTGTTTCGCCCACGTCTATTATACGTGCGCAAGTTCCGTATGCTAATGCATGCAAAGGGTGATAGGAATTTGATTCCAACGAGCCTATCATCACGGTTGTTTTGCCCACGTCTATTATACGTGCGCAGGTTCCGTATGCTAATGCATGCGAAGGATGGTATGGTTCGATTCCAACGAGCCTGCCATCACAGTTGTTCGCCCACGTCTATTATACGTGTGCATGATTCCACATCACGAGAATGCGAAGGGTTATATGGTTCTATTCAAAGGAACCTATTTCCACGGTTGTTGCGCTGTCCATGCAGCGTTAAACGCATGGGTGCCATTTCTATAGTGAACGGTAATGATTGTGGACGCTTTCGTGAGTGCTGGCACGGAAGGTTCAAGCTGTGATGTGTTTTTCTGCAGGTACACTAACAACGTTGCGTACGAAACGATGCCTAGTAAATCGACTAGTTATTATAGTGAGAGTCGTATTGTTGCCTTGCCACCGGCACTAACCACGTAAGTCCAAAGATTTTTGGCGATTATTTTTGGTTGAGAGGACGACTAGGACGTGCATGCATTAAGAAATAAAAATCGCAACCTAAGGAAATAAAACCAAGCTTGAGTGCGCCCTAAAGAAAAAAAAAAGAGATGCACCGCGATAAGGATTGTCTAGCTGTCTTTTTCCACCACGCACGTTTAATAAATCTTTCGGGTTGTTCCATATGATAACTCCAGAAACTTTATATAAGAAATTTGTGTTAAAACTCCCGAGTAAACTGCTGAAAAATTTTCACAAAGTACTACCACTTGGGTTGAGAGTTGTGATCAGTTTTGTGACCCCCTGTTGGCTGTTAGCCCTGAGTGCACACCAGTTGAAATTCTACTGTTTCGACCACCTTAATGACTTTTTCTGCTAGGAGTCCCTTAAGCAAAGTTTATCAGAAATTATTAAAGGACTTACTGGTAAAATTTCAGCTTCATTAGGTCTCTGTATTTTAATTTATGTTCAGTTTACTTTGGCTCAGGTCTGCAAAATTCCAGCATGAACACTTAATGGAAATCTGAGATTATCACCTTGTTAGGTCCAGTTCTAGCCCTAGATTTGAATACCAAAACTGTTACACACAATGTAAAGAACGTGCTGGTAAAATTTGAGAAATTTTGGATGAATACTTTCTGAGTTATGAGCTTTTCTCTAACTGCTAGAAATCTGTTTTGATTTTCGAGTGTTAACTCCATTTCTCACTTGTCCTTTGGTTACAGATGGCTCAGCCCGTGCACGTTGCAGTCGGTACGGATGGCACCACCTACTCACGGTGCCTTCACTACGAGGGTTTCCCATCCGTACTGTGGGACACCCTGCGCTCTTTTGGGTACCCGTCACCGCCGGTTTACGCGGGACGTGCGTACCAGGACCACGGGATTCCGTGGAGTCGCGTGCACGTGCGGGTGCCCCCGCCTTCGGATCAGCCACAGTGGCCGCTTTTGGAGGTGGTGGCCAAGGGACACACACTACAGGACACCTGGGAGTTCACAGCCTTGCAGACCCTGACAAAGTTCTGTCGGGCACACCCTCTTGAGATTGTGCTGGACCCGATTGGGTTGTTCCCTGCCCGGGATACGAGGTTGGATCGTATGGAGCATATGGACTTGCTCGGGGTTATGGATCCACAGTGCACGATTTTTGTTTCAGCTCGTTGCCTGAACGTGTTCTACAGGATGGTCGAGATGCAGAGTCGAGCGATGGCTACGGTGATCGGGATGGCAGTGGCCAACCAGGTCGCTTTATCTGCCGTGCAGAGTGGCATGGTGGACCAGTCGCTTGAGCTAGTACAGAAGGATGTCCAGATTTCTGAGATGCAGGATAAGATCACTCGTTTGGAGGAGGAGATCGTGGATATGGAGCACGATATGGAGATCTTGGTTGACCAGTTCTATGATGTGAACATGGAGCTGGCGAACGCCAATGAGCACCTACAGGAGCATCACGATGAGCTTAATGCCATTCACGCTTTAGAGATGCAGCAGGATGAGCCATTGGCCCAGGAGGAGGAGCCCGAGGAGATCGAGGGCTTTTCGAGCATGGACTATGAGGAGGCCTCTCTGCAGCCTCCAGTTGGCGATGCTCACTCTTCTGTCCTCAGCTTTGTCTCCGTGGGCAACCTTGACGATTTCTAGTTGTGTTGACTTGTTGTTGAGCGGTTCTCTTTTGTTTTTGCTCCTCGGCGACCTATATTTTGGCCAGTGATATAATAGGTTAGCTTGAGTTGAGTATTTGGTTGTTGAAAAACTGATTCTATGTAGGGTTGCCGTTGCTATCTTTAGTGTAATGCCTGAAATTTATGGCAGAACTGCAGTGACTGTTTCTCCTCAGTTTTACCCCTGTCTCCACTCGTTTTTGAGCCAAAGTTTGAATACCAAAGTTGTGCAAAAACTTCTGTTCTAACTACTCGTAAATTTTTAGCTCCTTCGGATCTGTCAAACGCCTGCTAGAGCCAAAACCCCACTGCTCAGCTTGCTGAAAATTCAGCCGGACAGCAACTTGCTAGAACGTCTAAACGACCCCTTTCCCTTCCTTTTCGGTCAACAAGCGTAACATCAAAGTGGTTGTGTATGACATATTCTAACCCTCGCATAAGGAAGAGAACCTTGTGCACTTCAAAGAAGAGATATGCACCTACTCAATAAAAGTTTTGATTGTTGCTTTTGCACCATCCTCAAGACTAGCTTATATCATTTCCGCACATAATGTTTCCTTATGGTTAAACAAGTTTTTGGGGTTATGTGACTAATGGAAAGGTGAATCTTGCAAATGGCGCATCGCACACGCTCCGGCTCTGTTCCCAGTGGCAGCGAGGTGCCTCCCCCACCTCCACCTCCAACCACCCTCGAGGTGATCTTGGCGGCTCAAACCGAGCTGCTGAGGCACATCGCTCAGGGGCAGCAGCAGCAGCCCCAGGGAGGAAGAGCCCATCAGCAACCTCATGTTGCTCGTTACGAAGAATTTCTAGGGACCCAGCCTCCTCTGTTCCACAAGACGGAGGACCCGCTTGACGCCGATGCCTGGATTCGTGCTATCGAGTCCAAGTTCTCCCTCCTCACCGCCCATTGCCCGGAGGAGAACAAGGTTCAGTTCGCCGCACAGCAGTTGCGTGGTTCTGCTCACTACCACGCCATGCAGCCGACCGACCACGTCGTCGGCTGGGAGGAATTCAAGACGGCGTTCAGGGGCCATCACATCCCTGAGGGTCTTCTGGAGCGCAAGCTCAATGAGTTCCTGGCTCTCACCCAGGGAGGCCACGATGTCCTGCACTATGCGCAGGCTTTCAATGACCTATGTCGCTATGCAGGCTACCATGCGGACTCCGATGAGAAGAAGAGGGACCGCTTCCGCAGAGGCTTGAGTTTGGAGCTCAAGGAAAGGCTGAATCCCATCAAGGTGGATTCCTACAATGAACTGGTGAACCTAGCAATTTCCAGGAAGATTGCATGAGGGCTCTCAAGGCCGACCTGAAGTGGAAGGCTCCGATGCCGGCACCCGGCCCACCTGCCCAGAAATACAGAATGGTTCCCCCACAGGCGTCTCGCAGGCCCGCACAGCCTGGGAGATGGGTTGCTCGACCTCCACCGCAGGCAGCACCTCGTTTCCCTGGATTCTAGCCGCAAGGGCCCCGACCTGCTCTCCCTATGCCGCCGTACCCAGTCACTGGAAACCGCTGTTTCACCTGTGGGAACCCAGGACACTTTGCCAAGGACTGCCCCCGCAACAAGAATCAACGACCCGATCAGAGCAATGCACTGGGCAACAAGGGGAAGAAGCCGAGGGTTCAGGTTCGACAAGGCCGGCTGAACTTCACCACCCTTGCTGAACTTCCAGAGGGCGCACCAGTGATGACGGGTATCTTTTCTATCTATAACCAACCCGTCCTTATTCTGTTTGATTCGGGAGCATCTCATAGTTTCATTGGGACTAGAACCAGTGCTAAGTGTGGGTTAGATTTCTGTCACACAAAAGGTGCTTATATCATCTCTACCCCGGGTGGGAAAGTAACTTCACACCAAGTGAGCCGCAAGGTGCCCATCCAGTTGGGGAGAACCTTTTTAAGGAAAACCTCCTTATCCTTGGGATAGAAGGAATAGATATTATCTTGGGTATGGATTGGATGACTCAGCATCGAGTGGCACTAGATATCCCTGCCAGAGCCGTCCATATAAATTCACCCATTTATGGTAGCTCAATTATACACTTACCCCACCGAGAGTGCCAAACTTCTTGTGCCTATCCCATGACTGAAGCCCATTTGGAAGACATCCCATTGGTGTGCGAGTATCCCGATGTGTTTCCAGATGATTTGCCGGGTATGCCGCCTGATAGAGATATCGAGTTTGCTATTGAATTGAAACCAGGTACTGCCCCAATTTCAAAGAGACCGTACCGGATGCCACCAGCCGAGCTGGCAGAAATGAAAACTCAGTTGCATGATTTGTTGGGAAAGGGTTTTATTCGTCCAAGTACATCACCTTGGGGTTGCCCCGGCTTGTTTGTGAAAAAGAAGGACGATAGTCTGCGTATGTGTGTGGACTACCGACCTCTCAATGCGGTGACGATAAAGAACAAGTACCCACTACCCCGCATTGATGTTCTGTTCGATCAGTTAGCTGGAGCTAGAGTGTTTTCCAAAATTGACCTCCGTTCTGGCTACCATCAAATCAAGATCCGCCCTTGCGACATTCCAAAGACTGCCTTCTCTACACGGTATGGACTCTATGAGTACTTAGTCATGTCATTTGGGCTTACTAATGCACCGGCTTATTTCATGTACCTCATGAATTCGGTGTTTATGCCCGAACTCGACAAATTCGTCGTGGTATTCATTGACGATATCTTGGTGTACTCGAAGAATGAGGAAGAGCATGCAGAGCACCTTCATACTGTACTCCAATGCTTAAGAGATCACCAAATCTATGCCAAATTCTCTAAGTGTGACTTCTGGCTAGACAGTGTTAAATTCTTGGGGCACACCATATCTAGAGACGGTATAGCAGTAGACCCAAGCAAAGTGCAAGAAGTAATGGACTGGAAGCCGCCCACTTCAGTTCATCAGATTCAAAGTTTTCTCAGTTTAGCAGGTTACTACCGTCTCTTCATTCCTGACTTCTCAAAAATAGCTAAGTCAATGACAGAACTGCTGAAGAAGGGAATTAAGTTTGTGTGGAGCGACAAATGTGAAGAAGCCTTCCACACCCTGAGACAATTGCTGACCTCTGCGCCGGTTTTAGCTCAGCCCAACACCACTAGACCGTTTGACGTATATTGCGATGCCTCTGGCACTGGACTTGGTTGTGTTCTTATGCAAGACAGCCGAGTCATTGCCTATGCCTCGCGAGCGCTACGGCCACATGAGTTGAATTACCCTACCCATGATCTCGAGTTAGCAACAGTTGTTCATGCTCTGAAAATCTGGAGGCATTATCTTATGGGAACTCGATGCAACATCTATACAGATCACAAGAGCCTTAAGTATATCTTCACTCAAGCAGACCTCAACATGCGTCAGAGAAGATGGTTAGAATTAATCAAAGATTATGACCTAGAAGTGCATTATCACCCAGGCAAGGCCAACGTAGTTGCAGATGCTCTCAGCCGCAAGGTCCATTGTAACTGCTTATCGGCGATTAATTATGTCGAGACCCTATGTCATGAAATGGCTAAACTCAACTTGGAAATTGTTCCCCACGGTACCTTAAGTCATATTTCTCTGGAGCCTACCCTGCTTGACCAAATAATTCTAGCACAACTAGAGGATGAAGAGATAAACCTTATCAAAGAGAAACTCGCACAGGAGGATGAGGGAAATTCCGACAGGATTGGAAAGGAGTGGTACATTATGAAGCTCGACTTGTAGTTCCAAATGATCCCGATCTTAACAAAAAAATTCTGGACGAAGCACACCTTTCCAAGTTCTCGATCCACCCTGGTAGTACCAAGATTTACCACGACCTCCGACAAAATTTCTGGTGGAGTGGGATGAAACCCGACATTGCACGATATGTTTTAGAGTGTGATACCTGTCAGCGAGTCAAAGCAAGCCACTTGAGGGTAGCTGGCCCCTTGCAGCCGCTGCCTATTCCCTCGTGGAAGTGGGAGGACATAAGCATAGACTTTATAGTCAGACTACCTAATACCTCCCGCAAGCATGATTCCATATGGGTTATAGTAGACCGACTAACCAAAACAGCGCATTTCCTTCCAGTACACACCACCCACGCCATACAGAAATATGCAGAACTGTACCTTGACCGGATTATTTCCTTGCATGGTGTACCTAAAACGATCATCTTTGATCGAGGTAGTTAGTTTGTACCACGCTTTTGGGAGCAGTTGCAGTTTTCACTTGGCACTAAATTGATTCGTAGTTCCACATATCATCCTCAAAACCGATGGACAAACTGAAAGGGTTAACCAGATTTTGGAAGATATGCTACGTGCCTGTGCCATTCATTATGACAAGAAGTGGGATAAGTGTTTGCCATTAGCGGAATTCTCATACAACAATAGTTACCAAGCTAGCCTGAAAATGGCGCCTTTTGAAGCCTTGTATGGACGTAGATGTCAAACCCCGCTAAGCTGGTCGCAACCCGGAGAGCAAACAGTGTATGGACCTGACCTGGTCATGGAGGCCGAAGAAAAAGTGAGAGTTATCCGCGAAAATCTCAAGGCCGCCCAATCTCGACAAAAGAGCTATTCCGATCAAAGAAGAAGACCTATCCAATTTGAGGTTGGGGATTTTGTATACCTGCGGGTTTCACCGACCAAAGGCGTACAACATTTTGGAGTAAAAGGAAAGTTGGCTTCGCGCTATATTGGTCCCTATGAGATTGTAGAAGTTTGTGGACCCGTAGTGTATCGAGTTAAACTTCCAGAGAAGATTGCCGTGCGGCGTAAAACCAACTGAAAGGGGGCTTTCCAGTTTTATCTCCGCCAGCTCCGGTTTCCACGTGTCGGTTACGCAACGGACGGATTCTAACAGATTAATGGCAGATTAATCACCTTAAACACTCAACGGCTACTCTTTTCAACGGACTGCTGACCACTTCAACGACAGAGATCGCCTAAGTGCTCGGGGGCTACGGGTACCGTACCCGTTGGTCAGTTTTTTATTTTTCAAAGACTTCCAAGGGTAAAACAGACAAAAAAGCTAGTTTGACCCTAAGCCTGACTCTTCGACTCAACCTAAGGCTCGGGGGCTACTCCATATGGAGTGGGATTGACATCGCACTACCATATAAAATTTCTCGGAACAGAGACAACTCGAAAGAACAAAAAGAGTACATTCCAGCCACGCGACAGTACTCGAGCACTTCGGTCTACAACCTCTACGACCAGCTACTCGGATAGTGCCCGCAGTGCCTAAGACTGTGGCGCACGACTACAAAGTACTAGGGGGCTTGTCGGGCATGTACCCCAGGCCCACGAGTAGACCTTGGACGGCCCACTCAGGGGCGTACTCGGACACGATCAGGACAAGGGATAGGCGTATCCCATTCAAACTAGTCAAGTATGTATATGGAAAACTACACGGGCTTTACCGAGTAAAACTCTGTAACAGTACTCAACTAGGACTCAGACTTGTAACCCTGTCCTCCCGTGTATATAAGGGTGGGCAGGGACTCCCCTCAACAACAACTCCAGTTCATCAATACAAACCAACACACAGGACGTAGGGTATTACGCGATCTAGCGGCCCGAACCTATCTAAATCGTGTTGCTTGCGTCACCATTGATTCCTTGATTCTCGACGACCCTTACCGCACAAAAGACCACCTAGGGTACCCCCTAGGTGGGTTGCTAGTCTAAAACACCGACAGATACGAGGTGCTAAACTTTAGCAGTGTCACATCGGATGTTCGGATGCTAATTAGGAGGACTAAACATGAGCTAATTATAAAACTAATTGTAGAACCCTATGCTAATTCGCGAGACAAATCTATTAAGCCTAATTAATCCATCATTAGCAAATAGTTACTGTAGCACCACATTATCAAATCATGGACTAATTAGGCTTAACAGATTTGTCTCGCGAATTAGACTCCATCTGTGCAATTAGTTTTGTAATTAGTCTATATTTAATACTTCTAATTAATATCCAAACATCCGATGTGACAGGTGCTAAACTTAACACGGGGTATCCAAACAACCCCTTAATCTCATTAGTTGATTGTACTCCGAACAAATCTTAAACAAATCTTAGTCTGTGGATAGGAATTCCGCGCTCACTCACTGGCTGCTTTGATCCCAAGCTGCCAGCCCAACGGGCTAACAATTCAGTGGCGCAGACCGGGTCCGCGTTTTCTGAAAGGATGCATGGGGTGGGCAATCCGTGGCCTTTGCCCAGCTGAACTGGGCCTCCAAGACTAGCGCCGCCTGCAGGCAGGGCCTTCTCCTTTTCTCGTAGTTCGTGGCGGAATGGCTTCCTGCTTCTTCGGCGCGGTGCCGGCGGCAGCTGCCACAGCGAGGCCTCTCGAGAAGTCGAGGGTCGAAGGCCTCAACCCGTCTGCGGCGCGGCTGCCCTTCAGTCACTGGTGCTAGCCTCTCGAGGAGTCGAGGGTCGAAGGTCCAAGTCCTCGGATGGGAATCAAAATCTGAATCAATGGGGAAAAATATACCACAGCTGCGATGAGGCTGGGCACGCCCTGATCGCAGATAAAGTCAGGGTCCATTAAAAAGGAAAATGCTAAAGCATGGCATAACTGCAATTGTAGTTGCATCAACAATGTCAAAGATCTGATGACTTATTTAGTTATTTGGAAAGGATTAAACGCCTGACGTTGCTGCGAGCAGATGTGAAGTGCATTTCTACTCCTGTGGTACACGTGTGCCACTTCAGATGCGGAGCTCTTGAACATACTGCATCTTCTGCTGCATCTTTTTGCTATCCCAATGACCTCTGAAGTCCTTGTGCAAACTCAGCAGCCACAGTTTCTTAAGAGAACGAAGGGATTCAATACCTTGGGGGACCTTGTCGAGCTTTAGAAGTGACACAACATATAAACCCTCGATCTGTTGAAGGGCACCGACTCTGATCTCCACCTTGTCAACATTGGGCATGCGCTTCAAGACAAGCGTCTTCAGCTGTGGGAAGCACCCTTTAGAAAGAACTAAGGTGTCTGCAGTACTCACCCTGTTAAGACTAAGATAGGTGAGATTCGGCACGTAAGGTGCAAGCAGCTGCAGTGGATCTTCCTGAAGGTGGCACCAGCTAATAGCTAGATATTTGAGATTTCTGCCACTGTCACGGAATACAGGGCACTCAAGTGTCTTATCTGCCCAGCACCCTCTGATTATCAATCTGTGGAAGTTTTCAGATGCTGGCTTCAGATTTTCCAAATGAAGTGTCTCGTTCTCATCACTTGTAGAGAGAAGCAAGCTGGAAAGAAGAGGCATCTTTGACAGTATAGAGAAAAGGTTTGCGCAATCCGCTGCACTTATGTTGTCAATCCACACACTCCTTAGTTTCGTAAGTTTTATCAGCTGCTCAGCCAGGTCCTTGTTGGCTTCCAAAGTTTCTAGAGTCTGAAGTTCTTCCAAGTTGGATAGCTCTTTTGGTGCTTGCACTCCAATGAAGTATCGGAACTCTGACTGCTTCTCATCTGCAAATCTGTCTGCCAGAAGGTGCCGTAACTTCTTGATTTTAACAACACTTCTTGGTAGCTTCTCTATTTTTGTTGCCTTTATGTCCAGTGTTTGGAGGTTGGAGAGCTTTCCAATCGATTCTGGGAGTGATTTAACTCTTGTGCGACGCAGACCAATGTAGCGTAGATTAAACATATTTCCTATGGATGCTGGCACTTCACTTATTTCAGAATCTTGCAACTCGAGAACTGTCAGGTACGTGGATTCAGAAAGAACTGAAGATAACAACTGAGGGGAGGATCCAATTATTCCGAGTGCAACTGCGGTTCGAAGGCGTGGCAGTTGAATTTCAACTTTCAGTGAAGTTTTGTCCTGCCATCCACAGGAAGACAGGCGACGAACACCCTTGTCCATCTTCACCAATGTGCCAAAATCATACGCAAAACCAAACTTCTCCTCTTTAGCAACAGATAGTGCCAGGTCACGTACAAGGTCATGCATCTTACAGGTGCGGACCCTTCCTAGCTCATCGTTCTCAACAGCTTCCAGCATATTCCTTTGGATCAGTTCCCGTAGGTATCTGTCGGCCACCTCCTCTGGTGTGCTTTGTTCATTTTGAAGCGCAAAACCTTCTGCAACCCATAGCCAAACAAGGCTCTCTCGTGACATTAGGTGATCCTCAGGGTACAAGCTACAATAAAGGAAGCAGTTTCTAAGATTTCCAGGTAAGTCGTGGTAGCTCAGATTTAGAATTGCACGAACATGATCATTGTTCGTCAGCTGATCCTGAAATTGCTTGTATGTTTCGTTCCAAACTTGTTTAATTGGTGGCAGTGCAGACAGCAGGCCACCCATGGTTACGATTGCAAGTGGAAGTCCTTGACACCTATCCACTATATTGTTGGCCAGCTTCTCAAGTTCATCGGGGCAGCTGCAATTTATGGTGTTATAGAAAGCCTTTCTGCAAAACAGCACGTGTGCATCACCGTGATCCAATGGCTTGAGTTTGAGTTGACGGGTGGGGTGAGCAAGGACTGCGACCTGTTCCTGTCGCGTCGTGATGATAACACAACTTGCTTGGAGGTTCTGGAATGCATCCCTTATCTGAGTGTATGCTTCTTGATTCCATACATCATCCAGTACAATCAAGCACTTCCTACCAGCTAGTCTTTCCTTTACTTTTGCTTTCAAGTCACGGGCATCCAAATCCACTAGCTGTGACTGTTCTGGCTCCCCAATCTTCCTCAGCAGTTTCCTCAGCAATTTAACCACATCATAATTCTGAGATACAACGATCCAAGCATGAGTGGTGAAATTGTTCTTCTCCCGCTCGTACACATTTGTGACAAGGGTGGTTTTCCCCAATCCACCCATACCAGATACTGTTATTAATCTGGTAATTTGCTCGTCTGAGTTCAACCATCCAGTCAGCAGTCTCCTGTTTTCTTCAATTCCCACAAGATCATCGTGAATAACAACAAGGAGTACAGCTTTTGCCATTTGTTCTTCCGAGCGATGTCTTTCAATCTCAGCAAGTTGTTGATGGTTAGAGACAAGCTGTGTTTCGTGTAACCAATTATCCTTCATATGAATAACTTGGTTAATCTCCTCTTCTATATCAGCTATCTCATCTGTAATTGCGCTGAAAACAATGGAATAATGGGTTCCCTTGATGAAGAACTTCTTCAGGAACCCTTCTTGCATCAGTTGAAAAACATGGTATGAGTATTTGTCTACTACATCTTCAACACGGTAAGCCACCTTCCGGACCTCCCCGATCCAATTATTGACAAGCTCATCTGTGAGGTAAACTGTTCCAATCTGCTGTATAATTTGGCTCATGAATGTCAGTTTCTTCCTTATTTGATCGACTTTCCATGGCAGTTCCTTCAGAGAATGAACTTTTCCAGACAGCTTATATATAACAGCCTTGGAGGTTTCATCTCCTAAAATGGAACCAATCTTCGTGACAGCAAGGAGTACCGCTCCAGCCGATTGTACTGAACAACACAATTACACCAACACACAGCATGCCACATTATATCAATATCAAACTTCAATAAAAATAAATAAAATATTTAGTAAATGAAGGGATCTATTTTAAATGTAACATTACTAACATTGACATGGCCTGCCCAGGATGCCACTAGATTTTTCAAAGTAACCCTGTCAATAAAAACAAATGGGAAATCTTAGGAAAATGGTGTTTGCTCATCCTACGAAATAAAGTAAAAATTACATTGTGGATTTTGCTCCGGTGCTCCTTTGAAAAAATAGCACGGATCCTAAAGCTAATTAATTTAGTTTTGGCACATTGTTAGTGATTTTGCACAGACGGACGTCTACTAATTTAATCATGTTTCGTCGTGGTTCATTCCTTCTCATAGGAGACGGTGGCTAATTCGAGAGCGTCTCGTTTATCTCATCGACTTGTGTCGGTATGAATTCACATGATGGCATACTCTGGGATCTGCTGTAGACTTATTTTATATCAGAGAACTAAGGTGCTGTTTGGTTGGGAAATTAAACTGCAGTCCTAACGCGCGCGCACACCTCTAGTTAGAATTACAGCATACATAAAATTAACAGTGGCAAGAAAGAGAGACATTAATATACTGAGTCATATGAGTATTTTGCTCACTTTTATATCCGATATATGCATCTTTCCGACACAAATCAAGCAATTTATTTTCCCTGTTTCCAACTTAAATATTTAAAAACAAACATAGTGAAAGTTGCCACGTGGACGTATAAAGAGCCAAGTATTTTCGACCACTGGTAATATTTAGGGACAAATAAACTATGGGTTCTATATTTTTTACATACATAAGATGAATGATAGGTTGTACCTTTTTAATTGACAACTGCGTGTCAATTTTAACAGTTTCCATCTCATCTAATTTGCTTTCCATCTCATCTAATTTGCTGACAATATCCTCTATTGTAGGCCTTTCATGACGCTTCTTCTTCCTGCAGTTTATTGCAATTTCCATACATCTTTTCACTTGTTTGCAATCCGCTTCAAGTGACGCATACTCTGGGATCTCTTCTAGACTTCTTTTCCAGTTGTCATGTACCTTTGAAGTTAAAACACGGAGTAAAACAAGTACAAGGGCGGTTAATATTATGGAATTTAGTACTCCGCCCTATTGCAAATACATGTTGTTTTGTTTTGAATATCCGAATTGATTGTAACAGTAAATCGTTATGAACTGTCACGTTTATATGGGCTCGTTGCACTATAATGAACTTTAGAGTTCTGACCAAATGTGATGAGTGAAATAATAACCACAACATGTAGAGTCCACAGTGTGATTTACAGAAAGATCTCCCTTGAATCTAAAGTGGTTGAAAGCTGATGGAGTGACACTCTACTTGCATGCATCTGCTATTAAATGGTGATAAATTCATGGATATTGTTCCAACAGGACTATCAACATGGCGTGCTGCCAACTTTATATACAATAAGAATCTCTAAACGAGTATATTTGGTAGTTGTAGATATACGTGTCGTAGACTGCCATATGTATCCAGAGGAGTCTTGCCCTCCAAATCTTGTACTTAATATGTACCAGCCAAGAGGCTCAATGCAATAACAATCAATCGATCCATTATACGTAACCCGCTCAAGATTATTTAAATTATTCTTACATGTTCTAGCTAGTATCTAAGAGGCTTATAAATTAAGATTAATTAAATTATTCTTACATGTTCAATAAATTCTTGGGGCTCCATGTCAGCAAAATCAGAGAAGCTTGTAACACCAGTGATTATCTGCATAATTATAACACCTAAACTATATATGTCATATTCCCTGGAGATTATTTGATTGTCAATGAACTCTGGAGGCAAGTATCCACTGCAGCAGAACATAAATGACATAGCAAAGTGAGACTAAGGAATAACTACAATTTAGCAGACCAAAAGTTCACATGAGACAATAATCTTACACTGTCCCTAGAGGCGTCATTGTCTTTTTGGTGTTCCCTTCACCAATGAGCCTAGATAAACCAAAATCGGTGATTTTTGGCAACATCTTCTCATCTAGCAGTATATTATCAGGTTTTAAGTCAAAATGGAAAATGGGAATCTTGTGAAGGTACTGTAGACCCTCGCAGATTCCCTTAATTATTTTGTAGCGTATGGGCCAATTCTTGCTAAGACATCCACCTACAAGAACAAACATAATATTCTCAATATACATAATGCAAAGAATATTTTTATTCACATGTCCGAAATAATATTACCCAATAACACATGAGCACCTTACCTGAAAGAAACTTGCGAAGGTTTCCATTGGGCACATACTCAAGACACAGTGCCCTGTGTATCCTATAACAAACTACTAATTTTCCTTTGTGCTCAATAATTTCTTCCTCAGTTTCATCGCAGAACCCCAACAATCGTACAATATTAGGATGCTTGAGCTTCTTAAGGTTTCCAAATTCATTTTGGAACTGCTGGTCACTGATCTCAGGCGTGAAATAACGAAGCACCTTCACAGCAACCTCTTCTCCATCATCAAGCAGCCCCTATTAAACACCTTCTTTAATTACACGTAATAATTTTGTTTTTTCTATGCTGATATATAGTAACAGAGAATTATAAATGAAAATGAATATGATTAGCTCTGTTCCTTTTGTACACATCCTCATATAACCGATGTTAAGACAATAAACAACAATATCATCCAACATTCACTACTACAGATAGTCTCAAGGCCACCAATGACTGTTTTGCTTTCAAAACTAGTATCTGTGGCAAGGTTTAGACATAAAACCATTTGCGATATATTTTGTAATACTTTCTGTGATATGAGCTCAACGCAAATTGTTCTTTTATTTAAAACTGCTAATGATAAGGTCTAGAAACAGAAAACATCTTTGATATATTTTCCACATATGTTTTTCTGGAGACATTCGTTCAAATTAAATCCCATGGCTCAAAGGACACCTATGCAACAAATAGAGCTTTGGATTATAAACTACACTTTTAACATAATTATCCCATGACCCTGGTTCAAATGTTAGCTTGGCAAGAAAAGATATTTAGTGTAAAGGTTTACCCACAATCACTGTAAGAGATAGAAGGAGGTCACAGATTATGAATGTAAATAAATTTACAAAACATCATATGTTTTACAACAAACATTACAAAGGAGTTTTTTAATTTAATAGGGGTACCTTAAACACACGTCCAAATGCACCGCGTCCAAGTTCATCTGTAAAATTATTTGTAATCTCTTTAACTAATGAGTATTGTAGCTTCCTTGGATGGTCATCTGTCCAACTCTTCATGGCGTTATTCTTCTACATCAAGACTAGCAGCCTTGTACAGGTACTACCAAGAAAACCTTCTCTTCGTTTCCTACCACATCCTATCAAATCAATCTTTTGAAAACAAAAAGAACGAAATTAGAAAGAAACACGAAACCAGTTACCAATAGATGCAAAAGTAGTAGAGTTTTGTGATGAAACCATACTGGATGTTGGGGATGCCATGGCAGTAGAAGCAGATCTCTCTGCGATGAAAGTTGCCAAACCGATTTGATAGATCTCACAGCCTCACAGGACGTTCACAAAAAAAGAAATAAACTGAAGCAGTTGTGGAGGATCATATATATACCCAGAGAAAGGAATTCAGAGTTGAGCCTTGTCTTTCAAAGCGGGAATTCAGAGAAGCAAGTACGCACCTGCTAGTCGTCTTGCAGCTGCAGCCGGAGCTCACCGTACCAGTGTGAGGAGGGCTGCAGTGAGATGCAACTCAATAATGCAGTGAACCAGCCGTTCCTTAATGCTCCTTGCCACTTTATTCCATTCCTTTTTTTATTATTAGGGGGTGTTTGGATATGAGGTGCTAAACTTTAGTAGGGTCATATCAGATATTCGGATGCTAATTAGAAAGACTAAACATGAGCTAATTACAAAACTAATTGCACAGATGGAGTCTAATTCGCGAGACGAATCTATTAAGGCTAATTAATCCATCATTAGCAAATGGTTACTGTAGCACCACATTGTCAAATCATGGACTAATTAGACTTAATAGATTCGTCTCGCGAATTAGACTCCATCTGTGCAATTAGTTTTGTAATTAAATTATGTTTAATACTCCTAATTAGTATCCAAACATCCGATGTGACGGGTGCTAAAGTTTAGCACGGTGTTCCCAAACACCCCCTTAATCTATTCTTCGTTCCTTATTATATATGTAGCCTTGGATTGACACCACAGATGCAAATCTGAGGGAGGACTCGTTGAAAAATATCTCTGAGAGGAAAGGAAAACTAGGGAATTAGAAACTAAAGTGGCTCTGCTTACAGAGTTCTGCGGTCGACAAAGTTCTGTCTGATTATTTGGACTATGCCATCTCGTGACTAGGCCAAACTCCAATAATGGCTACCAAATAAAATATTATAATTATGTACGTAACAAAAAGACAAGCAAGACTGAGACTGGTAGACCCACAGAAGAAAGAAACCAAACCTTGGCCATTCCCTACCGACGTGAGGCATTGTTTTACGTTGCCCAATTAAAATAAATGTAGACACTACGGGAAACACTAAAGTTGTCGAGTGTAATTTGTTCGTCGAGTGCATTATTGCGGGCACTCGGCGAAGGCCGCGTTTGCCGAGTGTATCCCTGACAACACTCGGCAAACATATTACACTCGGCGAAAATATGATTTGCCGATCGCCAAAAAAAATACTTGGCAAACTCACGGGGGACACTCGGCAAATAAAATACACTCGGCAAACCCTTAAGCACGTGACCAGCATGTGCGGCGTTCAGTAGGGGGTGTGACGGATGTTAGCTGTTTGCCGAGTGTCGACGGGGGACACTCGGCAAAGCTCAGGGTTTGCCGAGTGTTAGGTGCGACACTCGGCAAACCTTCATGTTTGCCGAGTGTTTTGATGGGACACTCGGCAAACATGAAGGTTTGCCGAGTGTTTTTTGACACACTCAGCAAAACTAAAACATTTTTTCTCTCCTCCACCCTCCAAACTTTTTATACTCTCCATGTATGACATTTGGCACTGCAAGGTAGAAGGTGGACTATTTATTGACCTGTTTGCTATATTTAATGAATTAATTTCATTTAAAATTTATTGATTTAAGTCAAATTTGAACCGCAGGTGATTGGAATAATAGAATAATATGAGTGGAAAAATTGTATTCATGTTAGTGAGTCCAAATTGAGGTCTCATCCGGAAAATGAAAAGAAATTTCGAACATTTTGTTAAGGAAACACGACTACGAACGTGTGGCCGAATGATTTTTTAATTCTCAAAAATACAAACGAAGTTTGAAAATCACAAGATTTTCCAATATGCTATGATTTCATATGCAGAGGCTGTGGTAAAAAATTGAGAAGGTTTCGTAAAAATTTTGACATATGATGCTTAGAATTCGAAGCATCTCCGGAGAGGATTCGTAGAAGTTGGAAGGATCCGGTAAGATTTTGAGTCGAATCGATACTTGAATTTTTCATTGAGTTCAAATTTATTTTTATAGGCCATAGAGAACATAGATTGGTTAATGTCAAATTTTAGGAATTTTTCAGATCTGTTTGATAATTTTTATTTATTAATTGCAAGTATATGAATTTAATAGATATAAATTCAATATGAGCTATAAATCCATGAAATAATGGAATAATATTACTTAAAAAAATGAAATACGCAATATTTAGTGAATTTGACTAGGTTTTTGCAAAGTTTACATACTTTTAATTACTAAAACTACTTTGCACATGCAATATAAGTATTGATTTGCCAAGTTTACATACTTTTAATTACTAAAACTACTTTGCACATGCAATATAAGTATTGATTTGCCGAGGGTCGCAACGAGGCACTCGGCAAAGAATATGTTTGACCAGTGTCATCCCTCGGACACTCGGCAAAGCTCGCCGCGGGTCCACATGTCAGCGTTAGTCCAAAATCCGGGGAAAAAAATCCTTTGCCGAGTGCCCCTGATCTAGCACTCGGCAAAGGCTGAAAACTCCGAAAAAATTAAAAAATGCCTTTGCCGAGTGCTAGATCAGGGGCGCTCGACAAAGACTGGACATTAAGCCAGCCCTAAGTCACGCACGCGCACACACCCGCACAGGCACAGGCCCACGCACACGCACCGCACGCGCCGCCCGCCCCACGCTGCTCGCCAGACCCGTGCCGCCCGCCCCGCGCCGCCCGCCGCAAGCCCGCTGCCTCCCGCGTTGGCCCCCCGGCCGCCCGACGCGCCGCCCCCGGCTGCCCCGTGCCGGCCCCGGTCGCCCGACGCGCCGCCCCCGGCCGCCCCCCGCCGGCCCCCGCGCCGCCCCTGGCCGGCCCCGACTCCCGACCGGCCGGCCTCCGGCCGCCCCCGGCTCAATGCAGACGGATGGAGGTTAGAAAAGAGGAGGCAAGGACAATGAACCTGACCAAGGACCAATTCATGAGGGTAAGTAAAGAACGTTGATACTTACTATTTAAGATTAATTAGGCTCAATTTCTTTTTTCATATGTCACATGCTTGATGATGTAGGTGCCTCCATGGTGGTGTCGTGCGCATATCCAGCGCTGGGAGAAGATGGTCGACGTGTGGTTGGAGCCCGGGTGGTTGGAGAACCACCTTGCTTGCCGACAGCGGCGTTTGCAGATGCCGACTGCACCACACCATTAAGGCAGCCTAAGCCTTGATGAATATAGAGAAAAATGGCTACGCAACTTCAATTCTTTATTATAACGTTCAATTCTATAAATTCCTAATCATATTGTATTTTTTTTTCCGCGGTCGGCGTCACATGATGGCCGACCTTGCTCCCAGCTCAAGGCATGGGTCCTCTCCAAAAAGGGCAAGGTGACGGCCGATATCGATTTCAACCCAGACAACCCATCCGAGGCGTACAGCCATCCTAGCATACACAGTCGTGTCACCGAGTATACAGCAATGGCTAGGGAGGTTCACGGGCCAGACTTCGATCCGAGCTCCGAGGACATTGATGGAGAAATCATGATGAGGGTGGGAGGAGGCAAGAAGCATGGCCGATATTGGATTGGCGACGGCGTAATCGGCATGGCCTCTACTCCCACTCTCTCCCAGATCCGAGCTAGGAGCACGGACTCGAGCTCGGCGATACGGCCACGACCCACCACTGCACAGTTCCAGATGGAGGCTCTCCAGGTTCTTTCTCTTCCATTCATCGTTCGTTTGTTGTTATAGTTTAGCTTTGCATTATAACATTGCAATGAAATATTGTAGGCCCAGGTGGAAGAAGCAAGGAAGAAACAAGAGGAGATGGCGGCGCAGATGGAGGACATGCGGTGGAGGATAGAGGAAGAAAATCGGATGAGGATGGACCAGATGTTCCCGTACATGCAGAATTTTGCTTCGAGCATGGGTCAGTCTTTGCCTCCGCCACCGCCGATGCTGTTCCCTCCGCCTCAGCCACCCACAACTACTCCTGTGAGTCACTTGACACATTGTGCTTAAGATTCAATACTTTAATTTTGACAACTTTAGATGTTAGCTCAGAATATCCTATCCTATGTGCAGAATCAATCGGCGGCTTCGAATAATGAAGATCAAGATTTGTCGCAGTGGTCTCCTTGGCCTCCACGGAACTAGACTTGGTTGTGAACTTGGTTGAAACTAAATTGTGACTTGAACTTGGATTTATGGATTGTTTCGTGCTTATGTTGGATTATGCCTGTGATGTTTATGAATAATGTTTCTAATGGTGGTTGTGAATTATGCATGTGATTGTTCATTACAAATACCTGTGATGATGTGTATTGTGAATTGAGAGGGGTCCGTTATACGTGACAAAATGGGAAAAAAGGGGGTACAGACCACTTTGCCGAGTGTTACACTCGGCAAAGAGGCGCCTTTGGCGCGTGTTTTGGCTTTAACACTCGGCAAAAATGACAGTTGCACCTGCGCCACCTGTTTGAAAGCCAAAACACTCGGCAAAGGCGCCTCTTTGCGAAGTGTAACACTCGGCAAAGTGGTCTGTACCCCCCTTTTTCCCCCTTCTTTGCCGAGTGTCAGGGCCCCGACACTCGGCAAACAAGCCCTGTTTGCCGTGTGTTGGCACTCGGCAAACAGCCCATCTTTGCCGTGTGTTGACACTCAGCAAACAGGGCTTGTTTGCCGTGTGTTGGCACTCGACAAATAGGGCTTGTTTGCCGAGTGCCTGCCGTATGGCACTTGGCAAAGCTGTCGTTAGCCTCGACGTCGTCAAAGCTAATTTCGCCGAGTGTGTCTTTTCGCCGAGTGTTTTTTGGCCTTCAGCAAAGTGTTTGCCGAGTGCGCGAGTTTTGACACTCGGCAAAGTCGTGTTTGCCGACACAATATTTGTCGTGTGCTATATGCCGAGTGTAACACTCGGCAAAGCCTTTGCCGAGTATTTTTGGGTCTTCGCCGAGTGCCTGTGGCACTCGGCAAATTAAGTGTTTCCCGTAGGGAGAAGAGATAATGAAAATGGTAGCTTGCTAAAAGACAGAAAACCCCTCCCACGGTCGCACCTCAATTTCTTTTATTTTTTCCAGTAATGAGGTTTCCACTTGGTGAGCCAGCCTCTTTGGCATGAATTGGGCGAGTTATGCTTGGCATGATAAATTCGAGCCACTATGGCCGTCAGATGCTGTTGATGGATCTGGTGGTGGCCGAGGAGCTAGTGGAGCCCGTAGAGGAGTTGTGGCTGGTAAAGAGGGCTCGTTTTTTTTTTTTTTTTTGAAAAAGAACTTCATTCAAGAGCTAAAAGCAGTGTACATGGGTGAGGGTTAGGTGACCCAATTGTACAGAAAGAAGTGCTGAGAGAACAGCACAAGCAGGATCATGTCTTGGTTTTGTACAAACAGGATTGAGTTGTGTATAAGAAGATGAAGTCCTAGCTATTTGACAGCAAGAAGATGGGCTGCCTGGTTTTGAACCCTCGAAATTTTTGTAACCTGCAAATCCACATCAAGACCGTGTTGCTGGCATTGAGAAATCCAAGGACGAAGCTTCCATGGAGCCTCCAGGAATGGACTCTGAATGTATTTAACTGCCTGGAGGCAATCAGACACCAGTGCTGGTCCGGGGCTCGTTGGTGCCAGCAAGCTTTGACAAAAAATTGTGACGACAGAGGCGAGGGAGGCGGTTGGTGCCAGCGAGCTTTGACAGGTATTGCTGAAGTCTGATGCGCGTACAAAATTTATGCCAAACACTGCGCTTTAATTTGTTTTCTTGTGTTCAGACTACAAATAGGAAAGAGAAAGAAGACAGGGGTCTTGTTGTCTTTCGTTGAAAAATTAAGAAAAGAAAACAAATAGTGCATCTCTCCCAAGTCCGGGTCAAAGTCTTTCCCCACCAGCGAGCTCGAGCAGCAGCCGGCCGCACAAACTGTTTAGTCCCTGTGTCACATCGAACAATCACATCGAATACATATCGTAGATACTAATTAGAAGTATTAAATATAGGTTATTTACAAAACCAAATGCATAAATGAAGATTAATTTGTAAGATGAATCTGTTCAGTCTAATTAGTCCATGATTTGACCATGCGATGCTACAGTAAATATAATGCTAATCATAGATTAATTAGGCTTAATGGATTCATCTCGCGAATTACCAACGGCTTATGCAATTAGTTTTATAATAAGTTCACATTTAGTCTTTTTAATTGGTATCCAAACATCCAAGGTGACCTGAACTAAAAATTAGTCCATGGATTCAAACACTCCTAGTCTAATTCTGGAAAAGATAGTAAGGTGTACTACTCTCTTCTAAAGTCTTATGCCTGTGTGCGGTGTGCCCGGTGCTGTTCATCTACATCCAGATCTTCAAGCTTACTATTTGGTCATCAGAGTTTTTATTTGGCAAGAAATCTCTGTCATTTTCTATAGCTATGCATCTTTCCGAGGAAATAATAATGCGCTGATTTTTTTCCACAAAAGAAATTGAAGAAATTTTTTTCACTTGATTAGTTCACCATAGATTTTATTTAAAGATCTTGTAATACAACCCCAGTTCTTCAATATTTGACGTTGGCTTGAAGAAATTTACATCATGCTTTGAAGCAATCATTGAATCGCAGTTACGAGTTCACAGTTGCAACTAAGCTCCACAAATCCTGCTCTCCTCCCCCTTCCACACTGCACTATTCCACCTTACTACTGCATCTATAGAAAAGTATAGTAGTTTTGATCCCTAGAGCTCGGCCTATGTTTTGTGCTGCAGCGTCCAACATTTCCAAAGGTCGAAGAAGGTGCTTTGCCATTTCTTAAATCTCTTCAGCTGCTCTGTAAAGATATGAATGGCCTCTGGAATCCAGATCAAAGGTTTCACACGACTGAGCGAAGTAATGCTTGATTGTAGAGTCACTGATGGTACTAAAGCAAACTGGGTGAGGGCAGCTAAGGAACATCCCAACAGGCCAATAGTTGTCCTCAAAAGGGCTATACCACCTAAGGTAGATCATGGAGGAGATTCCACTGTACCAGGGAAAACTGAGAATGAGATTGTAGATTGTTCTGTTTTGTCAGAGGAACAGGTACAGGAGACTCACACCCAAATGCCACATGACGAAACAGATTCTGCTTTCAATAATATGGGACAGCAAGTGATTTGTGCCGCTTCAACTGGTTCATCCATTGCTAACAATGGCCGAGTGGCTTCGTAGTTCGTCATTTCATACATGCATGACAAGGATTCTGATCCTTGTGGGAGCATGATGGTCAGCTTTCTTTCCCTTCTCTTTTTATTCTCATGTGCAGCCAATTTCCCTCCAGAAATGTCTAATATACTATCTTTTGCAAATTTAATCGGGTCAGTTCTCTCATATACATCTATCGACGTACCTATTTTACGGTACTTAGCTCGAATTTGCTCTGTTCAGATGTCAGAGGTACTTTCGGTAGCATGCCACATGCAGATAGCAACCAGCCATAGGGCTGCAAAGTGCACACATTTAGTGCTTGCAATATTATGTGACCAACTATGCCCAACTTCACATAGGATACGTGCAATTCATTTATCATAAAGTTTTTGTACCTTTAGGGATATCGACCTCACCTTTACAGAAACAAATAAAACTCTAACACTAACTCTAAAATTAGTAAATTTTTGCAGCTACCTGAATTAGCACAAGGCAATAACTGCAAATTAAAGATAAGTGAAAATAAAAATTTAAAATTAATCCACGTACCTCTACCCAAAGATAGGTCGCCATGGTTTATGATGCCCTTTTTATTTGCAGCAAAAGGTGAAGCATTCAGTAGAGGATTCTCGTCAGTTGGTAGAGTTACTAGATAATTTGGTTTGCCAGACTACTGTGAAGAATATTTCAAGGTGGTCAATCTCAAGTCATAAAATTTCCTTCCTTAATGATCATTGAAGTATCTTATCATTCCATTGTCTAAATTACTCCACCCTTGAGTTATAGCTACAATACCTTTTCCATCGTATTTGAATTCAGTCATAGCCTCATAGGTTGCAAGTGTTGTATCATTTTCTTGTAAACCAGGAGTCTTTCATGCACCTTTCTGCATGTCTACATGTTTTCCCGCATTTAGAATCTGTATTAAAGTGAACATAGTTCGTTTGATAATTATGCTATCCAAGATGTCAATGAACATATGACATTCGGAAACCTGAGGCCTGCTACGGATTATTACTTCATACACACAACGGAATGACGGGTAATGGAATGCAAATGCACCGTTGTTTGCTGATACGTCAACGGATTTCTTAGGAGATTTGTTCAGTTCGTTTGGGAGATGGTTTCAGTTCAATAATAGTGTTTGATTGGAACAAACGCAAAAGGAATACACAGGGGAGATGGAAGCGGACGATCACCTGAGTTCTGATCCAAACCAAAGTTCAATGGTGGGAGGGGTCGGACGGCCGAGTAGTAGGACCTCGCCTTCCCGCCCTTCAACCATGGGTTTCATCGATTCCAGCGGGCAGCAGCGGCGGAAAGGTCTTCCAACCGTTTTTGCAAACTCTTAACTGATTGTGATTTACATAATATCTTTATTGATGAATAAATCTACAAAAAGGAAGTTCATTTGTAATAACCTTTAGTTTCCTAAAGGAAACTTATGTCTACCTAATATTAAAGCGAGTAATGCTTCTGCCAAATTTTTTCATCCGTCCTGTGGGTCCCACTTGTCAGAGGGCTCCCACGCCGCCCTAGCCCGGCCCTAGCCCCGGTCGCACCCGTGCCGCCTCGGCCGCGCCGCTGCCTTGACCTGGGAAGAGGGAGTGGGGGCCGGCCGAATCCGACGGAGGAGAAGGAGAGGGAGGATAGGAGGTGGGGGCCGGCTGGATCCGACGGAGGAGAAGGAGAGGGAAGAGAGAGAGGGGGGAGGAGAGGAGGTGCGGGAGAGGCCGAGGGTGACTTGCTGAAGTCCCGCGGGTCGAAGACGAAGACAGAGAGGAGGGAGGACGACGCCCCGACCGCGGCGTGGAACGGCTCGTGGTCATGGAATCTGAGGTTGGCCCGGAACATGACGAGTGTGCGGCAGCAGCCCACGGTGATGGGCGCGCCGGACGGGAAGGAGCGGGAGAGGCCCGGTTGGAGGCGGGCAGTGGCGAGATGACGGAGGAGGTGGCAAAGTTAAGGCGGGTGGGGGTGGCGAGACGGGGACTGCGCATCGGAGGGGTGGAGGCAGACGGCGAGTGTGGAGTTTTGGTTGAAAAGGTGGATGGTGGACGGGATGGAGGTGAGTGTGGGGGCGGTCGGTGCGTGGATGTTGAGGGAGAGCGAGAAGGATGCGAAGGGGAGAGGCTAGGGTCCTCGCACGTCTGGGCGCCGGCGTCGGAGGCTCCAACTCTACTTAATATTCTTCTGCCTCTTTTTTTCGTCTGGCCCGGCCCCGACCGCGCCGCCTCGGCTGGGGAAGAGGGAGGAGGAGTTGGGGGAGAGGGAGTGGGGGCCGGCCGGATCCGACGAAGGAGAAGGAGAGGGAGGAGAGAGGGAGGGAGGAGAGGAAAAGCGAACCAGGGAAAACCGGCACCTGCCCACGAGGAAAACAGACGCTGGAAATTAAATAGGCAAGTAAAAACTCAAAGAAAATGCATGGAAGGTATTTGATTCTTTGACCTCTCCCCGAGAAGCTCTCCTACCATTTCAGATTATACGAGTAAAAATAAGGAAATTCTATAGGGCAACCACCATCCCCTGCCACGTATGGTAATGGTCGTAGCCATACTTTCCTTTTGGTATCGCGGTAAAAAAATATTCTTAGTTTGCAAGGAACATACATGCAAATATTTTTTAAAAAAATATTTCAAGCTATCTATTTAGTTTCCAAACTTTAAGAACTGTTTGTCGCTTGAAAAAACATGATATTTATTAGGAGTCCAATATATACTAGAGTAGAAAAAACACATGAAAATAAAAATTATCGCATATTGAGCCGTGTCGGTGCAGGCTGGTTGTATGCTATGCTACTTGCACTTAGAAATGGATCCGCATCTACCAACACATATACTCTATGTTCGGACAACAACGGGGTTTACTAAGCCAGAATATATATGAAATATGGTCGCTTTGTATGGTACAACATCATTACATATTTTTCTATAGCAACTCTCTTGCTTGAATAAAAAAGTTTTAATTTAATGAGTATTTGAGTTGAAAGAAATAATTAATTCAAAATTCTTTTGGTTTTCTATTAAACATGCAGACATCCAATAAGTGCAATAAAAATTTAGTGATGGAAATAAAAAATGTCATAAGTTTAAAAAACACAATTGATCTTTTACCGTAGCAACGCATAGGTATTTTGCTAGTTTTTTATCAAGTATGTGTATTAGGGCCCAAATGTTTTATTTTTCTACGAGATCATTTACTTTATAACATTAACTCAAACAATGCTCTTAACTTGGCCATTTGAAATTAGCACATCTCATTTATTCATGGCACTATTTCCTTAGAATGCAAGTAATAAACATGCTACCACAACTTTGATTCTATTGCGAAAGCTCATCTACATGGTCTCTAAAAATACGTAAAAGAATGTGCTAAAGATCACAGAAAGCGCAGGAAATATTATAGGAAATATAAAAAAGAGCATGAAAAAACCCAGGACCATTTAAACAAATTTTTTTATATCATCTTTGAAGAAAAACAATATAGTAGAAATCCTTTAAAAAGGATGTACCATAAGAGCTGATATAGATCGAAACGTACACATTTCAACAAAAGTAAATTTTAGGATAGTTGTCCCTGCACATATTGTTTTAGAAAATATTTTTTTCAGTATTTTTGGGTGCTAATGGAAAATTGGCTGAGAATTACGAGAAATTGAACTTTCTAGAAGCACCATCGTGGAATAACAGCATAAAAAATGAAAAGCAAAAAGTTAGTGGCAAAGTGAAGAGCACTGTTCAATTTAGTAGCATATAAATAAAGTAAACGCCCTGAAATTATGAATATTCTGCTGGTTCGTAAGTTCACATATTATGCACCTCACATGCACAAAATCTGTTGATCATAACATCATTTACAAAAGTTAAATACAGAAGGGAAGTGTTCTTGAACAAAAGTAGTATTCCTAAAGCAACTGAACCAACACACAGCACATACATGGGTGTTTCAATGTACAATAAAAAAAATCAAAAGGAAGAATTCATGGCTTATTGGAATAAAAAGAGATAAAGTGCCCAACAAACACAGTTCTGAGCAGACACATCATACAAGCATACCAATGGAGATTTACCATCTAGTTGTCCTAGATACGAATCTCTGGAACGTGCTGCATCTTCTGGTGCATCCCACTCGTTTGCCACAGAGTTTTAAACTCATCGTGCAGGTACAGCAGCCAAAGCCTCTTCAGAGAAAGAAGCAACTCGATGCCTTGAGGAACCTTATCCAGCTGTGTTAGGGACACAATGTAAAGACCTTCAATACGTGGAAGAGCACCATCTCCGATTTCCATCTGCTTGACATCCGGCATTCGCTTCAAGACGAGCGTCTTCAGGTGAGGAAAGCACCCAGCAGAAAGAACCAAAGTGCTTGCACTATTCACCCTGTTAAGACTTAAATAGGTGAGATTTGGCACGTGTGGAGCGAGCACACCCAGTGGATCTTCTCCAAGCTGACACCAGCTTAACGCTAAATATTTGAGATGTTCCCCATGATTGCGAAATATCGGATACTTCAGTGTCCCAGAAGCCCACTGGCCCCTTACAATTAACCTGTGGAGCTTTGTGGAAATCGGATCAAGGGCTTGGAGGCAAAGTGTCTCATTCACATCTCTTGCAGAGATAAGCAGGCTGGAAAGAAGTGGCATCGTCGATAGGGTCGCAAAAAGGTTTTCACAATCAGAAGCACTTACATTGTCTATCCATATGCTTCTGAGCTGCATCAGTTTCTTCAGCTGCTCAGCCAAGTCTTTGCTCACTTGCACTGTCTCTAGAGTCTGCAGTTCTTCCAGGTTTGACAGCCCTTTAGGTGATTCGACTCCGATAAAATATCTGAAATCTGACTGCTTTTCGTCAGCGAACCTGTCAGCCAAAAGGTGCCTCAACTTCTTAACCTTAACAATACCTCGTGGTAGCTTCTCTATTTGGGTTTGCTTGATGTCCAGAGTGTGGAGATTGAAGAGCTTCTCAATGGACTCTGGTAGTGACTTGACATTGGTGCGCCTTAACCCAATGTACCGCAGATTAAAGAGATTCCCTATAAATGTGGGCACCTCGGTGATATTAGAATCTTGCAGCTCTAGAGCAGTCAAGTGCTTTGATTCAGACAAAATTGAGGATAACAAATCAGGGGTGGACGAAATCATTCCATGAGCCACAAGGCTTCTAAGACGTGGAAATTTAACCTTAAGTGAAGTATTAACTTTCCACCTACATAATGACAATCGGCGAACATGTGGGTCCACCTGTATTATTGCTTCATAATCATTTGCAGAACCAAACTTTTCTTCTTTGGCAACGGAGAGTGCCAGATCCCGCATAATATCATGCATCTTGCAAGTGCTAACCCTTCCGAGCTCATCATAGTCCACAACTTCAAGCATATTGCGGTGAATTAGTTCCATGAGATTTCCCTCAGCCACCTCCTCTGGTGTATTCTTTTCTTTGCTCAGAACAAAGCCTTCTGCAACCCACAGTCGCACAAGGCTTTCTCGTGACATGGGGTAGTCTTCAGGGAACAAGCTACAATACAAAAAGCAATTTCTGAGGCCTCCAGATAGATCATGATAGCTTAGGTTTAATATTGCTCGGACATGATCATTTGTTGACAACTCACTCCTTAGCTGATTATATGTTTGATTCCAAATGTTTATTCGTGGTCTTGATGACAACAAGCTGCCTATTGTAACAATTGCCAGCGGCAGGCCATGACACCTATCCACTATAGATTTAGCAATTTCCTCAAACTCATTGGGGCATTTGTGGTCCTTCTTGTTGTGAAAAGCCCTTCTGCAGAAAAGGTCAAATGCATCAGGGCCATCCAATGGTTCTAGCTCAAGGTGGTGGTCCAACGAAGCGATGGCTCCAACATGATCCTTTCGTGTAGTAATGATAATACGACTTGCTTGGTGATTCTGGAAAGCATCATGTATTTTGAAGTATACCTCTTGCTCCCAGACATCATCTAATACAATCAAACATTTTCTATTTTGGAGTTTTTTCTTTATTTCTGCCTTCAAGTCGTGTACATCCATTTTGTCAATTTCTGATGGTACTGGTGGTACCATGTTCCCAATCTTCCAGAGTAGCTTTCTCAACAGAGCGTCTGCCGGGCAGATCTGTGACACAACAATCCAAGCATGCACAGGGAAGTTGACCTTTTCACGTTCATAAAGATTTGTTACCAGGGTAGATTTTCCCAACCCACCCATACCCGAAACTGTTATCACGGTGCTATCCAGCTCATCCGAGTACAGCCATCCAGACAGCAATTTTCTATTTTTTTCAATTCCTACTAGATCTTCATCTTTGACAAAATCTGGGAAACCATCTTGGGACCGCTGCCTTTCAATCATGGCAAGTTTGTCAGGAACAAGCTGGGAATGCTGCAACCACTGATCCTTCATCAGAACAACTTGTTGAATGTCCTGTTCTACCATAGCTACTTCATCAGCAATGTCACTGAAAACTTTGACATAATGGGTACCCTTGATGAAGTACTTCATCAGGAACCCTTCTTCCTCTATCTCAAGAATATGATATGAGTATTTGTCTATGACATCTTCAACATGGTAAGCCACCTTCCGGACCTCCCCAATCCAACTCTTGACAGGCTTATCTATGAGGTAGACTGTGCCGATCTCTTGTATAGTATCACTCATTAATGTCAATTTCATCCTTATTAGATCCATTTTCCGTGGCAGTTCCTTCAGAGCTTGAACTTTTTCAGACAGCTTATTTATAATGACCGTAGCACTTTCATTCGCTAAAGCATAGCCAATCTTCGTGACAGCAAGGAGAACTGCTTCTGCCATATTTCTGCTGAAAAACAGAGATACAAACCATGTCACTTGTAGGGAAAAGAGTTCAGCAAAAAGATACCAGGTCAACTCATGCAGTCACTCATAGGCAAACAGATATTGCTCTCGAGAAAAAAAAAGAATTTGGGAAAGACAAGAGGAGTTTGACTCATATGCCTCGACTATTCTATAAACATATATCAACTATACAAATAGCATAAAGAAATGTAACCAACATTTATTGGAAAAAGCAACTGTAAACATATATCAACTACTCCCTCCGCCCCAAATTACTATTCGTTTTCGTTCTTCTAGGTGCATAACATTTGCTACGTATCTAGACATACCATATATTATCCAGATGCATAGCAAAATCTATGTACCTAGAAAAGCCAAAATGAATAGTAATTTGGGATGGAGGGAACATACATCAACATCCAGAAATGAGACATTCTGGAAAATCGCTTGCACTAAAATAGTTCATAACAAGCTAAAATCATATAGAGCCACTTGGCTGGGAACTTGGGCAGAAAGTCCAAGATGTTACCCCATTTTCTGGATATCTGAAACTGTATAGTAACATTATAGCTGCAGCAAGGCTCCCAGTGTCATTCCTTGTTCGGAGCATGGTTCCTAATGTCCATCAAAAGTCTCTTTATTTGCATCTACAACTAAAACGAACAAGGCCATCACTGGAAACCTGAACACATCTAATGAGTGGCTAGCGTCCATCTACATTATCTTATTTGCATCTAGATCTAAAAGGAACAAGGCTATCACAGGAAAACTTGAATTCATCGGAGGAGGGGCGAACGCGCACCTGCTGAAGGCTTGTGCGGATCGGAACGGGTGGATGGAACCTGCAGTCCGACCAAACCTGCAGGAGCAAATTAAACAAAGCAAGATGAGAATGGAGCTAAAATTACAGGGGTCAGGCGTCTATATCTGCGCGCGCGCCGCCAACGCGCGCGGCCGTGCCGGCGCGCCGCCGTAGCCCGTCGATCTCGGCGGCGCATTCCGGCGAGCACGCCGAGGCCACGGGATGCCGTGCCGCAAGGTGTGGTCTGGTGGAGTAGTACTGAAGTGGAAAAGGCGATTGTTCCGTGAGACCCGGCCCATCTACCTGTACCTGCTGCGCCGGCTGACCACACAAAAAGGCCGAGCCTTTTGGGCTCAAATACATGCCTAGGCCTGGGAGTTTTTGGACAAGTATGGGCTGCCTATCTTTTTCCACGTGTAAGAATAGAAGAAATCGTTGGGCCGGTAGGACCGAGACCGGTTGTTTTATGAGCCGGTAAATCAGGCCGGGCTAGTTACTCTTTAAAAAAAATCAGGCCGGGCTGAATTTGCTGAGGCCTGATTATTTTATCTGGTAAGAGAAAAAAAAACTGCTCCGTGCCAGTGGACTGTGGACCTCCGACAGTCCAACAGCAATGAGAAGGTGCGGGTCGCCTGCGGCTTGGCGAGGTGAAGCTCCTGGGGCGTCCTCTTGCTCCGACGCACGGCAACCCTGGCAAATTAAACGAGCTTCGGGCTGCTGCAAGCAGCGCAACGCGAGGTGGAGCGATGGCAAAGGCAGCGCAGAGGTTCAACCAGCGTCATGTTGTCATCGCCATCCGGCAATTTTTAGGCGTGATGGCGAGATGGGGGTGGCGGCGTCGAGGAGATGGGGGGTGGCGGGATGGGAGAAGAGAGGGAAGAGAGAAAGGAGGGACATGGAGAGATGACCTGATCATGTGGGTCCCACCATCATGTGGTGTCCACATCAGCGAAACAATCTAAAAAACAACCTTATGATCAAATTTGAACAATTTTGACAGTTGAGTGGTCAAAAATTTCTGATTTTGCGGTTCGATGGCCATAAATGGACTTCTTCTGCTCCACACCAGGAGGAACGCCCCGTTGCTTGTTCTCGTGGATGGGGAGGGGAATCACAAGAAAAGAACGAACTAGTACCAACATAACGAGCGGCAAGTGGGTTATTTTCACAAAAACATCGATCCCACAGCCAGTTGAAGCAAGTCTCTAGCCCTGTGTGCTATGGATAAGCTATTTTCTTTATAGAATCCGGGAACTTCCTTTGGTTGGCTTTTGATTTTTACGGTAGTAAAAGTACTTTTGTGGAAGTCCAACCAAACACACTCTTTACGTCACACTTGGAAATTTTCTCTCCATCTCAACACTCGATTGTTTCCGTATCATTCTGTTTTGAAAACAAACCTTTTGAGCTCATGAGCATATGAGGTTCACAGACCGCCCCATGTACCAAATCTATTAGGAACCAAAAGTTTGTGAGAAAGTTGAATGTTCCACCAGTAAATGAAGGGAAGGAAGGGAGGAAGAACTAACTGCTTATAAACCTGGGGAAGTACAAGGGCGTGATGGCATCCATAGGTTTAACCAACCCAAAGGTAAGATGAATTCGTGACCTCTTCTAGGATTAAGACAAGGATTAAGACAAGTAACACGATGGCTACAGGTAGGGCCTTTCTACAATCGAATCATAACGACTGTGATCTCTCTTCTTTGCCACCACCATATTGACAATGATATGGACACCATATTGACCTAAGATGCAGAGTGAACAAACTGTGTGCTAGAGTCTTCAGACACGACCCATACACGAAGAGCAAGATTAAGAAGTCAAACACAACAGCTAATTAACAACGTGAAATGAACTAGAAATTGAACGATGCTGGGTTTCATGAGCTGCAGGCAGGAACCAGTACGCACCTGCAGTTTGTCGTAGTGGAAGGCCTCTCAGGCTAAGAGGACGAGAAGAAGGCCGTGACTCTTGGAGACCGTGAGAAGCATGTGAGCCAGCTACTTACCTATAGAGTCCGGCCTCTTTTCTGTGTCCTTTGCTGATCAATTCTTTGCACCCAACTCCCCCATTATTCGCTTAAAAATTCTGAATTGTTTACAAAGACTTGGCAAAGTCTCCGGTCTCGACCAACCGGTGATGGTCCAGTCGCCATCGAAGCGTTTCCTCACAAGGAGCTCTCATAATATCCGACACCTTGTGGTTGGGGCCAGGCTCGCCAGCACCCAGCGGGTCCTAGCCCACCAACAGTCGCCTTCAGCAACAACCCCCTGATTGTGATTAGGATGTGCCTAGTAGTTATTAATTGCTTGTTCTTATCCCTTCATGTGTTGGGGCTCTCGCTGACGTTTACTCAAAATGAATTTCATGTGCACATTTTTTTATTCGATTGTACATTCTCTATGTTAAATATAAAAAGTGCACTAGAGTGAGTTAATTGATGGTCGTAGAACAACAAGACTGCATTCTTAGGGCACATATTGATTTGAACGAAACAACCTTATTGCATCCTTAGTGCCCATATTTATTTGCACGCATTGACAAATTCAACATAAAAGTTTAAACTGATAAAAAATATGGAGAATTTAGCAATTGTCATTGGACCTTAATTTACGGAAATGGGAGTCGGCTGTAATTATTCTATTTAATTGCACCCGCCATAATTTGAACTCGAGACCTCTAATCCTGATATCATATTGAGTTACATGTATCAACTAATTCAATCAAAAAACTTAAGTCGATAGGAAAGGTTAGTAATTCATTTATATTTTGACAGCCTAGACAAAGGACAATGCCATGCATCAACCTATAGAAGTCTTGATTTTGTATGATTCGCTCATATATGAGTAAGAAAAAAACCATAGATGCATTTATCTTTGCATCCGCTTCGTAAATTTACAAATAAATTCGGGTAAAACACGAGCACCGTACCTCATATAAATGGTTTACATCTTTAGGGCTTCTTTCAAAATAAAACAAAATATTTCAAATTTCATAATGAACATAAGTTCGATTAATTTGTTGCCACATTCCCAGCAGCATCGTTTAATTTTGTGTACACTTCTCATAGTTAAAAAATTTAAAATAAACAAAATGTACAAGGAAGAAAATGACTTATTTTCCCCCAGGAGGAGTTTCACTAGCGGATTTGGTGCACCCCCTTGCCGCCCTGGCGGGACCAGGTCGGCAAGCTCTATGCAGCTATGAATGAGGGGTGAAGGGGGGCAGTATGGGTGGCAGGAGCCATGGCAGGGCGTGGGATGGGTGGTGGAGGATGGTGGCGCTGGTGCTGGGAAATGGGGAGGATGGTGGTAGCGTGGTTGCGCGGAGGTGGAGGGGACAAGCCTGACACGGAAGTGTCGATTGGAAATAGATAATTTATGTAAGATTGTGTATAATGCGTGGGTTGCATTGCATTGAGCGTCGAGGGTGAATATATAGGGGTACAAGACTTCGGGAGCAAGAAGCTTCCCGAAATATTTCCTATACTACCAAATATAGTCTAACATCCCCCACAGTCGTAGCGAGAGCAACACGAATGGACAGGTTGGAGAATAATGGAGACATCCCCCACAGTCGGAATACTGGTGCAAATGCTACGACTTGAGTGAAAACCGATGAGTAGCACATGAGGAGTATATGCCCTTAGTGCCGAAGTAGCCGAGGTCGAGGTGGACGTGGTCGAAGCCGTGGAGGAGGGCGCAGGTCCGAAGCATCAACAGAGGCACACAAGTGCACAAAATCAGCAGCTTCTTGCCGACAGGTTCAGCAGGACGATGAGCCGACTACGCTGGTAGATGGTGCAGCTAAAGAGCGCAAATGCATCTTCCTTCAGCAACATCGGCGGCGGTGTCCGTGAGCATGTAGAAATAGGCGCGGACTCAGACCGAGAGCCAGCGTGACGAGGACTAGCAGCATGGGTGGTGCCACCTCCTGAAAAGGTGGCAACACCGACGATGATGGCTTGATCACGAGCATCAGCACTGTAGCCTGAGAGGGTGCAACGACAACCTCATCGTCGGGAGTGTCGACGATGAAGAGATGAAGAACGGCAGGGTGACGCAAACCTAATCCCTGGTCGGGAAGAAAAAAACAGCAACAGTAAGACAGACCCAGGTACAATCTTGGGTGCACCTAGCTCGCCCAGCAGGCAAGCTTGGCAGGCACATGTGGCCTGAGCAGCGCCTCCTCTTTAGCAGCGTGGTGGCCAGCAACCCCATGCCCCTACCCCCGCAGGAACGTACTCACGCTTCACAATAGCGGTAGAAGCAATGCTGACAAATGGAATGGGGAACACAAACCAGATGCCCGGTGGGGATGGCGGTACCACACGATGACGTGGAGGAGAGAGTCGATGAGTTAGGGGTGGGGCATGGTGGCCTAGCGCCCCCATGCTCCTCCACAACCACGCACTCATGCACAAAGTGCAGCGAAATCGCACTCAAGGGTAGTAGAGGTTGCGGCGCTGGAGTAGTAGATGGGAGGGGGGCATAAGGTCTAATGCAAGGTAGGGGCGGCGACGACGGCATAGCCCCCGGCGGGGCGCCTGCATGCTGCTATGCCACGACGGTCGCGGTGGATCAGAGGGATCAGCTGCACATCCAATGAGGGCGCTTCCCCGGTGGAGATCGATCTCCCCGGGGGCAGCATGATGGCAGCGGAAGTGAAAGGACCTTTGATGTTGCCTAGGGGGTGAATAGGCAAATCTAATTTTTTTAAAAAAAACTTGCAGCTGAATTAGTAACTTACAGAAACTCCGGAGATTTTCCGGATTCTACGCAACTTGCAGAGCTTCTGTAGAAATCTACAGAGTATCCAGAGATAATAGAAGTTTCACAATACGTCTATGCAAAACTCAAACCAAAAGTAGATCGATGAATTACCATACACCGTTGAGTTGTTATCAAGCTATTTCACTAGATACTTGTAGCTCAAACCTTCTCAAATGATAGATCAAGATGAACCCTAGAAATGAGCTAGCACAAGAAACAACTAGTAAAATCAACAAATCAAGAACAAGAGACATAAGGATTTGTTTACCAAAGTTTGAATTCCTTTATTGAGGATTCCTACATCTCCGGTGGGTGCTTCCAATGAAGCCGAGTTGCTCTCAACCCTTTTCCCACTTCACTTCTTAATTTCTTCCCTTGCGGAGGCGAAATTGAAGCCTTCACAAACTTCCCGTGGCACACCACAAGCTTGGGTGCTCACAAGGCGACGCCTAGCCGTCTAAGAGTCTTCACCTCCAAGAGTAACAAACACCACGAAGATCTCTTCCTATGAACTCGAGTGCTCAAGGAAGGATTTTCTCTCTTTCACTCAATCTTTCAATCCCTGAACCCATTCTCTTCTCTTCTCAAATCTCTTGCAATCCTAGAGATGGGGGGGGCTCAAAAGGGCTGTGGAGATGTGTTTTGTGTGTGGGGAACAGTCGGGGATAGATCCCCAGTACCCGCAAGGAAGGAAGAAGGCAGACTCCCACTAGGATTCCCCTATAATTCTACTAGGACTCATACCCTTTAATCCTACTAGGACTCCTCCTTGTAACCGACTAGTAATCCCTCCCTGAAGTATATAAAGGAGGGTAGGGGTCCCTAGATCGGTAGGCGAAGACCTCATAGAACCACAATAGAGAACCAAATTCTCAACACCAAACAACACCTAAGTACAGGGCGCAATATACAACACCCCAAATAGGATGTAGGGTATTACGCTACTCTGACGGCCCGAACCTGTATAAATCCATATCTTGTGTCCTCGCTTGTACCTTCGAGTTCCAGGTCCGACGATCCCCTACCAACCAATCTAATACCTCGGGATACCTTTCGGTAGGTTGTTGGGTATAAAACATCGACATCTGGTGTGCTAGGTAGGGATGATCGTCGAGATCATCAAGCGAGTTTGAAGGACCTCATCATCAAGATCAATCTACTTGACAAGAAGCAAGTCGTCGAGTTGGAGTTCCGAGCAAACAAATCTACGTCGAGGTAGAATTGATGCGCTCCGCGTTCCAATCTAAGACCGAGTTGGTTTCCACCACAGGCTACTGCATATGGCTCGTCGATCAAGTCACGCGCAGATTGAGGCAAATAATCAAGCCGACGACTACTATTTCGACTACTCGTCTAGTCGAGAACGGATTACTTCGACTACTTGTCTCGACTAGAAAACTAGTTGAGGACGGTCTACTTCGACTACTCATCTCGACTAGAAAACTAGTCGAGGACGGGTTCCACGTGATCAACAACTAGTCGGAATTGATTCCGACTAGTCGGCTTCATCAACAACCGTCGCGGCTTCACGATGACTGCCACGGCTTTGTCGACAATCGTCCACGAATCAAGCTAAGTCGCTTTTTAAATTATTTTATATAATTTTTCTAGCTTATTTTCCGCATGCAAGGCAACGCACCGAGTACTTTTTTGTGTACGCCTTTCGACAAAAATTACCCTCTAGAGCTACACTTTGCCAATTATTCCTGGGGCATGTTAACCGATAGCCATGGGCTTGGTATACTGAATTATGGAGGTTATAGCCACGGGTTTTATGCACTGAGTTCTGGAAGCTCCGCCAACAGGCTTGGTACATCGAATTTCGAAGGCTACGGCCACAAGTTTGGTGCACTGAGTGCTGGAGGCTCACAGGGGCTACACCCTAAGGAGGCACAAATCCTATGCACGGCAATACACGTTCTTGTCGCCAAAAGGTAGAAAAGTCCCAACAACTACTTTAAGTGCAATCACGCTCTCTTTTTGTTGCAATGCCGACTACTTATTTTAAATCCATCCTCTTAGTGGTTGCTAATCTTCTTGAGCAGAACACGCCTCAGTTCGTGAAAGTCTCGGATCTTTTGTCATGCCTAAATGCTAGGACGCGAGATAAAGATCTCCGTAGCAACAGTGCCAGTATGCATACACGAGACATTGATCTCACGCACAGTGGCAATGGCTAAACAGAGACTGAGAGCCTAAACGTAATTGGCTAACTACTCGGGAGAAATATGGCCGAAACAAGAGCATGACACACAACATTTACATTATATTTATCACTAAATAATTTCAGTAGTTCCAAATTCTACAAATATGCTACATAATGTATATTTTTTACAAGTCAAGCTCTGGCGACAACTCTCCAGGACGCTCAACGTACCTACAATGGCTCCGCTAGCTCTTAAACTCGGGGGCTAAGCGCCAATTACTACTTGGAATATCTCCAATGGCTCAGCTAGCTTCCAAGCTCGGGGGCTAAGTACCAAATAACTACTCGACGTGGCTCCTACGGCTCATCTGGCGCATAAGCTCGGGGGCTGGACGCTAAATGACTACTCGAAAGATGATTTGCGTGAAGAATAAAGACCATTGAATTGATTATTTAATCATTCCAAGGCTCGGAGGCTGATAAGCTACACCCAATAGTTGATTTTTTCAAGATGAAAGAAGAAGATTCAAGATTTTATTGACCCTCAGTCTGAATCTTCGATTAAACCTAAGGCTCAGGAGCTACTTCATATGGAGTGCGACTTTCGCTGCCGTCCATATCACAATGAAGATTACAAAATCAAGATGATCAAGGGCTTAAGCACCCCATAGTCCCATGATAACTTTGAGGAACTTTGAAGATTCAGCTAGACAAAGTACTCGAGAAGCACTAAAACTACTCGGCGAGGATATGAAAAGTACTCGAAGACTGCTACATTGGACTATAAAGTGCTCGAGGTCTTGTTGGGGATAGATCCCTAATACCCATAAGGAAGGAAGAAGGCATACTCCTACTAGGATTCACTATAATCCTACTAGGACTCATACCCTATAATCCTACTAGGACTCCTCCTTGTAACCGACTAGTAATCCTGCCCCGAAGTATATAAAGGAGGGTAGAGGTCCCTAGATCGGTAGACGAAGACCTCATAGAACCACAACAGAGGACCAAATTCTCAACACCAAACAACACCCAAACGTAGGGCGCAATATACAACACCCCAAACAGGATGTAGGGTATTACGCTACTCTGGCGGTCCAAACCTGTATAAATCCGTGTCTTGTATCCTCGCTTTTACCTTCGAGTTTCAGGTCCAATGATCCCCTACCAACCAGTCTACTACCTTGGGATACCCCTCAGTAGGTTGCCAGGTATAAAACACCAATAGGAACCAGCAACTCTAAAGGGAAGGGGGTAAGGTGTATAAATACCCATCCCCAAAAACTAGCCGTTGGGCTGTTAAGTTCTGAAAACTCCGAAAAAATCTCCGGAAACTCCAGAACCCCAAAAGTAACCATTAGGTTCAAAAAGTTCTGAAAACTCTGCAAAAATCTTCAAAAACTCTAGATATTTGCCATCTCTCGAAAATCTATGGAAACTCTGCAAAATTCTCTAGAATCTCCGCAACTTACAGAATTTCTGTAGAATTCTCCGGAATTTCCGCAAGTCCATTGGACAACATAAGTCATTTAAGAGAAAAGGCCATAACTTTTTACTCCAGACTCCGAATTCGATGATCTTGGACTTGATGGAAAGCTTTTTCTGAGGAGTATCCATTCCAACTGAAAACAAGCTCCAAGACCACCCAGTGCAAGTGTTGTGACAAGTGTTTCTCTCATGTTAGCACTTGGAGGTTAGGTTTGAGCGCCGAGACATAAGCGAAGCTATCCATGTTGCATCCCTCTTGATAGTATGGCATTACCTATACTCAAGATACAAGAATAAACACAATATCAACCACTTGAGCTTTAACATATTCATCGTGCCGCTTTTCTTCAAAATTATATTTTGAGGGGTTTCCAAGTGTTTCTTTCTCTTTTTCTTGAGCATTATCCTCCTTGAGCTAGTGACTTGATGTTCCTCAACATATATGATCAATAATCAAATTGACATACTCAAGTCACCTCAATTCTTATGATCCAACAATAGTTTGATGCTTCGCAATGTTTCACTTTTCATGGCTTGATTGGTTCCTCGAAGTTCTCCCAAGCACTAGCTTCTTCACCCTAGCAAAGATCCCATGGCTCAAGCTGTCGATTTACCAAACTTTGCTTAGTTCCTCATTGCCAATCACTTGCTTGACTTCTTCCTCCAATCATGCCACTTTGAGTTTAGCTTTGCTTTGACATCAACAATGAATACCCATTGAAATTCACTTCTTCAATAAATGAAATTGATTCATACTTGAATATCGTTCTTATACGACTATTATGATCAAGTAATATTCTATCTTAAGTTTCCTTGAAATACTAAATACTTGGTCAAATATTATTTCTTGATAATAAGGAATACCATTCATGTGACCAAGCAACCTATCGTTGAAATTCCATTCAATTCACCATTGCTCTTGATCACTTATATCATTGTTATAATCTTGATCAATCCTCATGCTATTTTCAAATTTCTTTGATTATACAAGCAAACAACCAATGAGACCATACAATTTTACTTCCATCTTTGTCTCTTTCACTCAATTCAATCATTGCTTGTCATTTCTTTACTTTTGCATGCTTCATATGATATGAGCTTGACTTTGTCATTTCTAATAAAAGCCTTGCCAAAGCTCAACAAGCTCACTAGTCCTTTAATTGCTTTTGTCATTCAATCATCAAAACTCACATGGGGCCTAGATGCCCTTTCAGGAAGCCGGAGGCCTAGGGTTTGATTCTAGACTCATGATACCATAAAAGATTATGTATAATGCGTGGGTTGTATTGCATTGAGCCTCGAGGGCGAATAATAGTGGTACAAGACTTGGAGGGTGTTGACACCAAATATAGTCTAACAGTTTCTCCCACATGAGAAAAGAGAGTATAGCAATCCAAGAGTTGGATTAGTATATTTGGGTTCAGGAGAGAGAAATTTAAGTGATAATGTAAAAAATTTAAGTATAGCAATCCGTATAGGTACAATGTTGGAGCCATTTTTGTAGTTTTTATGTATATTTTAGTACTCCCTTCGTCCCAAATTATAGGCCATTTTAGCTTTTTAAGATTTATAGATTTTACTATGCACTTAGATATACCTTATATCAAGATGCATAATAATATCTATAAACCTAAAAGATCATGAGATGCTCTTAGACACCCCACATATTTTGAGCAAAGTTCGCAGTGAAGTAACTCACCAATTATAACTGCCAGCTTTAAAAAAAAAAGATACTACTCGTTGAGCTTCGGTACAAGTCGTCCACGAGGTACAGCCTCGAATAAGCCAATTACAAAGGATCACTTGGTCATCGCGAAAAAGAAAAGGCGCACTTGGTACCAACCAGTCATATAATATGTAAACAACTTGTCACTTGCTAGGTTCATTATTCCAACTTGACACACATTTAGAAAAAGAAATCTGATCATCTCATCTATGGACATAGTGGCAGATTTTGTTTTATAAAGTATTAAGTAACTTCCAAATCTAATTCATACATAGCTGTGAAACATATCAGCAGAGGAACAAGTCAATGGTCTGCTGATGCACGGGAGGCTATTTAATTGATCTGCAGCTTGTCAACCTTGATTGAGTTTGAGAACAGAATCAGATGCCAAATTTTATTCTTCAATGAATTTGACTTGATGCTGTTTTTTAGATAACGGAAACAATGACGATTTTCTTTATGATAACCTCATGCTTCGTATTTTGCTGAAGTTTTCTACATTTTTGTAGGACCAACTACATCTTAAATTAAACTATTTGCTTTCACTTATACAAACAGTTTGTTTTACCATGTGTATGAACTGACAAAACTTTGAAATTCCTTGTCAAGACATCCAGTTTTGCACTTTCGCTGCATGGGGATAAAAATCGACATATTTTCAAACATATTAGGTACCTCATTTCATGATTTATTTGTGTTTATTAATTAAGTTACACGGTCAATTCTTCCAACACAGCATATGTACATGACCAGGTTACCTGAAAAAACATCAAAGTTGAATTGACAAATATATACTTTTTTTTACACACGAAAGACATTTCATCCTGAAAAAAAAGTTCACAATTAAAGAAAGCAAACTAAATAATGGACAACTGTAAATTTTAAATAAAAGTATCCTTTCAGGAAATACATCAGCTCGATTGGATGGGTAATGGATCAAATTTGCACTTCATGGTAGTGGTACGGATGCGCAAGGGCGTATAAATTATCCAACGTGAAACAATAAGGAAAAGAAAGAAATAAGAGCAGCTTCCAGAGCTCTAAAGTTGCAATTCAGACAGATACAGATGGAGCCTCATCCCAAATTTGCACTTCGTGGTAGTACAGGCGCACAAGGGCGTGTAATAAATTATCAAATGTGAAACAATGAGCAAAAGAAAAAAAAAAGAGCAGCTCTCGCAGCACCAATGTTGCAATTCAGAAAAAAAAAGAGCAGCTCTCGAGAGCCGAGGGAGGAAGAGGAGACGACCAAGGAGAGAAGTCAAGAAGAGAGAGATGCTCTCGCCAGACTGGCAATGATTCATCTCCGGGGTCCGAGAAAATTATCCGAAACAATCTCGGTTCAGAAAATAATTATGCAACAGGGACCTTAAGGACCCTGTCTGAAATATCCAATTTGCCAGCACCAATCACAATCACATCCTCACAATGGCAGCTGCCAGCTCTGCTAGCTGCTGCAAACGTGAGATGGCAAAGACAGCAGAAACACTTGGATGGATTCCACTCTTCTTCCCAAGTGACTGTAATCCCAGCAACAGGGGCCTACGTAGTACGTATAACAAAGACATCAATGTCGAATGCATCCCGCCGACATATCACCATTTATCTGTGGTTATTGGTCGCATCAGTGAGATTCGAGAAACTGAAATTGTACTAATAATATATCATGCACATGGTTTTAAACAGTTTCAGTGAAGTTTAAAAAATATCTCCATGAAAAATAAAAACAAGCTTTCACAGAGGACACACTTACCAGGAACATCGCCCTCGTTGCTCATGGCGGATCTGCCGGCGGCCGGTCCGCTAGCTGCCACCTCTTCCCCCAATCCTCCTAGCCTCACCCGGCGGTAGCAAGACGAGAGCCGAGGGAGGAAGAGGAGATGACCAAGAAGGCAAGACGTCAAGAGGAGAGAGATGCTCTCGCCAGACTGGCAAATGATTCAGCTCCGGATGTTCGAGACAATTGTTCGAAACAACCTCGGTTCAGAAAATAATTATGCAACAGCGACCCTGACCTTGTCTGAATATCGAATTTGGAAGGACCCATCACAATTCACAATCACATCCTCACAATGGCAGCTGCCAGCTCTGCAAGCTGCTGCAAACGTTAGATAGCAAGGACAGCAGAAACACTTGGATGGACTCGACTCGTCGTCCCAAGTGACTCTGCATGCCTATGATGTCTGTTTTTTTCTTCAAATCAACATGTGCCTATGATTTCGCCATTATTAATTTTGGCTAAAAATTTTTGAGCCATAAAAAGTGTGGGTTTAATCTCAGTATCTAGAGTATAGATTATTTTTTCAGAATTGTATGTAAAGTGAAGGAAAACTGGAGGGTTTGAAAATACTTGGTTTACAAATTTACAATAGTGGTTCAGAGCTCTGAAATGTTCCAAGGATTACAGACTTACAGTCATCTTCACCAGTCAGGAAAAAAGTAGTTAAAACCTTTTGTTCCTTGAATTTAGGTGGCCAGTTACAATTCTGCATGCTCAGAATTAATATAAGTTTATGAGATTTGCTCCGGTGGTCCTCTTTTAAAAAAGCGCACAGATTTTAAAGCAAACAAATGAACCACCGGAGCAGTTCTCTAAGTTTATAACAAATGAACAAAGCGTCCACAGAAATCTCTTATTTTGGTTCCCTAACCCTCTTATTAGTTTAATTTTTACCATAACTTGAAACGTGATATGTAAAACCGTCATCTCTCGAAACCAGAGAACTACATCCTGCAACAGCTCTACGAGGTGTTTTCAGTCACGTGGCTGCCACATCATGAGTCATTAGGGGGTGTTTGATACACCCCACTAAAATTTAGCATATGTCATATCGGATGTTTGGATGCTAATTAGGAGTATTAAATATAGTAATTACAAAACTAATTGCACAGATGGAGTTTAATTCGCGAGACGAATCTATTAAGCCTAATTAGTCCATGATTTGACAATGTGATGTTACAGTAACCATTTGCTAATGATGGATTAATTAGGCTTAATAGATTCGTCTCGCGAATTAGCACAGGGTTCTGTAATTAGTTTTATAATTAGCTCATGTTTAGTCCTCCTAATTAGCATCCGAACATCTGATGTGACACTGCTCAAGTTTAGCACCTAGTATCCAAACACCCCATAAACAAACTCAGTATTCAGATAAATGATTCAAAGGAAATCTACATCAAGACTTCTTTCATAAAAAATTTGATGTTGAATAAGTTCATTCCACTCCCAACTTCTTGTTCTTGCACACTTAACTTGTAATTAACTTTTTATGAAGATTAATCCACAAAACTACAAGCTGGTTACCTGGATTTCCCACCCTGGCTGCCCATGTAAGCATTGCAGATTTTCACAGTTGTATAGCGCACATGATTAGGGAAAATGCACACTCAAATCACAAAACACGTCAACTGATACATTTTCTTTTATATTTGACAGTGATAAATTAAAACATCATTCAGAAAAAAAAAGGTGTGAATGATTCATTGGTAGCTTAAAGCCATGCTTGCGAGAAAAGGGCACATGTTTCAAAAAAAGAAAAAAGAAAAGGGCACCGGCTTATTGGACTTGGCAGTTTCATCGCATATGCATTTGCTGGAATGAGCAATAAAAGGGCCATCAGTTATCAAGTTCAGAAGGAAAAACAAAAAGCAGCTTCCTTCGTAGGACATAAATGACATGTCACTAGAAACAATTCAGGTACAGTCGTACGGACTGAAGCTCCTCCATCCGCTTTACTTGAATCTTCTCAGTTCTCACTCTTGCACGATGCTCCACCGCTGCCACAGCTCTTGGTATTATTGCTACGACGAAGCTCCACCGCCGCAGAGGCATGAAGCCCTGCGCCCAGAGACAAGGAAGAAATGAGATTTCACTTTTCAGCAGCAACCAATTGACTACCAAAACAGAACAGATTAGTTAGTTGCATGCTCAGATGCCAATGAATCGGACGGAGTACCATTTTGCCAGGAAGCCATTCTTTTTAGCAGGCGGTGTTGGCGATGGCGGCTTCTCCTCCTCAAGAATCTTCGGGGGACCGCTGTAGTAATTGCCGTTTGATCCTGCAAAGCAACCATGTCTACTCAACAACAGGGGCATTGGGCAAGTCGAGACAAGTCAAACGGCGTTGTGCTCATCGTCGACCTCAAACGAAGTACCAATAATTGAGGAAAAGAAGCACGTACGGACCAGGAGTTCGCGTGTTCAATGGATTCTGCACACCGCCGGGGGCCTGCGGTTCTTGCTTCGTTCCCGGTGGGGTTATTGGGGGGCCATTGTAGAAGTTGGAATCTGTATCGTGGAAAAGAAAAGTAAATGAAATTGTGTGTTCTCTGCGCTGGGAGAAATGGCAAGGCAGTAGACAGATCACTTACGATGCACAAACGATAAAGCAATCGCTCACTAACAGGTAAATTCATCAAAGACAGAGGTGAACCGAGAGAGAGAGAGAGAGAGAGAGAGAGAGAGAGAGAGAGAGAGAGAGAGAGAGAGAGAGAGAGAGAGAGAGAGAGAGAGAGAGAGAGAGCACTAACCCATGGTGGATCTCCGGGCGGTGAGTCACCAGGTGCCGCCGCTCTTGCCGACGGCAGGCGACAAGCCGTGGAGAAGACCGGGAGGTCTGAGGAGGAGACAGGAGGCCCCCGAGCCTGAATTTGGCAGGAGGAACAGCACGTTGGGGAAGAGTTGGTGGAGATGCCTGGCCAGGCTGGAAATGATTGTGCCATCGTTCACATTGACAAGGAGGTCCACCAAAACCCCCGACGGTCGCGTCCACACGGAAGCTTCGAGCTCGGATCTCTCCACTCCCCAGTGTGTGAAAACAACAGGCCGCCGTTGAACACAGCAAGAAACTAACGTTGACTCCACTTGTCACCGTCTCCTCACACTCGATTCATTCCTCACAAAATTGTAGCAGAGCAATCTCCCTGACCGTCGGCCATGGGCCATGGCGGATCTCTCCTGCCGACTAGCCTGAAGACCAGGATCCAGGAAGGAGACAGTCGGCGGCACCGAGGTGTTTGTGTAGGGGAATGAGAGGGCGAGTAGTAAAGACGGGAGAGAGAGATGCTCAGAGCAGGCGCGCAATGATTATCCACCCTTCTGATCGAATGACCCGAGACAATCATGCAAAGCAAATTGGATTCAGAAAACAATAATCCAGAGCATGGCCAACCAATACCATCACATGGCAGCAGCCAGCTCTTCCCATGCTCCAGCATAATGTATAATGGCACAGAGGCAGATGTACCCGTAGAACGGTAGAAGGTTCATTGGTGACTATCTGGTTATAATTTTCATTCCAAAGTTAATCAAACAACTTGATTTTTTAGTAAACTAGTATAATTCGGCTTAGTTAATGTCACGCCTGTGGCGTGCTACTGTATTTTCTTAGCTGAATGATGCACCGTATCCTGAACTGAACTTTTGCCAAATTAGCAGCGAAAGAATAGAATGTTGATTGAAAACAAAAGGGGACTCTGAAATTTAGAATGAATAGTTACATTCAATCGCAGTTCTTGTGGTAGTAATGAACAGGTAGTATGAAACGCCTAAGAAAAACACAACAGCTTCCCAATAGCAGAGCTTGCAGTTGAGGTACAGTAACAAGTGGTGCTCGAATTTTGAAGAGAGCGAATAATCACGCCCTCAGGCCGCAGCTAGCTCTCCGCTCGGCCGCCGGAGAAGCATGAAAATCTGGTGATAGAAAACAACGGAGCAGCGATTAACCAACCAGCAGCGAAAGGGACCTTGAAAATAGTTGCTCATGTGCTACAATAGGATTACATACAGGTTGCTGAAGATGCCGGCTTTCTTCTGGTCACTAGACGCCGGTGGTTGCTGCTGCCCATGGTTCCCTGAAGGCCCAACAAAATCGCCTTATTCAGCAAGGATGAACGCAAACAATGGTGCTCAAATAAGCTCAAACAGCGACGAAGGTGATTCAACGTGGATTGCTGAATCTTTCGAGAGAAATTGGAAGTGCGATGAGGTGTGTATCGACGTGGATTGCCACCTACCAGGAGTGCTCCCTGTGTTCTGTCCATCGGCAGCAACTGGTTGCTGATTGTCCTCGTAGTTCGCCGGACGGCCGAAGAAATAACCTACGGGAAGAAGAGATCGGAGCTTTGTTTAGCGGAGGAATCGAAGGCAGTGCGCAGATCAACAGATCTGACAGGAAGTAGAGCAAGAAAATTCTGGGCAGATGCAGCCGCCGTACGTTTCCGTGAGGCGTTGACCCGCTATTCTCGCACAGAGACAAGCTTGTGACACGTACCTCCAGGAGTCTGAGCGTCGGCCATGGCTGGTGGATCCGTGGCCGGTCAGGGTCAGGCGCCTGGTCCGCTCCTCGGCCGGCAAGCCACGCGAGGGGAGACGAGACGACGACGAAGAGGAAGACGAACACGGGGGATAGACGGAAAAGCCACCGTGACCGTGGTTTATACTTTTATCATTAGCAAGGCCCCCCTCCCAGGCTGTCAGTGGTTCACCCAGGTAGTGGAAAACGACGACGACTGGCACATGGCAAGTCTTGCAGTTCCATGATTGAATTATGGTATGTAGGATCAGGTGTGTCCTGAAACTCCTCATTGATATGGTATGTAGGATCCTGTTCATGTTTCGTAGCATCAGAAAGTTTATAGAAAGATAAAAGTTGAACAGGTTAAATTTGATGAGATGTGCAAGCTCTTGACCTATACTACAAATGATTTTTTTTCTACTCTAGGCTTGCATGGATAAAGACCTATATACATCAGATTCTTGTTTATTGCTTGATTTGAGATACAGACCGACCTACTAAAACATGCAAGCGTAATGTTAAGAAAAGGAAAAAGTCCAGTTTACTACCTCATGTATAGTCTAAGTCCAAATAACCCCCTAAGTTTACTTAACCCCTGAGTTTGCTAAACCAGGTTAAACTTCACCTTTATCTCACATCTAAAACCAGCCTTCCTGAGTTGGCCGGTTTTGATACCCCATTTTGCTAAGTAGGCTTGACACGTCGGGAAAAAAGGTCAAAACATTGGCACTATGTGGTTGTATAATTCGTATTGAAAATTGTTCAACCTTGTAGTGATTCATTGTATTTAATAGCTTGTATGATATTACTTGCTTGTCCCCCTCCCCCCAAATGATGTAATCTTGGATTTCCAAGTGAAAGCTAGGCTAGGCTTCAAGCCAGGCTGACAAGGGCAACATTTTCTAACACTGCATTCTCTCCTGGCGATATTGTTGAGGTGCCACCATCACTCGGTGGTTTCTCTCCGGGAGAAAAACATGTCTAGAGTTCATTGGGTGGTGGTGGTGACGCTTTTTTGACACCACATTTCCTTCTTGGAGGTGTTGCATTGGATCCCACTTTGGCTTCTCCACCTTGCTGCCAACTCATCCACGACGATGGTACTCTTAATTGGAGGCAGTGGGTTCGTATGAGGGAGGAGCGGATCCTCCTCTCTTTCACCCACCCCCCTACTTCTAGGTTATTTCCATGCATGGTCCAAGTAGTGTGTGCCTTGCTTTGTGGATTTGGCGATTTGCTTTGTGGCTTTGTAGCTTGGCGGCGAGATAGCATCGACCATTTGGTACATGCCCATCTTCCCTTGGCCTTCTTCCAATGAATGATGAGTTTCGTCATTTTTAGTTTCTCTTTTGTTTGCCTAGTTATAGCCTATATAATCTTGTATTTTTTCTACTGTATCAATAGAAATGTACACGTCGATTAAAGAGGGAGTATATGTTGACACCGATTTTTTATCAGAGTCAACCGATGAGGATAAGGTTTTGATAGCCAATGGACTTCCAGAAGAAAATCTGTTGACGACCCTGTGTTAACCAAGGACAGCCACGGGTGACTGGATTCTGGAAGCCGATAAAAGACGGAGGAGGATCCGATCTGAAGCAAAATCGACTCCACCAAATAAGGGAAAGTGTGGAGATATATCTTTAGTAGTCTTTAGATTCGTTTGTACCAGTTCATGTCATAGCCGACTAGGATTTTAGTTTGCTCTAGGGTATAAATATAAACCCATGAGCCTTGTATCGAATAATCATCAATCAATCAATGCAACCTTTCGGCACCACGCCGTCAAACCCTAGGAGTAGGAGCAGAGTAGAAACCAACAAGTTTCTTCTTGCACGCAGGGCTACATCGGCTTTGATCTTAGGCGAGCTTGTAAGTACCGTCACCCAGTCATTACGTTATCTATATCAGAACTTTCTAGGCCTCATCCAATATTCTGATCTCTTAGCGTGTGGCTAGTTATCAAGTTCCTTAGATTGCAAATAGAACTTTCTAGCTTTATCCAATATTCTATTTGTCTTCAACATTGCTCACAGTTATTGAGTTGTTTGGTTTTATTAAGCTGCATCATATAAGTCTCTTAGTTTTATCAAGCACTCACAGTTATCAAACGGTTTAGATTTGGTTAGGTTGTCTTTATCAGCTTTTTGACCATGTTTAAGCATTCACTAGTTATCTGATTGTATCGGCTGTTAGATCTTGCATACTTTATCTGCTTTGCATATGCTAGGTTCGATAGATCTTTTCTCCTACCTCTCATATCGCTAGCCTTTGTATCCTTAACGTCAAAATACTAACGATGAGAGCCGATGCTTCGGATGGGTCTTATCCATATCTCTTGGTAGCAAGATGACATCATCAAGCCGATGGTCAAGCGTGCGAGGCCTTGCTGCTGCATACTAGTCCGTTAAGTTAGTGGGTCAAAGTTAATACCCTCTCAGCCGTACTGTCTTGGTTAAGTCGAATCTACGTCTCATGACATTAATTAGATATGTTAGCTTAATCGGCTGGTAAGTGGTAGGCAAGAGGTCCTTGCTGCCATATTCTAGACTTTTAAATTAATAGATCGAAGTTAATGCCCTCTTAGCCGTACTGTGTTGGTTAAGTCCAATCTATGTCTCGTGACATTAATTATATCTGTTAGTTTCCGTGTTGTTCAACGCAGAAGTCTAAAGCCCAAATTTTACATCAACAATAGAGTAGAGGCAATGGTGCTTAGTGGATCTATATAGGCTAGCATAGTTCTATCCCTGACAAATTAAGTTCCAACATATTAGATTGGAGACATGATATATGTGTGATGGGCATCCACATATAAAATTCTCTGACTACTTTTTCCACAAGCTCTTGGGATGCTGATATACATGGATATGAATACATATTGAGAGACCAAGTTGAGATGTACCTTGGTCTATTTGTGATGAGTGATTGACTAGATGATTTGAGGTTTTACCGGTTGAGTCCATATTTCATATGTGCATGATTATGCTAATAGCTAACCGGATGTGTTGTGTTAAGTGGATTGTGTTGTGTCTCTTAGCTTGTGATGTGCAGATGTAGGATGCGATATGGCGGTCGACAGCATGAGGTGAAGGTCAAGCGAAAGGTTCATGCTGATGTACTAGGGCTCTGAAGGGTGGACACGAGTAGGATTGGACCGAGGGACTCGAGGAATCCGGATGGAGTCATGGGCGATCCACATGGTGCACAGAAGAGAAAGAGTACACGAACGGTGATGGAGATGGCGTCGGTCGAGTCAAGCAGGACGAAGGCGAGTCAAGTAGGAGGCCCGCAAGCCGGGAGTGAAAGACTCAGAGGAGTCGAAGGCTTGGCGGAGGCTAGACACGCGTCGACATCGGTGAGTCACGCCTTGCGGGGAGTGCGAAAGGGTTTGACCGGTTTGGCCTCAAAACCAGGGATGATTCACGCTTCAAAGGTGTGCAAGAGGGTTTGACCGGTTTGACCTCAAAAGCCGGGGGCGAGTCCGGTGCAGTTGGACGGTGTCGAGTCGGAGGACGTGTGGCACCATCACGAAGCTTGCGTCGAGTCGAAGCGAAATCGTGAAGGTGCCGGGTCCGTCCGATGTACGAGAAAAAAGTTGGACGATTTTACCCCTAAGGGGTATTTGAGTTGTGTGACTCATGTAAGGGCATTCTGGTCATTTTTTGGATGCCTATATATATATGAGGAGTGGGCTGTTGGGCAGCCATTTGGGCTAGTTGGGAGGTGGTCTACTCATTTGTTTGTGAGAGCCTTTGGTAGAGGTGTGAGGGAAGAGAGGTGAGGGATCTTTGTGTTGATCTTTTTGCCATCCAAGCTTTGTTCGTGCTTAGGATTGGTTTGTAACCGGACATGGTGAAGTAACCCGAAAATCAATTTTGTGCTCAATTGCTTCTCCTTATCAAGATTCAAAATTTATCTTTTTCCCTATTTTCGGAGCATTTTTGGGTGAGTTTTTGGATCTCGCGATTGGCTGCGATTTGGGGTGTTTTTCTTAGAGCAAATTGGTGCTAGTACATGTGCAAGAACATCTAGGATGATCCCCTAGCAAATCCATGCACGAGCACCTCAGATATTGAGATTTCCCGAAAATCCCCTCTCTTGTGTTCTTGGACAAATCTGCAAAATCGAGGGTGAAATCTTAATCTTCTTGGGTAGATCTTTTGGGCAAAGATTCCTCTCATGTATTTACAGCTATGGATATAATATTGTTGGATTTGGACCATGTTTGATTGGTATTTCAAGATCGGATCTTTGAGCTTGTTCTTGAGTTCTTCTCCTTTTTACAGCTTCTTCAAAAATCATGAATCTGGTGAAAACTCCATGGGTTTTTTGAAGTGAGCCTTTGGGAATAGCCTCGGTAAGTTGTTGTGAGTTTATGGTTCAAATTTCGTGATTTTTGGAGGTCGTTTGATCGAGTTTTGGATTTTTCCGACTTCTTCATGCAGGCTGTTTTTTGGCGCTGCGGAAAATTTTCCGGAAAACTCCTTAGGTGTAGATTTTCCGAAGAATTTTTCAGAAACTCCGTAGGCGCGGAATCTCCTAAGGCTTGTGCAGATTCTCCACAAGTTGCGGAATATTTCGAAGAGTTTTGCGGAGTTTCCGTACTTTTGTGTTGGTTTTCGAATCTATTCTTCTGACACTTGCTTGGGTTCTTCTTGCTTCCATTAGTATCTAAATTCGTTCCTAGCACCATTCTTAGGTCCATTAGCTCTTGCATAGCTAGGGGGACTTGATATTGCTAGAAAAGAGGTTTGTGGATTGGTGTGGGATTTAAACCAAGGTTTTTTGAAGAAATTTGAATCGGCTCCCATCCACCCCCTCCAGTCGTCCGTCCCGGTCCCTTGCATATAGTTATATTTTTTTTCTTGAATTCAAATTTGTATATGGATAGTGCTAGATGTGTTGAATATTGATATCTATCCTATTCGCATATGAGATATCTAACTTTGAGTATTCGAATTCAGATGGTATGGATATTGAATATCCGCATTTGGACACAAGCTATCCATTTAGTACCTAAGAGCATCTCCAGCAGTCCCCAATAAATATTTCCCAATAACTAGTTAATAAAAATATCCTAATATCACTTTCACAGTTATTGGAAGAGTTGCTTTTGCAGTCTCCCAATAATCTCATCCAATCTAACTGCCATATTGGAAGAGTCACAACTTCTTCTTTATTTAGGGAGAGCTGGAGTGAATTATTGAGTTGTCCCAATAATTATATGGGAAAAGCGAAAGAAGACTGAGACTGAACTCTCCAAGTATGGTAGTTGGATTGGGAAAAATGAGACTGCTGGAGATGCTCAAAACCCCTCGCTCAGTCAGATAGACAGATCATATACGTACCACTTTCATCCTAATAGACCCTATGGACAGATAAAAATAAGGTAACTATCTACCGGGTGAGCCCACGGGGATGGCGCGAGTCTCCATAGCAGTAGTTCATCCCTACCAATAATAAGCATGTAAATAACCAATTTGTAAGGGACAACTTCCAAACTTGATTTTCTTTTATACTCTGGAGGCCAGGACATCACATCGTGAATGTAAAAGCTTAAATCCGATTAACATCACGTCATCATTACATAAAAGGAAGAAGCACAAATTTTAGCAATTTACAATGAGGAGCTAGAACACTTCAATAAAGAAAATAAAAACAAAAGGACGGATTAGAGGCCTTCACCGAATTTGCACTTCGGAGTGGAACGAACAAGAGGTATCAATTTCCGAGGAAAAACAGAACATTATCCAGATAACAGAACCTGCAAGAAGTAACTCAGATACATACAGGACAAGGCTTCTGCCCGTGTCCAAATGAATTCCTCTGAATCTCGCAAGCAATCACGCCGGCTTGCCGTCGGATCTTCTAGTTTGCAACCTGTCCGCCGCCGAGGCAAGGGAGGCTGGAGTCAAGAGCAAAGAAATCAGCTGACATGATCGAATTTCATGCGTGCCCAACTATTAAAGCGACCTTCAGAACTAGTTGACCGTACCATTCCAGGAAGCTCTTTGATTTCTTCTGGTCGCCGGTTGGCTTTCCCGATCCCGCGGCCGTCCGGCCGTGCTCCGGGGTCCCGATGAAGTAATCTTGTTGGTGTCAAGAGGTCAGAGTTAATCCCAACAAATAAAAGATTAGAGCATGATGCTGTTCGTTGCAGTGGATCAGTGGAGGAGATGACGTACCACCCGGAGTCTGTGTGTTGGCAGGCTTGGATTCGGCCGGCTGCTGCTCCGGCGCGTTCGACGGCCGGCCCATGAAGTAACCTGCGCAGAACAAGAAGCAAACAGCTGTTAGAGGAGCAAGAAAAATCTGTCTCAACCGGTAGTTTCCGGTCCAAGGCGTTGACCTCGCGTTCTTGGAGCCAGTGAAGCCTGTGTGAGCGAGAGAGAACACTTACCGCCGGGAACGTTGGAATCGGCGTCGGCCATGGCGGATGATGGCTCGAGCTGCAACGGCGTCCTCTCCTCCGCTGCCGAGACGAGGCGGATGACCAAGACGGGGGGAAAGCAGGGTCACCGCGCCCGCCAACGTCTTATGAGCGCGACGACCACCGAGGCTCCGACCCCGTCAATCAGTAGCTTTCCGGCGGCGGTCCCAGGCTGGCGGCAGTTCGCATTATAGCAGGACGGCCCTGTTCAGGCACTGGGACTAAAATTACATCGAATATTTAGATACTAATTAGAAATATTAAATATAGGTTAATTACAAAATCAATTGTATAAATGACGTTACCTATTAAGTCTAATTAGTTCATGATTTGATCATATGATGTTACCATAAATATATGCTAATCATGGATTAATTAGACTTAATATATTAATCTCGTAAATTAGCTACCAATTAGTTTTATAATTAGTTTAATTTAGTTCTTCTCATTGGTATCCAAAATTCGAAGTAACCCGAACTAAAATATAAAAAATAGTTCATAAACACCCTTGGCAACGACGAGCCGGCGACGACCTGCACCAGCGGCCGAGTCTAGCGGTTCATTCGCCGGTGTCTTCAGTACTGGTTATACAATACAAGCGTCATGCGTGCACCACCGGAGAGAACAATAATTTGGTTGCTAGCGTCGACATGGCAGGGTCCACAGCGTTGCTTCCAACGGCGAAAGGGAAATGAGCAATTGGATATTCTGATTTACAGTTGACTTGACTTCTTGTCGTTCCTTGTTTATCTTTATCACTCATCCCTTTTTTTCAGTGATGGTTACTGGTTAGATACCGTTTTGCTAGTCCAAGGTTTTGCAAATCTATTGACTTTTCTTCCTTTAAAGATAACTAGAAGTAGCACTGAAAGAAAATCTGCGAAGCAAAGCTCGTAGCCATGTACTGCAGTCCATACCATACATATTCAGCTCGAGAAAGAAGAAGCACACTGTGACTAGTGATTGGACGAGCGGTCAGTAACCTTAGAGCATCTCATCTTCATCAGTTCCCCGTTTCACAATCCAACTACCATATTAAAAGAATTGGTGAAAAAATAGTGCTCCAGCAAATTGCTTTTACCTTTCCTTTTCCCAATAATTATTAAGATAATCTAATAATTCACTCCAACCATTCCAAATAAATGAATAATTATTAAGATAATCTAATAATTCACTCCAACCATTCCAAATAAATGAAGAGTTGTGACTTTCCCAACATATTGGATTGGGATAAGATTATTAGGAGAATGCAAATATAACTCTCCTATTAACAATAAAAGTGATATTCACTACGCTAGAAATAATTTGGGCTGGCACGTCGAAATTAGCGTGGTGGCGGATGGAATTGGCACCCACCAGCACAAAGTTGACCAGGGCCGTCGGACTAGTGCTCGCTAGCAAAGATGGCTCTATGCTGACGGGTGATTTAAGCGCCCGCTAGCACAAATGCCACCCAGATAAAGCCGCGAACAGATTCTTCCCTAGATAACCTTCCATTTGGAGCTTGCTCGAGAGGAGCTCGGGAAAAGCTCCAAAAATACCAAATCTAAGGGGGAAGGGTTTTGCTCTTATTTTCTTTGGAGGAGGCGGCTATAAAAGGTAACTTTGTGCCATTCGAACCTTTTTTTTCAACTTCTATCCATCATTTCTAACTTTATTAGGTTGTCATCTACATCTAGATCTAGAAGAGAGAGGAGGGAAGAGAGAAAATAACTAGAGATGGATTATTTTTATAAATAAAATTCTATGGTCATATTATAACCATTACAATGTGTCGTGCATACATCTATGGATCCACCAGAAGGTTTGGACAGTCATAAATATGGGGATGGACATCGAGACATATCTGACATGGAGACTATGACGTAGGATGTCGCAGTCTACATGGAAAGAAGAAACTAGTCGAGGATTAGGAAAGTACTCGTAGTAATAAGAGTAGAACTCCTCTAGTCGTACCCAACTAGTATTCTTGTAACCAACCGACCTGTAACCCTACCCTCGGCAATATAAGGCGAGGCAGGTACCCCTCCAAAGAAATTCAATCCAACCAACACATAGGACGTAGGATATTACGCTATTCAGCAGCCCGAACCTGTCTAAATCGTGTCTGTGTTTACCTTCAAGTTCTTGATCTCGGCGAGCCCCACTAACCAAAACACTACCTCGGGCATTTCATTAGTAGGTTGCTAGGTTTAAACACCGACAACTGGCGTGCTAGGTAGGGGCCCTCGCCAAGAATCCACTGGCGAACTCGATAGCATAAGTCATTCATCAAGCCAATCGTCGCGTTCGATGCAGACGTGATGTTCATCTTCGGCTCCTGGGTTTGCATCGCAGACGGTGCTGGAAATTTCCACCGCCACATCGCGTCAACCCCGGAGAAGAAGCAGCAAACCATGAAGCTCCAGCGCCAAGCTTTGGGGAACCTCGTCGAGAGTTTTAGCAAGTTTTCAATTTCTAACCTAGTCAGAGGCTGGGGGATAAGTCCGAGTTCAACTCGACTTCTTCCGCCAGTCGGATTGACTTTCATGAGCTAGCACATAAGCCATCGTGCGAGTCGGACTACCACCCGAGTTGATTCCCGTTCGGACTCCGCAACGCGACTACTATTTATCAGGCTACCCTGTCCAGATCACAATTCAATATGGATACGATCGAGGACCCCGACTACTACTCGGATCCGGATGATGAGACTCCTTTATCAGGTCCACAGCAAAGCCTAGTAATCATAATAACTCCCCAAGACAGATTCATCTACTGGCCCAACATGAAGCCACCCACTTCTGCCAAAGATGATGATTCGTGCCTCATCGCCTACCTCGACACTCTCCTCTACCAGGAGGGAGCTTCTCTGTCGCCCATCTATGAGGAAGGCGGCACCACGGAGGTCATCACCTCAAGCTCGGGAAGCCACTCTCCAGTGCGAGAACTCTTCGCCGTTGTTACTAGACAAGAGGACAAAGAAGAAGAGCAACAGAATAGAAACTCGCAACATGAGCGCCACCCAGATAACGTCTCGCAGGATGAACTCACTACCAACATTGTTAAAGAAGAGACCAAAGCTCAAAGAACAACTACACAAGACAGTTGGCTCAATTGGCAGAACTCGCGTATGAACAACTTGATTAGCAGAATCCAGTACAGTCAGTCCAACGCTCCCCATCCCAACGAAGTCAACATGGCATCAGCCATAGAGGCCCTCCATCCAGACCAAGTCAGCTCGAAGGTGCCAGACCAAGCTAAGCTAGAGCTGAAGGTAGTCAGATAGGATCCTCGGGAGGCTGTGGCCACCGTGGGGTTAACACAGAGCCTGAACGCTTAGTAGAAGACCTCTGCAACAAGATCAATGCCAGCCGCGACGCCCATAGCATCATCGACAGACGGCGCCGCGAGCATGAGCAAGAAGTCAAACACCCAGGAGATAATATTGATGGGTTCCCCGCATTCTCAAGTTGTGTGAGGAGGACAACTCTACCCAAAAAATTCAAACCCCCGAGTATCACCTAGTACGATGGCAAGCAAGACCCAGTCCAATGGCTCCGTTGCTACTCGCTGTCAGTACAAGCGGCTGGGGGAAACGACGACCCTAAAATCATCTACTTCCCCATTTGCATGGAGGCAGCGCCACCTACATGGCTCGAATTGTTGGATAAGAACTCCATCAACTCGTGGAAGGACCTCAAGGTAGCGTTCACTAACAACTACGCAAGGGCAATGCAGCGTTCTGGCAACAGGGTCGACTTGTCTAAAGTTAAACAACAAGAAAGTGAGACCATGTGGAGATACTTACGTTGCTTCTTCGATAAGAAGACCACAATCATGGTTGTACGGAGCGCGACGTTATAGAAAACGGCATCCACGACCGCCGCATGTTCCAGGATTTCGATAGAGGACGCCCTGCTGATGTCAAATCTCTCAAGATCATGGTACAAACGTGGACAGATGAAGAAGATAGGGAGATCAAAAGGTTCGAGTCCAATTGCAATAAGAGCCAACACAACAACAATCAGAATAATAGCCAACGCAATGACAAGAACTACAACGATTGTCCCAATAATGACAACCAAAATAACTACTCGGGAGGTCCCAACCGCAACTCAAAACCAGACAATTCTGTCGCGGCAATTTCACAGTCGTCCAAGAAAGGTGGCAGCAAGAATCAAGACAGGCCCTCATTCAATGAGGTCCTGAAAATGCAGTGCCCATGGCATCCATACCACAAGCACTCTACGATAGATTGTTTAAGTCTACGAAGAGTTATGAAGGACCTGCCAGAGCTATCTGGCACCAAAGATAAGGCTAAGGCCAAGGAAGACAAAGATGATGGTAACAATGGCAAGTTCCAGAACCCATCCAACACCATCAACTTCATCTTCAGCGGAACCCTAGGTACTACTACTAAGCGGTCCCAGAAGCTCACTCTTCGAGAGACAATGTCCATTGAACTTGAGACGCAAACGTTCCTCAAATGGTCTGAGGTGCCAATTACCTTCTCCAGGAAGGACCAATGGATTAGTTTCTCAGACCCAGGATGGTATCCCCTCATCCTGGACCTGGTTGTCACTGTCTCTAGACTTACTAAAGTACTCATCGATGGCGGTAGCAGTCTCAATGTCCTATTTGCCAAGACACTAAAGAAGATGGGCTTCAACATCACCGATATGCTCACCCCAACAAACTCTTCGTTCTATGGGATCATCCTAGACAACGCGGCTGTACCCCTCGGATAGGTGGTTTTGCCAGTTACCTTTGGGACCAAAGAACACTACCGGACAGAATACATCCGATTCGAGGTAGCGAACTTCAAAATATCATACCATGCCATCCTCAGAAGAGCAGCTGTTGACGCCAGATTTTGACACATATGGAATCGGCGTCAAGGGAAGAAAGAATTGGCCGATGTGGCAGATTAAAAGGTCACGACTGGGAATCGGTCGATTGGTGCTATAGTTGGGGATCGGCCGATTGGCGCTTTAGTGTTTTGGCGGACGGAGTTGGTGGAGATCGGCCGATTGGAAGGCTGGAGCGATTGGGCCAATATGGGCTTAAAATGGATCAGAGAAAGAAGATAGAGAAAGATTGGCCCGTGGGAGTATAATAACCAACTCCGATACGAGTTGTGCTTGTAAATATTCGTTTTCGTTTAAAATTAGAGATAGATCCTAGTCGGTTAGGAAATTGGTTGTAATAGGCTATAAATAGCCATCTTTAGAGATTTGTAAACAACACATCAATCAATACAACAATCTACTATTTCCTCGTACTTTACTTTCAAGTCGGCGACTTCGCCAAATACTTTTCTTCTTTCACGAGTTCGTACGGGTTGGCAGGGATGCATCGACGTGATCTCCGGCCAATTCTGTAAGTTCCGTTTATCGAGTAATATCTAAGCTTTAACTTCGGGCGTATCGCTGTCGTTTCGTTTAGAATTATTCACAAGTTATCGATATTTACTAGAATTATAGGTTTCATCTATTGTTCTAGTTTTATCACCAGTTATCCAGCTTGAGATTTGAACTATCGGCTCTATTGTTGTTATTTTTTATTCATCATTACCATATAGCTGATTAGATCTATTTCAAGTGTTGCTTTCGTAGCTTTGTCTAGTTTACTTTAGCAGTTTTCTTCGCAATCGCTACGTGATTGTCGGCTGTATTATAGCCGCTTATCTTTATATAGCAAATCGGCTGATTCGCTGATACGCTTTTCGAGATAGGAACCTTAGCCGATTGGAACCCCTGAAATTTGACACGTTTTCCTTCCTTGCCAATCAATAGGTGAGATTGGCTGGCACGCCGCACGAACCGCACCAGGGCGATTACCCGAACAGAAGCTAAGCAGATTCTTCCGGGTCGTGTGTCTGACGTTGAGGGTCAATTGGCTAACTTTTAGTGCCCACAGCAGCATTGGCCAAATTGATGGCCATCCTGCACTACGTGTACTTAGTACTCAAGATGTCGGGACCCAAGGGAGTACTCTCTCTGCGTGGAGACTTGAAGAGGTCATATGACTGCGACACAGAAGCCGTGGAGCTAGCAGCAACTACCCAAGTACCAAACTCGATGATGCAAGTCTTCGTTGCATCCAAGAAGCTGTCCCCGTTAGAGCTCGAGATTTCAGAAAAGAAGTCGGCGGCAACCAAGGTCAAGTTGGCAAGTGAAGTACACATCAAAGCCATTGATCTTGAGACTGGTGACAGCTCTAAAATAGCCCTGATTGGCACAGAACTGGGTCCTAAATAGGAAAATGCGCTTCTTAGCTTCCTCCAGGCCAATCGAGACATCTTCGCCTAGAAACTAGCGGACGTGTCGGGGGTGCCTAGGGAGTTGATCTAGCACTCACTCAACGTGAATCCAAAAGCTACCAAAAAAAGACAACGCCTACGATGATTCGCCAAAGACAGAAGGGAAGCCATCATGAAAGAGCTGGTCAAACTACTCACGGCAGGCTTCATAAAAGAAGTCTATCTCCAAAGTGGCTTGCCAATCCCATCCCGGTGCGAAAGAAAAACAACAATAAGTGGAGGATGTGTGTCGACTACACAGACCTCAACAAGCACTGTCCAAATGATCCCTTAAGGCTCCCTAGGATTGGTCAAGTCATCGACTCCACAACTGGATACACCCTCCTCTCTTTCCTCGATTGCTACTCAGGGTATCATTAAATAGCTCTCAAAAAGGAAGACCAGATAAAGACCGCGTTCATCACCCCATACAAACCTTTTCTACACAATAATGTCTTTCGGGCTTGCCGGCACAACATATCAACGGGCCATCCTGGAGTGCTTTAAGAAGCAGTTACACCACAACGTGGAGACGTACGTGGACGACATGGTCGTAAAGATCTGAAATCTCGACGACCTGATTACGGATCTAGAAGAAACCTTCACAAGTCTGCAAGAATTCCGGTGGAAGCTCAACCCAACAAAGTGCGTCTTTGGCGTGCCCTTCGAGAAACTACTCAAGTTCATCATTAGTCACAGAGGCATTGAAGCTAACCCCGAGAAGATCTCCGCCATCACCAACATGCATGCCCTATCAGGCATCAGGGACGTCCAGAAGCTGACTAGATGCATGGCGGCCCTCATCAGATTCATCTCAAGGCTTGGAGAATGGGGCCTACCCTTCTTCAAACTACTCAAGCGGCAAGACAAGTTTCAGTGGACTGAGGAGAAAGATCAAGCCCTACAACAATTAAAAGACTTCCCATCAAAGCCACTGGTCCTCACGGTGCCAAACCCCAACAAAGATTTGTTGGTGTACATCGCTGCAACTACCAACATCGTCAGCACGACGATCATGGTTGAAAGACCAGAACTAGGTCATGTATACAAGGTACAGAGGCCTGTTTACTTCATCAGCAAGGTGTTGTCAGATTCCAAGGCCAGATACCCGCCGGTCCAGAAATTGCTATACGCAATACTACTCACCTCGCGCAAGCTACGACATTACTTCCACGAGCACAAGGTCTTTGTTGTCATCGACTTCCTCCCGGGAGAAATTCTCCACAATTTGGATGCAACAAGAAGAATATCTAAGTGGGTAGTAGAACTCAGAGCATTGTCCCTAGAATTCAAATCAAGGACTGCAATCAAGTCCTAGGCCCTAGTCGATTTCATGGTAGAGTGGCGCAATAATCAACTACCAACACCAGCAAAGCGTCCAGAGCATTGAGTCATGTATTTCAATGGATCACTCAAGCTCGAGGGTGCCAGCGCAGAAGTACTCTTGATATCTCCCCAAGGCAAACAACTCAAATACGTCTTGCAAATCTTCTACGAAGTATCCAACAACAAAGCTGAATACGAAGCGCTTCTGCACAGGATCCGCCTAGCAGTCTTGCTAGAATCTAGCGATTGTTGGTCTACGGTGATTCACTGGTGGTGATCAATCAAGTCAACAACGAGTGGGATCTCCACAAGGAGAACATGAATGCGTATTGCTTAGAAGTACGCAAGCTAGAGAACAATTTACTGGGCTGGAGTTCCGCCATGTAGTTCGCAACAACAACGTTGCTGCGGATATCCTATCTAAGCTTGGATCTACTCGTGCTCAAGTTTCGGCAGGGGTTTTCGTTCATAAGCTACACAAGCCATCCATAATGGAGCCGACACCATCAACAACCATTGATCGAGGTCCTACCGCACTAGATCGAGAGGTTATGATGATCGACGTAGACTGGAGAGTTCCCTTCATCGACTACATCAAAGAGCACAAGTTACCTTCATACAAAACAGAGGCCGAGCAAGTCTTACGGCATAGCAAGAACTAGGTTCCAGTCAGAGACAAGCTTTACAAAAGAGGCGCAACATCAAGAGTGCTCATGAAGTGCGTCATACGGCAAGATGGTAAGGACATACTAGAGAAGATCCATAAAGGCATTTGCGGCAACCATGCGTCCTCACGCACGATCGGGGGCAAAGCTTTCAGAGTAGGGTTCTATTAGCCTACAACCCTCACTAATGCCGAGGACTAGTTCATTTTTCAAAAAAAAACATTGTTTCAAGTACTCGGAAGCTTACAAGAGTACACAAGGCCTAAGGCTCCTCCAAAGATACAAATTCAGACATCTTTGATGCAATTGGCTCAGCCTCCTCGAGGTACTGCGCATAAGCCTCCTCCGTGTAGTTGCGGGAAACACCGTCACCAGCCGCCGTCAAATCCGCTCTCGGGTAATACGACTTGACCACAGCAAGGACTTGTTTACATACAGCCTTGCAGAGGCCAGCCACCTTACCCGGAGCAGCCTTCAAACGCTCGACTAGTGAACGAGGTCCTGCGTCCTCTTCAAGTGGAGCAATGGCATTCACAAAGTCCTGAGCGGCATCAGTCAACTCTTGAAGCTCGCCTCGAAGTCTTCCTATGGTCTGGCCATGATCTCTACAGGCTACCATGGCCATAGCAAGCATCACTCCATTCTGGTTCTTCCTGTCTCGCTGATGCTCGCACGCAGCCTGCGCTTCAGCTAGCGCAGCCCGAAGACGATTAGCCTCATCAGCTACTCGGTCATGCGCGTTCCTCTAATCAAGGAGCTGGCTACTCGCAACAGCCTCTTTGCTCTTGAGCTCTGCAAAAAATGACCAAGTTCAAAAAACTGAGTACAGCCGGACATACTCGAAGAAAGAAAAACACTCACCTTGATACTTTTTATTCAAAGACTTATAGCGGCTCTCCAGTTTCTCCTGCAAAACCTCATGATTCAACCGCTCAACAGCAAAGGATTTCGCAGCGTCCTCGTAAACCCTCAAAGATTCAGTAAGACGGCTGCACTCTTGCTCCAGTTGTTCATTTCGTTCATGAAGGGCCCAGGCATTCCTTTGAGTCCTGTCATATAGATCCTGCAAAGAAAAGCAAATGGTCAAGTATCTTAGCAACAAACAGTCAGGCAAGAGAAATAACACACCTGAAAGCTTTGCATAGCTCTCTGGAACTCCAACTCTGACAGAAGCCCGAGTACTGGACCTTGAGCACTCTTTACAACATGAGGAGCTGGTGGTGTACCCAAAGTTGTACCTAAAGTGATGAACATTAGTCAAACAAAATAACAACTACAATACCAGTATCCCAACTACATACCTGGTGCAGATGTCTCTTTGGCCTTATCCACATCAACCATAGCCAGAACACTGCCAGTAGACGTCAACGAGGGTACACCACCAGAACCCGAAGCAACTGTAGGATCCTCCACCGAGCGGATCACTTCTTGAAGCATGGACATGGTGGCTCCAAGATGACTAGTATCAACCTCAGATACATCATCAACAGACAAATCATTCAAGGGAGTAGAAAGAGCAGTCGAAGGACAAGACTCTACTCCTGCCTCCACAGGGATAGTATCTTCCACATCCCTGCATCAAAATACAACGTCACCACATGACTTTGAGAAGACCCGAAGATACGTTACAAACCCACTTTCAAAAACTCACCGAGTTGACCACCGCGGCAAACACACACGTTTCTTCTCGACAACAGGCGGCCGAGTACTCGGCACCACAGGAGCGGCTGAAGGTGCAGTTTTTTCGCTAAGTCCTACAAGAACAGGGTCAACACTACAATAAACTCAGACTAACAAAAATAGTCAGAGAGAAAGCTCACCACTAGCGATCACATTGAATAATAAAGAGCTAGTAGCAACTATTGGTGATCCTCCCTTCACAACAACCGAAACTCCAGCAGGCAAACCCAGAACTACCTGATCAGGGACCGACAACGCAGTAACCAACGGAGTCTGATTTGTTGGCTCGGGGGCTACTCCAGCATCCGCTGTTGGCACCTCCATCGGCACTTCTCCAGCAGACGCAACATCAACATCCTTGGTGGTCGCGACTACCTCATCAGAAGTAGCCTCATCACCTCCAAGGGTCGCGTCGATAACCTTTTAAGGCAAATAAAGTCATCAAAAGACTACAGGACAAACTCTACCAGTTACCAATGAATACACAACTACATACCTTGGTACTCTGTGACTTCTCGGGAGTCGAAGTTGAGGTAGACTTAGCAGCAGGCCTCTTACGGACTACTCGGCGTTTCTTCACACAAGGAGAAGACTCATCTTCTGATTCTTCAACAACCAACTCTTCCTCTGAGTGTGCTAGATAGCTGGAGAGAACCTAGGACTACAGAAGAAGTTGTTACTCAAACAAATGTCTCAAGATCTCGAAAAGTACAAGTCAAGCAAAAAACATACCTCTTGTGACCCGTACCAAGCATCAAACTGACGAAGAGCTGAAGGAATAACAGGTACTCCTTGATAGTTTCTGAAGAACTTAGTCAGCAGCGCCTCCACATCATCGTCAGATATGTCCTCAGGAGACATACATGATGGGTCATCAAACCCCAAGTACTCACCAGTCGAGCGAGCCCGTTTCTGCAAAGGCTGCACTCTCCTCTTAAGAAAGTTGGCTGCCACATTAATTCCAGTCAAACCCAAGGCCTTCAACTCGGCAATCTGGATCAGTAAGTTGTCGATCTCAGGAGAATCTTTAGGCTTGCTCACCCAATTCTCTGCATGCTTTGGGGCATGGCCAGTGACTACCAGCAAGCGAGGGCTATGGTTCCCAATGTAGAACCACCTCCTCTTCCACTCACCATGGGAATCTGTCAAGTTATAATCAAGATAAGTGCCCGAGTTCGTAAGTTGGAACCCGGCCCCTCAAAAAACCTCTGTCCTAATTGTGCTAGGCTGAGGCTTGCAACGAAACAATTTCCTAAAAAGCTCAAGGCTAGGAAGAACGCCTAGACAAACCTCACATAGGTGTACAAAAATGGACATATGCAGCACACCATTGGGATTCAAGTGAACCAGCTGAAGCTTATAGTACTCGAGGATACCTCTGAAGAAGTCGGATGTAGGCACTGCCATGAAGTGTGCGAGCATGATAGTCTCATTTGGATGCTCCTCGAACTACCATGCATTAGCAAAAGCAGGCCTCCACTCGAGTATCTCCTTCGGCTGCAGAAGCTTGGCATCAACAAGCGCCTGAACCGTCGCCTCCTTCATCACAGCATTCTGCCACATGACTCCAGGCGGCGGCAGTGCAGTCTGGTTCGTTGGACCAACCTTTGGTGCCGACAACACCAGCTCCTTTCCCTTCTTCGATTTCACCTTACCCGCCGCCAGAGCTTTTCCCTGAGTTTTTTTGGGTTTCTTCCTTGATTCTCGACGGCCCTTGTTGGAGGTACACCCTAGAGGCAATCATAGAGATGACGATATTCCATTTGTATCCATAATTTGTATATTGTGTTCATTGAATATCCATTAAAGGCTACTTGAATTGACTCGCAATTATGTGAATTGTATGTGAAACTCTTTACTTGTATGGTAATTCTAAAGTTGTCCCTAGTCGGAGTTCATGTGAGGACACACATGAATATTAGACTAGCACATGTATTAGTTGATGACTATGTTTCACAAGTCATGGACATGGAGATGTTGAACTAATAATGTGGACACATGTGGAGACATGTGCTAGGACTGACCCAACACGAGAAGTAGTTCTCTCTTTAAATAACATATACGCTTTGTCCTTAGACCTGAGATTGTCGCATGTATTCAAGATGTGGATCGACCTACTTAGGGGCTATCAAACGCTACGCCGTAACAGGGTAGTTATAAAGGTAGCTTTCAGGTTTGTCAAGAAGCATGCTATGAGACCTGGTCAATCAAGATGTGATTTGCCCCTCTCTGATTGAGAGTGATATCTCTGGGCCCCTCGAGTGATCGGATCCGAAAATGCATGGCCATGCTACGTACGGTTAAGAGTTAACCTACAAAGGGATTCCGAATCACAGGATCGAGAAAGAGCGGTCGGCTTGAAGCTAGACCAAATATCGTGAGGCAAAGGGAATAGCATGTATATTATGTTGTGCCGGTTCATCTGATATGATCTTCGTGTGCGTATAGGAGTTGGCACGTCTTGCTAGAGGCCGCTACCGACTATTGGGCCGAGTAGGAGTACTCGGGCCATGTCTATACGTATCCGAACCCATAGGGTCACACACTTAAGGGGCTGGAAGCTCAATTCGGATCTGATCCGAGTTGGATTAGGTTTAGAAGTACTAATGGGCCTTGGACCCAGAGGCCCGTCAGGAACCTCTATAAATAGAGGGGTGGGGGCGCCCTAGGGTTTGCGCCTTTTTGGCGAAACACATCTGCCGCGCCTCCACGCCCTCGCCTGTTGCAACTCGCGGATCTAGCAGTCCGGCTTGCGACGATTCCTCCCTGCACGTGTGGATACCTTGGAGGTGTTGCGCCTGCAGCACTCGGATGAGCCACGACGAGCCACGATGAGCCGCCGACGAGCCACGACGAGCCGACGACGAGCCGCGGCACGGGAGGCGATATTGCTGCACGTGGACGAGCTGCTGAGGAGCTGCTGGCCGTTGACGTGATCAACTACGTACAACTACGTTGATCGACTACGTGATCGTCTTCACTGCATCGACGCATATCTACATCTTCCGCACCAGTAGTGCGTCGAGTGGTAATCCCGTGATCCTTATACGGCAGTTCTTCCTGGTTTTACGCGGTAGAAATTTTGATTTGCGCTAGTGTAGCCTACCTCGTAACCCAACAGTGATATCAGAGCCGTAGCTGTTTAGTTTTGGATTCGGGATGTGTGCATATGGAGATATGCGAGTTTTCAGTTTGATCTATGTCCTGGTTTCGTGTTCTTGCTGCAATGGTAGTGTAACGACATACTCCTACCGGTCGGTTTCCGCCATCGGAGTTAAGTAATACACGTAAATCCAGTTGCAGTGAGCGAAGATCAATATGATTGGTCGAATCGAAATCCAGGGCCATACGCCAGGCGCATTAGATGTGCAATAGTAGATGAGATCTACTGCCGGGGTCGGGATTTTGCCGTATGTGTATGCTTCGATAAATCAGCCGTAACTTTTCGGTACGATCTCGGATCGGGGCGAATTTTATATGAAAATTGATCTACAGAAAAAGTTACACATGAAATTCAACCGCTTCGCCATTTTTGGCGAAATTAGATTTCCCAAATTTGGCTTGGAAGATGGAGTTTCGGGCATCCAAAGTTTGGAACGTTAGGGCACCTAACTCTGTTTTGCAGGATGTATGTATGTATCTTGTGATCAGTATGGCCCCCTTGTGTATGTGATGCATGTGTGTAACTCATTCGTGACCTGCGTGTCGCGCGTACGGCAACACGGCAGGATCCATATGTGTTGTCACTTTATTGTATTTAATGGTCTCCGTACCAATCTGTGATGATCCAAGCAACTATGTAATCTTCATTACTAGCTTCCTTACTAGCTATTAGGCGTAATAGCATGTTCTAGTTCTTGGAGGACTCATCACCAGGAGGATGGCGCACATGGAACATGGAGATGGAGATCACCATGGTGAACAGGTTCTATGGAGATGGAGATCACCATATGAAAACGGGTCATACTGTGTCACAATTGTGTGAATGCTATTCTGTTTATGTTTTACTTTCTGCATGCTGTGATGTTAGAAGTAGAACGATCCCTCACAAAGTTTAAGTTAGTATGCCCTCCCAACTAAAACTTGCACCGTCCCATGTCTTGTACAATTAGTGGTGGGTCTATGAAATTAGGGTGCCACTAGTTTTCCTTGATTAGACGGGTTTGTGTTGGACACTTACACGCATAAGGGTTGGTTTGCTTAACAAGGTTATCTTAACGGTTAAGGACCTTGAGGCATAAAGGTTGGGCGCCGAGACATGGAGATGTCACCCAACAACAGGAGTCATATGTGATATGATTAGCAAAAGTTGATTACCGATCTACCTTGTTTGCTAGCGGTGATGCTAAAGCTCACTAGTAGACTCGTTAGTTGTGGATCCTGAATCACTAAGTTTCAATAAAGGGATATTGATTTTAGTGGGAGTAGATTCTGTTAAAATAGTTTAATGTGATTTGCTCTATCATGGATACATTTGTCTTAGTGTATTTTGCATTACTTTTGTTGTAGATTAAATGGCACCTAGCAACACCACCACATCGTTTGCTTTGCGTTCGGTCCTTGAGAAGGACAAGTTGAATGGAACAAACTACTCGGATTGGATCCATAACCTGAGAATTGTTCTCAGGGCCGATAAAAAGGAAGATGTTCTAGACACCCCACTACCACCAGTACCTGTTGATGATGCATCTGCTGCCGTTAAGGCTGCTTACAAGAAGGCATTTGATGCTAATCTTGAGGTAAGCTGCCTTATGCTTGCTTGCATGGAACCCGAGCTGCAGATGTAGTTCGAAACAAATTATGAGGCACACGATATGATCGTGGCGCTCAAGGACATGTTCCAGACACAGGCTAGGACTGAAAGGTTCAATGTGTCCAAAGCCTTTCTGGAGTGCAAGCTAGCAGAAGGCGCAGCAGTAGGACCACATGTAATCAAGATGGTTGGTTACACTCAGCGATTGGAGAAGCTGGGCTTTCCAATGGGCAAAGAGTTGGCCACTGACTTCATTCTTTCATCTCTTCCGCCTAGCTATGGGAACTTCATCTCGAACTACCATATGCATGGGACGGAGAAGGGTCTGAATGAACTGTGTGGTATGCTCAAGACAGCAGAGGTAGACATCAAGAAAAGCGCTAGTACCAGCCATGTGATGGCTATACAGAACAAGCCTAGCTTTAAGAAAAAGGGCAATTCTTGGAAGAAGAAGGGCAAGGCTGGAACGTCCAAGCCAAACCCAGCGCCCAAGGTTAAAGCTGGACCTGGACCTGCTCCAGACAAAGAGTGCTTTTACTGTCATGAACTTGGTCACTGGAAGAGAAACTGCAAGCAGTACCTAGCTTCGTTGAAGAATGGCGGAAGTAAGAGTACTTCTACGTCAGGTACGCTTGTTGTTAATGTTATAGACAACATTTTTCTCGCTGATACAATTATTAATTCTTGGGTATTTGATACCGGATCGGTTGCTCATATTTGCAATTCGATGCAGCGAATGATAAGAAGTAGAAGCGTGGAAAGAGGAGAAGTTGATTTCCGCGTGGGCAATAATCCAAGAGTTGCTGCATTGACCGTCGGGATGATGCAACTCCACCTCCCGTCAGGATTTATTATGGAGTTGAATAATTGATATTTCATTCCTAGTTTAAGTCGAAACATTTTGTCTCCTTCATGCTTGATGAAGGATGGTTATTCATTTACGAGTGAAAACAATGGTTGTGTGATCTCTAAGAATGATATGTTTATGGCTTTTGCACCCATTGTGAATGGATTATTTGTTTTAAATCTTGATGGTTCACCTGTCTGTAACGTAAGTGCTAAAAGGCATCGGCCTAATGATTTGAGTCCTACCTACTTGTGGCATTGTCGTTTGGGTCACATAAGTGAAAAGCGCATGAAGAAGCTCCATTCTGATGGACTTCTAACTTCGTTTGATTTTGAATCATACGAGACATGTGAGGCTTGCTTGCTAGGCAAGATGACCAAGACGCCTTTCACAGGATTTCCTGAGAGAGCAGTAGACTTGTTGGAACTCGTACATAGTGATGTATGCGGACCAATGAGCACGACGGCTAGAGGAGGATTCCAATACTTCATAACTTTCACTGATGATTTTAGTATATATGGCTATGTCTACTTAATGAGGCACAAGTCTGAAACCTTTGAAAAGTTCAAGGACTTTCAGAATGAAGTTGAAAATCAGCGTGGCAAGAAAATTAAGGCCCTACGATCTGATCGTGGAGGCGAGTATTTGAGCCATGAGTTTAGCAATCATCTAAAGAGTTGCGGAATTGTTCCACAACTTACGCCGCCTGGAACACCTCAGAGAAATGGTGTATCCGAACAACGTAATCGAACTTTGTTAGACATGGTTCGATCAATGATGACCCAGTCGGACCTACCGTTGTCATTTTGGGGATACGCTCTAGAAACAGCAGCTTTCACACTTAATAGGGTACCATCTAAATCCGTAGTTAAGACACCATATGAGATATGGACTGGAAAGGTTCCTAGTTTGTCTTTTCTAAAGATTTGGGGATGTGAAGTGTTTGTCAAGCGACTTCAGTCGGACAAGATCACACCCAAGTCGGATAAGTGCATTTTCGTGGGATATCCAAAGGAAACTTTGGGATACTATTTCTACAACCGATCAGAAGGCAAAGTGTTTGTCGCTCGGAACGGGGTTTTCCTAGAGAAAGAGTTTCTCAAAGGAGAAAAGAGTGGAAAGACAGTGCATCTTGAAGAAGTTCAAGATGAGCCGATCGGGCAAGAATCAATGAGTGATGCTAACGTAGCAGAACAAGTTGGGATACCCATGGCAAGAGAAGCACCGCCACAACCACGAAGGTCGGCAAGGCTCCACGAAATGCAGGAAATATTATTGTTGGACAATGATGAGCCTGCGACATATGCAGAAGCAATGATGGACCCAGACTCCGAAAAATGGCAGAGTGCCATGCAATCCGAAATAGAGTCCATGGGAGACAATCAAGTTTGGAACTTGGTTGACCCGCCTGATGGTGTTAAAGCCATAGAGTGCAAGTGGATCTATAAGAAGAAAAAGGACATGGATGGAAATGTTCACATCTATAAAGCACGACTTGTCGCAAATGGTTTTCGACAAGTTCAAGGAGTTGACTACGACGAGACCTTCTCGCCCGTAGTGATGCTTAAGTCCATTCGGATTATTCTAGCTATAGCTGCATATTTCGACTATGAGATATGGCAGATGGATGTCAAGACAGCTTTCCTGAATGGAAACCTAGCTGAGGACGTGTATATGATACAGCCCGAGGGTTTTGTCGATCCGAAAAATGCTGGAAAGGTATGCAAGCTTCAGAGATCCATTTATGGATTGAAGCAAGCATCTAGGAGTTGGAACATTCGTTTTGATGAAGTTGTCAAAGGGTTTGACTTCACCAAGAACGAAGAAGAGTCTTGTGTTTACAAGAAGGTTAGTGGGAGCTCTGTAGTATTTCTAATCTTATATGTGGATGACATATTACTGATTGGAAATAACATTCCTATGCTTGAGTCCGTAAAGACTTCACTGAAAAATAGTTTTTCGATGACGGACTTAGGGGAAGCGGCATATATTCTGGGCATTAAGATCTATAGAGATAGATCGAGAAGGCTTATAGGTTTAAGCCAAGATACTTACATTGACAAAGTGTTGAAGTGGTTCAGCATGGAAGAGGCAAAGAAAGGGTTCTTGCCTATGTCACATGGCATACATCTCAGCAAGACTTAGTGTCCTTCGACTGCTGATGAGCGGGATCGCATGAGTAGAGTGCCATATGCCTCGGCTATTGGATCTATCATGTATGCAATGATAAGTACTCGCCCAGATTATTCATATGCGCTAAGTATGACAAACAGACACCAATCTGATCCAGGTGAGAGTCACTGGACAGCGGTGAAAAATATTCTTAAGTACTTGAGAAAGACTAAAGATATGTTCCTCGTCTATGGAGGTGAGGAGGAGCTCGTTATAACATGTTACACCGATGCTAGTTTCCAAACCGACAGAGATGATTCAAAGTCACAATCAGGATTTGTGTTCACGCTAAATGGTGGTGCTGTTTGTTGAAAGAGTTCCAAGCAGGAGACGGTGGCCGATTCTACGACAGAAGCCGAGTACATCGCGGCTTCGGAAGCCGCGAAGGAAGGTGTTTGGATAAGGAATTTCCTCATTGTGCTTGGTGTGTTCCCGAATGCGTCCAGCCCATTGAATCTCTACTGTGATAATAATGGGCCAATTGCGCAAGCAAAGGAGCCAAGGAACCACCAGAAGAACAAACACGTAATGCGGCGATTTCATCTCATTCGAGACTTCGTTAACCGGGCTGAGATCAAGATATGCAAAATACACACGCATCTGAACATTTCTGATCCGTTGACAAAACCACTCCCGCAGGCTAAGCATGATGCGCATGTAAGAGCTATGGGTATTAGGTACCTTCTAGATTGACTCTAGTGCAAGAGGGAGACTGTTGGAGGTATGCCCTAGAGGCAATCATAGAGATGATGATATTCCATTTGTATCCATGATTTGTATATTGTGTTCATTGAATATCCATTAAAGGCTACTTGAATTGACTTGCAAATTATGTGAATTGTATGTGAAACTCTTTACTTGTATGGTAATTCTAAAGTTGTCCCTAGTCGGAGTTCATGTGAGGACACACAGGAATATTAGACTAGCACATGTATTAGTTGATGACTATGTTTCACAAGTCATGGACATGGAGATGTTGAACTAATAATGTGGACACATGTGGAGACATGTGCTAGGACTGACCCAACACGAGAAGTAGTTCTCTCTTTAAACAACATATACGCTTTGTCCTTAGACCTGAGATTGTCGCATGTATTCAAGATGTGGATAGACCTACTTAGGGGCTATCAAACGCTACGCCGTAACAGGGTAGTTATAAAGGTAGCTTTCGGGTTTGTCAAGAAGCATGCTATGAGATATGGTCAATCAAGATGGGATTTGCCCCTCTCTGATTGAGAGTGATATCTCTGGGCCCCTCGAGTGATCGGATCCGAAAATGCATGGCCATGCTACGTACGGTTAAGAGTTAACCTACAAAGGGATTCCGAATCACAGGATCGAGAAAGAGCGGTCGGCTTGAAGCTAGACCAAATATCGTGAGGCAAAGGGAATAGCATGTATATTATGTTGTGCCGGTTCGTCTGATATGATCTTCGTGTGCGTATAGGAGTTGGCACGTCTTGCTAGAGGCCGCTACCGACTATTGGGCCGAGTAGGAGTACTCGGGCCATGTCTATACGTATCCGAACCCATAGGATCACACACTTAAGGGGCTGGAAGTCCAATTCGGATCTAATCCGAGTTGGATTAGGTTTAGAAGTACTAATGGGCCTCGGACCCAGAGGCCCGTCAGGAACCTCTATAAATAGAGGGGTGGGGGTGCCCTAGGGTTTGCACCTTTTTGGCGAAACACATCTGCCGCGCCTCCACACCCTCGCCTGTTGCAACTCGCGGATCTAGCAGTCCGGCTTGCGATGCTTCCTCCCTGCACGTGTGGATACCTTGGAGGTGTTGCGCCTGCAGCACTCGGATGAGCCACGACGAGCCACGACGAGCCGCTGACGAGCCACGACGAGCCGACAATGAGCCGCGGCACGAGAGGCAATATTGCTGCACGTGGACGAGCTGCTGAGGAGCTGCTGGACATTGACGTGATCGACTACGTACAACTACGTTGATCGACTACGTGATCGTCTTCACTGCATCGACGCATATCTACATCTTCCGCACCAGTAGTGCGTCGAGTGGTAATCCTGTGATCCTTATACGGTAGTTCTTCCTGGTTTTACGCGGTAGAAATTTTGATTTGCGCTAGTGTAGCCTACCTCGTAACCCAACAGCCCTTACCGCACAAAAGACCACCTAGGGTACCCCCTAGGCGGGTTGCTGGTCTAAACCACTGACACCCCTTGAGACGGTCTTTCTCCTCCTCAAGTTGCTGGATGCAGTTATGATACTCAGTGGCAGCTCCATTATATTTCATCAGCACTCGAGAGGAGTACTCCCTTTCCTTGGCAAGTTCTTTTTCAAGGGTCTCAGCATGGAGTATTGTGTCCCCATAGCTTTTGAGTATCTAAGACAATAAGTACTCATATCAAGGCATGGGTACTAATTGCAAGTTATGTGTCAATGGAAGAAACTGGATCAAGCATACCTCTGCATAAATGTCAATACGGTGGTGCATCTCCATCATTCCAGCATCCACATCAACATGCAGCAAAGGGTCGTCAATCAGTTGGATATTTTCAAGACAAATTTCTCCAGCCGACAGAGGATCCGCATGAGCTTCGGAATCAATTGTGCTAAGCGGAACCACGACAAGTTTTGTGGATGGACCGGGCTCGGAAGACACGTTGGCAGCCATGACTTTCAAAACTGTTGCCGCTTCAATTTCCACCTCTGGCTCGGGGGCTATGAGAGTAGCCACGGTGCCAAAGGTAGTCACCGCCAAGCAAGTCAATGCTACTACAAATGACACAGCACCTGGACTACTCGTCATCACGGGTTGATTCTCCGGCTATGGACTTGCTTGGGCTGGGGCAACAACCTGGACTGAGAGGCTACCACCATCAGTCACGGGCCTCAAGCTAGGACCTCTAAGGTCCATATCAGAAGATTTCTTACATAAGACAAAGCTTCAGAGACTGAACAAGTCAATCATGAGCTACAATTAGTACTCAAAGGAGCAACAAGACATACCCTGTAGATCTCCTCAACTTCAACGAGGGTTCTCCTATAAGGCGCAACGGTTTGATGGTAGCAAACAGTCTCTTTGGTGTGGCTTGAATGGTCGCAGCATGATCATTACCATTTCATTGGGGGTATTCCTCCAATAGCCACGGATTGCCATAGGTGGATCGCCAACTAATGAAATCTTGATTTTGGAGCAACTTGGCGTCCATAAGCACCTTGATCTCCTCCTTTTTCAAGGGTGACCGCTTCCAAGCGCAAGCTAGAGTTGGCAGTGCGGTCTTATTGGTTTTCCCACACTTGGGCGCCAGCAACTGAAGATCTTTTCTCTTGCCAGATCCTTTCTTCTTTTTTCCCTCCTCTGTAGGCTTGACAGAAGCAGCCTTCCTCCCCATCCTTGATGTCACGAGCTTCTTCTATCGCATACGCTCGGTGGCTAAGTGGCAAGGGACAATGGCGCTCGCGCTCGGAGATCAGGCAGCAACGGTGCTGGGGCTCAAGCGTGGAAGTTGGAAAGGCAAATAGCAAAGGAAAAAAACAGAACAGATAATTTCCTTCAATATTTATCACCGCGGCACAGTAACAACGGCACAAATAAAGTGATTTTAATTTAAAATATCCCCAGAATATTGGGCACCTTATTGGTGGTTACCTTTATTTCAAGAAGAGATAAGATTTCCTTTCAGAGATGGTCACGTTGATCAAAGGTTGACCCTTTTACCCACCAAACTAGTCAGCTAAAGGCTCATGGGCTGTGTGCCACGTGTCCATCGACAAGAAGTTTTTTCTCTGGGTGTTAAGGGGAAAATGATGCAAATTACAGATTGATCCTTAGCCTGATTCTTCGATTCAACCTAAAGCTCGGGGGCTACTCCATATGAAGTGGCACTTTCATCGCACTTCCACATAAAATTCAAGATTAAAGGATATAAGACTGAGTTGAATGAGGCTTAAGTACATTCTAGCCGCATGGTAGTCTTTGGATACCTTTGAAGATTCAACCAGATGAAGTACTCAAAGAGCACCTAAAACTAGTCGGTGAAGTCTACAAAAGTACTCGGAACTGCTGCATTTGACTAAAAAGTACTTGGGGGCTTGTCGTACATACATCTATGGGCCCACCAGAAGGTTTGGACAGTCCTAAATATGGGGTTGGACATCGAGACGCATCTGACATGGAGACTATGGCGCAAGATGATGTAGTCTACATAGAAAGAAAGAAACTAGTTGAGGATTAGGAAAAGTACTTGTAATTACAAGAGTAGAACTCCTCTAGTCGTATCCGACTAGTATTTTTGTAACCAACCGACTTGTAACCCTGCCCCTGACAATATAAGGTGAGGTAGGGACCCCCTCCAAAGCAATTCAATCCAACCAACACACATGACGTAGGGTATTACGCTATTCAGCAGCCCGAACCTGTCTAAATCGTGTGTCTGCGTTTACCTTCAAGTTCTTGATCTCAGTGAGCCCCACTAACAAAAACACTACCTCGAGCACCATCCTCGGTAGGTTTCTAGGTTTAAACACCAACACAATGCTATATTTTTCATTTTAATGTAATATAGAATTGAGTTTGATTATATTTTTCCTACTTATTAATTATTACATTTATAGTTTTAATTAATGAGTTTGATTGAATTTAATATATAATTGAGTTTGATTTTTTCCTTCTACTTATTAATTATTACACCATGCTTTAATTGAGTTTCATTTAGGGTAATATAGATTTTTTTTAATATTATATTTCTTCCTACTTATTAGGTACTACATCCATAATTTAACTGAGTTTATATAATTACGACCCATAGCTCATTAAATTAGTTAATATAATATAGAGTTGTTGTCATAAGCTATCAAAGATGGATCATAAAGCATGGATGTATAGCATATGGAGATATTCGCATACATTCATGTCAGAGGTATCAAAGTTTGTGGAGGCTGCTGAGAAGCACCCTTGCATTTGCAAGACAAAGCAAATACAAAGTATGTATTTTCACTATAGCAACAATATTGTATGAGAGGATACTTATGTCATTAAGAGGCATCTGATAAAGCGAGGTTTTGTTGATGGATACACAATTTGGTCCCACCATGGTGAGGTAGGAGGTACTTTCAACAACACAGATATTGATACTAGCTCTGATGAAGTGGGTGGTGATGATGCAAATGAAAATGATCATGTTATGATGGATGATGATTATGACCATGGAGATAGAATGGTGATCAAATAGATGCACGTGTGGAACCATAGGTGGACGAGGAACGTGATGTTGATATGGAGGACATGTTACGCCACATTGAACCAGAAGTGTTGCTAGGTAGTGCTAAAGGGTTAGAGAATTTCGAGACACTCAAGAAGACAGCAAAGGACTGTATGTACGAGGGATGTTGGAAGGAGTGGATAATGTTGCATTTCATCCTTCATCTTCTGATCCTGAAGGCTAAATTTGGCTAGTCAGATAATTGTTTCAATGATCTCCTAACTCTACTAGGCAAGTTGCTCCCGAAGCCTAACTTTGTGCAAAAAATACATACGAAGTAAAGAAGATTATCAATCCATTAAAGATGCATGTGCAAAGAATACACGCGTGCAAGAACCATTGCATATTGTACCGCGGTGAATACGCAACATTGGAAAAGTGTCCAAATTGCGATGCCAGCATAGAGTTTTCACCAAATTTGAAACAATTTAAATACTTGCTAAATGAGTTCAAACTTGTTTCAAACTTCTATACATGAACATAAATGTTATATAGTGAATGTAAAAAAATATATTTTCATACATAACACAAATGTTTTGACTAGTTAGTTCACATACACTATAGGTTGAAACACCTCATGAGTTATAGGGTGATTATGGCTTGGATATCCATTTAGGATGGACGTACTATTACACTATCTCAAAATTGTCTTATTATTTTTGGTCCATGTTGGTGTACTGGTAGAGTAGTTACATGCCAATTATCATGATTATTCAACAAATTTATATTGTATTAAAATTAAATTCATGAATAACAAATATGTATAAATTGTGATAGGAAAAGTTTGGCGTACAAATATTTATTGATATGCATAAATTCATGAATAATAAATATTTATAAATTATAATAGGAAAAGTTTGGTGTACTAATATGTATTGATATGTATAAATTCATGAATAATAAATATGTATAAATTGTAGCGTACCTTGACCTAGGATAATTAACCGAGATAGAGCACAAGCTCAAAAAAATGGAAACGATCAAAGTACAAATAGAAGCAGCAGAGACACAAGTGGAGAAAAATGCTATAAAAAAAGCACAAAATGTCGTTGTCGAGGTAGTACTGGACGAGCGGAGCCCTGGGGCATCCACGATAGTCTAGCCTGGCCGGGTTGTAAGCATCTTCAGGGGCGTCGTACACGCGATTGTAGTCAGCGTGGCGGTGCATCTCATCTTCCATGAGACGGAGGTCGTGGCGTTCAGAATCGTGGTTGTGTCCAGGAGCGCCGTAGTCATGGTTGTACTTGGCACGGCGGAGGAGCTCATACTTATCACGCTCGTTATGACGGTTGTTGACGTCGGGGCAGATGTCGCGGCGCTGGCAAAGGTCACGCAACTCATCCGGAGATCACGTTGCCGATCTGGTCGGCCGCGGTCCTCATCATCGCCTCTCCTGCCACGGGGGCGGTTGTCATTGTTGTCACGTTGTCGATCGTTGTTGGCGTTGTTGTTGACAGGTGGGTTGGTGTTCTAGTCCACCTCTTCTTCGCAGATTTGCTCCATCCAACCTCCTGCACGGTTGCCTCGGTGGTGGTCGGACCTGCTATGCCCGGATCGGCTCCGAGAGTTCCGGGTAGCTGTGGACCGAGAGTGTGCAGGTCAGTTGTTGATCTGCTTCTCAATCTGGGCGTTGGCGACGTGGAGTCGCGCTGGATCCGTCGGATTTGGTCCAAATCTGGAAGATTTTCCAGGTCGGCGAAGGTAGCTCTCAGGTTGGCCTGGGGTGTAGTGAAGACGTTGTGGCTGGCCTGTTCAAGGTCGGCTATTAGATTGCAGGCGCGTACAAGGCGCCTGCGTCTGTCCCGAGCACTGCCTTGGTCAGCATTGTCGCGGTCGTTGTGCGGCTATTAGCATTGGTCGCCAACTGCATCTGCCTTAGCAGCAGGTTACTGCTGGGCGTTGGCTTGCTCTTATTGGCGCCGTGCTGCTCGGTTCTGGTTCCTAGTGTTATGGCCTTCTTCTTGAGATTGTGTTTCCCCATCTCAGAGTGGCTCATCAGCGGAGACCACGAAAGCTTTGCGAACGGGCGTTGAGGAGTTGCTCTCATCGTCGCTTCCATACGGATTTGGCGTCAGGACGATACGGGGCACCTGGAATTCACCACGGTCCGGAAACTGGGCGGGTTTGGGCGGGTCTCCAGATTGGATCTGAAAAATCTGGTTGAGCTTGGCAGAGTACTCGGCGGTCGAGTTCCGCAGACCGAAGGGGATGCAGGATGAACCCTGCGCTGACCTTGTTGAACACAATATCGCCTCAGATAAATTTATGCACTCAGCAATAGTGTTGCTGATGCGATCTAGCCCCGTGATCAGGTCGGAGGGCATGGGTGGGCGGGTGACGGCGAGTAGATCTGGAACCCTCTCGGAGAGAGAGAGTTTGCCGAGTTGAGGCGTGAGGATCCTTGGGTGAAGAACTTGTCCCATCGGAGCAGATCCGATGGAGGTTGAGCTGGTGTAGGACGCCGAGTTGATGGAAGATGCCGAGTCGGCAGAAGAAGCGGTCGAATCGGAATCTGCCGGCATGGTCTCGAAGCGAAATTGGATCAAGTTGGCAAGGAAGTCCTTCATGCTCTCAGGAAACATAACGCCGAGACAGGATGACATCGAGGTCACCAAGAGGGTCTCGCAACCACCCCTACCTGGCGCGCCAACTGTCGGATTTAGTAGCCCGGCAATCCACCAGGGGGTTCCCCGAGTGGTTGATTTGTAGGTAAGGACGATTGCGAGACTAAGAACTCGAAAGTGATCGCAAGAATATAAAGGGACACGAGGGTTTTAGACAGGTTTGGACCTCCGGAGAGTAATACCCTATGTTCTGTATTTTGGTGGATTGTATTGCTCAATGTTTGGGTCGATGCTAGGATTGGATAACCTCGGGGGTGCCCTTGACCGCTTTATATAGGCTGACGATCGAGAGTTATTAAGTCGGTGTGAATCTAATCTACTCGGTAGCTACATGGAAAGTAATTTGAGTCGGACTACAATACGCGTTCCATGATATCCGGGCAGATTTGGTGTGTCTAGTTGCCTTGGCGTATACTCCAAGTATCTTCATATCCTTGGCTCGCACACCCTGGTCGGGCGGGCCCACTTGTTAGATCTAGCCAATATCCTGATTGGTTGGACTCATGGGATGCTCATATCCCTCACAAAGTGTCCGTATATATTGCAAAAGTAATGAAGAAAAAGGCTGATAAGGATTATATTATGGCTCTTTACGGTTTTGAGGAAGCTAGTTTTAATTAATATATATATATATATATATATACTAGGTGCTATTTAATGCCATCTATAATATAAATTATTTTAATATAATGCAGGGACCACTGGATTTCATCGTTATTCCAAAAGTTGGATTTTTAATAATATGAATTATATATTATGTACAATGCAGTTTTTAATAATGTGAATTATTTATTATTCAAGTTTGTTGTTATGTGGTTGGAGATATATATTTCAATTTGATAGCTAAAAACTGACAGGAAAAAAAATAATAAATAATTTACGAAAAATATAATATTGAATGGGAATATACATATTCCTGGCGGGCAGCATAAGTACCCGCCAGCACAGAAACCATATGTGCTGGCGGGTGGCTAACGTTGCCGCCAGCACAGACGGCATTTGTGCTGGCTCAAGTTGTTGGCGGGTGCGATACCCACTAGTACAAATGTGTTCTAGCCGCCAACCCAAAATTTTTCTGGTGTAGTGTGCGGATGTCGTTAACTAGTTATTTGAAAATATTTATTGGAGGACTTACCCATTCGCTATTCTTGTTTCTAATGCATACCTGCCGGACGTAGTAGAGACTAGATTATTTTATTCATTTCATGTAAAAAATGGAGTGCCGTTTTTAGACCTTTAAATTTGTGCATACACAGTTAACAATTTCCAATGAGGAATCAGAACACTTCAATGACAAACATGTATAATAATACAGATTGCATAGCAGGCCTTCATCGTCGAATTCTCATTTCCGAGTGGAACGAAAAAGAGGTATCAAATCGAGCAAAAGCAGAACATCATCCAGAGATAACAGACGAGGCCTCGTATTTCTCAAGTTATCATGGCGCCGGGCTTGCCCGACGGCTCCTCTAGTTTGCAACTTGTCATCCGCGGAGGCAAGGGAACCTGGGGTTAATAAGAGGAAAGAAAGTAAGCAGCTGAAATCATGAAGTGTGTTCAACTACATCAAAGTGACCTACAAAAGTTGTTAACAGTGTGCTACGACAGGATCATTACCATTCCATGAAGCTCCTCGATCTCTTCAGCTCGCCGGCTGGCCGTGCTGGTTCAGCCTCCATCCCCTGCTGCCGGAGGTTCTCCGGGGTCCCGATGAAGTAATCTTGTTGGTGCCAAGCAGAGGTCAAAGTTAACGATCCAACAGAAGATCAATAGAATGACTATGAATATATGCGCTTTCGTTGCTGTGTATCAGTGGAGCGTATGGCGTACCGCCGGGAGTCTGTGTGGTGGCAGCAGGCTTGGGTTCGGCGGCGGCCGCGTTCGCCGGCGGGCCCATGAAGTATCCTGTGCAGAGCAGAGCAGGAAACAAGAGATGTTCAACAGAGGAAGCGAGGAACAAGATAGAACATCCTGTGGGACCGCGAACGGCCGCCGTTTCCGATCCAAGGCATTGGCCTTCGCGCTCTCGGAGCCGGTGAAGCCTTTCACACACACACACACACACACACACAAACACACACACACACACACACACACACACAGAGAGAGAGAGAGAGCACTTACCGCCGGGGACATTGGCATAATCGACGTCGCCCATGGCGGATCGGTCGCAGGAGAGATGACCTGAGGCTGAACGACGACGAGGCCACGACAGGGGGCGACGAACGAACGAAGCAGCTAGCAGATCGACCGCCCTCGCCTCACGTTTTATCACCAGGGTGAGCGCGACACGATAGATGCTTTTCCGGCGGCCCCAGGCTGGCGGCAGTTCGCACCAGCCGTGTCATTATAGTAAGCTATCACACACGACGACGAACCGGCGACGACCAGCACCGGCGGCGGAGCATCTTAGCGCGCTCTCTTTCACTGGGCGAAGATGTGTCATGCGTGCACCACCGGAGCAAACAATAATGGGCCGTCACTGTCGCCGTGGCAGAGGGCTCACCGCGTTACGCTTCCAACCGTGAGAGGAGCACTTGGATATTTGGATCGACAGTTGACTTTGATTCCTTATCCTTTTCTTACATCCATCATCTTTGTTTTTTATGTCAGTATTATTTACGGCCTGTTTAGTTTGAGATTGCTCTAAAGTTGCGCATTTGAAGAGACTAAACTTTAATCCTACATATTTAGTTCTAGAAGCTAAATAATATTTAATGAGTTGAACAATGACTATTTGTTCCTAATCATTGCTACCTCTTCCTTTTTCCCCTCCTCACAGGCTGCTTCCCTCCCGCCACAGGTTCCTGGCGCTTGGCGCCGTTAGCTTCCTGGCGCCATTAGCTCCCGAAGCCATTAGCTACCTGGCACGAATTCTCCTCCTGACGCTAGTTCATCCTGACCATATCCTCTCAGCATCAAGAGATGTGTAGTAGCATCTGGAGCAACATGACCCGACAACATTTCCTGGAACACTGCTTCCTTTTTATCCCACATCCGCTCAGTGAAGTATCCGGCGATGATTGCATTATACGTACCAATCGTGCGGGGATGCCCAGAAGCATCTAGCGAACTAAGAGGGTATTTGGGAGATAGGGCTAAACTTTAACCCCTGTCACATCGGATGTTTGGAGATTAATTAGGAGTATTAAATATAAGCTAATTACAAAACTAATTGCACAATCCCTAGGCTAAATCGTGAGATGAATCTATTAAGTCTAATTAGTCCATGATTTGACAATGTGGTGCTACAGTAACCATTCGCTAATGATGGATTAATTAGGCTTAATAGATTCGTCTTGCGATTTAGCCTCGGGGTTCTGCAATTAGTTTTGTAATTAGCTTATGATTAGTCCTCATAATTAATATCCGAACATCTGATGTGACAGGGCTAAAGTTTAGCCCCTGGTATCCAAACACCCGCTAAGCGTGGCCTCCATGTGGTCAACGAGGAGGGAACGACCGAAGAGAGCGATGAGGATATTGTACGAGTCCACATTAGGTGGCCCGCACCGCCAGTCATTCTCCAGCGCACGAAAGGTCACGAGGCCGAGCAGCAGCTTGGGCCGGAGCAGTGAGAGGAGCTCGAGTGACGCCAGAGGTGAGATGGCGAGGAGGGTCGGGAAGGAGTAGGCATGGAGGTTGGGCGCCAGATCTGGGTCGGGCCCTAGGCGCGCGAGGAGGGAGGCGACAATCGAGGAGACGGCAGCGCAGAACTAAGCTGCCATGAAGGGCGAGAGCGGCGGCGAGGCAGGGGACCAAGACGCTGACCACCGCGTCCCGGCGGGATCGAGTGGTGGCGGAGTAGGAGGTAGGAAATGCAGCGGCCACGGGAAGGAGGTGGAGGGGATCGCGTCGTGTGGGACAGATACGGAGGTGAAGGACCGAGGGGTGGTGGATTCGTGGAGGCCGCAACAGGGATGGCGTGCAGCGGATGGCGCAGGGGACGGCGTGTGGCAGCGGGGATTGCGTAGGAGGAGCCGGCGGTGGGGATTGCGCAGAATTGTGCGAAGGAAGGAGGATGCGGCGTGTGGCGGCGGGGATAGTGTGCGGCGGCGGGGATTGCGCAAAACCGTGCGGAGGAAGGAGATTTGCGGGTGCGGATGGGTGCCACAGGTCAGACATGCATTTAACGAGGGCAGAGGTGTCCAGGGCACCTTTTAGCTCCCATAAGTGGTTTATGGACTAAACTTCAGGATCTAAAATTTAGCCCAAATAAGTAAGGGTGTTTGGCAGTTTAGCTCCTAAAATTTAGCCCAAATAAGTAAGGGTGTTTGGCAGTTTAGGGACTAAAGGGGACTAAAGTTTACCTCAAACCAAATAGGCCCTTAGTGATTTGATACAGTGTACTCCCTCCATCCCGTCATTTTAGTTTTTTTAATTCATAAATTTTACTATGCACTTAGATATACACTATGTCTACACGCAGAGAAAAACTATGAATTAAAAAAGCCAAAACGATCTATAATTTGAAACTACTTTGTAATAGTATGAGTTCATGAAACTTTACTATCTTTTCTCCATTTATTTATAGTGTCTACTAATAGCTCTATAACAAGTGGCACATTATTTGTGACCTTTGAATGATACAAGTGGCTGGTGAGTAACCCATCTGCTATTCATGTTTCTATTGCATACCATTCAGACGTAGAGACTGAGTTATTTTTTTCCCCATAATTAAGGAGGAGTTTGGCTTTTTTACACCTTTGAATTTGTGCTTATATACATTCAGCTCGTCTGGAAAGTGAAGACACCAACACACGAGTACACTCATTTCAACTTTTTAGCAAGCCTTTCGTCGTTCCGTGCCATTCCTGTCAATAAGATGTGACCTATCAGTTTTCTCTTAAAGCTGGCACGACAAAGACAAGTGCGGCCGCTCGCTGCTTGTTCCATTCGGCAAGCGAGCCCTGTAAAGCAAGTACAACAATGGTCAATTCGACTGCCCCTCATTTCGTTCGTTTGTTGAGCTGGAGAGAAAAGGGAAGGAGAGATAAAGCCATCCCAACCCTCCTCTGTGGAATTAATTATAGTAGCAACTAAGCAAAACGCTGAAGAGGGGAGAGAAGAAAAAAAAGATGGAAGCGGTGTCGTACGCAGGACATCGGGTCGGCGCGCGCATCAAAAATCACCGTTGGGTCGACGCATTGTTTCTTCCCCTTTGTGTTTTCCTCGCCATGCCGATCCGTTGCGCCTGCGTGCCTCTGCCGGCCGCCGCCATGGCCCGCCCCGCGCAGCTGCTTCTCCCGCGCACGAGCCTCTCCCATGCGGCAGGCCTGGAATTTTTGGCGCGCTCCCAAGTCCCAAATCGTCTCCGCGCCAATCTCCGGCTCGCCCTACCTTCATATATTTCACTCTCGTACTGCACCTATCTTTTTCCCCGATCACTCCCATCTCCAATCCTTCTGCGTTGCCGGCCACAATAACCTCCAAATTAATCCCCAATCACTCATCACCAAGGAAGAAATCGTCTCAAGCCTTGTGCAAGAATGGAGGGGGGACGGAGGAAGCTTGGCGACGGTCTCAACACGATAACCAAGATAGTAGACTACCTGCTATCCAATGGCGAGTAAGGCCTTGTTTACTTGTCAAAGTTGGGAGGTGCCAAATTATTGTTACAGTACTGTAGCACACTGTAGCGTTTCGTTTGTATTTGTGAATTATTGTCCAAACATTGACTAATTAGGCTCAAAAGATTCGTCTTGCAAAGTACAACAAAACTGTGCAATTAGTTTTTAATTTCGGCTACATTTAGTACTCCATGCATGCACCGCAAGTTTGATGTGATGGGGAATCTTCTTTTTGCATAGTGCTAAAGTTGGGAGTTGGGGGTGAAGTAAACAAGAGCTAAAACAATAGGAGAGAGAAAGATAGGATGGGATAGAAGTGGGTCCAGCGTACGAAATAAAAAATAATATTAATAAATTTATTAAAGACAAGGATGAATCTATTGTTGTATGACTGGGCTAGCATGATGAGTTGGCTTGTCCAATAGCCAAGCACTTGGCTCAACTATTAATCTTGCTCTAACTCCTCCGCTTTCAGTCTAATCCAACAGATCCCTGCAGGGCGCATCGCGCGTGGCCACCTTTCCATGTCGCCCCATCCAAACATGCTGAGCAGGCCACCGCAAAGGCACAAGCCTGCCTTGTTCGCTGCCACTGTCCCTTGGCTGCCACTTCGTTTGGGTTATTTCCACTTGCAACTTTGCAAGGTTATCTGGAGCCCGCCTTGTTGACAGCCTAATTTACACCAGTACAACAGCAATGTACCCTTGTACAGCCCAGTGCAACAGCAATGTACCATTTGTCGGGTTCAAACTCAAGTTCCTCCCATTCAATGGATATGGGAGTATTTCTTTTTTCAATGTTAAATGCGGTATATGCAAGTGACAGGGGGCAGCATGTATTCCTATGTGAGTGTGGTGCTTTGTATTTGAGCTCAGGATCTGTATGCACTATGGGAGTACTAACCGACTTGCTATTTCTGCATTCAGACTTGACACCTTTCAGTTACCAGATGTGCTTTCACACGCATGACCTTTGAGCCTTGAATACTTGTGCTCATAATTAACTACACTACCCGAGTCAAAGTAGGTCATACCATTTGGAAACCACATTCGCAAGCTTAACATACACAAGAACAGGGGTGGTAGCAAGCGAGAAACTTGTTTTATTGTGTGTCTAAGCATCCTGACAAAAACGCATGGCAATAATTCCGACTCTCTACTCGAAATTATGCATGGCGTTGTTTGCTACGTGGTTTTTCGCCATTATACATTCAAAATTTACAAGACTTCCAGACTGTCAGATGCCCCTGAGGTTTATCATTCAGAATCTCTCGCCAAATCCCAACGAGAATGCTCCAGTACCAATATTGTCATCCATAGTGAACTCTGCTCTTACCGCGCCAAACTTGATGCCAACGCCATAGGAGGACCACGTTGGAACAACTCTGTTGGGTTTCCTTTCACATCCTTGGAGCTACCAAGGTCAGTGCCATGCTCAGCAAATGCGTAAGGCCTGATTTGGTTCCCTGACTTATTTTTAAGCACCCATCACATCGAATGTTTAGATACTAATTATGAGTATTAAACGTAGACTATTTACAAAACCGATCACATAAGTGGAGGCTAAACGGCGAGACGAATCTATTAAACCTAATTAGTCCATGATTTGACAATATGTTGCTACAGTAAACATTTGCTAATGATGGATTAATTAGGCTTAATAGATTCGTCTCGCCGTTTAGTCTCCACTTATGTAATGGGTTTAGTAAATAGTCTACGTTTAATATCCCTAATTAGTATCTAAACATTCGATGTGACACGTGCTTAAAAATAAGCAAAGGAACCAAACAGGCCCCGTTGCTTGTTTGTCCATCACAGTGACAGGAATGCGTAACTCGGTGGCAACCTGCATTGGTAATCAAAACAAAATAAATCAGAAGGAAAAAAACAATGTGCCTACATGATCAGTATTGAAAATGATGCATCATAATTCTGAAAAAAAAACTACAAATTTCCTGCTGGATAATACTCTCACCTCAAGGAGATTCCTGGCTGCACCCAGTTCCCCCATACTGTAGCCCCTAACTGAATGAGGTCCTCCAAGTGCAAATGCATCATAGCTTGGAAGATCTCCTACACAACCTGCGTAACGACAATGAAGGGCCAAAACAGCTGGTGGTGGCTTGCCAGGACCTTTCTCCTGCTTGTTCAAATTTATGAACTTTGTCACAGAAAGCTGATGACGGTTGAACAGCGGGTTTTCACTTCCAATTCCCAGACTTTGGTCCACCTTCAGCATAAAAGAAAAATTATTGAAAGCACCCACACTTTACCAAGATGTCAGTAAACTTGCTCATCTGCAAAGAAATTAAAAGAAAAACGGGCCATGCACATTTTCCTTCTTTTCTAGAAACAAATGTCCAAACTCTAATGCAAAATTATATATAGCCTAAAATGTGCCGAAAGCCTCAATCAAATGATGAACAATACTAAAAAAAATCATAAGAATCAATCATATTAAGAGCCTGTCAGGGTCATTTTTACAAAAGAGGTAGTCAATAATCCTATTTAGTTTAGTGCCACCAGCCTGACAAATGAATGAAGTTTCATGTCTATAACAGGCACCAGCTGGTACAAACCAGCATACCTGGAATATACATCTGTCCCCAATAGTCGCACCATTTACAAACTCTGTATTATCTCGAGTCATATTAGCTTGTAGAAATTCCATTCGATCTACACCAGTACCACTGAAGGTTGTGGGAGGTCCATCCATCCTTAAGGCGCCGTTAGGCAATATTCAAGAACCATTTGTACATATGTTGTTCTTTTCATCGCGTGCTGTAATCTCTTCTAACACGAGGCCATATGTAAATTTGCTCTGCTTTGTGAATTTCTGAAAGAAAAATCCAATCGTCCAGTTTCAACATTTTACATATCTTGATTCTTGAAGCAGCTATAAAAAATCAAAGGTACAAAAGCAAACATCAATCTGTGCTAACCTCTGTTATATTGACTTTTAGTCCAACTCTGTCAATCCATATCGGCGGAGCTGCATCCATGCTGGGACCAGCAACAAAGATAGGACTTAATTTCCTGGTGTTGAAGAAGCTAGTTTTGAAGGTGCGGTTTCTACTAAAGTTCTCCACACCATCCACATAAGGGTGCTCATACTCAAAATTGAACGAGAGATCATCCTAATGTCACCCCAAAAAAGACACGGGTAAGTGAATGCACATTTGGACTCTGAGGATCACAAGTATTGTAGCTGCAAACAAGCTAGAGAATCATCCAAGAATGGAGAAACTGGATGCAATTGAACTCGCGAGAGGCCTGTTCAAACCAGAGATGTTGCGGTGCCCAAACGACACAGTTCCTCCAGGTTTGATGGATGCCTAAGAAAAACAAAAGTTGCCACGAGACCACGTTGGCAATGTTACCTTGCATGCTAAGCACAGATCCTGTGGAGAACAAAAGGATGCGAATCCAAAGGTACATTACAAGAGTTGGTTGCCCTTGATCCCCTGGCACTATGCTCCAATGTCCTTTTGCTATTTTATTTTGTGTTACTTAGCCTGATTTATGGAAGTCTAATCGGTTTAGATCACGATCGCGACGTGAGATCGTGGGTTCTCCTATATATACAACCTATCGACCTCTACCGAAAATACATCTAATCGAGCTAGGGTTTTTGCCTCTTCTCGCTACTGCGCCGCCACCGTAGTCTACTCCATCTCGAGCGCCGGCGTGCACCGGCGAATGGGAGAGCAGCCTCTTGCTCTTGTGATCCTGCACCGGGAGAGGACAAATAAGATTTTTGGGAAGCGCTCCGCGCGACTACTCAAGGTCTTCACCACGACTTGTCCTCCATCCAAGTCTGGCGTTGCAGCATACCATCATCTTCGACATCATCTGCTGCGCTATGTCTGCAACACCGTTATCGTTCCATCAGCACCGCTTGTCATCACGGCTGCACCCGCTAAGTACGTACGCCGTGATCCGATCTGTTATTTCAGAATGTTTTCTGAGATCATGATGTTGTGCTTGCTGTTGCCTAGTATATTAGAGAGTTGCATGCTAAGTTTTATTTTTATTATGATAAATTTAGTTCGAAAATTAATCGTGCAGTTGTTTATGATAAACCGAGCTCATCCAGGAACTTGTACTCCACCCTGTTGATGTCCCCTTCGCGCACCTCGCACGCGAGCTCGCCGGAGCTGGGGTTCCGGAAGCACACAACCTACGCGAGAGCGAAGCCCTCGCCGTGGTACCACCTCTCGACGCGATCGGTGACCCTCCATGTCCTCCCGCAGGGCCTCCGGCAGGATGCACGGCCGGACGGCGCCGTCGACGCGCTGCTGGTACTCGCACTCCTGCTTTAATACTTGGGAAGAATTGCGTTCGGTGCAAAAGCAGGCCGAATTCCTTCTTGAAGGTTTCTTTGCAGTTAGCAATCGTTGACTGTTCCCCCTCTGAAAATAAGGTCACTGCGGGATGTCCAGATGCTCCAGCTCATTAGGACGATGATTTCCAAGAAGAAGGGCACCCGAAGCTGCTGTTTGAAGGCTGTAATGATGTCAAAGCAATCGCCTTGCAGATCTGAAGCGATACTGATCAGATTCCAGCAGTCTTGAGCAAAGGTGCAATGAAAAAATAGGTGCTCTGTTGTTTCTTCTATTGCTGCCAGGCATAGTACGCAATTATAACTTGGCAGCAACGTTCCCTTTCTTCTTAAGATATTCCTTGTGCTCAGTCGGTCTTTAAGTAATAGCCAAAAGAAAACTTTTTGCTTATGCTGGCAAGAGAACTTCCATACTCAACTTCTTGAAAATAAACACTCCGGTAGTCAGAAATTATGGGAAAGATGATACATTGGATGCCCATTATTGAAGCTGGTTCCTACTCCCAACTATCCATTGTGAAGGATATGGGATCTGATGGCAGTCTATGGCTTCTGAATCAAAAGGCATCATTGAAATTGAGGTTGAGGAGATGGGAATGCTCACAAGAGACTATAGATTTATAGTACTGTCCTATAAGCTAAAGCAAATTAGAAACTCTGATTTATATCATGAAGTAGAGTACAAACTCATGGATAACATGAATAGATTCATTGACTCTGCATCAGGATCAATTTGTACAAATGAATAGCAGGGACAAAGTCTCTACAAAAAGGAAAGATATCAATGTTTCTCTCTCGATCAAAATAACCACAACCCTGCAATCTTAAGTCCTGCCCTGAATGCCAATCACGGGTATTGTATCATCTTGACCTATTTCTTGTCTTTGCGGCCCTTGAAGCACATCAGACTTGAGATAGGAACCGAAGTATCACAGCCGGAGCATCATGCAAAGGAATTCATGGAACACACAGAAGTCAGTACATTTAAGCTCTAGGTGCTAGCATTTTCATGAGCAATTGGAGCTTGTGTGCTGCTTACAGTTTTTTAATGTAGCTCTGTTCCTTTTCCGGTTCAATTCCAGCAGCAGGAGGAGCCGGAGCCGGAGCCTGAGCAACAGCAGCTGGAGGAGGAGGAGGAGGAACTGCAGCAGTGTCCGTCCTGTTCACGCGGACTTTGTAGTATCCTGCTCGCACCAAAGCAAAAGGTACAAACAGAGTATGTTCGTTTCAGGCAGATTCTACTGGCATCAAACAGGATTCTGGAAAAAAAATCAAAACAAGCGAGAAATTTGCACAAAAAGCGCTTGGATCTGTCTGAAACGCACCAGGAACGCCATGGGCATGGGTGTGGTTGGCGTGCTCCCCAGCGTCTGGCGGTGGCTGCGGCTGCGGCGCCACCGGCAGAGCGTTGGCCTGCTCACCGACAGCTGGTTGCGGGCGTGCCTGTGGCGCCGTGGCCTCAGCTTGCTGCCCGTCGTAGTTCAGCGGACGGCCGCTGTAGTAGCCAGCTGAAACCACAGGAAATTAACCAACGGACAAGGTGATTTGCAGAACAGAAATGGGAGAAGATCCGGCGGAGTGGTAAGGAAACAGCATGCACACGCTTGTTCTTGTTCTGTGTGGAGCTTGGGTTTTTGGTTTTCAGAAATGGGAGGTAGATGCGAAAGCTGAGTGACATACCGGCAGGATCGTTAGGGGCGTCGGCCATGGCGGCTCTCCGCTCCGGCTGCTGGCACCTCCACCGGCGAGAGCGTGGCGGCGGACCGGCGGTGGAGCGGAGACGCGGAGGAAGGGAGAGCAGGCGGCGTCCTTTTCGGCTTTTCCGGTCTCTGGCTCTCTGCTTCTTGGACTGGTGTGGAAGAGCTGCCTTCAGCAGGCAGCTTTCTCCGAGTCCCGCGTTAAGGAATTTGACTAACCAGAAGCAACCTAGAAATTATCCCCCGAAAGGAAATAACTAAGGTAGTGTTTGGTTAGCTCAAATGTAATGTAATCTGATTACTGAAGGTAACGAATCTCATTACATATGTTTGGTTGCGGTGGTTTGTAATTAATTAACACTGTAATCGAATCCCTTACCTAAATAATATCTATACAAGCTTGTTACCCCTCCTCCCCCACCGTAATCAGATATAGCACCCACACAGTAATCTGATTACGTTACCAGAGTGCAACCAAACAAAGAGGGCAATCACCTATTCCACCTCTAAATACACTGTAATCTGATTCCCTATACGTTTACATTACCTTAGCACAAACCAAACACTATCTAAATGCTTTCGATAGAGGGTGGCTTGAGCTTGTGTGTTCCTTTTTCAGATAATGAATAGTAGTTCCGACTTCGGTACCCTTCTCTAGGTTCAGTCCAAATTTATTATAAAACATAGCACACTGCTATTTGTTACGACGAGGTCAGATAAACAATCAAAAAACGATTCTTAAATTGAAGAAACCCTCCATTAAAACTAAAGAAACGTAGCGTCACTATTTTCAAAGAACATTATGCTGAAGTTGGTCGCTCTCATTTTACTGCAACTTTACTAGACTCTTGTTTACTTTGCGAATTTGGGAGGTGCCAAATTACTGTAGCAACACTGTAGCGTTTCGTTTGTATTTATGAATTATTGTCCAAATATTGACTAATTAGGCTCAAAAGATTCGTCTCGCAAAGTACAATAAAACTGTGCAATTAGTTTTTGATTTCATCTACATTTAGTACTCCATGCATGTACCGCAAGTTTGATGTGATGGGGAATCTTCTTTTTGCATAGTGCCAAAGTTGGGAGTTTTGTAGGAAGTGAACAAGGCTTAGGAGACAAAGCCCGCGGGTTGACATTTGTCAAAAAAACTACCTCATTCTAGTCAACCCTATCCCAGCAAAAAGCTGCACTCCCATCAATAAATAAAGATTTGGGTTGTGTCCCTTTTTAGCCCATTAATTAAACATATCACTTATATTAATCGGTGTGTTAGTCTCTGTTCTTCAGCCAGCTTTCTCAGTCGGCAGTCGGCACTAAGGCCAGTCTCAGTATACAGTTTCATTGCACAGTTACCTATACTGAGAACTAGATAACTGCGCCAGATGAGTATTATGGGGATGAAACTCCTCTCTCATCTGATGAAACTCCCTTTATTAATTATTTGACAAGTCAACAATTTTGCTAATGTGACATTGAATTTAATGTCATGGAACTCTCATGAAACTCAACAATTTTGCTAATGTGACATTGAATTAATGTCATGGAACTCTCATGAAACTCTCCATTGAGACCGGAGGAACTGACTGAGCAGACCTGTGTGTCACGCGTTAACCAGGAGCCACCCAGATATTTCGTCGTCCTCATCATCTAGTGCCGTCAAACTCCAACACAATTGTTTTTGAGGTGGCTTGAGCCATCTTGTGAACAAACAAATGTGTCGTAGCCGGAGCCTATTTTTTAGATTATTTTTATTTTGGCCGGTTTGTATTCGTGAATCGTGAGAGGCAAAGCTCACGTATTCAACACGGTTTAGACTTGTATAAGCATAGTGAAGACTGAAGGGTTGGTGGACTTGTATAAGCGTAGTGAAGACTCATGAGTAAAAAAAAACATCAACCCATGAGTATTTGTTTTCTTTGGTCAGGTAGTATTCATGACAACCAACGCCAACACGGTTTAGACTTGTAAGCACAGTGAGGATCCGCGTAACACATATACTCTCCGGAAGGCCGTACAAAGTGACAATGCAACTGCTTAAAATAATCTCTATGTAAAGAATCAGAGGTTGTTTGGATCTTTAGTCCGGACTAAAATTCATGTCACATCAAATATTCGGAAGTTACTTAGGAGGACTAAATATAAGCTAATTATAAAACTAATTACACAGATGGAGGCTAATTCACGACACGAATCTATTAAGCCTAATTAATCCATCATTAGCACATGTTTACTGTAGCATCACGTTGTCAAATCATGAACTAATTAAGCTTAATAGATTCGTCTCACAAATTAATTTCCATTTGTGCAATTGATTTTATAATTAGTCTATGTGATAGGAATTTTAGGAGGGACTAAAGGAACGAACACCCCTCAGTAATAAAAACATTCCAATTTCGGTCCAGACAGTCGTTTATCACCGCCCCAAACTACCTGCAGAGGCTCCATCGAACTGCGACCTGGCCTGGCCTGACTCTGACCAGACTGATCTGCTAGTAAGCATGAACACCAACTGCAGCCTTGTGCCGTGTACACACACAGCAGGACTGCAGGAGTGCCTTGACCTGTCTGTCGTCAACGGCCAACGGTGCCGGCGGCGCCGAAACTTTCTGGTCCGCGAGGTTCGTTGGGCCATCGGCGTGGTAGCGTGCGCCCACCGGCCCACAGGAAGAGATCGGGCCCACTGAACCTTGAACGAAAGGTTGAGTGGAGAAAGAATGGTGCGGGCCTCCATGTGTTTTTATTATTCGAGAAGATGAGATGAGATGCCTTCAGCTATTTCAAACATCATATTTCGTAGACCGCATGGCATTCTAAACGCCAAAGAGAAATTATACTCTGTTTTTAATGGTTCGTACGTTGATGTCGTTCGTGATTGAAATGTCCTTATCTTTTATTATATGGTTTATTAGTGCATATATACGAAACATGTTAGCTGGTTTGGAAGCTATTTGACTTGAACATCAATAAGAATACATAATACATGGCAAATGCATGTTTGTTGCACGGAGCTTGTTTTCAGTGCAATTCACAAACACGACTACTGATTTAAAACATTTGGTACAAAGATATTTTCAATGGTTTTGTATACACTTTTTAAGGCTCATGTGGTTGTGTATACATCTGGGGCTGGTTTCAACTATGGGAAAGATATAGTACTGCCGACTATCAAAGCTTTGTGTTCTGATTGGCAACGCAAGGCTACTGAACTTTTCAATGATTTGAGTAATACTGAGCTTGAGCACGAGGAAACAGCTCAAAGGCGTCAAAAGACATGAATTTTTCTTCCCATAAGCTAAAACATACGAGAATGATTTACAGGCGTGTTTGCTTGCCAGCCTCAACCTGCCACGCCGCAAGTGAGGCGGCGCCACAGCTTGTGACGTCCAAAATTGGCGCCACGGCCGTGGCCAAAAGAATACGAAGGACGCTGTTGTTTTCCGTGTGGCGCGCTAAAAGTTAAGTGTTAACCAAGCAGCGCTAAAGATTTTTTTAGTGGCGCTGTAATTTAGGCATGGCGAATGGAGGCAGGAAACCAAAAGTCCCCTATATCAATAAGCACGGTAAAATTGACGGATCAGAATAGTTTCAATGACTCTGCATTTGCATATCCTTGTACATCACCACTGCCGTAACAAAAAATCTTCAAAAAAAAAAAAAATCTGAACATTTGTCCATCGTCCCAAACAACCAGTGCCATCCATCATCCTGACTTCCTGAATCCTCCAGACCTCCACTGAATCTATTTTGCAGTTTGGCCGCCGGAGAAGCACCCGAAACTAGAGATGAAGCACAGAGAACCGTCAGCAAAGGAATCAAGTCAGGCAGCACGCAGGCAGCAGCAGCGTGTAGATTCAAGCTCTGAACACTGCTAATTTCGAGATCAATTGTTGAGGCACTGTAGAGTTTATAGGAGCAGTACTTACCAGCTGGCAAGGAAGCCTGATTCTTTGCCCGGCTGATCTGCAGCGGAGCTCTGCTCGCCGCCGGCGGCTTTCTTGCCCGGCACACGGCCGGCGTAGTAGCCTGCCCTTGCCAAACAGAAATAGTAGGCTCAAAAAGATTGAAAGAAACAGAACGAGGAATCAGGGCAAGAAACGCTCGGATCTGTAGGGCACGCACCAGGAACTTGGGCGTTGACTTGCTCGTCAGCAGCCTGGGACTGGGACGACGGCGGCGGTGGCTGGGTTTTCTGGTCGTCGTGGTTCATGGGACGGCCAACGTAGTAACCTACACCCACGGGAAGAAGAGGACAAAAAAAAAACCCCCGAACAGAGTGAATTCGCAGAAGAGAACAGAGCGAATGGCTGCTTTCCTCCCTTTGGGTTTTGGGCATGCTTGTTTCTAAGATACAGAACGGCAGAGATGGCGAAGGTGGAGGAACATACCGGCAGGGCCATCTTCGGCCATGACGGAGCTCCGGCGAGAGCGAGGAGACGGACGGAGGCAGGCGGCTAGACGCCTTCTCCCTGCGCGCCGGTCTCCGTTTCTTGGCTTGGAATGATGAGAGGAGTTGAGGAGATATGCCTTTTGGGAAGCTGCTTTCTCCGAGCTGGCAGAAAGGAATTGACTTTTAGGAGACTTGAGTTTATAGTATTAACCAGAGAGATGCCACCTACCACTTGATATCATTGATCAGTGATCAACATGGTAACTTGAGCTAAGCTACTGGGTTTCTGCAAGTGTGTGGAGTCGCCTTGCCATCACTGGATACTGACTTGGTCTTCAGCAATCAGCATCTAGTCCAGACTGGGAAGGAAAGAAAACGCTTTGACCCGGTCTGTGTTCTGGCTTCCTGCTAGTGTGCAATTGCCATTTTTTATTATGAGTTTGCCAATTTTTTAATATGATTATCTCTTCGTTTAGTTCTATAACTTTTGTAGTCAACTGTTTGTATATACTCCCTCCGTTCTAAATTGTAGATCGTTTTGGTATTTTTAGCTTCATTGTTTTTTCTATATATGTAGATATACATTATGTCTAGATACATACTAAAAGCTATGAATGTAGAAATACTAAATCAGTTTTTGCTCTGGAAAAAGATGGTAAATTGGATGTGAAAACCGTTGCAAAGCTTACTCAAGATGGAAGCTTACATCGAGAGCTTACCAACTTGCTCACAAAATATGGCAGAGTGATTTCTGCCCTTAAGGTGATGATGGCTCAGGTGTCTCACCGTTAGTTGCACATTAAGATTCGTGCACTATAGTGTTCTGATAAAAAGAACTTATCGCACAAATGTCAACGCACATAAGGGCTATATAGAGAGTAAGAACCCCATAAGGCGTAAAAACAAAGTTCCGTAAGATGCTCCAATTCATCGCAGACATGTACTATAGGAAGAAATTCCATTGGTTTACATAAGTAGGCACAGTGAAAACAACGGTAACACAAGGAACAACCTCATTGAGCCTGTAATATGGTCCAATATTACAACGGAAATGCCGAAGAACAAGTTTCATAGAACCGAGAATCTGAAAGGTTCCTGCAACCCATCCAGATGCCTGGTCCTCTACTGAGCTCCGAGCAGGGATGTCCTGGGTTTAGTTCGCATTTCCACTTCTGCCGGTGAAGCATCCAAACCTGATAACAGCAAACGGAGAACCATCAGACCAGGCATAGAAACAGATCGATTTGATGTCCAAATAGTCCCTACAACAATCAAAGCATCAAACCATTTACCATCTTGCAAGAAAGCCTTGTTCTTGGCTCTGTTGAACCGCAGTGTCAGCAGGGTTGTTGTGCTCTGCAGCAGGTTCTCGCCTCCCTTGCACAGGCCCAGAGTAGTAACCTGCTCGTGCCACCAAAAAAAGAAGAAAAACAAAAATCCAATCGAGTTCCGTTAACAATTAACAGGAAATTTGATGGAAAAAGGAAAGAGAAAAATTAAGTGAAATCAGGGCAGGATGCAAGAAGTCGCAGTCGTTCAAGCAAGAACTGCAAGGACGCACCTGGGACTTGTGTGTTCATAGCGTTCTGCTCGTCGACGGCCTGCGCCGGCACCGGCGGCGGGCGCGGTTGCGGCTTCTGGTAGTGCGATGGAGCGCCAACGAAGTAGCCTGTGCTTGGAGACCACAGAAAGAAACACAGAGGGATTCAGAGTTTTACTACGATTTGTGAGCAAGGTAAGCAGTAGATCCGGTGAAGATATAAGGAAAGAAAAACTTTGTAAAGAACTTCTTTTGGAGATTTTTTGCCCTGAGAGATGGGCAGGGGGATCGATGGTCAAGTCTGTGCAGCACGTACGTACCAGGAGTATCGACGGCAGCGGCGGCGGCCATGGCAGATCTCCGGTGTGCTTCTCTCCTCCTCTTCCGGCGAGGACAGCGACAGGGGAGAGAAAGACGGTTGACGGCCTGCTTGTGCAGGTCTCCGTGTGTTGGATTATTCAACAAGAGGGAAAAAAAGGAGAAAATCTTCGTTCCTTTGGACAGCTTTTTCCGAGTTGGAAATAGGTGGGCATTGACTAAGGAGACTTAGCATATTTACCCGGTTGCCACCTAAAATTAGACAAAAAAAAAAATCTCGTTTATGTAAACTTATGCCCATCACATCTCGTGGTGCCTTGAGCATGTGGGTTTCTGCAAGGTCTCCGTGTGTTGTTTGAAACGAATCATTTTGATGCGGCCTATTACTATTTCTTGGTTCATATTGCTTTCCTCCTTTTTTTGTCATTTTTTTCAAGAAAAAGATTTCCTTTTTTGCTTTGTCAGTTGGTATTAGTGACAGTTCAAGTGTTGCTTACTGACCGTGCACTGTACCATGAACTGTGACGTGACCAATGATGCAAAGGTAAATTTCTGGGCACATGGTTGGTGGGGCCAAGGACAAGTTGGCAACTGAATTGGACAAGGCAAAGTTCAGGGGGAAGAAAGGACTCAGAACGTGCCGCACTGGACCCGGTTCCCATGGGGTAGCTCCCAAACAGTGAACGCGTGGACTTGGCCAAGTCTTTGCGCATGTGCGAGATGACACTGGGTCTTCTCGACCAACAACATATCTGAACCACTGGTGAAGGCAGAACTTCATATCTGAACCAGCAAGTCCCAGTGGTCTTCTCTACCACCGAACTCCACCGCGAGTACTTCAGCCTTAGCTACAAGCCTACACGCCTATAACCAGCTCAAACACAATACACAGCTGCCGCGCTTCGACGGATCGGCCGGTTAACCAAAGGCAACCAGCTCCCCTGGGGCTCTCTCGAGGTCTGATTACTTCGCTGTTCTGATCAACCATTCAGTTCGCATGCTAGTTCAGAGTTCTTTTGCTCTCAAAGAGGCTTGGATAGAACGAATCTTTCAGTGGTGTTTGTGTGTGTTGCGAGTAAATCACTCCTTGTTTGCAACAGTTTTCTTCTTTTTTTTCTTTTCCTTCGCAATTAACACCAGATTCGAAGGTAGATCAGCATACCTTGCATGTTTCGCAGTTGGCAAGCTCCTTCCTGTTTGGCGAATGATTTCTTTTGGCACAAAAAAGTGCTTGTCTAGATCTGATTTAACCACAGTTTTGTTTTCAATCTTACAAGTATGCTCTCGGTATCGCTTTTATTATTAAAGAATTGACCTTCTATCTAACTCTTTTTATCCCGGCTAACTTTGGATCTAGGACTACCTTTAGTTCCGGGTTAAAAATAAGACACAGAAAAGATATCGACGAGAAGAGCTTTAGTCCCGGTTGTAAATAAACGTCCCCCTTTTGTCCGTGTTGGAATTTCTAACCGCGACAAAAACCCCTTATCCCGTTTGGAAATTTCAACTAGGACAAAAGATTTAATCCCAGTTGAAATTACTGACCGGAATAAAAGTAGGCTTTTGTTAAATCCCAGTTGAAATTACTGACCGGCATAAAAGGGGCTTTTATCTCGGTTGGTGGCTCCGGCTGCGACAAAATGCTCTGCTCAATCTTATCTTCTCCCTCTCCTCCTCTCCCTCCACCTCCGGCACCTCCCCTTCCTCCTCTCTGCCGCCACCTCCTCTCCTTGCGTCGCCGCCGCCCCCTCCCCCTCTGCTACCCCTCCCCTTCCCCCTCTACTCACCCCTCACTGGGAGTGAAGAGCGGCAGCGGGAAGAGGGCAGGGCTGGCGCGCGGGGGAGCGGCCGAGCGACGAGCGGAGGCGTGGGAGGCCAAGCGGCGGGCGGGTGGAGGTGTGGGCACGAGCCGAGGCAGGCGGTGGGTGGCGCGAGCGCAGGCGGCCGGCCATGTGGCCTTTTTTTATTTTTTTCCCGAAACTAAAGGACCTCCTTTGTCTCGAAAAATTAATTCCGGATGAATTTTCGGGACCTTTGAACCCTACCAACTAGGACTAAAGCTCAATTCTCTAGTAGTGTTCGAACATATTCCACTTGCAGTATACAATATACATGGCTAAAACATCTTTTTTTTTGGCAGGTTTGAGACCAAACAGTTGGAACTGGAAACCTGACTTGCAGCGTCCAGTTTGCAGGCCATCTACTAGTCTCAGTACCCATCAGGTGAACTCTCGCTCCCAACTGTTTGCAGCTTCATTCATATGGTTCTATGCCCGTGGAGTTGAGTGTGATATGATTATTTACCATGGATATACGATTTAATCAGGACAAAATCCACTTATTGCAAACAGTATCATACTTCTTGGAACATTCCCCGTTTCCAATGTTGGTGTACGGCATTACAGGCCCTTCTTCCTCATAGCCACACTTCCTAGTTCCCATAAACAATGGAATTCTAGGAATCTTAAGATGGACTAATGACGAAGGAAAATGACTTTGGTAGCCCTACTAGGAAAGGATCACATGCATATGTAGATGCGTAACATCTCATCCTCCAAAGCTAGATTCTTTTTTTTTGAGGCATGTGATACCCGATCCAATTTGGTGGTCGAGTAGTAGCTCATGAGTGTTGTATGTGCATATGTTTAGTACCACGTTGGTAGTTGAGCAAGGATAGAGGCGTAGAGCTAACTTATAAACCTTTGCAATGTGGTATTAACACATGCGCATATAACGCTAATGGACCACTACTACACCACTAAATTAGATCGGGTGTCACAATATGATGTTTCTGTAACCTAATACAATTAATTGTGAATGGAGAAGTTTAAAGTAAAGAGCACAATTAATTAGGTCCCATAAGCTGATGTAAAAGCAGAAGGAAATACTAAAAAATGAAGAGCTAATAACAGGTCAACTTGGATGCTACAAACAAGCTTGTACAAGCCCATGAATTCAAGAAGCCACCACAACAGACTTGCCGAAACACTATAGTACAGCTCCTCTGGATTGGAACATTGTCTGTTCCTGCGAATGCATCTGAATACGTCCTAGTGTAAAAAAATGCCCCAAGTTCTAAGAGCCACAAGCATTTACACATATTGCAGTTTTTACCACACAAAGAACAGCAAACTGTTCTGCAGCCTTAGAAATTCCAACATGCCGCTCTCCAATATCTGTCCTAAAGGCAGGGGCAAATCAACTATTAAACCTTAAAGGCCATCTGCGTGCCAGTGCCACATGCCGCAAAAGCTTAATAAATTAAAAGCTCCATCTTGCATTATGCCCGCAGCACTTTTGAATATAAACCTTGCAAATGCCGTGTCATCAGTAAGAACCCCTCGATGCATGATGGATTCAGAAACTATTCCATAGAAATAAATTTAGGCATGTATGTCCCGCACAACTTGAAAATTCATCATGAAACTCTGCAAGCAGACTGCAATTCTCCACCTAGAGATCCAAAAGTCACAAGGACTCAATGAAGCGAGGATATATCGATTATAGCAGCATGAAGTTCTGGAGCTAGAATGTTGAGCACACTGAGCACTAGGCCTAACTACCTAAACAATTAAGAAATGGAGTGAGGAGTGGTAGCGGGGCGAGGGCAGGGCTGGCGCGCGGGGGAGCGGCCGAGCGACGAGCGGAGGCGGCGCGCGGTGCGGGCGCGGGCGGCCCAGCAACGAGCGGAGGCGCGGGAGGCCAAGCAGCGGGCGGCGCGGGCGGCCAAGCGGCGGGCAAGCGGAGGCACAGGCGCGGAGCGGCGGGCGGGTGGGGGTGTGGGCACGAGCCGAGGCGGGTGGCGGCCGGCCGGCCACGTGGCCTTTTTTTATTTTTTTTTCTGAAACTAAAGGACCCCCTTGTCTCAAAAAATTAATCCCGGATGGATTTTCGGGACCTTTGAACCCTACCAACTGGGACTAAAGCTCAATTCTCTAATAGTGTTTGAACATATTCCACTTGCAGTATACAATATACATGGCTAAAACATCTTCTTTTTTGGCAGGTTTGAGACCAAACAGTTGGAACTGGAAATCTGACTTGCAGCGTCCAGTTTGCAGGCCATCTACTAGTCTCAGTACCCATCAGGTGAACTCTCGCTCCCAACTGTTTGCAGCTTCGTTCATATGGTTCTATGCCTGTGGAGTTGGTGTGATATGATTATTTACCATGGATATACGATTTAATCAAGACAAAATCCACTTATTGCAAACAGTATCATACTTCTAGGAACATCCCCCGTTTCCAAGGTTGGTGTACGGCATTATAGGCCCTTCTTCTTCGTAGCCACACTTCCTAGTTCCCATAAACAATGGAATTCTAGGAATCTTAAGAAGGAAAATGACTTTGGTAGCCCTATTAGGAAAGGATCACATGCATATGTAGATGTGCAACATGTCGTCCTCCAAAGTCAGATTCTTTTTTTTGGGAGGCATGTGATACCCGATCCAATTTGGTGGTCGAGTAGTGGCTCATGAGTGTTGTACGTGCGTATGTTTAGTACCATGTTGGTAGTTGAGCAAGGGTAGAGGCATAGAGCTAACTTATAAACCTTTGCAATGTGGTACTAACACATGCGCATATAACGCTAATAGGCCACTACTGGACCACTAAATTAGATCGGGTGTCACAATACGATGTTTCTGTAACCTACTACAATTAATTGTGAATCGAGAAGTTTAAAGTAAAGAGCACAATTAAGTGGGTCCCATAAGCTGATGTAAAAGCAACAATTGCGTTCTATGTTGGACCAATTTCGAGTCCTTTAATTGCATTCTTCGTGAGGCGGAGGAAGTACATGCATCATTATAAGGATTACAAAAGACTAGCAGAAGGAAATACTAAAAAATGAAGAGCTAATAACAGGTCAACTAGGACGCTACAAACAAGCTTGTACAAGCCCATGAATTCCAGAAGCCACCACAACAGACTTGCCGAAACACTATAGTACAGCTCCTCTGGATGGGAACATTGTCTGTTCCTGCGGATGCATCTGAATACGTCCTAGTGTAAAAAAATGTCCCAAGTTCTAAGAGGCACAAGCATTTACACATATTGCAGTTTTTACCACACAAAGAACAGCAAACTGTTCTGCAGCCTTAGAAATTCCAACATGCCGCTCTGCAATATCTGTCCTAAAGGCAGGGGCAAATCAACTATTAAACCTTAAAGGCCATCTCCGTGGCAGTGCCACAGACATTGCCGCAAAAGCTTAATAAATTAAAAGCTCCATCTTGCATTATGCCCGCAGCACTTTTGAATATAAACCTTGCAAATGCCGTGTCATCAGTAAGAACCCCTCGATGCATGATGGATTCAGAAACTATTCCATAGAAATAAATTTAGGCATGTATGTCCCGCACAACTTGAAAATTCATCATGAAACTCTGCAAGCAGACTGCAATTCTCCACCTAGAGATCCAAAAGTCACAAGGACTCAATGAAGCGAGGATATATCGATTATAGCAGCATGAAGTTCTGGAGCTAGAATGTTGAGCACACTGAGCACTAGGCCTAACTACCTAAACAATTAAGAAATGGAGTGAGGAGTGGTAGCGGGGCGAGGGCAGGGCTGGCGCGCGGGGGAGCGGCCGAGCGACGAGCGGAGGCGGCGCGCGGTGCGGGCGCGGGCGGCCCAGCAACGAGCGGAGGCGCGGGAGGCCAAGCAGCGGGCGGCGCGGGCGGCCAAGCGGCGGGCAAGCGGAGGCACAGGCGCGGAGCGGCGGGCGGGTGGGGGTGTGGGCACGAGCCGAGGCGGGTGGCGGCCGGCCGGCCACGTGGCCTTTTTTTATTTTTTTTTCTGAAACTAAAGGACCCCCTTGTCTCAAAAAATTAATCCCGGATGGATTTTCGGGACCTTTGAACCCTACCAACTGGGACTAAAGCTCAATTCTCTAATAGTGTTTGAACATATTCCACTTGCAGTATACAATATACATGGCTAAAACATCTTCTTTTTTGGCAGGTTTGAGACCAAACAGTTGGAACTGGAAATCTGACTTGCAGCGTCCAGTTTGCAGGCCATCTACTAGTCTCAGTACCCATCAGGTGAACTCTCGCTCCCAACTGTTTGCAGCTTCGTTCATATGGTTCTATGCCTGTGGAGTTGGTGTGATATGATTATTTACCATGGATATACGATTTAATCAAGACAAAATCCACTTATTGCAAACAGTATCATACTTCTAGGAACATCCCCCGTTTCCAAGGTTGGTGTACGGCATTATAGGCCCTTCTTCTTCGTAGCCACACTTCCTAGTTCCCATAAACAATGGAATTCTAGGAATCTTAAGAAGGAAAATGACTTTGGTAGCCCTATTAGGAAAGGATCACATGCATATGTAGATGTGCAACATGTCGTCCTCCAAAGTCAGATTCTTTTTTTTGGGAGGCATGTGATACCCGATCCAATTTGGTGGTCGAGTAGTGGCTCATGAGTGTTGTACGTGCGTATGTTTAGTACCATGTTGGTAGTTGAGCAAGGGTAGAGGCATAGAGCTAACTTATAAACCTTTGCAATGTGGTACTAACACATGCGCATATAACGCTAATAGGCCACTACTGGACCACTAAATTAGATCGGGTGTCACAATACGATGTTTCTGTAACCTACTACAATTAATTGTGAATCGAGAAGTTTAAAGTAAAGAGCACAATTAAGTGGGTCCCATAAGCTGATGTAAAAGCAACAATTGCGTTCTATGTTGGACCAATTTCGAGTCCTTTAATTGCATTCTTCGTGAGGCGGAGGAAGTACATGCATCATTATAAGGATTACAAAAGACTAGCAGAAGGAAATACTAAAAAATGAAGAGCTAATAACAGGTCAACTAGGACGCTACAAACAAGCTTGTACAAGCCCATGAATTCCAGAAGCCACCACAACAGACTTGCCGAAACACTATAGTACAGCTCCTCTGGATGGGAACATTGTCTGTTCCTGCGGATGCATCTGAATACGTCCTAGTGTAAAAAAATGTCCCAAGTTCTAAGAGGCACAAGCATTTACACATATTGCAGTTTTTACCACACAAAGAACAGCAAACTGTTCTGCAGCCTTAGAAATTCCAACATGCCGCTCTGCAATATCTGTCCTAAAGGCAGGGGCAAATCAACTATTAAACCTTAAAGGCCATCTCCGTGGCAGTGCCACAGACATTGCCGCAAAAGCTTAATAAATTAAAAGCTCCATCTTGCATTATGCCCGCAGCACTTTTGAATATAAACCTTGCAAATGCCGTGTCATCAGTAAGAACCCCTCGATGCATGATGGATTCAGAAACTATTCCATAGAAATAAATTTAGGCATGTATGTCCCGCACAACTTGAAAATTCATCATGAAACTCTGCAAGCAGACTGCAATTCTCCACCTAGAGATCCAAAAGTCACAAGGACTCAATGAAGCGAGGATATATCGATTATAGCAGCATGAAGTTCTGGAGCTAGAATGTTGAGCACACTGAGCACTAGGCCTAACTACCTAAACAATTAAGAAATGGAGTGAGGAGTGGTAGCGGGGCGAGGGCAGGGCTGGCGCGCGGGGGAGCGGCCGAGCGACGAGCGGAGGCGGCGCGCGGTGCGGGCGCGGGCGGCCCAGCAACGAGCGGAGGCGCGGGAGGCCAAGCAGCGGGCGGCGCGGGCGGCCAAGCGGCGGGCAAGCGGAGGCACAGGCGCGGAGCGGCGGGCGGGTGGGGGTGTGGGCACGAGCCGAGGCGGGTGGCGGCCGGCCGGCCACGTGGCCTTTTTTTATTTTTTTTTCTGAAACTAAAGGACCCCCTTGTCTCAAAAAATTAATCCCGGATGGATTTTCGGGACCTTTGAACCCTACCAACTGGGACTAAAGCTCAATTCTCTAATAGTGTTTGAACATATTCCACTTGCAGTATACAATATACATGGCTAAAACATCTTCTTTTTTGGCAGGTTTGAGACCAAACAGTTGGAACTGGAAATCTGACTTGCAGCGTCCAGTTTGCAGGCCATCTACTAGTCTCAGTACCCATCAGGTGAACTCTCGCTCCCAACTGTTTGCAGCTTCGTTCATATGGTTCTATGCCTGTGGAGTTGGTGTGATATGATTATTTACCATGGATATACGATTTAATCAAGACAAAATCCACTTATTGCAAACAGTATCATACTTCTAGGAACATCCCCCGTTTCCAAGGTTGGTGTACGGCATTATAGGCCCTTCTTCTTCGTAGCCACACTTCCTAGTTCCCATAAACAATGGAATTCTAGGAATCTTAAGAAGGAAAATGACTTTGGTAGCCCTATTAGGAAAGGATCACATGCATATGTAGATGTGCAACATGTCGTCCTCCAAAGTCAGATTCTTTTTTTTGGGAGGCATGTGATACCCGATCCAATTTGGTGGTCGAGTAGTGGCTCATGAGTGTTGTACGTGCGTATGTTTAGTACCATGTTGGTAGTTGAGCAAGGGTAGAGGCATAGAGCTAACTTATAAACCTTTGCAATGTGGTACTAACACATGCGCATATAACGCTAATAGGCCACTACTGGACCACTAAATTAGATCGGGTGTCACAATACGATGTTTCTGTAACCTACTACAATTAATTGTGAATCGAGAAGTTTAAAGTAAAGAGCACAATTAAGTGGGTCCCATAAGCTGATGTAAAAGCAACAATTGCGTTCTATGTTGGACCAATTTCGAGTCCTTTAATTGCATTCTTCGTGAGGCGGAGGAAGTACATGCATCATTATAAGGATTACAAAAGACTAGCAGAAGGAAATACTAAAAAATGAAGAGCTAATAACAGGTCAACTAGGACGCTACAAACAAGCTTGTACAAGCCCATGAATTCCAGAAGCCACCACAACAGACTTGCCGAAACACTATAGTACAGCTCCTCTGGATGGGAACATTGTCTGTTCCTGCGGATGCATCTGAATACGTCCTAGTGTAAAAAAATGTCCCAAGTTCTAAGAGGCACAAGCATTTACACATATTGCAGTTTTTACCACACAAAGAACAGCAAACTGTTCTGCAGCCTTAGAAATTCCAACATGCCGCTCTGCAATATCTGTCCTAAAGGCAGGGGCAAATCAACTATTAAACCTTAAAGGCCATCTCCGTGGCAGTGCCACAGACATTGCCGCAAAAGCTTAATAAATTAAAAGCTCCATCTTGCATTATGCCCGCAGCACTTTTGAATATAAACCTTGCAAATGCCGTGTCATCAGTAAGAACCCCTCGATGCATGATGGATTCAGAAACTATTCCATAGAAATAAATTTAGGCATGTATGTCCCGCACAACTTGAAAATTCATCATGAAACTCTGCAAGCAGACTGCAATTCTCCACCTAGAGATCCAAAAGTCACAAGGACTCAATGAAGCGAGGATATATCGATTATAGCAGCATGAAGTTCTGGAGCTAGAATGTTGAGCACACTGAGCACTAGGCCTAACTACCTAAACAATTAAGAAATGGAGTGAGGAGTGGTAGCGGGGCGAGGGCAGGGCTGGCGCGCGGGGGAGCGGCCGAGCGACGAGCGGAGGCGGCGCGCGGTGCGGGCGCGGGCGGCCCAGCAACGAGCGGAGGCGCGGGAGGCCAAGCAGCGGGCGGCGCGGGCGGCCAAGCGGCGGGCAAGCGGAGGCACAGGCGCGGAGCGGCGGGCGGGTGGGGGTGTGGGCACGAGCCGAGGCGGGTGGCGGCCGGCCGGCCACGTGGCCTTTTTTTATTTTTTTTTCTGAAACTAAAGGACCCCCTTGTCTCAAAAAATTAATCCCGGATGGATTTTCGGGACCTTTGAACCCTACCAACTGGGACTAAAGCTCAATTCTCTAATAGTGTTTGAACATATTCCACTTGCAGTATACAATATACATGGCTAAAACATCTTCTTTTTTGGCAGGTTTGAGACCAAACAGTTGGAACTGGAAATCTGACTTGCAGCGTCCAGTTTGCAGGCCATCTACTAGTCTCAGTACCCATCAGGTGAACTCTCGCTCCCAACTGTTTGCAGCTTCGTTCATATGGTTCTATGCCTGTGGAGTTGGTGTGATATGATTATTTACCATGGATATACGATTTAATCAAGACAAAATCCACTTATTGCAAACAGTATCATACTTCTAGGAACATCCCCCGTTTCCAAGGTTGGTGTACGGCATTATAGGCCCTTCTTCTTCGTAGCCACACTTCCTAGTTCCCATAAACAATGGAATTCTAGGAATCTTAAGAAGGAAAATGACTTTGGTAGCCCTATTAGGAAAGGATCACATGCATATGTAGATGTGCAACATGTCGTCCTCCAAAGTCAGATTCTTTTTTTTGGGAGGCATGTGATACCCGATCCAATTTGGTGGTCGAGTAGTGGCTCATGAGTGTTGTACGTGCGTATGTTTAGTACCATGTTGGTAGTTGAGCAAGGGTAGAGGCATAGAGCTAACTTATAAACCTTTGCAATGTGGTACTAACACATGCGCATATAACGCTAATAGGCCACTACTGGACCACTAAATTAGATCGGGTGTCACAATACGATGTTTCTGTAACCTACTACAATTAATTGTGAATCGAGAAGTTTAAAGTAAAGAGCACAATTAAGTGGGTCCCATAAGCTGATGTAAAAGCAACAATTGCGTTCTATGTTGGACCAATTTCGAGTCCTTTAATTGCATTCTTCGTGAGGCGGAGGAAGTACATGCATCATTATAAGGATTACAAAAGACTAGCAGAAGGAAATACTAAAAAATGAAGAGCTAATAACAGGTCAACTAGGACGCTACAAACAAGCTTGTACAAGCCCATGAATTCCAGAAGCCACCACAACAGACTTGCCGAAACACTATAGTACAGCTCCTCTGGATGGGAACATTGTCTGTTCCTGCGGATGCATCTGAATACGTCCTAGTGTAAAAAAATGTCCCAAGTTCTAAGAGGCACAAGCATTTACACATATTGCAGTTTTTACCACACAAAGAACAGCAAACTGTTCTGCAGCCTTAGAAATTCCAACATGCCGCTCTGCAATATCTGTCCTAAAGGCAGGGGCAAATCAACTATTAAACCTTAAAGGCCATCTCCGTGGCAGTGCCACAGACATTGCCGCAAAAGCTTAATAAATTAAAAGCTCCATCTTGCATTATGCCCGCAGCACTTTTGAATATAAACCTTGCAAATGCCGTGTCATCAGTAAGAACCCCTCGATGCATGATGGATTCAGAAACTATTCCATAGAAATAAATTTAGGCATGTATGTCCCGCACAACTTGAAAATTCATCATGAAACTCTGCAAGCAGACTGCAATTCTCCACCTAGAGATCCAAAAGTCACAAGGACTCAATGAAGCGAGGATATATCGATTATAGCAGCATGAAGTTCTGGAGCTAGAATGTTGAACACACTGAGCACTAGGCCTAACTACCTAAACAATTAAGAAATGGAAACTTCAGAACATCTGGGATCATAAGAAGTGCATAATAAACAACTTGAAAGAATTCCTTGATGAACAACAAACAAGTTTACTAGATGCTTTACAAAGAAATAATATCTGATATCTCATACAGTGTAGGTCATGCTCATAATTTCATTCAGCTATGCTTCTTCTGGATTAATGCTCAATGAAATGTTTTAGTTTTTGAACTATGAAATGTAACAAATATTTGAAAAGTGAATATAAATGTAAAATCTAGAGTATATACTTTAGTTTACTGAACTAAAATTATTTTACCGTCAAATTTTGGGATTGAAATTTTCAGCGCACATTCAGTATTAGTTTCATTGTTACATGGAAATTGACTGAAATTGTAAAGTTCAATTCTTTATAAACTGAACTCTTCCTGTCTTGTTTTTGTTTCTTCTGATTCCAAGAATCAGCCATTATGATCATGAAACAGCATTATATTTTGTTATTTTTAAATCTATTTACTGCATTATGTAACATGATCTGCATTTATGATGTTCAGAACAAATGGCAGAAGCTGTACTCCTTGTTGTTTCAAAGATTGGAAACATTTTAACGGAGGAAGCCACGAAGACCGTTGTAAACAAGCTATCAGAGAAAGTTGCAAATCTTAAGGAACTACCAAGGAAGGTTGAGGAAATAGGGAAAGAACTAAACATGATGGACAATTTAATAAAACAGATAGGTACTCCAAGCCTCATCAATGAGCTTGTGAAGGGTTGGATTGCAGAGGTGCGAGAGCTAGCCCACCATGTTGAGGATGTCATTGACAAATATTCATACCATGCTCTTAAATTGGAGGAAGAAAATAGGGTGAAAAAGATCTTCACCAAAGCTCACTACATCACAGTTTTCAGTCAAATCGCTGAGGAGATTACCAAGATAGAGAAGAAAATCGAAAATGTTGTGAAGCGAAAAGAACGGTGGCTACCTCAGTCCCAGCTCAGTCCCAATTTACTTGCTGATATTGAAAGGAAGCGGTCGCAGGACTGCCTCCTGGATGTTATTCAAGATGATCTTGTGGGAATTGAAGAAAACAGGAGACTGCTGACTGGATGGTTGAACTCAGACGAGCAAATTACCAGATTAATAACAGTATCTGGTATGGGTGGATTGGGAAAAACCACCCTTGTCACAAATGTGTACGAGCGGGAGAAGAACAATTTCACCACTCATGCTTGGATCGTTGTATCTCAGAATTATGATGTGGTTGAATTGCTGAGGAAACTGCTGAGGAAGATTGGGGAGCCAGAACAGTCACAGCTAGTGGATTTGGATGCCCATGACTTGAAAGAAAAAGTAAAGGAAAGACTAGCTGGTAGGAAGTGCTTGATTGTACTGGATGATGTATGGAATCAAGAAGCATACACTCAGATAAGGGATGCATTCCAGAACCTCCAAGCAAGTTGTGTTATCATCACGACGCGACAGGAACAGGTGGCAGTCCTTGCTCACCCCACCTGTCAACTCAAACTCAAGCCATTGGATCACGGTGATGCACTTGTGCTGTTTTGCAGAAAGGCTTTCTATAACAGCATAAATTGCAGCTGCCCCGATGAACTTGAGAAGCTGGCCAACAATATAGTGGATAGGTGTCAAGGACTTCCACTTGCAATCGTAACCATGGGTGGCCTGTTGTCTGCACTGCCACCAATTAAACAAGTTTGGAACGAAACATACAAGCAATTTCAGGATGAGCTGACGAACAATGATCATGTTCGTGCAATTCTAAATCTGAGCTACCACGACTTACCTGGAAATCTTAGAAACTGCTTCTTTTATTGTAGCTTGTTCCCTGAGGATCACCTAATGTCACGAGAGAGCCTTGTTTGGCTATGGGTTGCAGAAGGTTTTGCGCTTCAAAATGAACAAAGCACACCAGAGGAGGTGGCCGACAGATACCTAAGGGAACTGATCCAAAGGAATATGCTGGAAGCTGTTGAGAACGATGAGCTAGGAAGGGTCCACACCTGTAAGATGCATGACCTTGTGCGTGACCTGGCACTTTCTGTTGCTAAAGAGGAGAAGTTTGGTTTTGCGTATGATTTTGGCACATTGGTGAAGATGGACAAGGGTGTTCGTCGCCTGTCTTCCTGTGGATGGCAGGACAAAACTTCACTGAAAGTTAAAATTCAACTGCCACGCCTTAGAACCGCAGTTGCACTCGGAATAATTGGATCCTCCCCTCAGTTGTTATCTTCAGTTCTTTCTGAATCCACGTACCTGACAGTTCTAGAGTTGCAAGATTCTGAAATAAGTGAAGTGCCAGCATCCATAGGAAATATGTTTAATCTACGCTACATTGGTCTGCGTCGCACAAGAGTTAAATCACTCCCAGATTCGATTGGAAAGCTCTCCAACCTCCAAACACTGGACATAAAGGCAACAAAAATAGAGAAGCTACCAAGAGGTGTTGTTAAAATCAAGAAGTTACGGCACCTTCTGGCAGACAGATTTGCAGATGAGAAGCAGTCAGAGTTCCGGTACTTCATTGGAGTGCAAGCACCAAAAGAGCTATCCAACTTGGAAGAACTTCAGACTCTAGAAACTGTGGAAGCCAACAAGGACCTGGCTGAGCAGCTGATAAAACTTACGAAACTAAGGAGTGTGTGGATTGACAACATAAGTGCAGCGGATTGCGCAAACCTTTTCTCTATACTGTCAAAGATGCCTCTTCTTTCCAGCTTGCTTCTCTCTGCAAGTGATGAGAACGAGACACTTCATTTGGAAGATCTGAAGCCAGCATCTGAAAACTTCCACAGATTGATAATCAGAGGGTGCTGGGCAGATAAGACACTTGAGTGCCCTGTATTCCGTGACAGTGGCAGAAATCTCAAATATCTAGCTATTAGCTGGTGCCACCTTCAGGAAGATCCACTGCAGCTGCTTGCACCTTACGTGCCGAATCTCACCTATCTTAGTCTTAACAGGGTGAGTACTGCAGACACCTTAGTTCTTTCTAAAGGGTGCTTCCCACAGCTGAAGACGCTTGTCTTGAAGCGCATGCCCAATGTTGACAAGGTGGAGATCAAAGTCGGTGCCCTTCAACAGATTGAGGGTTTATATGTTGTGTCACTTCTAAAGCTCGACAAGGTCCCCCAAGGTATTGAATCCCTTCGTTCTCTTAAGAAACTGTGGCTGCTGAGTTTGCACAAGGACTTCAGAGGTCATTGGGATAGCGAAAAGATGCAGCAGAAGATGCAGTATGTTCAAGAGCTCCGCATCTGAAGTGGCACACGTGTACCACAGGAGTAGAAATGCACTTCACATCTGCTCGCAGCAACGTCAGGCGTTTAATCCTTTCCAAATAACTAAATAAGTCATCAGATCTTTGACATTGTTAATGCAACTACAATTGCAGTTATGCCATGCTTTAGCATTTCCTTTTTAATGGACCCTGACTTTATCTGCGATCAGGGCGTGCCCAGCCTCATCGCAGCTGTGGTATATTTTTCCCCATTGATTCAGATTTTGATTCCCATCCAAGGACTTGGGACCTTTCGTTGTTTAAATGCAATTGCCAAAAATGTTTAATTTATTAATGTTGTACCCTTGCATTTAGATGCAATCTCTGCAGTCTACAATGCATCTAGCAATACTGAACTCAGCGGCACTGTAAGATGATCCTATGATACAGGTCCATAAACCACTCGTTGAAATAGCCGACAGTTGGTGCCTTCCTGTCTGCACAATCAGCTTGTTTGCTGTCTAGCACGTTCCACTTAAACCTACATGAAGTAAGAGGACAACAAGCTCAAATGACAGAGCCTGGGGATGAAAGATAAACAGGGTGTCAGCAAATTGTAGCTCATGCCGCCATACAGCCCAAAAAGCATTCTTGTGCCCTGTAACACCGTCTCGAGTCCTCAAAGATCTATCTAGAATCGAACTGATAATATGTGAAGCGAAAATTTGCACGCCTACAGTTGAAAGTTGAAACTGAATCCCTAAGATCTAGGAGTGTCCAGTCGAAATTCATCACCTAGAAAGTAATAAAATATCTTGTAACTCGGAGAAATTACGAACTGATTTACGGGAGGGGCTAGCACCAGTGACTGAAGGGCAGCCGCGCCGCAGACGGGTTGAGGCCTTCGACCCTCGACTCCTCGAGAGGCCTCTCTGTGGCAGCTGCCGCCGGCACGGCGCCGAAGAAGCAGGAAGCCATTCCGCCACGAACTACGAGAAAGGGAGAAGGCCTTGCCTGCAGACGGCGCTAGTCTTGGAGGCCCAGTTCAGCTGGGCAAAGGCCACGGATTGCCCACCCCATGCATCCTTTCAGAAAACGCGGACCCGGTCTGCGCCACTGAATTGTTAGCCCGTTGGGCTGGCAGCTTGGGATCAAAGCAGCCAGTGAGTCAGCACGGAATTCCTATCCATCTTCCGGAGGAAATTTTTCAACCAATCTTCCAATGTTTGAGATTAAAACGGGTGGGAGCACACACGCAGTTTGGATACAGCTGTGGACAGGTGGGTGGCTGGCTGCATGCATGGGTCATGGGTGGTTGGTGGTGGATGGTTAAGATTCCTTTTAGATTCAAAATTTTAATCTTATTTTTCTCTCAAACCGTAAATACAATTTAGATTTCGTTTAAACCACGATGCTATTTAGAATTTATGCAACAAAACAGGATCCAACATAAATATATTTTGATTTTTTTAAAATCAACATTTCAAATACGCTCTTCAACATTTGAATATACATGCTCAACAATTTGAATATATGGTTTCAACATTTTTGCATTAAATCTTGAATTACTTTATTGGAAATGTTGAACTAGTGTGTATATAAATGTTAAATCTAGTCTTCTAAAATATTGACTATATTGTAGTAATATCTTAAACATGCATACATTGGAAGAAAAAATGTTGAAATAGTATTTTTTTTAAAAAAAGTTGGTGTGTGTATAAAAAATGTTGAGCCATAATGTTGGCGAATGTAAAAAAGTTGAAGAAAAATATTGGTGTGTGTAAAACAAATGATTAGCTATAATGTTGGTGAATGTAAAAAGGTTGAAGAAAAATGTTGGTGTGTGTAAAAAAAAGTGAGCTGTGGATGTAAAAAGTTGAATAAAAATGTTGGTGCATATAAAAAATATTAATGAACATCAAGAAATATTTGTGAAACTTAGGCTCGGCTTTAGGGAAAATGTTGACAAATGTTAAGAAATATTAGTGAATGTAAAAAAATGTTGCTACATGTAAAAAATAAATAAAAAATGTTCAAAAAAGAAAAATGTGGGTCAACATAAATAAAATATTGGTGTATTCGAAAAATGTTCAGAAACAATTTGATTCAAAATATTGTCAAGTGTGATATTATTTTGTAGATCTTCGTAAGAAATGCTATGGTTCAATCGAAATTTGATTTGGACACTTGGTTTGGAAGCTGCAGAGTTTTTTCTTCGAATTTTTTTTTTTGCACAAAAGCTGAAAATCCATCGCACAGCCCATCAAGCCACCACAGCCCAGCAATCACTTCATTGCCCCAATTGCACGCACCCAGTACATATCTTGGTCTCCCAGGACAGCAGCAGCTAGAGGACGCAGGGGTACATGCTAGGTAACGTGCACTCTTATTTTATTATTTTTGCAAAAGATTTTGTGACTTTATATATTCAAAATATCAGACTAATATACTCAACATTTTAAATACTAGATTCAACATTATTTTAAACTAAGTTCAACATTTCAAATAAACTAGTTCAACATTTGATATGAAAATGTTGAAGTAAAATACTTAAAATGTTGACATGGATCATCCAAAATGTTAATTTTAAATATATTTATATTGGATCTTATTATGTTACATTAATTCTTAGCAACATAGTGGTACAAATGGATTCGAAAATGAATTCACGATTTGCGAGAAAAAGTAGTTTGAAGTTTGAAATCCAAAAGATAAACCACCGACTGGCAACCACGGTGGTCAACCTGCGCCAGCGCATGCATGCATGCCTGGTCCACGCCCCAGCTGCTGTGCGGTTAAGATGAGGTTGCACGGATCTCAAACATTATAAGTTTTAATTAATAAAATAGCAACCGGAAGTAATATAGGATCCCGGTCTCTTCATTGTTTGTTTGTGTTGCTGGGCCTCCTGCGCCATTGTTGGCCCTCATGGGCTTGGCGATCTCTACTGAGTGAGCAGGGTATACAGCATGTGGAGCTGGAAACGGATTCTTTGTTGGTGAAAGCGGCTCTTGAGGGCGCAGATTTTAGCTCGGCACCAACTAGTGTTGTGATTTTCGGAATAAAACGCTATGTTTGAAAATCTGTCAAAATCATGTGTAACACATAAAGTTCATTATAACTGTAACAATTTTAAGTGCATACTCGCCCTAAATGTCAAGAATCAAAATAGACAAGCAGTCAATCTGGCAGTGTTCATCTTGTGTTGATAGTAACACTTTGTGTATTCTTGAATTGCAAAGATTGATTTGGCGGCAAGAATTTTATTTTGGGAAATTGCAATATGTTGAGTTAACTTATAAAATATCATGCCAAACATAATAAATTGCATTGGTCAATAAATCGAAGCATCCGCTTCTCACAATTGATCTATGAGACATCGGTTCATGCCTGTACCTTCACGGGTATGCTTCCAGTGTCTCGCCAGCGAGCTCCAGCTACGGCGACGTGTCCGAGGAGTTGAACCCTGTACCTTTATCATGCATAGATTAACGCTCTACCAGTTGAGCGCTACATCCCCAACTTACTTTCTGATTTTTCTTGCGCTGTACATATTTTTATGTCTTTTCCACGGAAGAAGGAAAATTAAAGAAAAATCTATTCCAAAAAAAATCTTAAACAATGGAAATGACTTTTTTGTGGCCTTCGAATGATAGTGGGGTTTTCTCTGTTCATTCCATGTACAGGGCTGCACTTAATTCTATACATACGAGTGTTAATCACTTCTCAGAGAAATTGAAACTTGCACTGAAGATTAAGATTTTTAGTCGGTTCTACAGGAGGAGCAAATGAGAAAAATGATGTGTTCGGCTTGCCAATGCATGGAGGCTAGTATGGACATCTTTGCCATGGTTGGGTGAAAGTTTAGCAATAAAGATTATTAATGATGCATGTCTGGCCTCCCAACCTTGTCAATTGATTCTTAGACTATCCTTTTGTATTAAAAAAAACACAAAAGCTACGGTACCGATTGGGACAAGCAGTTTATATATGCTCCCTGTGAGGGACTGAGATATTTATGAATCAGCGGTGCAGTCTCTGAGAATAAAGCAAAAACTAAGAGGAAAACACATCGAATTAACCTTGTTTAATTCCAACATACTCTCGAAACAGAAAAAAAGATCATCATTGATAATGATATTTATTCTTCACACCATGCGTTTACTTGGTCATTGTGCTTCTAGCATGGGATGGTCGGGTGGGCGCCTGCTGCACCCTTCAGCCATACTATCTTGAAAACTTCTTTCGACCTGGAGCATGGGACGGTTGGGATGGACGCCTGCTGCAACCCTGATGTCATCCTCCAAACCCTGCACCTCGTCAAGAGTAGCTTCTTCACAGTTAATACTAAGAGCAACATGTTTGAGGTCTGCCAGATTCTGCAGCCCACGGACCAGGCCGCCTTGCTTATAATTGAACTGACCCCGTGCCACCAGGTTCAGCTTGAGCCTTTGGAGCTTTGGCATGGCTCCTGGCTCAAACTCCAACGCCTCCTCAGAATAACAGTAGAAATTAAACTTGACTAAACGCTGGAATCCATGACTGCTGATTGTATACCAGATTCCAGAAGCACCCTCTTCATCCTCTTCATGGGATAATATTTTAGAATCATCAACTTCATCGGATAATAATTCAGAATCGTCAACTTCATCGGTTAATGATTCAGAATCATCAACTTCATCGGTTAATGAATCAGAATCATCCTCTTCATCGGATAATGATTCAGAATCATCCTCTTCATCGGATAATTCAGAATCATCCTCTTCAAAGAAAACACGAACAGTAAGAGAGAGGAGCATGGGCAAACTTGCTAGGATATTTATCCCTTCCTGGCTTACTAGTCCAATACAGAGGCGGGTCAGGTTGACTAGTGAGCTGATGATTTGATGGGGCAGGACAATAAATTCCTGATTTTCGTTGAAGATGAGCCTTTGATGGGGCACGACAATTGGTCCAAGATTTTCTTTAAAGACGAGCCTCCGAAGGGGTGGTGGAGTAGAGGCACACGAAGCCATGAATGAAAGTGTGTCATCAGGAGTATCCTCCACATACAGTTCTCGAAGGGTTGTGACAAGCTTCAAGAGTGACGAGATACATGCTTTCATGTGGCCTTCCACGTCCGTGTGATGTACTGCATTAGTGTACCACCAATCAATTCCAAGTACCTTCAGATTGGTCAGATCGCGGAGTCCTTGGATAAACTTTATAGTTTGAGAACCCAAACCGATCACTGATAGCTCTTCCAATGCATGTAGCTTTCCAATTTCATCGGGTAGTTTGGTCCGCGAGTCGACAAGAAGACGCACTAATCTCTGCAGTTGGATAATACTAGCCGGTAGTTTTTCAATGCTGGTACACCTAACATCTAGTATCTCTAGATGTTGCAGCTTTTCTATATCTTCTGGGAGTTTGCAGTGGCATACTGATAACCTACTTTCTAACCTCAAGTACTTCATTTGACCAAAACTTCTGACATGTCCAAGATAGCAATCTTCACGTAACTTCTCCCAATCTTCTATATTCAGCACTCGCAAGACTTGGCTAATTAAAAACATAGAGGTGTTTTTAACCAGCACTGAATTAGAGCCAAAAGTATTAATTGATCGAATATGAGCTGCATGTTCTTTTATCTTGACCATCTCTTCAGCCCGCCAAGAAATGTCATGTTGGATAGATAAACGGCGAATCTTGTTAGAAGAATAATTTTCAGAAAACCCATTACGATTCCATATAGTAACAAAATTTTCCTCCACAGCCTTTGATACAATAAACTCAAGTATGACATCATGAACTCTGCACTCTTTCACTGTTGTGCCATCTGCCCCAACCTTGGTTGGCTGGACCAAGCTTCTATTGATCAGCTCATTCAAGTAACTCCTCCCAAGCTGCTCCATATTTTCTCTGCCTTGTCCAGGAATCAGTCCTTCGGCTACCCATAACAATATCAACCGTCTACAATCAATCAAATAATCCTCCGGGAACACGCTCAGATATAACATACAGCTCTTTAGATAAAGAGGAAGGTCAAAGTAACTAAGCAGAAAAATTCTTTTCATTTCATCCATGTGAGAATCTTTGTCAACTGCAGCAGAAATATACTTCAATGCATTGACCCAGACTTCCTTTGTTTTGCTTCTGTTTGCTAATAAACCAGCTATACTGATTATGGCTAATGGTAATCCCCCACATTTGGTCAAAATATCACTGGATACTGCCATCAAATCTTGGGGACAATGTTCAGTTGAGCGAAATAGCCTTTTAAAGAATAATCTGCGAGAATGGTCATCACCAAGTGGCTTTGCTTTGTACATTTGTCCATCAATACGAGCACACGTTTCGGCTACTGTTTTACTGCGTGTTGTAGTAATTATTCTGCTTCCGTTGCAATTGCGAGGTAAGGTACATTCTACAAGCTCCCAATCTGATACTTTCCAGATATCATCAATCAAGATGAAGTACCTGCATGCATTGGTTGAGGAATCATGTTACAAGGCCACCATAACTATTCAACATATAGAGCATATCATGGTGAAAGATATTGGAGAAAAGTAAAGAGATGGATAGTGGTGGCTCATTTTTTCTGTCAGTTCGTATTACACGTGCTAGGAATAGAGGCTGGAAACTACTTCCTCTATTATCGGAAAAGAATCTGTTTACAACCTCCAAAATAGTAGCTGCCACATGAGGCCCACTGAAAAACAAGAAGCATTCACTTTGAATACTTAATTTTTAAAGAAGATTTTTATGGATGATATTTAGAATGGCTATACGAAACAAACATGGTTGCAGTTATCAAGAAATAATTTTACTGAATCTGGAATTATTTGATGGTACTCAGTAAATAATTTTTTACTCAAATATCATTCGCACACAATCATTTTATATAGTACAGTACAGCTCAACTCCAACAACATACGCTTACCTTCGGGGGCAGTTGACTTGACCTTGTTTTAGAGCAACTTCAAAAATTTCCTAAAAAAATTCTTTCCAAAACTATATATTGGAGGTTCTTCTAAATTTTTTTTCCCAAAAACATATCAACCGCTAATAGTTAACCCCAAGCCCACACGCCCGCGGGAGGCTGAGGGGCGGTGGCGCGCGGCAAGGCAGACGGCCACGAGGCCAAAGTGGCATCTGCGAGGCAAGGAAAGCAACCGTAGGGAAGAGTTGCTCCCGCTAGAGTTGCTCCCAAAATTGAATTAAAAAATAATGGTAAATTAGCAATTGTTTGCAGTGTGGGAGTTCAATTTGTGTGCTACTGAGAGAAAACAACTTCGCTTTTCCTTCTGCCGCAGCCACTTCCAATTGCGACGCCGCAAGCCACCTCCGCACGCGAGGCAAGCTTCGGCAGCGTTGCGCTGCAGTGGATCTGCTTTGCCGCCATCAGCAGCACCGGCTTGTAGCCTGTAGGTAGATGCGCTCGCCTTGTGCAGCGCCGGCCTTGGGCGGAGCAGGCCCAGGCAGAGCAGCGGAGCAGGATGCGGGGCTTTGCTCGGGAGGCCGATTGGGGAGGGCTTGCGAATATATGCGGAGTAACGGTGGCTTTTTTCGCGTCCGCGTAAAAATGCAGACAGTTCGAGGAAGCTATCGGAGTATCTGTTCTATTCTTCATCTGTTTTATTCCTTGATAAAAAAGAGCTTTTGGAGTTGCTCTTAGCTATAACAAATGCATATGTGGTAGTTTTATACTCGAATGGGTCCGTAAAATTTTTGAATCTTCGTTTCATAATTTCCGGAAACAATCGTAAAATGGCCTATAAATTAGGTGAGCTCATGTGATCGACAAAGACCCCACAACATTGCCATAGTTAGATGAACTGGCTAATTATTATAGTACAAGAAAGTAATTCTGGTTACCTCTTGTCAATTAAGTAGTCTTTCATTTTGCGTATGAGCTGCTCCGTGTCCCAGCTTTCCGACTGGTCAAACTCGCTCGTGCTTACTATTTGAGACAATATATCTCTGAGTAGCTTCTTCATATCCAGAGTCTGAGATACAGACACGAAAGCCCTGCAATCAAATGCTTCTGTAATTTTTCGGCACACCTCCATAGCTAGAGTAGTCTTCCCCTGCCCAGCGGTACCATAGATGGACACCACCTTGTGTTGATTTTCTTCAACTTGTAATAACTGGATGATTTCCTCGCGAGGACCATCAATTCCCACAGGATCCCTTGCCTCCTGAAAGAGAGCAGTTGCTCGAGGATCCAAGCGCATCGGCTGAGGTGAGGGGGCGAGATAATCGACGCGGTAGCGTTTGGCCCGCTTACTCTGCTCTCTCACGAGTATCTCGAGTTCTTGGATCTCCGTTGCTATGCCCTGGTCCTCCCACAACATCTCCACCTTACGCGTGGCTTTGCGAACAAAGTTAGCATTGGAACCTCCATGGCTGTGATTGAGCATGAAGCGGTCGATGCAATCCTCAATATCGTAGGATAGCTCACGCACCTTGTTCCTCCAATGTTTAGCCATTGGATCCATTTGGTCGTCTTCCTTGTCTGCGAGCTTCTGCAGCACGACATCCATGGTGCTCAGCTCATCCTTCAGGAAGCGGATCCCTTTCTTCACGTCTATGGCGAGCTGGTACTTCTCGCCGAGCATGGCAGTCAGCTTGCAGATGATGGACCCCATCACGCTCGTGGCGGCGCTCGCCATCAGTTCGGCCCTCAATTCTCAGGGCCTCACAGTCGCAGATGGGGATTCCATTTACGTTAGGCGTGCACGATGGGAACGAGAAAGTGCTTTGTAAAGCACGGCCTCACATTCCACGATGTTTCGTTTCGGTGATCCCAAAATCTACGGATAAAAAAGGCTGAGGGAAAAAATTCTCGCGAGTTGCTGTGCAGTGTTCACAGCTAAAAAATTATTTGTTCGGACAGAACTGCAGATTTACATCAAATTTGAACATGTACGAGCATACCTTGCAAGTATGGTCACTTGAGAATTTCACTCTGTAGTTCTTTCTTTCGGCCAGAAATGCTTGTCAAACTTCAGTTAAGACTGTATTTCTCGTCTTTAGCCTACTAGATGCTCATAGTACATCATTTATTCATATTGTGGACTTGCGGTGTACACAAGCTACTGCACCTCAACACCATATCCGCTTCGTTTGGCGCGGGAACTGGGCATCTGATGTGTAAGCGCCTCAGGGTTGCAGGATATCTTCAAGTTCCAGCCCCCATCAGGTGCTCACTGTTTATATCTATCGTCATTCCCAAATTTATGGTTCTCTTTGCTTGGCGGAAGATCCAATTTAATTACGAGAATTCTGTTTTTTTTTTAAAACTTCTTTGCACCACTATTGCAGAGCATCTCATACGTGCTGATGCAAAAACCTCATTCGCATGGGTGGACGGAACAGCATCCCTAAGTCGATACGAATGCAGATAGTTATTTGTGCTGCCGTCGAAGCTGGTACAAATGAAGGATTATACGTGCCAATGTGCCCACCCACACGGATAGTAAAGATATGAATTTATAAATTCAAATAGTAAAAATTATTTTACGACTCACAGATAGTAAAAACTGGAAGTCACAAGTTAGGCGTATTTCGCGCACGTGGGATGTCCAGCCTTCTAATCATGACGTGCCCCCTCGCGCGATAACTCCTTACTATCCACCTATACGGCTATACCATATACTTGTACACAAAGGAAAGTTTTATTCCTTTTGATCTTGTTGTTGACTGATATTTTGATTCATTATTTGAACATCTAAATGACTTTAAATAAAAAAAACTTTCAATTGCAAAGTTGTATATTTCATCGAAATTCCATACAAAATTTGTCTCCACCCATATGCAAAAGTTACGAATTTCCGAATACAAGTTGAAATTCAAATTACAAGCGCGGAAACAAAGCTAAAATTATATACATTATTTGACATATGAAAAACTTTAAACTGAAATCTTTGAACTAGAAAGTTGTAGATCATATCCAAACCTAGAATTTTCATATAAAGTTTGTCTTTATGCGAATCTATATCACGAAGTTACGAATTTCCAAATAAAACTTGAAATTTTAATTATGAGGGATGCAAAAGTCATGCTAAAGTTATAATTCTGGGCATCTAACCAACTTCAAATTGAAAACTTTCAACTACAAAATTTTAGATCTTGTCGAAATATATATTTTTTTATAAAGCTTGTGTACATCCCAGTCTGTATGTAAAAGTTACGAATTTCTAAGTCCATATGTAAACCGTCCATGGTGTTCGTGCCGATTCTATTATACACCGGCACGGACGAGATGATATGAATGAGGATCATTGCAAATGTTTTGTACTGATCCATGGTGCAAGTGCCCCAACCACCATAAAAAGGATCACCCTCAATCTCCGCCATCTTCTAGGGGTGCTGGCTACTATGAGGCTGGACCCTCTCAGCTCTCGCAAAGCCAGTTCTATTAGAAAGTAGAGATGGTTCTATCCCCGGCTATTTCAATTACCTAAGGCATGTTAGGTTAGCAATGACTCATGTTTAGGATAGCATCCATGCCGCATATGCCCCTGCAATCTATAATTAATTGTTCACTCTCGAGTTGTTGGTGTTCGTATGTTGTGCACAAATTTTGTTTCTATTTGTCGTAATTTCTGTCGTAATTTCGCTGGAAACAGCTATGTATGTAATGGCCGGATGTTATTCATTTTCAATTATTTCCTTGAAGTGCTCTATCTCTCTCAAATTATAAAGTTTCATATTGCAACCAATAGTAACATATTCGAATATTTAATGCTTCTAATGTAACTTGATATTTTTTTATCTCGAAGAAAAATTTACACAAAAATAAAAAAACTAAGTTATAGCCGCCATTTCAACTGGCTGTAGCTGGCTCCACACAACGCAACCGGCGGTTAGAGCGGAGTGCCTAGCTACCGCCATCTAAACCGGCGGTAGCCGGTTATTCAAATGGCGGTAGCTAGTAGCTAGGTCCACCACTCCAACCGCCATTTCAACTGGCAGTAGCGTAGCTATCATCGTTTCATTCGGCGGTACGGGTGCATTTTGCGAATTTGGATCGTCTATTTATTTCTGCAAATTCGAAAAAAAAAATATGAAAACAAAAAAATTCCTTACTCCTCGAGAGGCCTCGTTGTGGCAGCCGCCGTCGGCACGGCGCCGAAGAAGCAGGAAGCCATTCCGCCATGAACTACGAGGCCGGCCTGCAGACGGCGCTAGTCTTGGAGGCCCAGTTCAGTTGGGCAATGCCACGGGTTGACCAGCCCACATGCATCCTTTCAGAAAACCGGACCCGGTCTGCACCACTGAATTGTTAACCTGTTGCCTGTTGGTCCGGGATCAAAGCAGCAAGTGAGCGGGGTATACAGCATGTTGGAGCTGGGAACGGATTCTTTGTTGGTGAAAGCGGCTCTAAAAGAATGCATATTTTAGCTTGGCACGAACTGGTGGAGTGATCGTAGAAATAAAACGCTATATAGTATGTAACTTTTTTTGTCACTCTTAACTTTTCTAGTTTTTTTTCTGTAGCTTTTGCCCTCGTGAATGTAAAATAAGGTAGCACATACTCTAGCGGCAATGGGCTCTAACCTCTTATGTCCCCATGTAATTCTGACCTCGCTCACTTGGGACGGAGCGCCAGCAGGCGTCAAAATCATGGTGGCCAGCTATTGTGCCGTGTCAGACGTTTAATGGAATTTCTATTCAAAAGAATATATTACTAAAGGAAGGGGTTATCGTGTTCTTGCCCTGTTTTGAATTCTAATTGTGATTTTATCCCTATTTTATCCTATAAGTTAAATGCCGGCGGCCCTTGACTTGTGGCACTGTGTCACGTAGGTATATGAATTCTGAAAATGTATTTTTTATCCCCAAACTTGCTAACCGTGCCAAATAGGTCCAAATCTACTCTAAAACGCATCTCTCTCCTCTAATTCCTTTCCTCATCCCTATCAACGTTGATGTGGACCTCCCTCCCTCTCATTCTCTCTCTCTTTCTCTCTCTCTCTCTCTCTCCTTCCCACCGACCTCTACTACCTCCCCGTGCGTAGCCGCCGGTGCTGCCTCTCCTGCGCCATCGGCCACTGCTCCTTCCTCCCTTCCCACGCTGCTGTCCGCTCCGCCCTCACTCCGTGCCGCCGGCCGCCTCCCCCCTCCCCCTGGTCCACCACCGACTCTCGCTCGCACGATGGCCTCGCCGGAGCCAGCGGAGGCCTCGCCGCCGTCCATGCCCACCACCACCACCGTGTCCCCCTGCCTGACCCTGCGCCCGCTGCCTGCTACTGCCGCGCTGCCGACCATGGGCCCCGCGCTGCTTCGCGTGGCGCGCAGCGGCGAAGAGCGCCGGTTCGTCACGACGCTCCTGGCGGACCCTGCCGCCCTGGACCTCAAGTCGGCCACCACGGCGGGGGAACACGCTCCTCCATGTTGCGGCCATGGGCAGGCACGTGGACCTCGCATCGCTCCTCCTCCGCCGCGCCCCCTGCCTCCTCGCCCCGTGCAATGCCACGCTCGATACCCCGCTCCACCTCGTGGTGCACGCCGGGGTGCACAAGGTTGTCGCGCCCCTCGTCACCTTCTCCACCTCGTCCTCCTCTCTGCGCGCACTGGCCCGGGCCACGAACAGGCACGGGGAGATGGCGCTGCACAACACCGTGCGGAGCGACCACAAGGCCGCCGCGGACCCGGGGCTCGTGGGGTGGCTGGCGGCGCGGGAGGAGAGAGGAGGTAGCACAGGCTCTGGCGCTTGCACCTGCGCTACCACGGCGGCGTTCGCACCCCTGCCTCCGCCACCGACCAGGAGCCGGCGACGCAGGGATTAGGGAAGAGAGAGGAGGGAGAGAGGGGGCGGCCGGTGGCGGCGGGGGAAGAGGGAGGCGCGGTGGCCGCCGGAGCGGGGGTAGGGAGGTGCGTCGGCCGGTGGAAAGGGAGCGATGGGGCGGCTAGCGGCACGGGAGGAGGGAGCAGAGGGCGGTGGGGGATAAGAGAGAGAAAGAGAGAGAATGAGAGGGAGGGGTCCACGGCAGCGTTAATAGGAATGATGAGAGGGATTGGAGGAGAGAGATGCGTTTTAGAGTAGATTTGGACCTATTTACCATGGTTAGCAAGTTTGGGGACAAAAATGCATTTTCAGAGTTGATATACCTACATGACACAACCCACAAGTTCAAGTACCCTCGGTGCATTTAACTTTTATCCTATCTATTATCTTTGATTTTGTGTATTTTACCCTGCTTTTCGAAGGCTCCGATTTACCTTTATCCTTAACTCTGTTACCTGCACGCAGAATAAAGCAATTAGAAAAAGAACAGAAGCCCAATGAAAAGACAAAGTTGCCGCTTATGTTTCCATACTGCTTCCAGAGGCTGGCACAACCTATCTCTCGATCGTCTCTCTCCCAAGGTCCTGCGGGCGAAGGGCGGCTTGGTGCGGTGGCAGTGGCAGGAGGCCAGCGGCGGGCCGTTGGTTAGGGCACGGGGAGTGGGCGCACGCAGCCAGGCGGTGGCATGTGGCACGGGAGGCGAGGCGTGCAGCTCGGGCCTGCGCGGGCGCATGTGGTTCACCCGACGGCGCGGGGAGAGGGGGGCGCGGCTAGGCGGAGGCACGTGGCGAGGGCGGCCTGGCGCGGGGCGCGGGGAGCGAGCAACCGTAGGACGAAAAATTAACCTCAGGTTTTAGACAATCTTAGGGCCCCTTTGGCACGGCTCATCGAGCGGCTTCTAGGGTGGCTTTTGATGAAGCCGTGCCAAACGGGAGAAGGCAAAACGGCTCACCCGCGAAAACCAGTAGAAGCCCCGCAAAATGCGGTCTCTACGTTTCTCCACCCACCGGAAGCAAAAAAAAGTGGCTTATTCCGGCTCCTCCTCATCACTTTCCATCCTTGTCCCCGGTGGCGGCGGAGGGACGGAGGAGGACCGGGGCGGCGGACGGAGCCGGGCCAGTAGGCGCATGCCTCGCTGGCTCGCTTCAGAACCAGGCCAGCCCGGTCTGCACCCTCACCGTCCCCAGCCACGCTCACACAGGACTCAGGCTCTACCGTCTCCCCAGGCAGTTCCACCCGAAGGGAACACTTCTCTGCGCACACAGGGTTCTCCTCAAACGCCGCTATCAGGGCTAACACGAGAACGACACACGCAGAGGTTTCTCCTCTAGGGTCCCTAGCGTAGAGACATCGCCCCATAAGAACGAGCTTAAAGGAAGGCAGGGATGCTACCAGGACAGCTTAATCCATTTCCACGGGTCAAGCTTACATGCAGCTTTCCCTTTCGGGAAACCCCAAGCACTTAGCACAAACCTTGATTACCTTACAAACCGAGGGACGAGCTCCAACGGCCTCCCTTTATTCTAGTGGTGGTAGTACAGAGGTGGAGTAATACAGCGGTAGATTCTAAAATATGGTGGCTAATTCTATCTCTCTCAGAGAGTGGTGGTGGATGTCTTCATGAGTGGAGTGTGGGTGGAGGTCTTCGGTGGTGGAGTGTGTCTTCGTGATTCTTGGTGATGCTCTGGTTGTGATCTGGTTGATGTCGTAGTGTGGTTATGCGGTGAGTACCGAGTAGGACTGTCACAAGCATAGCAGCACGTCCGGCTGAATCTTCGGTCTCGCCAACCCGCAAAGATCCTGAGAATAGGCTTAATTAAGGAATATACCTAATCACGCACCCGCGCGTGCTCGTATCCCCTGAATGCGACCCCGAATAGTAGCTCAATAGTGCGTAATAGTGAGTGAATAGTGGTTGAATAGTGCCGCCACCCAAAGGTGCTCCATCCACTCCTGGTGAGTGCTCGGGCACTATTCATATTCCCGAATTTGAATAGTGAGCTGAATTTAAATAGTGCCGCGAATTTGAATAGTGTTCGCCGAATTTGAATAGTACTGTGAATAGTAACTCGAAATTTGAAATCCGAAATTTTTCGGAGTTGCTCGTTCCCTCGCCCTCGACCGCGGTTTTCCCAGACTGGTATCAGAGCCAGTATTGGACGAGGGGATAATACGATCCAGGGCGAGGGAACGAGCGACTCCGAAAAATTTCGGAATTCAAATTTCGAGTTACTATTCACAGCACTATTCAAAATCAACGAACACTATTCAAATTCGCGGTACTATTTAAATTCAGCTCACTATTCAAATTTGGGAATATGAATAGTGCCCGAGCACTCACCGGGAGTGGGTGGAGCACCTATGGGTGGCGGCACTATTCAGCCACTATTCACTCACTATTGCGCACTATTGAGCTACTATTCGGGGTCGTTTTCAGGGATACGAGCACGCGCGGGTGCGTGATTAGGTATATTCCTTAATTAAGCCTATTCTCAGGATCTTTGCGGGTTGGCGAGACCGAAGATTCAGCCGGTCGTGCTGCTATGCTTGTGACAGTCCTACTCGGTACTCACCGCATGCCTCGCTGGCTCGCTTCAGAACCAGGCCAGCCCGGACTGCACCCTCACCGTCCCCAGCCACGCTCACACAGGACTCAGGCTCTACCGTCTCCCCAGGCAGTTCCACCCGAAGGGAACACTTCTCTGCGCACACAGGGTTCTCCTCAAACGCCGCTACACGGGCTAACACGAGAACGACACACGCAGAGGTTTCTCTTCTAGGGTCCCTAGCGTAGAGACATCGCCCCATACAATCGAGCTTAAAGGAAGGCAGGGATGCTACCAGGACAGCTTAATCCATTTCCAGGGGACAAGCTTACATGCGGCTTTCCTTTTCGGGAAACCCCAAGCACTTAGCACAAACCTTGATTACCTTACAAACCGAGGGACGAGCTCCAACGGCCTCCCTTTATTCTAGTGGTGGTAGTACAGAGGTGGAGTAATACAGCGGTAGATTCTAAAGTATGGTGGCTAATTCTTTCTCTCAGAGAGTGGTGGTGGATGTCTTCATGAGTGGAGTATGAGTGGAGGTCTTTGGTGGTGGAGCTGTTGGAGGTATGCCCTAGAGGCAATCATAGAGATGATGATATTCCATTTGTATCCATGATTTGTATGTTGTGTTCATTGAATATCCATTGAAGGCTACTTGAATTGATTTGCAATTATGTGAATTGTATGTGAAACTCTTTACTTGTATGGTTATTCTAAAGTTGTACCTAGTCGGAGTTCATGTGAGGACACACATGAATATTAGACTAGCACATGTATTAGTTGATGACTATGTTTCACAAGTCATGGACATGCAGATGTTGAACTAATAATGTGGACACATGTGGAGACATGTGCTAGGACTGACCCAACACGAGAAGTAGTTCTCTCTTTAAACAACATATACGCTTTGTCCTTAGACCTGAGACTGTCGCATGTATTCTAGATGTGGATCGACCTACTTAGGGGCTATCAAACGCTACGCTGTAACAGGGTAGTTATAAAGGTAGCTTTCGGGTTGGTCAAGAAGCATGCTATGAGACATGGTCAGTCAAGATGGGATTTGCCCCTCTCTGATTGAGAGTGATATCTCTGGGCCCCTCGAGTGATCAGATCCGAAAATGCATGGCCATGCTACGTACGGTTAAGAGTTAACCTACAAAGGGATTCCGAATCACAGGATCGAGAAAGAGCGGTCGGCTTGAAGCTAGACCAAATATCGTGAGGCAAAGGGAATAGCATGTATATTATGTTGTGATGGTTCGTCTGATATGATCTTCGTGTGCGTATAGGAGTTGGCACGTCTTGCTAGAGGCCGCTACCGACTATTGGGCCGAGTAGGAGTACTCGGGCCATGTCTATACGTATCCGAACCCATAGGGTCACACACTTAAGGGGCTGGAAGCCCAATTCGGATCTGATCCGAGTTGGATTAGGTTTAGGAGTACTAATGGGCCTCGGATCCAGAGGCCCATCAGGAACCTCTATAAATAGAGGGGTGGGGGCGCCCTAGGGTTTACACCTTTTGGCGAAACACACCTGCCGCGCCTCCCACGCCCTCGCCTGTTGCAACTTGCGGATCTAGCAGTCCGGCTTGCGACGCTTCCTCCCTGCACGTGTGGATACCTTGGAGGTGTTGCGCCTGCAGCACTTGGACGAGCCATCGACGAGCCGCCGACGAGCCACGACGAGCCGACGACGAGCCGCGGTACCGGAGGCGATCTTGCTGCACGTGGACGAGTTGCTGAGGAGCTGCTGGACGTGATCGACTACGTACGACTACGTTGATCGACTACGTACGACTACGTGATCGTCTTCACTGCATCGACGCATATCTACATCTTCCGCACCAGTAGTGCGTCGAGTGGTAATCCCGTGATCCTTATACGGCAGTTCTTCCTGGTTATACGCGGTAGAAATTTTGATTTACGCTAATGTAGCCTACCTCGTATCCCAACATATACCTAATCACGCACCTGCGCGTGCTCGTATCCCCTGAATGCGACCTCGAATAGTAGCTCAATAGTGCGTAATAGTGAGTGAATAGTGGCTGAATAGTGCCGCCACCCATAGGTGCTCCATCCACTCCCGGTGAGTGCTCGGGCACTATTCATATTCCCGAATTTGAATAGTGAGCTAAATTTAAATAGTGCCGCGAATTTGAATATGAATAGTGCCCGAGCACTCACCGGGAGTGGGTGGAGCACCTATGGGTGGCGGCACTATTCAGCCACTATTCACTCACTATTGCGCACTATTGAGCTACTATTCGGGGTCGCTTTCAGGGATACGAGCACGTGCGGGTGCGTGATTAGGTATATTCCTTAATTAAGCCTATTCTCAGGATCTTTGCGGGTTGGTGTGACTGAAGATTCAGCCGGTCGTGCTGCTATGCTTGTGACAGTCCTACTCGGTACTCACCGCATGCCTCGCTGGCTCGCTTCAGAACCAGGCCAGCCCGGTCTGCACCCTCACCGTCCCCAGCCACGCTCACACAGGACTCAGGCTCTACCGTCTCCCCAGGCAGTTCCACCCGAAGGGAACACTTCTCTGCGCACATAGGGTTCTCCTCAAACGCCGCTACACGGGCTAACACGAGAACGACACACGCAGAGGTTTCTCCTCTAGGGTCCCTAGCGTAGAGACATCGCCCCATACGATCGAGCTTAAAGGAAGGCAGGGATGCTACCAGGACAGCTTAATCCATTTCCACGGGACAAGCTTACATGCGGCTTTCCCTTTCGGGAAATCCCAAGCACTTAGCACAAACCTTGATTACCTTACAAACCGAGGGACGAGCTCCAACGGCCTCCCTTTATTCTAGTGGTGGTAGTATAGAGGTGGAGTAATATAGCGGTAGATTCTAAAGTATGGTGGCTAATTCTTTCTCTCTCAGAGAGTGGTGGTGGATGTCTTCATGAGTGGAGTATGAGTGGAGGTCTTCGGTGGTGGAGTGTGTCTTCGTGATTCTTGGTGATGCTCTGGTTGTGATCTGGTTGATGTCGTAGTGTGGTGCCTCCAATGCTTCACCCGGTACCTCCTTTTATAGTCGCGGCAGAGGCTTCTGGAGTTGCTTCGTGCTTAAGGCTTCTGGTGCCTTCAACTATTCTCCTCTTCTGTTGCCTGGGCACTTGGATGGCTCTCCGCTCCTCAATAATTGTCCTGGATACAGCAGAGTTGCTGTTTATTCTTTTTGCCTTGTCCTCTATCGCGTACTGTCTTCTCGTGATATTCCGGATGCTGCTTGGTATGGTCTTCCACGCCCGAATGATTGACGTCGCAGACTTCAATCAGAACATCATGGCATGTAGTATTATTCTGCCCCGGCCGAATTGTTGTTAACACCTTAACAACACTGGAGACCTATTCCCTTGTGTGATAAAATATTCTTTTATGCGAGCTGTATTTCTTATTCTTCTTCTTCAATATCCGGTTCCTTGGTTGTATTGGACGAGGGGATAATATGATCAAGGGCGAGGGAACGAGCGACTCCGAAAAATTTCGGATTTCAAATTTCGAGTTACTATTCACAGTACTATTCAAATTCGGCGAACACTATTCAAATTCGCGGCACTATTTAAATTCAGCTCACTATTCAAATTCGGGAATATGAATAGTGCCCGAGCACTCACCAGGAGTGGATGGAGCACCTATGGGTGGCGGCACTATTCAGCCACTATTCACTCACTATTGCGCACTATGGAGCTACTATTCGGGGTCGCATTCAGGGGTACGAGCACGCGCGGGTGCGTGATTAGGTATATTCCTTAATTAAGCCTATTCTCAGGATCTTTGCGGGTTGGCGAGACCGAAGATTCAGCCAGTCGTGCTGCTATGCTTGTGACAGTCCTACTCGGTACTCACCGCATGCCTCGCTGGCTCGCTTCAGAACCAGGCCAGCCCGGCCTGCAGCCTCACCGTCCCCAGCCACGCTCACACAGGACTCAGGCTCTACCGTCTCCCCAGGCAGTTCCACCCGAAGGGAACACTTCTCTGCGCACACAGGGTTCTCCTCAAACGCCGCTACACAGGCTAACATGAGAACGACACACGCAAAGGTTTCTCCTCTAGGGTCCCTAGCGTAGAGACATCGCCCCATACGATCGAGCTTAAAGGAAGGCAGGGATGCTACCAGGACAGCTTAATCCATTTCCACATGACAAGCTTACATGCGGCTTTCCCTTTCGGGAAACCCCAAGCACTTAGCACAAACCTTGATTACCTTACAAACCGAGGGACGACCTCCAACGACCTCCCTTTATTCTAGTAGTGGTAGTACAGAGGTGGAGTAATACAGCGGTAGATTCTAAAGTATGGTGGCTAATTCTTTCTCTCTCTGAGAGTGGTGGTGGATGTCTTCATGAGTGGAGTATGAGTGGAGGTCTTCGGTGGTGGAGTGTGTCTTCGTGATTCTTGGTGATGCTCTGGTTGTGATCTGGTTGATGTCGTAGTGTGGTGCCTCGAATAGTAGCTCAATAGTGCGCAATAGTGAGTGAATAGTGGCTGAATAGTGCCGCCACCCATAAGTGCTCCATCCACTACCGGTGAGTGCTCGAGCACTATTCATATTCCCGAATTTGAATAGTGAGCTGAATTTAAATAGTGCCGCGAATTTGAATAGTGTTCGCCGAATTTGAATAGTGCTGTGAATAGTAACTCGAAATTTGAAATCCGAAATTTTTCGGAGTCGCTCGTTCCCTCGCCCTCGATCGTGATTTCCCAGACTGGTATCAGAGCCGAGGTTGTTAAAATTTGTGTTTTTGAGGGTTTTTCTATATCTAGTCAAGATATTTGAATTAGCTGTTACAACCTTAAGTAAGTGTTCTTGCTTTTAATGGAAAGTTTAGTTAGCAAGATTCATCACTATGAACAAAAGTTAAATAAAATACCTCATGAATATAATACCTCTATGTTGAGTGAATGGCCTGCTATTAGAGAGAAAGAAGTTTATTTTATTAGGATGTTATATAAGTTAAAAAAGGATAAAGATCTTTATGACGAAAAAATCAACTCTCAATTAATAAAAGAGCAAAAAGCTAAGGTGAAGTCAGTAGACCTTAAAAGCCATAAAGCAAAAGAAGTTCCGCAAAATGATATCATGAAAGATTCCACTATTGATAAAGAAGCCCAAACGAAGGTTAATGAAAGTTATCCTTTAGAAAGCTATGAAGAAGAAGAAGAAAATAATGTGCAGAGTCACAATGATTTTATAAACTCTCTTGGTGAAGAGGAAATACATAACATAGAAAATGCTATGGATGCGCTAGAAATAAAAGACGAAGAAACAAGTGATTTGAAAGAAGCTAGAACTGAATTAATGGATCCAGGAGATTGTGAGCATGATTGGATAAAAGGAAGAGGTGATTATAATATCAAGTGTGCTTTTTGCATATATTATCCTAGTCAAGATAATAGATTTACTTGTAGTGTATGTTTAAAACAAGCATGTGCTTCATGTTTAAGGAATGCTAATCAGAAATGGAGACGAGAAATAGAAATAATAGCAGAACATAAAATACTAGCAAGTAGAGTTAGAAATTTAGAAAATTGAGTAAATATCTTAGAAGCTGAGTTGGAAGATCTAAGTAAAATAGAATTTAATAATAATAAGATTGAAGGAAATGTTAGTGGCAACACTGAGTTTAAAGATCAAGCCATAGTTGATAAAAATAATGATAAGGCTATACAATTAAAAGATGCTATAATTAATTTTGGCAGCAAATACATAGTTAGATTACCATTTAAAGAAATTGTAGGAATAAGGATACCTGTAAAAGTAAAATTAACACCTACCATCACTTATAAAATATTAGCATTAGTAGATACTGGTTGTACAAAAAATATTATACATGATAAATATTTTGCAAGATGCCCAGAGATAGTACATACAATAGATCAAGATAAAGTAGAAATATCTACTGATATGTCAGGAATAAAAAAGCTTCATAACCAGTTAGCTTATAATATTGAGATACAAATAAATAATACAAAATATATAATGGATGAGATCACAATAAGGGACTTATCCATGATAAATGATGATATGATATTAGGATTAAGGTTTTTACAGTATTCCTTACAAACAACAATTATACATGAGCAAGGGATTACATTCATCCCATATCAAGATAATATTCCATACATAACAGAAGTACGAGAAACTATAAGCTCTAATGAAGGAAAAGCTAAAATAGAAACTCAAGAGTATGATGATAATAAGTATGTTGATAATATAGACGAAGAATTAGGTGAAAGTATAGAAGAATACCATATAGCAAATACATGCATAGAGTGTATTAGTTTGCAATCGCTATCACCAAACTGGTATAGAGATATAAAATCTAAGAAAGACATAGATAAGATAGTACAAAGGTTAGAAGAAATTCAAATAATAGGAGAAATACCAATGAAATATTGGGATAAGAATGGTATAGTTTGCAAGCTTAATATAATAAATCCAGATTATATAATTAAGACTAGTCCGATAGAAGCGACACCTAAAGATATAGAGGAGTTTAAGATGCATATTGAAGAATTACTAAAGTTAGGAGCAATAAGAGAAAGCAGAAGTCCCCATAGGTCAGCAGCCTTTATAGTTAGAAATCATGCTGAAATAGCTAGAGGAAAGTCAAGGATGGTTATTAATTATAAAAGATTAAATGATAATACAATAGATGACGGATATAATATCCCAAATGAGCAAGAATGGATAAATAGAATACAAGGAAGCAAATATTTCTCAAAATTTGATTTAAAAGCTGGATTTTGGCAAGTAAAAATGGCAGAAGAATCAATAGGTTGGACTGCTTTCACATGTCCTCAAGGTCATTTTGAATGGTTGGTAATGCCATTAGGACTAAAAAATGCCCCTGCTCTGTTTCAAAGAAAAATGCAGAATATCTTTAATGAAAATCAAGACTTCATATTGGTTTATATAGATGATTTATTAGTTTTTTCAAAATCTTATAAAGAACATATAGCTCATTTGGAAACGTTCTTTAGAAAGGTAGAGCAGCATGGGTTAATACTTTCTAAAAAGATGATGGAAATATGCAAAGAAAAGAGAAATTTCTTAGGCCATGAAATAGGAGAGGGAAAAATTTATTTACAAGATCATATTGCAAAGAAAATTTTGCAATTTCCTGATGTCATGAATGATAAGAAAACCTTGCAGCAATTTTTAGGAATAGTAAATTATGCTAGAAATTACATAGAAAATTTAGCAAAACTAGCTGGGCCATTATATGCGAAATTAAGAAAAAACGGGCAAAAACATTTTAATTCCGAAGATATAAAGCTAGTAAGAATCATAAAAGAAAAGGTGAAAGAATTAAAACCTCTAGATTTACCTCTAGATGACTATTATTTTATTATAGAAACAGACGCATCTGAAATAGGGTGGGGTGCTATATTAAAGCAAAAGCCTCATAAATACTCCCCAAAAACAGAAGAAAAAATATGTAGGTATGCTTCAGGGAAATATAAACTAAAGGCAATAAATAATACAGATAGAGAAATTTTAGCTGTTATTAATGCGCTAAATGCTTTCAGACTATATCTAGGATTTAAAGAGTTCACGGTGCGAACAGATTGCGAAGCTATATGTAGATACTGCAATAAAATTAATAGTAAGAAAAGTTCAACTAGAAGATGGGTTTTATTTGAAGATATAATTACAGGGAATGGATATAAAGTAATATTTGAGCATATAAAGGGAAAGGATAATACCCTTCCTGATATATTTTCTCGTTCATCTATTTTGCAGGAATGAAGAAGGGAGTGAGTCCAACAGGGATTGACTGTTTCTGCTTTGGAGCAGAGAATAAGCTAAGAATATTTCCTCCAAACACATATAAATTTAAACCAAGGGATCATATTGTACTAGACAAAGTACAAGAATGCATTTTAGACAATTTTTGGTATCAATACAACAATAAACGAGAAGATAAGGGATATATGCTAGCTATTTTAAATAGCCTAGCTGAATACTTCCATACAATTAATGGGCTAATACAACCAAAGGAGTCACCCGAAAATATAGAGAAAAAGGCCATATATGTGATATATAAAGGAAAGAATCCTGGAATTTATGTATCATTTGAGCAAGTAATAGCACAAAAAATAGAAAAAGATAAAGATGGAGGAATACTATGGAAGAAATATACTGACATTGATCAAGCTCTTACATATGCTAGAAATATGTTAGGAGTAAACTACTTTTTAGAACCTGCTGCTAAGGAATATATCCAAAAATATAAAAAAATAAGAGAGCTTAAGCCAAGCCCATCTGGAATAAATATCAAAGAAGAAGGTTCATCTAAGGCTCCAACATATAAAGAAATTCTGAAGAAAGAAGCAGACTCATCAAATGAGGAATATATTGACAATAAGATAAAGGAAAAACTTGAATCATTATTTCCTCAATGGAAGAATAATTTAAAAGAAGAAATAATGAAAGAAATAAGGCTTGAAATAGATGAGAAATTCAAAAATATGCAAAAAGACTATGAGTTGAAAATGGAAGTACCCATATCTGATGATGATATGATGGATTTCCGTGGAGATAGCCAAGAATAACCAAGAAAAGAGGCAACCAAGGAACCGGATATTGAAGAAGAAGAATAAGAAATACAGCTCGCATAAAAGAATATTTTGTCACACAAGGGAATAAGTCTCCATTGTTGTTAAGGTGTTAACAACAATTCGGCCGGGGCAGAATAATACTACATGCCATGATGTTTTGATTGAAGTCTGCGACGTCAATCATTCGGGCGTGGAAAACCATACCAAGCAGCATCCAGAATATCACGAGGAGACAGTGCGCGATAGAGGACAAGGCAAAAAGAATAAACAGCAACTCTACTGTACCCAGGACAATTATTGAGGAGCGGGCAGCCGTCCAAGTGTCCAGGCAACAGAAGAGGAGAATAGTTGAAGGCACCAGAAGCCTTAAGCTCGAAGCAACTCCAGAAGCCTCTGCCGCGACTATAAAAGGAGGTACCGGGTGAAGCATTGGATGCAACACACTACGACATCAACCAGACCACAACCAGAGCATCACCAAGAATCACGAAGACACACTCCACCACCGAAGACCTCCACCCACACTCCACTCATGAAGACATCCACCACCACTCTCTGAGAGAGAAAGAATTAGCCACCATATTTTAGAATCTACCGCTGTATTACTCCACCTCTGTACTACCACCACTAGAATAAAGGGAGGTCGTTGGAGCTCGTCCCTCGGTTTGTAAGGTAATCAAGGTTTGTGCTAAGTGCTTGGGGTTTCCCGAAAGGGAAAGCCGCATGTAAGCTTGTCCCATGGAAATGGATTAAGCTGTCCTGGTAGCATCCCTGCCCTCCTTTAAGCTCGTTCTTATGGGGCGATGTCTCTACGCTAGGGACCCTAGAGGAGAAACCTCTGCGTGTGTCGTTCTCGTGTTAGCCCTGGTAGCGGCGTTTGAGGAGAACCCTGTGTGCGCAGAGAAGTGTTCCCTTCAGGTGGAACTGCCTGGGGAGACGGTAGAGCCTGAGTCCTGTGTGAGCGTGGCTGGGGACGGTGAGGGTGCAGTCCGGGATGGCCTGGTTCTGAAGCGAGCCAGCGAGGCATGCGGTGATTACCGAGTAGGACTGTCACAAGCATAGCAGCACAACCGGCTGAATCTTCGGTCTCGCCAACCCGCAAAGATCCTGAGAATAGGCTTAATTAAGGAATATACCTAATCACGCACCCGCGCGTGCTCGTATCCCCTGAAAGCGACCCCGAATAGTAGCTCAATAGTGCGCAATAGTTAGTGAATAGTGGCCGAATAGTGCTGCCACCCATAGGTGCTCCATCCACTCCCGGTGAGTGCTCGGGCACTATTCATATTCCCGAATTTGAATAGTGAGCTGAATTTAAATAGTGCTGCGAATTTGAATAGTGTTCACCGAATTTGAATAGTACTGTGAATAGTAACTCGAAATTTGAAATCCGAAATTTTTCGGAGTCGCTCGTTCCCTCGCTCTCGACCGCGGTTTTCCAATACTGGTATCAGAGCCACACTACGACATCAGACAACGAACCACCAGAGAAGCAGAAAACCAGAGAATCACGAAGACACACTCCACTCATGAAGACATCCACCACCACTCTCTGAGAGAGAAGGAATTAGCCACCATATTTTAGAATCTACCGCTGTATTACTCCTCCTCTGTACTACCACCACTAGAATAAAGGGAGGCCGTTGGAGCTCGTCCCTCGGTTTGTAAGGTAATCAAGGTTTGTGCTAAGTGCTTGGGGTTTCCCGAAAGGGAAAGCCGCATGTAAGCTTGTCCCGTGGAAATGGATTAAGCTGTCCTGGTAGCATCCCTGCCCTCCTTTAAGCTCGTTCTTATGGGGCGATGTCTCTACGCTAGGGACCCTAGAGGAGAAACCTCTGCGTGTGTCGTTCTCGTGTTAGCCCTAGTAGCGGCGTTTGAGGAAAACCCTGTGTGCGCAGAGAAGTGTTCCCTTCAGGTGGAACTGCCTGGGGAGACGGTAGAGCCTGAGTCCTGTGTGAGCGTGGCTGGGGACGGTAAGGGTGCAGACCGGGCTGGCCTGGTTCTGAAGCGAGCTAGCGAGGCATGCGGTGAGTACCGAGTAGGACTGTCACAAGCATAGCAGCACGACCGGCTGAATCTTCGGTCTCGCCAACCCGCAAAGATCTTGAGAATAGGCTTAATTAAGGAATATACCTAATCATGCACCCGCGCGTGCTCGTATCCCCGAAAGCGACCCCGAATAGTAGCTCAATAGTGCGCAATAGTGAGTGAATAGTGGCTGAATAGTGCCGCCACCCATAGGTGCTCCACCCACTCCCGGTGAGTGCTCGGGCACTATTCATATTCCCGAATATGAATAGTACTGTGAATAGTAACTCGAAATTTGAAATCCGAAATTTTTCGGAGTCGCTCGAGCAGCATCCAGAATATCACGAGGAGACAGTGCGCGATAGAGGACAAGGCAAAAAGAATAAACAGCAACTCTACTGTACCCAGGACAATTATTGAGGAGCGCGGACCCGTCCAAGTGTCCAGGCAACAGAAGAGGAGAATAGTTGAAGGCACCAGAAGCCCTAAGCTCGAAGCAACTCCAGAAGCCTCTTCCGCGACTATAAAAGGAGGTACCGGGTGAAGCATTGGATGCACCACACTACGACATCAACCAGACCACAACCAGAGCATCACCAAGAATCACGAAGACACACTCCACCACCGAAGACCTCCACCCACACTCCACTCATGAAGACATCCACCACCACTCTCTGAGAGAGATAGAATTAGCCACCATATTTTAGAATCTTCGCTGTATTACTCCACCTCTTTACTACCACCACTAGAATAAAGGGAGGCCGTTGGAGCTCGTCCCTCGGTTTGTAAGGTAATCAAGGTTTGTGCTAAGTGCTTGGGGTTTCCCGAAAGGGAAAGCTGCATGTAAGCTTGACCCTTGGAAATGGATTAAGCTGTCCTGGTAGCAACCCTGGCTTCCTTTAAGCTCGTTCTTATGGGGCGATGTCTCTACGCTAGGGACCCTAGAGGAGAAACCTCTGCGTGTCTCGTTCTCGTGTTAGCCCTGGTAGCGGCGTTTGAGGAGAACCCTGTGTGCGCAGAGAAGTGTTCCCTTCGAGTGGAACTGCCTGGGGAAACGGTAGAGCCTGAGTCCTGTGTGAGCGTGGCTGGGGACGGTGAGGGTGCAGACCGGGCTGGCCTGGTTCTGAAGCGAGCCAGCGAGGCATGCGGTGAGTACCGAGTAGGACTGTCACAAGCATGGCAGCACGACCAGCTGAATCTTCGGTCTCGCCAACCCGCAAAGATCCTGAGAATAGGCTTAATTAAGGAATATACCTAATCACGCACCCGCGCGTGCTCGTATCCCTAAAAGCGACCCCGAATAGTAGCTCAATAGTGCGCAATAGTGAGTGAATATTGGCTGAATAGTGCCGCCACCCATAGGTGCTCCACCCACTCCCGGTGAGTGCTCGGGCACTATTCATATTCCCGAATTTGAATAGTGAGCTGAATTTAAATAGTGCCGCGAATTTGAATAGTGTTTGTTGAATTTGAATAGTGCTGTGAATAGTAATCGAAATTTGAATTCCGAAATTTTTCGGAGTCGCTAGTTCCCTCGCCCTTGATCGTATTATCCCCTCGTCCAATACTGGTATGTTAATCTCGATCGAGGGCGAGGGAACGAGCGACCCTGAAAAATTTCGGATTTCAAATTTCGAGTTACTATTCATAGTACTATTCAAATTCGGCGAACACTATTCAAATTCGCGGCACTATTTAAATTCAGCTTACTATTCAAATTCGGGAATATGAATAGTGCCCGAGCACTCACCGGGAGTGGATGGAGCACCTACGGGTGGCGGCACTATTCAGCCACTATTCACTCACTATTACGCACTATTGAGCTACTATTCGGAGTCGCATTCAGGGGATACGAGCACACGCGGGTGCGTGATTAGGTATATTCCTTAATTAAGTCTATTCTCAGGATCTTTGCGGGTTGGTGAGACCGAAGATTCAGCCGGACGTGCTGCTATGCTTGTGACAGTCCTACTCGGTACTCACCGCATGCCTCGCTGGCTCGCTTCAGAACCAGGCCAGCCCGGCCTGCAGCCTCACCGTCCCCAGCCACGCTCACACAGGACTCAGGCTCTACCGTCTCCCTAGGCAGTTCCACCCGAAGGGAACACTTCTCTGCGCACACAGGGTTCTCCTCAAACGCCGCTACCAGGGGTAACACGAGAACGACACACGCAGAGGTTTCTCCTCTAGGGTCCCTAGTGTAGAGACATCGCCCCATAAGAACGAGCTTAAAGGAAGGCAGGGATGCTACCAGGACAGCTTAATCCATTTCCACGGGTCAAGCTTACATGCGGCTTTCCCTTTCGGGAAACCCCAAGCACTTAGCACAAACCTTGATTACCTTACAAACCGAGGGACGAGCTCTAACAGCCTCCCTTTATTCTAGTGGTGGTAGTACAGAGGTGGAGTAATACAGCGGTAGATTCTAAAATATGGTGGCTAATTCTATCTCTCTCAGAGAGTGGTGGTGGATGTCTTCATGAGTGGAGTGTGGGTGGAGGTCTTCGGTGGTGGAGTGTGTCTTCGTGATTCTTGGTGATGCTCTGGTTGTGATCTGGTTGATGTCGTAGTGTGGTTAAGGCTTCTGGTGCCTTCAACTATTCTCCTCTTCTGTTGCCTGGACACTTGGACGGCTCCCCGCTCCTCAATAATTGTCCTGGGTATAGTAGAGTTGCTGTTTATTCTTTTTGCCTTGTCCTCTATCGCGCACTGTCTCCTCGTGACGATCAAAAGCGAGGGAACGAGCGACTCCGAAAAATTTCGGAATTCAAATTTCGAGTTACTATTCATAGCACTATTCAAATTCGACGAACACTATTCAAATTCGCGGCACTATTTAAATTCAGCTCACTATTCAAATTCGGGAATATGAATAGTGCCCGAGCACTCACCGGGAGTGGGTGGAGCACCTATGGGTGGCGGCACTATTCAGCCACTATTCACTCACTATTGCGCATTATTGAGCTACTATTCGGGGTCGCTTTCAGGGATACGAGCACGCGCGGGTGCGTGATTAGGTATATTCCTTAATTAAGCCTATTCTCAGGATCTTTGCGGGTTGGCGAGACCGAAGATTCAACCGGTCGTGCTGCTATGCTTGTGACAGTCCTACTCGGTACTCACCGCATGCCTGGCTCTGATACCAGTATTGGACGAGGGGATAATACGATCAAGGGCGAGGGAACGAGCGACTACGAAAAATTTCGGAATTCAAATTTCGAGTTACTATTCACAGCACTATTCAAATTCGATGAACACTATTCAAATTCGCGGCACTATTTAAATTCAGCTCACTATTCAAATTCGGGAATATGAATAGTGCCCGAGCACTCACCGGGAGTGGATGGAGCACCTATGGGTGGCGGCACTATTCAGCCACTATTCACTCACTATTGCGCACTATTGAGCTACTATTCGGGGTCTCTTTCAGGGATACGAGCACGCGCGGGTGCGTGATTAGGTATATTCCTTAATTAAGCCTATTCTCAGGATCTTTGCGGGTTGGCGAGACCGAAGATTCAGCAGGACGTGCTGCTATGCTTGTGACAGTCCTACTCGGTACTCACCGTATGCCTCGCTGGCTCGCTTCAGAACCAGGCCAGCCCGGACTGCACCCTCACCGTCCCCAGCCACGCTCAAACAGGACTCAGGCTCTATCGTCTCCCCAGACAGTTCCACCCGAAGGGAACACTTCTCTGCGCACACAGGGTTCTCCTCAAACGCCGCTACCAGGGCTAACACGAGAACGACACGCGCAGAGGTTTCTCCTCTAGGGTCCCTAGCGTAGAGACATCACCCCATACGAATGAGCTTAAAGGAAGGCAGGGATGCTGCCAAGACAGCTTAATCCATTTCCACAGGACAAGCTTACATGCGGCTTTCCCTTTCGGGAAACCCCAAGCACTTAGCACAAACCTTGATTACCTTACAAACCGAGGGACGAGCTCCAACGGCCTCCCTTTATTCTAGTAGTGGTAGTACAGAGGTGGAGTAATACAGCGGTAGATTCTAAAGTATGGTGGCTAATTCTTTGTCTCAGAGAGTGGTGGTGGATGTCTTCATGAGTGGAGTATGAGTGGGGGTCTTCGGTGGTGCAGTGTGTCTTCGTGATTCTTGGTGATGCTTTGGTTGTGATCTGGTTGATGTCGTAGTGTGGTGTCGTGCTGCGGTGGTGGTGCCTCCAATGCTTCACCCGGTACCTCCTTTTATAGTCGCGGCAGAGGCTTCTGAAGTTGCTTCGTGCTTAAGGCTTCTGGTGCCTTCAACTATTCTCCTCTTCTATTGCCTGGACACTTGGACGGCTCTCCGCTCCTCAATAATTGTCCTGGGTACAGTAGAGTTGTTGTTTATTCTTTTTGCCTTGTCCTCTATCGCGTACTGTCTTCTCGTGATATTCCGGATGCTGCTTGGTATGGTCTTCCACGCCCGAATGATTGACGTCGCAGACTTCAATCAGAACATCATGACATGTAGTATTATTCTGCCCCAGCCGAATTGTTATTAACATTTTAACAACACTGGAGATTTATTCCCTTGTGTGATAAAATACTCTTTTATGCGAACTGTATTTCTATTCTTCTTCTTCAATATCCGGTTCCTCTGGTTGCCACAGTTGATACCATGACAGTAATTCACGATATTCTTTTCTTAACTGGCATTCCATTCCATAATTTGGCTTAAGTAGCCTTCCTACTTCTTTTGATATTATACTATTCCTTCCATAATATTCTCGTAAAAATATTTTTGTTATTTTGTTTTGCTACATCATATGGTACTCAGTATTGAATTTAGTATTTCCTTCTATTTCTTTTGCTTCACTGAAAATTCTCCAATTATCATGATTATTTTTGGCACGTATTTCTTCATAATTGTACCATGTTTCTGAAGACCATATCGTAGGGAATTTATATGAACCTTTTATAATATATATATCATGACTTGCTGGTCTCAATGGTAGTGTAAATTTTGGTGGGTTAGAAAAGTATTTTATTTTATACTTTCCTTGAACACACGCCAATCTTTTGCATGCTTCTTTAATAGCCTTTCCTAAATCAGATTGAAGTATTTCCTCCAATGTTCCATAAATATCTCGGACTAACCCATGATCAATAATAGTTTGTAAAGAAATATCTTCTCCTGTATGCCTTTGTATATTTGTAAAATATTTTAGGTTTATATCAGCCTTAAGTATTATAAATTTATGATGAGGCTTAACAATTAACTTATCATCAAGATGAAGCAAAGGAAAGGTATTTATAATAACTATTATTCCCAAATTCCTTTCTATACCTTGATATAGCCTCATGAAGTAATTTTGTATATCCTGAAATGTTTTGTACTGTCTTTCAGCATATTTCTTCCATATTAGATCTATAATATCTTGTGTAAAATATGCCAACACTTGTTCAGTCTTAAAACTTATCCTAGGGATAAGAAACTCGTGTGGAGTATTGGTTAAATATTTATTATTTCTTTTATCATTTGAAGAGTCCTCCTTCGGACTGATCTTATTTTCCTCACATTTTGTATTGACTACTTTCTTGTCACTTGGTTGTTCTAAGCATGATCTACATGCCTGCTTTATACATAAACTACAAGTAGCCCTTTTTCCTGGATCTTGATAATATATACAAAATACACAATTTATATTATCGTCATCTCTTTTATGATCCTGAATTACTTGATCCATCATTTCTATTTTTAACCCTGCTAGTTCCTCAATCAAGTTCATCTCTTCATCACTCGATTCATCTTCTTCATTATATTCAATCTCATCTGTTTCTATTATTGAATATATAGATTCATCATCCATTATATCATCATCACATACCAAAATATTTTCATTAACACTATCTATAATTAACACCTTTTCTTGCTCTTCTTGCTTGTTAGAATATCTCTTCTTATCCTTATTAGGACAAGTTTTACTTAAATGATCTGGAGAATTGCAAATAAAGCATCTACAAGTACTATCATAATTTTTCCTAGGATTATATCTTCTTACATTTCTCTTGTGAAGGAAAGGAGCTCTATTATCTGATCTCCTTAGGAAATATCTTTTCTTTGTTTTTACATTTCCCTTTTTATAATTTTTAGGGTATTTCTTATTTCTATATTTCTCTTCTCCATATGTCAATGGTATTTGAACTATTTTATTACAAAAGTTGTAATCTGATTGCTTCATTGACCTTTGAGCTTGTATGCTTGTGCATATTTTTCTTAGTTGCTTAAAAACAAATGTTATAGCCTGAGAAATATTATATTCCCTTCCATTAGATTCCTTTTTATATTCTTCAAATATCATAGATCCTAAAGGATCTGGTAGTTTATTAAAATATCTTTCAACTATACTCTTATTATAGCCTTGCTTAGCAGTTGTGGGGTTATACAAATAATGCTGAGAGAACTCTTTTATTCCTTTCCAATTTGTTAAAGTCAATTTCTCTATTTCCTTCAATCTTTCATTTTGTAATGCAGTATAACCTAATTCTGGATCTTCATCTATAACAATACTTGATATGATATTTGCAAAATTATAAGGGTTGCTACCAGCTCTTTTTAATTCTTCATAATAATGAGGATAAGTTTCTACCCATTGTTCCCATAGAACTTTAACTGAAAGCAGAAGTCCCCATAGGTCAGCAGCCTTTATAGTTAGAAATCATGCTGAAATAGCCAGAGAAAAGTCAAGGATGGTTATTAATTATAAAAGATTAAATGATAATACAATAGATGACGGATATAATATCCCAAATAAGCAAGAATGGATAAATAGAATACAAGGAAGCAAATATTTCTCAAAATTTGATTTAAAAGTTGGATTTTGGCAAGTAAAAATGGCAGAAGAATCAATAGGTTGGACTGCTTTCACATGTCCTCAAGGTCATTTTGAATGGTTGGTAATGCCATTAGGACTAAAAAATGCCCCTGCTCTGTTTCAAAGAAAAATGCAGAATATCTTTAATGAAAATCAAGACTTCATATTGGTTTATATAGATGATTTATTAGTTTTTTCAAAATCTTATAAAGACCATATAGCTCATTTGGAAACGTTCTTTAGAAAGGTAGAGCAGCATGGGTTAATACTTTCTAAAAAGAAGATGGAAATATGCAAAGAAAAGATAAATTTCTTAGGCCATGAAATAGGAGAGGGAAAAATTTATTTACAAGATCATATTGCAAAGAAAATTTTGCAATTTCCTGATGTCATGAATGATAAGAAAACCTTGCAGCAATTTTTAGGTATAGTAAATTATGCTAGAAATTACATAGAAAACTTAGCAAAACTAGCTGGGCCATTATATGCAAAATTAAGAAAAAATGGGCAAAAACATTTTAATTCTGAAGATATAAAGCAAAAGAAGTTCCGCAAAGTGATATCATGAAAGATTCCACTATTGATAAAGAAGCCCAAAAGAAGGTTGATGAAAGGTATCTTTTAGAAAGATATGAAGAAGAAGAAAATAATATGCAGAGTCACAATGATTTTATAAACTCTCTTGGTGAAGAGGAAATACATAATATAGAAAATGCTATGGATGCGCTAGAAATAAAAGATGAAGAAACAAGTGATTCGAAAGAAGCTAAAACTGAATTAATGGATCAAGGAGATTGTGAGCATGATTGGATAAAAGGAAGAGGTGATTATAATATCAAATGTGCTTTTTGTATATATTATCCTAGTCAAGATAATAGATTTACATGTAGTGTATGTTTAAAACAAGCATGTGCTTCATGTTTAAGGAATGCTAATCAGAAATGGAGACAAGAAATAGAAATAGTAGCAGAAGATAAAATACTAGCAAGTAGAGTTAGAAATTTAGAAAATAGAGTAAATATCTTAGAAGCTGAGTTGGAAGATCTAAGAAGTAAAATAGAATTTAATAATAATAAGATTGAAGGAAATGTTAGTGGCAACACTGAGTTTAAAGATCAAGCCATAGTTGATAAAAATAATGATAAGGCTATACAATTAAAAGATGCTATAATTAATTTTGGCAGCAAATACATAGTTAGATTACCATTTAAAGAAATTGTAGGAATAAGAATACCTGTAAAGGTAAAATTAACACACTACGGCATCAACCAGACCACAACCAGAGCATCACCAAGAATCACGAAGACACACTCCACCACCGAAGACCTCCACCCACACTCCACTCATGAAGACATCCACCACCACTCTCTGAGAGAGATAGAATTAGCCACCATATTTTAGAATCTACCGCTGTATTACTCCACCTCTGTACTACCACCACTAGAATAAAGGGAGGCCGTTGGAGCTCGTCCCTCGGTTTGTAAGGTAATCAAGGTTTGTGCTAAGTGCTTGGGGTTTCCCGAAAGGGAAAGCCGCATGTAAGCTTGACCCATGGAAATGGATTAAGCTGTCCTGGTAGCATCCCTGCCTTCCTTTAAGCTCGATCGTATAGGGCGATGTCTCTACGCTAGGGACCCTAGAGGAGAAACCTCTGCGTGTGTCGTTCTCGTGTTAGCCCTGGTAGCGGCGTTTGAGGAGAACCCTGTGTGCGCAGAGAAGTGTTCCCTTCGCGTGGAACTGCCTGGGGAGACGGTAGAGCCTGAGTCCTGTGTGAGCGTGGCTGGGGACGGTGAGGCTGCAGGCTAGGCTGGCCTGGTTCTGAAGCGAGCCAGTGAGGCATGCGGTGAGTACCGAGTAGGACTATCACAAGCATAGCAGCACGTCCGGCTGAATCTTCGGTCTCGCCAACCCACAAAGATCCTGAGAATAGGCTTAATTAAGGAATATACCTAATCACGCACCCGCGCGTGCTCGTATCCCCTGAATGCGACCCCGAATAGTAGCTCAATAGTGCGCAATAGTGAGTGAATAGTGGCTGAATAGTGCCGCCACCCATAGGTGCTCCACCCACTCCCGGTGAGTGCTCGGGCACTATTCATATTCCCGAATTTGAATAGTGAGCTGAATTTAAATAGTGCCGCGAATTTGAATAGTGTTCGCCGAATTTGAATAGTGCTGTGAATAGTAACTCGAAATTTGAATTCCGAAATTTTTTGGAGTCGCTCGTTCCCTCGCCCTTGATCGTATTATCCCCTCGTCCAATACTGGTAGAATAATACTACATGCCATGATGTTTTGATTGAAGTCTGCGACGTCAATCATTCGGGCGTGGAAGACCATACCAAGCAGCATCCGGAATATCACGAGAAGACAGTGCGCGATAGAGGACAAGGCAAAAAGAATAAACAGCAACTCTACTGTACCCAGGACAATTATTAAGGAGCGGAGAGCCGTCCAAGTGTCCAGGCAACAGAAGAGGAGAATAGTTGAAGGCACCAGAAGCCTTAAGCACGAAGCAACTCCAGAAGTCTCTGCCGCGACTATAAAAGGAGGTACCGGGTGAAGCATTGAAGGCACCGCATAACCACACTACGGCATCAACCAGATCACCACCAGAGAATCACGAAGACACACTCCTGTGGGGATACGAGGTAGGCTACGCTAGCGCAAATCAAAATTTCTACCCTTATTGTTGTTTGTAAGGAATACTGTAAAAACCTTAATCCTAATATCATATCATCATTTAGCATGGATAAGTCCCTTATTGTGATCTCATCCATTATATATTTTGTATTATTTATTTGTATCTCAATATTATAAGCTAACTGGTTATGAAGCTTTTTTATTCCTGACATATCAGTAGATATTTCTACTTTATCTTGATCTATTGTATGTACTATCTCTGGGCATCTTGCAAAATATTTATCATGTATAATATTTTTTGTACAACCAGTATCTACTAATGCTAATATTTTATAAGTGATGGTAGGTGTTAATTTTACTTTTACAGGTATCCTTATTCCTACAATTTCTTTAAATGGTAATCTAACTATGTATTTGCTGCCAAAATTAATTATAGCATCTTTTAATTGTATAGCCTTATCATTATTTTTATCAACTATGGCTTGATCTTTAAACTCAGTGTTGCCACTAACATTTCCTTCAATCTTATTATTATTAAATTCTATTTTACTTAGATCTTCCAACTCAGCTTCTAAGATATTTACTCAATTTTCTAAATTTCTAACTCTACTTGCTAGTATTTTATCTTCTGCTATTATTTCTATTTCTCGTCTCCATTTCTGATTAGCATTCCTTAAACATGAAGCACATGCTTGTTTTAAACATACACTACAAGTAAATCTATTATCTTGACTAGGATAATATATGCAAAAAGCACACTTGATATTATAATCACCTCTTCCTTTTATCCAATCATGCTCACAATCTCCTGGATCCATTAATTCAGTTCTAGCTTCTTTCAAATCACTTGTTTCTTCGTCTTTTATTTCTAGCGCATCCATAGCATTTTCTATATTATGTATTTCCTCTTCACCAAGAGAGTTTATAAAATCATTGTGACTCTGCACATTATTTTCTTCTTCTTCTTCATAGCTTTCTAAAGGATAACTTTCATTAACCTTCGTTTGGGCTTCTTTATCAATAGTGGAATCTTTCATGATATCATTTTGCGGAACTTCTTTTGCTTTATGGCTTTTAAGGTCTACTGACTTCACCTTAGCTTTTTGCTCTTTTATTAATTGAGAGTTGATTTTTTCGTCATAAAGATCTTTATCCTTTTTTAACTTATATAACATCCTAATAAAATAAACTTCTTTCTCTCTAATAGCAGGCCATTCACTCAACATAGAGGTATTATATTCATGAGGTATTTTATTTAACTTTTGTTCATAGTGATGAATCTTGCTAACTAAACTTTCCATTAAAAGCAAGAACACTTACTTAAGGTTGTAACAGCTAATTCAAATATCTTGACTAGATATAGAAAAACCCTCAAAAACACAAATTTTAACAACCTCGGCTCTGATACCAGTCTGGGAAATCACGATCGAGGGCGAGGGAACGAGCGACTCCGAAAAATTTCGGATTTCAAATTTCGAGTTACTATTCACAGCACTATTCAAATTCGGCGAACACTATTCAAATTCGCGGCACTATTTAAATTCAGCTCACTATTCAAATTCGGGAATATGAATAGTGCTCGAGCACTCACCGGTAGTGGATGGAGCACCTATGGGTGGTGGCACTATTCAGCCACTATTCACTCACTATTGCGCACTATTGAGCTACTATTCGAGGCACCACACTACGACATCAACCAGATCACAACCAGAGCATCACCAAGAATCACGAAGACACACTCCACCACCGAAGACCTCCACTCATACTCCACTCATGAAGACATCCACCACCACTCTCAGAGAGAGAAAGAATTAGCCACCATACTTTAGAATCTACCGCTGTATTACTCCACCTCTGTACTACCACTACTAGAATAAAGGGAGGTCGTTGGAGGTCGTCCCTCGGTTTGTAAGGTAATCAAGGTTTGTGCTAAGTGCTTGGGGTTTCCCGAAAGGGAAAGCCGCATGTAAGCTTGTCATGTGGAAATGGATTAAGCTGTCCTGGTAGCATCCCTGCCTTCCTTTAAGCTCGATCGTATGGGGCGATGTCTCTACGCTAGGGACCCTAGAGGAGAAACCTTTGCGTGTGTCGTTCTCATGTTAGCCTGTGTAGCGGCGTTTGAGGAGAACCCTGTGTGCGCAGAGAAGTGTTCCCTTCGGGTGGAACTGCCTGGGGAGACGGTAGAGCCTGAGTCCTGTGTGAGCGTGGCTGGGGACGGTGAGGCTGCAGGCCGGGCTGGCCTGGTTCTGAAGCGAGCCAGCGAGGCATGCGGTGAGTACCGAGTAGGACTGTCACAAGCATAGCAGCACGACTGGCTGAATCTTCGGTCTCGCCAACCTGCAAAGATCCTGAGAATAGGCTTAATTAAGGAATATACCTAATCACGCACCCGCGCGTGCTCGTACCCCTGAATGCGACCCCGAATAGTAGCTCCATAGTGCGCAATAGTGAGTGAATAGTGGCTGAATAGTGCCGCCACCCATAGGTGCTCCATCCACTCCTGGTGAGTGCTCGGGCACTATTCATATTCCCGAATTTGAATAGTGAGCTGAATTTAAATAGTGCCGCGAATTTGAATAGTGTTCGCCGAATTTGAATAGTACTGTGAATAGTAACTCGAAATTTGAAATCCGAAATTTTTCGGAGTCGCTCGTTCCCTCGCCCTTGATCATATTATCCCCTCGTCCAATACAACCAAGGAACCGGATATTGAAGAAGAAGAATAAGAAATACAGCTCGCATAAAAGAATATTTTATCACACAAGGGAATAGGTCTCCAGTGTTGTTAAGGTGTTAACAACAATTCGGCCGGGGCAGAATAATACTACATGCCATGATGTTCTGATTGAAGTTTGCGACGTCAATCATTCGGGCGTGGAAGACCATACCAAGCAGCATCCGGAATATCACGAGAAGACAGTACGCGATAGAGGACAAGGCAAAAAGAATAAACAGCAACTCTGCTGTATCCAGGACAATTATTGAGGAGCGGAGAGCCATCCAAGTGTCCAGGCAACAGAAGAGGAGAATAGTTGAAGGCACCAGAAGCCTTAAGCACGAAGCAACTCCAGAAGCCTCTGCCGCCACTATAAAAGGAGGTACCGGGTGAAGCATTGGAGGCACCACACTACGACATCAACCAGATCACAACCAGAGCATCACCAAGAATCACGAAGACACACTCCACCACCGAAGACCTCCACTCATACTCCACTCATGAAGACATCCACCACCACTCTCTGAGAGAGAAAGAATTAGCCACCATACTTTAGAATCTACCGCTATATTACTCCACCTCTATACTACCACCACTAGAATAAAGGGAGGCCGTTGGAGCTCGTCCCTCGGTTTGTAAGGTAATCAAGGTTTGTGCTAAGTGCTTGGGATTTCCCGAAAGGGAAAGCCGCATGTAAGCTTGTCCCGTGGAAATGGATTAAGCTGTCCTGGTAGCATCCCTGCCTTCCTTTAAGCTCGATCGTATGGGGCGATGTCTCTACGCTAGGGACCCTAGAGGAGAAACCTCTACGTGTGTCGTTCTCGTGTTAGCCCGTGTAGCGGCGTTTGAGGAGAACCCTGTGTGCGCAGAGAAGTGTTCCCTTCTGGTGGAACTGCCTGGGGAGACGGTAGAGCCTGAGTCCTGTGTGAGCGTGGCTGGGGACGGTGAGGGTGCAGACCGGGCTGGCCTGGTTCTGAAGCGAGCTAGCGAGGCATGCGGTGAGTACCGAGTAGGACTGTCACAAGCATAGCAGCACGACCGGCTGAATCTTCAGGTTCACCAACCCGCAAAGATCCTTAGAATAGGCTTAATTAAGGAATATACCTAATCACGCACCCGCACGTGCTCGTATCCCTGAAAGCGACCCCGAATAGTAGTTCAATAGTGCGCAATAGTGAGTGAATAGTGGCTGAATAGTGCCGCCACCCATAGGTGCTCCACCCACTCCCGGTGAGTGCTTGGGCACTATTCATATTCAAATTCGCGGCACTATTTAAATTCAGCTCACTATTCAAATTCGGGAATATGAATAGTGCCCGAGCACTCACCGGGAGTGGATGGAGCACCTATGGGTGGCGGCACTATTCAGCCACTATTCACTCACTATTACGCACTATTGAGCTACTATTCGAGGTCGCATTCAGGGGATACGAGCACGCGCGGGTGCGTTATTAGGTATATGTTGGGATACGAGGTAGGCTACATTAGCGTAAATCAAAATTTCTACCGCGTATAACCAGGAAGAACTGCCGTATAAGGATCACGGGATTACCACTCGACGCACTACTGGTGCGGAAGATGTAGATATGCGTCGATGCAATGAAGACGATCACGTAGTCGTACGTAGTCGATCAACGTAGTCGTACGTAGTCGATCACGTCCAGCAGCTCCTCAGCAACTCGTCCACGTGCAGCAAGATCGCCTCCGGTACCGCGGCTCGTCGTCGGCTCGTCGTGGCTCGTCGGCGGCTCGTCGATGGCTCGTCCAAGTGCTGCAGGCGCACACCTCCAAGGTATCCACACGTGCAGGGAGGAAGCGTCGCAAGCCGGACTGCTAGATCCGCGAGTTGCAACAGGCGAGGGCGTGGGAGGCGCGGCAGGTGTGTTTCGCCAAAAGGTGTAAACCCTAGGGCGCCCCCACCCCTCTATTTATAGAGGTTCCTGATGGGCCTCTGGATCCGAGGCCCATTAGTACTCCTAAACCTAATCCAACTCGGATCAGATCCGAATTGGGCTTCCAGCCCCTTAAGTGTGTGACCCTATGGGTTCGGATACGTATAGACATGGCCCGAGTACTCCTACTCGGCCCAATAGTCGGTAGCGGCCTCTAGCAAGACGTGCCAACTCCTATACGCACACGAAGATCATATCAGACGAACCATCATAACATAATATACATGCTATTCCCTTTGCCTCACGATATTTGGTCTAGCTTCAAGCCGACCGCTCTTTCTCGATCCTGTGATTCGGAATCCCTTTGTAGGTTAACTCTTAACCGTACGTAGCATGGCCATGCATTTTCGGATCCGATCACTCGAGGGGCCCAGAGATATCACTCTCAATCAGAGAGGGGCAAATCCCATCTTGAGTGACCATGTCTCATAGCATGCTTCTTGACAAACCCGAAAGATACCTTTATAACTACCCTATTACGGCGTAGCGTTTGATAGCCCCTAAGTAGGTCGATCCACATCTAGAATACATGCGACAATCTCAGGTCTAAGGACAAAGCGTATATGTTGTTTAAAGAGAGAACTACTTCTCGTGTTGGGTCAGTCCTAACACATGTCTCCACATGTGTCCACATTATTAGTTCAACATCTCCATGTCCATGACTTGTGAAACATAGTCATCAACTAATACATGTGCTAGTCTAATATTCATGTGTGTCCTCACATGAACTCCGACTAGGGAAAACATTAGAATAACCATACTAGTAAAGAGTTTCACATACAATTCACATAATTGCAAATCAATTCAAGTAGCCTTTAATGGATATTCAATGAACACAATATACAAATCATGGATACAAATGGAATATCATCATCTCTATGATTGCCTCTAGGGCATACCTCCAACAGTATATTCCTTAATTAAGTCTATTCTCAGGATCTTTGCGGGTTGCCGATACCGAAGATTCAGCCAGACGTGCTGCTATGCTTGTGACAGTCCTACTCAGTACTCACCGCATGCCTCGCTGGCTCGCTTCAGAACCAGGCCAGCCCGGCCTGCAGCCTCACCGTCCCCAGCCACGCTCACACAGGACTCAGGCTCTACCGTCTCCCCAGGCAGTTCCACCTGAAGGGAACACTTCTCTGCGCACACAGGGTTCTCCTCAAACGCCGCTACACGGGCTAACACGAGAACGACACACGGAGAGGTTTCTCCTCTAGGGTCCCTAGCGTAGAGACATCGCCCCATACGATCGAGCTTAAAGGAAGGTAGGGATGCTACCAGGAAAGCTTAATCCATTTCCACGGGACAAGCTTACATGCGGCTTTCCCTTTCGGGAAACCCCAAGCACTTAGCACAAACCTTGATTACCTTACAAACCGAGGGACGAGCTCCAACGGCCTCCGTTTATTCTAGTGGTGGTAGTACAGAGGTGGAGTAATACAGCGGTAGATTCTAAAGTATCGTGGCTAATTCTTTCTCTCTCAGAGAGTGGTGGTGGATGTCTTCATGAGTGGAGTATGAGTGGAGGTCTTCGGTGGTGGAGTGTGTCTTCGTGATTCTTGGTGATGCTCTGGTTGTGATCTGGTTGATGTCGTAGTGTGGCGTCGTGCTGCGGTGGTGGTCGGTGCAGCGGCGTTTGAGGAGAACCCTGTGTGCGCAGAGAAGTGTTCCCTTCGGGTGGAACTGCCTGGGAAGACAGTAGAGCCTAAGTCCTGTGTGAGCGTGGTTGGGGACGGTGAGGGTGCAGACCGGGCTGGCCTGGTTCTGAAGCGAGCCAGCGAGGCATGCGGTGAGTACCGAGTAGGACTGTCACAAGCATAGCAGCACGACCGGCTGAATCTTCGGTCTCGCCAACCCGCAAAGATCCTGAGAATAGGGTTAATTAAGGAATATACCTAATCACGCACCTGCGCGTGCTCGTATCCCCTGAAAGCGACCCGGAATAGTAGCTCAATAGTGCGCAATAGTGAGTGAATAGTGGCTGAATAGTGCCGCCACCCATAGGTGCTCCACCCACTCCCGGTGAGTGCTCGGGCACTATTCATATTCCCGAATTTGAATAGTGAGCTGAATTTAAATAGTGCCGCGAATTTGAATAGTGTTCGCCGAATTTGAATAGTGCTGTGAATAGTACCTCGAAATTTGAAATCCGAAATTTTTCGGAGTCGCTCGTTCCCTCGCCCTCGATCGAGATTAATTGAGCGGGGAGCCGTCCAAGTGTCCAGGCAACAGAAGAGGAGAATAGTTGAAGGCACCAGAAGCCTTAAGCTCGAAGCAACTCCAGAAGCCTCTGCCGCGACTATAAAAGGAGGTATCGGGTGAAGCATTGGATGAACACACTACGACATCAACCAGATCACAACCAGAGCATCACCAAGAATCACGAAGACACACTCCACTCATACTCCACTCATGAAGACATCCACCACCACTCTCTGAGAGAGAAAGAATTAGCCACCATATTTAGAATCTACCGCTGTATTACTCCACCTCTGTACTACCACCACTAGAATAAAGGGAGGCCGTTGGAGGTCGTCCCTCGGTTTGTAAGGTAATCAAGGTTTGTGCTAAGTGCTTGGGGTTTCCCGAAAGGGAAAGCCGCATGTAAGCTTGTCCCGTGGAAATGGATTAAGCTGTCCTGGTAGCATCCCTGCCTTCCTTTAAGCTCGATCGTATGGGGCGATGTCTCTACACTAGGGACCCTAGAGGAGAAACCTCTGCGTGTGTCGTTCTCGTGTTAGCCCGTGTAGCGGCGTTTGAGGAGAACCCTGTGTGCGTAGAGAAGTGTTCCCTTCGGGTGGAACTGCCTGGGGAGACGGTAGAGCCTGAGTCCTGTGTGAGCGTGGCTGGGGACGGTGAGGGTACAGACCGGGCTGGCCTGGTTCTGAAGCGAGCCAGCGAGGCATGCGGTGAGTACCGAGTAGGACTGTCACAAGCATAGCAGCACGACCGGCTGAATCTTCAGTCTCACCAACCCGCAAAGATCCTGAGAATAGACTTAATTAAGGAATATACCTAATCACGCACCCGCGCGTGCTCGTATCCCCTGAATGCGACCCTGATTAGTAGCTCAATAGTGCGTAATAGTGAGTGAATAGTGGCTGAATAGTGCCGCCACCCATAGGTGCTCCATCCACTCCCGGTGAGTGCTCGGGCACTATTCATATTCCCGAATTTGAATAGTGAGCTGAATTTAAATAGTGCCGCTCAAACAGGACTCAGGCTCTACCGTCTCCCCAGGCAGTTCCACCCGAAGGAAACACTTCTCTGCGCACACAGGGTTCTCTGCAAACGCCGCTACCAGGGCTAACACGAGAACGACACGGGCAGAGGTTTCTCCTCTAGGGTCCCTAGCGTAGAGACATCGCCCCATACGAACGAGCTTAAAGGAAGGCAGGGATGCTGCCAGGACAGCTTAATCCATTTCCACGGGACAAGCTTACATGCGGCTTTCCCTTTCGGGAAACCCCAAGCACTTAGCACAAACCTTGATTACCTTACAAACCGAGGGACGAGCTCCAACAGCCTCCCTTTATTCTAGTAGTGGTAGTACAGAGGTTGAGTAATACAGCGGTAGATTCTAAAGTATGGTGGCTAATTCTTTCTCTCAGAGAGTGGTGGTGGATGTCTTCATGAGTGGAGTATGAGTGGGGGTCTTCGGTGGTGGAGTGTGTCTTCGTGATTCTTGGTGATGCTCTGGTTGTGATCTGGTTGATGTCGTAGTGTGGTGCCGTGCTGCGGTGGTGGTGCAGTCCGGGCTGGCCTGGTTCTGAAGCGAGCCAGCGAGGCATGCGGTGAGTACCGAGTAGGACTGTCACAAGCATAGCAGCACGACCGGCTGAATCTTCGGTCTCGCCAACCCGCAAAGATCCTGAGAATAGGCTTAATCAAGGAATATACCTAATCACGCACCTGCGCGTGCTCGTATCCCCTGAAAGCGACCCGGAATAGTAGCTCAATAGTGCGCAATAGTGAGTGAATAGTGGCTGAATAGTGCCGCCACCCATAGGTGCTCCACCCACTCCCGGTGAGTGCTCGGGCACTATTCATATTCCGAATTTGAATAGTGAGCTGAATTTAAATAGTACCGCGAATTTGAATAGTGTTCACCGAATTTGAATAGTGCTGTGAATAGTAACTCGAAATTTGAATTCCAAAATTTTTCGCAGTCGCTCGTTCCCTCGCCCTCGATCGTATTATCCCCTCGTCCCAGACTGGCATGCCATGATGTTCTGATTGAACTCTGCGACGTCAATCATTTGGGCGTGGAAGACCATACCAAGCAGCATCCGGAATATCACGAGAAGACAGTACGCGATAGAGCACAAGGCAAAAAGAATAAATAGCAACTCTGCTGTATCCAGGACAATTATTGTGGAGCGGAGCGCCATCCAAGTGTCCAGGCAACAGAAGAGGAGAATAGTTGAAGGCACCAGAAGCCTTAAGCACGAAGCAACTCCAGAAGCCTCTGCCGCGACTATAAAAGGAGGTACCGGGTGAAGCATTGGAGGCACCACACTACGGCATCAACCAGATCACCACCAGAGCATCACGAAGACACACTCCACCACCGAAGACCTCCACTCATACTCCACTCATGAAGACATCCACCACCACTCTCTGAGAGAATAGGAATTAGCCACCATACTTTAGAATCACCCACTACCGCTGTATTACTCCACCTCTGTACTACCACCACTAGAATAAAGGGAGGCCGTTGGAGCTCATCCCTCGGTTTGTAAGGTAATCAAGGTTTGTGCTAAGTGCTTGGGGTTTCCCGAAAGGGAAAGCCGCATGTAAGCTTGTCCCGTGGAAATGGATTAAGCTGTCCTGGTAGCATCCCTGCCTTCCTTTAAGCTCGATCGTATGGGGCGATGTCTCTACGCTAGGGACCCTAGAGGAGAAACCTCTGCGTGTGTCGTTCTCTTGTTAGCCCATGTAGCGGCGTTTGAGGAGAACCCTGTGTGCGCAGAGAAGTGTTCCCTTCGGGTGGAACTGCCTGGGGAGACGGTAGAGCCTGAGTCCTGTGTGAGCGTGGCTGGGGACGGTGAGGGTGCACACCGGGCTGGCCTGGTTCTGAAGCGAGCCAGCGAGGCATGCGGTGAGTACCGAGTAGGACTGTCACAAGCATAGAAGCACGACCGGCTGAATCTTTGGTCTCGCCAACCCGCAAAGATCCTGAGAATAGGTCTAATTAAGGGATATACCTAATCACGCACCCGCGCGTGCTCGTATCCCTGAAAGCGACCCCGAATAGTAGCTCAATAGTGCGCAATAGTGAGTGAATAGTGGCTGAATAGTGCCGCCACCCATAGGTGCTCCACTCACTCCCGGTGAGTGCTCGGGCACTATTCATATTCCCGAATTTGAATAGTGAGCTGAATTTAAATAGTGCCGCGAATTTGAATAGTGTTCGCCAAATTTGAATAGTGCTGTGAATAGTAACTTGAAATTTGAATTCCGAAATTTTTCGGAGTCGCTCGTTCCCTCGCCCTTGATCGTATTATCCCCTCGTCCAATACTGGTCGAGGGCGAGGGAACGAGCAACTCCGAAAAATTTCGGAATTCAAATTTCGAGTTACTATTCACAACACTATTCAAATTCGGCGAAGACTATTCAAAATCGCGGCACTATTTGAATTCAGCTCACTATCCAAATTCGAGAATATGAATAGTGCCCGAGCACTCACCGGGAGTGGGTGGAGCACCTATGGGTGGCGGCACTATTCAGCCACTATTCACTCACTATTGCGCACTATTGAGCTACTATTCGGGGTCGCTTTCAGGGATACGAGCACGCGCGGGTGCGTGATTAGGTATATTCCTTAATTAAGCCTATTCTCAGGATCTTTGTGGGTTGGCGAGACCGAAGATTCAGCCGGTCGTGCTGCTATGCTTGTGACAGTCCTACTCGGTACTCACCGCATGCCTCGTTGGCTCGCTTCAGAACCAGGCCAGCCCGGTCTGCACCCTCACCACCACCGCAGCACGGCACCACACTACGACATCAACCAGATCACAACCAGAGCATCACCAAGAATCACGAAGACACACTCCACCACCGAAGACCTCCACTCATACTCCACTCATGAAGACATCCACCACCACTCTCTGAGAGAGAAAGAATTAGCCACCATACTTTAGAATCTACCGCTGTATTACTCCACCTCTGTACTACCACCACTAGAATAAAGGGAGGCCGTTGGAGCTCGTCCCTCGGTTTGTAAGGTAATCAAGGATTGTGCTAAGTGCTTGGGGTTTCCCGAAAGGGAAAGCCGCATGTAAGCTTGTCCCGTGGAAATTGATTAAGCTGTCCTGGTAGCATCCCTGCCTTCCTTTAAGCTCGATCGTATGGGGTGATGTCTCTACGCTAGGGACCCTGGAGGAGAAACCTCTGCGTGTGTCGTTCTCGTGTTAGCCCGTGTAGCGGCGTTTGAGGAGAACCCTGTGTGCGCAGAGAAGTGTTCCCTTCGGGTGGAACTGCCTGGGGAGACGGTAGAGCCTGAGTCCTGTGTGAGCGTGGCTGGGGACGGTGAGGGTGCAGACCGGGCTGGCCTGGTTCTGAAGCGAGCCAGCGAGGCATGCGGTGAGTACCAAGTAGGACTGTCACAAGCATGGCAGCACGACCAGCTGAATCTTCAGTCTCGCCAACCTGCAAAGATCGTGAGAATAGGCTTAATTAAGGAATATACCTAATCACGCACCCGCGCGTGCTCGTATCCCCTGAAAGCGACCCCGAATAGTAGCTCAATAGTGCGCAATAGTGAGTGAATAGTGGCTGAATAGTGCCGCCACCCATAGGTGCTCCACCCACTCCCGGTGAGTGCTCGGGCACTATTCATATTCCCGAATTTGAATAGTGAGCTGAATTTAAATAGTGCCGCGAATTTGAATAGTGTTCGTCGAATTTGAATAGTGCTGTGAATAGTAACTCGAAATTTGAAATCCGAAATTTTTCGGAGTCGCTCGTTCCCTCGCCCTCGATCGAGATTAACTGGTACCAGTATGGGACGAGGGGATAATACGATCAAGGGTGAGGGAACGAGCGACTCCGAAAAATTTCGGAATTCAAATTTCGAGTTACTATTCATAGCACTATTCAAATTCGATGAACACTATTCAAATTCGCGGCACTATTTAAATTCAGCTCACTATTCAAATTCGGGAATATGAATAGTGCCCGAGCACTCACCGGGAGTGGGTGGAGCACCTATGGGTGGCGGCACTATTCAGCCACTATTCACTCACTATTGCGCACTATTGAGCTACTATTCGGGGTCGCTTTCAGGGATACGAGCACGCGCGGGTACGTGATTAGGTATATTCCTTAATTAAGCCTATTCTCAGGATCTTTGCGGGTTGGCGAGACCGAAGATTCAGCCGGTCGTGCTGCTATGCTTGTGACAGTCCTACTCGATACTCACCGCATGCCTCGCTGGCTCGCTTCAGAACCAGGCCAGCCCGGACTGCACCCTCACCGTCCGCAGCCACGCTCACACAGGACTCAGGCTCTACCGTCTCCCCAGGCAGTTCCACCCGAAGGGAACACTTCTCTGCGCACACAGGGTTCTCCTCAAACGCCGCTACTAGGGCTAACACGAGAATGACACACGCAGAGGTTTCTCCTCTAGGGTCCCTAGCGTAGAGACATCGCCCCATAAGAACGAGCTTAAAGGAGGGCAGGGATGCTACCAGGACAGCTTAATCCATTTCCACGGGGACAAGCTTATATGCGGCTTTCCCTTTCGGGAAACCCCAAGCACTTAGCACAAACCTTGATTACCTTACAAACCGAGGGACGAGCTCCAACAGCCTCCCTTTATTCTAGTGGTGGTAGTACAGAGATGGAGTAATACAACGGTAGATTCTAAAATATGGTGGCTAATTCTATCTCTCTCAGAGAGTGGTGGTGGATGTCTTCATGAGTGGAGTGTGGGTGGAGGTCTTCGGTGGTGGAGTGTGTCTTCGTGATTCTTGGTGATGCTCTGGTTGTGGTCTGGTTGATGTCGTAGTGTGTTGCATCCAATGCTTTACCCGGTACCTCCTTTTATAGTCGCGGCAGAGGCTTCTGGAGTTGCTTCGAGCTTAAGGCTTCTGGTGCCTTCAACTATTCTCCTCTTCTGTTGCCTGGACACTTGGACGGCTCCCCGCTCCTCAATAATTGTCCTGGGTACAGTAGAGTTGCTGTTTATTCTTTTTGCCTTGTCCTCTATCGCGCACTGTCTCGTCGTGATATTCTGGATGCTGCTTGGTATGGTCTTCCACGCCCGAATGATTGACATCGCAGACTTCAATCAAAACATCATGGCATGTAGTATTATTCAAGCGGCGCTGTGGCGCGCGAAAGGGCGGAGGAGTGCCGTGGCGGCGCCGTGGCGGCGGAGGGGCGGAGGAGGACCAGGGCGGTGGACGGAGCCGGGCCGGCAGGGCGGCGCTGTGGCGGCGTAGGGGCGGAGGAGTGCCGGGGCGGCACCGTGGCAGCGTAGGGGCGGAGGAGGACTGGGGCGGCGCCTTGGCGGCGGATGGAGCCGGGGCCAGCGGGGTAGCGCTGGAGCGGCAGCGAAGGAGGGCCAGGCGGTCGGGTGCGGATAAGGTCGGGAGGGAGGAACGGATGGATAAGGAGAGAGGAAGGAAAAAGAAAAGAAGGGGAGAAGGAAAGAGAAAGAAAAAAGGAAAGAAAAAAAATGAGGAGAGAAAAAGAAAAAGAGAAGAGAAAAATATAAGGGTATTTTGGACATTTCATACCTTATTTCCAATCTAAAAAGCTAGGAGAAGCCGTTTTGCCAAACGTTTACCTTCAAAATAAGCCAGAGCCAGAAAAAGCTGCTTTTCCAGATAAGCTAGAGCCAAAGTTGTTTTTTCACGAGCCAAAGCCGTGCCAAACGGGCCCTTACAATTATTAATTGGAGGCTCCTTTTGAAGCCTCCAGATGAAGCCACCTAGGATTCCTATGTTGACGCTCTAGAAAAAGAGAGAAATCCTAGAAATTCTCACAAAAAAGTAAAACATCCGACCATCAATTGACAGATTCAAATCATCATAGCCATTGGATCTATTATGTTTTCTAAAAAATTACCCACCTATGCCATTATGAAAATAGCCTAAAGTAACCTCCTAAATCTATATATAAATTACCCACCTCTGCCATTATATAAAATAAACTAAAGTAACCCCCTAATCTTCATCAAAATTACCCACTTATTCCATTATAAACAATATTTAAAATAACTTCCTAATTTGCAACTGAATTGCCTACCACTATTATTTTTAAAAACTTAAAGTAATCCCTTAAATTTGCATCTATATTACCCACATATGCTATTATTAAAAATAACATGAGGTAACCCTATGTTTGAATCAAATAACCTTAATTAAAAATATACAACAATATATGATTCTAAATCGTCTATATCTTACACTATTGGTATACGATATAATAATTAAGGTCTATACGCATGATGGGTGATGTGTGTCACCATTTATAAGGATATAAAGTTATGGGAATATACATTTCTATGCTAAAATTATATTTAGCATTATGTATAGTTCTATTAAATTTATGAGCACTCAAACTTAGGGTTCACTAAACAAATTCAAGCCCATACATGCGGTCCAAAGTGGAAAGTTAAAGAATATAAATGTGAATGAAAATATTATAGAGTAATTACTAACTGAAATCTATCACAATTGGATGAAGATATTAAGTATAATATCTACATAAGTATTGTGTTCGAATATTTAACAAACGAGAGGTAGCTTATGGTAATAGTTTTGTAGTAATGTAGTCTCATTTTTTTCCATTGGAGACTCCGCATTAGTTCCCATGAGACAAGCAAGAAAAAAGAGAGATTCTCATAAAAATTAAAAACATCAAACACCAATCCTGTAAACTCTAATAATCATAGCCATTGATTTATTATATTTTCTAAAAAGTTATCCACCACTGTCATTATGTAAATATTCAAAAAATGAGCTCTAAACCTATATCTAAATTACCGAGCTCAGCTATTATAACACATAATCTAAAGTAACCCCATAATCTTTATCCAATTTACTAATACACATCATTATAAAGCATAACTTAAAATGTCATTCTAAAATTTTATCTATGTTACCCACGTATGTCGTTATTAAAAATAACCTAAAGTAAATACCTAAACCTTAATCTAATTATCTTCATGTGCATCATATAAATGTCAAAAAGTAAACTAATATATAATTCTAAATTACCTATTTATGTCATTGTTAATATAAAAATACAACATTAAAGTATATACACATGATGAGTGCCACCATTAGACCATGTATACATGTATGTGCGGAATCGATGAAAAATATTGATTTGTATGCTAAACATAACGTATATAGAATTGGAGGTGCGATACAAAATGGAAAAAGTATGAATATGAATGAAAAAGTGCATAGAATAATTATTAATTAAAAATCAATCACAACTAGACAAAGATAGATACATATCTATATAAGTATTATGTTGAAGTATTGGAAAAATAAGAGAGCAGTAGGTAAACAATTTTAATTATTAGCTAAGAGTTTAATTTCTAAATAATTTTCAAATCCAATAGCATATAAAAACATTAGCCCGTGCGGGAGCACGGGTTGATGGACTAGTTTAGCTAATTTGGTTTCGATTGCTCTTATCTATAGTCCAAATCAGATGGATTTGAACCTTGTTGTTAGCGGCTTGCCCGCTCGCTTTGCTCACTCAAGAGGCTCTTGAGTTCTTGCATCTCCTTTGATATTGCCAGGTCCTTCCACAACTCCTTCACCTTACGCGTGGCTTTGCGCACAAAGTTGGCCCTGGAACCTCCATGGTGGTGATTGAGCATCAAACGGTCGATGCAATATATCCTCGATATCGTAGGATAGCTCACGCACCTTGTTCCTCCAATCTTTGGACGGTCCATCGATCTGGTCGTCATCCTTGTCTGCGAGCTTCTGCAGCACGGCGTCCATGGCGCTCAGCTCGTCTTTCAGGAAACGAATCTTGCGCTCAACGTCTTTGGCCAGGTGGTAGTTCTCAGCGAGCCTGGCGGTCAGCTTGCCGATGACGGAGCGCATCACGAACGTGGCGGCGCTCGCCATCATTTCAGCCATCTCGACTCGCAAGAAATCCCTATAGTTGGAATGCTACCTTGCTTTCGTGGTGATTTGACATTGAGAGAGGAAGGGCGCTTCAGTTTCCAGGCTAATTATTTCTTGCAGATGATGATTACATTTATGCACTATCAACGACCCGAGAGCATCTTCCGCGAACTTTCGTTCGACTTTCATTAATCCACCAGCCATTTTTTCATTTCCGGCAATCTCAACTCGTCCACAACCACTGCCATTTTTAATAACAAAATATTTATTCCAGTAAACGAAGCAAGACAACGTGACCAGTTGCCAGTGGGCATGGAACAAGAAACAACGTGCGCGTGTTTCCAACTGCCAGGTAGGGCTGTAGCATACTAACTCTTGTATAGTTTAGCATTCTAGTTGAGGCTTTGACTGAGGTTTTTAACAAAATATTCACTCCATTATCTTTCGAGTTTTGCTAGATCTTGTTTCAAAATTGAAATTTATTTTTGATAATTCTATTTGAGTTGCCATTTCAGGTGTAACACGGATGGTGATTTGGTACAGTGAAGAAAAAGGTGCGTGCATATAATGATGTTGACTGCACCTGCTGAGTGTCATGGGATGAAACTATTCTCACATCTCATGGAACTCCTCCTTCTCTCTCCTCATACTGAACTTGCCAAGTCAGCAAAATTGCTGATGTGACATTGAGTTTAATGTCCATGAAACTCCTATGAAACTGAGATTGGCCCAAGTAGTCCTTGTCGAAAAGCATTTAATATCTATTGTGGCGTCGAACTTAATATCCATGCTTAGCTTTGGTAGAAGTTGAGAGGTGGGAAAGTCACCACCTATCACGAGCTGTAGGCATGTTTGCTTAATTCCTACACAGGTAGCTAAGTGAATAAAATTAAGCTGAACCAGTGGAATGATGAATTGAACTTGGGCAAGTGTGGTAGGATCATGTTGAGATTGGAGCTCACTTTACAAGCCTTGCTTGGTTGATTAAGGCCCGGTCGTTATCGCTATGATACCTGAGCATTAGTTCGTACAAACCACATGCATAATATGGTAATGGCAAGCCAAGCAACATAAGTCGTATCATGCCTTGGCTGGATTTGGCGCGGGACATGGGATGAGGTGTGATCGGTTGTGTCCAGTGCATCTATACATTTGTCACCGTTCGTTCATCACCGGGTGAGTATGTAAACAGTTATGGGCATGAATCAACACTTATCCTAGGTCTATGTACACCCTTGCCGGGTTTTGATCAATTGCAGTAGCCACGCTCCCGATTAAAGAGCACCCTCGTGTACTTGAACTTTAATGTATGAAATATTTGGGATCATGTTCACATGATCATGTTTACTTATTGCTTATTTGATGCTTGATTTAGAGATCATAGGATGTCATGTCTTTTGCTTATTATAACTTGATCAAATGTAGTTGCTTTTATGCAAATTCATTGCCAATACCAATTCCTTGCTAGGTAACCACATGCATTCTCCTTGAGAGCACCTCATCCGTGCAGTGTGAAAACCTCATTCGCACCCATGGAAGGACTGACACCCTAAACCGATACGAATATGGATGGTTATTGGTGCCAGCATGGAAGCCGGCACGAATAACGGACTATACATACCGGTGGGATATCAGACCATCACGAATAGTAAAAATAGGAATTTATAAATGCAAATAGCAAAAATAAATTTTACTAGGCCTGGAGGCCACCCCCGAGCTATGCTCACTGGTATTTCGAACTCATGACCTACCCGCTCACGCGTTACTTCCTTGCCATAGCACCTACAACACGTACCTGCGTGAGAAGGAAGTTTTATCCTTTTGACCCTTATTGTTTGATATTTGGATTCATTATTTGGGTATCTAAATGACATCAAAACAAAAAATTATCAATTACAAAGTTGTAGATCTCATTGAAACATATAAATCTCATATAAAATTTATCTCCATCTAAGACCTTTTGTGAAAGTTACAAATTTCTGAATACAATTTAAATTCAAATTACAAGGGCAGGAAACATAGCTGAATTTTAAACATCATTTGACATATGAATGACTTTAAATTGAAAAGCTTTCAACTACAAAGTTGTAGATCAGGTCAAAATCTAAAACTTCATATAAAGTTTGTATTCACGCGAATCCATATCACAAAGTTACGAATTTCCAAATAAAACATGAAATTCAAATTATAAGGGAGAAAGCAAAAGCATGGCTAAGTTGAAATTTTGGGCATCTAAATGACTTCAAATTGAAAAACGTTCAACTATAAAGTTTTAGATCTCATCGACTGTACAATTTTGATATAAAAACTTATCTCCATCCGAGTTTATATGTAAAAGTTACGAATTTTCAAGTCCGTACGTGAGCCAGCGCGAATAATCCTGTGCTGGCTCTAAACAAACAAATAAGGATTATACACATCGGCCCTGTTTAGGGCCGGTGCGCATAATTGTTTTTCATGCCGACTATCGTATTCGTTCCGGCTCTATTTAGAGTTGGCACGAATAGTAGATTATACATGCTGGCTCTATTATACATCAGCATGAATGACTTATTCGTACTGGATCATTTATGGTTGATACGAATAAGCCGATATGAATGAAGGTCTCTCCAATAGTGCCTTGATAAGTTCTGCGGAGTACCTTTCGTTCTCACAGTGCCATCGTTAAGTTGTTGTAGATATTCGGCAGCTTGAGGCCATCTTTGGGTACTACTATCCCGCAGACGTAGGTGCGGGTGAGAAGTGATGGCCATAGCTTTGAGAAGGGTAATATCATCATATAGTGTTCTTATTTTGTGTTGTATCGTACGATGAGTGCGATGATAGAACTGTCCATTGCAACACTACGGGAAACAGGGAAGATGCCGAGTGCCAGGGGCACTCGGCGAAGCTCCAAAAACACTCGGCAAAGCGTTTGCCGAGTGTAACACTCGGCAAACGACACACGGCAAAAATCTTGACGGCAAACACTGATTCGCCGAGTGTTTTGTATCGGGCACTCGGCAAAGACTTTGCCGAGTGCCCAAAAAACACTCGGCGACCAATTATTGAAAAAAAAAGAGACATGCTCCGCCACCTGCTCCGCCGCCGCCGCCACCATCCTCTCCTCTTCTCTTCAGGCCCCGACGCCACCATCCTCTCCTCTTCTCTTCAGGCCCCGGCGCCGGCGGATCCGGTGGAGGGGACGGGCGGGCGGCGGATCCGGGGGCCGGGCGCCGGGCGGGCGGCGGCGGATCCCGGGGGGCGGCGGCGGATCCGGGGGCCGGGGGCCGGGCGCCGGGCGGGCGGCGGCGGATCCGGGGGCCGGGGGTCGGGCGCCGGGCAGGCGGCGGCGGATCCGGGGGTGCCGTGCGGCGGGCGGCGGGCGGCGGCTGATCCGGGGGCCGGGGGCCGGGCGGGCGGCGGGGAGCGCCGAGCGGCATGTCGGGCGGCGGGCGGCGGCGGGGGGCGCCGGGTGGCGCGCCAGGCGGCGGGCGGCGGCGGGGGGCTTCGGGAGGGAGAGAGGAGGGAGAGAGGAGGGAGTACTGACGGGGGCCGGGAGTAGTGAGGGGGCGGGCGCTTAAGTCCTTTGCGGCCGGGCATTAAGTCGCCGAGTGTCCTAGGGGTGACACTCGGTGAAGGGTGCTTTACCGAGTGTCTACCCTAGGACACTCGGCAAAGTTATTTTAAAAAAAATTTAAAAAATATCTAACAATTTCAAAAAATTGTCAAAAATTTACATGAAATAATATATATTCTCTATTCAATGTACAAAAAGTTTTGTACTCCAATCAAAACTCGACCGTCATTTTGACTCCAAATCTTATGCAATCCTTCTCAACGTTACTATTTTTCTTCGGAAATACTTCAGTTTGTAAACATCGTACGTGATGAAATGTGCAAAACATTCTCAATTTTTTCCACAGCCTCCACCTATGATATCATCACATCATGACAAATCTCATGATTTTCAGACTTTGTTTATTTTTTTATAATTTAAAAATATCACTGCCACACGTTCGTGGTCGTGTTTCCTGAACAAGATGTTCAAAATTTCTTGTCATTTCATGGGTCAGGTCTCAAATTGGGCCAAAAAACATGAATATCATTTTTCTACTCATTTTGTTCCATAATTTGAATCACTTGCAGTTCAAATTTGACTTATACCAAAAATTCCCTTGAAATGCAATTAATTAAATAAATATAGCAAATAAATCCAAAAATATACCAAATTTTAACATGGAGTACCACATGTTGTATGTGGGGAGTAGAAAAAATTTCATGGTGAAAAGAGGAAAAAAAATTATTTTTTTGCCGAGTGTCAAAAAAAACACTAGGCAAACCCCCCTGTTTGCCGAGTGTTTTTTTTGACACTCGGCAAACCCCCCTCTTTGCCGAGTGTTTTTTATTTGACACTCGGCAAAGACCCAATTTGCCGAGTGTTTTTTTTTTGCCGAGTGTTTTTGGCTTGGCACTCGGCGAAGAGCTTGTTTGCCGAGTGCTCGAAAAAAAACACTCGGCAAAAAAAATACACTCGGCAATTTTCATGTTTCCCGTAGTGCAAAATGTTATGAACTTGAACCTATTTTATGTAATGTGTACGTATATAGATATGTTACAATGATGTTGAACATGTTGTGCTTGCTCCTGAACGATTTTCAATTGCTTATGACACATTTGAATTATTTAATTGAGTTGATCGAAGTACGATGATTTGGTTAAATTTGTGTAACTTGTAGGTTCCTTGCGAAGCTCAATTAGCATCTACATTTGGAGGACCCAATTAGTCCATCCAGGATGCCACGCGCCACGAATTGGTACGCAGCTTCAGTGAGATGAAGCCCGTCCCAGGATATGTACTTGGACGGGTCAGGGCACAGAATCGACGTGGCGTTGCAAGAGAACAGCGTGCCGGAGTTGTGGGGGCCGCCGTCGCCGCAGCACGCGGTCAGGGCAACGTCCTTCCTGAACCCTGCGAGTTTACATGACCAGAAGCAGTTTAACCGATGTCTGTTCAGTATTTTATACAGAAGTTGACATGATGATATATGAACGAAACCAGGCTCAACTTTACCGTGTTTATCAGGGCTACGGGTGATCTCCAGGATGGTGCCGTAGTAATCGCCGTAGACGACGGTGACGGTCGGATCGCGGAGACGGATGCGCTCCAGCATGAGCCTGACCGCGCGGTTGTGCTCCTCGGCGAAGTCGTTGAGCCATCTGATGCACCCGGAGTAATCGTAGTCGCCGGGGTTGTTGCTCTGGAACATGGTGAGGTACCTCGGCATGCAGCCTATGGGGAAGTTCCCGGGGACGACGATTGTCTTCGCTCCAAGGCCGATCAACACCTGATGTATATAATTGTACATGATGAGCGAGGTTTTTTAGGGTTCATCTGTGAAGGTTTCAAATTAAAATTATATAGCATAGGAAGGTATCAAAATTCAATTTCTAATTTTGATATACTTGAGTTTGTTATGTTGTGAATCATAACAAGGCTCTGGATTCTTAGGTTACCTTGGTGGCGTTCTCGATCTTTTCTATAACTTTTGGGACCAGGGACTTGATCTCGTCCCTGAAGGACCTGTTCTGGAAGAAGGGGTGGTTGTAATCGTTGCCCCCAATCTCCCCCACCAGGAACAGAGAGCTGGACATGATGTCCTTGCGCTCTGCAGAGATTAAACACATGCTTATCGTCAGGCGTAGACATAGATTAAGTGATTAGCTTGTCCAGTCGATTACTACCTTGTTCCGTTGGGCCCAGCATGTTGAGCACGCGCATGAACCATTCCACCTGCACGTCCAGCGAGAAGGGCGGAATGATGGCCAGGTCCAGCCCCATGTCCTTGAAGAACTGCTGGCTCAGAGCTGTCGCGCCGGACACGGCGAAGTTTGCCCCCTGCCTGAAGTCCTCCGCCTTGTTCCCGGCGAGGAACGGTGTCAAGAGCGGCAGCTTCAACGCCTCCGCTGCAAGGCCAATCATATATGTAGCATCATCATCATCTGCCGACTGTTAATTATTGAACAACGAAGTGCTAGTGTTACTGTTACCAATGAAGTCAACAATGAGCCTGCCATCGCAGAAGCGCCCGTTGGGGCGGTGGAAGAAGGTCTCGCCATAGGGGAACGCCATGGCGGGGATGTTAGGGGCCACGATGGCGAGGTTGCCGGCGTCGGTGATGGAGTCACCCAAGCTGAACAGCCTCTTATAGCAGCAGGGAGCTTGCCTGGCCGACGCGGCAGCGTACGGGCACACGACGAGGAGGAAGAAGGGGAGGACAAGCATAAGGGAAGACGCCATCGTCGATGCCAGCTGATCTTCCTAGCTAGATCACCAATGGCTACATACAGGTGGCAAGAATTCTTGGGTGATTAGTTGAGCACTTGAGCGTCTTATATAAGACTACACGCCGCATATAGGAAATCTTCTTGCGTGTGAGAGAGATGATAGACAGAGATATGCTATCGTAAATATTCTTTCTCAACGTCAGTTCAACCGTTTAAGTTCCTTATCACGAATCATATATCTGTTGGCAACTATGATTGATCCAAAACTTCACTAAAATTTTTTTTGTCAACTTTGCGCCGTGCACGCGTCGTTAAACGCACAACGAATTGAAGGAAGGTTTATCAATGAAGGAAGTCACCGATTTTACTTGGATTATTCGAACATTATCATAAAGTGTCGACAATCCAGAGTTGCATTATACGGATAGCATGGCTTGCAACTTAGAAACAACTTTCCAAAATACCATATTTATTTAAGACATGTCGATTTCATCGCTGACCAAGGCAACGTAAATCTTCATTTCTCTTCTCTACTGCAGATATCGTCTAAAATGTTGTGGGATATACGCTGAAAACAGCTTTATGACGGACGAGGAAGCTCGAGACTGATCAACCCTGCAAACCTGATGAGTCGACAGAAGATTTCCTGTGTACATGTTGACACCAGAACAATGTTTCAACTCGGTTAGATCTGCCCACGTTCTTCTTCTGGGATCATACACTCTCAGGGCTCGTTTCCCTGCAACCCGCATTACGATCTTCCCGTCCTCTAAAAGAACAAGTGGATATGGAGGGAAAACACGTTATTCACATGCGCAGGGCTAGCCCGCTAGGTGCGTACCTCAACCCCATCCACATCCGGAGACCGGGGGCCACAATCCAATCATGTTCACCTTGGGAGGCAACGGATGAGCATGCTGAAACATGAGGGGCAGCTTCGCCAATCATGTTTGCGCTCTGAGTTGCCAAGCACCTTAGTGGACACCAAGAGCGCAGCAGCAATATTCGTGTTCTGGCCACTACCAAACTAATCCATGCTTGCCGTAGTGGCCGAGGGCACCCGTGGCAGCATGCTCGAGTAGCTCAGTCACCTGCAACTTAACTCGGGGTGAAGAGGATCACAGTAATGGGGTAGTTCACCAGTGTTAACAGATATGGTTGTATTTGTGTTTGGTTCGGTTGTGATCTAGGGATGCGGCTCAAGTTTACTTAGAGCTTAAGTTTGCTTAGAGATAGATTGAGTCATTTAATTCAAGAATACGAGTCCTAGTTGATCACAACCGTATCGATGTAAATCTCTTTGGTGTTTTCACCACATATAAACGTGTAACCGTGGCGAGCTAAGATAGGCAACCACATTTTCTCCTTTCTTTCAACCAGCACTTAAACGATGCTTTGAACGATTGATCCACAAACTTGGTCTCATTGACATTCCGCTGTTAGACCAGCTCTTCACGTGGTCGAATCACCAAAAACCCCACCTTAACTCGGCTAGCGTCTTCTTCAACATTCCCATGTGTGTTGCGTTCCCAAACTCTTCCCGGACCTTGCTCCCTAAACCCACGTCCGAACCCACACCCATTGTCCTATCGTCCCTCACCACTGCCATTTCTAAACCAAATCTCTTCCAGTTTGAGAATGGCTATCTCAAAAATCGGGATTTCCTGCCAACTAACGGTCCTCCCGGCCTGACAGCACACAGGCACCCATGGTTTGCCAGGTATAGATGGCCAAACGGGCGGCCCGGCCCGACCTGGCCTGAGCATGGTTTGGCCCGGCCCGTTTAGACCTGGTATGGTGCAGCTCGGATAATGACCGTGTCGTGCCGTGCTGGCCGGCGTGCTGAAGAAGCGGCCCAGGCATGGCACGCTGCCTTCTTAGGCGGGCCGTGCCGACACGCTAGCGCCGCGGGCCTTAACGTCCTCGCCGTGCTCATGCCAGCCTGTTTAATTGTAACGGACCACGACTCCACTATCTCCTCCTCTCTTCTCTCCCCCTCTCCTCTCTCTTCCCTTATCTCCTTCTCTCATCTCTCCTCTCTGTCGGGCGGGCTGGCGTGTGGAGGCCGAGCCGTGGGCACTCCGGCGCGACACAACGCGCGGAGACTGAGGCACGGCCGCTAGGCGCAGCACGGAGCTCGAGCCACCTGGTGTTGAAGGCTGGCGCGGAGCTCGAGCCACCCAGCATTGAACGCCAGTGCGCCGAGGCCGACTCGAAGCTCGGGGGCCCGGCGGAGAAGGCCGGCGTGGAGCTCGAGCCACCCACTGTTGAAGGCCGGTGCGCCGAGGCCGGCGTCGAGCTCAGGGCCAGCGGAGAAGGCCAGCACGCCGACGACCTCTTCCTCAACCGGCTGGCGAGCGGCGTGGCCATACGACCTCGCCCGCAACAGTCAGGGGTTGCGGCAGCAGCGAGGTTGCGCAATGTGTGGGACTGGCGACGGGGGAGCTGGCGTGGTAGCCCGTGGGGGGAACTGGTGAGGGCAGCCGATATGTATATGCGGAGCATGGCAGGCCGAGCCGCCCACTTAATTGTAACGGATCAAATGGGCCGGGCTGGGCTGGGCCAGCATGCAAGCTAAGAGAGCAGCCCAAGCACGGCCCGTGGTATGGGTCGGGCCAGTATGGGCACGACGGCCGCCGTGCCGTCCGTGCCTGGACTCGGCTAAAATCCCGTACCGTGGCCAGCCCACGTGCCACGGGCCATATGGCCAACTATGGTGCCAGGGACTCTAGTTGGTTCGCTCAAAACGCGGTAGGGTGCGCCTCAAAGATTTGGGCACTGAGTAAGCGTGCACCCCCTTCCCTTTACCAAAATTGTAAATTTGTTATCTATGTCTTTGATGTGCTCAAGGAATGTCATAACCTCTCTGCAGGCGAACTCCTGCCGCGTCAAGAATGCCGCGACCGCCTGGCGATCTCACTGCGCGAATCCGCCTACTGGAAACTTTGGGGCAAATGCCGTGCCATTCGGGAGGGAGATGCCAACACACAGTTCTTCGACGCACATGTGAGCCAGCACCTTCACCGAAATCAGATCCGGGCCCTGGAGATGGACAGTGTGCTTCTCTCTCTTAGTGCACGGTGCCAAGACAAACAGCCTCACCGCCAACCTGCGAGATCTGCTGGGCGAGGAATGGCCAACGACAACCACCTTCAACGTCGCTGCTCTATACTCCAATTCGGCAACTGTGAATGCTGAACCCCTCGTTGCAGCATTCACCGAGGAGGAGGCGCGCACTTCGGTGCGTTCCATGAACCGCAACAGCTTGCCAGGTCCGGATGGTTTTGGACCGAGCTTTACACAGCCACCTGGGATACAGTGTCACCAGCAGTGATGGAGTTTGCGCATGAATTCCATCAAGGCACAGCGGATCTTGAGCGGCTAAACCACGCATATATCGTCATGTAGCCAAGCAAGTTCAGACCTATCTGCTTGCAAAATTGCTCACTGAAGATAGTGGAGAAGATGCTCACAACAAGGCTGCAGAAAGAGATTCCGAAGCTTATCGACTTGGACCAAACAGGTTTCCTCCAGGGGTGATATATCTCTGAAAATTTCATTTATGCCCTTGAACTGATCCGATGATGCAAACAGAGGGACGCTACCAATCCTGGTACTCAAACTCGACTTCGCAAAGGTTTTTGATTCTATTGACTGGAGCAGAGAGAGATCATGGAGGCACGGGGTTTCCCCAGCAATGGTGTAGCTGGATTTCGCACATCCTTACCACATCGAAGATGGATGTCCTCGTGAATGGCACACCCGGCCCATGGTTCAACTTCAAGCGTGGCCTCCAGCATGGTGATCCTCTATCGTCGTATCTATCTTCCTGCTAGTAGCTCATGTCGTCTAGCAATTGATAAAGTAGACCAGTTGCATCCGGCACCCAGCGGCGGCGGACCTACACTGCCCCGTGCTACAATACGCCGATGACACGCTTATCCTTGTCCGGGCTAATCCACAAGATCTGCAGCTTCTCAAGCAAGTGCTAGACTCCTCGGCTGCAACTGGGCTGCGAACAACTATGACAAAAGCATGATAGTTCCCATGCACACTCCAGCTGCCACATTCACGGTTCTGAAGGGCATTCTTGGCTGCCAGATAGGTGTGTTCCCGCAAACTTATCTGGAGATGCCACTCTCCGGTGACAAGCTCCCGCTCTCCGTCTATGCACCATTGATCAGTAAGGCAGACAAATATATCGGGGAATGGCAGGCTTCACTCCTGAACCTAATGCGCAGGGCGGTTCTTCTCATGGATACGGTGCTGAACAGCCAGCTCGTGTATGCCATGTCAGTTCTCCTACTTCTACAAGGGACACTTTGACGCACTGGATCGGCATCGCAGATCTTTCTATGGTCCGGGGAGGAACATGCCCATGGCTTCCAATGTCGATAGCCTGGGAACAAGTATGCCAGCTGAAGGAACAGGGAGGGCTGCGCGTCAAAAATCTCGCGGTGCAAAACAAGTGCATGCTTCTGAAACTGCTGCATCGTCTTCAGACCCCAGGTGACTCAGCGTGGGTGAACTGCGTTCGGGGGTGGATCAACACGGTCAGTATGTGTGGTGAAATTGCCAGGCCACACTAGCGTGACTTGGAATCTTTGGTACCTCTGCATCGGGCTGTCACGTTATGTGAAGTCTGCAACAGAGAAAGTACTTGTTTCTGGGAGGACCACTGGCTCTCTGTCGGGCGACTGCACGAGGTGTTTCCTCTCCTGCACAGCCATGCAACAAAAAAGGAAGTCTCGGTTTCTCAGATTATTTAGGAGGAGATCGAGCGCCACCTTGTGCCACGGATCACGCAAGGAGGGCATGGTGAACTGGTGACACTGCACCAAATGCTTGATCAGGTTGTGCTCCAGGAAGGGGAGGACCACCACGTGTCTACTCTGGCTGCTAAAGACAACGTTCTGCACGCCAGCCCCGTCTACAAAGCGCTAATGGCGGTGGCTGGTGAACCAGTGTGTGGCTTTCTGACTTTGTTTGGAAGAACCGAGCTCCACCACGGGTGCACTTCTTTGTCTGGCTACTTGTGCAGGAGCAAATCCAATGCCGGGCAAATCTGCTGAAAAAGAACGTGGTGGAAAAAGTGAACTGCGAGCTGTGCAACCATAAGATCGAGGACTGCAACCACACCATATTCGCCTGCTCTGGGTTCAGATACAAGCGATGCTTGTGCCACTGTGCTATATATGGACTGTTTCCCGTCTGACAACAGTGCTGCGCAAGCATTTTGAGAGTTTCCTCCTGCTCATCTGCTGGCCCCTTTGGAAGCATCAGAATGAGGTCATCTTCAACGGAGCTTCTCCCTCTCTCCTCTTGGGTCATTGCGCTATATATGCACTGTTTCCCGTCCGACAACGGTGCCGCACAAGCATTTTGAGAGTTTCCTGCTGCTCATCTCCTGGCATCTTTGGAAGCATCAGAATGAGGTCTTCTTCAATGGAGCTTCTCCCTCTGTCATGCGCTTCTGGACGGCCTGCAAGCAAGACGCCCAGTTGTGGAGCATGACTGCGGATGCATTGTGCCAAGTCCTTTCTTTTATGTAGATCCCTCTAGAGAATGTCCTACTCCCCATTTTTCCTCAAATTGTTGAACTTCAAATGATGTAACATTTTGGCTTACCAAAAAGCCTATCAATGAAAATTAGGTGGGGATGCTCTCCCCCCACTGACCCTCGGAGAAAAACTTATTTATGGAGTTGGGAGTTGGGACCGTGAATTGTGAATGGTAGCAAATGGAAATAGTATACTTTCGTTTCGTAATTTGCATTGTTGTTTCTTGACTGTTTGCACCACTTGGCACTGATTTAGTGTTTTACTTGGCACTTAGCAGGATCTAGGAATAAAAAATCCAGCACCATCTACGAGGGGTTCTTTGTGCCAAGTGAAGCAGTGAATGTGGACATCAGCAGTGGCAGTGGCGTTGTCGCACCATCCCACATGTGCAGTCAATGCAGATGCAGAGTGATGAAGCCACAACTACAAGTACACTTCCAGATGTTGTTGATGACGACCAAGAGGAAGAGGATGACAAAGACTAAGAGTAAGTTCACCTTACTGGTAAGAGGTATAAGAGGTGCAAATGGAACATCTGTAAGTTGTTTACCAAATGAAAAGTGATTGTAGAGGTGAATTGCTGTTTTTTGTTTGTTTTTTTTTATGACACAGGTGGGGGAGGTTCCCTGCTGGTTATATATTATATATTGAAAAAAAAGTAGGGAAAGATTACAAATCCAAATCAAGAAACAAAGAAAGAACAAAAGAAGATCAAAAAGATTACAATGTCTGCTCTAGCTATGAAGACATAATAGGTTTACAGTCCTCTTTTACTCTAAGAATAACCTAAGTAAAAATTGATTTGAAGTGAAACAAGCAGTCTTGTACTGAAGGGGTGATCCCTTTGAATATCCAGTCATTTCTAACCATCCAAATGCCCCAACTTATGATAATGATAATTTCCATAAAAAAACTTGTAGCTGAATTCTGAAGCTATTTAGAATTTCACATGGTTCATCAGACAAGTTAGGGAAGAGGTCTATATGAATCCAACATTCCGGAGCAAAGGGGCATCCAAGCAGCAGATGGAATAATGTTTCCTCTCCTCCATATTGGCATAGTACACAATCATACGAAGGGAGGATCATGTTTCTTCTTTTAAGAACGTTTCTTGTGCCAAGTCTGTCCTTTAGGACTAGCCAGAAAAAAAAACTTTATGCTTATTCTAACAACGCGATTTCTAGAGCTATTGAAAAACTCGGTGTACCTGTCTATGTCCAGAGAGTTGACGATATGCTTTTGATGATGAATAAAAGGGACTGCCCCATATATACGTCCATATATCTGGTTCATTATTTAAAGCTAAATCCTCCAAACTGGCAGCCAGATGGATCAGCTGAAAGAGGAAGATGGAACAAGTGCTGAACATCCACTATTTCCTGAGCTTTCTGAATCGAAATTTCCTACTTTTTGGTGAAGGAGAAGAGTTGGGGATATGTCTGAGCTGGTACTCGATCTTTCCATAAATCATTCCAAAGAGAGCATTTCTATCCATCATTAATTGATACCATTGCAAGCCCCTTATACTTATTCAATAGCTTTAGCACATCTTTCCACCAGAAAGAGCCTTCCCTCACCTGATTTGGTAATTTACCATTAGTGTAGTAGTTCTCCCACATCAGGTGCACCCAAGGAATGTCTGCTCTGTTAAAGAATTTATGCAGGAATTTTAGTATTAAGGCTTCATTTTGGGTTTTGAGATTCAGGTTTCCCAAACTCCCTTCTCTCTTTGGAAGGCAGACCATCCCCAGGCTGCTTTAGATGATGTTCTATTGTTAATGTCGGAACCTCTCCAAAGGCAATGCTTCCTGTACTTGTCAATTTGCTTATATACTGATTTGGGAAGGATGAAAGTACACATATGAAACATGGGCAAAGCAGTGAAAATTGAGTTAGTTAATTAAAGGCGCCCTACTTGAGATAGGAAATTAGATGTGCTGACAAGTCTCTTTTCGCATATAGATACCATTGGGAGGAATTCTTCTACTCTAGGCTTTGTGAGGCCTAGAGGTAGACACAAGTATGTGAATGGTAATTTTCCAACTGCACAACCTGTGCAAAAAGCTGAGAAAGGACTTGCAATCTGTCTTCTGCAATATTGATGGGCACCATCATGAACTTAGTGTAATTAACTTTGAGACCTGTGGATAGGGTAAATGATTGTAGAATTGTTTTGAGGTGCTACGGTTGTGAGGGGCAACCTTCCATTATGATCAATGTGTCATCTGCATACTGTAAAATAGGGAGTCCTGGTTATAAGTGAGGGAAATTGGGAATTGGAGATGTCCCTGATTCTTTGCTGAATACATTATTCAGCAGGGATTGCAATAAATCAGCTGCCAGGACAAAAAGGAGAGGAGAGAGGGGATCTCCTTGCCTAACTCCTCTTCTGCAGTGAAATCTTTTCCCTGGGACTCCATTTAGCAAAATGGAAGAGGTTCCTGAATTAAAAATCTTCTGCATCCAATTCAGCCACACTGTCCCAAATCCTTAATGCTTCATGATGTCCAACATAGCTTAATGTTCAACCCTGTCAAAGGCTTTTCAAAGTCTAGCTTTAAAATAACAATTTCTTTTCTTGATTTGTGACATAAGTGCAGGTACTCAAAAGCCCATGCTAAACAGTCCTGAATTGTCCTTGACTTGATAAAGCCATATTGATTTTTATGAACCATTGCCCTATTCTTTATATATAACTTACAGAGAGAGAAGAACATCAACTATTAAACGTATAAACTATTGCAGTATAAGCTTGTTTTCCGTATTTTGCTGCAGTTTCAGTGAGTTGGAAACATAGCAATTTCACACAAGTATGAACACAGTATTGGTGCTGCTGGTCCAAAAGATACAACAACTAGCTTCATCAATTCATCATTTTGATGCTTTCTTGGATTCCATATTAACGTTAATCATGAACTACTTTGCCAGTTCTTTTCCTTTTGCTGTGTGTTTATCCATTCGGGAATTTCTGTATGTTTTCTTAACTCAAACGACTGCTGGATTTAAGAAATTTTATCCCAGACTAAATTAGAGTGTTTTTCCCCAGGCATGTGAAATTGTGAAGAGAACTACCAGTGCATGTTAACCGATCAAACCAACCAGGCCAGCCCAACCCATTGAATGTTCAACTGTCTAGCAACCGGCATGAAAGCAACATACCCTGGACCCAATACATTTTAAACCGCCCATGAACAAGGCTTTCGAGAATGTTTTTGTAAATGTTGTTAATTATTAGGTTCTCATTTTTTCATTACTTCATAATTACGTTCATAGGATTTGTTTCTAGCAAATCCACTATAACCATGTACCTTACGGAAGCATAAATGCTTAAGAAATTATTTTCCTTGACAAATGATACATATCATTATGACCTATCTATGGTATCTTCTTAACATCTTATTTGCCCTCATGCACTCCCATCAGTGATGACAACTGCACTCCTTAGACCATGACCTGGTAGGAATAATAGAGGGTTACTATTTTTTCATGGTATATGAACACAAGAATATTCTTTTGTAGTACGAAAACTACCAGCAGTTATTATACCTTTTTGCCTGATGAAGCAGAAGAGGAGTAGAAGATAGTTTGCATGCATCTTTAAAACCCAGAACTTTGCTTGCACTATATTTGGTCTTGTCCTCCAGTGTAAGTTTACTGACAATACATAGCATATTCCTTTCTGGCACCATTCTCACTGCCATACAACATTTGCTATTTGTGTGTGGCTTAAAAATGGGTGTTTTATGCAATGGATCACATTCACGCAAGATTCCATTCTTGTGTCTTACAGTACATGGAAAACGTGGTGCCCCACTCACAGGATCATGAAAAATTATAGCACACACTAAAACGAGGGCTACAACTTTCCAAGGAAACATCGCACCACGAATCGAGCTGCTGGTTGGGAACTTGGTGTTGGAACTAAGGGCCCAAATCAAAGGTTATGGAGTTCAGCATGCTGCTCCTATGTGCATATATATAGGAAGGACAGCAAGCAGCAAAGTTTGAAAATTTAATGCTTGAAGTGGCAAAAACATCTTCAATTGGATATAGTGAAAGAAGGATACTCCTATATTCGGGAACGATACGTTAACATTTATTAATATTGGTAATGAAAAGTAATCTATTTTTCGTCCCACAACAATTATGGTGGTTTAATTTCCGTCCATCAATTTCGATACCAGAAATCCTTTAGCCCCTAAAATTTTTTCGACCCGCCATCAATCCAAGAAGGGTCAGATATCATTCGCTAACTCAGCATTTTTTTTGAATATCTGACTATTTCTTCGTATATCGGACACTACATGAGAACATATCATCTATGCCAGATCTAGTACCTCATCTTTGCTGATTCTTAGGCCGGCACAATGAAGCCAACATGGATACTTATCATATCCATACCAGCTGCGCCAGCCAACACACTGGCTATATGAGCTAGCACGAATAATGAAAACAGGAATGCATAAATAAAAATAGCAAAAGATTCCCTGAGCTAACCTTATAGACACAAGTCACAAGTCATGTGTGTTTCACGTGAACGCACGCCTTGAGCATTTGAGCAATGTTCCCGAGCCGCAGTCACTTTGCCCCCACCACGTGCCACTGCCACTTCTGCCCATCGTAGCCGTGACACCTTCGAGTCACCCCGAGCCTTCGAGCCGTAGCCGCACCTCCAGGCCACGCTCCACTAGCCTACAAGCCGTAGCCTCTGTGCCTCCTAGTCATACCCCTAGCCCTTCGGAGAAAGAGAGAAGGGAGAGGGAAGGGATAAGGCGAGGAAGAGAGAGAGAGGTAGAAGGGATGAGAAGGCAGGAGGGAGGGGAGAAGAGAAAATGGAGAGAGAGAGAGAGGAGAGAGTGGGTGCGTGTGGGCACCATTCAAAAAAATTATTTTGGCCCTACCGTCGGCTGGTATTACTTATTTTTTGCGTGTTCCTACCCAACGCAACCAATGGCCTACCCAGCATCATCCAAAGGATGGCATCGTGTACAGGCGGTTTCCACGAGCTCCAGTTGAGAAAAGAAGTTGAGACAGGCGAGTTAATGTTCCCCAAGTTCAAGGTCTCCTTATCCGGTAGCCTCCAGAGCATGCTCATGGGGGGCATGGTGATCAAGGCTGCTTTCGAAGCCGTACAAGCTGACCTATCTGACATGGCGAACTACGATGACTCCAGCGAGCCACTGGTCATCGGGAACATGCTCCATAGGGCGATGCTAGAGGTGAGCGACTAGGGAACGTGCTCCATAGGGTGATGCTAGAGGTGAGCGACTAGAGGAGATGGTGGACTTCGTCACCTATCACTCATTCATGTTCTTGGTGATCAAAGAGGTGTCTGGCATGGTCATCTTCGTCAGCCACGTTCTTGACCTTCCACGGAGAACAAGGGGATGTGTTGGGTGGGCTTGCTTGTTTGTTGGGTTGAGTCATGACCCTAGGTAGCTTCATGTAAAACAATCGGCAAAGTATGACAAATTAGAGGGAAAGATAGGACTTATACAGTGGAGTACTCCACCTGTGCTAGAATATAGCTACATTTAGGGGTTTTTAAGCCAATCACCAAGAGTAACAAGTAAAGAACCTCACTTGATCTACACAAGCCAAAGATATGGGTGGATGCACACTTGCTGCTTTCCAAGCACTAATGATATCCTTAGTCTTGAATTAAGAAACTCTCAAATCACTTATAGTGCTTGACTTGCTCATGACCTCCAAACAACCATATCAGCTTCACTAACTGGCAAGAGAGCTTACATGAACAAACTCATGAAGTATTTATAGGCCAAGGCAAGAAACTAGGCGTTCCCTTCCTGCGCTGCAAAAATCAGCAACACCGACTAATCCGGTGTGCACATTGTTAGTGCACCGAGTAAGTCAGTGACCTGAAGTCCACTTCTACAATGATTTTAAGGACAAACTGAGGCTCAACTACCATGTCTGGTTTTAAGGACAAACTGAATGCTACCTTTATGCATCAACAGGATCAAATTTTCATGCATAAAGTGACATCATCAGTGAAATATCACAATAATATCATTACATAAGCGTTAATATTACAAAATGACCAAAGGGTCTAAAATAAAAGATTACATAGTGAATTAAACTATCGCAGCAAATTAGGCACCATCTTCCATAGGCAGTCAATCGAGGGCACACCAGCCTAGAACTCCAGGTCTTTATGAGGTAGCTCCTTCTTCAAGCTTCTCTCTATCTGAGCAGTAGTGGGGAAGAACAGCAGGGGTTGAAAGGAAAAACGATGAGTACACCTGGAGGCGTGTAGTCCGCAAGTGGAGGGAATTATATGGATAACATGCAGACTTAGAACAAGGAAGGGTTTATTTGGTGGACTGCAAAGCTCATGTTTTAGTTGGTCAAGTTTTAAGGAAGGGTCTATTTGGTGGACTGCAAAGCTCATGTTTTAGTTGGTCAAGTTTTAATTTAAGAACCTAGATATATCTTATGCAAAGGACTTTCTCAACCCATAACAACCTAAGGCTAAGCCATATCGTAACTAGCATCAACTTCTCCAACAACCCACCAAACCACCAAACCATCCATCTAACTATGCAAGGTTCCAGATCGTTGTTATAATATGTTTACACACTGTAGAGGTCGTACACTTTACCCACGAGTCGTGTCATCTTTCGTTGGGGGCCGCTAAACCCCCCGCACATTTCCGAGATGTGTGTGCGACTTTTTACACTACGAAGCCTTTACAAAGGATCCACTAGCAGGTGTTGGCACACTCCTTGCCGAGTATTGGGCCTTGCCCTCATCAGCGCCGTTTTGCCACACCTATCACTAGCTTCTCCTAATTCATTCGCCAAGTCCAGAGCCCTTTAGGTCTCATGGTTGCACTATCTTCCTGGGTGATCACTCCACAGACCGGTCCTTAAAGATCAACTCAGGCAAGACCAAAGAGCCATAAAAAATCTTATATCCATACTTCATTATCCACAAACCATCAATTTCCACACATGCCATCATGAGGTTCCTAGGTTCCATGTTGCTAAAAGATTAACCCAACCCAAATGTTGCATAGTTCCATCAGTCAGTATTATTTAAAAACACATACCATGTTGAGCAAGCTAAGCATAGAACTACCCTTCAAACAAGGTAACATCTAAGGGTTTCAAGGAATGGTCATAAAAGTTCTAGTAAACAGCCTATAGGATTCCATCAAGTTTGACATCTAATGCAGAAAGTATAAATAAAAGTGGTATGGCGTATAAAAGTAAAGGTACAAAATAGCAAGATGTCAAGGACAGTTGCCAGTTTCCCAGTGTTCCACTGCTCAGAAACGTCCCTCAACGCATAGCAATTAACTGAAATAATGCAATAGTACAACTAAAAGCAAAGCACCAAACAATAATAAAGTAGTTTTGGAAAAGCGTGCTATTTGCTAACACTAGCTACTAGCGGGAACACAAGAAACACTAAAAAGGGAGCTACGGTTGAAATGATACAACTAAGGTAAATTTACATTATACAAGAAAGGTAAAGGCTATATGCTTCATATATTATTTAAGAAAATATGTGTAGTGGATATTTCAGAGAAATACCACATGTTGGAAATTAATCAAATTATATTTAAATATAAACAGGAGATAAACCTAGTCATATTTTACTTATAAGTGTTTCGTCTAAATTATGTACTTTAATATTTTATTTTTGAACTAAAAGACATGTGGGAGCATCTAAACGAATTGTTTTACGTGTCGTGATAAACTAAACAATTTATAAATAAAAGAGTAAAATGCATTAGAGGTCCATAAATTTGTAAGGGGTTGCTACTTAGGTCCATCTAACTCCGAAATTGCATTTTTGTCCATTATCTTTTTAAGTCGTTCGCTGCAAGTCCATATCCCTCCACGTGGGCAGCTGGTGATGACGTGGCATGCTGACGGGGCATCTCCTCTCCCATCCCTCTCCTTCTCTCTCTCCGTCTCAGGCATTTTATCAGCACATCTTGAGCGCCGAATGACCGCAGTCCGCGTCGCACGCCCATGGCCGGAACTTCTCTCTACTCCTACTTCCCGGGATCCCCATCGTGGCCGCTCTCCAAGAAGAGCCTCACGTACGCCACCACAGAGACCCGCGCCACGACCATCGATCGGGCGGCGCTGAGCCGCGTGTTCGCTCAGGCGTTCGCCGGTGATAAGCCGCGACGACACTCAACTTCAGATGATCAGGTCAGGCACCAGGAATGTGGACCCAACCTCGGACGACGTCGTGGGCATCCAGAGCCTGCACCTTCCGAATTACCGCAGCCCGAGCTCCATCGTTCGCTCACTCGTGGTCATGCCTGCGGCGGCTGCTGCTGCTAACGGTGGCCTTGCTTTCGATGGGATTTGAATTGAACTTGCTGGGATTGTTTGTGAGGTTGTGATGAGGCTTGGGACGGGAGGAATCGAACGGAAACTGATCCAGGCTTCCCGAATTTTAGCTTGAGGTGGAGATCGGTTTTTGCACGGATGAAGAACAGGACGAGTCGGGATGATTTGGTCTGATCCTGGACATGCTCGATTGCTATTAGTGTAGGGTGGACAAGGACTCCCTCGCCCAGCCCCTGCCGCCTCAGCCCTCGGCGTCGGTGGTGCTTTCCACGCCGTCGTCGCCGTGCGCGTTGTCGCCGTTCATGTCGCCGCTCTTCTTGCGCTCCCTCAGCGCCACCCCCGCGCAGGAGAAAGGATGCAAGGCCAAGTGCATGGCGTCGGACGCCGCCGACCGTGCCATGGGCAGGGGCCACGACGCCAAGGAGGCGGCCTGGGACAAGGTGCGCGACGCCGCGGACAGCACCATTGGGATGGGTCAGGACGCCAAGGAAGCCACCAGGGACAGGGCTTACCAAGCCAAGGACGCGGCCTTCGACGCCGCGGGCCGCGCCATGGACAAGGGCCGCGAGACCAAGGACTGAGCGTCCAACATGGCCGGCGCCCGCGCCCGCGACAGCGCGCAGCAGACGGGGAGCTACGTCTCGAAGATCGCCGAGGCGGCGAAGTAGATGGCGGCCGGCGCCGGCCAGTACGCCAACGCCAAGGAGACCGTGGTCGCCGGCAAGAACAAGACCAGCGCCCCCCTGCAGTAGGTGACGAAGCACACGCCGCATCGATCGATCGTTTAGCATCTCTACTACATGTGCATGGTGGTCAAGGCGCCCACAACGTGCTCGATTAAATGTGTGACTGATGGTGGGAGAAGACGTCCAGTCAGCGTGCTCACGTGGAGTGTTATGGACCTGCAGTGAACGGCTTAAAAAGTTGATGGACTTAAAAATACACTTTCAAAGTTTATGGACCTAACTGACACCCCTTGCAAGTTCAAGTTCATGGACCTCCGGTGCATTTTACTCTAAATAAAATATATTCATGTTGATATTAACCATATTAACATTTGAATATGAAAAGCATGTGTATAAACCTATTTGGATTTTATTTCTTAAATGCATTGAATATTTATTAAGAAAATTAATATTTAACTAAATTTTATAAATACAAGGCATGGTTATCGTCTCTAACTAATGCAAAAAGAACGAGCTAGAACGGAGCTAGAACGCGAAAGCTACAAGCTCCTAAAGGTTTTAGGGTTTAAAACATAATTAACCGTAACTACTGGGGGCTAACAGGCATTAGCACCACATAGTGAACAGTGGATGCTAATAGGTCAAAACTTGGGGTTATATGTATCAAAACACGCGGCTAGGGCTCGTTTGCAAGGTTCTACCTATTTCCAGGGGGTTTTCTAGAAAACTGCTAGGGAAAAGGATGACGGGTGGGTTTTCGGAGTTCTGCAGGGGGTCTTATGCAAAGATGGGTGACTTGGTTAAGCGGATTTGGGCCGCCGGATCTGGAGTGGGCGGCTCGGATTTCATGTGGCGAAAGGGTACGCCGAGATCTAATCTCGGGCGTTTGTTTGGGATCGAGCGGTTCATGGAGCGCCGCTCCAGTTTGGTCGTCGCCAGCGGCCGGAAAAAACAAAGGAGTTGACCGGTCCGGGCACTACAGGGCTCGGTTTCGCACACGGTTTCGACGGGGAGGTAAAGGGGGGCATCGAAGAACTCACCGAGGTGTTCAGGATGGCGATTGTGAGGCGGGGACGACGGGTGACGATGCGGGGCGAACAGGGCTCGCGGGCGCGTGCGCAGGACGGCTTCAGGGGCTCGATCTCGCAGCACCGAGTGCGGGGACGGGGTTCTGGTGATCCTGCACAGGAGTGGGCGGAAGATGAAGAGTGAGAGGGGCCTCCACGGTGACGAATCGTGGTGGCGGGTCTCCTTACCCGCGGGTGGACGACGGCAGCAGCGATTCTGTGGCGGTGAGGGCATAGCAGTGGCTGATGTGTGGCGAGGAGGCAAAGAGCAGGGCAGGGGCTTGGAGGCTGGTTTTACAGGTGGAGGAGGGGGTCGGGGCAACCGGGATTTGAGCGGCGGCTGTGCCGGCCGTGATGAACGGGAGACGCGGCTTGGGCCGGCCATCCGTGGCTCCGGGTGGACCTGGACGGAGTTGCGGGGCAAGGGGGAAGAGACGGAGATGGTGGTAGTGGGTGTGGGGCCAGAGAAGCGGCGGTGATTGCGGAGGGGCGCAGGATTTGAATCCCCGCGGCCGGCGGCGTGCTCGGCGGGTGAGGTAGAGAGGGAGGGGAGAAAGGAAGGAGAGGATGGGTGATTGACGCGTGGGCCCGTGGTGGCGGTGAGACATAGAGGGAGGAAGCGGGGTCGCGGGCCAAGCTGGGCCGACGGCCTTGTTAAGGAGGCGAGGGTGTTTTGGGCCGGGTGGCTTTGAGCCAGATGGGGAAGCTTTTGGCAGATTCAGCCCGTTTGGGTCTGGTTCGGGAGAAGGTTTGGGTCAGATAAGGCCTACTTTGGTTAGCCCTTCGGGCTGAAAAGAAAAAGGGAAAAGGAGAGGGAATGGAAGAAGGTTTGGGCCCAAAGAAGGTTAGAGGGTTTAGGAATTTTCAGAAACTAGGTTTGAACTTATAAACGAAACTATTCAAGTTTTGAAAACTCAAACTCGTTTCTCACACAATAAAACTATGCAATTCAACATGGATGCAACAAACATATTTTACAACCTATGGTTCATTTACTTCATTTAGAAAAAATATATTTATTTCCAAATAATTGTACACACTTTCTAATTAATTCTAATAAATTTTAGAAGTATTTTAAAAACCAAGCAAAATTACAACTAGGCTGTTACATCAACATTGTGGACACCTACCAATCGGTGTGAGCCAGTCGGTGATATTCATTCTTCAAACTGAGAGTGCCAAAAACATGTCACCGGCATCTGGTGATGCACACTAGATAATATTGTGATTTACTTTTTCAACTTAGTAGCGATGCACACTTGAATTCCTCTACCACCAACTAATCCGATGACAACATTATTGACACTGATTTAGTCGGTAACCCTGTCCAGTGCATTCTGATTATGCAAAACTTGTCTAATTTAGGTTGTTTGAGTTTTGTTGCTTCTTCTTGTGCCTTTTTTCACAAGTGTGCTTCACACCCAATTCAAGGACTCATCTAGCTAGGTGAAGCTACTACTCTTCGCGCCCGTCCTATAGTACAGCCAAAGGAAAGAGGAAAACATAAACTACTCCAAGTGTCTCAAGTCCAAACAACATTTGGAAATCGCTTGTCCTTAGCCTTCATGCATATCTTTTGAACCAATACAATATCAATCATATGATGGGGGCTAAGAATACCATAAAAGCCCATCATTTCACTAATTTATTGTGAGCCGCTAGAAAACACGTTAGTCGCAATGATAATGTTATCATTAATCATCGAAATCCAATTAGGAGCCTAGATGCTCTTTCAGATGAGACTGATCCTTCTCTCTAAATGTGGTAGATGTTTTCCTCTATCCAATTAGTACATAATTTCAATAAAATAGAGAAGGGGTATCCTTCGGAATCTTATGAAATTTTTCATTCCACCTGGGCTCTAAGTTTGGTAGCAAAATGGATCCAGCCTTTACTTTTAAATTAAATAAGATATTTAGATGGAAATACAAAGAAATTGCTTAACTACATCAATCACACAAAATTCAATACAAATTTACCCATCATTTATTTCTTGATGTAGGACATGCATACATGGTTGATGCAGCCATGACATCATTTATTAGAGTACTTCATGAGATGACGAAGGAACACTGAAGCTAACACCAAATTTTGTTGTTTATTTAGCTTCTTCAATGCTACCACTTGAGGTGGTCGACATGGTGAGGTCTTCATCATTCTTTAACTCCAATGGATCTGGTTGAGCGTTGATTGCAGGAACAAGGTTGTCTTTAGGGATCTGGAAGGCTTGATCCCTTGGTTTGGTCAAAGGATCCATTGCACCATTTTCTTTTAGTGTGGATGTTGCTGCAAGAAAATGAGATTCCTGAAACAAAAGAAAATGGAAAATTAACATCATGTGTTGAATTAGTCAAATTAATGCCATCGGAGAGGAATTGAGTTTTTGAAAGTTACCATATGAACCTGATGTAGCTGGGGCGCATTACTCGACATGGATGCCTGAGTATGATTTGTCTCAAGCCTCTGGAGAACATCATTGAGGAAGACATATGACTCTTTAGAATTAATGGCCTCATAGATATCTGATTCAAGTATGGTACTAGAGCGGTCATGGGATTTGGCACACATCCAGGCACGGAGTGTAAGTTCTTGGATGAATATCTCTAGGACCTTTGTCAGGCATGATGGTGTTTCGGATGATATCATTAAGCTACCTTGGTTATCTCTTATGATTTTTGCAACATAGCTCATGGGTAAAATGTGATTGTCGAAGTTCATTGTGTTCTCTATGTCCTCCACAGTCTTCCTCCAGAACTCATCAAGTTCTTTTTGTTGTAGTGATGTCAAAGGTGTTGGTGGCAATCCATGCAACTCTTCTGGATGTCCAAATCGTTCTTTTGATCCATTTGACATAACTTCGCACCTATATATTCAAAGTTGTCGATACACATATACTCCATTAGGTGCTATTTAATTTGTATAGTTAATGACATACGGTATCTCCAAAAAATACAATTAAAATGGTGACAATTGAGAAGCTACTTTACAAATAAAGAACAATAACACTCAAATAGAAAGAACAATAACACTCAAACTAATTATCGGCTCTCACCCATCCAAGAAAAGATTTCACCCATCAAAAGAAAGATTTCACCCATCAAAAAAAAAGATTTCACCCATCCAAAAGAAAATTCACTTGTAAAATTAACAAGGTAGATCTATTACCTTACTAAAGCCTCCACCAACTTCTACTTGTAATTGTTGATCAAATAGTCAAGTAATTGATATGAGAGCCACAATGCCCTGGGTGGTTTATATAGGGTAGCAAGTAGCCTTTTTAGCAAGTGGCCAACTGTATGTCACTTCACCAGAGGAAAGCATGAGCTGTCCATATTCGGTGGTCATGTCGTATCCTCAAGCTTTTGATTAAAGGATAAAACCATATGCTCTAAGTTTTAGATATATCCTCCAGCTCATTCTTATCTAGCCCTTTGAAACTGAAAGACACCAGGGGAAAGCATTTAGTATTGTTTGTTTTCGGCGGTAATGTCGTATCCGCAAGCTTTCCATTAGGCGTTGGGTGATCATGTCGTATCCTCAATCTTTCATTTTAGAAAAAGTAGTTAAAACCTAAAAAGTTCCAAAAAATTTGAAGTTCTTAGAGGATCAAGAGCCATGCGAAGATCATGAGTGTTTGCTGAATGCTCATGTGAAATTGAAGGGCACTATGTTTGGAGATAATTTTGTATCCCCAATCTTTTGGTAAGGCACAAAATAAAACCCATGAAGCTCTAAAACTCAAAAAATGGTGTAAGATATATCCTCCAACTCATTCTTAGCCGATCATTATTGCTTACAAGCTTTTCACCATTGAGAGCCTTGTGGACATTATGAGTATTTAATGAATGGTCATTTGAAACTAAAGGGCATCGGAGGAAAGAATGTAATGTTGTCCACGTTCAATGACCATGTCGTATCCTCAAGCTTTCCATTAGGTATCGGGTGATCATATCGTATCCTCGAGCTTTTCATTTAGACAAAAAAAACCTAAAACCTACAAAGTTCCAAAACTTTTAAACTTCTTAGATAGTTAGGCATGTCCTTCACCTTATGCTTATCCGATCATTGTCACTAACAAAGCTTTTAATAGGATTGAGAGCCTTGTGGATATCATGAGTATTGAATAAATGCTCATGTGAAATTGAAGGATACTAGAGGAAAGAAACCCCATGAACCTCAAACACTATAAAGGTTGTTAGATATATCCTCCAGCTCATGCTTTTCTAATCATTGTTTGCTTACGAGCTTTTTACCAGACAAGAAGCTTGTGGACATCATGAGTATGTAACAAAAGGTCATGTGAATCTATACGAAACCATGTAATTATGTCCATGTATGGTGACCATGTCATATCCTCAAGCTTTCGATTCAAGCATCTTTCATTTTAGACTAAACAGTTAAAACCTACAAAGTTCTAGAATTCAAAGTTCTTATATGATTAGGAGTCTTGTGGAGATCATGAGTATTAATAGAATGATCATGTGAAATTTAAGGACACTATGTTCGGTGATAATTTTGTATCCTCGAGCTTTTGGTAAGGCACAAAATAAAATCCATGAAGATCTAGAACTCTAAAGGTTGTAAGATATATCCTCCAGCTCATTCTTAGCTTATCATTATTTCTTACAAGCTTTTCACCAAATCAGAGCCTTGTGGACATTATGAATATTTAATGGATGGTCATTTGAAACTGAGAGTACTAAAGGAAAGAATGTAATGCGTCGTCCATGTTCGGTGACCATGTCGTATCCTCAAGCTTTCCATTAGGCATTGATGACCATATTATATCAAGTATCCTATAGCTTTTTCATTTAGACAAAAGAAAATAAAACCTAGAAAGTTCCAAAATTTTTAAAGTTCTTAGATATATCCTTTGCCTTATGCTTATCTGATCATTGTCACTAACAAAAGATTTTAATAGGATTGAGAGACTTGTGGATATCATGAGTATTGAATGAATCCTCATGTGAAATTGAAGGATACTAAAGGAAAGAAAACCCATGAAGCTCAAAAACTACAAAGATTGTTACATAGAGTATATCCTTCAACTCATGCTTTTTTGATCATTGTTTGCTTACAAGCGTTTTGCATGATGAGAACCTTGTGGACATCACAAGTATGTAATGAAAGGTCATTTGAAACTATAGGAAACCATGTAATTGTGTCCATGTTTGGTGACCATGTTCCTCATGCTTTCAGGTCAATCAGTAGGTGATCATGTCCTATCATCTTGTCATTTTAAAAAAAAAGCCTATAAAGCTCTAAAACTCTATAGGCTTTTAGATATATCCTCCTGATAATGCTTATTTTCAGTCATTGTTATTTACAAGCTTGTGGAGAGAGCCTTGTGTCATGTGGAACTTAAGGATAGGAAATGAAAGAATGTATTATTCATTGGGTTAGGTAATCATGTTGTATTTGCAAGCTTTCAATTAACAAAACTAAAAAAACTCTAAAATTATAGGTATTTTTAAATATATGCTCTAGCTCATACTAATCTAGTCATTGCAACCATATGAGAGCCTTTTGGACATCATGAGTACTTAATGAATGGTCTTGTGTAACCAGAGGACACAAGAGGAAAACATGTAATAATAATGTTTGTGTTCACTATAACTTCATAACCTTAAGCTTTTTATCCAGGAAAAATAAAATGAAACACTACAATATATGCATGCATTTTAGTGTTTGGATTCACTTTCTTTTGTTGCTATGACAAATATTGATGAGGTATAAAGAGTGACAATGTGATTTCTTAGTAGTGTGATGATTACAATAGCTTTTATTCACCCTATTATATGGATCATGCTTGTATTGACATGCCACCCAATTGCACCCATTCAAATATGTACTATCTATAGCACTTAATTACAAACTATTCTACCTCTTCAACTTGGAGCAAATGGAGGTTTGAATTAGCTTGGAATGACACTCAGAGGCATCAACAGGTGGGCAAATGGAGGCTTGAATCGACTTGGGAGGGGCACTCGAAGTCATCAGGATAGGAATGAAATCAACAGGATATGGAATTTAGGAAGGTAAAGGGACGCAATGGGACGGGAAGGGTAATGGTACTTTTTTTTTTACAGAAGTCAGCAAGGAAGCTCCAACCTATTTTTATATAATTTTTTATTCTAGATCTATTTAATTCGCTCCCACAAAGAGTCGAACTCAAACCTATTGTATTCTATTGCTCTAACCACTAGGCTAGAGATCCTTTAACTATGATGGTAAATTTGCTATGGGACATCATAGAAATGTAGCATTTGTCGGTGGATATTGTTCGATATTGGTTTTGCTGACGGACAACATTCCTTTGCGCCTATTTACTCGTAGACACCAAAAGAAATAAAATATTATTTTTCTGCCTATGAAGAGTCAATTTTGCCCTCGCAAAAGTGTGGCCTACCAGTCAGTTCTCGCAATTCGAGGTCAAGATGATCGCCAAGCTCAACACATGACCGAGACATGGCACATGCATCCCCATTGGCGTCGCGGACACACCCCCTTACTCCCGCCTTCGCGCGCGCCGTCAGCATAGCCCAGGCGCTCCATGGCCGTCGGCGCGGTCTCCAGCTCCTCGGCCATGTTTCACGGTGAGGACTGCAGTCGCGCGGCTCGTGCTGTTCGAGGGCACGATGGCGGTGGGACGAGGCCGCGGGAGCCTGCGCTGTAGCAGTCGCAGGCAGAGGCAGGGCCGACATGTGCGGCGCGAACGGAGGCGTGGCGCCGCCCGCCGCCAACGGCAGCCTGCCCAATGGCAGATCTCGCAGGATCTGGTGGGGTCCGCATGGGCAATCGGCCCGCCATACTTGCCATTCGAGGACTGCCGCCGAAGGATCAGCGTCGGATTGCGGAGCATGAGTTTTCGTCGCCATTTTGCTTAGGCAGCGGTTACCAGGCTGCGTGCGTGCGTTTCCTTTTTCATTTTTTCCTACGGGTGGGATTTAGGCTAAGGGTACACCCGTCATTTTGAAATCTACCTCTCAGAAAATAATATTTTAGTAGCTATGGTGCCAATAATAGCAAATAGTCAAAATTCTATGATGTCCACCAGCAAAAGTGCATTTGGGTGGTGTCCACTAGCCAAAATCAACGTTAAAGGATTTCCTCTGGCAAAATTTCCATGACCTTAATGCCTGATCTAAGGATTTATACTCCCAAATTGGGCCAAGGAATAGGCCCCGCCGCCCCGGGCTTCAATGATTGCCCATATTCCCACATTCGTTTTTCTTCTTTTACTAGCACAAATAGGAAATGTGCCCGTGACTAGCAAATTTCGCACCTAATGGCATTTGTGCAGTCAATCAGTTTATGGCCCAAACAGAGAGAACGGAAACACCTGATGTACCGAGAATATTCCTACAATTTCAAATTTGAATCGTCAGCTGACTTCTTGTTTGAAATACCTTGTACACCACTGAAGAGAATGCTTCTAAAGAGTATAGTGTGGCCTCCATCAATAAGAGAAATCATGCGCATAATTATGCTGATAATAACCTTTAGGAGAAGAAATACTTTCAAAAAGCAACAAGTTGACATAATCAGCACGACTAATATAATCAGAGCTGGAGCTGATGAACCAGTGTTTGATCAATCATCTCCAAGAAGACGGGGCCTATTTCTTAGGGCACGTACAACGGTCATTATTAAGCTGTCTATATGTTGCCATGTCATCGTACCTACGTGGAAGCAATTAAATTAGGGGGGAGAAGAGGCTCGTGCTCCGAGAACTTAATCGCGGGGCGAGCCCTGTTGTACCGAGTGTTGCCGGCCGTCGACGAACTCCACCCGATCCCATACGGCGCGCAGAAAATCAGCCATGGAGGCAACCATGCCACAATTTCTTCCCTCCTAGTTTCGATGAAGCGGCGTTGCAGGAGCAGAAGAGTGCAACGGCGGCGGGGAACGAACGGGAGCAGCAGATGATGAATCTCTCTATCGCCATCTCGTCCAGGGCAGGAATTCCATGCCACTGCTCTCCGGGCCGGCGCCGCCTCCCTGGGCCCTGGCCGCTCCAAGACGTCGGCGCATCCTCTCCGTGTGTTCAATCGTGCTGCACTGCTGCTCCACCAGGCCAGCCCCCTCCCCATCGCTGCATTATTCTCATAAAAACAGAATGATCCCACGAATGGGTCCATGGGGAGCGATGGGAATCGATGGAATTTTCACTCCATCATGTAGATCAGGTAGTCAATTGCTTCCTTCCTAATCGCTGGAATTATGTGTGGTAGCTGTTCATGTTCTTTCTCTTCTTTTCCCCTCTTGTCAAATCCTTGATTTATTCAGCAAGTTCTTTCTCTTCTTTTCCCCTCTTGCCAAATCCCTGATTTATTCAGCAAATTGGAGGAATGGTACTGTGGCATATCAGGTAGCTCAGGGACTTAAATCTACCGCTGGCGGTGTTCCTGATGGTGGCATCCTCAAGGTTCAATCCAGCAGGATGGTAGGAGTTCGATCAATCCATTCATCTGTGCGTCTTCAAGCTCTGTTTCTTGAACTGATTGAAGAACACATTTGCTCGGAGTTTTGAGCTTATAGCTTCCGTATTTACTTGGCCATGTTACCTTTGCCCTTGGAGTACGTCAATTGTTTAATTATCAGGAAGAACGACAGATCACAAAACTCCTGTGATTTTCTGACACTCAAAAAATTGTTAGATAGCTTCAATTTCTGGATACATGGTTAGTTTTTTTATCACTGTTGCTTTGTTGGGCTCTGGATGGTGTTGACTAAAGGCTCGGGATGGTAGCTTCAAACTATTTCAAACTACTGGATGGTAGCTGCAAATTATCTATCGTATCTAGTTTAATTGAATTTGCATGATGTGAGCTGATGCTCTTCATTGCAGCTGCATCTTTCTGTTATAGCTAGGTACAACAGAATAGCATACAAAGATCAAATGCATATTTCATCGCCGTGAGATTTGTGCCATTGCATGAATTAAATAGCACAGACAGTCTAACAGACCGTTGAACATGGCCTTAGGCGTGACGACAACCCATTCTGCCTCTTGCTAACGGGCCTAAGAGCATATTCAGCATTTTGTTTTATCTAAGCCTAGTAGAAGTTATAACTATATAACTGACGAGTTACTGCAGATAAAGTACGATTTGGATGGTTTGTTTTACGCAAGTAACAAAACAGACCTCCTGAACTATGGCTATCCTAAACGTGCTTGACCACATTGCATAAAACCCAATTAAGCACAGAACCACTCCCTATTCAATGCCGATAAACTGCAAGCAAACCTGAAAGCCACGCGCTAAACCAACAATACATAATAACCAATGTTTGGTCACCACCATAAACCAAATATACAAAAACTAGCTTCTCAAAACAAAATAAATCCACTCAATAAATGATAGGCAATTATACTACATCAAATCAGTAAAAGATGTTCCAGCGTACCAGGCAACAGTAACTCGAAAGCACATTATGGATCCAAAGAGGGAGGAAAAACAGCATTGTTCATTAAAAGGCCTATCCTTTGCTTGTCAAGGATTCATAGCATTTGCAGATTTTCAAGAAAAAGTACCTCATCCGATAAGCACCACTAAGCAGATCCCAGAACCAAATCAATGGTATGTGTAAAAAACAAAAACAGTGGATAGAATTAATCGAATTGATGTTTGCTAGGATGCCTATACCACTAAACCATGAAGGTCAGTGAGTGTGAGCATCCACAGGCAATGGATATAGGCAACAGGGAAAAAAAGGAAACCAAACAAAGTATTGGTGACCTCGGCAAAGTTGCCTCAAAAATCACAATGATAATTAGGAACAACACTACTAAAAGAAACTAATTCCATTCTTCATACATGAAAAGGCTAAACGATGACACACAATTTGGCTAAAAAATAAAGCAAAATAGGAGCTCACAGTCAAGTCATACCAGAAAATGAGATAAACAAATTGATTGCAAAAAGTCACAAAAAAGGAACAGATTATGTGGGGGCACAAAAGAACATTTGAGAATTCAAAATGTAAACAAAAGCAGCATTAAAATGTTTGCCAGGATGCCTACCACTGAGCCATGAAGGCCAGTGAGCATGAGCATCCAGGCAATGGATATAGGCAACAGGGAAAAAAAGGAAACCAAACTAACTATTGGTGACCTCGGCAAAGTTGCCTCAAAAAATCACAATGGTAATTAGGAACGCTATTAAAAAGAAACTAATTTCAGTCTTCATGCATGAAAAGACTAAACTATGACAGAATTTGGCAAATAAACGAAAATAGGAGCTCACAGTAAAGTCATACAAGAAAATGAGATAAACAAATTGATTGCAACAAGTCACAAAAAAGGAACAGATTATGTGGGAGGCACAAGAACATTTGAGAATTCAAAATGTAAACAAAGGTGGCATTACAAGTTTCAATAGCTGGAAGTCAAGTGTTCTTTTACTAGACAATGTTGGCAAGGATGCTCATCCATGAAACCAGATACTGGATAGGATTAGTTGAAACATCCAGCAGCAACAGTAATTTTGGCAACAGGGAAAAAAAGGAAACCAAATTTATTGTTGGTAACCTCGGCAAAGTTGCCATTCAAGTAACAGACATTTCTATCAACAGTAAAACATCACCACTTACTTAACACACCAAAAACACTACTACTAAGCATAGATAACACACTGAATAAAATGGGAAATCAATCAGATTAACAAATAACAATGACACGTACATTGGAAAACAACTTTCACAACATCATGTTGTGCCTGACTAGACAGACCAAAAGCAAACATTGATACCGTAGATGTTTAGGTAAAAATCAAAGCAGAAGGCATTTGAACTATCCATTATAAGGCAGCATATGACAAAAGGGGAACAGAAAAGAGGATATTCATCAAGCTAATAACGGCCTCCGCAAGGACCTAAAACTAAAATATAGAAACAATAGGTTGCATGTAGATATGATTAACCTGAACTAGCAACCCTCCAAACTGTTGCGCTTACAGATTAGGAAGGGAATCAGGATGAGTTGGATCACATGAACAAGTTGGGCCTTGAAGCCTTGAAGGTAGTCTTCAGCTTCCTGGTTGGTGGTCTGATCTTGCGCGACACAAGAGGGAACTTGATCTTGGCATTGTGGAACTGCTTGGTGTTGTCCCTCTTGCAGAGCTTGAAGTGGACCGTTGCTGTCTTGATGATTTGGATGCAGGGGGCCCTCACACGATGACGGGAGGCCATCTCATTGTACATCTGCTCCACGGCACCATTCAAGGTGGTGTCACGGTACTCCTTGTACATGTTGTGGTAACCTGTCCTGCTCTGGTAACGCAGCCAGATGCCGTAGTTCTTGATTGTGGTAGGATTACGCTCAAATATCTGAAAAATATCAACAATGTTTAGAAGTATACTTTACAAAGAAAACAAATTCTACATCAAGTGTTAAGGGCTAACAAGTGCTACACTGGATGAACATGTAACATTCAAATTTTTTACAATTTTGGGCAGCTGAAGACTTTTAGGATTGCAAGCACATCCTCATCCAGCTCTATTACAGCTGTAACATCTTGCATCTAGTGAAAGTACCACCAAGAAGACCCACTCAACAACAACCAAATACTTGAATCAGCTTGTCATTAACTATAATATTAAGCTACAGTATCAGACTACTGCACATCTCATTGCAAAGTCTGATCAACAGGGTCCGTACAAATAGCAGGTAAGGTAATACACCAAGCATTTATCACATATTTGCAATATTAAAAGCATTCGATCCACACGGATTCAGAAAGCATGGCAGCATTATCGGTAAGAGGTGAACGGGCTGTACCTCGTTGATGGCGAGAACCTGGCCATTGCTCTTCTTCACCTTCTTGAGCTTCCTCAGGAAATACCTGCGCGCACACAAGACATTGTCACACCAAAGCAACAATCAGAGAGACATGGCATCACCACGAGAGCGCAACTGCACAATGCACTGACCAGAACTTGGATTTGGCGCGGACCTCGTTGGTGGCCCAGAGCTTCATGCGGTAGATCTTGGGGTGTTCATCGCCGGGGGCCGGCAGCGCGCGACCCACCACCTGGTACTGATGGAACTGCGCGCTCCAAACAAATCACACAAACGCGACCGAGGTCAGCACCCACGCTGGGAAGAGCATGTACGCTCTAGATCGAAAGGAGCGCGGAGAAGACGGCGGCAGGGAAGAGAAGCTTACCCTGTGGGCGACCATTTCGGCGAGCTCGCAAGGGCAGAGGCGGCGGCGGCGAGGAGACCTAAACCTAAGAGGGGGGAGATGGCGGCCGACAAGGGAGGACGAGGCGGAGGATATTTATCGATGACGAAACCCTAATGGGCCAGGCCATTTTTTGGGCTTCATTTATTCGTTCCATTCAGTCAGTGTCGGTCGTGCATGGGCCGATGTAATTTCGGGCCGTTCGCGCGCTTCGATAGGCTTATGTATGTTTGTCACAAATGAAAGGATTTCAGCTCAATAAGGTACTTCATCCATCCTAGGAAATTATCTAACGGTTCCAAAAAATTACAAAATTTCACATGAAACAATATAGGTTCTCTACTACCTATACAAAAAGTTTTGTAGTCAAAACAAAACTCGACAGTCACTCTAACTCCAATTCTTATTGAATCCTTCTCAATGCTACTATTCTTCTTCTGAGATGCTTCGGTTTGTAAACATTGTACGTGACGAAATGTACGAAACCTTCTCAATTTTTTTCCACAGCCTCCACGTATGATATCATCACATCATGACAAATCTCATGATTTTTAGACTTCGCTTGCTTTTTTTACAATTTAAAATCATTCGGCCACATGTTCGTGGTCGTGTTTCCTAAACAAAATGTTCGAAATTTCTTTTCATTTCGTAGGTCATGTCTCAAATTTGGATAAATAACATGAATATCATTTTTCTACTCATTTTATTCTATAATTTGAATCACTTGCAGTTCAAATTTGACTTATACCAAAATTTTCCTTGAAATACAATTAATTAAATAAATATAGCAAATAAATCCAAAAATATACCAAATTTTAACATGGAGTACCACATGTTGTATGTGGGGAGTAGAAAAATTTTCAAGGTGAAAAGAAGAAAAAACTTATTTTTTTGCTGAGTGTCAAAAAAAACACTCGGCAAACCCCCCTCTTTGCCGAGTGTCTTTTTTGACACTTGGCAAAACCCCCTCTTTGCCGAGTGTTTTTTTTACACTTGGCAAAGAGGAGGGTTTACCGAGTGTTTTTTATTTGCCGAGTATTTTTTCGTTGCCGAGTGTTTTTAGGTTGGCACTCGGCAAAGAGCTTGTTCGCCGAGTGCTCGAAAAAAAACAATCGGCTAAGAAAAAACACTCATCAATTTTTAGCTTTCCCGTAGTGTTATATATATATATATATATATATATATATATATATATATATATATATATATATATATATATATATATGACACTGAATAGACAGCTAGGAGCTAGCCCAATTTTTTTTAATTCAGTATGTAAAGGTCAAAGACTAGTCCAATACGGAATAAGATAGCTTGGGACTGAAAGTGAAATGGAATCTTATGGTTGGCTATATGAATAATACCTTATCAACTCAGCCATAAAATCTTGGGATGACACTGACACTGACACTAACATCTCAAGCACTATAGGCCATAAAATCTCTTCAACCTCCTGCCTGCAACTTCCCCAGAAGAAGAGTTTTATGTACAGAGAACTCACATTGGGGATACATTAGCATGGCTACAGAGCTCAACAAAGCAATGAAAGGGAGCCTTTGCCACGACTTGGTGACTGGGCTCGATGCTGCCGACGTGTGGGAGGTCTATGGAGGCCTCCTTGTTGGGAATTTGATCCCCAAATTGCTTCCTGAAGTGTTCTCCAAGGTTGAGCTTGTAGAGGGAGATGGTGGAGTTGGAACAGTCTTGCTTGTCACCTTTCCTCCAGGTTAGAACCTGAACAAATAAGCTTCCGTGAGGTAATGTGATCTCAGCTCCAACTAATTTTGTTTTTTGTGAATCATTTTTTAGGAACTCCAGGATCAGAAACTATGGAAGAAAAGTTCATCAAGGTCGATAATGAAAACTACATCAAGGAAGCACTAGTAACTAAAGGAGGTTTTCTAGACCATGGATTTCAGAAATACTTGGTACGAATTAAGATTATAGGAAAAGGAGAGAAAACATCTATAATAAGATCAACAATTGAATATGAAGTTGATCACGAGCATGCAAGCAACCCGCCTGTTCCCAGTACCAGTGGTTTAGCTGCTATTGCTGAGGCCATCACAAAATACATCAAGGAGCAGAAGGCCCTTGAGTAAGCTCCCAAGTACTAAACTACGAAAAGAAAAGAACCATGTCATGTATAGGTTTGATTGTGAAGATAGCATATATCAAAGAATAAATGGCATATGGTAGTGAGCAAGTTGAAATTGTGAGTGCAACTCATGCAATGTAAAATAAATGTAAGTTATGTGACACAAAATCAATTATTGGAGAAATTTGGACTTCGTGTCAGTGCTGTCAACATTTTCTCCAAAGAACGGTGTTCATTACCTCACTGCTATTTCACTAGTTTAGGCCACATGACCCAAACCTCATGAATAAATCCCATCGGTTTAACTTTGGAGCAGATTAGTTCAGAATAGGATAAGATACATCTCCAAGCTAGTGAAAGCGGAATGGCATCTTAGGATTCGAGTATATCATGTAAATGATAGCTTTTGAACTGAGAATTTCTGATTGGCACTCTTGTTGCATTCTTAAAGTAACACTGACACCTCAATTTTAACTGTAAATTCTCATTTTGCTACTGCCTGCAAAACTTCCAAGAAGGTTAGTATAGCACAGAGGGCTTGCGTGGTGAGTTCCTTAGCATGACCAGATGCCACAAATGCAATGTAAGGGTGATTTATCCATGAGTATAAGAAGTAGTTAATTGCAAAGAAACTTTGTAGTTACAGAGGGGCTTTTCTGGCCTAAATATTTGCTACAGGATCTCCTGCCAAAAAGAAGGCTAGAAGCAATGAATTCAAAAGAGGATAAGATATGGCTTCGACTGAAAGTGAAATGTCATCTTGTCGTTTACTGTATATGAATAGTATACATATTAATTAAATTTAGAATTCTCCGCTGACACTCCTCGTAGTCTTGGTGACACCGACAAGCTCTTTTACAGTACACAATACTAGGCTATACTAGTGTTAAAAAGTAGTGTAAAAATATCCGACGGTGAAAATTAATTGTATACTACTGAAACCTTCACATGTGGTATGGGTAGTATACATGAGTAGTTTTGGTAGTATAAAGGTATCATGGTAAAAGAACACAAATGGCATCACTATAATTTTATTTTTGACACTAGCATAAATTTTAAAAGACCATTCCATTTGAAATATCACTTTTTATAATGTAATAATTACTCAATTATCTATAATAATAAATAGTTAGATCTAATATATATACTACATACTACTAAGTAGTAGAGCTCGACAATGACACCTCAAGATCTTGGCCATAAAATCTCATGTTGCTCCTGCCTGCAACTTCCACAGAAGGAAAGTCTGCACAGATAACTCACATTAGGGATACCTTAGCATAGCTACAGATCACCAAAGCAATGAAAGGGAGCCTTTGCCATGAGTACGAGACTGAACTTCCAGCTGCCGATGTGTGGGAGGTCTATGGAGGCCTTCTTGCCGGGCAGCTTGTTCCCCAACTAGTTCCTGTAGTGTATTCGAAGGTTGAACTAGTAGAGGGAGATGGTGGCGTTGGAACAGTCTTGCTTGTCTCCTTTCCTCCGGGTTAGAACCGTACCTGAATACATGAGCTTCCATGAGGTATGATATGATCTCAGCTCCAACTAATTCCTTTTGGTGATTCATTTCGCTAGGAACTCTCGGGTCTCGTACTTTCAAAGAAAAGTTCATCAAGATAGATAATGAAAACTACGTCAAGGAGGCACTAATAATCGAAGGAGGCTTTAATTTCTAGATCGTGGTTTTCAGAAATATTTGATACGAATCGAGATTATTGGAAAGGAAGAGAAGACATCCATAGCAAGATCAACCGTTTGAGTATGAAGTTGATCATGGGCATAAAAACAACCCCCCTGTTGCCAGTACCAGTGGTTTAGCTGCTATTGCTGAGGCCATCACAAAGTATATCAAGCAGAAGAAATCTCAAGCTCTGGGACAACTTTCAGAAGAACAAAGCATCCAACTGAATTGAACGCAAAACAAGTTGGAGCAAAGCCCCTTCTACTTCTTATTCACTATGTTACTATCTATGTCGCGAATGTTGCTTCAACTTATTGCCCTGCATACTGCCATACTTGCACAGGCATGCATCTACATAAATATAAACAAATGGTGAGAAGGTACCTTGTTTGCTTTAGGCGTGAAATTTTCACAATAATAGTAACACATTTTTTCTTGTCTTTTTTTGACATACTGTTGCTTAAGCTACAGCCGCTCTACTCTTCCACAATCATGGGCCATGATTGGAATTCACCCAGACAACAATAGGATTAGCTCTACATTTCACAACCATCTAAAACAACCATTGCAGCGCCCAAAATTACAGTGAAATTCATTCAACTCCATCACGAGAGTTCACAGGGAATTAAGGAAAGAGCGAGAGGGTGACAATTTACCTGGAGCAAGCCCCATACAGTTCCCGAAATAGCTCAAGTGCGTGGCATGGCTGCCGGCCGGATCCATGGAGCTGAGGTGGTGCGGGGACAAGGGGTTAGTCGAACAGGGGTGACAAGAGAGGCGTGAGAGTATGGGAGGAGAGCTAGATGCGGTAAACAAAGCTTATGGGCGTGATTGGATGGCTGGGCCTCCTCAACCTTCCCCGCATCCGTGAGCCAGGCCGCCCGATGCCAGGCCGCCCCTGGCCGGTTGCATGCAACGCAACATGATTGGTTGCATGCACGTATGGATACAGGTTGCTCCGAGTTGCTGTTTAGTCCAAGTTGCTCTGCTGCAAAGCTAGCACTCCAGCAGCTTTTCTCCTCTGCATGCTTTCCCAAGAGGCTCATTCTTGCACCGCAAGAGCCAGGCTCGCTGGAAACAGCCGATTCTCACGTTTCCTGGAGCTGGCTGCGGGAGCATCTTTGCACGCCGAGAGCCTGGCTCAGTGGCCGGAGCAGGCAACCAAACTAGCACTCCCTGCATCTCACGTGCCTCGTTCACCTCCATGCACGGAACCAATCAGGCCATATATAACTCACCGGAGACGAGCAGTGACCCGTCGACGGACGTCCGTGGCTGGAATTGATACGACCAGCACTGTAACATACATATGCGGGGGTTGGGGGATGGGGTTTTGTCTCGAGCTCGCCGATCTAAATCCGTGGTAACGAAAAGCGTCAACTCACAGGATGTAAGAACAGTCAGTTTTGGGAGCCGGCAGTCGACTGAGCAATGACAATAGAGGGAGAGTCAGCGCTGCAGGTGGAACGGCGGTATAGATGATTAGATGGGCCAAGCACAATGAGCGGCCCGAAGCACAGCTCTAACAAGCATAGTACTAATATGATCCAACCTTATGTGACTATTATCTATATAGATGGTAGTAAGCCAGATTGTTTCGCGGGGGTAAACGTCTGCTGGACAAAACTGAGCCTAATGGCCAGGCCGAATTAGGCCAGCTCTTGAGTACAATTTAAAAAAAAGGCAAATTCTATTTGGGATGAAAGTTGTAGATCCAATGAAGTTGAAGATGAACATGTTCAGTCAAATTTGAAAGACTCTGTCGCATATAGTGGAAGTGCACGTGTGGCACGCACTTGATATAAAAAGGGAGTACATACAAGTGTTAATCAGTATGCATGTAAAAAAATATTAAAGTAAACCTAATTGTAAAAACATCAATATTTCTCATAATCCTTCATGCAGAAACCTACTTGACATTAACATGAAGCTATCATTTAGAGTTAAAAAGGTGATACAAAATACACATTCTATTAATTCAAGAGTAGTGCCACTTAATGCAAGGACTAATTGAGCAGGACAAACAAAAGTTAGTGAAAGAACTGCGGGGGTGGCTTCGGCTTCTAGAGGCGGGAGCTCTGCTGCAGCTTCGTCTTCTGGCGCGGGGTACAACTCGTAGACACCGTCGGCGAGATGCAACTCTACACGAAATGCAAATGCAAGGGTTAGCACTTTAGACGGTTATTTCAACAACAACACTTGCAAGTTTTTAGCCCAGAAGGTTGTAGCAAAGCTACGGATAAAGTGAGGAAGTTCACTTGAGTTGGAGAAGAACAAGGTAAAAGGGTCGGATGGAAAGGAGCTTGTGATCTGACCCTTAGACTAGAGGAATAGATGTGCTGGGGGTCCTCAAACTTAACGCAGAGAAGTCCCCAAATCTTTACACATATACCCTCGGGTCTAGGAAAAAGGATACAGCCGAGCCCTCGGGCGAGGCGGAGAAAGGGTCGGCGAAACAGACAGGGTCGGGCGAGACGGAGAAAAGGGGTCGATCGGATGGATAGGGTCAGACGAGGCGGACAAAGGGTCGGACGAACGGAAGGGGTCGGACGAGGCGGACAAGGGGTCGGACGAACGGAAGGGGTCGGACGAGGCGGAAAAAGGGGTCGGCAGCTTACCTTTGGTTCACAGGTGAAGCTTGGGGTCGGGAAGGAGCAGACTTGGGCGGAGGATGGAAACTCGAAGATTTGGGTAGGCGATGCCCGGCATTGCTCCGGCGATGGTGGCGCTTCTTGTGGAAACAAGCAAGCTCCTGCGCAGCGTGGAGGAGTAAGCGGCGGGGTGGATTGGAAGGGCGGGCGTGGAGTAGAGAGGAGAGTTCCTAAGGGACTTAAGCTGTAGCGCTTTGAGCACGAAACAGAGAGCAAGGCGGAAGGGCAGCGATGGCGAAGGGGACTCCGGCGGAGCTCTGGCATTCCCTTTAATAGCTGCGTGGAAGAGAGAGAAGGTTGGGGTGGCGTGAAGACCGGAAAGAAGCGATCAAGTGCTCTGCTGGGGCGGAGATTGAGCAGCGGTGCGGCGGAGCAGGACTTCGGGGATAACACCGGCGGTCATTGGGCACTAGAGACGGGGCGGCGCAGGCGCGGTTTTGCCGGTGGTTGAGATTTGGCGGAGGCGGGCATCGTCGTGCGGTGGATCTGATGGAAGTGACCAGGGGAACGACGCTAGAAGCGAGGGCGCTCAGGTGAGAAGACAGGCGGGCTGCAATCGCGCGGGCGAGCGCGAAGCAACAGACTATCGGGGCGCTGCTCTGACAAGGCAGGAAAAGGACTGTCGCGGCCGGGGTCTGGATTGGCGACGGAGGAATCGTCGCGTAGCGCAGTCCGGGCGGTGCGACTGTGGAGGGGCGGCGGAAAAGACGGGAGGCATCGGGCTCCGTAGCCGGGGGTCCAGCGGGGTGATGATGGGCGCGGGAGGCGAGGTGCTGCAGAAAGGGTTGCAGAGGGCTTCCGCTGCGATTGGGGATGGGAGCGCGGATATCCATCCGGTCGCGCCCAGCGACGAGGCGGAGCGACAGGTGTCGGAGAAGTTGAGCCACGCGGCGGAGAAGCTCTGAGGCGGGCAGGCTACTCGAGTGCGTCTGCCGCGGGAGATCTGGGAGAAAGATTTTGTGGGTCCACTGGTCAGTCTCGGTTGGTCCACTGCTCAGATTGAAGGGAGGCGTTGTGGGAAGACTTAGAAGGATCCGGCGGGTGAGTTGGGGTCGGCTGGGTCGGGACTGGGGGAAAACGGAGAGGGGTTGGATCTCAGGGGTCGGAACCGGGGTTGGAGGTTGAGTACTTAAACTCGGGAAAGCTGAGATGGGGATTAGGGACTCGGATTAAGATTTAACTCATGAGATTTGGGGTCGGTCGTCACAGCCTACCCCCCTTAAAAAGAATCTCGTCCCAAGATTTGGATGTAGAAGTAACCGGTGGGGGTGTGCGGTCCTTACCTCCTTGGTTGGAAAGGAAACCTGGGAAAAGCTTGTTCAAGTACTCTTCTGTCTCCCATGTTGCTTCATCCTCCGTGTGGTTTTTCCAGAGGATCTTGTACATTTTCACCACTTGGCGTCGGGTGCGCCTCTCCTTCTGGTCAAGAACTCTGGCCGGGTACTCAGCATAGGTTAGATCGGGCTCAATCTGAAGCTGCTCCTGCTCTAAGATCTCGGCTGGGACTTGGACACATTTCTTCAGTTGAGATACATGGAAAACATCATGTATGGCCGAGAGCTATTCTGGAAGTTGGATCTGATAGGCAACTGGTCCACAAATTTCCACAATCTCATATGGGCCAATGTAACGGGGAGCCAATTTCCCTTTTACTCCAAACCTTTGCACTCCTTTTGTCGGGGAGACCCGAAGATACACATGATCACCAATGTCAAACTGCAGGGGTCTTCTTCTCATGTCGGAGTAACTCTTCTGTTTAGATTGGGCAGCCTTGAGATTGGCTTGAATTACCTTCACTTGCTCTTCGGCTTCTACCACTAAGTCAGGACCATAGGTTTGTCTTTCTCCAGCTTGGGACCAATTCAATGGTGTCTGGCATCTTCGACCATACAATGCTTCAAACGGTGCCATCTTCAAACTGGCTTGGTAGCTATTGTTATAGGAAAACTTTGCCAAGGGTAGGCACTTGTCCCAATTCTTGTCGTAATGGATGACACAAGCTCTCAATATGTCCTCAAGGATCTGATTGACTCTCTCGGTTTGACCATCGGTTTGAGGATGATAGGTTGAGCTTCGGATGAGCTTGGTGCCCATGGATGCTTGTAGCTGTTCCCAAAAGCGTGCTACAAACTGAACTCCTCGATCAGAGGTGATCGTCCTAGGCACACCGTGTAGAGAAACTATGCGGTCAAGGTAAATCTCCGCATACTTCTTGGTCGTGTAGGTGGTGTGGACAGGAAGGAAGTGGGCGGTCTTGGTCAGACGGTCCACTATAACCCAAATGGAATCATGTCGCTGCGATGAAAGTGACAGTCCAACAATGAAATCTATGCTGATATCTTCCCATTTCCAAGAGGGAATAGGTAGGGGCTGCAGGGTACCTGCTACCTTTAGATGACTGGCCTTGACGCGTTGGCAGGTGTCACACTCTGAAACATACCGGGCAATTTCTGGTTTCATTCCACTCCACCAGAAGGTTTGACGGAGATCATGGTACATCTTATTGCTGCCAGAATGGATTGAGAACTTGGAGAGATGAGCTTCATCTAGGATCTGGTTTCTAAGGTTGGGGTCGGACACAAAAAGCACTCGGATTTGACCGAACACAAGCTGGAAGAAAACTAGAAGTCCTTAGAACCGAAGAAGAGCCTTTCCGAGCAAGGTTGCTTTTGGGGAGGGTGACTTTACAGATTTTAGCTTATGTCGCATGCACGGCCTACCTCGTTCTCAACCAAAACAACTGCCAAAATGGTCTTACGCAGTCAGTGCCGATGGCAAGGCAACAATTACATCTCTCCCTATAGTAGCTAGTTGGTTCTAGTAACGTCTCCTAAGCGAACGCGGTTAGTGTACCTGCAGAAAAACACAACCACATGAACCTTTCGTGCCAGCACCCACGAAAGCGTCCCCAAACATTACCGTTCACTATAGGAACGGCACCCATGCGTTCAAGGCTGCATGGACAGCATAACAACCGTGGAAATAGGTCCCCTTTGAATAGAACCGTATAACCCTTCGCATACTCATGATGCGGAATCAGCGCACGTATAATAGACGTGGCGAACAACCGTGATGATAGGCTCGTTGGAATCGAGCCATACCACTCTTCGTATGAATAAACATACGGAACCTGCGCACGTATGATAAACGTGGGTGAAACAACCATGATGACAGGGTCCTTTGAATAGAACTCCCTATCAACCCTCGCATACTCGTGATGCGGACTCGGCACACGTATGATACACGTGGCAAAGTGCTGGAAGGTTAGCAAGATAACCAATAAGTATTAGCCACCTAAAAACAACCCAAAATCCCCTAGGGCCTCTCGTACTAAAGTCATCCTTAACGATCGTACGAGATTTTTCAAAAGGTTTCTTTGCAACTTTTAATTAAAAGAAGTGATTAGGGCCTATTGTGTTCTCTGTCTTGCTAAATAAGCTCTGGTACCAGCTGTGGCGGATCCACCTCGGATTAGCCAAATCGAGGCACGGTTAAGTCGCCTTAACACGTGACGCCGGCCTTAATCAGGCTAACTCGAGATGCCGTCGGATTTCATCCGATTTAACCACTTGAACAGGACCGAGTTAGCAAACTCACACGAAGGTGAGCGGTTTCAGAGAATACAACAAGTCCACTGATTTAACCCACTTAACCATTTAGTTCGGCCATAAAACAAACATCAGAGTTGTTGACGCAAAATCCTGGTGGTGGTGGACCCTGCATCAGCACACGAGAACCTAGGAGATCTGCTTAACTCCAGTGCAGAATCCAAATCGGCACGCATGGTGTGCGCGGGCGTGCTAGTCAGTTTGACCATTCAACTGACAAGGTGGAGATAATTCTCTCGAAGTTCGATGGAGTCGGCCGATCGGGCCGATTTAATATAATTTACAATAACCATCAGCCATACGGCCGATAGGAAACACGATGCTATTGAGTTGTTGCTCCACCATAACTAGATCCACAAGCCGATGAGATCTAAACTAACATCACCACCAATATTTTTAGGTGAAACCACAACGATGCGCCCGGTAGTTGCAGTCTAGAAATATTTAACAGGACATTAATCTGAACCCCGCCAGCTGATGAATCCAATCACAATGGAACTTACTCTCAACAGCACTCGAAGGGGTAACCAAGATTAAGATGCAATAGGCTATTAAAAATAGATCTATCGTCTATTCCGACAGAATTAATAACAATTAATATGTCGTAAACGGCAAGACGATAGAACAAATAAATATCAGCCGATGCAAGCTTAATCAAGGCGGGATAACTGGTGAATACCGTAGATCGAGACAGAAGCGATGCGCCGTAAGTCAAAGATCCAAGATATTCGATAACTGGTAGATGAAAATAGACGAAACCACAGCGATGCGCCCAGTGGTTAAAGCCTAGAACACCTGGTGACGGAACTTTGCAGCTCGCCGGAGATCGAGGTCGATGCAGCCCAGCTTGCTAGAAGGAACTCGTCGAGAAGCTACATTACTCCTACTCCTAATGCAATGGCGTGAAGCCGGAAAGGTAAATAAAAGATAAATGTGTTGTATATTGATCGTGTGATGATTCTTTACAATGGCCACGTCCCTTTATATTTATAGGGCGGACGTTACATAATTGGCATCTAACCACGCACAAGGCAAGTCACGTACACAATCTTTTCTAATAAAAAACTCTATCTCTAACTAACCCAACTCTATCTCTAAAATATTTTATTCTATGAAACAACCTCCCATACATGCACAGATCGGCATGCATAATTATTCTGGAAGCCTCCCACGCATGGCATGCAAAGTGCATCAGAATCCATGTTGTATATTCTAATCATTTTTATCCATACGTGCTGGCCTTTCCTTTATATCATCTTTGCCTCTCCTTGCCCATCAATCCAATGAAGCCGATTTGGACTCCGTGCCCATGTGCATGCATGCTTGCTTCTTATTGTTGTACGTGACTCCGATTATCTCGTACTCTGAATTTATAGGATTGGTCAAAATCCGGTGTTAACACAGGCCCCCCAGTTTCGGAGTATGAATGCTTCATGTTCCGAAACTAATTATAGAAGTCTGATACTTGTCTTCAGAGCTAATGACGTCTGATTGCAATATCCAAAGCCACGTCGACTCCTCTTCAAATATAAAGAACACCATCGGCATTGCCGGCAGTAGAAACAACAAATTAGTCTGTTGACACCAAAACTTGGTGCAGTAACCAGCAAGCTTTTGTTGTCAACACAGGCCCCCCAGTTTCGAAGTATGAATATTTCATGCTTCGAAATTAATATCCAATATATTTAATAAGCAGCCGATACTATCTTGCTTGAACCAATCAGCCGATGCAATTTTGCTTGAACCAATCGGGATCAGCCGATGTAATTTTGCTTGAACCAATCGGCCGGAAGAGCTTTCATATCAGTAGCTGGAATTTAGCTTCATCGGCTGAAATATGGCAAGCAAGTAGTATTATCGGCTGAAAAAAGTAGCACCATCGGCTGAAAATATGGCAAGTAGCAATCGGCTGAATTCCTTCCATCCGTTGGCTGTTTTTTTTTTTGCCGGTTGGTTGGAGTCTCCATCGGCTAGCTGCTTCCCCTTATTTTTTTCTTCTTTTATTTATTCCTTTGCCCATCGGCTGAACTCCTATCGGCTGCTCTCCTTTTCCTCTTTTATTTACTTCTCTTCAATATCCCATCGGCCATTATACCTGCCGATACTTGTTTTCTTTGGAATTTTTTTTCCATCGGCTCTTTCCATCGGCCAGCTGATCCATGCTTTCCTTTGAACTGGCCGGTAACAAAAAAAACTACATTAGCTATTTATATGGCCAGCCAACGTTAGCAATTCCATCGGCTGAAAAATATTACATCGGCTGAAAAATATTACATCTCTCCCATCAGCTGTGGGAGAATATTAAATAGGCAGCCAATGCTTGAGCAGCCGATTCAACTCCCCTTTTTTTATCCAAATCGGCAGATGCACTTTTTTTCAATTAGCCGATACCTTTTTTATACATATATCCCAATCGGCTGATGTATTTAATTAGCCGATGCTTCCCTTATCTCAATCGACCGATGCATCTTTTGAACCAGTCAGCCGATGTATATATATATATATATATATATATTTTAATCAGCCGATACAACTTTTGATCGGCTGATCCAATTTTCAATCGGCCGATTTTTTTATCAATAAGGAGACGGATGAATGGCCGATGCCCCTCTCTTTTTTTTTGTTTTTTTTTGACACACGAATGACCGATGCCTCACTTTTTTCTTTCTTTCTTTCTTTTTTCAATCGGCTGAACCAATTTTCCATCGGCCGATGCCACGCTCTCTCTTTTTTTTCTTCAATCGGCAATACCAATTTTCCATCGGCCGATGCCACGCTTGTTTTTTTTCTTTCAATTCCAACTGGCTGACGCTAATCGGCCGATGCCTCTCTCTGTTTTTTTTCTTTTAATTCCAACAGGCTGACGCTAATCGGCCGATGTCTTTCTCTACGATCGGCCGTTGTTTTTTTTTCTTAATCAGCTGATACAACTCCAATCGGCCGATCCCATTTTCCAATCAGCCGATGCAATTTCCAATCGGTCGATCCCTTTTAATTCTTCCAATCAGCCGATACAACTGCCGATGCATTTTTCTATTTCTCTCTTGCCCACCCGCTGGAGCTTTTCCAATCGGCTAAAAAAAATATTGCATCAGCTGAAAAATACTTCTATCGGCTGAAAAAAAAAAGTTCCATTGGCTAAAAAATAATTCCATCCGCCACTATGCTTGCCGATTATATTCCATCGGCCGATTCTTTGTTTCCTTTGGCTGATAAAAAAAACAAAACTCCATCAGCTACTATGTGCCCAGCCGATTTGATTGCAAATAATATATTATGTTTTGAAATTCTTCTCCTTGCGCGATCATGACCTTTTGAACTCTTCCAGTGTACTGTACTAATGACGCCCAAAATCAATGTAACGTCACTCTCTATGTTGTCTGGCACCATGCTCAGAGTTGGCTGATAGAGAGAGGAACAGATCGGCCGGAGATTGGATTCGATTGGCTCTCGGTTGCCTCAGCCGATGGCGCGTAGAGGCATGGAGCCAAGGGAGCAATCGGCAGCGCTAGCTGATGAGCGAACAACGCCTAGGTCAATTCTGATCAGCCGTACAGATGCGAAATAGGGAACCATGCTAAATCGATCGGATGCCTCAACCTAGGATATATACGTATATTGACATGGCCCTTCAACCACGTAGATAAGTAGAGCCCTAGAATCATACACATGCTTATCTTGGAAAATAAACTTGAGTATCAATCGCCATTAAAATGTCAATCCGGTCCCACCGAGCGTGCCAAAATGTGTTGACGCAAAATCCTGGTGGTGGTGGACCCTGCATCAGCACATGAGGACCTGGGAGATCTGCTGAACTCCAGTGCAGAATCCAAATCGGCGCGCATGGTGTGCGCGGGCGTGCCAGTCAGTTTGACCATTCAACTGACAAGGTGGAGATAATTCTCTCGAAGTTCGATGGAGTCGGCCGATCGGGCCGATTTAATATAATTTACAATAACCATCAGCCATACGGCCGATAGGAAACACGATGCTATTGAGTTGTTGCTCCACCATAACTAGAGCCACAAGCCGATGAGATCTAAACTAACACCACCACCAATATTTTTAGGTGAAACCACAACGATGCGCCCGGTAGTTGCAGTCTAGAAATATTTAACAGGACGTTAATCTGAACCCCGCCAGCTGATGAATCCAATCACAATGGAACTTACTCCCAACAGCACTCGAAGGGGTAACCAAGATTAAGATGCAACAGGCTATTAAAAATAGATCTATCGTCTATTCCGACAGAATTAATAACAATTAATATGTCGTAAACGGCAAGACGATAGAACAGATAAATATCAGCCGATGCAAGCTTAATCAAGGCGGGATAACTGGTGAATACCGTAGATCGAGACAGAAGCGATGCGCCGTAAGTCAAAGATCCAAGATATTCAATAACTGGTAGATGAAAATAGACGAAACCATAGCGATGCGCCCAGTGGTTAAAGCCTAGAACACCTGGTGACGGAACTTTGCAGCTCGCCGGAGATCGAGGTCGATGCAGCCCAGCTTGCTAGAAGGAACTCGTCGAGAAGCTACATTACTCCTACTCCTAATGCAATGGCGTGAAGCCGGAAAGGTAAATAAAAGATAAATGTGTTGTATATTGATCGTGTGATGATTCTTTACAATGGCCACGCCCCTTTATATTTATAGGGCGGACGTTACATAATTGGCATCTAACCACGCACAAGGCAAGTCACGTACACAATCTTTTCTAATAAAAAACTCTATCTCTAACTAACCCAACTCTATCTCTAAAATATTTTATTCTATGAAACAACCTCCCATACATGCACAGATCGGCATGCATAATTATTCTGGAAGCCTCCCACGCATGGCATGCAAAGTGCACCAGAATCCATGTTGTATATTCTAATCATTTTTATCCATACGTGCTGGCCTTTCCTTTATATCATCCTTGCCTCTCCTTGCCGATCAATCCAATGAAGCCGATTTGGACTCCGTGCCCATGTGCATGCATGCTTGCTTCTTATTGTTGTACGTGACTTCGATTATCTCGTACTCTGAATTTATAGGATTGGTCAAAATCCGGTGTCAACACAGGCCCCCCAGTTTCGGAGTATGAATGCTTCATGTTCCGAAACTAATTATAGAAGTCTGATACTTGTCTTCAGAGCTAATGACGTCTGATTGCAATATCCAAAGCCACGTCGACTCCTCTTCAAATATAAAGAACACCATCGGCATTGCCGGCAGTAGAAACAACAAATTAGCTTGCTGGTTACTGCACCAAGTTTTGGTGTCAACAAGAGTTTTACAAGGTTCAAAAGAAAATAACAGAAGGCAAAAATGAGCGGAAGCTACTTCGCCGGGGTTGGACATCCTTGGTGAGGCCAGCCAAGACATCAGTGATCCCTCTCCTCGCCGTCCGAGGAAGGATCCCACTCGACCGTCCAACCCGGAGGGAGTTGGGGTGGCCAAGTGCCAACAGAAGAAGGCTTGGGAGCAGCAACTTCACCTAAAAAGAAAAGCCACAACAAGGCTGAGCTACTAAGCTCAACAAGACTTAACCGATAGGAGTAAAGCTACTCCACCTTTCTAGACATGCAAGACTCTTTGGCTGAGGGGTTTATTTGCCAAGAAGCACTAAGTAGATCCTTATTTTCAAGTTTTAGCTCAGATTCTAGATTCATTAACCGGTCTAAGTGAGCACTTACTCTAAGCAAACATAGAACCAACCAAAGGTGTATATATCATCATCAAGACCATGTCATCATCATATTTCTTTCTTACTCAGGGTAGCATAGCGATCAAGCAGTCTCAAACTGTGAGAGGCAGACGAATCGATTCGAGTTCTTTAACCATGCATGGTGAACCTAACCTCACGACATCCGCGCACCACCGAGGGTCGCTTCCTGTGTCGGCCTTCCCCATCAATCCCCTAACCCGTGTCGGGCCCATTTCCTTTGGTGCAATGTTCCACAGACCCAGCCTCTGCCGTTCTGTGACCACACTTGCCACCACGTGTGGCAGCAGGGGAAACTCCGTTCCAAGGACAATGGGGCGACCACTCACGTCTAGGTTCAATCCGGTACACGGCTTCCTCATCCTATAATAAGTATGAGGTTAGTACTTTCAAACACTTGATCACAAACAGCACCACTGTCGGGCCTTAACAAGTTCCATAGGCAGACGGGGCGATCAGCCGACCACCAAAGAGTTAACCAGAACCCTGCCCCGTCCATCGTCCTTATAGTTGTAACAGAAGAGAAACAACCAACTCCTACAAACTCGTGAGTGACAGGAAATCACTCGGCTTTTACCGCTTCCTATTTAAGCAAAGCATCTACTCGGTCCAATAGCTAGTGTTCAGATCAAGGGATCTAAGTTATGCATCTAGGGTTACAAGCAACTCCTATACGTAAATGCACAAACATGGAGAAGAAGGCATGCGCAAGTTTGGGAAATATAGGGGTTTCATGCATCTGGGGCTTGCCTTCAAGCGAGGAGGAAGGGAAGGGGTCTTCTGCGGGGGTGGCTTCGGCTTCTAGAGGCGGGAGCTCTGCTGCAGCTTCGTCTTCTGGCGCCGAGTACAACTCGTAGACACCGTCGGCGAGATGCAACTCTACACGAAATGCAAATGCAAGGGTTAGCACTTTAGACGGTTATTTCAACAACAACACTTGCAAGTTTTTAGCCCAGAAGGTTGTAGCAAAGCTACAGATAAAGTGAGGAAGTTCACTTGAGTTGGAGAAGAACAAGGTAAAAGGGTCGGATGGAAAGGAGCTTATGATCTGACCCTTAGATTAGAGGAATAGATGTGCTGGGGGTCCTCAAACTTAACGCAGAGAAGTCCCCAAATCTTTACACATATACCCTCGGGTCTAGGAAAAAGGATACAGCCGAGCCCTCGGGCGAGGCGGAGAAAGGGTCGGCGAAACAGACAGGGTCGGGCGAGACGGAGAAAAGGGGTCGGTCGGATGGATAGGGTCAGATGAGGCAGACAAAGGGTCGGACGAACAGAAGGGGTCGGACGAGGCGGACAAGGGGTCGGACGAACGGAAGGGGTCGGACGAGGCGAAAAAAGGGGTCGGCAGCTTACCTTTAGTTCACAGGTGAAGCTTGGGGTCAGGAAGGAGCAGACTTGGGCGGAGGATGGAAACACGAAGAGTTGGGTAGGCGATGCCCGGCGGTGCTCCGGCGGTGGTGGTGCTTCTTGTGGAAACAAGCAAGCTCCTGCGCAGCGCGGAGGAGTAAGTGGCGGGGTGGATTGGAAGGGCGGGCGTGGAGTGGAGAGGAGAGTTCCTCAAGGACTTAAGCTGTAGCGCTTTGAGCACGAAACAGAGAGCAAGGCGGAAGGGCAACGATGGCGAAGGGGACTCCGGCGGAGCTCTAGCATTCCCTTTTATAGCTGCGCGGAAGAGAGAGAAGGTTGTGGTGGCGCGAAGACCAGAAAGAAGCGATCGAGTGCTCTGCCGGGGCGGAGATTGAGCAGCGGTGCGGCGGAGCAGGACTTTGGGGATAACATCGGCGGTCATTGGGCACCAGAGACAGGGTGGTGCAGGCGCGGTTTTGCCGGTGGTTGAGATTTGGCGGAGGCGGGCGTCGTCGTGCGGTGGATCTGATGGAAGTGACCGGGGGAACGGTGCTAGAAGCGAGGGCGCACAGGTGAGAAGACAGGCGGGCTGTGGTCGTGCGGGCGAGCGCGAAGCAACAGACTGTCGGGGCGCTGCTCTGACAAGGCGGAAAAAGGACTCTCACGGCCGGGGTCTGGATTGGCGACGGAGGAATCATCGCATAGCGCAGTCCGGGCGGCGCGACTGTGGAGGGGTGGCGGAAAAGGCGGGAGGCATCGGGCTCCGCAGCCGGGGGTCGGGCGGGGTGATGATGGGCACGGGAGGCGAGGTGCTGCAGAAAGGGTTGTAGAGGGCTTTTGCTGCGATTGGGGAAGGGGGCGCGGATATCCATCCGGTCGCGGCCGGCGACGAGGCGGAGCGACGGGTGTCGGAGAAGTTGAGCCACGCGGCGGAGAAGCTCTAAGGCGGGCAGGCTACTCGAGTGCGTCTGCCGCGGGAGATCTGGGAGATAGATTTTGTGGGTCCACCGGTCAGTCTCGGTTGGTCCTCTGCTCAGACTGAGAGGAGGCATTGTGGGAAGACTTAGAAGGATCCGGTGGGTGAGTTGGGGTCGGCGGGGTCGGGACTGGGGGAAAACGGAGAGGGGTCGGATCTCAGGGGTCGAAACCGGGGCTGGAGGTTGAGTACTTAAACTCGGGAAAACTGAGATGGGGATTAGGGACTCAGATTAAGATTTAACTCATGAGATTTGGGGTCGGTCGTCACACTGAGAGCCTAAGCGTAACAGGCTAACTACTCGGGAAGAGTTTGACAAACAAGAGCTTGACTCGCAATCATGCAGTCTCTTTCTTGTCGCAGCAGCAACTCCTCTCACTTTTGTCTTCTCTTAAGGTCACTACTCTTCTCGAGCAGAACACGCCTTAACTCGTGAAAGCCTCAGGCGCATCTGTCACGCCTAAGACCATACGCGTATACGAGAATGATCTCACACACGCAGTGGCAACGGCTACCCAGAGACTGAGAGCCTAAGCGTCACAGGCTAACTACTCGAGAAGAGTATGACCGGAATAAGAGCATGACACAACTTTCATACTGATCACTGAATAAATTTCAGCAGTTTCAAAATCCTACAAATATGCTACATAATGTACGCATTTTTTCTTTCAGGTCAAGCTTTGGCGACGACGCTCGTCGCGACGCCCACTAAGCATGCCTCCAACGGCACAGGCTAGTTCCTGAACTCGGGGGCTAAGCACCAATCAGTACTCCTAATATCTCCAGTGGCTCAGCTAGCTCCTAGGCTCGGGGGCTGGACGCCACAAAACCACTCGACGTGGCTCCAACGACTTACCTGGCGCATAAGCTCGGGGGCCGGACGCCGCAAGACTACTCGAATGATGTCCTGAGTGAAGATTCAAGACCCTCGGGTTGATTATTCAATCAATCCAAGGCTCAGGGGCTGATAAGCTACACTCAACAATCGATTTTTTCAAGTCGAAAGAGGAAGATTCAAGATTTTGACCCTCAGCCTGATTCTACGATTCAACCTAAGGCTCGGGGGTACTCCATATGGAGTGCGACTTTCGCCGCCCTCCATACATGAAGACTACAATATCATGTTGATCAAGACTTTGAGCACACCATAGCCTCATGGCAGCTTTGAGAAGCATTGTAAGATTCAGCCTGACAAAGTACTCGAAGAGCACCAAGACTACTCGACGAATATCTCAAGACTACTCAAAGACTGCTGCATTCGACTATGAAGCGCTCGGGGGCTTGTCGGGGATACATCCCCAGTACCCGCAAGGAAGGAAGAAGTCAGACTCCTACTAGGATTCCCCTGTAATCCGACTAGGACTAGTCCCGTGTACTCCTACTAGGACTCCTCCTTGTAATCCAACTAGTACTCTGCCCCCTGGAGTATGTAAAGGAGGGCAGGGGTACCTAGCTCGGCAGGTAATACCTCAACACCCAAGCCCAGGACATACAACAACAACTCTAGATCATCAATCCCCAAGATCAATACAAACCAACACACAGGACGTAGGGTATTACGCGATCTAGCAGCCCGAACCTGTCTAAATCGTGTTCCCTGCGTCACCATTGATTCCTTGATTCTCGATGACCCTTACCGCATAAAACACCACCTAGGGTACCCCCTAGGCGGGTTGCCGATCTAAAACACCGACAGGCGCCTCCACATGTGGCTCTTCAACAGCCACAACACCGGCAACTGCGTCTCTGGCAATCGTTACTACTTCATCGGAAATAGCCTCATTATCGCCAAAAGTCAAGTCAGTGGCCTTTTCAACACACATACTAATATCGTCAGTATTCTGCAAGTAAAGCAACTAAGTCAACAAGAAACTCAAAAATACTCGAATGCAATGCACAACTATGCACCTTGATACCCTGCGACCCCTCAGGGGTCAAACTCGATGAAGTTGCAGCATGCTGAGTAGCGGCTTTCTTCCGCACTACTCGATGTTTCTTGGCTGGAGGAGCAGAAGGCGCATCCTCAGTATCAACCAAAGCTGCCTCCCTACCCTCGAAAGGCATGGGCAAGAAACCAAGTAGCACTCGGGACTACAAACAAGACAACATTGTTACTCAGAAAGTACTACTACATCTTCGACTACTCAAAATAAGCAAAGAGAAGATACCTCTATTGGTCCATACCAACCGTTGAACTGACGAAGGACTCCTGGGAGTATTGGCACTCCTTGATAGTTCCTGAATACCTTACACAACAACATCTCCACATCATCATAGGATATGTCTTCATGGGACATGCGTGACGGGTCATCAAAGCCCGTATACTCAAAGCCTGGGTGAGCATGCTGCTGCAGAGGTTGAACCCTACGCTTAAGAAAATTGGCGACTACATTGATCCCAGTCAACCCCAAAGATCTCAACTCAGAAATCTGCGCCAACAAATTGGTGATCTCAGGGGTATCCTCAGGCTCAGTCACCCAATTGTCCGCATGTTTGGGAGCATGGCTAGTGACTAGTGGTAGGACAGGATCATGATTGTCAATACAAAACCACCTCTTCTTCCAATCACCATGGGAATCTGGCAAATCATACTCGAAATATGCACTCGAGTTCCTCAACTAAAACTCAGCCCCTCCAAAGACTTCAGTCCTAGTCGCGCTGGGTTGCGGTTTACAATGAAACAACTTTCTAAATAGATCCAGACTAGGCAGAACACCTAAGTACACCTCACAGAAGTGGACAAAGATAGACATGTGCAGCACATCATTTGACTTCAAGTGGACTAACTGAAGATTATAGTACCCGAGAATACATCTGAAGAAGTCAGAAGTAGGCACTGTCAGTCCTCTCTCAACAAAATGAGCAAGCATCACCATCTCTTTGGGGTGCTATTCGAATTGCCACGCATTCCTATATGCAAGCCTCCACTCAAGCTCAACCCTTGGTTGAAAAAGCTTTGCATCAACCAAAGCCTGGACTGTCGGCGCCTTCATCATGGAATGCTTCTAGTTGATCCCAGGAGGTGGTGGTGCGGTTTAATTTGTCAGGCCACACTTGGGCGCCGGCAACTCAGCCTCCTTGTCCTTCTTGGATCTGGATCTCAACTTACTGGTGGGCGCAGCCTCCCCTGGATCTTCTCGGGTTTCTTACCCATCTTCTTGACACGCATGAACGAATTTTGAGGAAAAAGGGGGGAGGAAAAGGCTGCAGTAGATCTCTCTCCTAAAAATCAGGTGAGGGCAACAATGGCGGTGGCGGTGCAAGCAGGAGCCTCGGTGTTGCAAAAAAGGGACGCAAATCGCAGATCTGCTAAAACAAGCGTAAAAATATTTAGTGCTGCCCCCCCCCATTATATCAGCAACATCTCCGAATTCCACTCGTCAATTAAGCAACAGTCAGATATGACTCAGATTTACCACCATAATGTCCAACGGTTACTCCAACTAAAAGATTGATCCCTTCACCGACTACAAGAAGCCGTCCAAGTGCTCGGGGGCTGCATATACCGTGCCTGTTGGATAAAGTTTTCTTTTTTCTGAAGACTAAGTCGAAGAGAAATTACAAGTTTGACCCTCAACCTGATTCTTCGATTCAACTTAAGGCTCAGGGGCTACTCCATATGGAGTGCGATTGTCATCGCACTACCATGGAAAAAGTTTGAAGGCAAAGACTACTTGAAGCAAACGTCAAGGACTGCTAAGAGTACCTTCCAGTCACGTGACAGCTCCAGTACTTGAAGGTTGGCCACATCAAGAAGTACTCAAGGAGCACCAGGAGGAACTCGAGCGACATCTTCAAGTACTCAGGGCTATTTCTCTTGACTACAAAGTACTCGGGGCTTGTTGGCTAGGCACCCCTGGACCCACTAGAAGACTTACAGACCCACTCAAGGAAACATACCCGAAACCCGCTCGAACATGAAAACTACTCTGCAGGGTGCGTAGACTTCATATACTCCCCGAAGACTAGTCGGGTCAGAGGGAAACTATACCGAGTTGGAGTACGACTGTAAATGTACTCGACTAGGACTCATACAATCCGCCCTGTAACCCTTCTCCCCCGACTATATGAGGGCGGGCAGGGACCTCCTCTAGAACAGCGAACGCAATACAAGGTCAATACAATCCACACACAAGACATAGGGTATTACGTGATTTAGTGGCCCGAGCCTATTTAAATCGCGTTCCTTGCGTCACCATCGACTCCTTGATTCTCGATGACACCCACCGCACAAAAGACCACCTAGGGTACCCCCTAGGCGGGTTGCCGGTCTAAAACATCGACAGAGCCTCCAGTTGAAAGTTTAGAGCCTCGTCTGCTAGCTGAAGTACTCAAGGACATGCTAGGGAAATTCGTTGGCTATATTTAGAATATGGCGAAGTCTGTCTCTAAGCAACTACTGAGTTTTGTCAAATTCTTATGTCCTCAAGCTGATCTAGCTCCTGTTGCGGAGGGTATAGCAGAGGATTGCTTTGATGAACTCTTTCAGCAGTACTTGTAGGAGATGGACCCCATTGCAGAGGAAGTAGCCAAGCATTTGGTCCTTGAGTAGTTCTGTATCAAAGCAAACATTAGTTCTGTATTGTAAACATAATATGAATGCTTTGAAATGTAAATATTTCAAAGTCTTGTTGCAATCTTTGTTGCTTTCGACTTGTTATTTTTAGTGCATCTCACAATCTTCCCTGATATTTGCTCATACGGTAGATGTGAGTGTCTGTGCATAAGACTTGTTTTGTGAGCCTCATCAAATGCACATTGTAGAGTACTTTAAGATCGCATTCTCCTTTTGTGGGTTGCGAGTACTTAGGCTATCTGGTAAGTAGACCTCTGAGCGAGTAGTCTTTTTAGGGTTTCATCGACTAGAGCCTATCTTTACAACCTCTCTAGGTTGTATTAATGTTGCACTCTAGAAAACCTGGAATTGCGAACTTGTTATTACAAGCCACGACTAGACAGATTTGTCTAGTGAATAGTTACTCAAGTAGTTAATTAACTCCTGAGGTACTAATGGATTCTTTTTGCAAGCCGCTAAGGGATGGATCTGTCCAATGAGTTAACTAACTCATGAAGTTTATTGCAGACTTGCTTTGCAAGCCATGATTGGATAATTTTATCCAGTGAGTTGAATAACTCATTAGAATTTTGCAGACTTGTTATTACAAGCCGCATTTGGGCAATTTTGCCCAGAGAGCTTAATAGCTTGCTGTAGTTGCATAGACTTGTTATTACAAGCCGTGATTTAGGTGATTTTGCCTAGGGAGCTAAATAGATCGTCGGAGTTTTGCAGACTTGTTATTACAAGCCAATAACAAGCTGCAATTGGGCAATCTTGCCCAGGGAGTTGAATAGCTTCGGGAACTTGCTTCTGCAAGCCGCAATAAGGTAGAAATAAGTAGTCGAATTACGACAAAAAATATGACTGCTTTATTGAATTGTAATTCTACAACTAGGGCTGATGGCTGATTCACATGAATATGTAAATCAAAATTTAGGGATAAAATCGACTGAGTTACTCGATGTTCCACGAGTTGTCGATGTCTTCACCAGAGAGGTGTTGGAGCCTATACGACCTAGGTCCAGTGACCTTGGAGATGATGAACGGTCCCTCCCATGATGAGTTTAGCTTATGCAGCCCCTTGGTGTCTTGGATACTCTTGAGGACCATATCTCCTATATTGAACTAACGTTCTTTGACGTTGTGATCATGATAGCTGTGGATTCCTTCAAGCTACCTTGCAGACTGGATGAGTGCTATACAACGAGCTTCTTCAAGGCTTTCTAAGTCTAGACACCTTGTTTCTTCTGTTGCACTTTCCTCGTACTGCTCGATTGTTGGGGATTTCCACATGACGTCGGTAGGTAGGATAGCTTCAGATTCGTAGACCAAAAAATAGGGCGATTGCCCTGTAGGCTTGCACGGCTGGGTACAGAGCCCCCAGAGGACACTGGATAGTTCTTTGAGCCACCTGCCTCCTTTCGTGTTTCCAATATCATGCAGCCTTTTCTTGAGAGCTTCCAGTACCATCCCATTAGTGCGCTTAACCTGACCATTGGCCCGCGGATGAGCGATAGAGACGTACCGCATATTGATCCCATTGTTCTTGCAGTATTCCCAAAACTTATGATTGTTGAAGATGGAGCCCAGGTCTGGGATAATGCAGTTGGGGAAGCTATAGCGGTGGACAATTTCATCGAGGAAGTCAAGTACTCTATGTGCTTTCGGGCAAGTTACTGGCTTCACCTCGATCCACTCGGTAAACTTGTCAATTGCCACCAGTACTCGGTTGAACCCTCCAAGTGTCATGGGCAATGGGCCAATCATGTCGAGCCCCCAGCATGCAAAGGACCAAGAGGGTGGTATGGTGATCAGCTTGTAGGTAGGGACGTGCTGTTGCTTGGTGAAGAATTGGCATCCTTGGCATCAGCGGACTAGTTCCTTGGTGTCAGCGAGAGCTGTAGGCCAATAGAACCCTACTCTGAAAGCTTTGCCCATGATCGTGCATGGGGACGCATGGTTGCTGCAAACGCCTTTATGGATCTCCTCCAGTATGTCCTTGCCATATGACGCACTTCATGAGTACTCCTAATGGTGCGCCTCTTTTGTAAAGCTTGTCTCCAGCTAAAATATAGTTCTTGCTGCATCGTAAGACTTTCTCTGCTTCTGTTTTGTCTGAAGGTAACTTGTGTTCTTTGATGTAGTCAATGAAGGGAACTCTCCAATCTACGTCGATCATCATAACCTCCTGATCTAGTGCGGTAGGACCTCGATCAATGGTTTTTGATGGTGCCAGCTCCGTTATGGATAGCTTGTGTAGTCCATGGATGAAAACCCCTACCGGAACTACATGGTGGAACTCCAGACCAGAGAATTTATTCTTTAACTTGTGTACTTCTAGGCAATATGCATCCATGTTCTTCTTGTGACGATCCCACTCATCATTGACTTGATTGATCATCACTAGTGAGTAGCCGTAGACTAATAATCGCTTGATTCCTAGCGAGACTGCCTGGCAGAGCCCGTGCAAAAGCACTTTGTATTCAGCTTTGTTGTTGGATACTTCCTAGAAGATTTGCATGACGTATTTGAGTTGTTTGCCTTTGGGAGATATCAAGAGTACTCCTGCACTGGTGCCCTCGAGCTTGAGTGATCCGTCAAAATACATAACCCAATGCTCTAGATGCTCTGCTCGTGTTGGTAGTTGATTCTCCCACCATTCTGCCATGAAATCAACTAGGGCCTGGGACTTGATTGCAGTCCTCAACTTGAATTCCAAGGACAATGTCGAGGCCCATCTTCTTCGGTGTCTTGGAGAAGAGTACGTTGAGACCGCTACCGCCATCGATGAGTACTTTAGTAAGTCTAGAGCCAGCGACAACTGGGTCTAGAGCGAAGGGATACCATCCTAGGTCTAAGAAACTAGTCCATTGATCCTTCCTGCAGAAGGTAATTGGCACCTTGGACCGTTTGAGGAACATTGGCGTCTCAGGGTTTAACGGACATTATCTCTCAAAGAGTGAGCTTCTAGGACTGCTTAGTAGCAGTACTTGGGGTTCCACCAAAGATGACGTTGATGATGTTGGATGGGTTTTGGAACTTGCCATTGTCACCATAGTCTTCATCTTCCTTGGCCTTACCCTTGCCTTTGGTGCCAGATGGCTCTGGCAGGTTCTTCATGACTCTGCATAGACTGAAACAATCTATCACAGAGTGCTTGTGGTATGGGTGCCAAGGGCACTATTTCTTCAGGAGCTCATTGAACGAGAGCCTGTCTTGATTCTTGCCGCCCCCTTTCTTGGATGACTGCGATGTTGCCACGACAATATTGTCTGGCTTTCGCTTACGGTTGTGACCTCCCGAGTAGTTATTTTGGCCGTCATTGTTAGGGCGATCATTGTGGTTCTTGTCATTGTGTTCGCCATTGTACTGATTCTTGTTGTTCTAGCCTTTGTTGCGATTGGACTTGAACCGTTCGATATCCCTATCTTCTTCATCTGCCCACGGCTATACCATGATCTTGAGAGATTTGACATCAGCGGGGTGTCTTCTGCCGAAGTCCTGGAACATCTGGTGGTCGTGTAGGTCGTTCTGGAAGCAGTCAATAACATCACGCTCTGTGATGTCTACGATTATGGCCTTCTTGTCAAAGAAATAACGTAAGTAGCCCTGCAGGGTCTCGCCTTCTTGTTTCTTGACCTGAGACAAGTCGATCCTGTTGCTAGGACGCTGCATTGCCCCTGCGTAGTTGTTGGTAAACGCTATTTGGAGGTCCTTCCACAAGTTGATGGAGTTCTTGTCCAATGATTCAAGCCACGTGAGTGGCGCCGCCTCCGTGTAGATAGGGAAGTAGATGACTTTGGTGTTGTCATTTCGACGTTTCCCCCAGCTACTTGTACTGACAATGAGTAGCACCGGAGCTATTGGACTGGGTCCTGCTTGCCATCGTACTTGGTGATACACAGAGGTTTGAACTTTTTGGGTAGAGTTGTCCTCCTCACACGTCTTTAGAAGGTGGGGAACCTATCAGTATCCTCTCCTGGGTGTTCGACTTCTTGCTCGCGCTCGCGGCGCCATTTGTCGATGATGGTACGGGCGTCACGGCTGGCGTTGATCTTTTTGCGGAGGTATTCTGCTGGGCGTTCGGGTTTTGGATTAGCCCTACGGTGACCATGGCCTCTCGAGGGTCCTGCCTAACTACCTTCAGCTCTGGCTTGGCTTGTTCTGACGCCTCTGAGTTGACTTGGTCTTGACGGAGGGCCTTTATGGCTGCTGCCATGTTGACTTCGCTGGGATGCGGTGCGTTGGATTGACTATATTGGATTCTGTTGATCAAGTTGTTCGTACGCACATTCTGCCAGTTCAACCAACTGTCTAGTGTACTTGTTCTGTGGCATCGCGCGGGTGATGAGATCAATAGACGCGACGATAGCTAGGGGAGTACGATGGTGATGCGTTTGAACTACTTCAAAGACATTATCCAGATTCTGGATTGGTAGGTTTGTTACAAGGCAGCGGCGGTGCTCTGCTCTTGCAGCGTCATCGAGTTCTTTGACATGTAGCCTCTTCTCAGACAATATTGGTGGTGAGCTCATCCTGCGAGACGTCATCTGGGTGACGCTCATGTTGTAGGTTTTTGACTCATTGCTCTTCTTCTTCGTCCTCTTGCCCAGTAATGAGAGAGAAGAGTTCTCATTTTGGGGAATAGCTTCTCGAGCTTGAGGTGATGACCTCCGTGGTGCCACCTTCCTTTTAGATGGGTGATAAAGGAGTTCCCTCTTGGTACAGGAGAGTGTCAAGGTAGGCGATGAGGTGTGAATCCTCATCTCTAACGAGAGCAGGTGGTTTCATGTTGGGCCAGTAGACGAATCTGCTTTGGAGAGTTGATGTGATAACCAAGCCCTACTGCGGACCTGATAAAGGAGTCTCCTCGTCCGGGTCCGAGTAGTGGTCGAGGTCCTCAATCATATCTGTATGGGACTGTGATCTGGATAGGGCCACCTGATAAACAGTGGAAGCGTTGCAGAGTCTGGATGGGAATTGACTCAGATGGTAGTTCGGTTTGCACGATGGCTTATGTGCCAGCTCGTGCGGGTTAATCCGTGTGGTGGAAGAAGTCGAGTTGTACTCGGACTCGTCCCCCCAGCCTCTAACTAGGTTAGAAATTGAAAATTGCTGAAATTCTTGACGAGATCCTCCGGAGCTTGGCACTGGAGCTTCATGGTTTGTTGCTTCATCTCCATGGCTGACGCAATGTGGCGGCAGAAATTTCCAGCATCGTCTGCGATGCAAACCCAGAAGCCGAAGATGAAAGTCACGTCTGCTTCAAACGCGACAATTGGCTTGATGATGACTTGTTCCATCGAGTTCGCTAGTGGATTCTCGGCGAGAGCCCCTACCTGACATGCTAGCTGTCGGTGTTTAGAGCCGGCAACCTACCGAGGGGGTGCCCGAGGTAGTGTTTTGGTTAGTGGGGCTCGTTGAGATCAGGAACTCAAAGGTAAACGCAGACACATGATTTAGATAGGTTTGGGCCGCTGAATAGCGTAATACCCTACGTCCTCTGTATTGGTTGGATTGAATTGATTTGGAGGGGGTCCCTGCCTTACCTTATATTGCCAAGGGCAGGGTTATAGGTCGGTTGGTTATAAGAAAACTAGTCGGATTCAACTAGATGAGTTCTACTCTTATTATTATGAGTACTTTTTGTAATCCTCGACTAGTTCTTGTTTTTCCATATAGACCACGCCGTCCTGCATCATAGTCTTCATATCAGATACATCTCGGTATCCAGCCCTATATTTAGGACTGTCTAAACCTTCTAGTAGGCCCATATATATATGTACAACATCGTGTAACAGCAGGTATTTTGTACAAGTGTATTTGAAGTACTTCCTCCGTGCATAACGTAAGCCATATTTTGATAGAAAAAGAAATAAAAATAGATTTTGACATCTAATTTCTCTCATAGTATATTTGTGATTGATACAAAATCAAAGTTACTCTACAAGTATTTTAAATGGATATATTGATTCAAAGCATCTAATTTGATTAATTACTGGCCAGTGCTGCAAATGTTGAATTTTCAAATTTAAAAAACCTGCCTTACACTGTTCCTAACTAAAAACTTCAAAACCTAAGTGGATAAATTTTGCGTTTGTGTCATTTGTGTCGGCCTCTTAGCAGCAGCACTGTTAGGGTAACTACATATCTGGTGTTATAGGTGGCCTTTGTGCATTAACGTGTAATTCTAACTTCGAAGATACTTTAACGGTGATCTTTTTGGACGTGCTGCATAAAGTGCCAGGTCTGATTTCCGGTGAGTTGAAGAAAAAAAGAGAGAAAAGAGAAGCAGGCTGCAAGCCTCGAAGTTTACAGCCGGCTGAGAGTGGGCTACAACAGTGACTCCAACAAATTTGATGAAAGAATGAAAGAGGGAAGATGAATCAGGTATTTATGATGTAGAACTATTAAATTACCTTAAAATGACATGAAAAACTTATATAACCAGCAGCTGGCTAAATTATTTGGCTTACTCTAATTCTACAATTCATGAATTTGTGCGTAGAATAAACGAATGTATTGACCTGTGTGGTAATACTAACCCATATTATGGTGACAGAGTAATCATATGACAAGCTATGTATTTTTTTTCTACGGAGCTTCTCCGATTGTGAGATATAAACTTCATGAAATTAATACAGGTTATCTTATACTAAATGTCAAGGTATAAATATTGAAAAAGAGCTTGGACTGTAGCTGCAAATATTCTCCTATTTAACAAATGTAATTTTCTGAAATTCAAATGAATTTTCAAATCAAGTTGCATGTATGGTTATTCTTCATTTTATTCTCCTATTTAACAAATGTAATTTTCTGATATTCAAATGAATTTTCAAATCAAGTTGCATGTATGGTTATTCTTCATTTTAGGTGCTAAGTTACCGTGTATATTATTTGTCCGTCTGTCTCATGATAGACAGTAGAAATTTCTAACATGCGGTTTGAATCCTTCGCTATATATAATTTCACAGCTTAATTATGTACTAATAGGAATATTATTTTTTAGAGGAGGATAACTTTATTTCAAATGTTCTGCTATTTTTTTGTTTGAATGGGCCAATTTTTTTTTGAGAGGGTTTGAATAACCCAATTGGGCGGCCGATTGTTGAAACATTGTTTCTGATTCTGGCCAATTTCCTTAATAGGTTTAATTGGGCCCCGTGACAAAACAACGTTGGTAGCAGCCTTTTGTCAACTTGCGGGCCCGTTGAGAAGTCACTGGCTTTGCTTCAAGCACTCTCGTGCGTTTGTTTTTTTTGTTGTCAGTGGTCAGCATCATGCCATCATGATCGTCTGTTTCGAGTCGAAGTTGCAAAATTAGGAAGACAAATATTTTTTTTGAGGATTTGAACCACAACAAGGATGGAGTGCATCCGATTAATAGCCCTCTCAGGCGCTGCTGCTGCACTATTTCTTTATAAACCTTGCCTTCAATTTATTTTATATCATCTTAATCGAAGTCCTATAATCAGGGTACATATCTTATCTATTTCATATTAGGTTAGTTCAAGTCCTATATGCTAGGCATAATCCAACACGAACATGATAATATAGCTAGCTTCAACATAGAACACTTGTTTATGGAAAGGATCAGCCTTGAACTCAAAAAAAGCACCCGAAAGCTGCTTGGCCCAAGGTCTGTCTTCCCATCAGGGTGTCCTGGGAGTAATAAGTCTTGCTGTTCACAATGACGCTCTCCAGCTCAAGTTTCTTCATAAATTCTTGACAAGAGCAGACATTCCTTAGGTGAATTTGGTTTGGGAAAACTACTACTCTGATGGCCGTCTTCCGTGTCAATAAAAAGGGATCCTTCTGGTAAAAAGATATTGTTAAACTCCTAGACTCTTTCAAAGTAGCATCTGTTTCTGTGGCAGATGGCTCGATAATTCTCCTATGGACTGATCTCTGGAATGGACTGGTTCCTAAACTGACATACCCGGAGCTTTTTTTCATTTGCCAAGAATAAGTTCATCTCCCTCAAGAACTTTGTGAACAGACCAAATCACACCCAAAGCTTCCACCTACCTCTTACAATTCAGGCTCACCATCAGTATTTAGAACTTGTAGAAATATTACAATGTAGGGACCTCCTTCGGAAAATCCACTGTTTACCTGTTTTAGTCTGTTGATCAGTAGGCTAATACAGTTATTATTACAGTTTAATATTTTAAGCAATAAAAGACATACAATTTAATAAGATTTCACCTTAACGCAATGATGAGAAGCGCAGGTGCCCATCCACTAGCAAGATGGTTTGAAACACTCTGAGGCCTAAACCTGCATAATGAAAGGCTAAGTACAATTATGGTTGATATTCAGCAAGTCCCAACATTTACTAAGTAATTATATGCATTTTAGGATGTGGACAAGGAAGGGTATAATCCTAAGCCTAAAGCATCTCTCACATCCTAAAAGTATGTTATTCCATATTTAGAAGTTGTGGTTCTGGAGCAAGAAAACTACCTCCCTTACCAGTCCCCAAGTTTTATTCTGGATTTCAGTCCATCGACCTTCCTCAAGTATTTTCACCACACTAATCCCCTTCCCCAAAGAGTTTTAAGAGTAATCATGGGGACTTTAGCTTAGTAGGCTCGTGACCAAGAGCCTCGACTATCCGGATAGATTATACTCTGTGCAGAGGTGTACACTTTCTCCATACGTCCCGCTAGCTCATACCTTTGCACTAGGCGGTACTGGCCTACGAGATCCATACCCGCCCGTGTCTATTTCTAGACAGTATTCCCTAGATCCATCCACGCATATACTAGAGTCTCAATAGGGGCCACTAACATCCGCCTTGCGGATCCTATCCCGAGAAATGTGCACAATAAATCAACAGGGCCTCTGGCCCTCTTAACAGTCGACTCGTGCCGACCGGACCTGGGACTATGCGAGGGTCCTGCTCTAGTATACCCGTTGCCCAACTTGGCCCCTTGGGATGGATTGCTAGGTTCAACTAGCAGGGTTTGAACCAAGGTCTCACATAAAATAGGCACTCCTGAAGGTTGTACCTTTTTGGCATGTATGGTTGTACGGTTCACAAGAAAGACTCACCCAATGAACCGGTTCTTATATGACCGGAGTAAGCTCCAGGACAAAGTACCTGTACTGAGGCCGTCCCCTTACCCCTAAGTCCAAAACACACCCTAGAGGTTATCATTACTATTACTCTATATTTTAACTCACGCTTCCCCAAAGAGAAAACCCCTCCTAAGTTTTCTATAAAAAAGATATTTTATGTGAAGGAGTTGGATCCTCTCTATAGAGAATCCAACTGGTGTTATCCCCATTTATGGGGCGTGATTCAACTTGCCTAGCATATCTAATATAGGGTGGTTTAGGGAATATGTAGTTTGCCTAGGATGAATCTGGCATGTGGCTTTTTAGTAGAAAAAGGGTTAATCTAGTAAGCCCGTATTCTTTAAAGAAATATCCTGAAAACAATGCAGTTCGTATTAGGTTGGCAGTATTACTAACTCTCGCACTCAGTAGGATAAAACATGAGCTAAGAGTTGATACTTGCCTTCATCGAAAATCCTTAACATCTCCTAGGCCAACCAGAGTCCTTGGCTTCACACCTTCTGGATCCTTGGCTTCAGGGTAGAGCCTGGTCGTCTATCGGCTACAGAAGTGCATAAAATAGCAATCAATAAAACAATACACCAATCAATTCCTAAGGAATGAGAAGAAAGGAAAAGGATGAGTATTATGGGAATTACCTGGTAATCAAAGGTGAATTCACGGGTAATGGATGGATAACCCATTAATTATTTAGAATTAGGTTTCTAAATAATTAATGGTTTGGACGGGTGGATTTTGAGGAATATTCTACAAAATTAATGATAATTTCCAAGCGATGTCGACGTTTTCGACCGACAGCATATTGGCTAGATTTAGATGATGATGATGGGGTTTGGATCGGGTGGTATGACGGCTAGATGGGGTTAAGGATTAAGGTTTTGGTTGGGCATTATAACGGTTAGGTTTGGATGATAATTGAGGTTTTAGATAGGCGGCATTATGGCTAAGTTGGGTCAGGATGTGAGGTTTTAGTCGGGTAGCATCCCGACTGTGTTTTGGGATAGACCTTGGATAAGATTTGAGTGCTGGGTGGTGGGAGTGGATCTCAGGGTTAGGATACTCGCACAATGAACTTGACTTGATCCCAGGGCTCGACCCTACGGCGGGTGGAGGTTGGCAAGTTACTTTGTCCCAGGGCTTTAGTTACCTCGGATGCGGCAAGCGTGCCAGGATCAATGGGTTTCATCAAAGGCAGTGGCAACCTTCTGCTACCACAATGCCTCGGCGACGTCCAGCGAATATCATTTGGCATGACGGGTATGGTGGGAGAATGCGGCGGATGTTATTGGGCGTGCGAAGTATGGCCAGGATGACGCGGAGCAGGCGCTGATCGGCGAGGGCTTAACCATGGCCGCACCAATTAGCGAGACAGGGTTCAGCCGGGGTTGTGGATGATGGTTCGCGACAACATGGGAACAATGTAATTCCTCTCCGATGACTGAGGGTGAGGATCGAAACGCTGGCTCATCCGCGAATTTGCTGCCTCGGAGGCCATTGCGGCCTCCATGGTGCACGAGTCGGCACACCGACCGCGGCCGGGCGAACCGGCCCGCGCTACGCATGCATGGCAGTAGAGAGTAGAGTAGCCGATGAAACAAGCACCCAAGAGGTCGGCAGCAGTGGAGCGAGCACCGAGCCGTGCTCATTTTTTGAGGAGGGACGATCGAGCGTCCGTTTTCCAGAAAAAATAAGGAAGGAATAATCCCGGCCACGCTGATTTCACACCGCGTGGAGAAAACGCAACGTGCGCAACATTGGCAAGCGCATCGCATGACAGGTGTCACAACTCCATTTGTGAAGGAAGGCAGAGGCTCCTCCAATCCTTCCTGCGATATGAGTAAAGTATATTAACTAGAAAAATTCACATGGTCCGGCGTTTTCCGGCCGAGTCAAGCCGAGCCGCTCCAATGAACAATCGCTAGGCCTGCGGCCCAGTGGCCCACTGCTAGTGTGGCTGGTCCTTGTCCCGCCCGGCCGTCCACAGGAATCGCTGCGGCCCAGTTCAAAGGTACGAGTAGTCGAGTCGTGACAGAAAAGTTCTATAGTTCAATGATTGCCAAGAACCTTTGGCACACAGTACGAGTAGCAAGCCTTTGGCCGGCTCCGGCAATCTCTTTTGGACTACATGAATTTCCTTCATAGTATTTTTTAGATATAAATAAAATCCTCCTTCCTCCACAGAACTGTCGAAAAGAGGGGGAAAAAAGAACTACCTCTCAAATTCACTACTACCTTAATTCTCGTCAATAAGGATTAAGAGTAAAACAAGCATGTGCTATCTCTCTACATTACCCGACCGCATTTAATTCCCGTGCTCTCTCCTTATCATTTGACTCAAAAAAGGTTTAAATCTTCGGCCCTATATTTCATCTTGTGGCATCATTTCATCAAGCTCTAACAATCTCCTTATCATCTCATCAAGCCTACAACCACGACGAGGTGCCTCCAGTTTTGGTTGTACTCATCTACAGATACCTTATGTTTACAAGGATTAATCTACTTAAAGTCCTTGTTTGCCAAAAAAATAATGTAATAAAGTCCTTATATAAATATAGAGTCATACATCAACAACTACTACCGCATAAATACAAAGACTTTTATTAACTGGTAGGTCAAACAAGTGGCAAGTACTGTAGTATACAATTTCTTCCTCATATCACAGAGAAAAAGAAATTAAAGAACTCGGATAACTTAGAAAAGATAAGCTCCTCGCTAAAAAAGAAAGTTAGAAAAGATAGGCATGGGTAGTTGGGAGGGATAGAGAGAAGAGTGAGAGAGGGCCGGGGCACGGCGACACCGTGCTCTCGTGTTTACAAATTGCAGTTTCCAAATTCTCGAGTCAAGAAGGGCGACCGGTGCCGGCGCGGATGGCGATGGGGGCGGCGGCGGCGCGCGCGGCGGCCGCGGACGCCGTGGTGACGTTCCTGTGGGTGCTGTGCGCCTCCGCGCTCGGCGCCACGACGGCGGCCGTCACGTCGCTTCTGGGGGTGGCGCAGGAGGAGGGCGGCGGCGGCCACTACGCGCTCCTCGTGACCGCGTCCCTCCTCGCGGCGCTCCTCTTCGCCTTCGACCTCCTCTGCGGCGCGCTCGGCGGCGCCAGCTTCAACCCCACCGACTTCGCCGCCTCCTACGCCGCCGGCCTCGACAGCCCCTCCCTCTTCTCTGTCGCGCTCCGCTTCCCCGCGCAGGTTCGGCTTCAATTCTTCTCCTCCAGTCCCCCTCAAGTACGGTACCCATCCCTCCTGAATTCGATCGAATCGAGTCGAGTTCTGAGGCGATTGCGTGCGTGTTGTCAGGCCGCCGGCGCGGTGGGCGGCGCCCTGGCGATCTCGGAGCTGATGCCGGAGCAGTACAAGCACACGCTCGCGGCGGCGGGGCCGGCACTCAAGGTGGATCCACATACCGGCGCCGTCGCCGAAGGGGTGCTCACCTTCGTCATCACCCTGGCCGTGCTCTGGATCATCGTCAAGGGGCCCCGGAATCCCGTCCTCAAGACCATGCTGCTCTCGGTCTCCATCGTTAGCCTCATCCTCGCCGGGGCAGAGTACACGGGTCCTTCCATGAACCCAGCCAACGTCAGTATCTTTTACTTTTCCTTCCAATCTCCCTCCGTTTTGCTTCAATATTAATTTCCAATGTTAGTCACCGTCATCATCTTCAGTGCCAATTGCAAACACCCTACGCCTTTTTCTTGCGCTCAATTTTGTTACCGACCAAAGCAAATGCTTCCTTGATGTATGATACTCCATCCTGGACACGTGCAGTTTTAGAAGTACCATTCACAAAATCTAACTACAAAAAAGCTGGAGTCGTGTTAGAAATGAACCACCGGTCTACTAACAAATATACGTTGTTGGGAATGTCAGGCACTCGGGGCAAAAACTCGTACCTTGGGATCACAAGCTTCTATTTTAATTACCTGGGAAGCTTTTTTTTTACATACTCCCTCTATTTCAAATTATAGTTCGTTTTGACTTTTTAAGATATAGTTTGTGATATGTATCTAAATATAATATATATCTAGGTGCATAGTAAAGAAAAGTCAAAACGAACTGCAATTTAGGTAACATACTATCACAAATATAGGTTTACATACCTGTTATTTATACTAAATCATTCTTTTAAATACTTTTACCGTATTATGCTACTGTTTGGGAAAAAAAACTTCTTGACAAATTATAACTCCAAAGCATCTGTGCTGTAATTTCTAATTATTCATTCTCCCTTTGAATTGTCCATCTGCGTCTGGGCAGTCAAAGATGCTTACAGAACAATCTCAGGTCCCACCTACTAATTCAGTCATTCTTTAGTTGTTTCTTCTTTTATTCCGCCAAAGTGAGAACACATGACCATGTTATCTACCCTGCCTGCTTTGCAAGAGACTCCCTCCGTTTCAAGTATACATGTGCGTCAATTTAAATAAGCTTCATATATTTTAAAGTAGAGTGAGTAACCAAATTAAATGTTTATTAATATATTATATGTTGATTCCTAAAAACAAATTCATAATATTATTATTTTGGTATTAGATTGATGTGAAGTTATAAAAGGTAACGGACAACGTTGTATCACTGAAATCATGAAAAGTTAGATGCAGCAACTAAAACGAGAGCATGAAGCAATATTCACTGAATCTTAGTAGAGTGGTCGACTCAAGTCAAGACACAACTAGGTTGCTTGTCCAAGGGAGGTGTGATATTCACAAGCCACTCAAACTGCACTACCAGCTATAAGTTCACTAGCTGAGAATCACCTTCATACGCCTCCTTTTATCTCGATTTAAAGTTAACCCGAGACAAAAGGTGCTTTAGTCCCGGATCAAATATCAATCAGGACTACAGGTCCCCTTTTAATCCCAGGTCAAAAATCAGACACCCGTGGGAGACCCTTTAGATCCTTTAGACCAACTGGGACTAATGGTCACCCTTTAATCCCGGTTGGTGTTACCACTTGGGACTAAAGCTCTCGACCCTCTAATCCCAACTAGTTGGTAAACACCAACCGGGACTAAAGGGTCACTCGGGACTAAAGGATCCCCACGGGTGGTTGAAAAAGGACTAAACCCCTCGGACCCTCTAGTCTCCGTTTGTGTTACCAACTAGGACTAAAGACACAAACCGGATCTTTAGTCCCGGTTGGTAACATAAACCGAGACTAAAGGGTTTCCCACGAGTTAATACAAAAGGATTGCATTTTCCCCCTATATAGTTAGATGAGCTGTGTAGGTGGGATAGTAAGGAAGCTATGCGCGAGGCTTGAGGTCGTGGGTTCGAATCCCACGCATCGCACACGCGCATATTTCGCGTGAAAAATCATGTGATTTGTGCGTGTGTGTTGGGGGCGGGGGCTCCCGGGAATTTCTAATATTTTTTGCGCAAAATCTTTAGTCCCGGTTCATATTGGGTGGGGGTTGTGCCTAGCATGGCGACCCCTTTAGTCCCGACTAGTTTCACCAACCGGGACTAAAGTTTAGTCCCGGTTGAGTAACCCAGGACTAAAGATCCTCCTTTCGCCTCGATTGTTTTATCCCGGATGGATTTTTGGGATATTTGCTCCCTACCAATCGGGACTAAAGGTGAGTTTTCCACCAGTGGTTCTAAACTTATGTTTGTATTTATGTGCTATTTCAAAGTGATGCACTGATGTTCCTACTTATAGTATCTCCAACATTATAGTTTGCCACTTGCTAATTGTGTATCCGTATTAGATAGCACCACAGATATCCCAGCTGCGGTCCATAGCGCCAGCAATTCTTGCCTTACTTTTTGGTTATTGGGCCATCTGGTCAGATTAAAGCTTGACTACTCAAGCCTTCATGCTGTGAATAGAATTGAAAGTACAAGCACTAAAATACTAAGCATGCTGATACAGTAGTAGAATATTGAAGCGAAGCCTAGTAGAATAAATCTTAGTATGAAGGAATCACCACAAATTTGGTAACAACATTGAGGTTCTTTTTATCGATAACTTTAATAATATTTCATTCATGTGTTGATTGTAAGTAATAATATTAGATCTGTTAAGTACGCTTTGGTGGAGCCTATGACCTCCCAGGGTTGTAATCAACACATAGCCTCTGTGCCAACAAGCCAAGGAAGTCGCTTGCGCCGTCTTCCGATGATGTACCGCATAGCAAAGCTGAGCAACCCGCCGCAGTTCACTGCAAGCCTAATCGTCCTACAATGTCATTGCTGCAAGCGCCGTCCTCGGACACAGTCCCACACCGCACTGACAGCTGCCAAGCAACGCCAACCGCCGTGGTCCGCTGCAAGCAGCCAACCCAACAAACATGCAGCAACCCCTGGCCGCCACCACAGCTATAATCGCTTCCATGTGAGCTCGGCAACCCCCGTCAAACTTGCCATCTTGCACCATGCCACCTTGCTGCGCCGCAAGCCCATCGTGGCGGAACCGCCACCACCGGCGGCAGCCTCCCATGACCATCGGCATCACTAGTATTGCCACAAGCCAAGTTGGATCTCTAGAAACGACGCCTCCAAGGAGGGCATGACGCCAATGGCACTGCCATCACTCGTCCAGAGTCCGGACAAGGTTTTCACCCAGAGAACCTCGTGCAGCAGGGATAGAGCTCCAACATGATGCCCCCAACGGGAAGAACGACGTCCTAGGGCGCTGCCGCCACCATCACCAACAAGATCACCGGCAAAGGCTTTTGCCCAAAGCATCCCATCTTATGCTGCTGCACACACATAGCCTGGACAATAGCCATGGAAGCCCTCTCGGGGGTGGCGCCGCCACCCGACCTCCTCACATCACACTACTGTGCCTTTTCATCTACTGCCACTGCACGCCCACACCCTGCGCTCGCCGCCCAGACACGCCACCGACCTCAAATTTGCCATGTCGGCTACCACCATGAGCCAAATCCAGCACACGGCCGCCACACTCACTCTTGCTGAGCCGACAAAGCTACCTTCGTCGCCTCCAGGTCATCAGCCCGCCCGTGCACTACACGAGTGAGGCTGCCTCCTTGCTCCACGATGGCGAGCGCGCCACTGCTACCGTGCGGCCTCCTCCCGACGCTCCCCGCTCGCTGCTGCCAAACTGCAGCGCCGTCGCTGCCCCACACGCTGCCGCACGGCCTACACACCTACTTTAGGATAGGCCGAGGGGATCTGGGCGGATGCGGCTGCCAAGCTGCAAGCGGATGCAGCACTTTAGACTTGCGTGCCCGCCGACATCTTGCGTGCCTACACGACCACCAGCCACAAGCATGAGGCCACCAACAGTAGCTGCCACCACATGACCTCCCCTAGTTGCCATCCTCCACGCGCGTGAGCATCGGAGCCCGCGCCGCCGCCAAGCCTCCTCGCCGGATCTGGTGCCCCAGATCTGGGCGGCATTGCTACCTATGGCAAGACAGCAGGGCGCTAGAGCCCCGCTGCCACCATCCTCACCAGCCCCCGGGCTTCCGGCAGCTAGCTCTGGTAGCGACAATGTGGCAGAGGAGAGGGGAGGGCCTGGCGGCGCTGAGGTATGGTCGCCGCCCAAGTCACCCAGTGGAGAGTGACGCGGGGGCATCGAGCGTATTGGATTGGTAATGAGTAGCATCAAGATATTCTTTTGTTTGTATCTACTTTCCTGCACTTTCCTAAACAAACATTAATGCTTACTTAGTTTACTTATTTCTTTGTAATTTGTGTGTTTTGGTCAATTATCATAAACAGGCATTTGGCTGGGCATACGTTAACAATTGGCACAACACATGGGAGCAGCTATATGTGTACTGGATATGCCCCTTTATTGGGGCCATGCTTGCTGGATGGGTCTTCAGAGCGGTGTTCCTACCATCAGCACCTAAGCCGAAGACCAAGAAAGCGTGATACATTGCAATCCTGGATTCATATATATAGTCATCATTTGGTGTTGGATGTTGGTTTGAAGAAATCAGAAAACACAGGAATATCAAAGAAGTTCATGATGTATTTGATTTCCTCAACTTACAACAAATCTGGTATTGTGCTTTATTACTTATGTGTCATTTTATTTGTATAATGAATTTAGCTAATTAGCATATCTTATTTATCTTTTTATTCTTTCACGCTTTTTTTCCTTTTTAGTATGACAAAATCATCAATCCCAACTGGAAGTCAAAATTTGCTATTGGACATCTTATAAACGTGGAATTTGCTTTCGAACATCGTTCAATGTTGGTTTTGCTATAGAACACTATCCCTTCATGATAATTAGGTAGTGAGGGCACATAACCATGCAGGCCGTTGCTTTGCTAGATTGCTATCTTCTGCTACCAACTTTTAAATGGCAAGCATCTCATGACAAGGTTCCAAATCAGAACTGTTATCATCAAAATCACCTCTACCATCTAAACCAGCAACTTATAATAAGTCAATAAGAGCATCTCTAATGGTCTCCCTTTCCCAATCTAACTACTGTATTGGGAGAGTTGGTGAAAAAATAATACTCCAGCAGACCCCCTTTACGTTTCCCTTTTCCCTATAATTATTGGGACAAACCAATAATTCACCCCAACTCTTCCCAAATAAAGGAGGAGGTGTGACTCTCCCAATAAAGTAGTTGGATTAGGATAATATTATTGGGAGATTGTAAAAGCAACTCTCCCAATAACAATGAAAGTAATGAAAGTGATATTAGGATATCCCCATGAACTTGTAATTGGGAAATATTTATTGTGGGACTGTTGGAGATGCTCTAAGCAAACTAGATATGTCATCAATCATCATCTTCGTTAGAATCCTCCGTAACCTCAGCACCATCAAAGTTTCCATGATTCATGGAAGAGATAGGTTCTCCATGTAAGTTCCATGTTGTGTACCCTTTTAGAAACCCATCTTATATCAAGTGCTCTCGTACATCACTTGCCTCTTTCCAAAATGAGTTAACACACTTTCTACAACGGCATAATATCTTGTTGCTTACAGCTGAATTCCTAAATGCAAAAGCTAGAAAATTGTTCACTCCCTGCAAATACACTTTGGTGTGCCTACATATAATGTTTTATGTTAAATCCCATGTTAGGGCTTATTTGGTAGAGCTCCATCTGATTCTGATTCTCTATGGGAGCTGATTCTCTGAGAGAAGTGATTCTGTGGCTGAAAGTATTTCTTTTTTATTCTTTAGATATACCCTTAAGAGTGAATTTCACACTAGGTCCTTAAACTATTCCCAAGGTGTCATCTAGGTTCATGTACTTTTAAAGTGGTCATCTAAGTCCATGATCTAATAAAGAGTGATTGTGGAGGTCCACGAGCATCCATGGAGGCACCTTTTTCTTATGCGGCAATGCCAGCATGGCAACAAGTTGAAAAAAAGACCCCTTCCATCTTTTATTTCTCAATCTCTCATCCAGTACACCGACCAACACTGGTTTGGGGCCGCTGGCCGCCACCTCGCTGGGTTCTGTGTCATCAATCGTCATGTACTGGTCTCGCACTACACCTTGCCTCGGCAGGCGCGCTCCCACCTCGCAACGTGCTGGGTCCGAGCTCCACGCTGGGACGGGGGCTCGGAGGTCGGGCTGTGGTACTGATGGCCGTGGCGCGGGCTGCCGGCGAGGTCGTGTGCGCACCGGCCCCATGCCTCACCACCCTGTTTGCCGCTGGCGAGCATGGCCCCCCGCCGGTGGCATCCGGCCGCACACCATCCTGGGCTCCTGGTGCTCAAGCAAGCAGAGGGCAAGGAGCAGCAATGCAGCTGCAGCCACCAACGGGCAATTGAAGCTGTCATCTCTCATCTCACATGACCATCACACAAGAAATAAGCAATGACCAATCGATTAGCATGAAAATCAAACGATTCGTCCAAACTTCCGCTAATGCAGGACCACTGGGAATGGGAATGAGCCAGGTCGACCCGTTGGTACCTAGCCCGACCCATAAGAATGAGGCTGTTGGGGAATTGGCCCAAGATCACGAGCTGGAGGGATTGTTTCCTGCCGAAACGCTTCTGTATGTTCGGAGGTCCCTCTCCCCGTGAAAAACCACCCCATCTTTCCCTAGCCCTCCCGATCCGCGGAGGCTAGGAAGGTGGGAGGCCACGGAAGTGGGAAGTGGAAGGAGGCATCGAAACCTCTGGGGGTCCCCCGAGGTCAGCATACGGGAGCTAGGTAGCGACCCCCGAAGTCCGTGGAAGAGGGCGGCGAGAACAGGGTAGCCCGCGGGGTTGTAGAGTGGGCAAAAGCCCTATCTCAGTCGTTCGGGACCCTCCCGGAGACCTCCGGCTCCCGCGGGGGGACCGTCCTTCCGGGAGGGGCCGACGAACGGGGAGCCCTAGTCCGGTCCCCAGACGTGGCCTCAATGAGGCGACCTTTTGCATTTAGGCATCATCTAAAGAGAAAAGGTGTAACACCAAGTGTGTTTAAGGTCTAACGAGGGCCATCATTAGGTCAATGATGAAATTTGGCTCAAAAAGGGGTCAAATGAGTTGAGTGCAAATTTGAATTAAAATTGACCTAAAATTCAAATTAATGAATCAAACTTGGAAAAATTTGACCAAATTTGGAATCAAGAGATTGAAGGTGTTTAGAGTTCACATGGATCAAGTTTGAGATCAAATTCAAGTCAGAAGGGCCTCAAATGCATAGTCAAAATTGTTGACTTGGGACAACTATTCAAAATCTAAAAAATTCCTAAGTCTGAAAACAGTGTCAAGTGGTCACCTTTGGATTTGATTCCTGAGGGATTTCATATTGAACCCTTGGATTGTTTTGGATCAGAAGTAATCTTGGATATCCAGTTATTTGAATGAGCAAGTTGTTGATCAACAAAAACAAAGGATTCAAATTTAAATCGAAGTTTAAAGTTTGAAGGTTATTCTGTTTTTGGGTGATCACTGACAAAACTGAATGGCTACTACCATTGCACCCTAAAGACAGTGAGGAGTGGTCTATTTTGGTTTAAAATTTTGAAGATGTTTGCATGTGGATGTTGGACAAGATCATGCAAAATGGGATCTATACTCTATGATCAACAAATTATAGTAGTTGTTGAACAGGGAAAAATGAGTTTGGATATTCAAATTTGAGCTCAAAGATTGAAAACAGCACTGTTTTGGTTTTGGCTGTTTAACTGCAGAACATGTTCTAATGGGCTCGAGTTTTGCCCAAAGTTTAGAGAATTGTATCTCCTAATCTGTTGCTCCTTGAGACAAAAGTGCTATCTATGATTTGTAGCAGATTGAACCATCTTCAATTTTGGTTAAAGGAGATCGTGGAGCTTGGATTGAAAGTTGAGCGCAATATTGGTTTGAAATCGGGCGGAAATGGAGAAAAGGGGAGAGGAGCAGAGCAGCAGCACTGTCATGCAACTGCTTGCCGCCGATGGCCGGAGGCGGTTTCGCCCGTGCCACACACTGGCGTTGTGAAGCAGGCAAGCAGGCATGAGGTGGCTGATGCGGAGGTGGTAAAAATTTGAATAAATACCACACTCGCCAGCCGTGTTCATCCGTTTACCACCGCCGCCCCTTTTTCACTGCCCCTTGGTCGTCGGCAATTTCCGTCACCATCCGACCATCACCGTCTGATTCCCTCTGCCAGAACCGTCGCCTTGACATCCTAAACCCATTCCTCAAGTCATTTTTCAGCCCCATCCTCTGAAACGCCCTCCCGCCACCGCCTTCTCTAACACCAGCTGCTCCTCTGTTTGTAGTAAGCCGCTGCCGTGGAGCCCTAGGTTGTGGAGGTCGTGGTAGCCGTCTTAGGGTCTTGGGGTGTGGCTTAAGTGGTGGAGTTGGTGTAGTTGCCGCCTATTGGCTAAGAGTACTTAAATAAATACTTAACCTTTATAAGATGCATAAATTTTGAATAATATTTTATATTCACAAATGTTTATTAATCCATAGGGATTAGGTTTTTAAGATTAGAAATTATCTATAATATTTTTTAAATAAAAGAAAAGGCTTAAGTTAGGTTAGTTAAGAAAATAATTTTAGGGCTAATCTTTTTTGGGTAGTTTAGCGTTGGCTTGCAACTTTATCATGAAGATAAGTTGTATAGTCTGTTTTTATGAAAAAGTTTTGCATTACTAACTATGACTTGCATCATACCGTAGAATCTGAAGCACTTGATGTGGAATTTGTGGAATTGTCTGAAGAACCTCAGGATTTCAAGGAGATTATTGAGCTTGCTCCTGTTATTGAAGGCTCTTTTGATGAAGCGAACGTTTTTAGGACCTAGGGCAAGCCCTGGAGCATCTACACATATTATTTTCAGAGATTTATATTCACATGTCCAAATTATTGGCTATTTCTCTATTTATGCATTAATTCTAGGAGTTAATTGAAATCTTACTTTTATGCACAATCCAACCTTGTTTGTTAGGACATCTTTGCTACCTGTTCAAAATAACTAGTAATGTCCTATGCTTAGCATTGCTTAGAATCTATCTTTAGAGTAACTTTTGTTGCTCATTAACTTAAGGTAATCATGTTCATACATGTCGGATTTAGAAGCCCAGTAGTCCACCAGGGGATTACCCAAGTGGTTGATTTGTAGGCAGAGGGGATTGCGAAACCAAGAACTCAAAAGTGATCACGAGAACATTAGGCCTCTGGAGAGTAATACCCTACGTCATGTATTCTGGTGGTTTGTACCGGAATGCTTGTAGACTTGCAAAGGTTTCTTCTAGGTCTGCGACTAGATCATCCAGATTTCTTGTCTTGATGACTACGTCATCTACATAAGCTTCTACGTTGCGGTGTAGTTGCTTCTTGAAGCACATCTGGATGGCACGTTGATAGGTCACACCTACATTTTTTAGCCCAAAAGATATTGTTTTGTAGCAAAATGCACCGAACGGGGTAATGAAAGCTGTTTTGGCTTGATCCTCTTCTTTGAGGGCTATTTGATGGTAGCCTGAGTAGCAGTCTAGAAAGCAGAGCAAAGCGCACCCAGCTGTGGAGTCAACTACCTAGTCGATCCTGGGTAGTCCAAAGGGGTCCTTTGGGCAATGCTTGTTGAGGTCTGTGTAGTCGATGCACATCCTTCACTCATTATTCTTCTTGCGAACGAGTACAGGATTAGCTAGCCAATCGGGATGGAAAACTTCTTTGATAAACCCTGCTGTGAGTAGTTTGGCTAGCTCTTTTTTGATTGCATCTCTTCTGTCATGGGCGAACCTTCAAAGTCGTTGTCTTTTTGGGGTGGCTTTGGGGTTGACGTTTAATGAATGCTCAATCAGCTCCTTGGACACACCGGGCATGTCAGCTGGCTTCCAACTAAAGATCTCGCCAGCTGTCAGAGTATATAAAGGAGGGCAGGGGTACCTAGCTCGGCAGGTCAGACCTCAAGGTCATACCTCAACACCCAAGCCCAGGACACCCAAGAACAACCCTAGATCATCAATCCCCAATATCAATACAAACCAACACACAGGACGTAGGGTATTACGCGATCTAGCGGCCCGAACCTATCTAAATCGTGTTCCCTGCGTCACCATTGATTCCTTGATTCTCGACGACCCTTACCGCATAAAAGACCACCTAGGGTACCCCCTAGGCGGGTTGCCGGTCTAAAACACCAACAGCTGGCGCGCCAGGTAGGGGACTCGTCGAGTTTCTCAGTGCGAACTCAATGGCACGGTCGCCATCAAGCCCATCTTCGCTATTGAAGCGGGCGCAACCTTCGTTTTTGGATCCTGGCTCTGCATCGCCGATGGCGCCGGATCATTCCGGCACCAGATCGTCAACTCCGACGGCGACCTCGGGTTCCACCGCGATTCGAACTCGAACTCCGACGGCGACTCCGGGTCCGACTACAACTTGGAGTCCGACGGCGACTGTGGGTCCAACTATGACTCGAAGTCCGACAGCGACTCTGAGTTTGACTACAACTCGAAAGTCCGACTACATCGCAAGCTCGCCGACGACTACGGGCGGCTTGCTGATGATTTCTTTGACTATGTCGCGGGCACGCCGACAACCACGGTCGGATTGCCGACGACTCCGTCGACTACAGGCAGCTCGTTGATGACTTCAACTACATTGTGAGCTCACCGACGACTACGGGTGGTCGGCAACGACTTTGACTACTCCCCTCGACTACTTCGCTCGGCAACACGCTGATGACTACTACGTCATGATGCTCGCCGACAATTTCTCCGAGTACGTCGCGGTGCTCGCCGACTACTATAGGTGGCTCGCTGACGACAACTCCGACCACATCGCGACGCCCGCTGACGACTACTACTCGTCTCGACTACAAGGCTAGTCGAGGGCGGACTACCCCAACTCTTCGTCTCGACTAAAAAATTAGTCGGGGCAAACTTCGCGTCGTCAACAACTAGTCAGAATCGCCTCCGACTAGTCGACTTCATCAACAACCGTTACGGCTTCATCAACGACCGTCACGGCTTCATCAACAATCATCCACGAATCAAGCTAAGTCACTTTTCTAAATTATTTTCTGGCTTATTTTCCGTTTGCGCGCAACACGAGCTCTACTGGCTGGAAACTCTTGCGCGCAACGCGTGCTCTATTCGCCGGAGGGCAGCAAACTCTTTCGCGCTACCGCGCTCTCTTTTTATCGCAATAGCGAATATTCCCTTTTGTCTTCTCTTAAGGTCACTACTCTTCTCGAGTAGAACACACTTAACTCGTGAAAGCCTCAGGTGCATCTGTCACGCCTAAGCCCATACGCGTATACGAGAACGATCTCACACACGTAGCGGCAACGGCTACCCAGAGACTGAGAGCCTAAGCGTAATAGGCTAACTACTCGGGAAGAGTATGAATAAAACAAGAGCTTGACTCGCAATCGTGCAGTCTCTTTCTTGTCGCAGCAGCGACTACTCTCACTTTTGTCTTTTCTTAAGGTCACTTCTCTTCTCGAGCAGAACGCGCCTTAACTCGTGAAAGCCTCAGGCGCATCTGTCACGCCTAAGCCCATACGCGTATACGAGAATGATCTCACACACGCAGCGGCAACGGCTACCCAGAGACTGAGAGCCTAAGCATAACAGGCTAACTACTCGGGAAGAGTATGACCGGAATAAGAGCATGACACAACTTTCATACTGATCACTGAATAAATTTTAGCAGTTTCAAAATCCTACAAATATGCTACATAATGTACGCATCTTTTCTTTCAGGTCAAGCTTTGGCGACGACGCTCGTCGTGACGCCCACTAAGCATGCCTCTAACTGCACAGGCTAGTTCCCGAACTCGGGGGCTAAGCACCAATCAGTACTTGGAATATCTCCAGTGGCTCAGCTAGCTCCCAGGCTCAGGGGCTGGACGCCACAAAACCACTCGATTTGGCTCCAACGACTTACCTGGCACATAAGCTTGGGGGCTGGACGCCGCAAGACTACTCGAATGATGACCTGAGTGAAGATTCAAGACCCTCGGGTTGATTATTCAATCAATCCAAGGCTCGGGGGCTGATAAGCTACACCCAACAATCGATTTTTTCAAGTCGAAAGAGGAAGATTCAAGATTTTGACCCTCAGCCTGATTCTACGATTCAACCTAAGGCTCGGGGGCTACTCCATATGGAGTGCGACTTTCGCCGCCCTCCATACATGAAGACTACAATATCATGTTGATCAAGACTTTGAGCACACCATAGCCTCATGGCAGCTTTGAGAAGCATTGAAAGATTCAGCCTGACAAAGTACTCGAAGAGCACCAAGACTACTCGGCGAATATCTCAAGACTACTCGAAGACTGCTGCATTCAACTATGAAGCGCTCGGGGGCTTGTCGGGGATACATCCCCAGTACCCGCAAGGAAGGAAGAAGTCAGACTCCTACTAGGATCCCCTGTAATCCGACTAGGACTAGTCCCGAGTACTCCTACTAGGACTCCTCCTTGTAATCCGACTAGTACTCTGCCCCCTGGAGTATATAAAGGAGGGCAGGGGTACCTAGCTTAGCAGGTCAGACCTCAAGGTCATACATCAACACCCAAGCCCAGGACACCCAAGAACAACCCTAGATCATCAATCCCCAAGATCAATACAAACCAACACACAGGACGCAGGGTATTACGCGATCTAGCGGCCCGAACCTGTCTAAATCGTGTTCCCTGCGTCACCATTGATTCCTTGATTCTCGACGACCCTTACCGCATAAAAGACCACCTAGGGTACCCCCTAGTTGGGTTGTCGGTCTAAAACACTGACAGTTAGCCCGAAGAAAGTTGACGAGCACGTTTTCCTATTTAGGGTCTAGCCCTGTTCCAATCAATGCAGTCTTTGATGAGTCACCAGTCTAGAGATCGATGGTTTTGAAGTCCTTCTCGCTTGCTGGTTTTACTTTCGATGATCCTGACTTGTTTTCTGGGATCTTGAGTTCTGTGGGGTTGAGTTTCTTTGAAGCCGAGAAGACTTGTTGCATGGAGCTGGGTGCTTGAGAAGTCGCTACGATTTCTACAACTTCTGTGTCGCACTCGTAGGATCGCCTTAGGTCTCCTCATAGTGTCAGCTCGCCCTTAGGTCCTGGCATCTTGAGTACCAAGTAAACGTAGTGTGGTATTGCCATAAACTTGGCCAAGGCTGGCCTCCTGAGTATGGCGTGGTAAGAAGTTTCGAAGTCAGCAACCTCAAACCTTATGTACTCGGTTCGGTAATGTTCCTTGGTGCCAAAAGTGACTGGTAGGAAGACTTGTCCTAGCGGTATGGCTGCATTTCCTTGGACAATCCCATAAAAAGGTGAGTCCGTTGGAGTGAGCATGTATGTGATGTCGAGGCACATTTTCCTTAGTGTTTGGATGAAAATGACGTTGAGCCACTTCTGCCGTCAGTGAGTACTTTGGTAAGTCTTGAGCCTGCAACGACGAGGTCGAGTACTAGAGGGAATCGGCCTAGTTTTGAGAAACTTGTCCATTGATCCTTTCTACTGAAAGCTATGGGTACCTCAAACCATTTGAGTGGTGTGGGAGCTACTGGCTCGATAGCCATAATCTCTCTGAGTACTAGCTTATTGGACCGCTTGGACACGGTACTCGGGATTCCACCAAAAAAGATGTTGACCGTTTTAGAGGCAATCTGGAACTCGCCTTCACCTTCGTCATCTTTATTGATTTTGCCTTTACCCTTGTCCTTCTAAACAAAGTCTTTGGGAGGGGGTGATGTGGGTAATTCTTGCATTACTCAGCACATGTTGTAGCAATCTATCGCCGAGTGTTTACTGTTCGGATGCCATGGGCATTGTTTCTTGAGTAACTCAGTGAAGGAGGGCCCGTCATTGCGTTTGTGTGACCCTTTCTTGCCAGAGTTGGTCATGGCTGCGATAGTGTTGTCGGGTTTGCGCTTGTGATTCTGGTTACCCGAGTAGTTGTTTCGAGTATCATTGTTTCAGTTTCTATCTTATTCATGATTGTTGTTGTTGTTGTCGCGACTGCCGTTGCGATGAGAGCTGAATCTCTCACGTTCTTTATCTTCTACATCTGCCCATTGTTGCACCATGATTTTGAGATCTTTGACAATGGCTGGACGACGTGTGCCAAAGTCATGGTATGTTCGACGATCATAGAGGCCGTTTTGAAAACACTCGATGATGTCTGTTTCTGAAATGTCGACTATTGTAGCCTTCTTTTCAAAGAAATGGCGTAGATAGTCATGGAGTGTCTCGCTTTCTTTCTGTTTGACTTGGCTTAGATCAATTTTGTTGCCTGGGCGAGACATGGAGCTCCGGTAATTATTGGTAAAAGCATTTGTGAAGTCATCCCAGGAGTCGATTGATTTGGGTTTGAGTGACTCAAGCCATGTTAACGACGCGGGTTCCATGCACATGGGGAAGTGAATGACCTTTGCATCATCGTTGCCCCTGGCTACTTGAACTGCTAGTGAGTAGCACCGTAGCCATTGGACTGGATCATGCTTGCCATCATACTTGGTGATCCCTGTTGGCTTGAACTTCTCAGGTAGTTTAGTCTTCATTACCTGTGTGGTGAAGGTGGGGAAATGGTTATAGTCATCGACTTCGCGTTCGTGTCTGCGGTGACGGTTGCTATTGATTACATCTCTTAGGTCGCTAAAAATTGAGGCTTCACGATCCGTTCTGCGGTGGCGAGGGCTCTTTGCAGAATTAGTGCAGCTAGCCTCTCTTGCATCCCTATTTCGCCTTGGGGCCTCATGTTCATCTCTATTTTGCCTTTGGCTATGTTGATTTGGCTGGTTGACTACTTTGTTACTTTTTCTTGGAGCCTCGCGATGGCCACCATGGACTGTGACATCTCTGTTGCTGTCTTGGTGGGCCGAGTTGCGAGGAACAGATGGAATTGGAGACTCTTTTTCGAGTAGTTTGTAAGCTTGCTCTATGAGTTGTGCTGTTAACTCATTATCTATGTCATGAGGTATAAGAGTTGATATGAGATTGATTGAGGCAACTGCTGCGAGTGGAGTGTTATGCTCTCGAGCTTGCACTGCGTTGAATGCTCTTTCGAGGTTTACGATAGGAATGTTTGTAGCTAGTAGTCGGCGATGATCTGCTCGGGCAGCATTGCGTGCTCTTCTTTGATTTCCCTGTTCAGAAGTTTCGTCTTGCAGGGCGTTAGCTGATGATTCGTCTTCTAAAATGTCATCAAGTTGTGTAAACCGTTGAGGAGTTCTCTGGAGGCTAGCTCTCGCGTCGTTGTTTTGAGATGTGATGACAAAAAAATTTCTGTCGGGGTAGTAGCTTTCAGAGCTCGACGTTGCAATCTCTATGGTGCTTCCTTCCTGGTGGGTTGAGGTGAGCGGGATGCCCTCTTGATGCAGGAGGTTGTCTATGTGAGTGACAAGGCGTGACTCGTAATCTTGGGCCAGGAAAGATGGCTTCATTCCAGGCCAATAAACGAATCTTCCCTGTGGAGTTGAAGTAATTACTAAGCCTTGAGCTGGGCCTAATAAAGGAATCTCTTGGACATAGTCCGAGTCATAGTCACAGTCCTTAACTGACTCGAGTTTAGATTGAATTCGAGAGGAAACCTTGGTGGACCATGGCTGCGTTGCAGAGTCCGTGCGAGAATCGACTTCGACTTGATGTCGACCTGTGGGATAACTTGGGCGAAAGCCTATGCGGGCTAGTCCAAGGCGAGGTCAAGTCCGAGCCGTAGTTGAACTCGATGTTGTTGGCATTGAAATTTTGGATTTTCTTGGTGGGATTCTCTGCTTCTTGATGAAGAAAATTCTCATCAAGACGCTTCTTTTCCTGGTTTCTGATGATGCAGCGTCGGAAGGATCCAACGCCATCAGCAATGCAAAGTCAGGAGTTGAAAATGATGGTTGCGCCCGCCTCAAAGGAGAAAATGGGCTTGATGATGACTGGTGCCATCAATCTCGTGCGGAGAAACTCGGTGATCCCCTACCTGCCATGCAGCTGTCGGTGTTTTAAACCGGAAACCCGCCTAGGAGGTACCCTAGGTGGTCTTTTGTGCGGTGGGTGTCGTTGAGAATCAAGGAGTCAATGGTGACGTAAGGAACGCAATTTAGACAAGTTCGGGCCGCTAGATCGCGTAATACCCTACGTCCTATGTGTGGATTGTATTGATCTTGTATTGCGTTCATTGTTTTGGAGGGGGTCCCTACCTTCCCTCATATAGTCGGGGGAGCAGGTTACAGGATGGATTGTATGAGTCCTAGTTGAGTACATATACAGTCCTACTCCAACTCGGTATAGTTTCCCTCTGACCCAACTAGTCTTCGGGGAGTATATGAAGTCTACGCGCCCTGCAGAGTAGTCTTCATGTTCGAGCAGGTTTCAGGTACATTCCCTTGAGTGGGTCCGTAAGTCTTCTAGTGGGCCCAGTGGCTCCGCTATTGAAGTTTAACAGCTTCCAACTCAGCCTCGCGCTCCTGTATGGTCTTCATTGCATTGACCAAGTCGACTTCACCATCTTCGCGTATTTTCCTCTCTTTCTCCAGGTGATGCTCTAGATTTTCATATTTTAGTACTAGCTTATCATGCTGATCAGCTACGTGGTAATGCGCGTTCTTCCAATCTATGACTTGTTCCTGGATATCTTCCTTTGACTTTTCGAGCACTGCACCAATAATACATAAGAAAATCAGTATTCCAAAATGAATCAGTACTTAGAATCCAATGAGGAGAGCAATCACCTTTGATTTGTTGGTTCAAAGATTTGTTGCGCCTCTTGAGACTGTGTTTCTCCTCCTCAAGCTGTTGGATGCGGTTACGATACTCAACGGCAACTCCATCATACTTCATCAACAGTCGGGAAAAGTACTCTCTCTCCTTGGCAAGTTCTTTTTCAAGGGTCTCAGCACGGAGTACTGTGTCCCCATAGCCTTCAACCATCTGAGACTTGCGGCTGGAAAGTTTGATGACATCCTGCGCCACACAATAAGTAATCATATCAAGTAATGGGTACTAATTGCAAGTTATGTATCAATGGAAGAAGCTAGCTAAAGCATACTTCTGCGTAAACACCGATACGGTGGTGCATCTCCATCATCCTAGCAACCACATCCATGTTCAGCAGAGGGTCGTTGATCAATTGGAAATCTTCAAGATAAATTTCTCCAACCGATAGAGGATCCGCATGAGCTTCGGAATTAGTTGTGCTAAGCAGAACCACGGTAAGGCTTATCGATGAACCTAGCTCGAAAGACGCATCGGTAGCCATGACTTCCAAAACTGTTGCCACTTCAATTTCTGCCTCTAGCTCAAGGGCTACGAGAGTAGCCACGGTGCCAAAGATAGTCGCCACCACTTCTTCAGGTGCTTGTCACTCAAGGGCTGGCAATACAACGTCAATCAAATATGATATGACATCTTGCATCAACAATGCTACAAATGATACGGCACCTGAACTACTCGTCGTCGCGGGCTAATTCTTTGGCTATGGACTTGCTTGTGCCGAGGCAACGTCATGGATTGAGAGGCTACTGCCATCAGTCACGGGCCTCAAGCTAGGCCCTCCAAGGTCCATATTAGAGGATTTTCTGCATAAGATAAAAGCTTCAAAAACACAACAAGTCGATCATGAGCTACAATTAGTACTCAAAGGAGCAGCAAGACATACCTTGTAGATCTCCTCAACTTCAAATAGGGTTCTCCTGTAACGCACAACGGCTTAATGGTCGGAGATGGTTTCTTTGGAGCAGCTTGCATGGTCGCAGCACGATCATTGCTAGCCTTAGCCATCGCCTCTGCTATTCGAGTTGTTCTTGCGCTAGCAGGGTCCACCACATCAACAGGAGGCTCTGGATCATCTTCAATATTGATCACCTCCTCGATGGTCGGCAACCTGTCTTGCGCAGGCAGAGCAGCCGCCTTTTTAGCATCCATCATCAACTCGAGTACCTACAAACCCTCAATGTCATCTTGAGTAGACACGGTGGTGATATTGGAATCGCCTACTGGGAGTACACGATCTTCAGGATCTTGTCCTTCCTCATAAGTAATTACCGCGGGAGGCATATCTTCTGCGGTGACATACTTCTTCATGGCCCGTTTCACAGCAACGACCCGTTTCTTCTTTGGTGGCGGAGGAATTACAGCTTCAAGCTCATCATCAGTTGTGCGCTTTCTTAATCCATAGGACGACCCGACCTTAGTAGATGGCTGGACCTTGACTTCAAAGTCCTCCACAGCATCAGAACTAGTGTTGCTAGAGGCCTCGAGTACTTCCTCTTCCTCGTCATCACTATTAGTGCTCTCTACCATATGCACGCGAGGAGCAGCTTCACAAGCATCTTTTGATCCAGAAGGAGGAGCAGAGAAGTACAAGTTGACATCTTCCTACAAAGTAAGACAAGTCAGTAAACCCAACAACTTCAAAATAACTACTCGGGGGCTACAGCCACGAGTACTTACAGGCTTTGGCGGGTTGGCGGTGCTGAATTCCCGCACAATGGTGGGAATCTTGCCCACATTCTTGAACATCCGCTTCAGTCTCACCATAATTTCAATAATTTCATCTGTGCTGAGCTCATCAGGAGAAAGTCTGGATGGATCATTAATACCAGTATACTCATAGCACCAGTGGCATTACTGCTGCAAGGGCTGAATTCGTCGCTTCATGAAACTGAAGGCTACCCCAACTCCAGTGAATCCTTCTTGCTTCAGCTTGGCTATTCTATCAATGAGAGCGGGTAGTTGGAGGCAATCCTCATGTGTTGGCTCATCAAGCCACCGGTTGTTCCAGGAGGGGTGATGTCCTGTCAACTCGGGTAGTTTTGGATCATGGTTGCCAATGTAGCACCATTTCTCCTTCCACCCGGCATTGGAATCTATCAGCTCATAAGCTAGATATTGGCTATCGAGTTTCTCCCGCATCTGGATACCGGCTCCTCCGACTACTTGATTGTGATCCCTCATCAGCTGCGGCTTTACACGAAATTTTTTTCGGAATAACTCGAAGTGGGGCCTGATTTCCAGAAAAGCTTTGTAGAGGTGAACAAAAATGGTAGCATGGATAATTCCGTTGGGGTTCAAATGAACTAGCTCCAACTTATAGTAATCCAGTAGGCCTTGGAAAAAATTAGAACCAGGCAGAGCAAGACCGCGCTCAATGAAGTGAGCGAAAATTACCGTTTCATTGGAGTGTTCCTCCAATGGCCAGAGATTGCCTTGGGTGGATCTCCAACTAATGATGTCTTGATTTGGAGTAGCTTGGCAGCCACAAGCGCCTTGATCTTCTCCTGTTTCAAAGATGACCGCTTCCAAGCGCAAGCGGGAGTTGGTGGCGCGGTCTGATTAGTTTTCCCGTACTTGGGTGCCAGCAACTGGAGATCTTTTTCCTTGACGGATCCTTTATTTTTCTCCTCCTCAGCAGGCTTGACAGCAGCAGCCTTCCTCCCCATCCTTGATGTCATAAGCTTCTTCTGTCGCATACTCTCGGGGGCTGAGTGGTGGGGAGCGGTGGCACTAGTGCTCGGAGATTGGGCAGCAGCGCCGCTAAGGCTATAGTGTGGAGATTGGAAAAGCAATTGGCAAAGGTAAAACGGAAGGGATAACTTCCTCCATTATTTATCTTCACGACGCAATAATAGCAGCGTGAATAAAGGAATTTAGAGTTTAATGGATCTGCAGATTTCACGGCATCTAAATTGTCAGTTACCCCTATTTTTGGAAGAGATAAGATTTCCTTTTAAAGATGGTCACGTTGACTAGAGATTGACCCTTATACCCACCAAACTAGTTAGCTAAAAGCTCGGGGGCTGGGTGCCACGTGTCCATCGACAAAAAAATTTTCCTCTTGGTTTTAAGGGAAAGGTGATGCAAATTACAGATTGACCCTCAGCCTGATTCTTTGATTCAACCTAAAGCTCGGAGGCTGCTCCATATGGAGTGCGACGATAAATTTCAAGATTGAAGGACAAGAGACTGAGTCAAATGAGGCTTCAGTGTATTCTAGCCGCATAGCAGTTTTTGGGTACCTTTAAAGATTCAACAAGATGAAGTATTCGAAGAGCACCAAAACTAGTCGGTGAAGTATGCAAAAGTGCTTGGAACTGCTACATTTGACTAAAAAGTACTCGAGGGCTTGTCGTACGTATATCTATGGGTCCATTAGAAGTTTTGGACAGTCCTAAATATAGGGGCTAGACATCGAGACGTATCTGACATGGAGACTATGGCGCAGGATGGCGTGGTCTACATGGAAAGACAGGAACTAGTTGAGGATTGGAAAAAGTACTTGTAATAATAAGAGTAGAACTCATCTAGTCAAATTCGACTAGTTTTCTTGTAACCAACCGACCTGTAACCCTACCCCCAGCAATATAAGGTGAGGCAGGGACCCCCTCCAAAGCAATGCAATCCAACCAACACACCGGATGTAGGGTATTAGGCTATTCAGCGGCCCGAACCTGTCTAAATCGTGTGTCTGCGTTTACCTTGAGTTCCTGATCTCGACGAGCCCCACTAACCAAAACACTACCTCGAGCACCACCCTCGGTAGGTTGTCGGGTCTAAACACCGACACACGATCCTATTACAAAGGGAAAATCTAGACGTCACTCGAGTGTTTCTTGGGACACCATCACTCAGTTTTTAGGCCATCCGTTCCTTTAGCCCGTGATGCGTCAGCGCTTCGATCTGAATATATGATGTGGGTTGCGGTGTTTTTCTTTTTCTTTGTCATTTTCTTTTTCTTTTATATCTGACATCTGGGTCCTGTTATTCATTCTCTAATAATTCACACCTCAGGAGTCTGTACCTCCATCTCTTCATCTTCCTGGTTGAGTTCTCTAGGTAGGAGATTCCTAGGGTTGGGCGATTTTGATCTTATTATCCTCCTCTGATTCTTTGCGATTTGAATCCGGTAGTGAGGTAAGGTTTGTAGGTGTTGGCGAATCGTTTGTGGGTTTGTTGTGGTTGATGATTTCGATCCCCATCTCGAAATGCTTAGTTCTTCGCCTGATTTGATTGTTCCATGTCTCGTTTTTAGCTTTGTTCCTCCTTTTGATTTGAGTTCCTTTGATGAGATAAGGATTTGTGGATTGTTCTCTCTTCTAATGGGTGATTTGTCTACCCGTTTGTTGCTATTTGGTGGTGAATAAGTTGGTACGGAATCTGTATTAATCTGGTCTGTTCTATTGGGATCCTTACCTTTCGATTTGCTAGGTCTTATACATATCTTGATTCCCTTGTTTAGTAGTTGGATCATTTGACTAGGGTTTCATTTTCCTCTTTTATTTTAGAAATCTACATCATTCATTTTTGAATGGTATGGTTCATGTGGAGTGATGCCTGGCGATTTTGTAGGAGTTTGAGGCTTTTGTTTTGTTGTTCATTCAGATCTGTTTTGCAACGTGGTTTGGATTTTTTTATTGGACGCTGTTGTAATCTATATTGTAGGGAATGGAAATGCAATTTTTACAGCTAGATGTTGATTGCAAATGTAGCCTGCTGCCCCGTTTTATATCTGACATTCTTTGTTTTTGCATTTGTTTGAAGTTCTAAATAGCACTGAAATTTTTGCATCTCTGAAACAGACTACCTGAAACCATTTTTGCCACCATTCTCACATGACTTTTTAGAGATTAGTTTGTTGTAGGCTATATATTAATGCTATGGTAGGTTAATTTACCTCCATTTCATTGATTGACACCTGTTTAGAATCTCTAACTCTTTTTGTTACCTATATGTTTTTTCATCCATATTATTCTTGAACTGACTCTGCTGGTATGAATAACCACACTTGACATGGCAATTATCAATTTAGTAGAAGCTTTGCTTAGTTTTCAGGTTTGCGTTGACAGATTTTTCTTCATTTCTCCATTTTGGCAAAATAGCGAAGTAATTCTTACTCTGATCATCTATAAAATATTTTAACTTGGTCCGTTTTAGTTGTCAATAGCTCTGATTTTTTTTATGTCTACCTGATGTTTTTTAGACAATCAGAACCCATTCATAGTTACAACCCATTTTTGTTAAATCCTTCAAGCTGATTGGTTGGTTTGCCACTATAGTACAAGAAGCTATCTTTGCTGTTAGAAGAGAGGATGATTCACAAAACATGCCCAGGCATAGTATTCTATCAATGATTCTTATTTTGAAGACTTAAATCAATTACATGGCTATACAAATGATAGTATTCTCCAAGATTCTGAAGCTTTAATTTCAGTTCAATCTGATGTAAGTTTCTTCGCATTTATAGTCTTTGGTCCTCTTATCTTGGTAGCAAGACCAGCTACAACACTGTATTGTCTTTGTTCCTCTTATCATCTGGTCCAGCTACTTGGTGCATCAATAGATTTGTTTGATAGGTAACATGTGGCTTTCATGTTACAGTACCACAACATCTCAGTTTGTAGTTCTTGTGTTTCTAGTCTGCAACAACAGTAGCATGGTAGGTTTCTTTCCCCCAAAAAAAAGAGCAGCATGGTAGGTTTAGTTTATTCCTAGCAAGTTCATTTCAAGTACTTTGTCAATTAATTCATGCTCTGTTCTGTTTCTTGTTCCCTGGTACAATTGCAATTTGCCTTGTGCAGTTCGATTCAGAACTTTCAGTTCAGTGACAATTCACTTCCTGTGAATGTTATTTTCATGCCACAGTGAGCATCATCATTGTTGTCTAGTGGTTTTTATTTCCATCGTTTACTTCTTCAAGCTAGTTATGTTGGAAGGTAAAACAACATCAGTTGGGTACATATTTAACTAGCTATAGTGTTTTGGATGTTGTCATCTAGTACCAGTTACGAGATTTCAAGTAAGGCTGTTAATTTCAGTTCAATAGATCATTAGTAGTTTTGTAAACTATCAGTCCTATCTGTATGCTTCTTGGATAGCACTTGGATTGATCTTTATGCAAGTTGGTGCTACTTTCCCCCAACTATTAGCTTGTGTTTTGTTTCCGCATTGCATCAAAATTTCTCTGTCCATTATTGTCATGTGCTGGTTAAATACATATTTTCCCAAATAACTTATTTTTTGAAGGAATATAAATGTTGATGTAAGAGTCCAAATAATTTATCTCATTTGTATAGCTGCCTAGTAGTATTTTTGTGAGTGACCCTTGGACCCCTATGGGATATGTTAAAAAGTCAATGCCAGTCAGTTTATGTTAACAACATATGCCATTTAACTGTTTAACTGTCTATTTGGCCCGCTCAAGTATTTAACAGTACAAGCTAATTTTATTTATAGTTGTCCATTTCCTGTAAATTGTATTATATTGTCATGTAAATGAGACTGAATTTTTTTAATTTTAAATTTTGAAGGTTGTGTTTGCATACCAGGGGTTATTCACTTAGGAAATAAATTTCTTATCTGACTGACTATAGAAAAAAAAATTAGCTGTTTTAACTTTGGCTCGATTTCATTCTTTTGAAGGTTGGAAATAAATTTGTTATCTGACTGACTATAGAAAAATTTGTTCAGCTATTTTTATTTTAGCCTGATTTCATTCTTTTGAAGGTTGTGTTTGCATCTGAGGGGTTACTCAATGTCGTACATACATCTATGGACTCTCCAGAAGGTTTGGATAATCCTAGATACAGGGCTGTACACTGAGACGTGTCAGACATGGAGCGGTGTAGGATGGCATGGTCTACGTGGTAAGACAAGAACTAGTCGAGGATTAGGAAACTACTCGTAGCAATTAGAGTAGGACTTGCCTTGCTAGTCAAATCCGACTAGTATTCTTATAAATAACCAACTTGTAACCTTACCCCGGCAATATAAGGTGAGGCAGGAACCCCTCCAAAGCAGTTCAATCCAATACAATACAACCAACACACAGGACATAGGGTATTATGCAATCTAGTGGCCCGATTTAGTGTGCTCTAGCATTTACATCACAATTTTCTCTAATTTACGGTGCTTCAGTCACTATCATTTGTTAAGTGTGAAATGTAAATCAGATAAAGTTTCGATTTTGAAATCTGGAAGGTTGTATCTGCTTTTTAGGGGTTCCTAACGGTTACAAAATTGTGGTTTGCTTGTTCATTTGCTTGTCTTATCTAAATCAATATATAGGTTATCCAATAGGTTCATTTTTTATATTCTTTACTTAATCTTTGCTTATAAATATTGTATTTTGAAATGCAACTTCGTCACCTTTGTGGAAAGGCTTTTGTTAGAGATGATGTAGTGATGACCAGGAGCAATATGACCTATCTTGGTATCCAAGAAGGTGATCAGGACTGTCTGGTTGTAGCTTGGTCCGCTACTAATGAAATTAACAACCGGTTCATGACCATAGTTCGTGCTTTGGAGAGGATAGCTGGTTCTGCTATTGTTGCTTTGTTCAGGATTGTTGTAGACCCTGTGTGCAAGTTTGGATTCATCCTTTGTCTTGATGATGAGAAGGCGCAGTCACTTCGTGGACACTATGGTACAGTTGGACTGGAGAAGATCTTCATTAATCTTGTGAGCAGTGTGCAACAAGTAATGCCTTTCGGTGATGATGTCTGCCAGCACCCAAGGATTTCAAAGTGGATCTGATTTTCAGATGTTAAGTAGTGAAATGAGAAACCCTTCAGATGTCTTTTGCTACTGAAATGTGCAACTATATAGATGCAGTAGTGAAATGCCTCTTTGTTTGTGTAATATGCAAATCTGTAGCTGCATTATCAACACATCTGCTTTTCTACGATTTATGCAAATTCTAGATGCAGCATCTGTTGACCATACATCCCCGGACCCACCAGAAGGTCTGTACGGACCCACTCAAGGGCACGTACTCGAGATGTATCAGGACATGAAGACTACGCTACAGGGCAACGTAGACTACATGGAACTCCTGAGGGACTACTCGGAATACAAGGAAACTACTCTGTCGAGTTAGAGTAGGACTCTATAGTCTTGTCCGACTAGTACTCTTGTACTAAAGACTACCCTGTAACCCTGCTCCCCCAATATATAAGGACAGACAGGGACCCCCTCAAAACAAGTTCAATCGAATACAAGCATACAACACACAGGATGTAGGGTGTTACGCGATCTAGCGGCCCGAACCTGTGTAAATCATGTCCCTGCATGACCATCGACTCCTTGATTTTGGTGACACCCACCAACCAAAACACTACTTAGGTACTCCCTTGATAGGTTGCCGGGTTAAAACACTTACAACTGGTGCTCTAGGTAGGGGCAGTCGCCGAAATTCTCCGCGCGAAATTGATGGCTCCAGTCATCATTAAGCCTGCGTTCGTGTTCGAAGCGGGCGCAACGTTTGTCTTCGGCTCCTCGCTCTGCATCGATGACGCTCTACATCGATGACGGCATTGGAGGTTTCCAACACCGCATCATCAAAGAACCGGAGAAGAAGCATCTAGGAGGAAACTCTCGACGACGTGAGGTGGAAGATTTTGTCGAGAAATTCAAATTTTTCGATCTGAACAACACAAGGTTTGACCACAACTCGGACTCAACCACAACTCAAACTAGTCCGCGCGAGCAGGCAATTCATCCATCGTGTGGACTGGATACAACTCCAAGCCGATTTCCGCTCGGACTCCGAAACGCGGTCACGGTTCATCAAAAAGCTCTATCCAAAGTTCAATCCGGATTAGAGTCGATTGAGGACCACGACTACGACTCGGATTCTCTTGAAGAACTCCCCTTATTAGGTCCGCAGCAGGCCTGGTAATCAAATCAACACTGCAAGGCAGATTCGTTTATTAGCCGGGCATGAAGCCATCCTTCCTTGCCCAAGACAACGAGTCACGCCTTGTCGCACACTTGGATATCCTCCCATACCAAGAGGGTACCCCACTCTTACTAATCCGCGAAGAAGATGGCTCCACTGAAGTCATAACATCCATCTCTGGAAGCTACTATCCAGATAGAGAACTCTTTGTTGTTGTTTCGCCAGTCGATGGAACAGGGACCAGCGACCAACACCAAGGAACTCCTCGTCGGGAACGCCAAATCGAAAAAGTCTCCCAAGATGAATTATCAGTTGATGCCCCGGAGGGTGAAACTAGCAGCCAGAGAACTCAAAGAAAAGCAAGAAACACTTAGAGAGCGGAATGTCGTTGACTTCTAGCCGTATGACTTCCCATTGTGAACCTTGACAGAGCATTCGAAGCACTACAAACACTAGAACATAACACGCCACTTGCCACTATTGCCTCTATCGATCTTATCGCCCGTTTAATGCCTCTGAACAAGTACAGCGATCTCATGTCATACTTGGCAGAACACACATACAAACTCCTCGACAAGAAACACCAATCATATCCGTGCCTCACAACCCAAGTCACCATGATGATAAAAGAGACCATGCAAGACTCTCAAACCAACCACATGAAGAACCAAGACAACAAAAGGGCATACTCGAAGCTCCAAGACAAAACTGAGATGTAGCCAAAGGTAGTCGTACAGCCTCCGTGGAAGGCCCACGTCACCGCAGAGCTAATCAAGAACCCTCGCACATCAGTGATCTTCGAGAAACATTAAATCACAACCGTGATGCTCGAGATATAATCAACAATCGCCGCCATGAACGTGAAGCTGAGGGTGATGACAATGACCACTTCCCCGCTTTCGCAAGACGAATCATGAAGACTACTCTTCCAGAGAAATTCAAACCAATGGGCATCACTAAATATGATGGCAAACAAGATCCAGTTCGGTGGCTCCGCTGCTACGCATTAGCAGTCCAAGCTACAAGCGGAAGCGATGATACAAAGGTCATCCATTTTCCCGTATGAATGGAATCAGCGCCACTAACTTGGCTCGAATCTTTGAAGCCTAACTCAATCGACTCATGGTCTAATCTAAAAAAGCTTTTACAAGCAACTACGTGGGAGCTATGCAGCGCCCGGGCAACAGAATTAACTTGGCTCAGGTTAAGCAGCAAAAGGATGAACCCCTATGCTAATTATGCTAATTATGGATGACTCAAATTATCTATGAACAACTCTATATATTGTAATATTATTGTTGGAATTAAGCTAATCTGCAATGGTGTTTTGAGCCTTCTAGTCAACATTTTTTATTTATGATTGTGTGATATATAGTGTCCTCTAATAGCACTGAATTTTTTGGTTCACTATAATCGTGTCTACTTTTATTATTACCATTCAAATGTTATAATATGTCTTTTTATGCTATTGATATTATGGACCGTTTGATTATAATATGATGGTTTAGAAAATCGTGTGACAGATCACCTCCCAGCACATGATTTTTTCCTCCAAACCGAGTGTTTTAGCCAACAAAAATACTTGAGTGCTGGTACCCCACAAAATGCTCGAGTTACAGGTAGACAGACCCATTACAAATCACAGATCCGAGTCCAATGAAGAAGCAGAGGCAACTCTCTGTTGGGTGGCAAGAGTCAGAGCCTGCTCCAAAAATTTCAGCGGCAGCTCTTGTTGCTGCAGATCCTTGCCGGCGGCTGGCCGCGCGGGCTGCATGGCCCCGTGCCGGCGGCGTCGGTGAGCATCTTAACCACGTCCCTCATGGTCGGCCTCCCCGCCGGCAGCTTCGCGGTGCAGAGCACGGCGATCCTGAGCACCCTGAGCATGTCCTCCCGCTCGCTCGCCGTCGCCGCGGCCGCCACGCGCGGGTCCAGCACACCGTCGAGGCTCTCCGTGGCGAGCTTGCCGGAGAGCCAGGAGACGATGTCCCTGCCCTCGCCGAACCCCGGGTCGATCGGGCTCCGGCCGGTGACCAGCTCCAGCAGCACCACGCCGTAGCTGTACACGTCCGTCTTCTCCGTCACTTTTAGCGAGTAGGCCAGCTCTGCGAACACGTCAGAAATCTCCAGATGATCAGCAAGAGACAAGAGAGATGCAAGCGTGACACGTCTCAAAGTCAGAGGTAGCAGGACTCACCAGGGGCGAGGTAGCCGTGGGTTCCGGCGAAGCAGGTGGACACGGCGGAGTCGGAGGAGTCGTCGGCGGGGGCCTTGGCGACGGCGATGCCGAAGTCGGCGATCTTGGCCTCGTAGTCGTCGTCGAGGAGGATGTTGGTGGACTTGATGTCGCGGTGGATGACGGCCGGCGTGCAGTCATGGTGGAGGTACATTAGCCCCTTGGCGGCGCCGAGCGCCACTCTGCGCCGCCGCGGCCAGTCCAGCTCTGGCCGCCCGCCGCCGCCGCCGCCCTTGGCGGCGGCGGCCGCCTCTCGCCGAAGCGCCTGGTGCAGGTTGCCCCGCGGCATGTACTCGTAGACGATGAAGTGGAGGTCGCCGCGGGACAGGCACGCGTGCAGCTTCAGGATGTTCCGGTGCCGGACCTTGCCGAGGATGGCCATCTCCACCGCCATCACCCGCGCCGCGTTGCCCTTCCACAGCCGCTTCACGGCGACCACCCCGCCGCCGCGGCCCTTGACCTCCAGCCGGTACACGCGCCCCGTGCCGCCGGACCCGATCAGGCTCTCCTCCCCGACGCCGCAGATCTCGTCGGCGTCCAGCTCCAGCGGGTGGAACGACTCCAGCTTCCACTGCCCGCCGCCGCCGCACTCTACGTCGCCGCGCTTCCTGAGCTCCTCGAGCTTGAAGCTCCGATAGCTCACGAACAGGATACCGGCCACGAGCAGCAGCGCCGCCGAAACGAGCACCGGCACCAGCACCGCCGACTTATTCGCGAGGCCGTCCCTGCGGTCGCCGTCCACGTTGCAGGCGCCGAGCTCCGACCTGCCGCCGGCGACGCAGAGGCCGGGGTTCCCGGAGAACGCCTGGTCACCGGCGATCACCCGAAGCCCCGGCGGCACGTCTCCGGTCAGCCGGTTCGACGAGAAGTCGACGGAGCTCAGCTTCAGCGCCTGGAGGCTCGTCGGGATCGGCCCGGCGAGCTCGTTGTGCGATAGGTTCAGCGAGTTGAGCGACGTCAGCAGCGACAGCGAGGCGGGGACCGGCCCCGTCAGCTTGTTCCGGGACACGTCGATCTCGACGAGCCTGGCGCAGCCACCGATGTCCGCCGGCAACGCGCCGGAGAGCGAGTTCTCCTCGAGGTGCAGTGCTGTCAGCTGCGAGAGCCTCCCGATCTCCGCCGGTATCCCGCCGGAGAACGAGTTGTTGGACAGGTAGAGCTTCTGGACCTGCCCGAGCCGGCCGATCTCCGGCGGGATCGGGCCGGCGAGGCGGTTGTTCTGCAGCCACAGCTGGTTCAGGCTCTGCGCCTGGGCGATCAGCGGCGACATGGCTCCGGTAAACCCGTTGTCAGAGACGTCGATGATCGTCGCCGCCGGGAGCCCCCACAGCCCCTCCGGTAGATCGCCGGTGAACTGGTTCTTGTTGATCCGGAACCGTTGCAGGCTCGTGCACGACGAGTACTCCTCCGGGAACTCGCCGGAGAAGCCGTTCTGAAGGGCGAGGAGGTACTGGAGGTTCCGGCCATGGCAGAGGAACCTCGGGAACGGCCCGGTGAAGCCGTTCTCGGAGATGTCCACGCTGTTGAGCGGCGAGAACCGGCCGAAGTTGGCCGGGAACTCGCCGGAAAACCGGTTCTCATAGATGGAGAAGCTTGTCAGCGACCGGAGCTCGCCCCACTCCTCCGGGATCGGCCCAGACAGGTTGTTGTGGTAGAGCTGGATCACCGTGAAGCCCTTCAGCGCCGCGAACGCCGGCGGGATCCCGCCGCTGATCTGGTTCCGGGACACGTCGATCTCCCGGAGTTTCGCCAGCTTCCCGAGCTCCGGCGGGAGCTCGCCGGTGAGATTGTTCTTGTACAACTCGATCTTCCACAGGTTCCGGAGGTTCCCAATCGCCGCCGGGATCGCGCCGGCGAGGTTGTTCATGGACATGTCCAGCGTCTCCAGCGCGGCGAGCCCGAAGATGGACTCTGGCATCGCCCCCGTCAGGCCGCTCTCGGCGAGGTACAGGTAGGTCAGGTTCTTGAGGTTGCCGATGCTCGCCGGCGTCTCCCCCTGGTCGTAGCCGTTCAAGCCGACGCTGAGCGTGGTGAGGGCGGTGAGGTTGCCGACCCACGCAGGGAACCGGCCCGTGAAGCCGTTGTTCTCGACGTCGAGGACCTCGAGCGCCGCCAGCGACGACAGGTCCGGGAGCTCGCCTGAGAGGGCGTTGTACGACAGGTTCAGGAACCGGAGCCGCGTGCACCGGCCCAGCTCAGCCGGCACGGGGCCCGACAGCGAGTTGGAGTCGAGCTCCAGCCGCGTCAGGCCGTGCAGGGCGGCGATCGACGGCGAGATGCCGCCGGAGAGGTTCATGTTGGAGAGGGAGATCTCGGTGACCGTGCCGGAGCCGTCGTCGCCGCACCGGACGCCGAAGAAGCGGCATGGCGAGGTGATGGTGGCGTTCGTCCATGACGCGAGGTGGTTCAGGGGGTCGTTGAGGCCGGCCTTGAATTGGAGGAGGGCTTGTGTTTCCACGCCGATTTGGCAGGTAGAGCCCAGGAAGAGGGAGAGGAGTGTGATGAGGCAGATAAGAATTTGTGCTCTCATTGCGAGGTGATGTGGTGTTGGCAGATCTCTGAAGATGTTGATTACATGGGTTCTTGGTGCTGGCCTGAATGTCTGTGGTTCAGGAGACCTGCAAAGGGAAAACAACAGATATGAAACCACAACTTGATATTTGAATGTATAAACAAACATTAAAACATTTCTCCAAGAAAGACAAACTGAAATCTCAACTAAAGTTGAAGTGAGCTTTTCTTAGCATCTGCAAACTTGAGGTACATCATCAGTGTTTGCATTGATGTGCAATTGTCCTTTTCTTTTCTTTTCTTTTTCAGGGCTCACTTTGCCTGCTCTGTTTGAAGTATGAACTCCTCCCTTCAGTAGTTCAAGTACTGGGCTTCAGGCCCACACAAACGGAACACTCAAAATTTAGAACGTTTATTCAGTTCTTTCTTGATTAAAAATTTATAGCCTTACAAGATCATAGGAAAAGGCTAATGTCATTTTCAAACGCTGTGTTTAATTGGTATGTGATCTGGACACACCCAAAGTTGCTTTCCTCTATTAACATGACCTGCCAGCTACTCCCTTCCACTGATCCACTCCCTCTACTCTGTTCTGCTGCCCTCAGCTTCACCAACACCAGAAAAGTGCACTAGATTGCCCCATGGCACTGCCACACCACCCATTTTCACCTCCACCGAGTTAACCGTGAAATCGGGGCCGAAAAGCCGGAGCACTCACCAGATGTATAATGGGATCAGATGATGAAATGCATCAATGGGATAAAAAGAAGGTGGTCAAGAGCTCAAAGCTGTTTCAGTGGGAATATACTATTCCACTTACTATTTTAGTGAGCCATCACCCATCAGTGTCTAACATGACAAATGGCCCCAAACCATAGTGCTTGGCTGGATAACAGGTTCAACCTAGAAACGACACGTTACAAGAAGGGACCTGTAAAGAGAAACCTGTTGGTGGCAGGATTTGATCCAATTTTGGCATCAGTTCTTGGAGGCACAGCAAAGAAAAGAAGAATTTGACCTAACCTGTTTTGGCTCATCACCAAATTGTAAAAGGAGAATTGCATGTGCTTTATTTGGTCACGTTGTAAATAAATGTTTTTCGGTTCTAACTCCACTGACTAAATCTTCGGAGTATCATGTACCGTGCATGATCACCGCGTGAAACGTGACAACTAATCTACCACTTTGGTTTAAAAATATGTTGCATGTTGGAATACTTTTTTTTTATGGAGTATGATATCTGATATCTAGCAGTTGATTCTTACTTATCATGTCAAGTAAATACAATATTGTAGACATGCGTAGAAGGCTAAACCAAGAAAGAATAATAATCTTCCTTTTCCATTAAGAAAAAAATATTTAATCACTTTTCATGACTATTTTATACACATACTAACTCAAAGTATGCTCAGCAAGTGCAGGTTTGGGGAGAGTTTGCCCCCCCCCCCCCCCCCCCCCCCCCCCACCCCCCACACACACACCATCATCTTTACTGTTTCCTTGAATTTTTATTTAAAAACTAATGCATATAACTGCTTTTGAACTGATATAATTCGTGATCAATATGTCCGGAACCATATTCATAATCCATCCCAACAGTTGCATATATACCCTGACTGGGAGCAACATGTTGGACTTATAGAACCACAAATCCCACAAAATCAGGTGGAGTGGTCAAATCAGTTTGGATCATGCAACAAGACAGCACCATACTGTTGAGGCATTTCTGTTGATGACACGACTCAAAAAAGAAAGAAAACAAAAGGGGCACAAATATTACATTCAGATGCAGAAATGTTCGTCGTGATCTTCATTCAACGATCCCCCTATAGCGCGGTTCAATCAGATCACTTCACTCAAGTCCAAGTTGTCTAAGGAAAAGAAAAGGAAGAGATTAAAGTTACCGGATACACTGAAAGAAAGGTATTCCACATGCTGACAGAGGAAATCTACTAGTGGCCTAGGGGCACCGGGACGTAGTGGCAGAACACGCCAGCTAGATACTGCTCGTCTCCTACCTACAAGCTACTCCAGTGTGTATCAAAAAAATGATTGGAATTATGGAAGTTTCCACATGACAGACCCAACCAACTCTCTGCAGAAAACTAGTAAGAGGTGAAATAGAGTTGAGATGGAAACCCTGCAGGACTCAAAGGATACTTACTACACTGCAGGCAGCAGACGACACCTACAGAGCTGAGACGAATCTCTTGCGCTAGCTAGGTATCTCCTGAAAGAACTAGTACTACGCAGGAAGCAACTAGTAAGGCAATCTATGGAACCAAAACTCCTAGTAGCCATGAGCATACGCAGGAAGCAACTAGTAAGGCAATCTATGGAACCAAAACTCCTAGTAGCCATGAGCAAAGCCTATGGCCAATAGCACGCATGCATGCAAGGGCACCGATCACAATTTCAGAGAGCAGAGAGGGCAACAACAACAAGCATCATTAGCTCGATTGCATAGAGAGATATACCTGCTGTTCTCGATGAGGTCGCCCCTGCCTCTGCCTTTCCTCTCCGCCTCTGCTTTTTCTCCTCAGCTCACCAAGTGATGAACATGTAAATGGAACGGGGGAGTGAGAGAGGAGAGAGCTTTGGGCACGAAGGATGGAAATGATGTTGAGCTTAAGCTCGCTTTGGAATAGAAGGGGAGGCACTCGGAGAGCAAGGAAGTAAACTGGATTAGCTAGCTGACCGTCGTCGTCTAAGCTCGCAACTGGGAGTTTACGGCTTTTGACTGAGGCTTCTGATTCAGAGATGATATAGTCACGAGGCGGCGGCCTGCACACGCAGCGGGGGAGATACGGCCATGGACATGGAGAGAGCCAAAGCCAAACAAAGATAGGCAAGAGGCTGTATCAAATTGGTGGCCGTGGCCAGTGACGCCACAAAAGCCGAGGCTGTTGCTTGCGGGGCTGCCGTTTCAGCCGTGGCACCCGCCCCCCCACTGCCTTGGCCCTTGGCTGCCTGCGCTGGTGTGGCTTGGGACAAGAGGACCGAGGACCCAGACTCCCAGAGGATCCTCTGCGCCGACTGAGCTCTTTAGGATCTTTGCTGTGAACTGTGCGTTTTTTTTTTTTTGACCTTTTTACCTAGGCTGGGTACTGTGCCAGCATGATGACGGTGGACTTTTGTTACATTAGTCACGTGACGACGAGAATTATACAGTATCATGAGCATTAGGTCGATCGGCTGCTACCTTTACCGGCACGTAAGCGTGTCAACGCGACTCTCTTTAACACATCATCGTCATCACATGAAACGGCGGGCAACGCACGCCCAAGTGGAGGATCCGGTCCTTTTTTTTTTTGAAATAAAGAGGAGGATCCGGTCCGAGCACAGGGATTAACAAGGATTACCTGTAAGGGAAAACAAGGATTACCTGTTCCTAACAAAGTGCCGATCGACACATTTCTACTACCCGATTAACCGCCTTCTCCACGAAATATCTTCCATTAGTTAGATGCTGGGAACAAAATGTACGTGTGCAGAAACGAAGCAAGAGCGCGCGTAGCCACGGGGCCGATCAGAATCAGAGTGACCTTAAGCCACGGGCACCGCGAGAATAAGTGGCGAGTGCACGCGCTCGCCGGCTCGATCGCCGGGTCGGCGTCAGGTCGGTGGAAAGAGGGCCCGGAAATGAGGTCAGCGGTGAGGCAAGCGCGTATCTCTGCGAGTCACGTGATCCACTGGTTCTCGATCGATCTACTGCTACTGCTAGTTAGCAAGAGGACGCGCGGGCTCTCCTCGTATGGTGGGTGGCTTTTGATTTGGGTCTCGTGTGTTAAGCTGCATGTCACGGTCTCTCCCGGCTAGCTAGCACGCGTACTAGCTGTTACAGTACAATGTACGTAGAGGAGATGGATGAGAATGGTGAGAGATTGAGTGAATATAATGGAGAGCAACCAAAGCTGTAGATTAATTCGAAATTAACCGCCGCCTTACACAGCTGCATGAGCAATTTGCATTGGTTCCAATTTTTATCGAGTACCCCCTCCGTCCCAAATTACTATTCGTTTTGGTATTTCTAGATACGTAGTTTTGACTATGCACCTAGATATATATTATATCTGGATACATAGCAAAAGTTATGTACCTACAAATGGTAAAACTAATAATAATTTGGGACGAAGGAAGTAGCACTGTATAGTCGTGTCTTGTACGCTGGTCACATTCAGTTAGAGACGTGGAGAAGGCTGGATACAAATAATTGAGACAACAAACCAATGCCATGTAAGAGGAATTTGCATTGGTTCCATTTTTATCGATCGAGTAGCACCGATAGTTGACTTGCTACGTATGTACCCTTTCCTTGTCTATCTTTTATGAGAGCAACCAAATGTCATTTCTTTCATCCCCACACCATGTTACCAAAATGGACTCCCCTCTATCTCTATAAAAGTAGGCATCATGTGAACCTACTCGAACCCTTACCTTAGCATCCACCACCGATCCCTGATCGTATCTTCGTTGCAGAAGATAAGCATGGTTGGTTCTCTTTAGAAATACATTTTTTTCCACCTAAAATGCTGGAAATGTATTTTTAAATGCTTGTGTTACCAAAGGTAAAAAAAATGATGCACACTTTTTTTCATTTCCATTAATGTAACAAGCAGTAATAATTCGGAGAAATAAACTATATATACTACCGGCCATGCGTCTACGTCTTCGGCATTAAAGCAGAGCGAGTTGTGGATCGACGACGACGATAACGCACACCAATGATCAGCGCCGCGGTATAACAATCGATCATCATCAGCGCGTCCTTAATTTAGAAAGCATCGCGGCATGATTGCTACGCCATGACTCGGCTCCACCGCCCGCAAACGGCCGCCGCCCCCTCCCGTGACGATCGCTACAGGCCTACAGCTAGCCGCGCGCGCTTGAGCAACACGCTACGCAACTCTTCTGCAAGAATAAACATGTTGCCATATACTAATATAAACCAAAATGCAAAAAGAATATCACTAAAATAATCGTGCAAAAATTTGGATCCTACTAATTATGAGATTCTTTTCTTTTTTTTTCGTGGCCGGTGTTGAGCAGAAGAGGCCGTACGTGTGGACGTACGAACCGCGATATCCGCCACGTAGAGGGCCGTGGTGCCGCGTGTGCCCGCAGGCCCGGGGCTCCCTCCTCCCATTGGAGGAGACGACACCTCGGCGCCGGCGCCCGGCAGCGTCCGGATCCCGCGGCGTCTCGTCCCTGGCCGTACTATACTCCACGTGTGTGGTTGCGATCGTGGACCTGACCGAGTGTCCCCGGTTGATCTCCATTTTGGGGACATACACCTGTCCGGCTAGTAATCGTCATAGCATGGTCGATCTGGATGACTGGGTCAACCTTTTAAGGAAAGAAGATGTCATGTAGGACGCTCGAAGATGTCATGTAGGACGCTCTCAGCCTGCACCAAAAGTTATGCCCGATCTGAGAGGCTGAACATAGTAAAGTTATGCATGTTCAAACGCAGAGAATCCATATTTTACCTTAAATTTTCAATTATATTTTTACTAATAGTTACATGTTTTTACTAATAGTTATAAAACCGTAGTCATTAACAAGTGCTTCTACATACAGGACTGGCACCATGGTCTTATTTTTTTAATATATACTGTGATCCCTCCATTCCAAATTGTAGATCGTTTTGACTTTTCTAGATTTATAGATATTATTATACATTTAGATATAGTGTGTGTCCAGATGCGATTTATAGATATTATTATGCATTTGATATAGTGTGTGTCTAGATGCATAATAATATCTATAAATTTAGGAAAACTAAAACGACCTACAATTTGGAACATACTTAACTAATGTATTGTTAGTTTCTCCAAATGCCGTTGGACGTCAGTCAAAACATGGATTTGAACATCTCTAGATGAATGGAGGGGGTATTTAATTTTCTAATCATTTTTTATTATACAGTACAGGAAACCATTTTCTCATGATCCAAAATACATGTCGATTATACGCAGAATTTAGCTCTCCATTCTATCCTAGCCTACCATCGAAAGACCAAGTAACTGTAAATACAAGTACCTGTGCTTAATCGAGACTAGCTAGAATTTACGTAGTCAGATTTCTCAAAAGCCCCCAATTAACCAGCTAAGCTACCCTCAAATTAGCACTCTCCAATCTCTACAAAATTTGTGCCCGTTTGAAAGGCCTAAATTGGATTTTTTTTTTAAAAAAAAGAAAGGCCTAAACAGACCTTTAGTTAATTTACAATGTATTTTTTAGCTTCAAAAGCGTTTTTCATCTCTAGTTTCTCTTGCAACATTATTAATTCGTACAAAATCAATGTCATCTTAATCAAATAATGTTTTGGATAGGCCATCCGCAACTTTTGTATACTAAACATGTATATAATGTGACTAATTGTTAACCAAAAAGTATGCAAAATCGCTGATGACACCGGTTTCTGATCAGAATCAACCGTTGTGGATAAGATTCTGACAGTCGATGAAGGAGAGAGAAAAGGGCCGCCGATGAAGCCGTGTTGACCAAGACTGACCACAGTTGACCAGGATTCCAGAGGCCGGTAGAAGACAAGGTGGGCCCAGTCCGAAGCGAAATCGACTCCACCAAATAAGAGAAAGCGTGGAGATTTATTTTAAGTAGGTTTTAGAAATAGCTGTAGTAGTTCATGTTGTAATCGACTAGGATTTTAGTTTGCTCCAGGGTATAAATATAAGCCCATGAGCCTTGTAATCTCTCAATAATCAATCAATCAATCAATACAACCTTTTGGCGCCACACCGCCAAAATCTTAGGAGTAGGAGTAAAGTAGTTTTGACGGGTTCTTTCCTGCGTGCACGGCTGCATCGGCTTCGATCTCAAGCGAGCTTGTAAGTACCGACACCCGGTCATTATAGCCTCTATCAGGACTTTCTAAGTTAAGTCTTATATTCTGATATTCGGTTGTGTGGCTAGTTATCGAGTTATCTTAGATTGCAAGTAGAATTTCCTAGGCTTTGTCCAATATTCTGCTTGTCTTCAACGATTTCTCACAATTTTTGAGTTGTTTGGGTTTAAGTTGCATCGTGTTGATCTCTTAGTTCTATCAAGCGCTCACGGTCATCGAATGATTTAGATCTGGTTAGGTTGTCTTCATCGGCTCCCTTGCCCTATTTAAGCGTTCACAGTTATCAGATCGTATCAGCTGGTAGATCTTGCATGCTTTTATTGCTTTATATATGCTAGGTCCAATAGATCTTTACTCTTGCCCCTCGTATTGCTAACTGTCATGCCCTTGACATTAGCACGCTATTGTTGAGAGTCGATGCTTCGGTCGGATCTTATCCGTTTCTCTCAGAAGCATGATGATATCATTGAGCCGATAGGGGCGCATACAAAGCCTTGCTGCCGCGAGCTGACTTAGTGGGCTAAAGTTAATGCTCTCTCACCTTGTTGCCTTGTCTAAGTTTAATTACATGGTCATGACATTGATTAGGATTCTATTAGCTTAATTAGCTCGTAAGCAGTTGGCAAGAGGTCCTGGTTTGCTATGTTGTAATCTTTTAGGTTAATAGATTGATGTCAACGCCCTCTCATTCGTGTTACCTTGTCTAAGTTCAATTACACTTATCAAGACATTGACTAGATCTGTTAATCTATCTTATGTGCGCATGGTTGATAAGGGCTCCTTCTATAGCTGTTGTTTGACAATGCTTTATCTTAGCCCGTCGGATCATGCAGCCGATGACACATATCATTAATGTTTTATTTATTTACACCGCATGATTACATTGAATACTTGTTTATTATGGTGTTTATTCCAACAACGCCTACCCATGAGTTTGAAAGGCTTCGCTACCGATCGGCTCAGGAATTTAATGTTTACCTTGTCAATTTTCAGGTCAAATTGACTGGCACGCCTTGCACCACTCGCGAGCCGAGTTGGAGCCTGCACCAGAGTTAAGTAGATCTTTCAGCTCCTCCATATTGTTCAACGCAGAAGCTTGATGTTCAGATTTACGTCAACGATCGCGTGTGCATGTGGCCACATGCTCTACCTTTGATTGCTCTCCATCTAAGCATTGATCCATCCCATCTACCCATGTACCCATGTGCTTTCCACGACCCTCTGCACTAGATGCACAATCAACCGTTGATGCATACACATGACTTGCATCGACGGACAATGCGAGTATCTATTTCAATAAATTAGAAAAAAATTTCATGATGCAAAAAATCTTTGACTATTAGAGTCCGTTTGGTAGAGGTCCCAAGTTGATTACAGGGAGCTCTTTCAAGTGGCAGGTTGATTATTTGAAATGAGGAAAGATGTTGATGGATTAAAAAATTATCTTCTCTTAATTTACATCTTGCGCACAGAATCACTTTATCCATTGAGAATTACTAGAGAATTGTTTTCAGATACCTAATCACTACAAATCACTTCCTACAAATAATCATCTCAAACTAGCTCTACCAAATATGCCCTTATATCTCAGTAACATCTAGCTCTAAATTCCAACATGTAGCCAACTTCTGAGCCGCCTGCTGCCAGCCGTCCTCCCGTGATGCCAAATGGGCATGCCATCAAGTCATCCGTCCATCAACAGAAGATTGCTGTTAGAAGGTGACACACTCCACTACACATGATCGGCGACTGAAGCGGACAGCCAGCAGGGCCGCCATGGGCGTCTTGTGTTACATGGCATCAATTAATGCCAAACTAACGAGATGGGGACAACATAAACTGGGCGAGGTCGGCAAGCAAACGAGAGCTAGCCAACAAACAAACCCCGAAATGATATATGTATATACAATAATAAACCAAGCAATTGGATCATTTTGTACATGTACATTTTGTCTACTAATTGTTTTATGCTAGAGTAGTTTTGGATGAATAAGGGATCGGATCACGACATGATTAGAGGATCGCGAAGCGATGTCGATGACTCGCTCGGAGAGGATTCGGATTCGTCATTGTGTAGATGGCTGGACTGGCAGCTGCCATTTGTGTTGGCATTATTTTAGGTGATGAGTACGTGTTTTGTAGGTTTACTGCTGATTTGGACTGCTTAATTAGCTAGGGATGATGGCACATGATTGCCACGGGAGTTCTAGAGGAGAGAGGATCAATCGTTAAGACGTGATGGTTTTGTAAGCGCATGCCGCGCTGACAGCTTATCTACCACACGCACCTACCGTTCCTGGGTGTGTATCTACAATGATCGGCCATGTACATCTTAGATCCTAGACTATATGTGCTTAGAAAACTTCTGTCTATCTATATATTTTTATTCTGATGATTTTTTTCACTAAAAATATTTTTCATAGATGAAGAGTCGATGCAAGAGAGTGTGACATCGAAAGCATAATAATTAGCTATATCATACAGAGTACCAGAGGTACTCATTCAAATAGGACGTGCAGTGCGGTGGATGTATTCGTAGGATGATTGAGTGTGCATACCAAATTTTTTTGGATTAGTTTATTCAAACCATTTTTTAGAAAATGGAATTGTCTCCTACCTCTACAATCACACATAGCCAAGTTCTTACAACAAATTTAGCTTAAAAGCTGATAACCAAAATGAAAACAAAATTTCACTTATCTTAAGGGAAAAAATTATAAGCAAAGTCTATTATTGCTTCTTAAGGCAAAAGTTCACTTATCTTAAGGCAAAGATATCCAAAGCGACAACTTCCAGCGCTTTGCTTGCCACCTGAACTGATTCCCTTATGTCTTCACGCTGCAATAGAGACCAAAACCGTAGCCAATAAGCTCCCCTGAATAGCGCCAGCATAAAAGAGGTGAACTTTTTTTTTCAAAAATTATATCATTTCAAGTACACCAAATCACCCATATAAGAGCAGCAACCCCACAAAGATCAAACATCTTATCTTATTATCTATGCCTGTTAACCAATTCCGTAGCATATGACTTATGGACCTAGGTGGGGTTTCAACATGAACAATCCTCCAAATAGCTTTTACATAATGACAATAAAAAAAGCAACATGAACAATCCTCCAAATAGCTTTTGCATGATGACAATAAAAAAAAGATGCTTGATTGTCTCATTACTATCACAAAAGCAACATTTTTTACTACCCTTCCCTTCCAATTTCTCTTGACTAGATTATCCTTTGTTAATATTACACCCCATTGGATGAACCAAAGGGAAATGCTTATTTTTAGAGGAATATTCAATTTTCAAATAAAATTTTGGGTGAAAGGGACACCCTGGTTCATCATATATTGGCACATAGACCGAACCGAAAACATGCTGTTATTACGAAGCTCCCAATGAAACCTGTTTCTCTCAGTAATTAGCAGGTAGTCACCTACTTTAGCCACCAGGTTATTCCAAGCCACCAATTTATTCCCAATTTATCCCCAGTTTATTCAAACCATGGATTCGTAAGTTTTTTCTCTTGAATTACATGTTTCAGGCGGGATAAGGTACGTGCCTTCCAAAAATTCTTGAAGTTCTGAATACCTTGCGTTAGTCAAGATAAGGTAATTAAAATGTGATGTGGACTGGTAAATGGATCACTTGCTCCAAATTATGTCGGTACCGAATTGTGACCACTAAAATGTAGTGGCCAGCGCATAATTAACAGATAGTGCAGCGCGGTTAAAATTAGTGGTTATAAGCTTTGTGCCCGCCAACTTTTCATCCCCAATGGCCAGTGACGGATCCCCGGTCAAATTTGGAGCATTGAGTATATGCCAACTATATATGGTTGATAAAAATCTTTTCATGAGACTTTTGGAAGTTTGTGTTCGTGGACCACGGCACGACGTCTTCTTCGTGGCAATAAAATAAACTCATGATTGAATTGCATGTACAGGGTGAGCTAGAGTGCTAGACTCTAATCACATCGATTACACAGTATCGTGATTGAACATAGACTGATGACCAAATCTAAAAGTTAATGAAAACAGTTGAAGAATGGGTTTGGTGATTTTTAGCCTGATTTCTCAGCCTTCTGTTCATTAAGTTCCCTGCATCGTTGTATTCAGAAAATGTAGCTGAAGCATTACATTTATTTCAAGCGAGTTGATGCTAGAAAATTCCAGAATAAATCCACCTAATTACCATACCACACAGTCAGCCGGATGAAACGCAGCTGTCATGCTAGTTGGAATAGGCGCCACTGGGACGCGAGAGTAGGCACCGGCGTACCGCACTATATGCTGATGAGAGGTAACCACTATTTTACCATAGTAGCTTAACTGAGCACATCACTGTCAGATTAAGGCCGGTGCCACGTTCTTTGTTTTGACATGACAAATTAGTCCAAAAGCCGTGTTGTCTCGTCACAATTTTATTTATGTTAATGTTTTGTCCGGAAATCTGTATAACAATTCCAGAATGTTTGATTTTACCAAAATTCGCAGCCTGAGGTCTTTTTTATGAAAGAAGGAAGATAGAGCGCCACAATGCAACCAGTTTGATCAAAATTCAGGATGGTTCAGCTTTTGTAGTTAGTTCCCACAAAAACTTGAACTAAATTTTATCTTTGTTATTGTGAGACGCAGAGAACTCTCCTGCATATTCTTTTTTAATAGTATATAATCGAAAAGGCAAATTAATCACACAACCATGCATATATGTGATTACACTTGGTGCCACCTGGCTGTGCATGAGTACAGGAGGATGGCTACATCTCAGAGCCTCACGGAAGCACCACACAGGTGGAGCGTTTGCAGGTGAGGAACCATGGGTGCATCAAAACTTTGGGAATTGCCGCATGAGGTCACGTCCCTGTCAAGGAGCGCTTTAATTGGTTAATTTGCGTGTGCCCAGGCCTACCCAATTATGTATATATATGCCCTCTCTCTCTCACTCACTCATGAAAGGCGATGATGGAAGGATTACATTTTGGGCCAAATGCATGCATGAAGGATGCACACGCGTGAAATCCAAATGGACCACAATCAGTGAGATCACCACTCACAAGAAAAGAACAGGCAAAATAGGCATGTTGGTCCCTGAACTTTACACAAAGGGTTAATTTCGTCCCTCAACTTTCAGATTAGCCAATTTAGTTCCTCAACTTTCGTTTTTGGTCAAACTCGTCCTTGTGCTGATACGTGGCTCCATATTGGTATGAAACTAATACAAAAGATCCATTTTACCCTTAGTTTTTTTCTCTCTTCAATTTTCACCTTTAGAATTATAATAACGTATGATCCAAAATAAATATGAGGATAAATATATTTTGCGGAGGGAAGTATGAATACATACATGGAGCATGTATAGCTCCATGTATAACGTACCACGAGTACGTGAGCACATGTTGAGTTTAGAACATGCCTACACACATTGAGTTATATATATATATGCCAAAAGAATATGAGTAAATACTTGTTTGAGTACATATATTTTGCCTATCAAATTCGCATGAGCACATACATGAATGACTTTAAAGAGTACGAGTAGATACACTTTTTAGAAACTATATTGTGTTAGTTTTAAAAATATATTGTTATGTGTATATATTAAGGGTGTATGAGCATATACATGTTTGACCTAGATGAGCCAAGGGCAAAATGGACTTTTTCATCAGTTTTATACTAACATAGAGCACCACATCAACACAAGGACGAGTTTGACCTAAAAATAAAAGTTGAGAGACTAAATTGGCCAATCTAAAAGTTGAGGGACAAAGTTGGCCCTCTGTGCAAAGTTCAGGGACTAAAGTGCCTATTTTGCCAAAAGAACAGTAGGTGTCCATCACAACACAAGTTCCTTGGGCAAGAGACAAGAAAGGGCGACCAAATAGCAACACAAACATTTGAATAGGTGTCCAGAGATGTATGAATTAATCATATTAAATCATTTCGCATCGCTCTTGTACATAATTTTCAAAGGGAAAAAAGTGTTTGATTCTTCCATGACACGCACAATATGCTCAGGGTGACCCATATTGTTCCAGTGTTTTTGGTCTGTTGCCCCGGCCCATTCCCTGCACTAGCAAATTAACAAGTATTTGCTTGCCTATCATGGAATAAATTGTAAATATGCGTCTTATTGGGAGGAGGTGGTGGTGGATGAGAAGGCATGACAGGTGACTGGATCAAAAATTAATGTGGTGAGGGTTTGTGTGCGCATGTGCATTTTACAAATATATACAAGCGAGATCTTGGGCTTTTTGCGCGGTAACTTTGTAAAGTCGCGGCAGGAAATAAATCCCACTGGGGTAAAAGTATGATTTGTTGGTTATAGAATTGAAGAGTATATGTGCGCATGCATAAAGAAGCCCCAGGGATTGGATTTTGTTCTTCTAGTGCTTTTACCACGCATGTAAGAAGCACCAAAACAAAAGACGAGTAACAAAAACTGCCCCTGCTCTGGGCCAAGAGATGGGCTGAATTGTTTGAATAGAGGCAGCTCTTTATTTATAAGAGTGATTCAGCAGATACAACTTCTTGGATACAAACAGGAATATAATTCTGGTAGATCGAACAAGCACAAAGTTTGTTCGATCGAGCTAAAACATGAGCTACCTCGTTAGCACTGCGACTAATATGAAACAAGTAACTGAAGTAAACTTCCTTTATAAAGTCTTGATGTCTGCAACGATATATAGTGCCCACTTGAGACCAATCCCTTTCTCGTGCATTCAGCTTCAAAACAAGGGATAAGCAATCGGACTGGATCACAATCTTGTGGAAGCCTTCCTCATGAGCCAAAGCTACACTAGACTGCACAGCAACTGCTTCAGCCATCTCCGGCATGGTAACCCCAATAAAAGACTGACAGCATGCTATCAGACAACGTCCCATATAGTCCTGGACCACCATACCCGCTGCCGAACTTGACGTGGAGGAGAAAACAGCCGCATCCACATTAACGCATACCAAATCAACTGGCGGTGGAAGCCATCTCTGAAATTGTTTGAGGGCTTCACATCTAGAATCATATCCACATAAGCTTGAATTTTCTTAACAAGACGTAGAGGGCAGGCTGTTGCATCATTGTTTCTAACATCATTCCGAGCCTCCCATATGTAGCAGATCCAACAACCATTGGTTCATATTCACAAGAAGTTTCTGTTCTAGCCTAATATCATACAGGCTCTTAATTTGTTCCCAAACTGCTGTTGCAAACTGACAAGTAATGAAACATTGCTCTACTCTTTCCTCCCTGCCACAAAAACAACAATGAGGGGAACAATCAGGAATATGTCTGTATGGTAACTGGAATGCTGTAGGTAGACAATCATGGGCTGAATTGTTCAAGAAGTGTGCAAATGGTCCTTACGGCCGTTGCAATTTTGGAGTCAATGGGAGAATGTGCTGGCGGCAACTGACTGTTTTGTGTGTCGCTTAAGCAACAAATTCGCATTTTGTCACTTGAATCAGCCCAATAGTATTTCCGGCCCATGCTGCAGGCCCAAGTGGACGGGCGAGAGTCAAGAAGCAAGAAAGGAAAGCTGTGGTCCACTCATACATAGCCAATTGCTAGCCTTCTTACTTTTCTTCCTTTTTCTTTACTCTTCTCTTCTCTTTTTTGTTTTGTTTTTCGTTTTACATTTTTCATTATTTACTTATTTTTCTTTGTTACTTTTTATTTATAATCATACTCCTGTAACATGTAATTTTTGTTCTTTTAACAATTCATATAAGTGAAGTGTCATTGTTCATTATGTCAACTTATTTCTTCAAGATTTGCATTTATTTGTTTCCATGTGAACTTCTCTGTTTGTAGTGTAGAATTATTTATTCACTTTGTAGACTATTTTTTTTCCTGTTATATAGTTTTTTTAGACTAAAATGGTCAACAATGCAGATGTATTTTTTTACTTTAAATATAGTTTTTTTACATGCAGACTAATGTTGAATCGTTGTTCGTGATTGGGCTAATTTTTTTGCGGTGTGATCATGTGCACTTATTTTCCCTCAAAGTTGATATTGTACACTTGTTTTTGTTTGCAAAATTGATTAAATTGTTCGGCCCATCGCACAGAAGCCCTATAGCGTGGGCGCGTGGCCCATGAAACAGCAGAGCAATCTCAGGCCGCCGGTCCAAGAGGCTGATGCGCGTGCTTCAGGCGATGGAAATTTATTCCGTTATGCTTAGCCGCATCCGCTCGCCTGGGCTGGTATATAGTCAGTGGCGGATGCGACCCGTGAATATAGGAGGGGTTCGCTCTTCTTTCTCCTCCTTCCTTTTCGCTCCTTCTCCCGTAAATATAGGAGGGGTTTAGAGGGGTTTTATTGTCCGAGTGGAGCTTAGATTCGCCCCACCCCTGTATGACAAGAGCACTATATAAGAAACTATAATAAACTACAAAGTTCTATATCTTCACAATTTTCATATAAATTATATAATCATCAAAGGTCATATGGTCTTTCACATGATCAAGCTCATATGAAGATAAAACTAGTACCGTAATTGTAGACCTCAATAACACGAGTAGGCGTTCAATAGGGACACCTCTTGAACAGATAAATATTCCTATTTGTAATAGCTTCAAATGACTATTTGTAATAGCTTCAAATGAAAGTGATCGTGAAGTTGTATATCTCCTTGAGCGCGTACAATTTTTTTACCGAAGTTATTATGGGAAGTCCCAATTTATTTTTTAATATACTTTTCTATTCTAACCTGTTTAATTTGCTCCACGAGGAATAGTATCCAGGATTGCCAGATGCTAATCAAGTGCTCAAACCTAGCTAGAGGCCCTTTCATGAGGCATACAGTCTTATTGTAGTTTATCTATTTTCAATCTCATATAAAAATTATTATGATTGTTTTGAAGATGTGCTCCGTACAAGAGGATAAATTGTCCAACTAGAAGAAAATCCATATAGATCGCGATACATTATTTCTTGCCTGGTGGCGACATGAAGATGCATTTGCTAATTTTTGCATGCGGCGTATATTTTTGCTCAATTGAAAAATAATTAAAAACTTTTTTGGATTTGTGCTTGCAACAGCTTCACTAGAGACATTTTTTTTGTCATGTAAATAGAGCTGCCACTGCAAACAATAAGTGTCCCTATATTTTGTAACACAACTTGTAATGGCACATATTTTGTAAGACAACATATAATGGCACAATATTATATCTCTATCATCTACATGACTAGAAATATATTGCAAAAATATTATAATTTTGAAGTGATGGGTCTTTGAACTCAAGACCTCATAGTGAATTGCATTATACTCCACCTACTAGGCAACTCAACCTCACACCAATTCTTGCATATTTACTTAGTATAATTACTATGAGTATACCTCAATAGTCTAAATACTGTCTCAAGATATTATAGTGAATGTCTCCAACTATGTCTCTATGGGGGTAAGGTCAATTTTGAAGTGTCTCAAATATGTCCCTAATATTTGGTATTGGCATTTTACAAAAATGACTTAAGAAAGTATCCCTATGGTTGAAAATGCTTCTAGTAGTATCTCAACACATACTACACTTTCTTAAGTGCCTCTTTATAATACGTTTAGACATATTCATAAGGGTAAATCAGAAAATGTCTCTACAAAAGTGTCTCTACTTGAAGTATATGTTGTAGTGTTCTACTTGAAGTTTATGTTGTAGTGTTCCTTGTTGAAGAGCGTGCTGATGAGTCGGAGCAGACTTCTCACTACATTTGACGACCAACACTTCTGATGTTATCCAGCATTCTGTTTTGCATTCAAACCGCATAAATTTTCAGAAAAGTCCGTTTAAATCAAACAGAATATTCTTTTCTCTAATCTAGTCTATAAGGAAACAGACACGTTCGTTGCCACTTGAACAGGAGTTTTTCCTAGCTTGGGAGATTCGGAATCAGCTGTTGCTTTTCTGAAAATTTAGTGAAGCACATCCATCGTATATCAATCCAATATGTGCAGCTCTACGGAAAGCAGACATGCAGTAGGAACGGACTAAAACACAACTCATCAGTCGACTAATACTACAAAACTAACGATACATTCTGAGATTCACTTTAATTTAAATAATTCGAAAGTGTCGAATAATGCTGAAAACATACATCATTCATATGACACTTCGATAACATGTACGACCTACGCATGATGTGATTTACTATGGAGTATTGGAACTAGAAATAAAACGACAAACAAATTGGAAAAGCTCTTATATACTATGGGGTATTGGAACTGGAAATAAAACGACAAACAAATTGGAAAAGCTATTATACAAAGACAATGCATATATATACTGAACTTTTATTATGATTAATTTTCCTATATTCAGTCTTTTTGCAGATATATATGAATATATCTATATGTGGACAGCACCCAAGCTAAACTAATAGATACATGCACAAACAAGTAGGTCTATTATATTGTCAAAAAGAAAATTGAAAAAGTGCAGTACAATTTAATTAGTTTGGAATCAGAAACTCTAAGGCAGTAAGAGGATGTGGTGCATCTCCTGTACAACCATACATGTGCAGGTTATGTTTTCTAAACAAACTGTAAGCAACGAAACTATCAGTGGAAAAATAGATTATTACATACTTAATTCGATCGTGGTCCTAATGGACGTTTAAGACTTGCGATTATGTATCAACAGAATATTGTGAGGGGACCGGCCAACTTTATGGTTAAATGGACCATACCCTGGTCCTGGACACACAACAGAATTAATTATTTATGATTTTTATAAATTATCTGCAATGTTTTTTATGCATCCCAGTTTTTCATATAAAATAAATATGGTTTTCTTACCAACACTTCTCAGCTTTGCAAAATAATGGGATTTTCTAGGCTCCATGCATGAATGCACGAGTGGGCATACAATAGGATGTACTTAAAATCATATGTGTCAGCTTAGTGAAGTAGTTATAATTAATGAGAAGAAAAAAATACTGAAATGCTAAATTGATTGATCGATATTTGTTTCAAGTCTAATGTAACCGAAAAAACATATCCAATTAAGAGCAATAGGAACTTATTTTCTGTGCCTCATTAAATTTATATTTTATCACCTCTACTTCCTCAGGATCAGTTTTTAATGTCTGTCTAGGTACAACCAGATTTATGAATATCAAAGGCCAGGCATAGGTTAAAATGATTACACAAAGTACAATTAATTTTGAAGTAATAGTAACAGTACACAATATCAAAACTGAAATGAAGTCAACAAAATAAAAACTGCAGATATGTAACAAACTGTCAAAAATTTAACACACTGCAACTGGTAGGTAACAGCAGAAATAGCTAAGCATAACGAAACAAGCTTAGCTGGCATTCAAATTTTCAACCGATAAATATGTAAGGCTTATTTGCATCTGTGCGATAGCAGATATATATGTAGTCACAGTGCTGCTGGAAACATGCATCTTCCATTTTTCATATATATCAAAAGTGACCTGAGAGAGGAGAGGATCCTGACTCCTGCAGCTTCAATTTCATGCAATCAGAGTTTTATCTCCAGATGTCCAAACATTGGCAACACGTGCCCCCAGGAAACCATGTTCAGGAAGAGCGTACCCTGTTCAGTTCTGGGTGTCAGGCCGTATGGATAAGCTTTGGGGGAGACATCCATTTGGCGATCCACCAGCAGTATAACCAAACAACATCGAAACAGTGTATCCCAACAAAGTCCAAGTAAAAAGAACTTTTGCAGGTAAATAAATTGGTCAATGTAACCCTTCCTAGAGACCGGTTAATATAACTGTTTCCAAACCATGCAGGATAGCACTGAAAAAATATACAATTTAATGTTTTGATGATTAGCTCCATAATTTGGCAACATGAATATAATTTCGGTGTTTTATTTTTCTTAAGGACAACAATGAAAACAAAATAAGATGTTTTTCAGATTTCACAATAGAACTCTCGATTTGAGATCTGGTATTGCTTATTAAGAAACAAAAATTTAGGAACCCTCCAACAGCTAGGAAACTTCTCAATGCATAATCAATCTATACCGATTAAAGATAAAACTATGCATAAAATACTAATGTATTTCAACAGGGATCACTAAAACATGATGGGTCATGATGTATAATGGATGAACTAACCATAACTTAACAAAAGAATAGTGTGAACGGAGAGATCAACGTAAAATATCTTGTTTTGGAACATCGCATATGATGCTTTGCAAATGTTGTTAGATCCGGGACTGATAGAATTATAAAAATTTTTAATTAACAATGCATTGTGAGTTTGTTCAAATATGCTGTAAGTGGTCAGAAGTTAAGCACCTTATCAGAGAAACTAGTGTGTGGGAGGATATTTTATGCTAGAGCAAACAATTTATGAATATTTTGGGCAGTAAAAACATGGATATGGATCCAATAATCTTAGGATCATAAATGTGTGAAACTTCTGATATAGTTGTCCATCTAGATCCTGATGTTCTTCTTAGACATGGATCTCCAAAAAGTTATTAGGAATTTCTGAAGAACAAGCCAAAATGAAGAACGTGATACCATCTTGTCACAAATACCATAAAATATATGAAGCTTTACCTATTTATAGATATTATATTATTGCCTTCTATGACAAAATTAATTGATTCTTATAATATTGTGTCATCTCTATATATACCCTGTTAAAGAAGATAAAAGCGATCTGAAAAGATCTATTTCATCTTGAACACAAAGGTGCAGAGTCAATTTCAAGATCAGGTCTAGCAGCCCCCTTATCGTGTTCATTCACCAGCTGGTGGCGGCCATATTTATTTTAGTTAAACTACTGTCCTCACGCAAGAATTGCCACCAGCGAAATTAACCAATCTATGCACTGGAACAATCGGAGAGCAAAAACAAAAAGTAATCAATCACCCAGGAAATTCCAAGTATGAGATGCTCCTTTCATCTTCCGGCCAGGCCAGGCGCAGATCTACCTCCTCACGCGCAGGCAACACCATGGCTAACCCTCAAAACCCCAGCTGCAGCACATGACATGACGATGGCGCTGCAGAGTGCAGACTACAAGCAGAAACGTTTCAGATGAGCTTGGGAAAAGGAAACGGCGCTACAAATTAAAGATAACGGAAATAGACATCAGATCTTGGGGGTTTTCTTCAAGTTATCAACATATCTCGAAGCCATTGGAGTTAAAAAAGACAGATGATGAGACCGAGGACATACTATACCATGCATATATATGTCGGAGCTGATCGATCGATATGACGACCGAGACGGCCATCAGCCGGCAGACGAAGAGCGGGAGCGAGGCTTCGGCAACGAGCGTTCACGGAAAAAGCCGCCCGCGACGCGCCCTCGGCGTCGGCGAGATCAGTTTTTCAATCCATCACGCCCGTCCACCCCCCACTCCCCCACCCCCGAGACACGACCTGCAAACTAAGGGAAAGAAATCGCAAACAAAAGGGATCCAAAGTACGGGTCGTCCAACACCATCTCCTCGGGCGGCGGGACGTAGGGCAGGACGACGGCCGGCTAGGTCGAGCAAGATAAGGACCAGATCGATCCCAACCAGGATGGCCTTATCTCGCCACTGCGTTCCCTGCAAACCCTTATCATCCGTTTCTGCTAGTTTGCCTGAATCCTGCAACAACAATCAAAAGAGGGACAGATATATAGCAGATCATGGCAAACGGTGGCAGCAGGGACAGGCCGGAGATGCCTGACAGAGAGAGAAGTGAGCACACAACAGCAGCTGCATCATTCATTCGTATGTGTTTCGTCTTCTCGATTGTAAAGGTTTGGATCGATGCAGTCTGCCCGCTGTGTGCTCACTCTCTTCTGTCAGGAAGCCATGGACACCACTGCCACCACCACCGTGTCCACAAAATTAAACCAGGCGCGAACAGCCATGAGAGGGAGATCGTGTGAGAGGCTGGGAGATCCGCCGGACATGATGAAGGAGGGGACAGGCCAGGGCTCAGACCTCAGATCTGTGTACTGGAGATCTGCTTGGGTCTGGGTGTGGGTGTGGCCGTCCAGGTTTGTGCCGCATTTTATAGAGGAGAAGACATGGTCCTTCCTGCAGCCCATCTTTTCTTGCTTAGTTGCTTTTCTCATCCCACCGTGCACATGGCTCTGCTAGGGTTAGGACCGCATCCCTGAGCGGCGGCACCGCTGTTTCTTGGAGATATCCTGTTATCATGTTGCTGACTTTGGGGATATGGGAATGGGGTTCTCTAGGGTGGGAAATCATATTTTGTGATGCTATGAGTTGTCGCGTACTTATCCGTCGGTAGATATGCATCTGCAGATTGGTTGATGTTACTAGGCCCACAGTTGACAACGCAGACCATGGTGGGTACATCATCTAGACACATCTAACACCTTTATGAGAGAAGACATATATAGTGCATATTCTTTTTTAGTATAGTCCAATGATCGGCCGGCACCGGTAATTTATGTTCCTTTTAGCTAAGTGATGGACTGTGTATCGTAGCATTATCATGGAAGAATGGTAGAACTAGTTTGGTATGAGAATGCTCGGATAGTTAGCGGACATGGTTTTACGGTGGTTGTACCTTTGTCCACAAGAGAACAACCCCTTAATATAGATATTTATATTATTGCATGCTAGGGAACGTGTACTTCAATGGCGAGATACCCTTCCTGACTTTGTCAACCTTAATATATATTTGCCAGCCCAGCACTTCATGGATATGTACGTGTGTGTGTAACGTGTTTCTAAAAAACATGCATGATCGTGTATATATAATTCAACTGGCCTAATGGGGATAGTAGGTGGAAAAAATATATGGTTCTGCAAACCTACTACCAGTGTGCCTTTTTAGTATAACACGTATCCATTTATAGGTGGAAATGGTTTATACACTAATATATTATTATATGAAATGAAAGCGTATAATAAATATTGAATCTCCGTATATTCTCTTAGTCTTTAATATGGTATAAAGCTCAGCATATGTATGATCTGGAGAGACTTTGCCCACCAAGCCAAGAGGAAGAGTAAAAAGACAACGTTTGAGTAAGTTTTGAGTATGGTGTCACGGCTCTGGATATGCATGGATTTTGTCCTGCTTCATAACAATATTATATTACTTTGCTCCAACCTACCTTGTTACTTAGTTTTGATGTTATTTTTTTTTTTGTTTCTGGTAAAATATCCGAGATGCTGCAGGCAGAATGCCCTTTTCCCCAGCAGTGGGCACGGGGCACCTTGGGCAGCAAATAAGCACATGGTATATGAAACTATGAAAGGATATCTCATCGAGAACGAGACATGAGTAAGTAGGCCATGGTCTGACATGGAGCGATGTGGTGGCGGGTAACATAGACTGGCGCTCAGGTGGGTGGAATCGTGTGGCTGCGAGAGGATAATTCACTCCTCGGAACGAAGAGACCAGGGGATATCGGAAGGTTTAGCAAAATAAGAATGCATGAAAGTAATTTTTTTCTTTAAAAAAATGTGAGCTAACGCACAGGGGCGTGATGATCGGAACAGTTCGGGTAAGGGCAGATTATCAAAAACAGACAAGAGAGAAGCATCATGTTCAAGGTGTCGAAAATTTTGTTTCCAGAGCACAAAATAAACAACAGAGATTCGTGGGCTGTAGTGGTCAGATTTTCTGCCTGTGCGCTGCTTTTGTTACAAAATCTATGGGGCCAGGTACCAAGTTGCTATGGCCCAATGTCTTATTCTGAACCTAGCCCAGCCCACTAGATATACCACCCTTTTCTTATGGGTAGCCCACCACAGATATGGGCCTGAAGGCCACATGGTTACAGCCCATACGTGTTGCTTGCCCGAAACAAACAACTTCATCCACAGCTTTAGCAACCAGTATGAGCTCCAAAGCAGAAATGGAACATCCAGCTAAAATTTACGCATGGCATTTGTGTGTTCTTCTCGAATAACCAATGGTCTTTATATATACTCCGTACGGACCTAACTTCGATCAATACGGTGCGAGTAGAGCGCTTTTATCAGGCAATCACATAATTGTAGCTATGTTGCCTGAATATTCTGACGGCCGGCTGCTCTAACCACCGCGCGTCAGCACTACCTGCCCTCCTTCCATGACACCATACAGAAAACACAACCCATCACCGTTAACCCAGATGCTTTCGTTCAATAATGCACCATATCGGCATAATTCTTTGTAGGATCAGCCTGAATGTCACTGGTACTGAAAAAGTAGGAGAAGGTGAACCCGGGATGACGGGGACGCCACCTACCGGCAAGGGCCCGCGGGGATCGACGCCGACGACGAGCTCCGAAGATCCTTTGCGGGAGGAAGCGATCCGGCGGGACGCATGGAGAGCGGCGAACACCAGGACGGGGGATAGGACGCGGCGACTCACAATGGCACCAGGTGCGTTCTCCGAAACTCCGATCGAGGGTAAGAGTCCAGAACATGGAGATGAGAGGATTGATCGAGAATGACAGAGACGAGGTTGTTTGGGGATTGGGGGAGGAGGATTTCCCCATTCTGCGCGACACGGTGGTCCTTGGGAAGACACCTGCAGTTTCCATTGGCCTACCGAAAAATTCAGCTCCGGACGGGAGGGTGGCGAACAGGCGCGTGAAGCACCTACCAATCCCTGCCGGTGTTCGCCGTTGACCCACGCACGGTCCGATTAGCAGACACAAGGATCCAGTTGACATGGGAGAGCAGAGAGGAGAGAAGAGAGAGCGGGGGAGAGGGAGGAGGTTCCCCAGGTCATGGAATTCGGCAGATAACCAGCAGATCATCGGTGCGATCCAGTTCCCGGAGGGCGTGAAGAGAAACAGGGAGGTCGTGGAGTCGAGCACGATGACGATGACAAGGATTTGGGGAGGGGACCCCGAGCAGGCCGAAGAGACACAACAAGTGGGCCGGCCCAATAAGAAGTTTGGGGCCAACATACAAGACCTGTTTGACCACTCGTACACGCCAGCCAACATTCAACATAAGAAGCCTCCCTCACGGTGTTTGCATACGAGGTGATAAACTTTAGCAGGATCACATCGGATGTTCGGATACTCATTAGAAGAACTAAACATGAGCTAATTACAAAACTAATTGTACAGATAGAGTCTAATTCGCGAGACAAATCTATTAAGGCTAATTAATCCATCATTAGCAAATGGTTAGTCCATGATTTGACGAATCTATTAAGCCTAATTAGTCCATGATTTGACAATATGGTGCTACAATAACCATTTGCTAATGATGAATTAATTAGCCTTAATAGATTCGTCTCGCGAATTAGACTCCATATGTGCAATTAGTTTTGTAATTAGACTATATTTAGTACTCCTAATTAGTATCCAAACATCCGATGTGACATGTGCTAAAGTTTAGTAGGAGGTATCCAAACACCCCCTCATCCACTCTCAGTGGCTATGGGCAGAGGCAGCTAGGGCTTGGGATCCAGAAGCAGAGAGATATCTGCTGTTGATGGCTCTAAGTGCCAATTTCAGACCGTCAACCGCTGTATTAATACCGGAAAGATGATCACCAACCTAGTGGTAGCGGTTTATTACTAACTATTTTCACAAGTGTTGGTGAATATTTGTATGTATGTGACTTATCCTTAGAAAGGAGGAGAAAACACATCGAAGAAGCAAGGAAACACACTCTCAACCAATCAGGAGCAAACACACGGATTGGAGGGCAACATCAAGGGTTAAACTGCCTAAACATATCGCTAATCACCCGGTACCCACTTGGGGACCTACCTGGCAGTGTCCCGAAGGAAAGGCGGCGCAAGGGGAGCCAACTAGGGGTCGGCCGAACCACTCTGATGGCCCCTTGAGCCCATCTTCCATGTGTCGGCTCCTCGTGACATCCCAAAGGTGGTTATGATTGCTTCGCCGTGAAGTTACCGCCTCAGACAGTGCTAGGTGGCACAAGGAGAGGAGTTGGAGGAGAATATTCACTTGAGATGCTTGGAGCATCACCACTCTCCCAAGGCACCTCTACTCTATAAATAGTAGAGGGGGCCCTCACTTGGAGACATATCACCACACAAGAGAATAGAGCTCCATTGCAAAGGGAGAAGCGCTGCCTAGCTAGTGCTTAGAGTAGGGAGAGAGTGAGGGGTGTTCGGGAGGAGTGCCGGGTTGTCGGCACTCTCCTCCCAGTTGTACCTTTACGGATGCTAGCTTCCTTCAGAGTAAAGTGAGTTAGTATTCGTCACTCATTCTTATAGTGTTATACTTGATTCTTATTTGCATGAGTAGTCTTATACCCTTGCTACTATAGTATATGATTATATGCTCTCATATATGTGTTTAGACCTTACTACAGTGTACGCTAGTAGTACTTATATCTAAGTGAGATCAGGTCTCTTTACTTGCGGGTTCGTCGCTCTGTATTTATATAGAGTGCTGTAGTTTTCTTAGGGGGGGGTCCAAACGTAGTTAGACTGTAGTAGTAATCAATAGCGTAGACGTGGTGTCTAGGCTAGGGGTTATCCTTCATTTACCTTATATCCCATGGATTGCTAGTGGTAGGCGGTAGGTGGTGATAGCCATATCCGTCCTTTGTAATCCCCCACGTTCGGATACAGCGTAGAGCTGTTAGCTGGAGTCACATAGCAGACTAGGGGTAAGCTGATGATCGAAGCAAGCATCCTTAATTGAGAGATCGACCTTTAACTTACCTCAAGTGCTATCTTAGGAATCCTCTCTACCCTCTCCACAAATCGTGGTGTGTCCTTGGACCGACTAGTACAGAGTTAGTGCACACACGTTCCCTTGAATTTAATACCTTTGGAATACTCTGAGGTGAAAGCTACAGCGGAATCTGTGCGCTTGCGGATTTATTCGCTATTGCTAAAATACCCAACAAGCTTTCTGGTGCCGTTACCGGGGAACGGTTGCTATATCTTTCTTCATACCTAATCATCCTCTTATCTTTTGCTTTTCTTTCCTTCTACCTTTTCCCCCGTTACCCATGGAGAAGGCTTCCTATCAAAGCCTCTCTACCCCAAAGGGCGAGTTCTATGAGCCACCACCATCTTCTTCATCTAGCTATGAACTCCGCCCTGGCTTTATAGCCATGGTTTAGAATCGACCCTTCTCTGGAGCAATTAATGAAGATCCCTACGATCATTTGGAAGAGTTCGAGGAACTGTGTTCGTGCTTGGTAATCCTAGGCATGATAAGGAAACCTTGAGGTAGAAGTTGTTTCCTTTCTCTCTCACAGAGAGGGCGGAGCAATGGTACACCCGCACGATAGAGAGTGTGAGCGCTGATCGGGAAGAACTTCGAGTTGACTTTTGTTACTCGTTCTCCCTTACAAAATGCATAGACTCCCTTCTGATTGGCATCCTCGGCTTCGAGTAATTAGAGAAGGAGTCAATAGGTGCAACATAGGCTAGGTTCTTATGCCTTTTGGCATCTAGCCTAGACTCGTCTATACCCAATGATGTTTCATTGAACATCTTTTGCTCGCGTTTAGACAAGAAATTTGCCCTAGACCTTGACATCGCCGCTGGAGGTTCATTTGCACAAAAACTCCGATGAAAGGAAGAAAGATCCTAGATTGCCTCTTAGAAAACTCTGCCTTCCCTACCGACCATAACGAACCCCACCGAGAGGAATCTAAGTCGAGCCATGAGATTCTCTCAACAGCCAAATCCGAGCCTTCACCTTCCACGTCCCAAGATTCATCTATTGAGCCCTCTCCCGAACCACGAACATTGAAGGATGAAGAAATTCAACCTTCGGAGTTCTCTTCCCGATTCAAGGATGATCCTTCTGAAAACATTAGAAACACCTCGAATCCTCTTAGGCATGAGAAGCGTAAGTTATCACTATGTCCTTATGAGGCTCTCGATAAAGTTTTCTGCCATGCAACCATAGTCAAAGGAGGTAAAGCACACTTCCAAAGCAATTTGGATTAGCTCACCTTCCACAACCATCCAATGTTCTATGCGGGGAAATGCCGTAGAAGCCCTTCATGACCCTACTGCTGAGGCTTGTATCATGTCCGAGTATCTCATGGACACTCTTGTGGGTAACAAGCCTCTAACCCTGATCGACAAATACTTCAGATGTCCTTCAGGACTCTTATTTGAATGTCGGGGGCTCGTGCGGGACGTGTCGATCATCATAGACAAAATTGAGGTGCGCCTAGACTTCCACATCTTTGATATCCTCAACTTTTATCTTCTCTTAGGCTACATGTTAGAAAAACTTCTCGGGGAAGATGCATCCCAAGGGAGCCTAGATGAAAAGCTTAGGCAAACCGCTTCTGCCACCGCTACCTCTTGTCTAGAAAATCCTATGGTGAAGCCTCATCCCAAGAAAAACCCGTTCAAGAAAGTGATGCGTGTATCTCCATTTGTATCATCTGAGCCCGTTCCCTTCAAAGTTGTAGAATCTGCCGCCCCCGAAGAGCGCAATTCGGAAGAAACTCTTCACGTTTGTGGAGACGAATGATCACCATCACCCTCGATCGAGTTTGAGCCTCTTCATGCTGGCTCGTATCATGTTGTTTTTGACCATGATCGAGAATCAACATTGATCTTCCACAATGAATCTCTTGAGATGGAGAACTCATGGGCCATGGCATTTTGTGAGGCACTGACTCTGGAGTCCAAAGGAAAGGATTCCATAGATGGGCATGGGAGCTCCATTCTTGAAATGCCACTAGAACCATGCTCATTTAATGCCTCTCCAGAGTTACCCACGCTTTGTGCCTTGAGCATGCACAAGGATTACAACCACCTTAAGGTCCTCTCTTGCAAAAAGTTTAGAAGGCTGGTTGTAGATGCATATGCTTATCATAAACATTGCAAATTTCATGGAGGCTCTGTGGCGCTAACCTTGCAGCTAAAGCTTCAATGACACATCAAAAATTGGTGGTGAGAGGGGAACACATCACCAATGATAGCTGCAAGAGGATATTCCCATGGTTGAGCTTGTGAACATAAACAAAGCACTGCCAGGAGATAGCCTGGATTATCATTTATTTTCTCTTCTGAATAAAAGCAAGAACACGTATTTAGGATAAACTCTCCTTTGGGTATTTTTTGGTCGCTAACCATTTCAGGTGGAGATTAAAAAGAACGATGGACAGGTGAAGTCTAAGAACATGGGAGCTACACCGACTACAACACCTTGGTAAGTTTGGTGAGGGAACGATTATGAAAGGAAGCTTGAACTCCACACACTTGAGTTGCGTTGCCCAGCAATGCAAACTCCAAGTGTGGGGGAGGTATGCGAGTATCCCGAGTAAGTTCCTTTCATGCCAAATCTTATCTTGGTTTGGAGATGGTGTTGGTTCTTGCATCTTGCTCCACTAAAAAACAATAAAAAGAAAAAAAGAGGAGTTACCATGGCGGCGATTCAAAACACTTCATCATCCAAACCCATGGTAAGTACCTTCAGGTATGTCCTGCTTTTGACTTTAAACAAAACCCTTCCCAGAGGTAGCTCGAAGTTCACCAATCTTATACTCATGTTTATCTCTCCTCTTGAAAATAGCTTGATCATGCTTTCATTTCATGCTTCCTTTATCTATGCTCATATGCTCTAGTTTGAATGTATGTTTCTAGAAGTACATTCATAGACCTTTTAAATTAAGCATGGTGCTTAGGTTAAAATGTCTTCTTCAATCAAACTAGACATGGTGTCAAGTTTGATTGATGAACCTTAGAGTTGATGCTTTCATAGATCTTGGTTGTATATGTGGACTAACCCCTGCAGGAAAATCATCAAATCCAAATGGGAACATAAACCAAGGCATCAGATTCATGTTGCACAACATACAAAGGAAGTACATATCACCCTTCAAGGGTTCACCATAAGTAGATCCTCTTTTGCTTATGTTAATGCAATCTTAATTCAGCCTTGTTTGTGTTAGGTCTCATGGTGAACACAAAATAAAAAAATAAAAAATTCCCAGAAATATTTGAGTTCGAATAAAGTAAGGCTCCCTGGTTCTCAAATTAGTAGAGTCCTCCTTTTTGTTTCCACGATTTTGTTTGAATACAACACTAGGTACAAGCACAAGTATGGGGGCGATCTCTCAAGCTCATCAATACACACACAATCGAGATCTCCCGCAAAGGTGTCGCACAACATTGACTGGGCCAACATAACAAGGGACAGGGCGAGGGCAACAGAATGAGTCAGCCAACTCCGTGGTTTAGCTGAACAACCACTGGTCCGCCTCGATGCCCATCTTCTTCAAGAGCGATGGTATGTGTACTCTACCTCTCTACTTCCTGGTTCATGAGTTTAAATGAATCTCATCTCTGATCACTAAAAATTAAACTCAGAATTAAAATAAACCTTGGCTGAAAACTTGCTCCTTATGGTTAGCATACACATGTTCTATATTCCTTGCTTGCACCTGTTTGCTTGTGAACCTATATCTTTAGGAAAGCATGCGACCTAGGTTGTTGATGTTTGAGATATGACATGATAAAATGAACCTTGCGCTGTTCTGCCTAAAGTACTTGGGAAATTTATCATGAAAACAATGACCTAGCTAGCTCCTCAATGATATGCCTCCATCCTACCAAAGTCATATGTTGATCTTAATGAAAGAACCTATACACATATGCTGCTTGCTATCATGATGAGCTTTGCCAAATTGTTGTGACCCTTGTGGAATATTTTTCCTACTTTCTTGATCAATATCATGTACACTCCACTTCCACATACTAGACTTCTACATTGGAAGCTAGTAACATCCCATCCATTTATCCACCAAATAAAGCTCCACATATGGTGTGTCCTCTCTCTCTAAATGTATCCTTCCAAAAGAGACATGGGCTATGCAAAAAGAAATAAAGCCATGCTCAAAGCATGATTAAAAAAGAGAAAAAGAAAAAAAGAGAGAAGAGAAAAAGAGAAAAAGATAGCCCATGTCCAAAAGAAAGAGAAATAGGAGAGAGATGAAATCATACAAAAGGAGTCTATGTACCATTCCATCATATTCCATCCACACACTTGCACATCTTGATCAAATTGTATGACTTGTATTCTACTTGGATCTGGTCTTTGGCTTTGCATCATATGTGATGCAAGTATGCCTTGTATTTATCCCTATCTTGAGCTCCACATAAGCCTTATTAGAAGTAGGGTGAAGAAAGTCAAGTGAATGTCTTGGTTAGGATTATACACATTAAGCGATCTGAGAGAATCATCTGAGGAGCTAGGTAAGGTTTTCTTGTGAAAAACACTGTGAAAAACCCAAGTTACTAAGATAGAAAGAGTGGAGGGGATTTGAATCAAGACCGTTCCAGCCATCAACCGCCCAAGGTAACATGATAGACACTTCAAAAAGTTCACAAGTACAGGTATGGCTTGGAATATCTTATATGTTTGCTCCTTACCATAAGAAGATATGTTCCACCTTAGACTTTGCCCTTCACTCGAGGACGAGAAAACTCTAAGTGTAAGGGTGTTGTTGACTGCTCTTAAGTGCCAATTCCAGGCCATAACCGCTGCCTAAATACCGAAAAGATGATCATCAACCTAGTGGTAGGGGTTTATTACTAACCATTTCCACAAGTGTTGGTGAATATTTGTATGCAGGTGATTTATCCTTAGAAAGGAGGAGGAAACACACCCAAGAATCAAGGAAACACACTCTCAATCAATCAGGAGCAAGCACATGAGTTGGAGGGCCCACATCAGGGGTTAAACTGCCTAAACTTACCAGCAATCACCTTGTACCCACTTGGGGATCCACTTGGCAGTGTTCCGGATGAAAGACGGCTTTAGGGGAGCCAACCAGGGGTTGGCCAAACCCCCAGTTCGGCCGAACCACTCTGGTGGCCCCTGGAGCCCATCTTCCACGTGTCGGCTCCTCGTGACATTCCAAAGGTGGTTATGACCGCTTCAGTGTGAAGTTACCGCCTCAGACAGTGCTAGGTGGCACAAGGAGAGAAGTTGGAGGAGAATATTCCCTTAAGATGCTTGGAGCATCACCACTCTTCCAAGGCACCTCCACTCTATAAATAGTAGAGGCGGGTCTCACTTGGAGACACACCACCACACAAGAGAATAGAGCTCCATTGCAAAGGATGGAGCGCTACCTAGCTGGTGCTTAGAGTAGGGAGAGAGTGACGGGTGTTCAGGAGGAGTGCTGGGGTGTCGGCACTCTCCTCCCAGCTGTACCTCTATGGATGCTGGCTTCCTTTGAAGTAATGTGAGTTAGTATTCATGATTCCTTCTTATAGTGTTATAATTGGTTCTTGTCTGCATGAGTAGTCTTATACCCTTGCTATTATAGTATAGACTTATATGCTCTCATGTATCTGTTTAGACCTTACTATAATATAGACTAGTAGTACTTATATCTAAGTGAGATCAGGTCTCTTTACTTGCAGGTTCATTGCTCTGTATTTATACAGAGTGCTGTAGTTTTCTTAGGGGGGCTCAAACGTAGTTAGACTGCAGTAGTAATCAATAGCGTAGACGTGGTGTGTAGGCTAGAGGTTATCCTTCATTTGCCTTATATCCCACAGATTCCTAGGGGTAGGCGGCAGGTGGTGACAACCCTATCCATCCTTTTTAATCGCCCACGTTTGGATATAGTGTAGAGATGTTAGCCGCAGTCACCTAGCAGACCAAGGGTAAGCCGGTGCTGAAGCAAGTGTCCTTAATCGAGAGATCGACTTTTAACTTACCTCAAGTGCTACCTTAGCAATCCTCTCTACCCTCACCACATATCATCGTGTGTCCTTGGACCGACTAGTACAGAGTTAGTGCACACATGTTCCCTTGTATTTGATACCTGTCTGATTTAGTGACCGACAGTCCACTAGAGGGTTACCTAGGTGGTAGATTTGTAGGTGGAGGAGATCGTAAGACCAAAAACTCGAATGGTAACACAGGGGCGCACGGTTTAGATAGGTTCAGGCCTCTGGAGAGTAATACCCTATATCCTGTGTCCTGGTGGATTGTATAGCTGATTGCAGGTGCGCAGAGTTAATGTGAGGTAGGATGAGTTACCCTTGGGGGCACCCCTGGCCACCTTATATAGGCTGATGACCAAGGATTACAATCAAATAAGATATAATCCTAGTTGGTTGTTACATGGAAAGCAATTTGAGTCGGTTTACAACAAGTATCCCATGATATCCGGGCTGGATTGATTCACCCAGCCTCCTAGCTTGTGCTCCACACGTCTTCATGCCTTAGCCCGCACGACATGGTCGGGCGGGCCCACTTGTTAGGGCTAACCAGTATCCTGGTCAGTGGTGACTTGTGGGTATCCTTATCCCTCAATACCCTTGGAATACTTTGAGGTGAAAGCTACAACGGTATCCGTGCACTTTTGGATTTATTCGCTATTGCTAAAGTACCTAACAATACCCAACCAAAATAAGTGAGATGAGGCGATTCGGGGGAGCACAAAAATCTTGTGCAAGATCAAGCCGGCGTCCACGAATTCTAGATCTTTCACGGAAGTGGTGAAGAAGAAAGAGATGGAAAGGAGATTCCAAGGGAGCTGGGGTGGTAGGGATCAAAGGGAAGGTACGCGAGATGGTAGAGATATCAAAGATAGTAGAGATAGTAGAGAGAATAGGGATGTGCATTGTGGTGGGGGAGATAATAGGGATATCCAAGATAGCAGGGGAGGATTTGTTGGAAGCGGACCGGGGAGGGAGCAGTTTAGTCATCCAGCCAGGGAGCAGTGGTGGTCAGAGCCAGAACAAGATGGGAGAGGGTTTGTAGGGCTCAAGCGACATGGAGAGGGCAGAGATGGAAGAGAGGTTCATCATATGATAGAAGAAGATCTACGCCATAAACTTAATAGAGATCAAGAAGACAGACGTCGATCAACTTCTCATCAAACAATACTAGCATCAAGATGGGATCAGGAGAGGAGGAAGGAATTCAAATGCTTGGGAAAAGAGGTGGGGACTGACAATCCAGTTTCAAGTATGCTATGCTTAAACTGCAACCAAGTCGGACACGATAAATCCCAATGCACAAACCCCTCTTTCTGCTATGGCTGCAAACAATCTGGATATATTTCATCAAAATGCCCCAACGCAAAAGTAAACAAAGGCCTTAGGTTGTGTGGTTATGGGATGCCTGGATAACTTTTCTACAGTATGAACATTCCAGTGGAGAAAGGGGTGGAAGTTGTACAGGTAGACAAACCAATTCGAGCTATTGTGACTGTTCATGAAGGTAGAGGTACAAGATTCAGAATTACTGAAGGGTTAAACTATTTGGTGGGTTCTGAAGTGGATTGGAAAGTATGTAGGCTGTCGTCCAATGAGTTCTTGATAGCTGTGCCATCTGTGGAGGTGTTGAATTTTCTCAGGAGAATGGGGAGGATTAAATTCACATGCTCTAATATCCAAGGTTCAGTGCAGGAAACTGATAGGGATTTTGATTCTTTTGATGGTCTACATACTGTGTGGGTTAGAGCATGAGGGATTCCAAAAATTGCGAAGAAGGAACAACATGTCATGGAATTGGCATATCTGGTAGGGGATCCCGAGGAAGTCCACCTGGAATCATTAAACTGGAGGGATGTCTGGATCAAGGTGGCCTGCAAGAATCTGAAAGCTATCAACGGTACATCAGAGGTGTACATCAACAAGCAGGGGCATATGATAGAGTGGTTTGTTGATGATAGAGGACCCACGAAGCCCTCAACATATGACAAGCAGGATGATGAGGGAGATGTCACGGATGAAGAAAATCCAGAATCACAAGATAGCTACAACATTATGGATAATTATGATTGGCTCAAATTTGGTGCTCTGCCACCCCAAGGTGGACTGACTCTGCCAAAGCCTGATGGAGGCAAGGACCAGGGAGGGTCGACGAAGAGAGGAGATCGGACAAACGAAAAGATGGACCAGCAAGAGATGGTAGAAGATCAAAAGAAGGGCATCGGTGGGATGGAGAGTACATAGGCGGAGAAGGATGGGTGGGGGCACACCATCTCAACATATGATAGAGAGAAGGAATGTGATGATGAATAGGCTATGAGGGGAGTTGTCAGGGGCATGCCAGGATAGAGGTCGACAAGATCGCCGGCAAGGAACATAACAACAACACCCTAGGGATAGATGAAGAGATAGTAGAAAAGAGCTGGGGATAGGAAATTGAGAGAGAGATGGTAAGTCAAAGAACACATGGAACAGGGGCTAGTGCGGCGGAGGTGGCAACCAAAAAGGTGGCAAAACATGTCCCCAAGCACACTGGTACATATCTGATTCACCTCTTATTTTAGAAAACATAAATATTGACTCCATGAAAAATATAGCTGCTAACTGTGGTATTAGATTGGGTACTGATGACCAAACTATAGCAACCAATGTCTCTTTGATAAAAGCCAAGGACTTAGCTCAGTTAGCCCAATGGAAAGCTAAAGAAAAGAAGAGGGATCAGGAAAGAAGTAAAGAGGATGTGCATAATGGCATGACCAGTGATGCTCAGGTGCTTGAGTTGCCTGAGATCATTGAGGGTGGAATGCGCGTGGAAACTTTGACAAAAGACAGAGCGCAAGAGAAGACTCCTCCTCTATAGAGAGGGGAGGAGGCAAATGAGAGGAATAATAGATGAAGATACTATTCTGGAACATTAGAGGGATTGGGAGTGCGGGCAGAAGAAGACAACTGGTAGAGTTATGTCAGAAACAAAATATACACTTCATTTGTCTGCAGGAAAAAATAAAGGATTCCTTCACAAAGAGAGACCTGGACAGACTTGGTAGAGGTATTGATCACCACTAGACTTGGTGCTCACCAAGAGGACGATAGGGAGTCCTTCTGCTGGAAGCCTCGGAAGATATGGTAGAGTTATGTAGTGAGGAAAGCGGAGAGTTTTACCAGAGCATAGCTGCTACAAACAAACAAGACAACTTCAAATGGGAATTGATCAATACATACAGGCTGTGCAGGATGAAAAGAAGATAGAATTTCTTCAGGAGATCTTAACCAAGGTCAAGACAACCCAATTGCCGTTTATCTTGGGAGGTGACTTCAACTTGATAAGAAGAGTAGAGGACAAATCATCAGGGAATGTCGACACGAAGTTCATGGATGTGGAAATGATTGAAGAGGCAGAGCTGATGGAGCTCCATAGAGTGGGGAGCAGATACACTTTGACTAATAAACAGCTATCCCCAATCCAAAGTGTGCTAGATAGAGTGTTTGTCAACAACCCTTGGGAGGACAAATATCCACTGGTCAGAGTGCAGGCTAATGTTAGAATTGGGTCAGATCATAATCCGTTGATTGTGGATACAGGAGGGAGAGAGAGAGAGAGAAGGGAGAGAGAGAGAGAGAGAGAGAGAGAGAGAGAGAGAGAGAGAGGAAGATAACCAAATACTTCAGGTTTGATCCATGATGGTTAACATATGTGGGTTTCAGAAATTGGGTGTTGGATAAATGGCCAGAGAGACACAAACCAAATTGCCTTGACCACTGGCATGTGGTGTCGGGGAAACTAAGAAGAGCTATGAAGGGATGGGGTGCCAATTTTGAAAGTGAGATGAGAAGACACAAACAAACTCTGCTGTTAGAAATTAAGGAGATTGATGATACGGCGGATACGAGAGACCTTAGTGGTGATGAATGGGCCCATAGATATAACCTTGAACAAGAGCCTTAGGTCATCTATACAATAGAAGAGGTATACTGGTAGAGGTGGGGAGGGGGAGGGGAATGGATTCTGAAAGGGGACTCCAATACAGCATACTTCCACAAGTGCGCCAATGGTAGGAAGAGGAAAAAACCATACAACAACTAGAAGAGGGGGATAGGGTGATCAATGACAACGAAGAATTAAAAAGTCACATTACTAGTTACTACAAGGAGCTATTTGGCAGAGAAGACACAATGGGGATCCATTTGGAGGAAGGACTGTGGTCGGAGTATGATAAAGTCACACCTGAAGAGAATGAGAGACTAACGAGGCTGTTCACCTTGGAAGAGCTAGATGCCGCGGTTAAAGAAATAAGGAATAATACAACACCAGGGCCATATGGGCTCTCCAGTGAATTTTTCAAGGAATTTTGGCTGAAAATCAGAATGGACGTCATGGAAATGTTAAAGAGTTTTCACAAAGGGGGTCTCGACCTGAGGAGGCTAAACTATGGTGTGATAATTCTAATCCCAAAGCTGAAACTTCCTAACAACATCAAGCAATTCAGACCTATCTGTCTGCTCAATGCGATATACAAGATAATTACTAAGGTACTGACTCTGAGACTAACTGAAATAGTTGGGAGGATAATTGGCAAAAATCAAACTGCATTCATACCTGGAAAAAACATTTTGGATGGAGTTGTCATTCTACAAGAGGTGCTGCATGAGCTTAGAGTGAAGAAAGGAGGAGTTATCTTGAAACTAGACTTTGAAAAAGCTTATGATAGAGTTAGTTGGGAGTTTTTGGAAGAGGTATTAAACAAGAAAGGTTTCTCAAGTGTATGGATAAGCTGGATGATGTAAGCAGTGAAGGGGGGTAGAGTCTGTGTTGACATTAATGGTGAGAGAAGTGATTACTTTAAACGCTTTAGAGGATTGAGACAGGGTGACCCTCTCTCCCCACTACTGTTCAACCTGGTGGGAGATGCTTTCTCTGCTATGCTAAGCTTGGCTAGTAAGAAGAGTGACATTTTTGGCCTGGTTCCACATCTAGCAGAAGGTGGGCTCACGCATCTCCGATACGCAGATGATACAATAATCTTCCTGAAGAACAGCGAGTAAAATCTTATAAACATGAATGTCATTCTGTATTGCTATGAAGCCATGTCTGGTATGAAAATCAACTACGACAATAGCGAGGTGCATGTGATGGGAGTAGGTGTGAACAAAAAGTCATTGTAGAGATATTTGGCTGTAAAATTGGAAAACTACCTATAACCTAGCTAGGCTTGCCTATGAGTAGCTGTAAGATAACGAAAGCACAATTGAGCTATACATCAGATAAGGTGAGTAGGAGGCTCGGTACGTGGAAATGTGACACCATGTCCTCTGGAGGGAAAGCTACCTTGCTGACTACATGCCTATCTAGTACTCCAATGTACACAATGGGGTTGTACCAACTGTATGAGGGGAATTAGCAGGCACTAGACCTGGTTAGAGCAAGATTCTACTCGTAGGGGACTAACAAAAAGAGGAAGTATCACATGGTGAAATAGGAGACACTTGCTAGACCAAAAGACTTTGGAGGATTAGGATTCTTAGATGTTAGAGCTATGAACAAATGTCTGCTTTCGAAATGGATTGACAAGATTGGAAGAGATGAAGATGACAACAAATGCATTAAGCTTCTGAAGAGGAAACACCTTGGTGAGAAAAGCATATATCAAATCAAGAGACTCTAGGGGTCCCAATTCTGGAAAGGCTTACTAGAAATGAGAAAATAGTTTCAATGGGGTAGAACCATATCAATTAAGAGTGGCTGGCAAACAAGATTCTAGGAGGACATGTGGTGTGTTGGGTGCGCGCTGAAAACTGGGTTCCATCAAATATATGAGTACTGTAGAGATTCGCAGATCTCAGTTGAAGAGGTGTTCAAAAGAGGCTCGTGCCAAATTGAATTCAAGAGGTCGTTCAATGAGTCAGAGATGCAGGAATGGTATAGGCTTTTAGAGATGGTGTCACGTATAGCTCTGAGTGAGGGAGGAGATGAGATGAGATGGGCCCTGGAGAAATCAGGAAAATACACAACCAGGTTGTTATACAGAGAACTAACTTTTGGAGGCGTGAGAGATAGTTGGATGATAGAGATATGGAAATGCAAAGTGCCCCTAAAGATACAAATTTTCATGTGGATGGTGTTCAGGGACAGAATCTAGTCTGCTGTTTAGCTGAAGAAAAGGAAGTGGATGGGTCCAATAAACTGCAAACTATGCGAAGAGATATAGACTACAGATCACATTCTCTTTTAGTGCCCAGTTGCAAGTTTCCTATGGGCTTTCATCAAAGAGACGCTTGGTTGGCAGAGAGCCCTGACATGCTGCCTAAGCTGTGTAGAGATAGTAATGCAAAAAACAAAAAACAAACAAAAGTTGACTATGCTCTTTCTTTGTACAATGGCGATGTGGTCGTTATGGAAGATGAGGAATGATTTTGTTTTCAATGACAAGATTGTGGCGGCGCCAATGGTGGTGATTCACAAGATGCTGTCCCTGATGAAGCACTGGGAGCCATTGCTAAAACAAAAGGAACTGCAAAGTCTGGAGGCGATCATGGAGGATCTCGCTCATGCCAGTCAGCTGATGACCTGAGGTTCTGGCGAAGAGGTGGTGATGGTCGTGGGTTTCATTTTGTGATCCTGTGTAGAATTCTCTTAGAGCCAGGGCACTGTCATTTCTGAGACTGATAGAAGAGTAGAGCTAGCTCATGCATCTGCCTGTGTGTTGGAATCTATTTATTTTGTGCTAGGTTTGAATACCCCTTGTAATCGTTGCTGGTGACCCCAGCAAAACCCCGATTGATTGTGTCAGATTTATAAGCTTGGCAGTCCACTAGGGGGTTTCCCAGGTGGTTGATTTGTGGGTGAGGGCGATTGTGAGACCAACAACTCGAAGGTGATCGTGAGAACACGAAGGGACATGAGGGTTTTAGATAGGTTTGAGCCTCCGGAGAGTAATACCCTACATCCTGATTACGTGGTTTGTATTTCTGATTGTGATGATGTGATTTGTTGGGATACCCTCGGGGGGTGCCGTTGGCCACCTTATATGGGCTGATGGCCAAGAGTCACAAGTTGGTTTGAATCTAATCTACTCGGAAGTTACATGGAAAGTAATCTAAGTTGGACTACAATACGTGTTCCATGATATCTGGGTAGATTCGAGCTGTCTTGACGTGTACTCCAAATAACTACATGTCCTCGGCAAGCACGTCCTGGTCGGGCGGGCCCACTTGTCAGGTCCGGCAAATATCCTGGTCAGTGGGGACCCATGGGGTACCCATATCCCTCAAGCCCTAGAGTGACGTGTAGGAGAATAGGAACTTGAGGTCACCACAACAAAGCTTGAATGAAGTCGGCTGAAGCTACGATGGCGTCATGGTGACAGAGAGGCTGCGCAGTGCTAAAAAAATAAGAAAATCTAAGTGAACGCACAGCCAACACGCAGAGCAAAGACAAGTGCCAAGCTGATGGGTGCAGGCATCCAGCAGGTTGAAGCGAAGGTTACGGATGGCGTCAGAAGATGCACTCTGTAGGAGTAGCCCCGAGCATTGAAATGATTAGTATAATTGGTCCAATGGTCAAAGAAGAAAAAGTTGTCAACTGAAGCAAATCCTAGTGCTCGAGCACAAGGATAGGCGTAGCCACGGAGGTGTGCTGACCAAAAGTGCATGCCCAAATCTCTAGAGATAAGGATTGGTGTAATGATAGATAAGCGACAAAAATGTCTGTTTACGGGAGTACTACTCCACCTGTGCAACTTCAAGATTCCTGACAATACTTGTGGATTAGGCCAAGCATCATGTGAACACTGTAGAACCATATCAGTATGGGATAGCCTTGTCGTGAACCCTCATGAGCCCACTGTAGCAGTTTGGATGTAAGCCAACAACCAGGCTATAAATAGGCCAATTGTTGAGCACGAAGAGCCATGGCCCAAATAATAGCGTTTGTAGGTTTGAAAATTATAGTGTTTAATAGGAGTAGCACCCACCCAGAAGCCTGATGCCAAAAGAATTCTTGTGAAGAAAATCCGGATGCTCCTTCCCTTCACAGTCTCTTTGATGAAGTCGGGAGGTAACAATGCTAGAAGAATCCTCGTGAGGAGGCTGTATCGTGAACCATGCCACTTTGTCCAGGACACCACTAGAGGAAGTGTTTTGCACAGCTTTCTTGTTTTGTGCTTTTTCTTTTTCTGCATTGTAGCTTCTTATCCTATTTTTCAACTATCTCAGAGCTGTTCACAGTCATTTGTAATATGTATTGTCAGTAATCTTTCCAGGGAATAGAATTGTAGCTATGAAAAATATGTCCCTGCATCCAGTTTTGGGGATTTATGGGGCCACAGAAGCATACTTACTTGAAACTGGCCATCTAGTCCCCGAGGTCGATGAGTAGAGGATCCGCGGAGGCACACCAACCAGGATTAGGTGCCCCGTCCCGAAGGACGAGGACTGGTGGAGCCATGGAGGCATGCCGACCAGAATTAGGTGCCCAACCCACGAGGACGAGGGCTAGTGGGGCCATGGAGGCACGCCGACTACAATTAGGCACCCAGCCTCCAAGGATGAGGACTGGCAGAGCCGTGGAGGCAGAATTAGGCACCCAACCCCGAGGACGAGGATTGGAGGGGCCACGGAGGCACGCAAACTAGAATTAGGCGTTCAGCCCGTGAGGATGAGGATGGAGGGGCCACGGAGGCACGCCAATTAGAATTAGGCGCTCAACCCCCAAGGACAAGGACTAGTGGAGCCACGGAGGCATGCCGACTAGAATTAGATGCCCAGCCCCTGAGGACGAGGACTGGTGGGGCCACGGAGGCACGCCGACTAGAATTAGGCACCCAGTCCCCGAGGACGAGGACTGGTGGAGCCATGGAGAATTAGGCACCCAGCCCCCGAGGACGAGGATCGGCGGAGCCACGGAGGCATGCTGACTAGAATTAGGTCCCAACCCCCAAGGATGAGGAGTGGCGAAGCCGCAGAGGCACGTCGACTAGAACTAGGTGCCCATCCCCCGAGGACGAGGACTGGTGGAGCCATGGAGGCATGCCAACTAGAATTAGGTGCCCAGCTCCCGAGGACGAGGACTGGCGGGGCCACAGAGGCATGCCATCTAGAATTAGGCACTCAGCCCCCAAGGACGAGGACTGGTGGAGCCACGGAGGCATGCCATTAAAATTGCAATAGAAAACCCGCAGATTTTGTCGCACGCCTGCTACGCTAACAGAAAATGCCGTAAATTTTGCCCGACATGTTGCGCCACAATAACGGGAGGCCCGCAATTTCTGTCTATAGGTTACGCCGTCATCCCCCTCAAAAGCATGAGGGGTCACAGAGCCGTTTTCCACTCCTGTCTTTGAACACTCCCAGCACCGCCGCCACAGACCACTTAGCACTTTGCCACCGCGCTCGTGAACCTTTGGCCGTGCCACCGCAATCCCCATTCTTCTCACGTATATTCTTCCTCCGCCCAAGCTGTCATGCCACCACCACCTGAGCTGCCATGCCGCTGCATGCGCATCAAAACCCTAGCCACCATCAGATCTAAATCCACCGGCTTAAAGATTGAAGAAATGGCGCAAGCGAACACCCCAGATCTGACAACGGTGTGGAGGAAGTCAGTGATGACCCAGGAGTGCATCAAGACGCTCATCGACCAGGGCCTCTTGAGATCGCAGGCGCTGCTGGACTGGAAACCAACCGCCGACCAGGAGTTCCCATCGGAGGACAAGATGGAGATGGTGGTTTTTGCGCCGTTCTTCGAGCGCGGGTTCAGGATCCCATGCGGAGGCTTCTTCCGGGGTCTTCTGTACTACTACTGGATCGAGTTGGTACACCTGAATCCCAACTCCATTCTTGACATTACTGTGTTTATCCACCTGTGCGAGGCATATCTTGGAATCCCCCCTGCATTTCGATCTGTGGAATTATATGTATCAACTGAAGATTGTGGTCACCAAGGGGCAACAACATTGAGTCATTGGGGGTTGTGGATTCTTGCTGCGACCGAAGAAAGTGCAAGAATACTTTAATCTACAGCTGAAGGAATCCAACAAGGGTTGGCATCAGGAATGGTTTATCATTGCCAATCAGCAACCTGAGCTGCTGCCACGCAAAGGGTACGGGCCAGTGGTAATGCCCGAGTGGTCGAACTAGCCGACCATGGAAGAGCAAGACCAGGTGAATGAACTACTGGATAAGATCGCCGACCTGAAATCACTAGGGCTGACAGCCAGAGCTATCATCATCAACTTCAGCAAGAGGCTTATCAAGCTAATCAAGCACCGAGTGCACCCAACGTATGAGTACTCGGGGCCAGAGGATCTGACCCGGGATGTCTAGTGCAAGGTTCCCAAGGAAGAGATTATCAATCGGGTGTCCGAGTTCTTCGGGGGCATGATTAGGAACAAGAATATCCCAAAGCGTACTCATTGAAGAACCTAGTAAGATTGTCAATGTCATGAATTTGGCATGCTACTGTAATGTTTTCTGAATAAATTTGTGAATTGACCAGGGTGATGTATTTATATACTTCTCCCCGACGCTGATGCCTGGAGGGGTCAATGAGTGATGACCCAAGATCTGCCCGATCGACGAGCCCAACGTGCCGCCCTTTGACCCTCAGTGGGATACAAACTCTTCCATTGGGTCAGATGAGGGGGTCGTAGAAGAGGTCAGCCTGGACCAAGCCACCGAGCTGGTTGGGTGTCAGACTCAGCAAGCTGTCCGCAAGAATCCTGCCTCTAAAGCACAGCAGTTGAGCGGAAAGAGGAAGAAGATGGCTGGCAAAAAGAGGGAGAAGGCTGCACCGAGCACAACCTCCACAGCTAGGTTGGCTAGTGACACGGATGAGGAGTTTGACATGCTGATCCTGGTTGCCAAGAAGAAAAAGTCGGAGCTCCAGGAGACCACCGCGGCTAACGAGGTACGGGTCAAGGAGGCATTGAAGGCAATGATGTGTGGCGGATCCAGTGAAGATGCATCGGCTCCACCACCGCCATTGTGCCCCAAGTACCGTGCGATGAAGAAGAGCACGCTGTAAGTGCAATCTACTTGTGCTGTCTGTGTTGTAATTACTGATGCCGACTAATTTTTCTAACTTATTTGTTGATGTAGATCTACCGTGCTAGCCGATGACGCTGGTGCGCAGCTGACCAGTTCCTCAGCCCAAACTGAGACAACGAGCAGTCGCACCGTGGAGAAGGAGGCGCCCCCGGAGGCTGAAGTTGATAAAGATGAACGCGCTGGAGAAGTTGCGTCGACTCTAACACCGCAAGAGGATGAAGCTAGCTCCAGGGCTACGAACATTGCTGTTGTCGACCCTGAGGCCGAATAGGTTGCTGACGAGGGGGCCAAAGCCAATCCTCAAGTAGAGGAGGTCCCTAGGGATGGCTCGGCGCCAGAGGGATCCAGCGGCGGAGCTGACGTTGGTGTGCAAGACACGGATGCCTTGAGCCTCTCCGGGTAGGCTTTGATGGAGGCATGGCGATAAGCCAGGAGGCTCTTGCTGAGCTGCGGCAGTCTTCCTCAAGGATCATCGAGTTTTTGAATGTAAGTATGCCGACCAATTTGGAGAACATGTTGCTGAAATCCCGTGTTGTTGCCGAACTCTAACTGTCAAGACGTATGCAGGGTCTGGCCGAGCAAGCACATAAGAGGGAAGATTCAGCCCGCCAAGCTGAGCACTATCGCTTGAAGGTGGAGCTGCTCGAGGCCGACCTCAAGAAGGCCAAAAAGGATGCCGTGAAGTAGGCCAACAAATTCTTGCTGGAGAAGATTGACCATGCTTTTGAGAAGGAAATTTTCACTTCACCTTTGAGAGGTATGTTACACTGACTCGTTGAATCATGTTTGTCCTTGATGTCTTGATGCTGATGTAGACTTGATCGGATGGGCAGATGCCATGATGAGGGAGCAGAGGCTCAAGCGGTACCTCAAGGAGTGCGAGCACTCCAATACACGCCTTTAGCAGGAGCATGACACGACGGTCAAGTGTGAGTATGCGTTATCGCAGAAGCTGGCCTATGAAGCCAACGCGCGCAAGGAAACCAAGCACTGCTTAGAGGCTGTTGTGAGTAATCTTCAGAATGACCAACGTGTGATTGTGGGGTTGGAATTGGAGCTGGAGGATTTGCGGAAGGCTGCTGGCTATGTGATGTACATGGTCCAACCGGACGCCGACCCATTCGCACCAACACCACTATTAGATCGTCTCAAGGCTGGACCAAGTTGGCTCCAGGCCCTGCTAAAGGATACTGTGGTAGAATGCGTCAAGAATGCCTTCGCTCTGTTGTCATCGCACTTCCCACGGATGGCCATGGAGCGCGCTGCGACAGGAGTTGCGGCCGACTTCAACACGGACTTGATTCCAGAGGTGGCTGACCAATACCACGATGTAGCAGAAAGCATTGTAAATGACTTGGACCTGGAAAGAAAAAACTCTGCACTGTATTAATCTATCATAAAGGATGGGTGATGTAATTAACTTAATCGTAAGCGAAGAAAAAAAAATCTCCACCCCTCCCTTGGAGTATACGACAGGACAGCATGTAGCTGAGGTCTTTAGGTACTAAGCGCCTAGCCTTGCCTGACCAGTCCTGCTGAGATCAGATCTCGAGCTTGTAGGAGGGATGAATGCAAGGTTGTCTAGGTTTCGTGAGCTGGGACGCCGACCATACGAGTTAGTCATATAGCCTTAAGAGGAGGACGAGGATGACGCGGGACCTGGAGGCTGGCACCTAGGGGTAGCCCACGAGCTTGAGAGTGAGCGAGCTGTTGAACAGGTCTGATAGCCCCTGAGCATCAGGAACAGCTTGGACAAAAAAGGACAAAAAGGCAGTAGGTGTGCAAAGAACCTCAGAGGGTTTATTTATTATATATAAAGAAAAAAGAGTACATAGCTTTTTAGCTCTAAGGGTAGAAGCGCCGTAGATGCTCGATGTTCCACAAATTGGGGACGCTGGAGCTGTCCACCCATTGGAGTCGATAGGTGCCTAGCAGTATGATTTTTTTATGATGTTCAAGGCTGTCGATGTCGACTCGTCGACTTTTTCTGCCTCACCTTCCTTGTAGTACTGGATACATGAGGCGCCAAAGGCCACGTCGGATGGTAGGACGGCCTTTGAGCTGTATACCATAAAGATGGTTCGTAAGTCCCATATGACATGGGGTAGCTCGCATAGCCACTTGGTGGCTTACTTTGATGCGTTGTCAAAGATGCGTGATTTGAGGGAATGGAGGACCATCCCATTCGCACGTTCAACTTGACCGTTGCAGTGCGGGGCGCTACTAAGGAGTAGTACACATCGATGAGGTTGTCCTGGCAGAAATCCCAGAACTTGGAGCCTGTGAATTGCGCGCCAAGGTCAGTTATGATGCTGTTTCATACTCTAAAGCGATGCATAATTTCCTCCACGAACTGAGCATCTTTAGCTGACTCGATGCTGGTGACAGTCTTGACCTCAATCCACTTGGTGAATTTGTCAACTGGCATGAAGATGTGTGTGTAGCCGTCCAGAGCGGTCTTGAAGGGTTTGACCATGTCTAGCCCCCAGCATGCGAAAGGCCAGGATGGTGGGATGGTGCACAGGGCCTAAGATGGAAGGTGTTGTTGCTTGGAGCAGAATTGACACCCTTTGCACCTTTGGACGAGCTTCTTTGCATCGGCTACCACCGTTGGCCAATAGAAACCTGTGGAGGGCTTTGCCAACCAAAGTGCTTGAGGCAGCGTGGTTACCGTACGTTCCCGAGTGAATTTCGTGCAGGAGGTTAAGGCATTTGTTGCGTAGAATGCACTTCATCAGGATGCCTGTGGATGCAGCTTTCCTATAGAGTTCCTTGCCAATGATGATGTAGTTTGAATTGCACTGAGCTAATTTTTTATGCTCTATCTTGCCCTCTGGCGCCATCTGGTCGGTGATTAAGGCTATGAACGGGGAGCGCCAATCTTCTTCTATCTCGATCATCATGACATCAGCAGATTTTTAGTCGGCCGGGGCCTGAGCACCAGCGTTGTTGCCCTGGTCCGGGTCTAGTATTTTAATAGAAGGTTTTCGGAGATCTTGTCCGAATACGCTGGCCAAAAATTGCGCACGCTTGGAACCGAGCTTGGATAGGACATCGGCGGCAACATTGTGGTCCCTGTGGACATGGTGGAACTCAAGACCATCGAAGTCAGCCTCGAGCTTGTGAACCTCCACATAGTAAGCGTCCATAGATTCCTTGGTGCAGCCCTAGCTCTTGTTGACTTGCTCGATGATGACCTTAGAGTCGCCATACTCAAGGATAAGCTTGATTCCAAGGGAAACAACGATGTGTAGGCTGTGAATGAGAGCTTCATACTTAGCACCATCATTGGTGGCTCTATAGTGGATCTGGAGCAGGTACTTGAGCTGCTCGCCTTTGGGGGATATGAAGAGGATCCCCGTGCTGGCTCCTTCAAGGTTAAGGGCACCATCAAAGTATATAGTCCAGTGTTCTGGCCTCTCCAGGGAGGGTGGCTTCTGGATCTCCGTCCACTCAACAACTAAGTCGACCAGAATTTGTGACTTGATTGCATGACATTGGCAAAAATGGAGGTTGAACTTGCCGAGCTCCATGTACCACTTGACAACTCAAGCTGTTGACATCCCTGTTGTGGAGGATTTTGCTGATGGGGTACGAGGATACCATGCAGATCTAGTGTGCCTGGAAGTAGTGGCGCAACTTTCTTGACGATATCAGAACTGCGTAGAGCAATTTCTGAACCTGGGTGTAGTGGGTCTTGGAGTCGCTAAGGACTTCGCTGACGTAATACATCGGGCGTTGCACCTTGTTGGCATTGCCCAGCTCTTGTCGCTCCACAACTAGCACGGTGTTGACAACATGCGTCGTTGTAGAGATCTAGAGGTAGAACATTTCTTGGTCGGCTGGGGCCGTCATGATGGGAGGAGCAGTGAGGAAAACCTTGAGCTCTTCGAGTGCCTTGCTAGCCTCATCGTTCCACTCGAATTTGTCCGCCTTTCTGAGGAGCTTGAAGAAGGGTAGGCCTTTTTCTCCATGTTTGCTAATAAAGTGGCTGAGGGCCACCATCATGCCAGTAAGCTTCATGATGTCCTTCTTTCTAGATGGTTTTGCCATGTTTCTGATCGCATCCACCTTGACGGGGTTGGCCTCGATGTCTCGCTGGCTGACCATGAAGCCCAGGAGCTTTCCAGACGGAACACTGAAGATGCACTTGTCGGGGTTAAGTTTCCAGCGGTAAGCCCGAAGGCTGTTGAAAGTCTCCTCGAGGTCAACTATGAAGCTTTTCTCATCCTTTGTCTTAACAACCATATCGTCGATGTATGCCTTGATGTTCTTGTGCAGCTGTGTAGTGAGGCAACCCTGGATTGCCTTCTGGTAGGTGGCGCCAGTGTTTTTCAACCCAAAGGTCATGGTGTTGTAGCAGTAGATGCCGAAGGGTGTTATGAATGCTGTCTTGTCTTGGTCGGCAGGATAAGGGCGATCTGGTGATAGCCCGAGTAGCAGTCGAGGACGCAGAGTAGGATGCTCCCGCTGTAGAGTCTATGACTTGGTCGATGCGTGGAAGAGGGAAGGGGTCCTTAGGGCAGTGCTTGTTCAAGTTGGTGTAATCAATGCACATTCTCCATTCACCGGTTTCCTTTCTTACAAGGACTGGGTTTGCTAACCAGTTAGGATGCTTACATTCATAGATGAATCCAGCAGCTAAGAGCTTATTTAGTTCTACCCTAATGGCCTCTTTGCAATCTTGCGTGAAGCGATGGATTTTTTGCTTGACCGGCCGTGCTGTCTTGCTCAAGTCTAAGGAGTGCTCAGCCAGCTCCATGGGGACACCGGGCATATCGGATGGCTTCCACGCGAATATGTCCGAGTTTTCCTAGAGGAAACTGGTGAGCATGAGTTCCTATTTTTTCGAGAGGTCAGCCCCTATGAGGGCCGTCTTGGTCGGATCTTCTAGGCCGAGGCAAATCTTCTTTACCCCTGGGTCGGGTTGTAGTGCCATGGGCATTGGCTTCGTCTCAAGGATCACGAGCTGGTCCTTGGTCATCTTCTGGGCCTCTGCTACCATGGCGGTGGCCTTAGCTGATAACTCCAGGGCTTCTGCGAGCTGAATTGCCTCGGTGTCGCATTTGTACGACGTCTCCACAGCGCTGTAGATGGAGAGAACTCCGTTTTAGGCCAGCATCTTGAGGATGAGGTAGGTGTGGTGCGGGATCACCATAAACCTCACCAACATGGGCCTACTAAGAATGGCATGGTAGGAAGTTTTGAAGTTCGCCACCTCAAATGTGAGGTGCTCCATGCGGTAGTTGGCTTGTGTGCCAAAAGTGACCAGCAAAACAACTCGGCCAATCGGGTAAGACCCTTTGCTGGGGACGATGCTGTAGAAGGGCTCTTCATAGAGCTGGACCTGCTCGAAGTCAAAGTCCATGCACTTCAAGGTCTTGGTGAAGATGATGTTGGGGCCACTACCACCGTCAATCAACACCTTGGGGAGTAGGGCCTGGCCTATGGTTGGGCAAACCACCAGCGGGTAGGACCTATGATCTGGGATGTGAATCTAGTGATCTTTCCTGGAGAAGGTTATAGATTGCTCTGACCAGTGCAGATACTAGACTAGCTGTATGGAAACGAAGTGCACTTCTCGCTGGCACTACTTTTGCTTGCGGTTGCTGCAAAAGGCACTGCGGCCACCCACTATGATGTTGACTTGGCACTCCGGTCACTAGAAATCCCTGTTCTGGTTGGCACCAGGCCTCTTGGCGACTGCATGTGGCTGGTCGCAGTGCTCCTCTCAGTGCTGGTTGTCACAGTTATCGTAGTCATCGTGATGGCGGCCGTCGCGGTCGTCACGGCGGCGGTCGCGATCATCATTGTAGTGATCGTCACGGCGGCGGTGATTGCACCTGTTGCTATCCCAACGGTAGTCGTTATGGTGGAGTCGCTTGTACTCCACCGGGGTGTCGAGTTCTTTCTTAAGGTCTGTGCAGTCCCAAAGATTATAACGTGCATCCTTGTGGAAGGGGCACGAAGCGTTGAGGGTGCCATCGTCTTTCTAGGGAAAGTGGTCAGCCTACCAGGGTCGCCTTCAGCAGCAAAGACTTCGGGGGCCCATTGTTGACAACCTCCATCATCTACCTGACCATCTTGGGGGCAGCCTTGTACATCTTGTAGAACATTGTGCGGTTCATCAGACTAGAACAGAAGTACATGATGATGTCATGATCTTCAAAACCAGCCAGCCTATTGCGGTTATCAAAGAAGTGGTTGGTGTACTCTCTGTTGGTTTCGCCTATCCTCTAACGCACTTGGCCGAGTTTCTTCATGTTGCTAGGTCTGTTATAGGTAGCCTGGTAGTTTTGGGTGAAACCTCTAGTGAGCTGACCCCAACCATTGATGCTATTCCGAGGGAGATTCTCTAGCCATAGGAACAGAGCGGGACCCATTACCACTAGGAAGTAGGCAACCATCTGGTCGTAGGTGCCACTGGCAGCTTTCACCTCGGTGCGTTATGTCTTAAGCCAGATAGTGGGGTCGGAGTAACCATCATACTTTTCATTGATGGCCGGCTTGAATGTGGCTGGCCAATCAACAACCCTGAGACGTGGAGTGAAGGAGGCAAAGCCATCGATCGCCGCGTCGTCATCATCATTGAGGTGGTACTGGACGAGTGGAACTTTGGGGCGTGCACCATAGTCGTGCCTGGGCGGGTTGTAGGAGTCTTGGGGGGTGCCGTACACATGGTCGTAGTCAGCGTGGTGGCGCATCACATCTTCCTAGCGATGGTGGTCTTCACACTCAGCATCGCGATGTGGTATAAGAGCACCGTAGTCGCAGTCATATTCGGCGTGATGGTGGAGCTCGGCCTCTTCACGCTCGTGGTGGCAATTGTTGAGGTCGTTGTGGATGTCGTGGTGCTGGTGGAGGTCACGGAACTCATCACGGAGATCATGTTGCTGACCTGGTCGGCCGTGGTCCTTATCATCGCCTCTCCTGCCGTGGCGGCGGTTGTTGTTGTTGTCATGCTGATGATCGTTGTTGGTGTTGTTGTTGACGGGTGGGTTGGCGTTCTGCTCCACCTCTTCTTTGTGGATTGGCTCCATCTGACCTCCTGTGTGGTTGCCTCGGTGGTGGTCGGATCTGCTATGCTCGGATCGGCTCCAAGAGTATCGGGTAGCTATGGACCGAGAGTGTGCGGGCCGGTTGTTGGCATGCTTCTCGATCTGAGCATTAGCGACTTGGAGTTGCAGCCGGATCTGCTGAACTTTGTTCAAGTCTGGGAGATTCTCCAGGTCGGCGTACACAGCCCCCAGGTTGGCCTAGGGTGTAGCAAAGACATTATGGCTAGCCTGCTCGAGGTGGGCTAGTAGATTGCGGGCACGTATAGGGTGCCTACGTCTGTCCCGAGCACTGCCTTGGTCGGTGTTGTCATGGTCATTGCGCGGCTGTTGGTGCTGGTCGCCTGCTGCATCCACGTTAGCAACAGGTTGCTGCTGGGCGTTGGCTTGCTCCTGTTGGTGCCGTGCTACGCGGTTCTGGTTCTTGGCGTTATGGCCTTCTTCCTGATATTCTGTTTCACCATCCTTAGGTGGCTCATCAGCGGAGACCATGAAAGCTTTGTGAGCAGTCGTGGAGGAGTTGCTCTCATTGTCGCTTCCATATGGATTTGGCGTTAGGACGATGCGGGGCACTTGGAATTCTTCATAGTCGAGAAACTGGGCGGGTTCGGGCGGTCTCCAGATTGGATCTCGAAAACCTGATCGAGTTTGGTGGAGTACACGGTTGCTGGGTTCCATAGACCAAAGGGGATGCAGGACGAGGCTTGTGTCAACCTCAGACAGGTCTATGCACTCAGCAATAGTGCTGCTGATGCGATCTAGCCCTGCGATGAGGTCGGAGGGCATGGGTTGGCGGGCGATAGCAAGTAGATCTGGAACCCTCTTAGAGAGAAAGAGAGAGAGAGAGAGAGAGAGAGAGAGAGAGAGAGAGAGAGGTTGCCGACTTGCTGGGCAAGCGGCGTGACGATGCTTGGGTGGAGAACTTGTCCCGCCGGAGCGGATCTGACAAAAGCCGAGCTGGTGGGGGATGCTGAGTCGACGGAAGATGCTGAGTTGACGAGAGAAGTGGTTGGATTTGAATCCACTAGCATGGTTTCAAAGCGAATCTAGATCGGGTTGGCGAGAAAGTCCTTCATGCTCTTAGGAAAAACAATGCCAGGATGGGATGCCATCGAGATCGCTGAGAGGATCTCACAACCACCCCTACCTGGCGCGCCAACTATTGGATTTATAAGCTCAGCAGTCCACCAGGGGGTTACCCAGGTGGTTGATTTGTAGGTGAGGGCGATGGTGAGACCAAGAACTTGAAGGTGATCGTGAGAACACGAAGGGACACGAGGGTTTTAGATAGGTTCGGGCCTCCATAGAGTAATACCCTACATCCTAGTTGCGTGGTTTGTATTGCTGATCTGGGATGATGTGATTTGTAGGGATACCCTCGGGGGGTGCCCTTTGCCACCTTATATAGGCTAACGGGTAAGAGTTACATGTCGGTTTGAATCTAATCTGCTCGGTAGTTACATGGAAAGTAATCTAAGTCGGCCTAAAATACGCGTTCCATGATATCTATGCAGATTCGAGCTCCAAGTAACTTCATGTCCTCAGCTCGCACGCCCTGATCGGGCAGGCCCACTTGTCAGGTCTGGCTAGTAATCTGGTTGGTGGGGACCAATGGGGTACCCATATCCCTCAGATTGTATGCCGCCTGTTAAGCTTTCAGTAAAGCTGGGCGTAATGCCTTTGGTCGAAAAAATGTCACTGGTACAGCCGGGTGGTAGTATAGACCAAAGGTGTGCCTGAAATTAGCATTTATACAACGATCAACGATGCTCAGAAAATAGAAATAGTTCATCAAAATGCATGTGATCAGTATGCTGCCCTGCGTTCTTCAGGATCTTTGGAATCTTAGATAGTGCTCCGCATGAAAACCCAGGACGCAGATGGACTTAACCTAGCTTTGTTAGATGGTGAAGCCATGACGAGGGACGCAAAGCAATGTCGTCCATCTCCTTCTCAGCCTTGCCCTGATTGCTGCCTGCTCAGTACTAGTGGCGCTTCCAGTTAACAATACTGATTTAGTAAGAATGGAAAATACTCCCTCTGTTCAAAAATATAGTCCAAGTTCTGTTGCAAGTCAGAATTTGACCCAAGTTACTATATAAAATAAGTGTTCAAGATGTATGTCATGGTGGTCAATGAAACTAATTTGATGTCATAGATGTTAGTATATTTTTCTGTAGGTTGGTCAAAAGTAGAGAATTTTGACTTATGAAAAAAACTAAAATGACCAATATTTTATAACGAAAAAGTCTATTTTACTCCTCTCACCTATTTACTTTGTCCACTTAACCCGTAAGCAAAATTTAGGCTCAATTTGCTCCGTAAACTATTTCGTTTGGTCCAATCTACCCACTAATTATATTTCTCTTTTTTGGTTCTTCGCGTACAAGTTGAGTTTTAATTTCAAATTTTGCTAGTTGTCTTATAACATGGTTCTCTACGTTATAAAAAATACATTAGCAATTTTTCATGATTACTTTTCATATAGTTTTGTATATGTAAGATCATCTTCATATTAAATATTCATAACCTATGAAAATAATCATGAAAAATTCTTACTATAATTTTTTAACATAAGGCATTATATTTTGTATTTGCTCACAAAATTTGAACTCAAAATTCAACTCATACACGAAGAAACAAAAATGAAAAATCTAATTAGGGTATAGATTGGACCAAATGAAATAGTTTAGGGGAGTAAAGTGAGCCTAAATTTTGTTCAGGGGTTTAAGCGGACAAAATGGATAGGTGAGGGGAGTAAAATGGACTTTTTTCTTTTATATCAGAGGGAGTAGAAGACATCATGATGTTTGCTCTTGGACCAGTACTTCCATGGAGCAGAAGGCTCTTTCCTAATAGCATGGACAAGAACCATGAATTTCATTGATCTGGTGCCCAAATCTTAAATCACTAAATCAGTAGCCTTGTAGATGGTCTGCAACACCGCTGTGGCGCTTGTTTTTTTGATTAAGGAAATTATCCGGTCTTGAACGTTCACAAGTGAATGTCTACGAGTACAAAGAAACACATCCGGCCACCTAGCCCGGAGATTCATGAGTACTTAGACTCCACGCCTCAACACGAAGAACACAGAAAAATAAGAAAGCAAGCAACTAAGAAAGAAAGCTAAAAAGACTAAGCTTCAAACTTCTTCTATACTCTTGCTTCCACCTAACAATAGGCCTTATGCAGCAACTAATCCCTCACATCTGCCATTTTCTTAGAAAATTTAGAAGTTAGGATGATCCTACTTGACAGCCACATGTTTTCTGTTGTTCTCTTGTTGCCTAGAATCTGCTCTTAGCCAATCTCTACCATGCACACTGGCAGTTCAATCAAGTGCACTGAAACAATCTGTGCACCGCCATCCCACCAAGCCGATCAGGTACCCCCATCCCATTGACTCCAAAATGGTGCCTCAAGATGAAAGCAACGTCAAGACGTCGCCGCTGCCCGAACCTATTTTGGTTCTTCGATTTTCACCTGGAAAAAGCCCTTGGGGGGTCAAGGTCCTCACCAAAATGCCTTCAACAAGGAGCACGATGCATCATGGCACCATCATCGCCAACACCGATCAAGATCGGTCATGGCTTTCACCTGAGGAACTAGTGCTGTACGTACATCTGTGGGCCCACCAGAAGGTTTGGATAGTCCTAGATATAGGGCTGGACACCGAGACGTGTCAGACATGGAGACTATGGTGTAGGACGGCGTGGTCTACATGGCAAGATACGAATTAGTCAAGGATTAGGAAACTACTCGTAGCAATTAGAGTAGGACTCACTAGTCGAATCTGACTAGTATTCTTGTAAAACAACCAACCTGTAACCCTGGCCGCGTCAATATAAGGCGAGGCAGGGACCCCCTCCAAAGTAATTCAATACAACCAACACACAGGACGTAGGGTATTACGCAATCTAGCAGCCCGAACCTATCTAAATCTGTGTTCGAGTTCACCTTCGAGTTCCTGATCACGGCGAGCCCCACGCACTAAACACTACCTCAGGCACCTCCTTGGTTGGTTGTCGGGTCTAAACACCAACAGCTGGCACGCCAGGTAGGGGATCTCGCTGAGAATCCACTAGCGAACTCGATGGCCCAAGTCATTATCAAGCCCACCGTCGCATTTGAAGTGAGCACGACATTCATCTTTGGCTCCTGGGTTTGTGTCACACATGGTGTTGGAAACTTTCACCGCCACATTGTGTTGGCCTCGGAGAAGAAGAAGCCCGCGACAATGCTCCAGCATCAAGCTTTGGAAGACTCATCGAGAAATTCAGCGAATTTTCAATTTCTGACCTAGTCAGAGGCTAGGGGGACGAGTCCGAGCACAACTCGACTTCTCCCACTAGCTGGACTGGTTCTCACGAGCCGACACTCAAGCCATCATGCGAATTGGACTACAACCCAAGTCAATTCCTGTTCAAACTCCGAAACATGGGTGCTATCTACCAAGTTACCCTGGCCAGATCACAATTCAACATGGATTTGATCGAGGACCTCAACTACTACTTGGACCCAAACAAGGAGACTCCTTTATCAGGTCCACAACAAGGCCTGGTGATTACTTCAACTCCACAAGGCAGATTCATCTATTAGCCCAATATGAAGCCACCATCTCTCGCCAAGAATGACGAGTCACACCTTATTGCCTACCTCGATACCCTCCTGTACTAGGAGGGAACTCCTCTATCATCCATCTATGAAGAAGATGTCTCCACAGAGGTCATCACGTCAAGTTTGGGAAGCTATTCTCCGGAGCGGGAACTCTTCGCCCTCGTTGCTACGTAAGAAGGTGAAGAGGAAGAGCAACTAGAAAGGAATCCGCGACATGAACGTCACCTAGATGACATCTCGCAGGATGAGCTCACCGCCAATGTCGTTGGAGAAGAAAATGAAACTCAAAGAACTCGACGGTGAGCAAGAAACACTGCAAGAGCAGAGCATCGCTGCTGCCTTGCAGCTGACCTGCCAATCGTGAACTTGGATCACACGTTTAAAGCAGTTCAAGTGTGTCAACATCGTACTCCTCTTGCTACCATCGCATCCATTGATCTTATTACTCGGGCAATGCCACAAAACAAGTACACTAGGCAACGAGCTAAGCTGGCGGAGCACGCGTACGAGCAACTCGATTAGCAAAACCTAATACATTCAGTTCCTCACACCCCATCCCAGCATGACGGTAGTCATAGGCGCACTCAATCCAGACTAAGTCAAATTGAAGGTGCCAGACCAAGCCAAGTCGGAGCAGAGGGTAGTCGGGCTAAACCCTCTGGAGGCCATGGCCATTGTGAGCCCAACCCAGAGCCTGAATGCCTAATATGCAACCTCCGTCACAAGATCAATGCCAGCCGTAACACCCGCACAGTTATTGATGGATGCGGCCATGAGCGTGAGCAAGAAGTTGAGTACCTAGGAGTGGATTCTAACAGATTCCCTACCTTCTCAAGATGAGTAAGGAAGACAGTTCTACCAGGCAAATTCAAACCTCCGGGGTATCACCAAGTACGATGGCAAGCAGGACCTAGTCCAATGGCTAGGTGCTACTCACTGTCAGTACAAGAAGCAGGAGGGAATGACGACACCAAGGTCATGTACTTCCCCATCTGCATGGAGGCGGCGCCACTCACTTGGCTCGAGTCATTCGACAAGAACTCCAATGACACATGGAAGGACCTCAAGGTGGCATTCACCAACAACTTTGCAGCGGTAATGCAACATCTCGGCAACAGGATCAACTTGTCTCAAGTCAAACATCAACAAGGTGAGACCCTACACAGTTATCTACGTTGATTCTTTGAAAAGAAGGCTACAATCATGGACATCACAGAGCGTGGCACCATAGATTGCTTCCAGAACAGTCTCTATGACCATCGGATGTTCCAAGATTTTGGTAGGAGACACCCTGAAGATATCAAATCTCTTAAGCTCATGATACAAGCATGGGCGGGTGAAGAAGACAAGGAGATTGAGAGGTTTGAGTCTAGTTACAACAAGGGCCAGAATAATAACAATCAAAATAATGGCCAGTGCAATGACAAGAACCGTAACGATCGCCCCAACAATGGCAACCAAAATAACTACTCAGGAGGTTAGAATCGCAAGAGAAAGCTAGATAATACTATCGCGGCAATATCCCAATCATCCAAGAAAGGTGGCAGGAACCAAGAAAGGACTCCGTTCAGTGAGCTGCTGAAGAAGCAGTGCCCATGGCACCCATATGATAAGCACTCTGCGATGGATTGCTACAGTCTGCGCAGAGTCATGAAAGATCTACCAGAGCCTTCTAGAAATAAGGACTGTTGGAGGTATGCCCTAGAGGCAATCATAGAGATGATGATATTCCATTTGTATCCATGATTTGTATATTGTGTTCATTGAATATCCATTAAAGGCTACTTGAATTGATTTGCAATTATGTGAATTGTATGTGAAACTCTTTACTTGTATGGTTATTCTAAAGTTATCCCTAGTCGGAGTTCATGTGAGGACACACATGAATATTAGACTAGCACATGTATTAGTTGATGACTATGTTTCACAAGTCATGGATATGGAGATGTTGAACTAATAATGTGGACACATGTGGAGACATGTGCTAGGACTGACCCAACACGAGAAGTAGTTCTCTCTTTAAACAACATATACGCTTTGTCCTTAGACCTGAGATTGTCGCATGTATTCAAGATGTGGATCGACATACTTAGGGGCTATCAAACGCTATGCCGTGACAGGGTAGTTATAAAGGTAGCTTTCGGGTTTGTCAAGAAGCATGCTATGAGACATGGTTAATCAAGATGGGATTTGCCCCTCTCTGATTGAGAGTGATATCTCTAGGCCCCTCGAGTGATCGGATCCGAAAATGCATGGCCATGCTACGTACGGTTAAGAGTTAACCTACAAAGGGATTTCGAATCACAGGATCGAGAAAGAGCGGTCGGCTTGAAGCTAGACCAAATATCGTGAGGCAAAGGGAATAGCATGTATATCATGTTGTGATGGTTCGTCTGATATGATCTTCGTGTGCGTATAGGAGTTGGCACGTCTTGCTAGAGGCCGCTACCGACTATTGGGCCGAGTAGGAGTACTCGGGCCATGTCTAAACGTATCCGAACCCATAGGGTCACACACTTAAGGGGCTGGAAGCCCAATTCGGATGTGATCCGAGTTGGATTAGGTTTAGAAGTACTAATGGGCCTCGGACCCAGAGGCCCATTAGGAACCTCTATAAATAGAGGGGTGGGGGCGCCCTAGGGTTTAGACCTTTTGGCGAAACACATCTGCCGCGCCTCCCACGCCCTCGCCTGTTGCAACTCGCGGATCTAGCAGTCCAGCTTGCGACGCTTCCTCCCTGCACGTGTGGATACCTTGGAGGTGTTGCGTCTGCAGCACTTGGACGAGCCGCCGATGAGCCACGACGAGCCGCCGACGAGCCATGACGAGCCGACGACGAGCCGCGGCACGAGGGCGATCTTGCTGCACGTGGACGAGCTGCTGAGGAGCTGCTGGACGTTGACATGATCGACTACGTACGACTACGTTGATCGACTACATACGACTATGTTGATCGTCTTTGCTGCATCGACGCAAATCTACATCGTCCGCACCAGTAGTGCGTCGAGTGGTAATCCCGTGATCCTTATACGGCAGTTCTTCCTGGTTTTACACGGTAGAAATTTTGATTTGCGCTAGTGTAGCCTACCTCGTATCCCAACAGTGGTATCAGAGCCGTAGCTGTTTAATTTTGGATTTGGGATGTGTGCATATGGAGATATGCGAGTTTTCAGTTTGATCTATGTCCCGGTTTCGTGTTCTTGCTGCAATGGTAGTGTAACGACATACTCCTACCGGTCGGTTTCCGCCATCGGAGTTAAGTGATACACGTAAATCCAGTTGCAGTGAGCGAAGATCAATATGATTGGTCGAATCGAAATCCAGGGTCATACGCCAGGCGCATTAGATGTGCAATAGTAGATGAGATCTACTGCCGGGGTCGGGATTTTGCCGTATGCGTATGCTTCGGTAAATCAGCCGTAACTTTTCGGTACGATCTCGGATCGGGGCGAATTTTATATGAAAATTGATCTACAGAAAAAGTTACACATGAAATTCAACCGCTTCAACGTTTTTGGCAAAATTAGATTTCCCAAATTCGGCTTGGAAGATGGAGTTTCGGGCATCCGAAGTTTTGAACGTTAGGACGCTTAACTCTGTTTTGCAGGATGTATGTATGTATCTTGTGATCAGTATGGCCCCTTTGTGTATGTGATACATGTGTGTAACTCATTCGTGACCTGCGTGTCGCGCGTACGGCAACACGGCAGGAGCCATATGTGTTGTCACTTTATTGTATTTAATGGTTTGCGTACCAATCTGTGATGATCCAAGCAACTATGTAATCTTCATTACTAGCTCCTTTACTAGCTGTTAGGCGTAATAGCATGTTCTAGTTCTTGGAGGACTCATCACCAGGAGGATGGCGCACATGGAACATGGAGATGGAGATCACCATGGTGAACAGGTTCTATGGAGATGGAGATCACCATATGAAAACGGGCCATATTGTGTCACAACTGTGTGAATGCTATTCTGTTTAAGTTTTACTTTCTGCATGCTGTGATGTTAGAAGTAGAACGATCCCTCACAAAGTTTAAGTTAGTATGCCCTCCCAACTAAAACTTGCACCGTCCCATGTCTTGTACAATTAGTGGTGGGTCTATGAAATTAGGGTGCCACTAGTTTTCCTTGACTAGACAGGTTTGTGTCGGACACTTACACGCATAAGAGTTGGTTTGCTTAACAAGGTTATCTTAACGGTTAAGGACCTTGGGGCATAAAGGTTGGGCGCCGAGACATAGAGATGTCACCCAACAACAGGAGTCATATGTGATATGATTAGCAAAAGTTGCTTACCGATCTACCTTGTTTGCTAGCGGTGATGCTAAAGCTCACTAGTAGACTTGTTAGTTGTGGATCCTGAATCACTAAGTTTCAATAGAGGGATATTGATTTTAGTGGGAGTAGATTCTGTTAAAATAGTTTAATGTGATTTGCTCTATCATGGATACATTTGTCTTAGTGTATTTTGCATTACTTTTGTTGTAGATTAAATGACACCTAGCAGCACTACACCGTTTGCTTTGCGTTCGGTCCTTGAGAAGGACAAGTTGAATGGAACAAATTACTCGGATTGGATTCGTAACCTGAGAATTGTTCTCAGGGATGAGAAAAAGGAAGATGTTCTAGACAACCCACTACCAGAAGAACCTGCTGATGATGCACCCGCTGCTGCTAAGAATGCTTACAAGAAAGCATGTGATGCTAATCTTGAAGTAAGCTGCCTTATGCTTGCTTGCATGGAACCCGAGCTGCAGATGCAGTTTGAAACAAACCATGAGGCGCATGATATGATCGTGGCGCTTAGAGACATTTCCAAACACAGGCCAGGACTGAAAGGTTCAATGTGTCTAAGGCCTTTGTTGAGAGCAAGCTACCAGAAGGCGCAGCAGTAGGACCACACGTAATCAAGATGGTTGGTTACACTCAACGGTTGGAGAAGCTGGGCTTCCCACTGGGCCAAGAGTTGGCCACTGATTTCATTCTTTCGTCTCTTCCGCCTAGCTATGGGAACTTCATCTCGAACTACCATATGCATGGGATGGAAAAGGGTCTGAATGAGCTGTGTGGCATGCTTAAAACAGCAGAGGCTGACATCAAGAAAAGCGCTAGTACCAGCCATGTGATGGCTATACAGAACAAGCCTAGCTTTAAGAAGAAGGGCAATTCTTGGAAGAAGAAGGGCAAGGCTGGAACGTCCAAGCCAAACCCAGCGCCCAAGGTTAAAGCTGGACCTGGACCTGCTCCAGACAAAGAGTGCTTTTACTATCATGAACTTGGTCACTGGAAGAGAAACTGCAAGCAGTACCTAGCTTCGTTGAAGAATGGCAGAAGTAAGAGTACTTCTACCTCAGGTACGCTTGTTGTTAATGTTATAGACAACATTTTTCTCGCTGATACAATTATTAATTCTTGGGTATTTGATACCGGATCGGTTGCTCATATTTGCAATTCGATGCAGGGAATGATAAGAAGTAGAAGCGTGGAAAGAGGAGAAGTTGATTTCCGCGTGGGCAATAATGCAAGAGTTGCTGCGTTGACCATCGGGACGATGCAACTCCACCTCCCATCAGGATTTATTATGGAGTTGAATAATTGTTATTTCGTTCCTAGTTTAAGTCGAAACATTTTGTCTCCTTCATGCTTGATGAAAGATGGTTATTCATTTGCGAGTGAAAACAATGGTTGTGTGATCTCTAAGAATAATATGTTTATGGCTTTTGCACCCATTGTGAATGGATTATTTGTTTTAAATCTTGATGGATCACCTGTCTGTAACGTAAGTGCTAAAAGGCCTCGGCCTAATGATTTGAGTCCTACCTACTTGTGGCATTGTTGTTTGGGTCATATAAGTGAAAAGCGCATGAAGAAGCTCCATTCTGATGGACTTCTAACTTCGTTTGATTTTGAATCATACGAGACATGTGAGGCTTGCTTGCTAGGCAAGATGACCAAGACGCCTTTCACAGGATTTCCTGAGAGAGCATTAGACTTGTTGGAACTCGTACATAGTGATGTATGCGGACCAATGAGCACGACGGCTAGAGGAGGATTCCAATACTTCATAACTTTCACTGATGATTTTAGTAGATATGGCTATGTCTACTTGATGAGGCACAAGTCTGAAACCTTTGAAAAGTTCAAGGAATTTCACAATGAAGTTGAAAATCAGCGTGGCAAGAAAATTAAGGCCTTACGATCTGATCGTGGAGGCGAGTATTTGAGCCACGAGTTTAGCAATCATCTAAAGAGTTGCGGAATTGTTCCACAACTTACGCCGCCTGGAACACCTCAGAGAAACGGTGTATCCGAGCGACGTAATCGAACTTTGTTAGACATGATTCGATCAATGATGAGCCAGTCGGACCTACCGTTGTCATTTTGGGGATACGCTCTAGAAACAGCAGCTTTCACACTTAATAGGGTACCATCTAAGTCCGTAGTTAAGACACCATATGAGATATGGACTGGAAAGGTTCCTAGTTTGTCTTTTCTAAAGATTTGGGGATGTGAAGTGTTTGTCAAGCGACTTCAGTTGGACAAGATCACACCCAAGTCGGATAAGTGCATTTTCGTGGGATATCCAAAGGAAACTTTGGGATATTATTTCTACAACCGATCAGAAGGCAAAGTGTTTGTCGCTCGGAATGGGGTTTTCCTAGAGAAAGAGTTTCTCAAAGGAGAAAAGAGTGGAAAGACAGTGCATCTTGAAGAAGTTCAAGATGAGCCGATCGGGCAAGAATCAATGAGTGATGCTAACGTAGCAGAACAAGTTGAGATACCCATGGCAAGAGAAGCACCGCCACAACCACGAAGGTCAGCAAGGCTCCGCGAAATGCGGGAAATATTATTGTTGGACAATGATGAGCCTGCGACATATGCAGAAGCAATAGTGGACCCAGACTCCGAAAAATGGCAGAGTGCCATGCAATCCGAAATAGAGTCCATGGGAGACAATCAAGTTTGGAACTTGGTTGACCCGCCTGATGGTGTTAAAGCCATAGAGTGCAAGTGGATCTATAAGAAGAAAAAGGACATGGATGGAAATGTTCACATCTATAAAGCACAACTTGTCGCAAAAGGTTTTCGACAAGTTCAAGGAGTTGACTACGACGAGACCTTCTCGCCCGTAGTGATGCTTAAGTCCATTCGGATTATTCTAGCTATAGCTGCATATTTCGATTATGAGATATGGCAGATGGATGTCAAGACAGCTTTCCTGAATGGAAACCTAGCTAAGGGCGTGTATATGATACAGCCCAAGGGTTTTGTCAATCCGAAAAATGCTGGAAAGGTATGCAAGCTTCAGAGATCCATTTATGGATTGAAGCAAGCATCTAGGAGTTGGAACATTCGTTTTGATGAAGTGGTCAAAGGGTTTGACTTCACGAAGAACGAAGAAGAGTCTTGTGTTTACAAGAAGGTTAGTGGGAGCTCTGTAGTATTTCTAATCTTATATGTGGATGACATATTACTGATTGGAAATAACATTCCTATGCTTGAGTCCGTAAAGACTTCACTGAAAAATAGTTTTTCGATGAAGGACTTAGGGGAAGCGGCATATATTCTGGGCATTAAGATCTATAGAGATAGATCGAGAAGGCTTATAGGTTTAAGCCAAGATACTTACATTGACAAAGTGTTGAAGCAGTTCAGCATGGAAGAGGCAAAGAAAGGGTTCTTACCTATGTCACATGGCATACATCTCAGCAAGACTCAGTGTCCTTCGACTGCTGATGAGCGGGATCGCATGAGTAGAGTACCATATGCCTCGGCTATTGGATCTATCATGTATGCAATGATAAGTACTCGCCCAGATGTTTCATATGCGCTAAGTATGACAAGCAGACACCAGTTTGATCCAGGTGAGAGTCACTGGACAACGGTGAAAAACATTCTTAAGTACTTGAGAAGGACTAAAGATATGTTCCTCGTCTATGGAGGTGAGGAGGAGCTCGTTGTAACAGGTTACACCGATGCTAGTTTCCAAACCGACAGAGATGATTCAAAGTCACAATCAGGATTTGTGTTCACGCTAAATGGTGGTGCTGTTAGTTGGAAGAGTTCCAAGAAGGAGACGGTGGCCGATTCTACGACAGAAGCCGAGTACATCGCGGCTTCGGAAGCCGCGAAGGAAGGTGTTTGGATAAGGAATTTCCTCATTGAGCTTGGTGTGTTCCCGAATGCGTCCAGCCCATTGAATCTCTACTGTGATAATAATGGGGCAATTGCGCGAGCAAAGGAGCCAAGGAACCACCAGAAGAACAAACACGTAATGCGGCGATTTCATCTCATTCGAGACTTCGTTAACCGGGGTGAGATCAAGATATGCAAAATACACACGGATCTGAACATTCTGATCCGTTGACAAAACCACTCCCGCAGGCTAAGCATGATACGCATGTAAGAGCTATGGGTATTAGGTACCTTCTAGATTGACTCTAGTGCAAGTGGGAGACTGTTGGAGGTATGCCCTAGAGACAATCATAGAGATGATGATATTCCATTTGTATCCATGATTTGTATATTGTGTTCATTGAATATCCATTAAAGGCTACTTAAATTGATTTGCAATTATGTGAATTGTATGTGAAACTCTTTACTTGTATGGTTATTCTAAAGTTGTCCCTAGTCGGAGTTCATATGAGGACACACATGAATATTAGACTAGCACATGTATTAGTTGATGACTACGTTTCACAAGTCATGGACATGGAGATGTTGAACTAATAATGTGGACACATGTGGAGACATGTGCTAGGACTGACCCAACACGAGAAGTAGTTCTCTCTTTAAACAACATATACGCTTTGTCCTTAGACCTGAGATTGTCGCATGTATTCAAGATGTGGATCGACATACTTAGGGGCTATCAAACGCTACGCCGTGACAGGGTAGTTATAAAGGTAGCTTTCGGGTTTGTCAAGAAGCATGCTATGAGACATGGTTAATCAAGATGGGATTTGCCCCTCTCTGATTGAGAGTGATATCTCTAGGCCCCTCGAGTGATCGGATCCGAAAATGCATGGCCATGCTACGTACGGTTAAGAGTTAACCTACAAAGGGATTTCGAATCACAGGATCGAGAAAGAGCGGTCGGCTTAAAGCTAGACCAAATATCGTGAGGCAAAGGGAATAGCATGTATATCATGTTGTGATGGTTCGTCTGATATGATCTTCGTGTGCGTATAGGAGTTGGCACATCTTGCTAGAGGCCGCTACCGACTATTGGGCCGAGTAGGAGTACTCGGGCCATGTCTATACGTATCTGAACCCATAGGGTCATACACTTAAGGGGCTGGAAGCCCAATTCGGATGTGATCCGAGTTGGATTAGGTTTAGAAGTACTAATGGGCCTTGGACCCAGAGGCCCGTTATAAACCTCTATAAATAGAGGGGTGGGGGCGCCCTAGGGTTTAGACCTTTTGGCGAAACACATCTGCCACACTTCCCACGCCCTCGCCTGTTGCAACTCGCGGATCTAGCAGTCCAGCTTGCGACGCTTCCTCCCTGCACGTGTGGATACCTTGGAGGTGTTGCGCCTGCAGCACTTGGACGAGCCGCCGATGAGCCACGATGAGCCGCCGACGAGCCACGACGAGCCGACGACGAGCCGCGGCACGAGGGCGATCTTGCTGCACGTGGACGAGCTGCTGAGGAGCTGCTGGACGTTGACGTGATCGACTACGTATGACTACGTTGATCGACTACATACGACTACGTTGATCGTCTTTGCTGCATCGACGCAAATCTACATCGTTCGCACCAGTAGTGCGTCGAGTGGTAATCCCGTGATCCTTATACGGCAGTTCTTCCTGGTTTTACGCGGTAGAAATTTTGATTTGCGCTAGTGTAGCCTACTTCGTATCCCAACAAGGACAAGGGCAAGGCCAAAGAAGACGAAGACAAAGGTGACAACGGTAAATTCCAGAACCCTTCAAACACCATCAATGTCATCTTTGGCGGCATACCGGGTACTACTACTAAGCGGTCCTAGAAACTAGCCTTGCGAGAGATCATGTCCATTGAACCAGCGACACCTACGTTCCTCAAGTGGTCTGAGGTGCCAATCACCTTCTCTAGGAAGGACCAGTGCACTAGTTTCTCGAATCCAAGATGGTATCCTCTCGTCCTAGACCCAACAGTCGCTAGCTCTAGACTCACCAAAGTACTCATTGATGGCGGTAGCAGCTTCAATGTACTCTTCACCAAGACTCTGAGGAAGATGGGCCTGGACATTACTGTCGGAGTTTTGAGCCCGACAGTCCACTTGGGGGGGTACCCATGTGGTTTATTTGTAGGTGACAGCGATTGCAAAACCAAGAACTCAATGGTGGTCAAGAAAACATGAAAGTGGACATGGGAATTTTAGACAGGTTCGGGCCTTGTGAGAGTAATACCCTACATCCAGTATGCTGGTGGATTGTATTGCTTAATGATGTGATGATTTGAGTTGCCCTTAGGGGGCTTCCTCGGCCGCCTTATATAGGCTAACGACCAAGGGTTACAAGATGGTTTGAACTTAATCTACTCGGTAGTTACATGGAAAGCAATCTAAGTCAGATTACAATACACGTCTCACGAAGTCTGGGTAGATTTGGATTGTCTAGTTGCCTTGATATGTACTCTAAGTAACTTCAAGTCCTCAGCCCGCACGTCCTGGTCAGGCGGACCCACTTGTCAGGTCTTACCAGCATCGTGGTCGGTGGGGACCCATGGGGTACCCATATCCCTCAAGCCCCTGAGCGATGTGTAGGCGAATAGGAACTTGAGGTCATCACAATGAAGCTTGGAATTAGGTTGGCTGAAGCTACGATGGCATCATGGTGATGGAGAGGCTGCGCAGTGCTCAAAACAGAAAAAATCCAAGCGAACGCAGAGCCAACGCGTAGAGCGAAGACGAGTGCCGAACTGATGGAAGTCGGCATCTAGTAGGTCGAAGCAACGGGTACGGAGGGCATCGCAAGATGCACTCTGTAGGAGTAGCCCCCGAGCATTGAAGCGATTGGAATAATCGGTCCAATGCTAAAAGAAGAAAAAGTTGATCCCAGAAGCAAGTCCAAGTGCCCTAGCGCAAGGATAGGTGAAGCCACGGAGGCACGCCGACCAGAATTAAGCGCCCAGCCCCCAAGGACAAGGACTGGCGGAACCACAGAGACACGCCGACCTGAAGTAGGCGCCCAGCCCTCGAGCGTGGGAGCCGGACAAGTTGTGGAAGCACGTCGAGTCACCTCCCGCCCTGAGCCAGAGAGGTCAGCCGAGCGACGGGAGGCACGCCGAGTCGTTGGTGATGCCCAGCACCCAAGCCTGGGAGCTGGACGAGTCGTCAAAGCACGCCGGGTCGCCTCCCGCCCCAAGCCAAAGAAGTCGGCCTGGCGACGGGAGGCACGCCGAGTTGTCAGCGGCGCCTAGCCCTTGAGCTTGGGAGCTGGATGAGTTGTCGAAGCATGCCAGGTTGCCTCTCATCCTGAGCCAGAGAGGTCACCTGGGCGATGGGAGGCACGCTGTGTTGGCGACGATGCCCAGTCCCCGAGTGTGGGAGCCGGACAAGTTGTGAAAGCACGTCGGGTCGCCTCCCGCCCCGAGCCATAGAGGTCGGCCGGGTGACGGGAGGCACGCCGAGTCATCGTCAGCGCCCAGCCCCTGAGCCTGGGAGCTGAACGAGTCGTGGAAGCACATCGAGTTGCCTCCCGCCCCGAGCCAGAGAGGTCGGCCGGGCGATGGGAGGCACACCGAGTTGTCGGCGGCGCCCAGCCCCCGAGCCTTGGAGCCAAAAGAGTCGTCAAAGCACGCCAGGTCGCCTCCTGCCCCGAGCTAGAGAGGTCGCTCGGGTGACGGGAGGCATGCTGAGTCGTCGGCGGTGCCCAGCTCCCGAGCTTGGGAGCTGGATGAGTCATGAAAGCAAGTTGGGTCACCTCCCGCCTCGAGCCAGAGAGGTCGACCGGGTGACACGAGGCACGCAGATCGTCTTCGGCACCCAGCCCCAGAGCCTGGTGTGACATCCCTAGTGATTAAGTCAAAGAAACATCAAGAGAAATTAAGAAAGGGATTAGAAACCAATCAAATTCTAAGTGTTTAAATTCAAAAACTTGGGTAGGATTTAAACACAGATTTTGATATAAGAAATTAAATTTTAGCCAATATAAAAGTGGTAGAACTTTTTAAACTAAACAACTTTCATAATTTGCACTTTTTCTGATTTTGAGTGGAAGGCATTCAAAAACTAGGTCAAAGTTGGGTGAAATTCAAGTCAGCTTTGCCTGGCGTTCTACCAAAGTTTACACAACTTTATCTCCAAATCCAATACATTTTCACCCATCAACCTTTGTAGAAGTTGGAGTCCATGGTTTAAACTCAAACTTTTAAATTTGAAATTTTCATCGTTTAGTTCAAAATTTGGGACATAAACTGGCACAAAGACGCTGTCTTCGTGCACCACACGCGAATGCACGTGCGCCCGGATCATGGTCACCGCGCGCAGCGAACACGCCACCGCCATGCGGCGTTGCCCACCTGGCTCCACTGCCTCGCACAACCACAAGCGGTGATGCAACAACACGAGGCCGGCCACTGCCCAACCCCGTGCCGTGCTATCTCTGCCTCCGCACGACATATCTTGGCTGGACAACGCCGGCCCGCGTGCCACGACGCGCTCGTGCACCGCATGCCATCACCGGCCAATCGCGCACCGCCCCCTCCTGTCGCCAATGCTCGAGCACCGCCATCCGTGCCAGTGCACAAGAAGGAGCGCCCGAGCATCGCCTGCTCCTCACGCCCCTTTGCCGCTATAAAAGGGCCATGCCCAGGCTCGCCGGCGCCATTCCTTCACCCCCGCACCAAGCTCCACTGAGTGCCATCGGCACCCCTCCGTCAAGCTCCCCCCTTTGAGCCCCAGCAGCGTCACTCGAGCCCTCCATTGCGCCACCAGGCCCTTTTCTTGCAAGTTTTATTGAAAAAGGTGTTTAGGGCTTGTTGCTTTCTCTGGTGTATGCTTTTCCGGCTCTGATGCCAGCTGTGGCAGAACCACCTAGATTAACCAGGCTAAAGTGTACTCAAGGTTGCCTCATATGCGAGCAGACACTTTAATCAAGTTAAAATGGTAGTCTATCGGGTTTCACCCGATAAACCACTTGTATCGGATCAAAACAAATCATACTCACACGAAGGTGAGTCCAGAGATTACAACAATCCAGATAATTATTACAGGTCCCAAATTCAGTTATTACAAGTTAGAGGTTCAAATGCATTAAGGTATAGTTTCAGAGTTTAAAGCAGCAGAATAAAATGGCAGTCTAGTGTCTATACAATAATACCATGATGAAACCTGCCATGATATCAATCACCGCATTCCTGACCAACCGAGGATAGGTCCCACTCGACAGTCCAACTCGGAGGGAGTTGGGACGGCCAAGTCACACTAGCAGCCAACTCACTAACATCCATACCTGAAAACAAAGCCACAAGCAAGGCTGAGTATACTAATACTTAACAAGACTTACCCATCAGGTGGTATCTACTCCACTGACTTCTAGACATGCAAGGCCTTTTAGCTGAGGGGTTTGTTTTGCCAAAAGCATCTAAAGTAGGTCCTTACTTTCAAATTTTAGCATGATGTTCTCATTGATTATCCAATCTAAGTAAGCACTTATTCTAAGCAAGCATGGTGATCAAGCAATTTAATTCAAGCATCAGTATTAATCATCATACTTGTTCCACTTCTTACTCAGTGCAGCATAGTGATCAAGTAGTCCCAAACTATGAGAGATAGACGATTCGAATTGAGTTTCTTAACCTTGCAAGGTTAACCTAAACCCACGACATATGTGTACCACACCAGCTCCACACATGTCAGCCGTCCCCATCAATCCCCAGGCACGTGGCCAGGGCTCACTTCCCTTGGATACAATGCCCCACGGTCTGGGAACGTCGCCGTACGTGACTGCACTTGTACCCACATGATGCATCAGAGGAACCAGGCTCCAAAGAGAGTGGGAGGTATGCCCACATCCCGGTTCAATCAGGTACTAGGCTTCCCCATCCCATACTAGGTATGAGTTTATTACTTTCAAACACTTATCACGAACACCGACATGGTTCGACCTTAGCATATATTTTTCACTAGATAGATGGGGCATCCACCATTTCAGAACATATTGCCCGGCCCTACCCGTTAACCTTATGATTTCAACATAAGTACATAGGCAACTCCTATATCTCGTGAGTGACAGGAAATCACTTGTCTTTTATCGAGTCCCTATTTAGCATTACAACTACTTGACTTATCATGCTAGTATTCAAACATAGGAACTTAGGTTCATGCAACTAAGGTTTCAAGCAACGCCTTTAAACGTAATGCACAATCATAAGTAAAAGGAGTATTGCATAAACTTTAGAAATCAGGGTTATGCTTCGGGGCTTGTCTTCCTGTACTAGGTTAGACTGAGGCTCAATTGAATCTTGACTGGGGTCCTGCGCAACCTCGATCTGGTTCACTTCTGAAGACAGCACCTCCTCAGCTGCTGGAAGTAGCTCGTAGGTACTGTCGGTGAGATTTGCTTCTACACGAGATGCATATGTAAGAGTTCAATTACATGTTTCAACGTGCAGGTTGCATTTCATGTATTATTGCAGAAATAAAGATTGCATTTTGACCACCTTCACCCGACAAGGATTCAAACTTTTCTTTTCTTCATAAAGTAAGGTGTGTTGCGATTTAAAGCTCGGGCTTGACTTGATGGTGATTGTGTACACATATGAGGTTTTAACAACTTAGACTTGACAAAACAAAGGTGGGGGTCATTTTAGGGTTGCTCAACATTCATTTTGGAAAGTTATCCTATTTTTGAATTTTAAACCAATACAACTTAGCTTTTATTATTCTACCCTTCCTAATTAACAATTGTTATTATTTATTTAACTACCTATTAAACTTGAATAAATGTTTCTGGAAGAATCGGATAAGATATGGTTCTGGAATTTTTACAAAAGCTTTATTATTACACCGGGGATATACTGTAAAATTGTGAGGTACATTGGACTCCGAACAAATTTATTAAAAATCAAACAGTACCACATGGTAGAATATGAAGATTGGTTTTTAACTACAGTTTCAGTAACAATCTGACTCTGAAATTTTTACAGAAGGTTCACTAACACTAACAGAGGCTACTATAACCTTTCCAGGATTTATTGAGAATGAATACTATTTATCACATAATAAGTACATTAAACCACATGTAGTTATTTAAGCAAGGTAAGACACACATCTTGCAGAAGATATTATTTTTTCTAGTTAGAGAGGTGCATCAGAAATGTAACGAAATTCATCTTGAATTTTTATCTATTTTTCTCTATTTATTGTGCAAATAACAAGATTAAATTTAACATTTAAGCATTTGGACTTAAAATAGTCAGATCATCATTTAACCCAGTAGCAGAAATTACATATCTAGAACATGCATGTCAAGAGTAAACTAACAGAAGTGGTTTCATATTTTTCTAAGTTTTCTATGATTTATAAGGTATTTATTGGCTTTTATACAAAATAAATCCTAGCGTGAAATACATACCAGTGACATGTCCATGAAGATTTTTTAGTGACACTAGACATCATCTACCATTTTTCTACATTTCTCTACACATTTTGAAAGTTTCAGCCTTTTTATTCAATTTTAAATTAGAGAAGATTAAATGTGTTTTATAGAGGGGCCCTTGCAACTTTCAAAGTTTGAAAGAAAGGTCCCGGCATTTTATGACTTAGACCCTGAAAAGATTTAGGGGCTAGCAATTGGGTCCCTAGGCTTCACCGGTGGCTTGCCAGCACGATTCCAGCGAAGTCCGGAGGTGAGGGGGTGAGGTGAGGGTCTGGGCGTGACGAGGGGCTCACCTAGGGCCTGTGCGTTGTGGAGTTCGCGGGTGGAGGGTGGCCGGCGGTGGCTGTCGACAGCGAGGCAGGGGGCGTGGCGGAGGAGCTCCTGCTCCGGTGACGGCGATGGCGGAGAGGGCTGGGGAAAGGTTCTCGAGGCTGCGGCGGTGTACGGGTGGTCCACCTGAGGGCTTATGGGGTGGTGGCGAGGCTCGGAGGGGAGTGCTGTATGGTGAGGTGGCACTAGCAAAGCGGCGGAGCTTCAGTGCGGGGAGAAAGAGGTGGGCAGCATCGGGGAGCGGGCAAGGGGCTCCTTTTATAGTGGCAAGAGGGCGAGGAGAGGCTCAGCGAGTGCCGGGATAAGCTCAGGCCAACCGGGGAGCACGGAGGTGGCTGGTGACTAGCGGAGCAAGCGTGCGGCGCGGTGGTTGGCCGTGGCGATGTGTGCGCGTGGGCAAGCAGCTGGTGATTGGTGCGGAGGGATTCTGGCGTGAGGGATTTTGGCCGATGATTGGCGTGCGGGTAGTGGTCGATGAGTGGCCGGGCGGCGATGGCCTGCAGTGGGGTGCGATGTGGCGGCCGCGGTGGCGGCGCGGACAGGTGCGTGTGGGCGCCTGACTGGGGATTGGCCGGAGGAGATAGGCCGGTTGGGAGGGTGAGATGGCGCACGCGTTGGTTGGGCGATCGCCGGGGACGTGTTGTCCCATCGCCGGTGGCGCGATGTGTCGCGCCACGACACGCCGTGCGCGATCACCCCTGATCGCGTGCACGTACTGTCGCGGGTGTGTGTGTAGGCAGCAGGTTTGGGCCTGGTTTTCTCAAATTTTTTAATTTAAACTTCAAAATTTTCAAATACAGTGTAGTTTTAACTCTAGACTTTAATTTCTACAAAGGGTGATGGGTGAAAAAGTCAGTAGAAATGGAGATAAACTTGTTGAAACTTTGGTGGAACGTCAGCTTGGCTGATTTTTGAATTTGCCCCAATTTGGCTGAATTTTGATTCAAAAATTGAATGCCTTACACTTAAAGTCAGAGAAAGTTCAAATAACAAAATTTGCTTGTTTTAAAAAGTTCTACAACTTTTATATTGCCCAAAAGTTGAGTTTATATATAAAATTTTGTTTTCAACCCTTCCACCATTAAGTGCTTTTTAGGGTATTTTTCACTTCTTAGTGAATTTGAAAGGTCTTTAGAGTTTGGTATTTTGAACTTTGGTTTGTTTCTACCTTTTTCTTCTAGTTCTGCTTGTTTTAACCTTTGAATTTTTGTTTGAGCCTCCCCCCGCCCCACAGCAAGCCTTCTCCGCCGCCGCCTTCGCTGGAGTTCGAGCCGGAGCGCCGTGCTCGAAGCCTCACCGTCGAGCCACCTCACCGGCTCTCCTCCGCCCTCGACTCCTACAGCCCAAAGACCACCGGTGAGCTCCTCGTCGCATTCGCACCCCTAGCACACGCCCACATGGTCGGACCTCGTTGGATTTTCACCGCCGCGCCGCCGGCCGACGCCGAGGATCACATTGCAAGGCCGAAAGTAGTTCCAAGGTCTTAGGCGTAAAATGCAAGGCTATCGTTGTGAAGGTTTGAAAACTTTTGGGGCCGTTCGGTAAAAGTGAAACTTGTTTTGATAGTTTAATTTAAAAATGTTTATATGCATGTTACTATTCTGAAACTGGTTCCGTGATTTATTTTGTATAAAATCCAATAAATGCCTTATAAAACATATACTGGTCTAAAAATTGTGCATGTTTTTTTGTTAACTTCCTTTTAACATTCATGTTCTACATCTAAATGCTTAAATACTATCTTTATATTGTTATTTGCATAATAATTAGTGGAAAATAGATAAAAATGCAAAATAAATTTTGTTAGATTCTTTATGTCCAGGTCTGGCTAGTGAAAATCTTTGCTCCTGTGAAATGTATGTTTTCCATTGCTTAAGAAATTACATGTTGTTTAATCTTCTTATTATGCAATAAATAGTTTTCATGCTCATAAAACCCTGCAAAATTCATAGTAACATATGTTAGTATTGGTAACCCTTCTGTAAAATTTGTGGAACCAAACTGATGATAGAACTCTAGTTAAAAAATCATTCTTCATGTTCAACAATTTAACATTGTTTGATTTTTAATAAATTTTGTAGTTGCCAAATTCATCCCAAATTTTTACAGTAAATATCTTGTGTAGGGGGAAAGTTCCTGTAAAAATTCAATGTCCATATCTTAAAAGATGCTTCCTGAAATATTTATGCATGTTTGGAAGCTAGTTTAATTAATAATAATAATTGCTACTAAAATTTTGGACTAGCAAATGATTAATTATGCTTTTCATGAGAACATGATCACTCTTACAAAGATTGCCAAACAGTACCAACATGACACCACCTTCTGTCTTGAATACTAGGTTTCTAAGAATTTTATATGTGTACACAATCACCATCAAAATAACACCCATGTTTTCTTCCCAACTAACCTTGTTTTGTAAAGAAAAGAATTATTACAAACTTGTCTAGGTGAATGTGGCTAAAGGAAAAGAAAGGTATATAGAATTGCCTAGATGAATGTGGACGAAAATGCACCCTATGCTTTTACAATGATTAACGAACTGCAACCTACATCATGAAAGCTTATAAACGAAATCTTATGCATATGCATCTCGTGCAGAAGCAAACCTCGCTGACGGAACGTACGAGTTGGTTCCGGTAGCTGAAGAAGAACACTCTGCTACTGCATTGAACCTGATCGAGACAACTCGAGACCCAAGCCAAGCTTCGGAAGAGCCCCAGGCTAACGTAGGACAAGAAGGCAAGCCCCGGAGCATAACCTTGGTTTCTAAAGTTATACAATATCTTATTGCTTATGTTTGTGCATTAAGTTCATAGGAGTTGCTTGAAACCTTAGTTGCATGCTCCTAGTACCCATGTTTTGAATACTAGCATGATAAGTTGTTTAGTTGCTATGCTAAATAGGGACACAGTAAAAGTCAAGTGATTTCTTATCACTCGCGAGCTATAGGAGTTGCCTGTTTACTTATGTTGGAATCATAAGCTTGACGGGCAGGGCTTGGTAATATGTTTTGAATTGGTGGATGTCCAGTCTGTTCAGAGGAAAACTGTTAAGGTCGAAATATGTTAGAGTTGTGGTCAAGTGTTTGAACATATTAAACACATACCGAGTATGGGATCGGGAAGCCTAGTACTTGATTGAACCGAGGCGTGGACATACTCCCTGCTCTCTCTGGAACCGGGTTCCCCAAATGCATCATGTGGGTACAAGTGCAGCCTCGGTACGGTGTCGATCCGGGACCATTGGGGCATTGTATCCAAGAGAAGTGGGCCCTGGACACGTGCTGGGGATCGATGGAAACGGTTGATATATGTGAACGAGTCGTGGTACGCATATGTCGTGTGTTTAGTTCCACCTTTCAAGGTTAAGAAATACGATTCGAATCATCTGCTTCTCACAGTTTGGGACTACTTGACTACTTTTCTGCACTGAGTAAGAAGAGGAACAAGGATGATGATTAATATGGATCCTTGATTAATTCGCTTGTTCTAATGATTGCTTAGAATAGGTGCTTACTTAGAATGGTTAATCAACTAGAAATTGATACTAAAACTTGAAAAATAAGGATCTACTTTAGAAGCTTTTGGTAAAACAAACCCCTCAGCCAAAAAGCCTTGCATGTCTAGGAGTCGGTGGATTAGAGACCACGTAACGGATAAGTCTTGCGGAGTATTAGTATACTCAGTCTTGCTTGTGGCTATATTTTCAGGTAATGTTGATGTGGATGATATGATTGTCAGTGTGACTTGGCCGTCTCAGATCCCTCCAGGACGGACGGTTGAGTGGGACCCGTTCTCAGTGGGCAAGGATCGTGGTGAGTGATATCATGGAAGGCTTCACCATGGTATTATGTATCATCGTTAGAACTATCATTTTCTTTCTCCGCTGCTTTGAACTCTAAAGACTCTTTATGCATTTAAACACTTGGTTTGTCTTAAATTAATTTGGGACCTCTATAATATTTTATTTGGATTGTTTTAATCTCTGGGCTTGTCTTCGTGCGAGTGTTGTATGCTTGTTTCAATCGGAAATACGTGGTTGTATCAGGTGAAACCCGACAGACTACCATTTTAATTTGATTAAAGTGTCTATTCGCATTTGAGGCAATGTTGAGCACACTTTAGCCGGGTTAATTTGGATGGTTCTGCCATAGCTGGTATCAGAGTGAAAAAGCATACACCAGAGAAAGCAACGAGCCTTAAAAACTTATTTGGATAAAACTTGACTAGAAAAATTGCGTTTGAAAAATGTGTTGGTTCGTTAAGGATGAAAGTTAGTTCGTGAAGCCCTAGGGGATTATGGGTTGATCAAGTGGCTAACTAACTTATTGGTTATATTATACTGACTTTCAGCACATTACTTTTTGTCAAAACTTACTTTCTTGCGCAACAGGTAGCGCAGGGGTACGGTGATTGTTGTAATGTACCCATGGTACCATATGCAAATATGGTGGCGGTACCCAAAAATATGGTTGGTGCAGGGGTACGGCGATTGCTGTAATGTACCCACGGCATCATATGCAAATATGATGGCGGCACATAAAAAGTGAATATGCTGAATAGCGTATGAACGTTGCCCGTACAGAGGAAATCGTGCGGATGCTTTTGTGAGTGCTGGCACGAAAGGTTCAATTTGGACAAATGATCTTCTACAGGTATACTAACCGGTATTACGTTAAGTTAACGAACGGTTAGAAATTCGACTAGCTATTATAGGGAGAGCCGTAAATTGTTGCCATGCCACCAGCACTAACCGTGTAAGTCCAAGTATTTGGCAGTTCTTTGAATTTGTGAGGATGCATAGGTTGTGCATGCATCATGTTAAAAACTTACAAATTGGAAATCTGAACAACTTTTTCATGGTAACATATCAACCTAATGCCGCTCTCACAAAAACTTTTGCCGATCACCTAAGGATTTTCTAGTTGTCATGAACTGCAGCTACCTACTGTTGGAATTTTTTGAGTTCTTAAATGATATTTGTTCCATAAATATCCTATAAGAAAGATGTTCCAAATTTAGCATGGGTTATGCTGTAAAAATCTCATAAAGTTTGGCAAAGTAGATCTCAAGTTATGCTCAAATTAGTAAACCACTGTTTGCTGAAAACTCCTGAATGAACAGCCGACAGAGATTGAATTTTTCAACCACCTTAGGATCAGTTTCTGTCCAGTGTCATAAAAGAAACGTTGTAGATGAAATAGTGGAGAACCTTCTGGTAAAAGTTCAAAATATTTGGGTAAGTGGTTTGAGAGTTATGCTCAGATTTGTGAGGCACGGTTGCAGACAATTTCAGACTAGACCACAGCAGGGAAATTAGATCCTATGACCCCCTTAGATGCTGTTTTAGAAAAAGTTTTGAATAAAAAAGTTGTATCCAAATACCTGAGGAACATTCTGGTAAAGTTTGAGAAATTTTGGATGGGTACGTTTTGAGTTATGTCTATTTTTCTATCTGACAAGAAATCTGTTTTCACTCTTGGATAAGTGACATTCTAGCTCTCACACCCTCCCTCGGTTTTTGTTTCTTCTAGATGGCTGACCCTGTGTACATTGTGGTGGATTGGGATGGATGAGTTCACTCGGACTGCCTACACTGGGACTGTTTTCCTTCCATCTTGTGGGGACTCTTGAGCTCAGCAGGGTATACCACTCCTCCCCGCTACACAGGCCAGGAGCACGAGGAGCGCGGCGTACCCCGTTGCAGCGTGCACCTCACCGTTCTTCCCCACCAGGCGCACCTCGAGTGGCCAACCTTGGAGGTTGAGGCACTTGGCTACCGCCTTGACGACACTTGGGAGACATCTGCTCTTCAGAGGCTCACTACTTTTTGTAGTCAGCACCCCGAGGAGGTTGCCAAGGCTCCTGTGGGGCTGTTTCCATCACCATAGGGTGATGACGCCATGTGGATTGACCGGATGGACAACATGGATCTTTTAGGGTTCATTTGCCCCCAGGAGACTATCTTTACCTCATCACGGTGCATGAATGTACTGTACCACCTGCAGACTCTCCAATGCGAGGCAATGGCCAAGTTGACCGATCTGGCACAGGCAAATCAGATCATGTTCAATGAAATGAACAGCCAGATGGTCGACCTCTCGCTTGAGTTGGTTGATAAGGACATACAGATTGCCCAGTTGGAGACCCAGGTGGGTGCACTTCAGCACGAGTTGGATGACAGAGTGGCCGATATGGAGATCTTTGAGGATCAGATCCATGATCTCAACCTAGAGTTGGAGGATGCTAATGATCATATCAAGATGCATCATGAGCAGGAGGCAGCTATGCAGGCCCGTCCAGTGGTCATGGACGAGGATAAGGATCTCGAGGAGATGGAGGGTGTCTTCGGTATGGACGTGGAGAGCAGAGCACCACTGCTACAACCTTAGGGAGCCCACTCCCCGATGCTTAGCTTTTCCTCGGTCAATGACTTGGATGATTTTTAGATGTTACAGGATAGTTTGTGTATACTTGGTGTAGCCTAATTTTGGACCATGGATGTAATAGGCTAACTTAGAGTCGAGTATTATTTTGCATAGTGGATGCTAAGGTGCTGACATTGATTATGGGGTTTTGTTCCCAAAAACTTGACATCGATGTAACCCGGCATGTGAATGACCAACTTCTGCGGCAGAAATGTGTTTGAATTTTTAACTTGGCTTCCTTTCATCTCTGAGCTGTTTGATGAATACCAAAGTTGTTGGGAATTTCATAACCCAATTGCTCACAAAATTTCAGCATCACTGGACTTTCTAACTCAAGTTATGGGCTTATGGGCAAAACATCACAGCTCGGCTTGCTGAAAAATAGCCAGGATAGAGATGCAAACATGGAACTTTTTGGCCCAGGTAACGTTTGAATTGGACTCTGAGTTGAGTACCAAAGTAATAGTACACTAAATTTCCTACTCACTAACCAAAGATGAGAATTTATGGACTTTTGAGTCAGGAGATATGAATTTTCTTCTAAGTTACAGATTTCTGCCCGCAGTGTTTAACTGCGTGATGAACTTTAACTTTCCGCACATATTTTACCTTGGTCATATTCTTGTGAGCAAGCTACAAAATTTTGTGGCTAATGGAAAAGTTCACCCTTGTAGATGGTGCAAGTAACGCGCAGAACCCTGGTGGATTTGCGCCTAGCGGTAGCAGGCAACAAACACCATGAAGGACCAGAAAGGCAACCAGAGGGGGGTGAATGAGAGCCGATTCAAATTTTCTCAAAATATCTAGGCTAAAAACCCAAACCAATCCCCAAACCTCTCTTCTAGCAAAATCAAATCCACTTAGCTATGCACGAGCTAATGGATCTAGGAATGATGCTAGGAACCCAAAATGTGTCTAGCGGAAGCAAGAAAGCGTCCAAACAAGTATCGGAAGAAGAACTTTGAAAACCAACACCAAAGTTCGGAAAAATCCGAAAGAACCTTCGGAAAATTCTGGATTTTTGGAAATTTCAGGTAAAACCTTCGCAAAACTCCAAAATATTCTGGAATATTCTGATTTCTAGGATTTCGGAATATTTCGGAATCCTAGAAATCATTCCGGAATATTCCAGAATTCCAGAAACCAGCCATCGTGAGGAGAGAAGAAAAATTTGAAACTCGATCAAACGACCTCCAAAAATCACGAAATTTGAACCATAGACTCACAACAAATACCAAAGGTATTCGCAAAGTTTCAAGTTGAAAAGCTCACGAATTGGTCACAAGATTCCATGGATTTGGAGAGGGGCACAAGAAGGGGATTTTCGGGAAATCTCAAAATCCAAGGTGCTCGTGCATGGATTTGCTAGGGGATCATCCTAGATGTTCTTGCACATGTCCTAGCACCAATTTGCCCCAAGAAAAACACCCCAAAACGCTGCCAATCATGAGATCCAAAAATTCACCCAAAAATGCTCCGAAAATAGGGAAAAAGATAAATTTCAGATCTTGAGAAGGAGAAGCAATTGGGTACGAAATTGATTCTTGGATTACTCCACCATATCTGGTTACAAGCCAATCCTAAACACAAACAAAGCTTGGATGGCAAGAAGATCAACACAAAGATCCACTCTTTTCTCCCTCTCTCTTTCTACCAAAGACTCTCACAAAACAAATGAGTAGCCTACCACCAACTAGCCCAAGGGATTGCTGCCCCAACATCCCTCCCACATATATATATAGACATTTGGTCAAAGTCCAAAATGCCCTTACATTAAGCGTACAACTCAAATACCCCCCAGGAGTAAAGTCTTTCAACTTTTTCTTCGTTCATCGGACGGACCGGCAGCCTTCACGACTTCACTTCGCCTCGACGCAAGCTTCGCGATGGTGCCACACGTCCTCCAACTCGACGCCATCCGGCCGCACCGAACTCATCCCCGGTTTTGAGGCCCAAACCGGCAAACCTGCCTGCGTGGTGGTTTTGAGGCCCAAACCACCCAAACCCTCTGCACACCCACCTTGCATGACTCACCCCCGGTTTTGAGGTCAAACCCTCTACACACCCTCCTGGCGTGACTCACCCCCAGTTTTGAGGTCAAATTGGTCAAACCCTCTTGCACACCCCGCAAGCGTGACTCACCGATGTCGACATGTGTCCAGCCTCCGCCAAGTCTTCGATGCCTCCAAGTCTTTCACTCCCGGCTCCTGGACCGCCTACTCGACTCACCTCCGTCCCACTTGACTCGACTGACACCGTCTCCATCACCGTCCGTGTACTCTTGCTCTTCTGTGCACCATGTGGATCGCCCATGACTCCGCCTGGACTCCTCGGATCCCTCGATCCAAGCCTACTCATGTCCACCCTTCACAGCCCTAGTACATCAGCGTGAACCTTTCGCTTGACCTTCACCTCATGCCGTCGACCGCCATGTCGCATCCTACACCTGCACATCACAAGCCAAGATACACAACACACAACATATAGTTTACACAAACACCACAGCACAACGCACACAACACAACACATCCGGTTAGACGTTAGCATAATCAAGCACATATGAAATATGGACTCAATCGGTAAAGCCTCAAATCATCTACTCAATCACTCATCACAAATAGACCAAGGCACATCTCAACTTGGTCTCTCACACCATCACCACCACCCCCACCTTCTATGGAGGCGATATTAGCTACCTAGACAAAATTGTTGCAGCATATTATTCAGCAGCAGCAGTAGCCTCAGGGTGGACAGAACATCCATTAGCCTCGGATCATGAGCTATGAGGATTTCTTGGGCACCCAGCCCCCTTTGTTCCACAAGGCAGAGGAGCCTCTGGATGCAAATGCTTGGGTTCGCACTATCGAATCCAAATTCTCGCTACTCACGGCACCTTGTCCTGATGAGAACAAGGCAAAGTTCATGGCACAGCAGCTTTGTGGTTTAGCACGACTATGGTAGGACCATTATCATGCTATGCTCCATGCCGATCACATGGTTTCATGGGACGAGTTCAAGGTTGCCTTCAGAGGCCATCACATTTGAGAGGGTTTATTGGAGAGGAAGCTGAATGAGTTCTTGGCACTGACGCAGGGCACATGCAATGTGCTCCAGTATGCTCAGGCCTTCAATGATTTATGTCAGTACTCCGGTTATCATGCTAACATAGACAAGAAGAAGAGAGATCATTTCTGCATAGGTCTCAACACCAAGCTCAGGGAACGGTTGAATCCCATCAAGGTGAATAGTTATAATGAACTGGTGAACTTGGCGATATCTCAGGAGGACTGCATCTTGGCTCATCGGGCAGATAAAAAGACGAAGGTTCCAATGCCATCGGCTAGTGCCCCAACTCTGAAGTTCCGGCTTGTTCCGAATGCTCCACCCCAAGTTCCTCAGAGAACTCCTCAGCCTGGATGTTGGGTCATCAGGCCGCCTTTGCATCAGGGAGCCCTGAGTTTCCCTAACTTCCAGCAGTAGGGGCCAAGGCCAAATGCTCTGCAGCCAGCTCGCACTGGCAATGGGAACCGATGCTTCATCTGTGGGAGCCCAAATCATTTTGCTAAGGAGTGTCCGCAGAATAGGACCCAGAACTAGGGACAAAACTCAAACCAGAACAAGGGCAAGAGGTAGAAAGTCCAAGTCAAGCAAGGGAAGCTTAACTTCACCAATCTCGCCGATCTTCCTGAGGGTGCACCGATCATGACGGTATTTTCTCTATCCATAACCAGCCTATGGTTATATTATTTGATTCTGGTGCATCGCATAGGTTTATTGGGACAAAATTCAGTGGTAAATGTGGATTGGATTTTTGTCATACTAAAGGGTTGTACATGATCTCAACACCTGGTTGTAAAATTGTTTCCAACCAAGTAACACGTCTTGTACCACTCAAGTTGGGTAGCAAAATTTTCAAAACCAACCTTATTATCTTGGGTTTGGAAGGCATAGACATTTTTTTGGGGATGAATTGGATGACTTAGCACAAAGTCATGATAGACGTTGCAGCACGGGACGTCCAAATAAATTCACCTACCCATGGATCCTCCACACTTTACATGCCAGCCCGAGAGTGCATAAATTCGTGCGCTTATCCGACAATAGAGTCCCGATTGGAGGATATTCCTGTGGTATGCGAGTATGCCGATGTTTTCCCGGATGACTTGCTAGGAATGCCACTGGATAGGGACATTGAATTTGCCATTGAGCTACAGTTAGGCACTGCACCTATCTCAAAGAGACCTTATCGAACACCGCTTATGGAATTGGCAGAATTGAAAACCCAGCTTCAAGAGCTGCTAAACAAGGGCTTTATTCGCCCAAGCACATCGCCTTGGGGTTGCCCAGCTCTCTTTGTGAAGAAGAAGGATGATAGTCTGAGGATGTGCGTGGATTACCGACCTCTCAATGCGGTGACTATCAAGAATAAGTATCCATTGCCCCGTATTGATGTCCTCTTTGATCAACTCGCCGGAGTCAGAGTATTCTCCAAGATTGATCTCTACTCTGGCTATCATCAATTAAAAATCCAGCCGAGTGACATCCCTAAGACTGCCTTCTCTACCTGGTACGGATTATATGAGTACTTAGTCATGTCTTTCAGGCTCACAAATGATCCTGCCTACTTCATGTACCTCATGAATTCAGTGTTTATGCCCGAGCTTGACAAGTTTGCTGTGGTCTTCGTTGATGACATCCTCATATATTTCAAAAATGAGGAAGAGCATGCTCAACACCTCTGCATTGTGCTTCAACGCCTTAGAGATCATCAGCTCTCCAAATTCTCCAAGTGTGAATTTTGGCTAGATAGTGTGAAATTCTTCGGACACACCATCTCTAGCGAGGGCATAGCTGTTGATCCTAGCAAGGTGCAAGAGGTGATGGACTGGAAGCCACCCACTTCCGTTCATCAAATCAGAAGTTTCCTTGGTCTGGCAGGCTATTATCATCATTTCATTCCAGATTTCTCAAAGATAGCCAAGCCAATGATCGAGTTATTAAAGAAAGGGGTCAAGTTTGTACGAAGCGAAAAGTGTGAAGAAGCTTTCCACACTTTGTGAAAACTATTGACCTCAGCACCAGTCTTAGCCCAACCAGATAATACGAAGCCCTTCGATGTTTACTGTGACGCCTCTAGCACTGGTCTCAGATGTGTTCTTATGCAAGACAATCGAGTCATTGCTTATGCTTCACGTGCACTTCAGACTCATGAGCAGAATTACCCGACACATGACCTTGAGCTAGCAGCGGTGATTCATGCTCTGAAGATCTGAAGACATTATTTGATGGGTGCTCATTGCAATATCTACACCGATCATAAAAGTTTCAAGTATATCTTTACACAGGTCAATCTGAATATGCGTCAAAGGAGGTGGTTGGAGTTGATTAAAAATTATGGTCTAGAGGTGCATTATCACCTCGGGAAGGCTAACGTGGTTGCACACACATTAAGCCGCAAGGATTATTGCAATTGCCTTTCCACATCAAACTTCACAGAAACCTTGTATCATGAAATGAGGAAGCTTAATTTGGAAATTATTCCTCAAGGCGCACTGAACCACATCTCTATGAAACCTACCCTACACGATCAAATCATTATGGCGCAACTAGAGGACGAAGACATAAAACTCATTAAGCAAAAGCTTTCTCAAAGGGATGAAGGATATAAGAGTTTCCACTAAGACTAGAAAGGAGTTGTATGGTTCCAGGACCACTTGGTTGTTTCAACAAATCATGATCTCTGAAAGCAAATCCTGGATGAGGCACATCTCTCCAAGTTCTCTATTCACCCGGGTAGCACCAAAATGTACCAAGATGTCAGGCAAAATTTTTGGTGGACTGGGATAAAACTGGAGATTGCTAAATATGTGTCAAAATGTGACACATGTCAAAGAGTAAAAGCAAGCCACTTAACTCTTCAGCCATTACCTATACCATCATGGAAATTGGAGGACATAGGCATGGATTTCATTGTTGGTTTGCCCCACACCTCTCAAAAGTATGATCCCATATGGGTTATAGTTGATAGACTGACCAAAACCGCACATTTTATTCTGGTGCAAACAACCTACACAACCAAGAAATATGCTGAGCTATATCTTGATCGCATTGTTTTCCTACATGGACTACCCAAAACGATCATCTTAGATCGAGGTGCTCAGTTTGTGGCATGCTTCTGGGAACAGTTGCAAGCTTCTGTTGGCACTAAGCTAATTCGCAGCTCAACCTATCACCCTCAAACATATGGACAAACTGAAAGGGTGAATCAAATCCTTCAATACATACTTTGAGCTTGCGTCATTCACTATGATAAGAACTGGGACAAATGCTTGCCTCTAATGGAGTTTTTCTTACAACAATAGCTATCAAACTAGTTTGAAGATGGCACTATTTGAGGCCTTGTATGGTCACAGGTGTCGAACTCCAATGAGTTGGTCCCAAACCAGAGAGTGGAAGGTATATGGGCCAGATTAGTAATTGAGGCAAAAGAAAACGTAAGGGTAATACAAGAACACCTTAAGGCTGCCCAATCTAGGCAAAAGAGCTATTTTGACAAGAGGAGGAAACCATTGCAATTCGAAGTTGGTGACCATGTATACCTTCAGGTTTCACCAACCAAGAGTGTGCAAAGGTTCGGAGTAAAAGAAAAACTAGCTCCTCGATATATCGGTCCCTATGAAATCACGGAGATATGTGGACCCGTTGCCTATCGAGTGAATCTTCCACCTAGACTCTCCGCTATCCATGATACCTTCCATGTTTATCAACTCAAGAAATGTGTTCGCGTTCCAACCGAGATTATCAAACAAGAGGAAGTATGGGTAGAACCAGATGTTTCCTATGTTGAGTTTCCCATCAAGATATTTGATCGTAAGGAAAGAAGAACTCGGAGACAAGTGGTAAGAATGTTTAAGATCCAATGGAACCATCATACCGAAGATGAGGCAACATGAGAAATAGAAGAATATCCCAACAAAAGTTTTCGCGGATTCTTATTCGAACAGAAAGGTACAAGCACAGCCACACTAGTTTTCATCACCCGAATCTTGGGGCAAGATTCTTTTTAAGGGGGGTAGGCTGTGACATCCCTAGTGGTTAAGAGGCTAAATCAAAGAAACATCAAGAGAAATTAAGAAAGGGATTAGAAACCAATCAAATTTCTAAGTTTTTAAATTCAAAAACCTTTCAAATCTAGCTAAGTGTAGAAACACCCCCTAAATGGCACTCACTTGGGTAGGATTTAAATACAGATTTTTATATAAAAACTTAAATTTTGGCCAATATAAAAGTGGTAGAACTTTTCAAACTGAATAACTTTCATAATTTGCACTTTTTGAGTGGAAGGCATTCAAAAAGTAGGTCAAATTTGGGTCAATTTCAAATCAGCTTTGCCCGGCATTCTACCAAAGTTTACACAACTTTATCTCCAAATCCAGTATGTTTTTCACTCAAAGTTTTATATATGAAATTTTCCTCATTTAGTTCAAAATTTGGGAGATAAACTGGCACAAAGATGCTATCTTCCGCGCCACACGCGAACGCACGTGTGCCCCGAGTGCAGTCACCGCGCGCGGTGAACACGCCATTGCCACGCGGTGCCGCCCACCTGGCTCCGCCGCCTCGCCCAACCACCAGCAGCGATGCGACAACACGATCCTGGCCGCTGCCCATCCCACGCCACGCTATCTGTCTCCCTGCACGGCAAATCTTGGCCGGCCAACCCCAGCCTGCGTGCCACGACGCGCCCACGCGCCGCACGCCATCGCTGACCAATCACGTGCGGCCCCCTCCTGCCGCCACTGCCCGAGCACCGCCGTCCATGCCAATGCATGAGAAGGAGCGCCCGAGCAACGCCTGCTCCTCACGCCCCTTTGCGGCTATAAAAGGGCCATGCCCAGGCTCGCCGGCGCCATTCCTTCACCCCCGCACCGACCTCCGCCAAGCGCCACTGGCACCCCTCCATCGAGCTCCCCCTTCCGAGCCCCACCAGCGCCGGTCGAGCCCTCCATTGCGCCACCAAACTCCTACAGCACCTCCCCCACCCCACAGCAAGCCTTCTCCGCTGTCGCCTTCAACGGAGTTCGAGATAGAGCACCGCGCCCGAAGCCTCGCCATTGAGCCACCTCGCCGGCCCTCCTCTGCCCTCAACTGTACAGCCCAAAGACCACCGGTGAGCTCCTCGTCGCATTCGCGCCCATAGCACACGCCCACATGGCCGGACCTCGCCTGATTTTCACCGCCGCGCTGTCGGCCGGCGCCGAGGATCACATTGCAAGGCTGAAAGTAGTTCTAGGGTCTTAGGTGTAAAATGCAAGGGTGTCGTTGTGAAGGTTTGAAAACTTTAGGGGCCGTTTGGTAAAAGCGAAACTCAGTTTTGATTTAAAATCCATTTAAACAGCTGAAACTTGGAAAATGCGTAGAAAATTGTAGAAAAATGAGAAAAATGTGAAATTTGTTTTGTTGGGTTCCTGATGATGTCTAGTTTAATTTAAAAATGTTTATATGCATATTACTATCCTGCATATGGTGCTATGATTTATTTTGTCTAAAAGCCAATAAATGCCTTATAAATCATATAGTGGTCTAAAAATTGTGAAACCAATTTTGTTAACTTCCTTTTAACATTCATGTTCTGGATCTCTGATTTGTGATAATAGAAACCATGATGTTCATACTGTTTTACATCTAAATGCTATCTTTATATTGTTATTTGCATAATAATTAGTGGAAAATAGATAAAAATACAAATAAATTTTTTTAGATTCTTTATGTCCAGGTCTCACAAGTAAAAATCTTTGCTCCTGTGAAATGGATGTTTTCCATTGCTTAAAAAATAGATGTTGTTTAATCTTCTTATTATGCAATAAATAGTTTTCATGCTCATAAAACCCTGCAAAATTCATGGTAACATATGCTAGTATTCGTAACCCCTCTGTAAAATTTGTGGAACCAACTGATGATAGAAATCTAGTTAAAAAAAATCATCCTTTTATGTTTTGCAATTTAACATTGTTTGGTTTTTAGTAAATTCTGTAGTTGCCAAATTCATCCCAAATTTTTACAGTAAATATCTTGTGTAGGGGGGAAGTTCCTGTAAAAATTTCTTATCCATATCTTAGCAGATGCTTCTTGAAACATTTATGCATGTTTGAAAGCTAGTTTAATTAGTAATAATAATTGCTACTAAAATTGTGGACTAGCAAATGACTAACTATGCTTTTCATCAGAACATGATCACTCTTAAAAAGATTGCCAAACAGTACCAATATGACACCACCTTATGTCTTTTGAATACTAAGTTTCTAAGAATGTGTACACAATCACCATAAAAATAACACCCATGTTTTCTTCCCAACCAACCTTGTTTTGCGAAGAAAAGGATTAGTACAAACATGTTTAGGTGAATGTGGCTAAAGGGAAAGAAAGGTGTATAGACTTATCTAGGTGAATGTGGCCGAAAATGCACCCTATGCTTTTACAATGATTAACGAACTACAACCTACATCATGAAAGCTTATAAATGAAATCTTATGCATATGCATCTCGTGTAGTAACCTCGCTGATGACACGTACGAGTTGGTTCCGAAAACTGAAGAAGAATACTCTGTTGCTGTGTTGAACCTGATTGAGACAACTCGAGACCCAAGCCAAGCTTCGGAAAAGCCCAGGTTAACATAGGACAAGAAGGCAAGCCCCGGAGCATAACCTTGGTTTCTAAAGTTATACAATATCTTATTGCTTATGTTTGTGCATTAAGTTCATAGGAGTTGCTTGAAACCTTAGTTGCATGCTCCTAGTACCCATGTTTTGAATACTAGCATGATAAGTCGTTTAGTTGCTATGCTAAATTAGGACACGGTAAAAGTCGAGTGATTTTCTTTCACTCGCGAGCTATAGGAGTTACGTGTTTACTTATGTTGGAATCATAAGGTTGACGGGCAGGGCTTGGTAATATGTTCTGAATTGGTGGATGTCCCGTCTGTTTAGAGGAAAACTGCTAAGGTCGAAATGTGTTAGAGTTGTGGTCAAGTGTTTGAACATACTAAACACATACCTAGTATGGGATCGAGAAGCCTAGTACCTAATTGAACTAGGGCGTGTATATACTCCTTGCTCTCTCTGGAACCATGTTCCCTTGATGCATCATGGGGGTACAAGTGTTACCTCAGTACGGCGTCGTTCCGAGACCGTTGGGGCATTGTATCCAAGGGAAGTGGGTCCTGGACATGTGCCGAGGATCAATGGAAATGGTTGATATATGTGAACCCATCGTGGTATGCAAATGTCATGTGTTTTAGGTCCACCTTGCAAGGTTAAGAAATTCGATTCGAATCATCTGCTTCTTACAGTTTAGGACTGGTTGACTTCCTTTCTGCACTGAATAAGAAGAGGAACAAGGATGATGATTAATATGGATTCTTGAATAATTCGCTTGTTCTACCATGATTGCTTAGAATAGGTGCTTACTTAGAATGGTTAATCAACTAGAAATTGATGCTAAAACTTGAAAGTAAGGATCCACTTTAGAAGCGTTTGGCAAAACAAACCCCTCAGCCAAAAAGCCTTGCATGTCTTGTGGAGTATTAGTATACTCAGCCTTGCTTGTGGCTATGTTTTCAGGTAATGTTGATGTGGATGACATGATTGCCAGTGTGACTTGGCCATCTCAGATCCCTCCAGGATGGACGGTTGAGTGGGACTCATCCTCGGTGGGTGAGGATCGTGGTGAGTGATATCATAGAAGGCTTCACCATGGTATTATCTATCGTCGTTAGAACTATCATTTTCTTTCTCCGCTGCTTTGAACTCTGAACACTCTTTATGCATTTAAACACTCAGTTTGTAACAAATTAATTTGGGACCTCTGTAATATTTTATCTAGATTGTTGTAATCTCTTAGCTCGTCTTCGTGCGAATGTTGTATGCTTGTTTTGATCGGAAATATGTGATTGTATCAGGTGAAACCCGATAGACTACCATTTTAATTCGATTAAAGTGTCTATTCGCATTTGAGGCGATGTTGAGCATACTTTAGTCGGGTTAATTTGGGTGGTTCTGCCGTGTGACAGCCCTAGTAACTAAGCAACTAAATTAGGGAATCATCGAAGTGATTAAGATGCAAATCAAAGTTAACTCCAATTTACTAAGAGTTAAGGTCAAAAATACCTCAGATTTTTGGACCAAGTGTTAAAACTCCCTCCTGTTGAGAATCACTTGTGAAGCAAATAAAATAAATTTTACATAAGAACTTAAATCTTGACCAATATACTAGTGGTAGCCCTTTTCAAGTTGAACACCTTCCACTCACAACACTTCTTCTGATTTTGAGCAGAGGATGCTCCAAAATCGAGTAGACGATCGGTCAAGATTCAAATCCGATTCCAAAATAGCTTTGACCAGCGTTCCACCAAAGATCCTACCATCCTATCTTCAACTTCGTCGAGCTTCTCCTTGTTGATATTTATAAAAGTCATAGCGCATATCTTATTCCCGAACCTTCACTTTTGGAAATTAAACCACGTAGTTCGAACTTGGTGTGAAAACACATGTTTTACACGACACCTTCGCCACGACATGCATCACGAGCATCATCATGCATATGTAAGCATCATGAACATCTTTTTGTGCATCGTTGGCCTTTATAAGCATCATTTGTGCATAAATGAGTGTTTTGGCCATGCATTGTTAAGTGCTCAGAATTTTGTTATTTATCGGTGAAAAATCAAATTTTTAAAGGAACCCCAATTTATTCCATACAACTGTGCTCACAGGTATTTTATTCAAATACTAGACACCATTTAGTGATTTTACAATATTTTTACCAAATTTTTCAGAGATGTTTTCTTGGGTTAAAAATTCATTTAAAGTTGAATTTTAGCTGTTTTGTTTTGACGATTGTGTGCAAACCATAAAAGATTTTGAGTTTATTCTTGTTGAATTGGATTCTTGATGATTTTATCTTTCTAATGAGTATTTTTGGAGAATTTTTGAACACCGTAGCTAGGTCGTTTAAGGGGTCAAAGTTAGTACGTTTTATTTTATCGCGGGCCCACCTGTCAGCTTCATCTTCTACCCCTCCCCCACCTGTTCAGCGTTGGTTGGGCGACCCAGGGCCCGAGGATGGCCGTTGGCCGGCCTCTCCCACGCCAGCAGGGCCCTCTCTGCCCATAGGCCACCCGAGCCTCGCCCACGTGAAGCTCCTTCCCTCCCACGCCACGTCTAGCGCCCGGTTGGGCAGAGCTCCGCCCGCATGGAATGGGCGCCACACGGACAGAAGCGCCGCCACGGGGTCGCCATGCCTGGTGCTCACCCTTGCCGCCAATAGCCGCCCACCGTCGCCGTGTTGTTCCTATCCGTCCCTTCCTCGCCCTTATAAGCAGCGCTAGCCCCTCCAGAACCACTTCCCCCTCCCAAACCACCATTGCCAGTAACCAAGCTCCTTTGTTCCCCAATCTTGTCCGGCCAAATTCGTCGCCGTGGTGCACTCCCAGCCCGATTCCTCACAGCCACGGCGCCTACTCGTCGTCCCGCATCCATTTTGCTACTTCCCGGCCGTCCTCCCTCACCGGACGACGTCCTCCACGGGAGCTCCTCCGCCGCCGTGCTGCTGCCCGTGGAGACCTCCCAGGGGCGTGCCTCCTCCCCATCGCTGGACTTGCTGAGAGCGCCCCCTGGCCCAAGGTGCCACCCCTCTCCCTCCCCAAGCCGTGCCCCTTCCATTTCCTCCTGATTCCGGCCGGCCCAAGTGCCACGCGCTATGCCTGTAAACCGTGCGTGCCTCTGTCTGTGCGTGAGGGAGTTGAGTGGAGAAGAAAGAGGAAAGGTAGGGGGTTATGGGGAAGTTTCAGGGACGTTTGCGCAATTAAACCGTAGACCCAGGGGGTAGATCGTAAGATCATCTCGGTTTTGTTTATTTTCTAGATCTAAAAAGGCTGAAACTTTAAACAATTCATAGTAAATTGTAGAAAAATCGTAAAATAGCAAATGAAGATATTTTGGAATCCTTGTGAGAATAATTACACATTAGAGTTATAATATGATATGTGTTAGTAGAAAGTTTCTGATGTTTTTATTTATCCTTGCAAAGTGCTTTTAGAAATCCTTTAAGTTGGTTAGATGCATATCTTGAGTTATAGAAGTCCAAAAGTTGTGATTCCAGTTGTGTTAGTCTTGTGATGACACTCTCTAGCTAAGAAAAATATTGAACATGCTAGTTGTGTACTGTTTTTATCATGTTTTTATTTTGATAAATAGGCAATTTTTAGCGTGTTTGCTTGTCTATTTCATATCTAAAGTTGTGGTTCTCCAATTGCTGTGAAATTTTTATGGTAGGCTATAAATGATACTCTTGAGCTGTGGTAAAAATTTCATATTGATTGGTGCATGTATGACTGAGTTATTGTTTTAACTTGTTTATTGCTTCATAAATGGTTTTAAAAAAAGTTATAACTTTCATGTTGGTGTTAAAATGGGAAATGTGGTTCCACTACCTTTGTATGATGTTTTTCTACCATAATAACATATTATATGGCTATGTGTTTATAGAAAATAATGATCTTTAGATTTATCTTACTTTTACATGCTTTGTTGCAAGAGCATTTTGTCTTTTTCATAGCAACTAAATTATACCACTTGAGCATGTGAGATTTATAAAGTAGTCATGTTTTGATAACATATATCATCCATAAAAATCTCAGCTCCCAATGAGATGTTTGCCACATCACCTATAATTAATATATATGCTTACTATATAATTGGATGATGAAAGTTTGCTAGTAGATGCACATACTTAGATCATGTGACGCTTTTAATCATTGCTTTTGAGGGGTACATATGATGCTAAGTTATGATAAGTAGTGGTTAATCTTTGAATATGACTCATATGTATGCTCTCATGTTAATATAACAACTACTTATATAAGTTCTTCACCTTGGCTTTGATTCTTGCTTAAGGTATTTAGGGTGTTCCATGTTACCTAAAGCTAACGCTATTTAACTATGTTCATAGTATTTATGAGCTATGTATTTAACTTATGCATATGTTACCTTGTTAAAGAAATAAATGAAGAACCTTGTTGCATATGTGCTGAAATGGCTGCTAGAGTAGTTTCTGTTGTGGCAATATTTTCGTGATGCAAATGATGTTTTCTTTAAATATGGTGAATATAAAAGTTGTGGGTAACTTCATAATATACCTTGTGTTAAATTTTCATGACCATAATCCTGATGGATTAATAGCTATAGATTTTACAAGTTCATCATCAGGTTTTGCGTGCTCTCTGTATAGGTCTGAATGATTGTGTTGTTTGACTTAGATAAGCTTTGAATCATGTCTTTGAGATAATATAAGAAGTGTAGTGGTTTTCATGAGCTTTCCAAATTGTTAAAGATTACCTCTTTTGGTGGTCTAAATCTCCAGTTATGAGCTCGTGACGTGGAACAACAGGATCTGTCCTAATCTGGACAGAGATGTCTTTTTTGTGATGTTTGACCTAGTTAACTTTGGATTTAGCTTGTGGTGTTTATAATAAAGTTGTGCATGGTTTGTTAATATTTCTAAAAAGTCTAGAACCACCTTGTTGTAAAAACTAGAACTCAACTTATTGCTGTCTGAAGTTGCATGTCAATTTTCTATCCTTGTTTGTACAGATCTGCCTATTGGTGTGTTCTCACCTTCTTATTTGTTGAATCAGCTTTTGGTGTGAATAAAAAAGTTTTAGATAATTTTGTTAACTTTACAGAAAGTCTAGGTTCACCTTTGTTGGATGCTTATATCTCTAGTTATAGCTCAAACAAGTGACTACTGTGCTGTTGTCCAGATTCTGTGAATGTGCTTAAGTTATTAGCTTTAACTTGACGTTGCCTTGTGTGTTTAAGTTATCTCATATCACTATTAGAGTTAACTTGATCTACCGTAGGATCTTATAAATATGTTATATAATGTTGGTCAAGCACTTAACTAATAAATAGTCATGTATGCATGTTGCTACAAAATAACCTTGCTGCATAGCTTGACTTAAGTTCACTTGTGTGCCATGCCTAGTGTACTTGCTATCCCTCTATAATAGGTTGTGTGGTGTATAGTTAAATAACTCTAGGTGACTATATCTTGCATGATTTTATGTTTGCCTTAAATGCTTTTGTGTGATGCATCTCATTTTACCGTTCTTCGTATTCATGCTCTTGCATCTTGCATCTCATTTAGATACGCTAGATAAACCACGTAAAGGACGTAATGATGTAACCAAACCCAAAGAAAGTGTATGGTGGAGCTATCCCGAAGATGGAAGGACTAAGCAAGTGTCGAGATGGGAGATGCTCGCCAAGTGAGTGTCGTCTAACAAACACTAACCTAGTGTGGATTCCAGGCAAGCCCCGGTGCATGTTTTCTCTGTTTTAAATTTATGCCAATTCTGGATGTTTATGATTGTGCATTTACGTTTGTAGGAGTTGTCTGAATACATTTATGATCGTAGATGCATGAACTTAGTACCTTGATCTAAATACTAGTTGCTAAGGTCGAATAGTTGCAATGCTTAATAGGTCTCAGTAAAAGTCGAGTTATTTCCTATCAGTCGCGAGTTATAGGAGTTGAATGTTTTATTTATGCTGCAACTATAAGGACGATGGATAGGGCCGGGCTTATGTTCGGTGCTTGGTGGATTGCCCTGTCTGTCTAATGAAATTGGACTAAGGTCGAAACATGTCGGCGTTCGTGATCAAGTGTTTGAAAGTACTAATCTCATACCTAGTATGGGATGGGGAAGCTTAGTACCTGATTGAACTGGGGCGTGGCATACCCTCCGGCTGTCCTTGGAACGTCGTTCTCATGCTGCATCATGTGGGTGCAAGTGCAGTCATAGTACGGCAGAGGTCGGGATTATGGAGTATTGTATGCCAAAGGAAGTTGTCTCTGACACGTGCCTAAGGGATCGATGGGGACGGCTGACAAATGAAGCCACCCTTCGTGGTGCGTGGATGTCGTGAGATGAGGTTTGCCATGCATGGTTAATAAATTTGAATCGATTCGTCTGCCTCTCACAGTTTGGGACCACTTGATCTCTATTCTACACTGAGTAAAGATGGAACATGAGGATATTAATCTTGATGCTTGTTCTTTAATTGTTGGGGAAACTATGCTTGCTTAGTATAAGTTGCTAATCTAGATTGGTTAATGAACTTAGAACTTGAGCTAAAATATTGAAAGTAAGAACCAATTTTAGTCGCTTTTGGTAAAAACAAACCCACCGCCAAAAAGCCTTGTATGTCTAGGAGTCGGTGGAGTAGTTACCACCTGACGGGTAAGCCTTGTTGAGTATTAGTATACTCAGCCTTGCTTGTGGCTTCTTTTTCAGGTGTGGTTGCTGGTGTTGTCTTGTTTGGGACCCATCCTCGATCGGTGAGGACAGGGATCATTGATGTCATGATCGGCTTCGTCATGATATCGTGTATCGACGTTTAGCTTCCGCTTGTTTTACTTCTTCGTTGTGGGGTCTGTCGGTGTTTTAGACCAGCAACTCGCCTAGGGGTACCCTAGGTGGTCTTTTATGCGGTAAGGGTCGTCGAGAATCAAGGAATCAATGGTGACGCAAGGAACACGATTTAGATAGGTTCGGGCCGCTAGATCGCGTAATACCCTACGTCCTGTGTGTTGGTTTGTATTGATCTTGGGGATCTGCTTTGAGGGGGGTCCCTGCCCGGCCTTATATACCCGGGAGGGCAGGGTTCCAAGTCTGAGTCCTAGTCGGGTACTATTACAGAGTTCTACTCGGAGCCAACCCGAGTAGTTTTCCATAAACATACAAGACTAGTCCGAGTAGGATACGCCCATCCTTGTTCTAATCACGTCCGAGTACGTCCCATAGTGGGCCGTCCAAGGCTTACTCGTGGGTCTGGGGAGTAGTCCCGACAAGCCCCCGAGTACTTTGTAGTCGTGCGCCATAGTCAGGCACTGCAGGCACTACCCGAGTAGTTTTGCGGACTGAAGTGTCCGAGTACTGTCGCGTGGCTGGAAGGTACTCTTTCTGCAGCTTCGAGTTGTCTCCATCCCGAGTAGTTTTTATATGGTAGTGCGATGTCAATCGCACTCCATATGGAGTAGCCCCCGAGCCTTAGGTTGAGTCGAAGACTCAGGCTTAGGGTCAAACCATTTGTTGCCCATTTTACCCTCGGAGGCCTTGGAAACGAAAAAACTGACCAACGGGTACGGTACCCGCAGCCCCCGAGCACTTAGGCGATTCCTGTCGTTGAAGTGGTCAGCAATCCGTTGAATGTAGTAACCGTTGGGTGTTTATTGCGATTAATACGCAATTTAATCTGTTTGTTGCGCAACTGACGCGTCGAATCCGGAACTGGCGGAGATAAATCTGGAAAACCCCCTTTTCAGTTATTGTGACGCCGCACGGGCATTAGATCTGTTTTCTTCCTCCTCTTTTGTGCCTTCGTTCGCTGTCACCGCTGCCAGTGCTGCCGCCTCCGCCATTGCTGCTTAGATCCGGGTGGAAACCTCTTAACTTGAGGTTGAGGCCTAGCGGATGCGCTCCAAGAAGATGGGTAAGAAACCTCCGACTTCTTCAGAGGTATTCTCGAGTATTACAGTCTTCAACTCGTCCACTTGAATCCCAATGGAGTACTGCACATGGCTATATTTGTACATCTCTGCGAAGTGTTCCTGGGAATACCTCCAAGCCTCGAGCTATTCAGGAAGTTGTTCCGTTGCAAGCCTCAGCCGAGTGCCCAGCGGACGGAGGTCTTTGGAGGCGCCGGGTTCCAACTCAGGAACTCGAATGCATACATTGAGTATAATCTGACCGACTCCCATGGGGACTGGAAGAAAAGGTGGTTCTACATCAGGAACCATGATCCTCGCCTGCCTGTGGTGACCGGTCACGCGCCCAAGCATGCGGAAAACTGGGTAAGCGAGCCTGAAGATACTCCGGAGCTTGATCTTCAGATGCAGCAGATCACCGAGTTGAAAGTACTCGGTCTGACTGGGATCAACGTGGCAGCCAGCTTTCTGAAAAGAAGGGTCCAGCCGCTTCAGAAACGCGCTCACCCGGGAAGTGAGTACAAGGGTCTGAAAGATTCGTCGCGTATGTCTGAGGAGGACATATCTGACGATGACGTGGAGGCGCTGCTGGCGAAATTTTTCAGGAACTATCAGGGAGTACCAGTACTTCCTGCGGCCCTTCGCCAGTATGAATCCTGGTACGAGCCAGAGGTGGTAAGTATTTCCGTCCTGACTTGTTTTCTGTTGACTTGTGATTCGTGTTGCTGACATTGTTTTGTTTGTTTTAGAAGTCCCGAGTACTTGACGGCTATGTGGCTCAGTCGGAAGAAGAATCAGAGGCCGCCGTCGAGGAGTCAGAGGAAGAGCCTTCTCCCCCTGTCAAGAGGCGCAGATTAATCCGCAAGATGGCTGCGGCTAAGTCTGTTGCAACCACTGAAAAGTCTCGGGGTACCAAGGTATGTACTCGATAATCTTGTATGTTACTGATGAACTTTGAGATGCTTTATTGATGTGGTGAATCATGTCTTGGTTTATGAAGGCTGTAGAGGAAATTGTCTCTGAAGAGATAGCCGCGACCGACCCTGAAGTTGGTGAGGTGGCCGTCGACATATTGCTGGAAGAAATGCCGTCAACAGCTGTGGTAGCCCCCGAGTTAACCGCGCCAGCTCCGTCAGCCGCCGTGCCGCCCACTGCTGATCAGGCGGTTCTGGGGCTGCCTGCTGGGGTGGCAAAGGAGGTGTCACCAGTACTTGCTACAGGCACCTTGCTGTCAAATGTGATTGCCAGCGGTAAGCGCTATCCTTGTCAAATGTAGTCATTTGAGTAGTACTATAGTCTTGATTTTGGTTTTGTAGGTCTTGGTGAGAAAACGGCACCGGCAGCTGTTCCCGCGGCTCCGAGTACTCGGCCGCCTATGGCCGAGAAGAAACGTGTGCAACTGCCACCATGCTCAACCCGGTGAGCGCCCTTGTCCTTTTGAACAATGTTGCATTGTCTGGAAATCATGTAGTAACACTTTGGCGGTGCAGGGATGCGGAGGAAACTATCCCTGTAGAAACAGGGGTAGTACCGGACCCTTTGGCCACAACATCTGTTCCTTTTGAGGACATGATTGTTGAAGAAGTTCCCAAGGTTGACCCAGGTCGTCTTGGAGCTACGATGTCGATGCTTCAAGACGTGATTCGCTCAGTAGAGGAGCCTGCTACTGCATTAGGCTTGAGAAGTGCCGGCCTATCTTCGTCCTCTAGCGGAGTGCTAGCAATTGTTGAGAAGTCCAAACAAACGACTGCTCCAGGTAGGTGGCTGGAATTTGTTATTGTAGTCGTAGTCGGTAGCTAATATGGGGAATGTTGTAGGTGCTGTTCTGGGTACAGCTCCTCATCCTATGGGGAGTACCCAAAGGCCAGTACTCAATCCGCCTTCTGACTTGGAGCTCCAGAGGGCCATGGATGTGTTCCGGGGTGTTCAGGTAGATATGGCTGTCATTACTGCTTGACCCAAGTAGTCGTGCGGCGTAAAACTCACCACAGCGTACTTGGATCTTTTTAGGAAAGAAACCACCAGATGGAGCAGGAGTGCGCCCGACTGAAAGAAGCGCTTCGGGTTCATGAAGTCGGGGTGAAACCCTTTGCCGTGGAGCGCGCGGATCACGCCGTTCTGCAGGAGAAACTGGAGAGCCGCTATAAATCCTTGAACAAGAAGTATCATGGTAAGCATTGCAACTGCTTTTGGGTGTGTCCAACTGTAGTTGGTTGTAGCCTAAGTTCCTTTTGTTTTGTAGAGCTCAAGAAACAGGAAGCGTCTGCAAGGAACCAGGTTATTGATTGGAGGAACGCTCATGACCGAGTGGCAAATGAAGCCGAACATCTTCGAGCCGCGCTCGCTGAAGCGGAAGCTGCATGCGAGCACCAGCGGGACCGAAAGATGCAGATTGGCGTGATGCTTGCCATGGCCATGGTGGCGTGCAGGGATCATGCCCAAACCTTGGGATGACTTCGTGGTGAACTCCAAGAACTGTCCGGAGCTGCCGAAGAGTTGGTGAATGCCATAGCCCCTGTGGAAGGTGCAGGGCCGCAATCGCTAGTAGAGCAACTAAGAGCTGCCCCGAGTAAAGTAGCAGGACTTTGCAGGACTGTTTGCAAACAGGTACTTGCAGTTGTGAAGTCCTACTACCCGAGGGCAGACTTGGCGGCGGCTGGAGATGGCGTGGCTCACAACTACACAGAGGAGGCCTATGCGTAGTACCTTGAGGAGGCGGAGTCCGTTGCAGCCAAGATGTCGGAGTTCGTCTTTTTAGAAGAACTTTGAGCTTTTGTGTGTACTCTTGTTCTTGTACCAAGTATGTTGATACTTTTGAATATCAAGATGTTGGAGTTTGGGGTCTGTTTGTCTTGAAAAAATGTTGTTGAATCCCAAAGTTGTTGCAACTCTGCTGTGCCCGACCCTTTGAGGGAGTAGCACCGCCTCGCCCGACCCCGAGTCATGGGGTCGGATGCGCCCGACCCTTCGCAGGTGGAACTTCGCCTCGTCCGACCCCGAGTCCTGGGGTCGGAGGCGTCCGACCCCTCGCGGGTGGAACTCCGCCTCGCCCAACCTTAGGTCCTAGGATCGAAGTAGTCGGAGCCCCCATCGTGTAGGCTAAACTTTGTTTGTGGTAGTCCCAAGTATCGAGTAGTCGTAATGCTGTTTGAGTACTCGTCTTCGGAGGGACATGGATGCACTGTACGCAGCTGTCCTTTGTTGCCGTACGGGTGTACTGAGCTCTTTTGTCCGTTGCGGGGGCACGGGTGTACTGTGCTCCTTTGTTTGTTGCAGCATGAGTGCAGTCACATGGTTGGAGTCAGGAGTCGTCAGACTCATTGATCACGGGTACACAGTAACTCTTGGGCCGGTGGTAGTTGGAGCTTCCGACTATAAATAGAGCCATCTGGTGGGCGAGCCAACTCAAACTCCTGAGTTGCAATGGATTGCCTACGGTTACTTCTGTTTGAGTTTAGAGAACCAGCAAAGAGCGCACCGGTGCTAGAAGATTCCTCGTAGATTAAGGCCACCTTGCCTCCACAGGCTCTTGCGCTCGTAGGGATAGCCGCGATGCTAGAAGAATCCTCGTGGGAGGGTTCGTCGCCTGCCTCATCTCGTAGCTACTGATCCAGCGGAGTACGGCTGGAACTCGCAGCGAGTGATGGGTCATGAGTGTCGCGGTCTTCATCCCGCTTGGAAAGATAGTGGGGGTGCGGCCGTGGAGTAGATAGGCTTCGCAAGGCTAGCAAAAGAGCAGTCTTAGTTCCCTCTAGGCGCTTCTTCCCGGTTTTGACGTTGCCGCTGTCCTGATGATGGCGGTAATGGAGTACCTGGACGTGCCTTGGGTAGGACGCCAGGGCATTGCAGCATTTTGCGCAGCTTCCTTGCATGTAGGCCCCTCCTGCGGTCGGCAGACCTGAGTGGCCTTGTGATATAGTAAAAGCCTGAGACTTAAATGCAGCCCGCCAGTAGGCAGTTGCTTGTAGTCTTTATTGAGCTGAGTTCTTGTACTCGTATGTAATGTGATGTACTTATTGTTTCAATAAAGAAGAGTTTCCTTTGTTGTATTGATAGCGCGTTGAAGCGAACACCCTTTGAAGTTAATAACCGAGTAGCCGTCCCGAGTAGTCGCCTGGAAGTGAGTACTCGAGTGCTGCTATGGGTAATAGCGACAAAGGTGTTCTATATTCCAAGAGTTTGGAACCTGTTCGCCTGAGAGCTCTTGGAGTCTGTAAGATCCAGGTCCTGTAACTTTTGATACGATGTAAGGGCCTTCCCATGGTGAATTGAGTTTGTGCAATCCTGATGTGTCTTGAATACGCTTAAGGACCATATCGCCCGAGTTAAAAGACCTTTCCTTGACGTGGCGATCGTGGTAACGCCTTAAACCATCAAGGTATCTGGCAGATTGCACCAGTGCTGCGCATCTTGCTTCTTCCAAACTGTCGATATCTGTACGCCGTGTTTCTATGGAAAGCTCTTCATCATATTGTTCGACGGATGGTGATTGCCACATGATGTCGGTGGGTAGGATGGCTTCGGAGCCATATACCAGGAAGTAAGGTGATAGCCCCGTAGTCTTGCATGGTTGGGTACGTAGGCCCCACAAGGCATTGGGTAACTCTTTGAGCCATCGGCCGCCTTTGGTGTTGCCGACGTCGTGTAGTCGTTTCTTCAGAGCATCGAGTATCATGCCATTGGCACGCTCGACTTGACCATTGGCTCGCGGATGAGCAACCGAGACATAGCGGACGTCGATGTCGCTGTTCTCGCAATATTCCCAGAAGTCATGATGGTTGAAGTTTGACCCGAGATCGGTGATAATCCTGTTGGGAAAACCATAACGATGTACGATTTCATCCAAGAAGTCGAGAACTCGGTCTACCTTTGGGCAAGTGACTGGTTTGACCTCGATCCACTTGGTGAACTTGTCGATTGCCACGAGTACTCTGTTGAATCCTCCTGGCGCGGTTGGTAACGGGCCAATCATGTCGAGCCCCCAGCAGGCAAATGGCCATGTTGGAGGTATTGTGACTAGCTTGTAAGCCGGCACATGTTGCTGTTTTGTGAAGAATTGGCAACCTTTGCACTTCTGGACGAGTTGCTTGGCGTCGGCCAGAGCCATTGGCCAGTAGAACCCTGCTCTGAAGGCCTTGCCGACTAGTGTCCTCGAAGAGGCGTGGTTTCCACAGATTCCTCTGTGAATTTCTTCTAGGATTTCTTGGCCATCTTCTCTGGTAACACACTTCATGAGTACTCCAGATGATGCGCCTTTCCTATAGAGCTTGTCTCCGACTAGAACGTAATTTTTGACCCGTCGGGAGATTTGCTCGGCTTTATTCTTGTCAGATGGTAGCTGGTGATCTTTGATGTAGTCGATGAAGGGTGTCCTCCAGTCGACTTCTATCATCATGATCTCTCGAGAGGCGTCAGTAGTTGGGACTACTGGCGGTAGGACCTGCTCGGGTATGAATGGCTTGCGTAACTCGTGTACGAAAATTCCTGCTGGAACTTCCGCACGAGTTGAGCCCATTTTGGATAAGACGTCGGCGGCAACGTTGTTGTCGCGGATGATATGATGGAACTCCAAGCTGGAGAATTTGTTTTCCAATTTACGGACTTCTTTGCAGTAAGCGTCCATATTGTCCTTGTTGCGGTCCCACTCATCGTTGACCTGGTTTATGACGACTAGTGAGTCGCCGTACACCAGTAGTCGTTTGATGCCGAGGGAGATCGCAAGGCGAAGGGCGTGTAGCAGTGCTTCGTACTCGGCTTCGTTATTGGATGCTTCCCAGAATATCTGCAGCACGTACTTGAGTTGGTCTCCTTTGGGGGAGATGAGTAAGACGCCTGCGCCGGCACCTTCCAGTTTGAGGGATCCATCGAAGTACATTACCCAATGCTCTGGTCGCTCAACTGGAGTTGGAATTTGATTTTCGGTCCACTCGGCTATGAAGTTGACCAAAGCCTGAGACTTGATGGCTGTCCTCGGCTTGAAGCTCAAGGTAAGAGCCCCGAGTTCAACTGCCCATTTGGAGATTCTACCCGTGGCATCTCTGTTATGGAGAATTTTGCCAAGCGGGAAGTCGGAGATGACTATGATGCTATGCTCTTGGAAGTAATGGCGTAGCTTCCGGGAGGTGAGCAGAATAGCATATAGGAGTTTTTGTATCGGTGGATACCGAGTTTTGGAGTCCGAGAGTACTTCGCTGACGAAGTAGACAGGTCGTTGAACCTTGTAGGGGTGGCCCGGTTCAGACCGTTCGACTACTATTGCCGTGCTGACGACATGAGTAGTAGCAGAGATGTATAGGAGCAAGTCCTCGTTCGGCGAGGGAGCGGTGAGTACAGGAGGCTTTGACAGAAAGTCTTTGAGTTGTGTCAATGCCTTGTCTGCCTCTTCCGTCCATTTGAACTTGTCCTGGCGTTTGAGAAGCTTGAAGAAGGGTAGTCCCCGTTCTCCAAGTCTCGAGATGAATCGGTTGAGAGCAGCCATGCAACCGGTGAGTTTCTGCACATCTTTAATGCTGGCGGGAGCCTGCATGTTTGTGATGGCAGATATCTTCTCAGGGTTGGCCTCAATGCCGCGATGGCTAATGATGAACCCGAGTAGTTTGCCGGAAGGTACTCCGAAGACGCACTTGGTAGGATTGAGTTTCCATCGGAAAGCGCGGAGACTGGAGAAAGTTTCCTCCAAGTCGGCGATGAGTTCCTCCCGGTGTCTTGTTTTGATGACGACGTCGTCAACATAAGCTTCGACATTGCGATGAAGTTGTTTTTCAAAGCACATCTGTATAGCCCTTTGGTAAGTTGCTCCTGCGTTCTTGAGTCCGAAGGACTTTGTTTTGTAGCAGAAAGCTCCAAAGGGCGTGATGAACGCTGTTTTAGCTTGATCTTCCTCTTTGAGGCTTATCTGATGATAGCCGGAGTAGCAATCGAGGAAGCAGAGCAAGGCGCACCCAGCAGTGGAGTCGACCACTTGATCGATCCTGGGTAACCCGAAAGGATCTTTCGGGCAATGTTTGTTGAGGTCGGTGTAGTCGACACACATTCTCCATTCGTTGTTTTTCTTGCGAACGAGCACAGGATTGGCGAGCCAGTCAGGATGGAAAACTTCCTTGATGAATCCTGCCGCGAGTAGCTTGGCGAGTTCCTTTTTGATGGCGTCGCGTCTGTCCTGAGCGAAACGGCGTAGTCGTTGCCATTTTGGAGTAGCTTTGGGATCAACATTAAGGGAATGCTCGATCAGTTCCTTGGGCACACCTGGCATGTCGGCCGGCTTCCAAGCGAAGATATCATGGTTAGCCCAAAGGAAACTGACGAGCGCGAGTTCCTATTTAGGATCTAGCCCTGTTCCGATCAGGGCTGTCTTGGAAGGATCACCGGTCTGGAGGTCGATCGATTTGAAGTCTTGCTCACTGGCGGGTTTCACCTTTGTGGAGCCCGACTTGTTTTCCGGGATCTCGAGTTCAGTTGGATGGAGTTTCTTTGAAGCTATGAAGACTTGCTGCATGGGACTAGGAGATTGAGTAGTCGCAGCAATTTCCACGGCTTCGGTGTCACACTCGTAGGATCTCCGGAGATCTCCTCGTAGCGTGAGCTCTCCTTTGGGACCTGGCATCTTTAGTACCAGGTAGACGTAATGTGGTATGGCCATAAACTTGGCTAGTGCTGGCCGCCCGAGTATGGCATGATAAGATGTGTCGAAGTCGGCAACCTCGAATCTGATGTACTCGGTGCGATAATGTTCCTTAGTGCCGAAGGTGACTGGGAGGACAACTTGCCCCAATGGTATGGCCGTGTTTCCAGGCACAATGATGTAGAAAGGTGAATCCGTTGGAGTAAGCATGTCCGTGACGTCGAGGCACATTTTCCTTAATGTTTTGGCGAAGATGACGTTGAGACCGCTCCCGCCATTGATGAGTACTTTGGTTCACTTGGAACCGGCCACAACTGGATCCAAGACTAGTGGGAAACGGCCGGGTTCTGAAAATTTTGTCCATTGATCCTTTCTGCTGAAAGAAATTGGTACTTCCGACCATTTTAGCGGTGTGGGGTCCGTCGGCTCAATAGCCATGATCTCCCGGAGTACAAGTTTGTTGGCTCGCTTGGATGCTGTACCAGGGATGCCACCAAAAATGACGTTGACGGTTTTTGAGGCTGGTTGGAAATCACCATCTTCATCTTCGTCATTGCGGGCTTTGTTTTTTCCCTTGTCTCTGTTTTTGGCGTACTCTTCAGGAGTTGGTGGTGCTGGTAATTCTTGCATGACACGGAGCATGCTGTAACAGTCCAATGCGGAGTGCTTGCTAGTCGGATGCCATGGGCACTGCTTTTTGAGTAGCTCCGGGAAGATGGTCGCAGTCCCAGCCAGTGGACGAATCTGCCTTGCGATGTCGAAGTTATTACCAACCCTTGGGCTGGACTGGATAATGGTATTTCTGAAGAATAGGACGAGTCGGAGTCAACGTCCTCATCATACCCGAGTTCGACTCAGGTTCGAGCAAGAAAATCTTGATAGACTTTTGTCGCATTGCGAAGTCCGTGCGGGAACCGCTTTGAAGTCGAAACTGATTTGGGTGCTGACTGGGGTCGACGAATCCGAGGCGAGTCCGACCTTGAGTCCAGGGGTCGGCTGAGCCCGACCCTGTGAGGGAGTAGCTCCGCCTCGCCCAACCCTGAGTGGAATTCCGCCTCGCCCGACCCCGAGTTCTGGGGTCGGGAAAGCTTGGCCCTGTGGGAGGGTAGCTCCGCCTCGCCCGACCCCGAGGCCTGGGGTCGGCGAAGACCGACCCTGCGGGAGGGTAGCTCCGCCTCGCTCGACCCCGAAGTAGGCTCCGCCTCGCCCGACTCCAGGGCCTGGGGTTGGCGGAGCCCAACCCTTGAGCGAGACGTTGGAGTAGTCCGAGGCGAAGTCGAGTCCGACGCGTAGTCGAACTTGGGCTTGTTGATTTTGAAATCTTGATTTTTTCTGGTTGCTTCTTCTAGTTTCTTCTTCTGAGAGTCGATGATCTGGCGTCGGAACGATCCCGAGCCTTCGGCAACGCAGAGCCAGGATCCAAAAACGAAGGTGGCGCCGGCTTCGATGAAGAAGACGGGCCTGATGATGACTTTCGCCATTGAGTTCGCGCTGAGAAACTCGACGAGTCCCCCTACCTGGCGCGCCAGCTGTCGGTGTTTTAGACCGGCAACCCGCCTAGGGGTACCCTAGGTGGTCTTTTATGCGGTAAGGGTCGTCGAGAATCAAGGAATCAATGGTGATGCAAGGAACATGATTTAGACAGGTTCGGGCCGCTAGATCGTGTAATACCCTACGTCCTGTGTGTTGGTTTGTATTGATCTTGGGGATCTGCTTTGAGGGGGGTCCCTGCCCGGCCTTATATACCCGGGAGGGCAGGGTTACAAGTCTGAGTCCTAGTCGGGTACTATTACAGAGTTCTACTCGGAGCCAACCCAAGTAGTTTTCCATAAACATACAAGACTAGTCCGAGTAGGATACGCCCATCCTTGTTCTGATCACGTCCGAGTACGTCCCATAGTGGGCCGTCCAAGGCCTACTCGTGGGTCTGGGGAGTAGTCCCAACAGGGTCTTCGTCCATGAACTACACAAGCCATCCACAGCGGAGTCGATGCCATCAAACATCATAGATCGAGGTCACAAGGCACCAGATCGGGAGGTTATGATGATCAATGTAGACTGGAGAACCCCCTTCATGGACTACATCAAGGAGCACAAGTTACCTCCAGACAAAATAGAAGTAGAGCAAGTCTCACGATGTGGCAAGAATTATGTTCTAGTTGGAGACAAGCTCTATAGAAGAGGTGCATCATCTAGAGTACTCATGAACTGTGTCTCACGGCAAGGGCATACTAGAGGAAATCCACAAAGATATCTACGACAACCACACATCCTGACGAATGATCATGGGCAAGGCTTCCAGAGCAGGGTTCTATTGGCCTACAACTCTCACTAACGCTGAGAAACTAGTCCGCCGATGCCAATGGTGTCAATTCTTTGCTAAGCAACAACACGTCCCTGCCTACAAGCTGATCACCATACCACCCTCTTGGCCCTTAACATGCTGGGGGCTAGACTAGATTGGCCCACTGCCTATGGCGTCTGGAGGATTCAACCAAGTACTGGTGGCAATCGACAAGTTTACCAAGTTGATCAAGGTAAAGCCAGTAACCTGCCCCAAGGCAGACATGGTACTCTTCTTCCTCGATGAAATTGTCCATCGCTATGGCTTCCCCAACTACATTATCACAGACCTGGGCTCCAATTTCAACAACCACGAGTTCTGCGAGTACTATGAGAACAGCGGTATTGATGTCTGGTACGTATCTATCGCTCATCCGCGGGCCAACGGCCAGGTTAAGCACGCCAACAGGATGTTACTGGAGGCTCTCAAGAAAAGACTACACGATATTGGAAACACAGAAGGAGGCAAGTGGATCAAGGAGCTACCCAATGTCCTCTGGGGACTTCACACTCTATCATGTAGGCCTACAGGGCAGTCACCCTACTTCCTGGTATATGGATCAAAAGTTGTTCTACCACCAACATCATGTGAAAATCTCTAGTAGTTGAGCAGTACGAGGAGGGCGCAGCAGAAGAACACAAGCCTTCTAGACTTAGACAGCCTTGAGAAAGCTCGTTGTGGAGCACTCATCTAGTCTACAAGGTACCTTGTAGGAATTCACTGCTATCATGATCGCAACATCAAAGAACGTTCGTTCAATACAGGCGATATGGTCATCAAGCGTATCCAAGACACTAAGGGACTGCACAAGCTAAATTCGCCATGGGAGGGTCCTTTCATAATCTCCAAGGTAATTGGACCTAGGTCATATAGGCTCCAACACCTCTCTGGCGAAGATGTCAATAACTCGTGGAACATCAAGCAACTTTATCGATTCTACCCTTAGTTTACATATTCATTTAAATTGGCCATCAACCTCAACTGTATAATTACAATTTAATAAAGCAGATTTATTTTTTATCATGAAACGACTACCTATTTCTGCTTGATTGCGACTTGCACAAGTAAGTTCGCAGAGCTATTCAGCTCCTCGGGTACTATCAGCCAACCTGCAACTTGTAATCACAAGTCTGTACAAGGCTTTTTCAGCCTCTGGGACAAAATTACCCACATACGATTTGTAAGAACAAGTCGACAAAAGTATTTTGTGAGTTATTCAGCTCATTGGAAAAAAATTTCCTCTCGACGTCTTTCAAAAAAGAAGCCGTCTATAAGTTCAGAGTTTTCTAGACTACCCGAGCTTTTCTTATCTAGACAAATCTATCTAGTCGCAGCTTCTAATGAACAAGTCTATTGTTCCAGGCTTTCAAGAGCACAACATTTGAACAACCCAAAGAGGTTGCAAAGATAGGCTCCAGTCAAAGGAATCCTGAAGAGTCTACTTGTCTAAGAAGTATGACTACCTAGATGCCCTGAGTACTCGCACTTCACAACAAGGAGTCGCATCCTACAAGTAATCTACATCGTGTATCTGATGAGGCTCATAAAGAGTATCCATGTGCGTAGTTATAAGGGTAGTTATAAGGGTAGTTCGTGAGATGCACTAAAAAAACACAAGTCGATAGCAACAAAAATTGCAACAAGACTTCAAATAATTTACATTTCATTCATATTATGTCTATATTACAATGAACTGACTAGCTACCTCCTTTGCGATAGGAGCCAACTCCTACAGGTATTGCTCGAACTGCTCTTCAGAACAATCTTTTGTGATCCCTTCCGCAACGAGAGCTAGGTTCGCCCGCGGGTAAAAGGATTTCACAAAAGCTAGCAACTGCTTGGAGACCGACTCGGCTATCTTCTAGACGTAGTCGGTAATCTTGGCAGGCACTTCCTTGAGTACCTCTGATAGAGGTTGGGGCTCCACGCCTTTGGCTGGGGGCTCCATGATATCGACAATGGGCTGATCGGCTTCAATTAGCGCCTTCAAAGCGAGCTTTGTGGCCTCTAGCTTAGCCTCGCGCTCTCGGAGGGTCTTTATAGCGTTCACTAAGTCGACTTGTCCGTTTGCACGCATCTTCTTCTCCTTCTCCAGGTGGTCCTCCATGTTCTCATACAGAGAAAAAAATTTGTCGTGCTGTTCCGACACCCTATAGTAGGAGTCCTGCCAATCAATGTCTCGGCCTTGGAGAGCTTCTTTTATCTTCTCGAGCGCTACAAGAATAACACAAAGGGATTTCAACATTACCAAGCAGAATCAGTACTCGACGACTAATGGGGGAAGACCAATTACCTTTTAGTTGATGCTTCAAAACTTTGTTGCGCTTACAGAGGTGATCTTTCTCCTCCTCAGCCTACTGGACAGTGTTGTAGTACTTGGTGGCTTGGCCATCATATTTCATCAGCAGCCGGGAGGAATACTCCCGCTACTTGGCAAGTTCTTGCTTGAGTGCCTGAGCTTGCATTATTGTATCTTCATAACACTGGAGCATCTCAGACTTCTAGCAGGAGTGCTTGATTATATCCTGCAAAATGGAGCAAGTACTCGTGTCAAAGATACGAGTACTAATTTCAAGTTGCGGATGAAGTAGGAGGAAGCTTACCGCTACGTATTCGCCTACATGGTGGTACATCTCCATCATCATGACCTCCCTCTCTATGGTGAGTAGTGGGTCAGTGATGAATTGGATGTCTTCGAGGTTCACCCCCTCGGCTATCCATGGCTCTTCTTGCGCTTCAGCGTTTGTTGTGCCAATTGGGACCAGGGCATGGCTGGTTGACGGACCCACCTTGGAAGGCAGGATGGCGGCCAGCACCTCCAGCACCCCAGCAGCTTCAGCCTCTACCTCTAGCTCGGGGGATACAAGGGTAGCCATGACACTAGAAGTAGTCTCCACTACAGGTTTGGTCTCTACCTCTGGCTTAGGGGCTACAAAAATAGCCACAACCCCATAGGTAGTTGCCGCTATGGCCTCGGCTACTAGGAGTTCAGGGGCTGGCACTAAAGTAACATTTAGCAAAGAAATTACATCCTGCATTAGTGGAACGACAAAAGATACGGCACCTGGATTTCTTGCCAGCACAGGTTGATCTTTCGGCGGCAAACTTGTAGGCATTGGGACGAGGTCTTGGGCCGAGTGGCTACTGCCATCGGTCGTAGGCTTCGGGCTCGGGCCTCCAAGCTCCACACTGGAGGATTACTTGCAAAAGACAATTGTTAGGAGATATACTACACATCAATATCAAGCTACAATTAGTACTCGAACGGGATACCAGTACTTACTTTGAGGATCTCTTCACTTTCAAAGAGGGCTCCCCTACCAAGTGCATGGGCTTGATGGTCGACGACGGCTTCTTTGGCGCGGCTTGTTAGATCGCAGTCTGATCCTCGCTAGCCTTGGTCGATGTCTCTGCCTCTCGGGTAGTTTCTACACCGACAGGGTTGACCCTAGCAATAGGAGGTTCTTCATCATCTTCGATCTCGATGATGTCCTTGATCACTGGCAGCTGCTGTTGCATGACTTCGGTAGTCGTCCTCTTCGCCTCAGTCACCTCTCCTACTACCTGCAATCCAACAATATCATATTGAGTAGACATGCTGGTAAGGACTTCACTTACTTGCACTTGATCATTAGGATCTTGTCCTTCTTCAAAGGTGATTACTGGTAGAGGCACGTCCACGGCAGTGAGAGGTTTCTTCACCACACGCTTCATGGCGACGGTGCACTTCTTCTTCGGCAGCAACGTCAGACCGGCCTCAAGATCATCCTCAGCCACATGCTTGGATGACCTGGAGGAAGACCCTGCCTTGTCTGATGGTCGGGCCTTCATCACGAACAACTCCGCAGCATTCAAGTCAGAGCTGCTGAAGGACTCAATTTCCTCTGACTCCTCCTCCTCGACTTCTCCCTGTACACTTGCAGCCGTGTCTACGCGCGGAGCAGCACCAGAGCCATTTGATCCAGGAGGAAGAGTGGAGCAGAACAAGTGTACATCTTCCTACATGGGAAGACAAGTCAGAACATCAACAGATACAAAAATCAGTACTCGAGGGCTACAGCCACGGGTACTTACACCGCTTGGTGGGTTGGCAGCGTAGTGTTCCCGCACAATCACCAGGATCTCGCTTGCATGCTTGAATAAGCACCTCAACCGTGCCATGACTTCATCGACACTAAGATCCTCTGATGACATCCTAGATGGATCATTGGGGCCTGAGTAGTTGTAGCCCCATGTGCACCGCAATTGTAGGGTCTGAACTCGCCTCTTCATGAAGCTAAAGGCCACCCCGACTCCCTTCAGATGTTGCTTCAATTTGGCAATTCTATCCAAGAGCTCGGGTAGCTGCAAATCATCCCTGTGCGAAGGCTCGTTCAGCCACCTGTTATTCCAAATCGGGCGGTGGCCTGTCAGCTTGGGGAGCTTGGGCTCATGGTTGCCGATGTAGCACCACCTCTCTTTCCATCCAAAATGTGAGTCAATCAACTCGTACTCCAAGTAGAGGCCCTTCACCTTCTCCGTCATTTGGATTCCGACCCCTCCGACTACTTCTGTGTACTCCCTCCTAGGCTATGGTTTGACACGGAAGAACTTGCGAAAGAGTTGGAAGTAGGGCTGGATCCCCAAGAATGCCTCATACAAGTGGACAAAAATCACTATATGCAGAATACTGTTGGGGTTGAAGTGAACAAGTTCCATCTTGTAATATTGAAGGAGTCCGTAGAACAAATCGGAAGCATGCAATGCCAAGCCGCGTTCAATGAAATGCGAGAAGATTATCATCTCTTCTGGGTACTCCTCCATCGGCTAGGGGTTGCCAAAGGCAACTCTCCAGTTGATGATGTCTTGTCCTTTGAGTAGATTGGCTGCCACCAGCACCTTGATGTCCTCATCCTTCAACACAGACTTCTTTCAGGCACACACGGGCAATGGCGGGGCCGTCTTGTTAGTCTTGCCGTATTTGGGAGCCGACAGTTGGATCTCCTTTTTCTTCTCTGCATTCTTCTTCCCGCCTTCCGCTGCCTTGCTCGTGGACGCCTCCTTCCCCATCCATGTTGCCACGAGGGTCTTCTTTCGCATGCGCTTGGGGGCTAAGTGGTGGGGGACAGTGGCACTCAAGCTCAAGGATCGGGCAATGGTGATGCTAGGGCTACAGTGCAGAAGTTGAAAGATCAGATGGCTTGGGTGAAACAGAAGGGATGTTTTCCTCCATTATTTATAACCGCAGCGCATCTAAAACAGTAGCGAGATTAACAGGAATATTCCATTTTTAAAAGGCTCGAAGATTTCTCACATGGCCGACAGTTTCTAATATTTTTGGAAGAGATAAGATTACTATTGGTGAATAGTCATGTTGACTAGTGGTTGACCCTTATACCCAAACTAGTCATGTAATGGCTCAGGGGCCGTGTGCCACGCACCCATCGGCTAAATATTTTTCTTTGGGTTTAAGGGAAAAGAGATGCAAAATTATAAATTGACCCTCAGCCTGATTGTTCAATTCAACCTAAGGCTAAGGGGCTACTCCATATGTCGCACTTCCATATAAAAGTTTAAGATTGAAGATTCAAGACAAAGTTAAACAAGAGTTGAGCACATTCTAGCTGTATGGCAGTGCTCGAGTATGTTTGAAGCTCAACCCAATGGAGTACTCGAAGAGCACCAAATACTAGTCGGAGAAGCTTAAAAAAGTACTCGAAACTGTTGTATATGACTAAAAAGTACTCGGGGGCTTGTCATACGTACATCTATGGGCTCACCAAAAGGTTTGAACAGTTCTAGATACAGGGTTGGACACTGAGACGTGTCAGATATGGAGACTACGGTGCAGGACGCCGTGGTCTACGTGGCAAGATATGAACTAGTGGAGGATTAAAAAACTACTCGTAGCAATTAGAGTAGGACTCACTAGTCGAATCCGACTATTATTTTCGTAAAACAACCGACCTGTAACCCTGCCCCCGGCAATATAAGGCGAGGCAGGGACCCCTCCAAAGCAATTCAATACAACCAACACACAGGATGTAGAGTATTATGCAATCTAGCGACCCGAACTTGTTTAAATCATGTGTTCGAGTTCACCTTCGAGTTCCTGATGTCGGCGAGTCCCACACACTAAACACTATCTCAGGCACCCTCCTCAGTAGGTTGCTGGGTCTAAACACCGACACCTGGTCTCCCTGACGACCACCAAACTTTGTTGGCTGCTTCCAAAGCCGACCGCCCGCCATCGCCATCTTCCGTCTGCCACTGCCGCCATAGAGCTAAGCCACGCTCGGGCAGATCCACCCACGAGCTACCCACGGCGGTGGACACCAGAGGCGAAGAAGACGTCCTCCCCCCCTAGAGCTTAGCCCAGGAGAGGTCGGCTCCACATGTGCCGCCGCCCTATAGCAGGCCACCGCCGCCACCCTGCCACCGTCGCCGCCGCCACCCTCACCGGCGTGGATCTGGGCATCCGGCCCCTGCTAGCGCCCCCTGATCCACTAAGGGAGACTCCAAACAGCCTGGGCGGCGCCGAATTCAGGTTTGCTGATGCCGGATCTGGGCACCACCAGCCCAGGGGCGTCTGCCGCTGCCGGCAGCCACCACAGCAGCAACAAGAAAGAAGAGGGTGGGGGAGGATGTGGAAAGCAAAGAAGGTTTTTTGTGGGGGAAGAGATGCGCCCGTAGCCACCCTCATCGCTGCCGGACGGGCTTCCGCTAGCGAGCTTCGGCGGCGGCGAGTCAGAGGGGAAGGAGGGAGTGGCGCTAGAGGTGAGGTAGGCACTTGTTAATCTGACAGAGAAAATTGTCAGCAACCTGATGCACGCTTCCTGCTTTGACCGTAACAAAAATCCCTGCATGATCTTTGAAAATGACTCCCCAACCTCCATCAACATCTTCTTTTCGTACATGCATGAACTTGACCAGACGGCTTCCAATTTTGCTGTCCTGTACTGATGGCGGGTGTCTACCGAACAAATTAATCCAGATAGAGCCGTGCTACACTGAGCTCCTTTGCGTAATTTTGCAGAAATTAGAGAAGTTAGCAGGGCCACTTAATTGAAGATTAGAAGATATTAGGGTTGGTTCATCGACGGGGGCCATCACATCATGGGGCTAATTGTTAGCTGCTTCAGCAAAATGGTTCGACCAATGGCTCTCCATGATGCATGAACGATCTTGTTTCTGCATTTGTAAATAGGAGCTCGTGGTTCATGCGTGCAATTCTTAATGATATGTATATGATAATTCTGCGATGACTGATAACAAATGAATACTAAAGGTCTCTTTTCTTCTGTATTAATAGATTCTGTCCTTGGACTACGCATCTGCGCATCCAACAATCTACCAATGCCTTAGAGCCAGCTTCCTCCTACCTTGCAAAGCCACCATGGCTCAAGAACAAGCCGAGACCAAGTACATGGGCATCGAGCAAGAAAACGAGAGCCTTACATCCACGCTTCCTACACGAGAAGGCTGGTGGGAGCCGTTCTTCTTCTTACAAGGCTGCTGGCTCTCCACCAAAATGACGAGGAGCGTCATGGCCATGAAACCCCAGTTCCACCCACGGCATGACGACATCATCCTTGCCACGCATCCCAAATGCGGCACCACCTGGTTGAAGGCCCTTGCTTTCACCGTCATCAACCGCTCGACTCACCCCGCCGTCGCCAGCTATGATCACCCGCTGCTCTCCCACAACCCTCATGATCTCGTCCCATACCTAGAGATTCCTTTCCGGGACCTCCACCCAGTCACAGAGCTAGATGAGATCCCATCTCCAAGGCTCTTATCCACACACCTTCCACTCAGCTTATTGCCCTCAAGCACATCAACCCTTAGCCGGGTCGTGTATCTGTGTCGGGAGCCCAAGGATGTGCTTGTGTCCTTCTGGTACCACATCAAGACGGTGCGCCCAGACATCCTTATAGAGTTTGATAGGTCCTTTGAGATGTTCTGTGAAGGTTTCTCATATTACGGGCCTGTGTGGGAGCACTATCTTGGGTACTGGAAGCAAAGCAAGATAGAGCCTGAAAAGGTTCTGTTCCTGAAGTACGATGAGATGGCCGCTGAACCAACCAAGCATGTTAAGATGCTCGCCGAGTTTCTTGGTGTTCCATTCACCGATGAGGAGGAGAGCCGTGGAGCTGTGGAGGAGGTGGTGAGACTCTGTAGCTTCCAGCACCTCAAGAGCCTACCGGTAAATTCACAGGGAGTGACTGAACGCATTGGTACGGATAATTCGTTATTTTTTAGGACCGGAAAGGTTGGAGATTGGGCAAACCACATGACAGTAGAGATGGCACGGAAGCTGGATTGCATGACGGAAGAGAAACTGAGAGGATCTGGACTTACCTTTTGATGCGTGAGTATATTGTACTTTGAATCGGGAGTTCAGATTTTTCATGTTTGGTTGTGAACGTTTCTTAGCTGTTGGAATTAAGGGTTTTGTTGTACAAAGTCTTTTGTTTTTTATATCTCTTACTAAACAGCAGTTGGGTCTGCTGAGTATATAATCATGTAAGACAAAAAAAAATGTTTTACAGTATTTACGAGTTACAGAAGCAGGTTAAAACTGCAGCTAGGATGGTAGTTATTTTCTAAATAAATAAAAAGAAAAAGAAACAGTAGCCATGGTCAAAGTGAGCTAAAACAACACAATGGCTGCTTCCCTCCGCGACAATTAAAGTCTTGATAAGGTTTTGTCTCTCTCTCTCTCTCTCTCTCTCTCTCATCGTTGTATTAAAATAGAAAGGTTAGTCAGCCGATGACTGTTATGACTAAAGAAAAAAAAATATACACAACGGGCAGCAATGCTGAAGCAGGCTCATTGGACCGGGTTAATGCGCGGTCGCGACATCCGATAGTGCCCGACCCTAATCCTGTGCTGACACGTATGTCCTATTCGATATTTTTCCTGTTTGGCCTAAATCAGATGGGCATGAATGCAAAGCGCGGCAGGTGCACGTAGAAAACGTCGCTTTCAAGTGATGACCTTACGTCGCGAATGAAAATTGTTGCATTTTTGTTAAATGGTCATAATTCTCGTTTTTAAAACTGTTTGCAACATTATGTTTCTTACGCCGAAATCTACAAAATAAGATCCATATTTAATATGGATTGAAGCCGTTTGATACAACTGTCAACTTATATTATAAGTAACTTATATTATAAGTAAGTAGTAATTTATGTATAAGTGTTAAGCAACTTATATTGTACTTTGGAGATACCAATGCCTAGTACAAATTTATACATATACATGTAACAACTTATGTTAATATTATTATACAGTGTCCTAATTTGCGAGGTTAGTAGCATCTGTGCATATATTTTATCTCTCTCATATAAGTGTTGTCATCATATGGTGTAGTAGTCCTGTCAAATACACAGTAATAATATCAACTTATTATATGTTAGAGTACTATCAAGTTATATAGAGATTATGTACTTAGACTATATATCAACTTGTATAGAGACTATATAGCATCTTTTCTAGGTACAACTGATAAATAAACTCATGTTATGCGTCTACTATCAACTTACATAGATAGTATGTAACAACTTATGTAGAACCAAGTATATTTGTGTCTCGTATCAAAGTGGAGGCTCCTGAACTCATGAGATGAAAAAATGTATTCATATATAATAAAGTGTCAATTTATATAGAAAATGAGTAATAACTTATTCAAAAATAATGTGTAAAATGGTATATAATGTCTTTAGCCACGTGAATAAAATCTACGGCATCTACCCTAATAATAGGCATTGGCACACTAAGATAGATTTTGTATGCTCTTTAAACGTACAAGCTAAGGAGTGCCATTTAAAAATGTCAGAATTCCGGTTAATTAAAATGTTTGGATATAGTTTAGTGCACGTACTATAGCCCACTTGTTATGCAGCCCGGGTCTCTTGCTCACATTTCCACGGTTCCACCCATCATGGGTCCACGTAACGTGCAACCTGCCAGCCAAGAAAAAGAAATTAGCAGGCCAGCCCACATGCATGCAGGTCCATGTAGCATCACACACGGCCGCGAGGAGCGCGCGAAACGAATCAGATTTTCGCGAGGAGAATCCGACTCCTATATCCTTGTGATACTCGTAGCTATCACGTACATAATTTATTTTAGTATCAATATGACATCCATATCATGATAACAGTATAATTTTATTTATTACATCTCAGAGTGTGAGAGTACGATTTAGTACATGCTCCTTGGGCTAAACGACATGAATAAAATCAACACAGCGGCAGTTAGCTTCTGGAAGCCTCTCCATCTTCACGATCATCTCCACAGGCATTCTTGAGCGTAGCACTTCAACCCTCAGTCGTACCAACCGTCATGGTTGTTGTCAAAGTCGGACTCGTAACCTGCAAAACTATCCCCAAGGATTGGGACAGATTCATGTCACCATCCATATCCATTAAGTGGTCTATTACTAGTGGTTAGAAATATAGTTAAGGAATAGGTTCGGGTTTCCTATGCATCAGCAAGCATAAAGAATAAATCTCTATATCCATCATCCCAACCTCTCAACACATCGGGTACACCTGCCTCGACAGGATCCTAATCACTGTTGGTGTCTAGACCCGGCAACCTACCGAGGGGGTATCTGAGGTAGTGTTTTGTGTATTGGGCTTGCCGAAGACTAGGAACTTGAAGGTGAACCCGAACTAGGTTCAGGCCGCTTATGTTGCGTAATACCCTACGTCCTATGTGTTGGTTGGACTGTATTGATTGATGAGATGTTTGGATGGGGTCTTTGCCTCGCCTTATATTGCCAAGGCAGCATTACAGGTTAGTTATTGTACAAGAGTACTAGTCGGATTCGACCAGAGAGTACTACTCTAATTGCTACAAGTAGTTTTCTAATCCTTGACTAGTCCTTGTCCGCCACGTAGACTACGCCATCCTGCATCGTAGTCTCCATGTTTGATACGCCTTGGTATACAGCCCCATATCGTACGACTATCCAAGCCACCCGGTGGGGCCATAGATGTATGGCCGATAAGCCCCCGAGTACTTTTTAGCCAAATGCAACAGCCCCGAGTACACCATCAGATTGAGTTTTCAAATGTGCTCGAGTACTGCCATGCGGCTAGAAGGTGCTCAAGCCTTCACTAACTTAGTTTTGAATCTTGAATCTTATATGGAAGTGCGATTTGAAAAAATTGCACTCAATATGGAGTAGCCCCCAAGCCGTAGGTTAAATCGAATAATCAGGTTGAGGGTCAATCTTGTAATTTCATATCTTTTCCCCTTAAAACCTAGAGAAATTTTTTTTTGTCCAACAAGCATGTGGCACACAGCCCCCGAACTGTTACATGACTAGTTTGGGTATAAGGGTCAACTACTGGTCCAATGTGACCGTTCGCCTTCACAGAATTTATCTCTTCCAAAAAACTTGGTAACCATTCCGGCGATAACTGATAGCTTAAAAAATGGAATATTAAACCCCATAATCTTCGCCGCTCAGTTACCTTGTGCCGTGGTTATAAATGACGGAGGAATCTTATCCCTTCTATTTACCCAAGCTAGTGTGCCCGAGCTATTCATCTTCTCCACTATCGCCCTAGCGCTGCCGCTCGCACTCCCCGAGCACTATTGCCCTAGTGCCGCCGCTTGCCATCCTGGAGCATCGCCACCCCCACTGTGTAGCCACCCAGCTGATGTGCCGAAAGACATCAGAGCAATGACGCCCAAGAAAGCATCCTCGAGTAAGGCAGCGGAGTCAAAGAAGCGCAAGGCTGCCAAGAAGGAGAAGGAGGTCCAGCTGTCGGCGCCCAAGTACGGGAAGACCAACCAAACAGTGCCCTCGAATCAATCCATGGCATGGAAGCCATCCAACTTGCAGCCTTGATCGTCATGCACATCCAGTTACTGGTGTGTGCCAATCTGCTCTAGGAGAAGAAATTTGCGGATTGGAGGGAAGTATCCATAAATCTTCATTCACTTCATTGAGCATGGGCTGGCTCTGCCTTCGCCCGAGTTTTTCAGGGGGTTGCTGAGGTACTATAATCTGAAACTAGTCCACATCAATCCCAACTCTATCTTGCATGTTGCCATCTTCGTGCATCTCTGCTAGGCCTTCCTAAGGATTCAGCCCCATTTCCAGCTCTATAGGAATTTCTTCAGAGTGAAGCCCCAACCTCGGATAGACCACACGCTAGTAGTCGGAGGGGAGGGGATCTAGCTTCGGGAGCAGTACAAGAGCCAACACATCGAGTACGAGCTGATTGACTCCCATTCTGGATGGAAACAACGGTGGTTCTACATGTAAGTACCCATGGCCTGCAGCCCCCGAGTACTAGTTTTGACATCTATCATTGCTACTGACTAGTCTTCTGTTGCTTGTAGGATGAGTTGAATTTGTATGTCTCCAACCCTCGTCCACCGGGTGCTGATGTCACGCCCCGTATGCAGTCCCTTGAGGCTGTATAAAGGGCGCTTGAGGAGGAGGAGGAGAAGGAATGAGACAGGGAGTTTTCACTAGACTGATCCTCCCTCTGCAGGTTTGATTTAGAGTCTGCTAAAAAGTTTGTTGTCAAGCCCCGTCTTTCTGACAAGGTGGAGTCATCTTCTGGGACGTCCAAATGCGAAGCGAAGGACATTCAGGAAGTCGATGTGGCACCACCCCCGAAGAAGGCGCGTACTGCTGCTGCCAAACGGGCTGTGAGAAAGGTGTTAGCCGATGAAGTCCCCGCTCAGGTAACAAGATCCTAAGGATCAAGTACCTGTTCGTTGTTTGCTTTATCACCAGAATCTGACTTTGATCTTGCTGATGTGCAAGTAGTTGAGGAGGAGACAAAGGCGAAAGAACCGACTACTCTGATATTGCGGTGGCAGAGGCTGCCAATGATACAAGAAGCCCTTGCATTGAATACTCAATGAGAGGAGATGGCGGCTAAGGTTGGCGAGGATCCATCTGTGATCCGGCAAGCCGCGCCAAAGAAGTTGTCACCAACTGTCAAGGCATTGTGCCTGGGAACAGGGCCCTCCCTCAGGATAAGGAGGTCCACCCAGTAAGCATCCGTGTACCGATGTCAACTTGATGTCATCGTGTAGTCTCGCCGACTATTGTGTAATGATACTTGTCTTGCTATAGGAGATCTGCCAGCGTGGACACTGAGGGCCCGAGTATGACGTTTGGTGCTGATGGTGGTAGCCATTCAGCCCAGGATGTTGCCCCAGGTTCTGGTGCTAATAGCAGTAACCGCTCAGCCCCCAAGCTCCCCATGGAGCCTGCTGCCCCGCCGCTTGAGGATCAGCCCGCGCTTGAGGTTGCCCAAGGTCTTGTCACAGCTCTTATGCACGACATGTTATCATCAGTTGACATTTTTGTAGTACCAGCCCCCGAGCTACCGGATGCCAAACCCATCGTGGAGAGTACTTCTTCGATGGTGATGGAGTTGGTGGCCATGATGTTGAATTCGGATGCTGAGCCAAAACTGGAGGTCAGGGTGGAGCCAGAAGCCAAGGTTGAAGTGGTGGCCTCCGATGAAGTTGAGGCTGCACGTGTAGCCCCCGAGCCATAAGCTGACGTGGAGGCCGCCGGGGTGCTGCAAGTGTTGCCCGTTGTTCCGCCATCTAAGGTGAGGATGTTGACTACTCGCGTTGTGACTACCTCTTTGTTGTCAGAGGCTGGTCCATCAACCAGTCGGGCGATGGTCCGTTTCGGTGCGCCAGGTGTCGGGGAACATGAAGACACGCAGCTCCCTCCCGTGAAAAACCGAGGGAGAGATTGGCTAATAGCTAACCTGCTGGCCATTGTGGATTTCGAGGCCATGCTCATGGACATGTATTGCCAAGTTGGCGAGTACACATTGGTAAGTTTCACTACTATCTTGATTTTCATCTTTAAATTGGTACTTGTTATTGACAATGAGCACTTGCTCTTTTGTTGTAGACACAGATCCAGTGCTCCCGCAAGAAGTTGAAAGTTCTCGAAGTAGTTAGGGACACCATCCAGCGGGCCAAGGCGCTGGAACAAAAACTAGCCGAGGAGAGGCGGTACTCATCCCGGCTATTGATGAAGTATGATGGCCAATCCGCTGAGTACCAGAACTTCTTGTAGAAAGTTGATGAAAAAAGGATAGGCTCCGGGTACTCAACAGAGGCCGGAGGACCCAAAATGAAGGTAGGCTGTTTGTCCTTTGTTACTTTCTAGTACTTGTCTACCCTTTCTGATGTTGAATTTTTCTTTGCCTTTGTTGTTGTAGAGCTCACTGAGGAGAATAACGATCTCCAAGGTCATGTTGTGGACTGGCAAAATGCGTACTACCGAGTCACCTATGAGGTTGACAAGGTGACCAAGAAGTACGAGGCCCTAGAACACAACTTTGACAAAGAGAAGCAACTGTGGAAGGATGGGGAGGTCCAACTTGTAGACCTGATGGAGAAACTCTAAGCGCAGTAGGCTGAGATGGAGGCGAAGGGCCTTGCTCTCAAAAAGCTATCAGAAGCCACTCATCCCATTGTTGACATGGTGGAGCCCTCGGAGGAAGGCGTGGAGCCTCATCCCTTGGTGAAGATACTTAAGGATGTATCCGAGAAGTTCACCAGCTATGTGAAGAAGACTACAAAATCCATCTCCAAGCAACTGCTAGCGATTGTGAAGTCGTTCTACCCGCAAGCCAACTTGGCTCCCGTGGCAGAAGGCATTGCCGAGGACTGCTCAGATGAGCAGTTCTAGCAATACTTGGAGGAGATGGCTCCCATTGCTCAAGAAGTAGCCGATTAGATTGACCTTGATTAATCTGCAAAAGTAATTGTTTGTAATATAAACAAGTTATGTTAATGCAAATTATTTGAAGTCTTGTCGCAATTTTTGTTTGCTTGTCGACTTGTTTGAATTCTTTCGGTTTAGTGCATCTCATGAACTACCTAGATGTTTGCTCTTGTGGTAGTCATTAGTGTCTACGCACAAGGCTACTCCTGGGAGCCTCTTCAAATACACTATGTAGAGTACCTTTAGGATGTGACTCCTTTTTGTGGAGCTCCAGTACTCGTGTATCTGGGTAGTCGAACTCTTCAGGTGAGTAGACTCTTCAGGACTTCATGATTTGGAGCCTACCTTGGAACTTGCAAACTTGTTATTACAAGCCGCGGCTAGAAGGACTTAGGTAGTATAGATCACTCGCAAGTAATTTGATCTAATGAGTTGAATAACCTGAAAGATAAGTGTGCAGACTTGTGGGTACAAGGTGCGAGTGGGCAGAGACTAGTCTTTTGTGACAAAAAATAACATTGGCCGATGGTTGCTGTACATGAGTATGTAGACTATGGGTAGAATTGACACAAGTGTTCAATGTTCCACGAGTTGTCGACTTCTTCACACATGAGAGTTTGGAGCCCGTACAACCAAGGTCCAATGACCTTGGAGACAATGTAAGGCCCATCCCAAGGCGAGTTTAGCTTGTTCAACCCCTTAGTGTCTTGAATACGATAACAGTTGAGGACCATGTCACCTGTGTTGAACGAACATTCTTTGATGTTGCGATCATGGTAGTGGCAAATCCCTTCAAGTTATCTTGCTGACTGGACGAGTGCTGCACCACGAGCTTCTTCGAGGTTATCTAAGTTTAGATGTCTTGTTTCTTCAGCCGCACCTTCCTCGTATTGCTCGACTACTAGAGATTTCCACATGACGTTGGCGGGGAGGACGGCTTCTGTCCGTAGACCAGGAAGTAAGGTGAGTACCCTGTAGGCTTGCACGGCTGTGTGCGAAGTCCCCAAAGGACATTGGGTAGCTCCTTGAGTAACTTGCCTCCTTTGGTGTTACCAATGTTGTGCAGTCTCTTCTTGATAGCTTCGAGTACCATCCCATTGGCCCACAGATGAGGGATAGAGATGTACCAGACTTCGATCTCGCTATTCTCGCAATATTCCCAGAACTCATGATTGTTGAAATTTGAGCCCAATTCTATGATGATGCGATTGGGGAAGCCGTAGTGATGAACAATCTTGTCGAGGAAGTCAAGTACTCTGTCTACCTTGGGGTAGGTTATAGGCTTCACCTCGATCCATTTGGTGAACTTGTCGATCAACACGAGTACTCAGTTGAAGCCCCTGGGCACCGTAGGTAGAGGGTCAATCATGTCCAGCCCTTAGCATTCAAAGGGCTAGGAGGGCGGCATGGTGATCAGCTTGTAGATAGGGACATGCTACTGCTTGGCGAAGAATTAACAACCTTGGCACCGGTGGACTAGTTCTTCCGCATCTTTGAGAGTTGTAGGCCAATTGAATCCCGCTCTGAAAGCTTTGCCTACAATCGTTCTGGATGATGCATGGTTGCCGCAAATGTCTTTAGACCCACAAGGTCGGGTGGTTTTCTGGTCGTATTTTCTTAAACCACCCATAAGAACCATATTCTGTCCCGAAGAAACCCAACGAGAAACTAAGAATCCTGTTATAGCAATTAATAAATGGAAAGAATTGGACAAGTTTGTTTGGTTTCAAACTCCGATTCAAACACGGCGAAGCCATGGTGGACTTCTAGAGCCGATCCTTGTGATCACCAAGGCTTATGTACACACAATGATGATATCAATCTAATATTGTGCTTACTTTGATCTATTATGATGCATTCTTATTCTCATCTATTTAGCTAGCATATGTTCTTATTAGGAATAGATGTAATCGTGGTGATTAGTCTATGTCTTGCGAATACATCTTAGTAGTGTGTAGGATGTTGGTGTGTTTTCCTTCTTGTGGTGACAACATGCGGGTAGGGAAAAGGTTTAATGATTGCATAATGTTGAGTAGGATTGATGGTGTGTACTGTGGAAGTCATTTGAGGTAAAGCTTTGGGAAATCAGAGCCATCAACACGCACCTCACAGTGGCAACCACAAGAAAGTAGGCCACTTGCAAACCACCTTTCTGAGAGATGACTCTTTATCAAGGTACGAGTTAGTTGGTTACCACTTTGGTTGGAGCTACAAGTAGAAGATGATATGCCCTTATTGCCCCTAGTAGTGTTTTCTTATAGATATCTATGGATGTGATCAATCTTTGCTCTATCATTCATATCTATTAAGGTCACCCTTCATATGCAACCTATGCTTCATGTTACGATTAGATCTGTTAGATTAGATAGAAAATCCTAGTCAGTTCACTACCGATCCACGGATTGATAAACCTTAGATGGAATACTCTAAGGGAAAACCCTAGTCAGTTCTGAATCTATCGTTAATGCGGTGGTGTTTATGGTGCCACGTTAGCATGATAATTGGAATGGTCCAAAAGTTTGAGGACGAATGCTCATTTTCTGAGAATTGTTTCTGTACCATTAGGCTCAGCATAAAAAAATAGAAACCGCACAAACAATAGCCTATTGTACACATACGCAAGTCATGCGATTTTTCACGTGAAAATATGCGTGAGTTGCGCGTGCGTGTAGATACGGTCTCCTGCTCTCTCATTTGCACTTATTTTGTACAAAGAGGAGACTCCCATATTTAAGCAACGCAACCTCTCATTAACTTAGCAATATGGGACTAAAGGTTGTGCATGCTTTGGAATTTTCAGATTGGACCACGCGTGGGCCTAAATCCAACACGTTCATGTCTTTTAGCTATATTTATCTTGGAAGACTATCTTAAACTAATCTTATTTAATTTCTGTTTACTATTGAAACCAGCTGGTCTAAAATGTACTCCTTCCGTCGTAAAATAAGACATTCCAGAGATTTTTTACAGATTAGTAGAACTAGCAAAACATCCATGTACTTCTAAGTTATAATGTGAGATGTTATGTTTTCTTATTGTTTCCAGCCTGGCCTACCAATTGAGAATACATCAAAATGAAACTTTAAAAATGAACGTATGAACGGACTAATTAAGGCTCAGTGCGAGCCATGCAAAAGCGTTTCTGCTCCCATTCATGTTCAACATTGGGAAGCGTCCCCAACTCGCACTGAGCAATCATACTTGGGTCCTGTGCACCGTCTTTATGTGGAACTTGTACGTGATGAACAGACCCAGGCATGGAATCGCTGCCGTACGTAGTGTAGGCTACAGCTGTAGCCACATCCACTGCTAGAAAAAAAAAGTAGCTTCAATACCCATTAGGAACCCCTCCAGTACCGGTTGCACAACCGGTACTAGCCAATTGGTACTAGAGGATCCCTTTTAGTACCGGTTGGAATAACTGGTACTAGATGGTATTAAAAAAATTAACAAAAAAGCAAATCCCCCCACCCCGCCGGCCCCCCACCTCCCCCACCGCCGGCCCAACCCTGCCTACGCCTCCACCCTACCCCCTCCTCCTCCGCCCCTCCTCCGCCACCGCCGGCGGCCTCCTCCACCTCCACCGCCACCTCCTCCACCCTCCACCGCCCCCTCCTCCGGATCCACCCCACCACCGGCCTCCTCCGCCTCCACCCCGCTCGCTCCTCCGCCTCCACCTCTGCCCGCCGCGACTCCGCCCCGCTAGCTTGCTCCTCTGCCTCACCCGCCTGCCGCCACCTCACCTCACATTGTTCCAACTCTTAGATGCTTGCTTCAATCCATAAATGGATCTTTGAAGTTTGCATACCTTTCCAACATTGTTCAGATCGACAAAACCTTCAGGTTGTATCATATACACATCCTCAGTTAGGTTTTCATTCAGGAAAGCTGTCTTGACATCCATCTGCCATATCTCATAATCGAAATATGTAGATATAGCTAGAATAATCCGAATAGACTTAAGCATCACTACGGGCAAGAATGTCTCGTCGTAGTCAACTCCTTGAACATGTCGAAAATCTTTTGTGACAAGTCGTGATTTATAGATGTGAACATTTCCATCCATGTCCCTTTTCTTCTTATAGATCCACTTGCACTCTATGGCTTTAACACCATCAGGTGGGTCAACCAGGTTCCAAACTTGATTGTCTCCCATGGACTCTATTTTGGATTCCATGGCACTCTGCCATTTTTTGGAGTCTGGATCCATCATTGCTTCTGCATATGTCGCAGGCTTATCATTGTCCAACAATAATATTCCCTGCTGTTCGCGGAGCCTTGCCGACCTTCGTGGTTGTGGTGGTGCTTCTCTTGCCGCAGGTATCTCAACTTGTTCTGCTACGTTAGCATCACTCGTTGATTCTTGCCCGATCAGCTCATCTTGAACTTCTTCAAGATGCACTGTCTTTCCACTCTTTTCTTCTTTGAGAAACTCTTTCTCTAGGAAAACCCCGTTCCGAGCGACAAACACTTTGCCATCTGACCGGTTGTAGAAATAATATCCTAAAGTTTTCTTTGGATATCCCACAAAAATGCACTTATCCGACTTGGGTGTGATCTTGTCCGACTGAAGTCACTTGACAAACACTTCACATCCCCAAATCTTTAGAAAAGACAAACTGGGAATCTTTCTAGTCCACATCTCATATGGTGTCTTAACTATGGATTTAGATGGTACCCTATTAAGTGTAAAAGTTGTTATTTCTAGAGCGTATCTCCAAAATGATAACAGTAGGTCCGACTGGCTCATCATTGATCAAACCATATCTAACAAAGTTTGATTACATCGCTCGGATAGACCGTTTCTCTAAGGTGTTCCAGGTGGCGTAAGTTGTGGAATAATTCCGCTACTCTTCAGATGATTGCTAAATTCGTGGCTCAAATACTCGCCTCCACGATCAGATCGCAAGACCTTAATTTTCTTGCCACACTGATTTTCAACTTCATTCTGAAATTCCTTGAACTTTTCAAAGGTTTCAGACTTGTGCCTCATCAAGTACACATAGCCATATCTACTAAAATCATCAGTAAAAGTTATGAAGTATTGGTATCCTCCTCTGGCTGTCATGCTCATTGGTCCGCATACATCGGTATGTACGAGTTCCAATAAATCTAATGCTCTCTCAGGAAAACCTGTGAAAGGTGCCTTGGTCATCTTGCCTAGTAAGCAAGCCTCACATGTCTCGTATGATTCAAAATCAAACGAAGTTAAAAGTCCATCAGTATGGAGCTTCTTCATGTGTTTCTCACTTATATGACCCAAACGACAATGCCACATATAGGTAGTACTCAAATCATTAGGCCGAGGCCTTTTAGCATTTATGTTACAAATAGGTGAACCATCAAGATTTAAAACAAACAATCTATTCACAATGGGTGCAAAAGCCATAAACATATCATTCTTAGAGATCACACAACCATTGTTTTCACTTGCAAATGAATAACCATCCTTCATCAAACATGAAGGAGACATAATGTTTCGACTTAAACTAGGAGCAAAATAACAATTATTCAATTCCATAATAAATCCTGACGGGAGGTGGAGTTGCATCGTCCCGACGGTCAATGCAGCAACTCTTGCATTATTACCCACGCGGAAATCAACTTCTTCCTTTTCAACGCTTCTACTTCTTATCATTCCCTGCATCGAATTGCAAATATGAGCAACCGATCCGGTATCAAATACCCAAGAATTAATAATTGTATCAGCGAGAAATATGTTGTCTATAACATTAACAACAATCGTACCTGAGGTGGAAGTACTCTTACTTCCACCACTCTTCAACGAAGCTAGGTACTGCTTGCAATTTCTCTTCCAGTGACCAGGTTCGTGACAATAAAAGCACTCTTTATCTGGAGCAGGTCCAGCTTTAGCCTTGGGCACTGGGTTTGGCTTGGACACTCCAGCCTTGCCCTTCTTCTTAAAGCTAGGCTTGTTCTGTACAGCCATCACATGGCTACTACTAGCGCTTTTTCTTAATGTCAACTTCTGTCGTCTTGAGCATACCACACAATTCATTCAGATCCTTCTCCGTCCCATGCATATGGTAGTTTGAGATGAAGTTCCCATAGCTAGGCGGAAGAGACAAAAAAATGAAATCAGTGGTCAACTCTTTGCCCATTGGGAAGCCCAGCTTCTTCAATCGCTGAGTGTAACCAACCATCTTGATTACGTGTGGTCCTATTGCTGCGCCTTCTACTAGCTTGCACTCCAGAAAGGCCTTGGACACATTGAACCTTTCAGTCCTGGCCTGTGTCTAGAACATATCCTTGAGCACCACGATCATATCGTGTGCCTCATGATTTGTTTTGAACTGCATCTGCAGCTTAGGTTCCATGCAAGTGAGCATAAGGCAGCATACCTCAAGATTGGCATCAAATGCTTTCTTGTAAGCAGCCTTAACGGCAGCAGATGCATCATCAGCAGGTACTTGTGGTAATGGGGTGTCTAGAACATCTTCCTTTTTATCAGTCCTGAGAACAATTCTCAGGTTATGGATCCAATCTGAGTAGTTTGTTCCATTCAACTTGTCCTTCTCAAGGACCGAACGCAAAGCAAACGGTGTGGTGTTGCTAGATGCCATTTAATCTACAACAAAAGTAATGCAAAATACACTAAGACAAACGTATCCATGATAGAGTAAATCACATTAAACTATTTAACAGAATCTACTCCCACTAAAATCAATATCCCTCTATTGATACTTAGTGATTCAGGATCCACGACTAACAAGTCTACTAGTGAGCTTTAGCATCACTGCTAGCAGGTGAGGTAGATCGGTAAGCAACTCCATGCTAATCATATCACATATGACTCCTATTGTTGGGTGACATCTCCATGTCTCGGCGCCCAACCTTTATGCCCAAGGTTCTTAACCGTTAAGATAACCTTGTTAAGCAAAACCAAACCTTATGCGTGTAAGTGTCCGACACGAACTCGTCTAGTCAAGGAAAACCAGTGGCACCCTAATTTCATAGACCCACCACCAATTGTACAAGACATGGGATGGTGCAAGTTTTAGTTGGGATGGCATGCTAACTTAAACTTTGTGAGGGATCATTCTACTTCTAACATCACAGCATGTAAGAGAAAAACAAAAAGAATAATATGCACACAGTTGTGACACAGTATGGCCCCATTGTCTTTTGTGATCTCCATCTCCATAGAACCTGTTCACCATTGTGATCTCCATCTCCATGTTCCATGTGCACCATCCGCTTGGTGATGAGTCTTCCAAGAACTAGAACATGTTATTACACCAAATAGCTAGTAATGTAGATTACATAATTGCTTGCATCATCACAGGTTGGTATGCAGACCATTAAATACATTAAGATGATAACACATATGGCTCCAGCCGTGTTGCCGTACGCGTGACACGCAGGTCACGAATGAGTTACACACATGCACCACATACACAAGGGGGCCATACCGATCACAAAATCACAGCATTCTGCAAAACAGAGTTAGGCGCTCTAACGTTCCAAACTTCAGATGCCCGAAACTCCATCTTCCAAGCCAAATTTGGGAAATCTAATTTCACCAAAATCGATTATAATTAGGTGTAACTTCTTTTGTAGATCAATTTTCATATAAAATTCGCCTCGATCTGAGATCGTACCGAAAAGTTATGGTTGTTTTACCGAAGCACACACATACGGTAAAAATTCTGAACCGGTAGTAGATCCAATCTACTATTGCACATCTCATGCGCCTGGCGTATGAACCTGGGTTTCAATTTGATCAATCACATTGATCTTCGCTCGCTACAACTGGCATTACGTGTATCACTTAACTCCGATGGTGAAAATCCGACCGGTAGGAGTATGTCGTTACACGACCATTGCAACAAAAACACGAAACCAGATCATAGATCAATCTGAAAACCCGCATATCTCCATATGCACACATTCCGAATCCATAACAAAATAGCTACAGCTCTGATACCACTGTTGGGATACGAGGTAAGCTACGCTAGTGCAAAACAAAAATTTTCTACCACGTAAACTAGGAAAACTGCCGTATATGGATCACAGGATTACCACTCAACGCACTGGTGCGGAAGATGTAGAGTCGTGTCAGGGCAGCGAAGTCGATCAGCATAGTCGAACATGTAGTCGATCACGTCGATGTCGAGCAGCTCCTCAGTAGCTCATCCACGTACAGCAAGATCCTTGTCGTGCCGCGGCTCATCATCGGCTCGTCGTGGCTCGTCGGCGGCTCATCCAAGTGCTACAGGTGCAACACCTCCAAGGTATCCACACGTGCAGGGAGGAAGCATCGCAAGTCGTACTACTAGGTCCGCGAGTTGCAACAGGTGAGGGCGTGGGAGGCGCGGCAGATGTATTTTTGGCCAAAGGGATGAAACCCTAGGGCACCCCACCCCTCTATTTATAGAGGTTCCTGATGGGCCTCTGGGTCCGAGGCCCATTAGTACTTCTAAACCTAATCCAACTCGGATCATATCCGAATTGGGCTTCCAGCCCCTTAAGTGTGTGACCCTATGGGTTCGAATATGTATAGACATGGCCCGAATACTCCTACTCAGCCCAATAGTCGGTAGCGGCCTCTAGCAAGACGTGCCAACTCCTATACGCACACGAAGATCATATCAGACGAACCGTCACAACATCATGTATATGTTATTCCCTTTGCCTCACGATATTTGGTCTAGCTTCAAGCCGACCGCTCTTTCTCGATCCTGTGATTCGGAATCCCTTTGTAGGTTAACTCTTAACCGTACGTAGCATGGCCATGCATTTCCGGATCCGATCACTCGAGGGGCCCAGAGATATCACTCTCAATCAGAGAGGGGCAAATCCCATCTTGATTGACCATACCTCACAGCATGCTTCCTAACAAACCCGAAAGCTACCTTTTTAACTACCCTGTTACGGTGTAGCGTTTGATAGCCCCTAAGTAAGTCGATCCACATCTTGAGTACATGCGATAATCTCAGGTCTAAGGACAAAGCGTACATGTTGTGTAAAGAGAGAACTAATTCTCGCGTTGGGTCAGTCCTAGTACATGTCTCCACATATGCCTACATTATTAGTTTGACATCTCCATGTCCATGACTTGTGAAATATAGTCATCAACTAATACATGTACTAGTCTAATATTCATGTGTGTCCACACATGAACTCCGACTAGGGACAACTTTTAGAATAATCATACAAGTAAAGAGTTTCACATGCAATTCACATAATTGCAAATCAATTCGAGTAGCCTTTAATGAATATTCAAGGAACACAATATAAATCATGGATACAAATGGAATATCATCATCTCTATGATTGCCTCTAGGGCATACCTCCAACAAGGAAGGGGCTGGCCGATCGGCCGGTGAGGTGAGGGGAGGAAGAGGAAGGGAGAGGAAGGGAGAGACAGGAGAGAGAGAGAGAGGGGAGAGAGGAGATGAGGATGAGGCCGGGCATGGACCAGGGAGGAGATAAGGGAATTACTAAAAAAATCTAAGTGTTTGGTGCATGGACGGGGAGGCTTCTCTGGTACTAAAACTAACATTAGTACCGGATCCAAATATAATCGGTACAAATGCTAGAGATAAGAGGTCATATTTCTAGTATTGATCGTACCACTAACTATCTGCTTTCATGCAAGTCCCACGTATTATTTCCCGGGCATGTTTGTATTTTTTTTATTTAAACACATAATTAGTACACAAACTTAGCAGTGCACCTAAGTATATATATCATCTTTCTAACTGCTTATTTAGGAACAACAACCTGACAGTTTGGTGCGGATGTGTCATCGGGATGATGCGTGGGCAAAAAAGCCACGTTGGCAGCTAACTGTTAGCCGGTGTTTTTTTTAAAGAAAAAAGGTATTTGTTCTTCTTACAATTTAGTTGAGTTGATGAAGGTACGTTTTAGCCAGAGAATGTTGTAAAATATTTTAAAATCATATATTTTCTGGAAAATAATCATTTTCTTGCAATGCCATAGGAAAATCATCCCTCATGTTGTACTTCTAGATTGACAATTATCGAATTGCGTACAGTCCAGTGACATACAAATGTTCAATGTAGCATTTAGTTTTCATTTTTCATAGAAACAAAAGTGCAAACATTCAGCAAAATTGAATCAAATTAGACCTATCTACCCAAGATCAATCAATTTTACATAATTCTGCTTCATACGCTAGCTCGGTAATCTAACATTTCTTGGTCATCAACGCTAAGAGAAATCTGCAAAAACACAAATAGTAGAGAAAGTAGATCGAAAATCAATTAAACTTGTTGTAATCTGGAGTTGATTTGCCATGTTCCCTCTTCTTTGATCCCATAGCATCGATCACTCATCAGCATCGCACTGTTGCCGCCGTCACACATCTTTCTCCATAACGAAAATCCAAAACTCTCTCCATGAAAACCGAGTCGAAATAAATAACGAGCAAATAAACTAGGAGGCTATATATTTACAACAGTGATGTACCACCGGTTATGGACAAGTCAGCTGCCAACATGGCGTTTTTTGCCCATGTGTCATCTCAACGACCCATGCATCTGTCGAGTTGTTTTTCCCAAACGAGCAATTAGAGAGATGGTGTATCAAAGTACATCTTTCCGTCAAATTTGTATACTAATTATAATGATGCATTTAACTCTTTTTTCATGCAAAGGTTTGGACTAATTGATTAGGCGGATGATATAGTATATGTCTGGTTGGGTTACACGACATAGTATGTTATTTTAAGTTTGCACTATTTTGTGTGAGGCAGTTATAAAAAACAAAATGGAAGAACGTCGTAAGTATTTGAGCTTGCATGTGTCTTACATTATCTGATGTGAGCAACCAGCAAATAAAAAATCAAAGGCCAAATTAAATGCACAAGATGTTCTTGCATGTGAAGTGACACCTACTGAGATGTAGACATGTTCAATAATCAGTATTGATCAACTAACGAAATGAAAAAAAAAATGAAAACCAACATGATGCATATCATCGAAAATCAAATCATGGCTCCTGACCAGAAAATCTTAATATTGCACTTGCTGAACTAACCGTTGTTGTCTACCTCATTGGCTATAACAAAAGGACCATCTGATGATCATTATTTGGATCTTGATATATAATTTCCTATTTGGAAAGGGATAATTTTGTCTCTTCTTGGTAGCTAAATCTTTCATATCAGTAAGATGGAAAAAACGGTTATCTGACACAAGAACACGGCTTCAAGATGAAGATTGCGACCAATAATGGGCCTGTTTTACTGATAAAGAAGATAACAGTTACATTGCACAAAGTTGCTCGTGGCATACATCAGTTAAAGATCTAGCTAGATGCTTCCTCTTGTCCTAGAAGCCTGCTAGAAATCTCTCTTCCAAAGTGATTCTCACTTGGTTTAAAGGGCTAAAGAGCCCGGTTCGTGTCGCTGCATGCAGTTGAACGGGGAAGAAAAAGAGAGAACAAGTTCTTGTTTTGCTTTGGCCTACTGCTCTTTATATCTCCTTTCACCTTTTGTCTTTTCCTTTGCATCACTCTCCCATGTAGTATGTAGAGCTCCCAATCTTTCTCTGATCACACCTAATAATTTCGATGTAATGAGCTCACGAAGTACACTGAGCAAAGATATCACGAACTCTATAAAGTGTGGCCGATCGATTTGATCCAGTGAAAAGCAAGCACTTGCTGATCAATCATTTCGTATATAATTTGATTCCGTTTCATCCAACAGGCTGCATATGCATGCGGAGATTGATGCAGTGAAATAGGAGATTACTTCGCAACAAAGCAATTCATGTGAATGTGATCTGCGGCTTGCAAGTAGAAAAGATGCCCTGAATGCGTGGCAGACTGAATTGTACCACCTCCATCTATCTTGCGTTGTTTGGCATCTTATCTTTTCTGGAAAGAGACTTCACATTCATTTCATGCATGGCTAGAAAGTAGAAAAAAAAATACTGTTTCATAGTACCAGATAGTGCGGCAACAACGATCATGTCCTTGTAGGAAAAAAACAAATAGCATCTTAAGATCAGAAAACAATCGAGTACTTGGTCATAGAGTTAGATACCACCCAAGAAATCAATTATGCGGTGACCAAAAGAGGTGCAATAATTTTTTAATTTAGTGCATGAAATCATGTAGTGAGCTCCTTATATTACTGTTGATCCAAGTAGTTTCAGGCAATCACATGACAGTTAGGAGTCAAGATAATGTTTCCCTGATTAGAAAAAAAAAAGAACACTTGTGAGTCCTGGTAAGCATTTCGTGGCTGGGGAATTGAAGAAACACAAGTTGATCTGATCTATGTTATTAATATTCTAATCATGGGCCTATAGTTAGTTGCACGGGCAGAGCTGCAGGTAGGCCCGTGGTATAAAAAGGACCGATCGAAATATCAGTAGAAATCGATGACGAACACTTTGCGAGTTGGCGTCACATGGCCACTACTCTTAGACCCATATGCACGACAGGGGGTAAAGAGCCCTCCTCTACAAAGGTAAACTTAAACTGAAAGATGCATATGGTAGGGACCGTACGTAATGTACGCAATGCCGATCGATCATCAGCAAAAAATGCAGACACGATTAATCTGATGCTGCATTACGTGTGCATGCACTATTGCATGCTCATGCATGTACGTGTGCAAACAAGGGCTTTCGCAAAGGTTAAGATTACATTGTGGCTAAGACGACCCGGCAGATCGATCTGGCCTCGACAAAACTGGTAGGATTTGGCCACATGCATGTGCTTGTTGGGATGGATCACGCATGCTGCGTTACTTGATTTTTGGTGTGCATCATTGCTTGCAGCCTTACAGCAGCCAGCTGCTACCTAGTAGATCAAGGCTAGATAAACCACTATAAGACCCGATTAAGATGATGATCTCTCACAGATGTTGTGGATTACCTAGTACTTAGTAGCTAATATATATTCTAGCTAGGTTAATAATGTGATCCGATCCAGCAAGGCTAATGCTTTGATTTAAAAGTATGAGAGTTTTTTTTTTTAGTCTCACTTAGAGATGTTCTCTTGAATCTTGATGGGAATATGATAGAATATGTGCCGGCAAGCTGATTCAATTCGTAGCCGAATCCACGAAATCGTTTAAATATAGTCTGGGTGGTCCCGAAAGTTCGTCCGAATATGAACCAGTAGCTAGGGCAAGTATATTGCACGGAAAAACTACCAGAAAATATCCAAAATGCGTGGCAGAAAATATCCGGTAAGAATTTGAAAGGTACCATATCCACCGGTATCCGATCCATTTTCGTTCAGCACCCTGGTACATGCATCACGTCAAGAACCTCGTGAAAAAGCACACGAGAGAAGACGTGTAAAATCCATGTGGTGTTCTGAGCATTCCAGTACACATACAAAAGGTTTACCCATGAAGTTGAAAGCGAGAGCTGCAAAGCGGCGCCTTCGCCCCTTGGTCCGGTGGAGACGCAGCCCCTAGAAAAGCGCGCGACGAAGGCGCAGCACCACGCTAGCTATAGGTACTGGAGAGAGAGAGAGAGAGCTTTGCAAAAGCACAAGGCCAGCATCAAAACTGAAGATCGAGAAAGTGGGAGGGAGAGAGGGAGAGTATGGATACGATTACGAACTCATATGATACAAACGCACGCTTTCCGATGTGCTATGTGGGGTTCGCCGGCCCCAACGCAAGAACATGCATGTCTCTCTTTACATTTTTTTTCGCTTTAGTTTCCTTTCGATCAAGAGCAAGCGGTGGAGCGATCCAAACTTGCAAGCCCCATCTTTGCATGCACAGCACATTTTACTGCTTTTGTTTACAAGTGTCCTTTAGCATCAAACACTTTTGATTAACTGTTCGTTCAAACACTTTTGATTAACTGTTCGTTCAAAGAACGACACTTTGGATTAACTACGGTACTAATATAATAGACAGTTAGCTGTAATTCAACTAGAAGGAGTTACAGTTCATCTTTATTATTAGTTTGTCCCGTTCTTGGATATAGCTAGCGACCGAATGCAGGGCCGGCGCAAATAAATTTTTTGTTGCGCCACTAGCTGTAGCTTTCACTGGAAATTTATATGCTGAAGACTGAGATCGAAATATATGGGTTTTTTTTGACATATTTCGACTCGAATTTTGGTTACATTTCGGCTCAAATCAAGTTATGGTTCCATATAAGGTTGGTTTTTGGATCACTCCCTTTCCCTTTTTCAGATTAACATGCTTGTGATTGTCTTGTTTGTGGCGCTTTTAGCAAGCGCGCCCCAAGATTCCTTTTTGTTTTGTTTGGGCTGTCCACACTTTGGCGTGCATGCATGAGATGGTGAGCTACTCATGCAGCCATGTGAAGGTGTTAGAAACTTCCTAGGACAGGAAAAGGGTGAAATTAAAAGGTGCGATGTAATGTACCAACTTGTTTCGAATCAATCAAGTTGATAATTTAGACTGGATAGATCATCAACTAGCATCGAAACCGATTGATTGGTAATACCCTTTTTTTCCAAAAAAATGTCTTCTAAGTAAATAAACAGAAAGTAGCAATACAAACTCGATCTGCACAATTCACAATTTTGCAGTGGAAAATGGGCAATGGCAGATTCTTTTGTTTCTTTCCGTTTTTTACTGTCATGAGAAACTGTTCCCTGAAGGGACAAATATATCTCAACGTGTTTCCAAACGGAACAAGAACACCAACAAATAAACTGCCATCTTGTTCCAGGACTAGAACACAGCTACCGAGGACAGGGACGTAGTATCCAGTATCCAGTTATCCACTGTGTCCAGTCTACTCCATCTCTGCATGGCGGAATGGGCGGATGCGCTTCCAGAACCATGCGTGGCAGGCAGCTAGAACTCCAATGCGGCAGCCGCCATCAATGTCCAAGACGCATGCAGAGATGCACTGGCAGGCAGTTCACAAACCACCAACCCAACGGCCGCAATGCAATGATGGTGATGGAATCCCCTGCCATGCTGAGCAACCCCACCGGCCGGCGACCCATCGGCGGCGGCGACCACCCACCCAGCCATCATCACCGTGCATTGCACTGCATCCAACCGAGCGCGAGCAGCCATCCGCGCTTCCTGGCGCCGTCCCCTGGGCCGGCCGGACACAATGATTCGCCCATGATCACACGCGCCAACCAGTCGAAGCAGCAAACCTTCCTGCAGTGGCAGTGGCACCACCACCACTGCCCACTGCCACTGCGCCCTGTTGCCCACTCGCCAACACTAGCATGTCGCAGTCTCGACGCAGAGCTGGGCAGCAGGCTGATCACCTGACCGCCACTGGAGTTTGGGTGCAGAGGGATCGGAGATATGGGTAGTGAGTGGCGTCGCTGGGGGCGGCCGGACGGGCGGTGGACACGGATGACTAGTGCGGCAGTGGTCGCAGTCGTCACAGCGCCGGCCAGGGTTTGGAGAGACATGCGTGGCGCTTTCCCGCCGTGGGCGAGCTCGAGATCGATTGACTCAGCTAGCTGGCTGCAGCTAGTGAGCGGCAGCCAGTGTGGCGGGCCGGCCGTCTGACGGCCGTGTTTCCTGCCTGCCTGGTTTCCGAGCTCCATCGTGCAACAGCAAGGCCGGATGGGTTTATCCGGTCCGATATCACTGTAACAGAAGCGGTGGGCGGAAAAAGGGGGCATGATGGAGAACAGGAGAAGCACTGTGGGCATCAGCTGCGTGATATATTACGGCAGGCACGCTGGGCCGAGGATCAGGAGGGCGTGTGTGCTAGCTGAGCTCTCCCTGACTTCCAACGACTGTTCCAAACCCGTCTCTTTTTACTTGAAACAGATATCTTCTCAACCATGCTCTAAATTTGTAATACTAGCTAGTTCATCGATTCTGCGCTCCCACACAGACTAGCAATTTTGAGAGATATTAGTATTAGCAATTCAGCCATGGAAAATATTAGAACCTATATCTACTAACTAAAATTGGTTACCTTGCTATCTCTCGCATCCTTCTCATTAACGTGCACATCCATATGTGTGTTGTGTTTAGTTTGAGTTATGTGTTTAACATGAAAATCAGTATTCTTGTCGCTTCCTCGTACTTGTATACATGGTCTATATTGTGACATACACCATGCACATATAGATTATGTTAGTATTTTCTATATTAATAATGATAGATATAGATAATTTAGAATGTGTACTTTGGGATTAGTATTTTATAATGACATATGTACGTAATTTAGATTTAGAGGTTACTTTACCATATTTTTAATAATACAAGTAGATGTTTGTAATTGGGATGCTTACTTTAGGTTATTTTAATGATGAAATATGGATAATTTAGATATAGATTTAGAGAGTTAATTAGATTATTCCATAGTGGCAGATAATGTTTTAAAAAACATAATAAATCAAATATGATGATTAGATCATACCGGATTGATTCGATGTTTTTTATTTTTCTAAGAATATCTATGATTTATTTTTTACCTAGTGTGTATGGTGAGGATTAACGTGGAAGTTCCAAAAGAAACCTCCAATTAGCATATGTAAATTTGAAGGGTTCTCCAATTGGTAATTAAAAGATATAATTTTCTTATTTCGGTCCACATCAAAGAGATACGATGAGGTACTTTTCACGGTTCACTTCTGTCTATGTGCATACAGGGAAAACACTATAAACATTGAAATTTTGCAAATTCGCCAAAAAACTGTAATCTCAGATGTAGGTGTACCAAGTTCTAGATTTCTACTGCAAGAATTCTCAAATATAGGTGTAATCTCATCCTGGGCTAAAGAGAAAAGATAGAAAAATAGAAAGCGAATCCAATAGCTAATTGGATTGTATTAATGTTTAAATGGGTGTGATAATTATTAGAGAGAGGAGAGGGGGTGGGATTGGAGATGCATATTTTAGAAGGTCTACCAAGATTAGTGCCGCAGGGAAAATAAAAGATCTGCTGAGGAAATCTTGACACTATAACAATCGGTATGCGCCGCATGTTGGCATGTGAGTATTTGCATGTGTACTATGTTCATAGAAAAGGCATCAAGTTGGTGCAATCAAACTTTTAAGCACATGTGAGCAAAATGTGTGTTCATCTCACTAGAGTAAAATATACGGCCGGACCTCAACCTTGGCCATCCAAGTACCCCCAACATACAGTTCATAAACTTCACATAGATCCCAATCACTATTAAGTTAAAAATTCCCATGGATCTGCTGATCTGGAACCGACATGTTGGGCCCACATGTCAGTTCTCTGCCCTTTTCTTCCTCCACAGCCACGACATGTGGGGCCCACACAGGTTGGATCGGCCTCTGTTCCATGACTTTGCCAGGGCTTGCCTTGAGGAGCGGCGGTGCTGGGAGGATGGCACTTGACCGCCCTGCGGCACTCGACGGCAGCCGGCCATGGAAAACGTCGCAGCCAAGCGGGAGCAACGGAAGGCCTCAGCTCAGTTTGATAAATGGGCGACGATGATTTTGGCGGGATGATCGGCCTACCATGGAGAACGGGATGGAGAACGACACACAAGTGAGGGAGAAGAGGGCAGCTGTGTGGGTTGTCACTGCTGCCGGAGTTGGGGAAGAAGGGAGCTTTTCCCAGGACAGGCCCCTCCGTGGCTCCACCCCCATCGCCGCTTCGGCCGCCCATCCTCCGTCTCCCTCATCTGCCACTCGATCCCTCCACCCTATCGTCGCTGGCTCACCCGACCTTGCCTAAGCCGCAGAATGAGCGGCGGGTTCATGGCCTCCCGTCGCCCCCTGGCCCAAACCGTCCCTCCAGCGTGGCCATGCATCGGCACCCTTGAACTCCTGCTCGAGTCTGAGCAACACCATTGGAGAATAGGTCATCGCTACACCCAAGCTTCTCCCCTAGCTCGGCAACACCACGTTGTCGCCATGGTCGGACGTGGGCGTGTCGACGGGCGGACGCGTCCATCAGGGACGGCTAGGACCAAGGTGGTGGCCTTGGCAGGAGACCGACGGTGGTGGTGGTACGATGAAGGGGGGAAGGGGTGAGAGAGAAAGGGCAGAAAAGATTGGATAAGGAAAGAGAGAGAGGGACCCACATGTCGGGTCCAGCATACATGTGCGCGATTTACTTGAGGATGTTTTGGACCTTAGATGAGTTGTTTAGCAAGTTTAAGGATCTAGATATGCATTTTGTAAGCTGGGGGACCTGGATGGCACACTGAGCTAAGTTGAAGGTCCAACCGTACATTTATCTTGCGAGCCGAGACGATGGAATGGATACTTGAGCTCACTACATGCTCAACACCACTCTTTAGGGCTCCGAGCCATGAATGCAAGCCCTTATAACTTGCCATGCTCGAGCTTTTCGCAGGGCCACACAACGTGGCACACGCGATGCAAACTCGAGCGGATGGGTCCTTTTCGGCCCGAGCCACGCCCGTCGAAACGTGGCACATACGACGTGAACCCCTTTTTCAAGTTGAAACCAACAAACCTCTCGTACGTCCTGGAGTGAGCTCTGCGTTGGCTTCGTCGTCGTTCCAATGCTACACAGTTGTTTTGTGGCAGTGGCGACCTGGCGACGCAACACCGCCGCTATTCCGCTAAACAAAAACCAGCATGAGGATCGCGGCGAGTCCCATCCGCGCCACGGACCCGGCCGCGTCGCTTTGCCGAGCTGGGAGCCGGACGCCGGGGGGAGCAAAGCGGTCAAGCGCGGCCTTTTGTTTTCGCAGCCGGGCTCGCCCACATCACCCGCTTTTCTGTCTCTCTTTTCTTTCTTTGGCTGCCCCAGCCCAGCCGGTGCCGGCCGCCTTTGAACGCCGCTTTAGCCGGCTGCCGGCCGCGCTCGCCGCTCGGCCTGCAATTGCATCTGCGTCCCACCACCAGGCACCATGGTGGATGGCAGCAGGGTGATATGGAACCCGTCCCTTCCTTGCTCGCCTTCCTGACCACTCACCTTTAGCATCTCATCTCCAGAATACTATTATCTGTTATTTTACAGGAATTCAGGTTCCAAAGTTATTCGTTGCTTCACCACATAAGTAACTTATCTAGGCGATATCTTGGACAGATGATTCAAAATGTTTCATTCTATCAGGCAAGCTTCATAGCTTTACGGCTGCTGTTTGGTGGGTTTCTAAGCTTGCCATGACTAAGGTTTTATCTTAACTGACCGTGATGACTGATGATGCCTGATATTTTAATTCTGAGCAACATGATTCTAATGATCAAATGAGCGATATATTATAAGGAAATTATTAGTCAAAGAGTGATCTTAGAGACCACATCATTTTGAGACCGAGGGGAATACCTGGCCGTCATTTGATCGAAAGAGCAACACGACAACCCAACAAGTGTGCACACACACCAGATCCATTTGTTTTGTTTGCTCTTTAATCATCTCAAGACCTTGATGGAGACCGGAGTGCATTCCTCTTTTCCTGTCGGGGGCGCCCTTGCCATAATTGAAAACAAAGCCTTTCCTCCCAAACACCTGCCTCTTACTACCCAATGGCACAAACTATTTGGCATCGTCCTTGGAGAATTCAAAGCTAGAAACTCCCTAGCACAGTGCGTAATATGCCGCCCATCTCTCTTTTCCATGGCTGCTTCCTCGCCCACAAAAAGCCTTCAACAGTTCGCTTCCCTCTCCTCCCAAAGAAAAGCAAAAGGAGAGAGATGAGATGAGATGAGATGAGATGAGATGAGAGAGAGAGAACCAAAGCTAGAGAGAGAGAGGAACACACAACACAAGCACTGAACCAGAGAACAGAGCACAGAGCGGAGCAATGCACTTGGTAGAGAGCAGAGTACTGGATTCCTGCGCCGGAGAAGACACCCTTCTCCCACACGCCGTCATATATACCTCAAAAGACAAAGCCCTCCTTGCCACAGGCAGCCGAGAACATATTCGATCTCCCTACCCACGGCCCTGACCTCATCATCATCTTCTTCTTCCACCTCCTCCCAGCTTCACCCTCAAGCCTCCCCTCCATCTTCTTGTGAAGCTTCTCAGGATTCTCGCATGCCTTTCTGCACCACCCTGACATTGCCTCCTCTCTCCCTACACGACCTTACTAAACCACTTCCAATGCCGACGAACATGGCGGCCGCGCTCTAGCCAGAAACTCTCCCACCACAGCAATTCTCACAAGAATTCCGACCCGGCACCCAGATGAGACCTTCGTCGCCTCTGCTCCTTCTCCTACTCCTGCATTTCGCGCTCCTCTCCGCAGATGCTGTCGCCGGTGGCGACAATGGCGGCGGCGGCGACCTGCGCGGCGACGCGGCGGCGCTGCTCGCCCTCAAGGCCGCGCTCAGCTGCCGCCCGGGTGCGCTGCCATCGTGGGAGGCGGGCAATGCCGGCGCCGTGTGCGCGTGGACAGGCGTGCGCTGCGCCGGCGGGCGCGTCGTCGCGGTCGACCTCGCCAACATGAACTTGAACGCGTCGAGCGGCGCGCCGGTCTCGGTGCGGGTGGCGGGGCTCGACGCGCTCGAGAGCCTCTCGCTCGCCGGGAACGGCATCGTGGGCTTGGTGGCGGCGTCGTCGCTCCCGGCGCTCCGGCACGTGAACGTCTCCGGCAACCAGTTCGGCGGCGGGCTCGACGGCTGGGACTTCGCGTCGCTCCCCGCGCTCGAGGTGTTCGACGCCTACGACAACAACTTCTCGGCCCCGCTCCCGCTCGGCGTCGCGGCGCTGCCGCGGCTCCGGTACCTGGACCTCGGCGGGAACTACTTCACCGGCGAGATACCGGCGGCGTACGGCGGGATGCTGGCGGTGGAGTACCTGTCGCTGAACGGCAACAACCTGAACGGCCGCATCCCGCCGGAGCTCGGCAACCTCACGACGCTTCGGGAGCTCTACCTCGGCTACTACAACGCGTTCGACGGCGGCGTCCCGCCGGAGCTCGGCCGGCTGCGCAACCTCACCGTGCTGGACATCTCCAACTGCGGCCTCACGGGGCGTATCCCCGGGGAGCTCGGCGCGCTCTCCTCCCTCGAGACGCTCTTCCTCCACACCAACCAGCTGTCGGGCCCCATCCCGCCGGAGCTCGGCAACCTCACCTCCCTCACCGCGCTGGACCTCTCCAACAACGCGCTCACCGGCGAGGTCCCCCGCTCGCTGGCGTCGCTGACCTCGATCCGGCTGCTCAACCTCTTCCTCAACCGGCTCCACGGCCCCGTGCCGGAGTTCGTCGCCGCGCTGCCGCGGCTGGAGACGGTGCAGCTGTTCATGAACAACCTCACTGGCCGCGTCCCGGCGGGGCTCGGCTCCACCGCCGCGCTCCGCCTCGTCGACCTGTCGTCCAACCGGCTCACCGGCGTGATCCCGGAGACGCTCTGCAAATCCGGCGAGCTCCACACGGCCATCCTCATGAACAATTTCCTGTTCGGGCCCATCCCCGGCGCGCTCGGCTCGTGCGCGAGCCTGACCCGTGTCCGGCTCGGCCAGAACTACCTCAACGGCAGCATCCCCGCCGGCCTCCTCTACCTGCCGCGACTCAACTTGCTTGAGCTCCAGAACAACCTCCTCTCCGGCGAGGTCCCCTCGAACCCGAGCCCGGGCGGCTCGTCGCAGCTGGCGCAGCTGAACCTGTGCAACAACTTGCTGTCCGGACCGCTGCCGGCGACGCTGGCGAACCTCACCGCGCTGCAGACGCTGCTGGCGAGCAACAACCGTCTCTCCGGCGCCGTGCCGCCGGAGGTCGGGGAGCTCCGGAGGCTCGTGAAGCTCGACCTCAGCAGCAACGAGCTGTCGGGACCGGTCCCGGCGGCCGTCGGGCGGTGCGGCGAGCTCACGTACCTGGACCTCAGCCGGAACAACCTGTCCGGGCCGATCCCGGAGGCGATCGCCGGCGTCCGGGTGCTGAACTACCTGAACCTGTCCCGGAACGCGCTCGAGGGCGCGATCCCGGCGGCGGTCGGCGCGATGAGCAGCCTCACGGCGGCGGACTTCTCGTACAACGACTTGTCCGGGCGGCTCCCCGACACGGGGCAGCTGGGGTACCTGAACGCGACGGCGTTCGCGGGCAACCCGGGGCTGTGCGGGCTGGTGCTTGGGCGGCCGTGTGGCGGCGTTGAGGCGCCTGCCTCGGCGGGGGGAGGAGCCCGGCGCGGCGGCGCGGGGGAGCTGAAGCTGGTGCTTGCGCTGGGCCTGCTGGCGTGCTCGGTGGTGTTCGCCGCGGCGGCCGTGCTGCGCGCGCGTTCCTTCCGCACCGGCGGCGGCGACGGCGGCGCGTGGAGGTTCACGGCGTTCCACAAGGTGGACTTCGGGGTGGCGGAGGTGATCGAGTGCATGAAGGAGGGCAACGTGGTGGGCCGCGGCGGGGCCGGGGTCGTGTACGCGGGGCGCACCCGGTCCGGCGGCGCGATCGCCGTGAAGCGCCTGCAGCGGAACGGCGGCGCCGGCGCTGGGAACGGCGAGAACGACGACCGGGGGTTCCGAGCGGAGGTGCGGACGCTGGGCAGCATCCGGCACCGAAACATCGTGCGGCTGCTGGCCTTCTGCGAGAGCCGGGACGCGAACGTGCTGGTGTACGAGTACATGGGCGGCGGCAGCCTGGGCGAGGTGCTCCACCACGGGAAGCGCGGCGCGTTCCTGGCGTGGGGGCGGCGGTACCGGATCGCGCTGGAGGCGGCGCGCGGGCTCTGCTACCTCCACCACGACTGCACCCCCATGATCGTGCACCGCGACGTCAAGTCCAACAACATCCTCCTCGGCGGCGGGGATGGGGACGGCGGCGACGAGGCACGCGTCGCCGACTTCGGCCTCGCCAAGTTCTTGCGTGGAGGAGGCGCCGCCGGCGCCGGCAACGCCACCTCCGAGTGCATGTCCGCCGTCGCCGGCTCCTACGGCTACATCGCGCCAGGTACGCCCCGCAGCTTGTTAGTACGTTACATGAGGTGGTGTCGATCGGACGGGTACGTTAATTAGGGACCCGATCGATGGATCGATGGTGTGGTTGTCGCGTCGCACGGTGGCGTGTACGCCCCGTGGCAGGGCTGTCGTCGGTCCCTTGGGCGTGGGGCCGAGAGGGAAGAAGTCAATGGCGGTGTGTCAGCGAGTGTCCGAGGCGTATCGTGGGGGAGTCGTCGATCTGGTTCTGGTCTCTCACTCTCGGCGCGGCGGGTCAATGGGGCTCGACGTCACGTAGACAGTGACAGTGACCGGCCGGGGCAGGAGCTCGTACGCACACAGTGCCCCCGTGTTTTGGGTCGAAATGTCGAAAACTACCCGTGTTTTGGGTCGAAGAAAAACAAACGAAATGTGAATGATTGGGGTATTATTGTTATATAGAAAACGGCAAGATCTGGGAGCACCATGCCTGCCACTTTAGTACACTACCGTACACAGCAGCCTCTGCAGGGGCCAATACGTACAGTACGTAGTACACGCACATCAGCCAGCACGTACACAGCAGTAGCAGCCAGCAGGCCGCGCCACGTCAGCGCGGGACGGGGGCCCCGGCGGCGAAAGCGGCCGAAAAGAGGTCCTCTGGTCAGGCTCGCTCGGCTCATCCACGGACAGCGGGGCCGGCGCACTCGAGCGCCCAATAATTCCCGGCGCGGGGCCCCCGACGGTGACCGGGCGACGCGTCCTGGGCCCGGGGTCGAGCCGGGTCAAGTGTGGGCCTCGGCGGCGCTGCCATTGCATTTGCCATCGCCCCCGGCGCGGCACAGAGCACGCACAGTGGCAGTGGCATTGCACGCGAGGGGGCGCGGCGGGGGTGCGCCCCCCACGACACGGCACGGCAGCTAGCCTGCCTTGGAAGCCGCGCATTGAACGAGCAGGGTCCCGTGTGGCGCGGCAGTGGTCGGACGTGCGCGTATGCTTGTGCCCCCTGAGGCGGCCGGCGTGGCAGCGGGCGACCTGGCACGTCAAGCCGCCGGCCATGCATGGCCAGATCAGGCCAGGCCGGAGATGCGCCGCTGGGAGCAGCAGCAGCATCGATCGGACTCGCCTGCCTATAGGATCCAAACGCCATCAATGGCTATAGCCTGAAAACCCGATTTCATCGAGTTCAAATCTCTCTCGCCAAAATCCAAACCCAAGGCACACTGTCTGGAGTAGTATACTACAGTAGCATAGATAGGAGTAAAAGTAAAATCGGAGGCGCAATGTGGAGGACCTGGCCGGCCTTGGTCCCCCGGCCGGGCTCGATCGGCTCCGGCTGCCGTATCTTTGACCGGCATGCGGCATGGGTGGTACGTACGCCTTGCAACCCAACCCCAAAAGCACCCGGTCATCCGCTGCTCCGGCCGGCCGGCCGTCGGCCTAGGGCTTCGCCAAAGCGAGCTTGCTCCTGTTACGTCGTCGCCAAAGCGAGACGGCCGGCCGGGCCATGCGTGGAACGGCGTCACGCCGTTGCCTTTTTTATTTCTACTGTTGCAGCAACAGCTACCACTCTACCACCAACTTTATTTTTTGTTACTCTTTCGGTAACAGTGAAGTGAAGATCACCTTCGCTCCAAATAACTTTTTTTTCTAAAATAAGTCGCTCCCTCCAAATACTTTATCGTCCGTTTTTCATGCATGCGGACGTGCTCAAGATTTGGGTTTAGGGCCAGGATCTTGGCCGGGTATGGGCGAAATGGACAAAGATTGGGGGAGCTGAGGGAGAACAATCTCTTGGTCCGGACGGGGGGATTTTCCTTGGATTTGGCGAAGCGTTTGTGGAATGGTTTGGGAGAGATTCCGATGGATTTGACGGGGCCGTGCGACGCATTCCCCTTGGGATTCGTTGCCGTGCTCTAGGTGTGGGAGCTACGTCTCTTGTCCACCATGCATGTTTAGGACCAGTGCTTAGTGCTGATAGCCAGTTTGTTCACTAGATCTATTATTCAAATCAAACATGCGAGTGACCTAGTCGTGTTTAAAAACAGCTTATACCTAGATACACTTGGATTTGCATTGCTCCTTTTCATAACCCATTATGTTACTGTTGCTTTAGCTTGAATAGCTAATTCTTTTTTTTTTCTCTCATTAATAATGCAGAGTATGCGTACACTCTGAGAGTAGACGAGAAGAGCGACGTGTACAGCTACGGCGTGGTCCTGCTGGAGCTCATCACGGGCCGCCGCCCCGTGGGGGACTTCGGCGAGGGTGTCGACATCGTGCAGTGGGCCAGGCGGGCCACGGGCGGCCGCCGGGAGGCCGTGCCGGGGATCACCGACCGCCGCCTCGGCGGTGACGACGCGCCCGCCGACGAGGTCGCGCACCTCTTCTTCGTCTCCATGCTCTGCGTGCAGGAGAACAGCGTCGAGCGCCCCACCATGCGGGAGGTCGTCCAGATGCTCGCCGAGTTCCCACGCCACGCCGCGTCGTCCTCGTCGTCGTCGTCGGCGCAGACGTCGCCGTCGGCGTCCTCGACGTCGGCGGTGCCGCCACCCCCGGGCAGGGAGGAGAGCAGCCCCGACGGGAAGGACCCGACGCCGCCGGCGGCGCCCAGCTGCTACAAGCTGTTCGTCCCGGACCTTCTGGCCTGATGAACCGCCGCATGATCATGATTCATGCAGGAGTAAAGTTACAGCAACTAGTGCAGATTGGAGCTAGCGTTCTACAGTTTGGTCGGCCGACATTGGAGATGGTGACAAGAGCTGGGGATCAATCAATAACATGTAACTTTATTTCATTTTTTTTGTAACTTTATTTTTTTTGTCTTCTTTGTTTTTGGTTCGTCTATCAAAGGTGTATAGGGTTTGATCATATGCTATCACCTACTTAGCAGCTACTAGGGGTTTGTGCTCTCCAATATGCAATAGCATCCTCCTAGCTTCCATCATCATCATAGCTTGGGCACTTTGTAATCTCCTGGTAATCTTTAGCCACCATCCATTGTCCTCTACCACTCTACTCATGCATCACTTTTACACTAATCCTTGTTTATGCCCATTGAGTACTCCCGGTACTTGTTCATAGCTTTTTGTATTATTTGGGCCATTTTTTGTCAGCAAGGGGTGTGCTGATCGCCTGTTGGAAGATTCTTGACCGGGGGCTTTGGTTTCAGGGAAAGCATGAAAGAGAAATGCGAGAAAAGAGTGGTACTTGACAGTCTGCGAAAACATCTCAGTTCCCAACGCTTAAAGCACTAGCTACACAACTGAATTGCACAACTTTCATGGAAGCAAAGGAGATAGGCTGAATCACTGAGAGATTTACAATTGGAAAAAAAATCAGAGATTCATGAATAGATGATATGCGCGTATATATTGACATGCAGCATGGTTTCAGGACTTGCAGTGTCAGCATGCAGTTTCAGAGTTCACACCAGAAGACCATTTCGACCATCGCGCTTATATAGCTTTAATCATGAGAGGTAAAGGATTGATGGAAGCTGCAAGGTTTATCAGGGGGGCAAAAGACACGAGGTAAAGGTGCTTACTTTACTGGAAGGCCTTGATGTACACTTTATACCAAGTCATTTCACCAAACAGGATTGACAGCATGATTGATTGCCAAGAACCTGGTAAAAGAGTGTCAAGATGAACTGTGACCTGACATGGCAACAGCTCATGTAGCTATGAAAACGATTAAGTGAAGGAGAGAATATTCTGATTACCTCTGATAGCACGGTCAACGAGAAACTCATCGCACCAGAAATCAACTGTTTGTGTTGGCCTTTTCATCTCTTCTGTAGTTATAAGACTGCTGTTAGCACTCTGTTTTGTACAAAGTATGGAAAACGGAAGCATCATAGGCAATTTAAAGGACAATAACTCAGAATAAACATGTTTAGAGATGTGACAATTATTGGGGAGATCCACTTGTACAAAAACTGTGTATGACAAAATTGGTCAGAATTCAGATAGTGCTGTTTTCGCTCAAGTGTTTGTCTAGACTCTGATCACAAGATCAGTTCAAACATCAACTGAATCCTGCTGCCATCAGCAATTGTTACAATTTGAACATGCTGCTGTTTCAACAGCAAATCCTTGTCTTCCCACAACCAAAAGCAGTAACAGTTACACCGTTTGCCTTTTTATTACTCATAACAGTACAAGCACACTGTAGTTGTGGTTATCAAGGAAAATCTCATGAGTAGTTAACCGCTTCCTTGTGCATCAGCGCCCTCCAACCAATGTCGCGCCTAACAAACCCTTCTGGCCAATCAACAGCGTCTACCGCATCATATGCTCTTGCCCTTGCTTCTTCGATGTCGTTGCCCTTGGCTGTGACACCAAGAACTCGGCCTCCGACGGCGACAAGATTCCCATCTCCATCTAGAGCTGTCCCAGCATGGAATATCTTGACTGCTGGAGAGACCTGCTCAGCCTTGTCAAGGTTTTTTATTACAGTCCCCTTCTTATAAGAGCCAGGGTATCCCTGGCTTGCCATCACAACCACCATTGCCATTTCAGGTGACCAGGTTACTGAAACATTGCCTAAATCTCCCCGGCAAGCGGATAACAGAACTTGTGCTAAATCAGATTCCAATCGCATCATCAGAACCTACAACGACAGAAAGAATATATTATAGTAGGGATAACGTTCAGCATATGATGACTGATATTTCACAGCACAGGTCAAATAAATACTATATACTAAATATTAAATCTGAAATTTGTACAGCATAATTTTGACACATACGAGACAAGCATAATGAAGATGCAGCAAAGGAAATTTTCCATAAAGATTAGCAAACATACTATATCACAATGTACTAGTGCATCAAGATTTTTGGCTACAGCAACAGTAATTTGAACTGATGATGGCTTGCAATTCAGATTCATATGTACTTCGGATAACAACACCGGATAAAAAAACAATTATACCTTTTGTACTTACAGTTTTTAAGGTTCAATTTTGATATGATAGTAATCCTTGTGATCCCGCATATTTACTGATACATATCATAGTTCCTAATATTTCATCCATCCCTGCCCCTGGTGTGGCTGCCGGGCATCAACATAGTCTCACAGCTTGGGTTCAGGCTATCTAAAGTATGCCCATGACGCTAATAAAAGATTTTTTTTTTTTGCAGCAGCAGCAGGTAGATTAAAAGATTGTAGATTCCACAGGGGTAAAAAAAATGTAAGCTTCCAAAATTACACGGATGAGAGGAACTTTATGGTGGTTGACATTGATCAAATAAATAACAAGGAAACTTATAATGATTCACAGATTAATCATAAATAGACAGTTACTGATCTAAAAAAAGAGGCATGCATTGCAATTTCACTGGGCTCTGCGTTGTTTTCACTATACATCATATAACTGATCACCAAGGCTAACTCCACTATGCTATCGTATCATGTAACACAGAAATGCACCATTCCCATGGCACTATAGGAACGGAATCTACTCAGCTTTTGTACTGGAAGAAAATAGAGTGAGCTATTAGAGGCAGACCTAGAGAGCCAATTTCAGGGCAAAAGTGCAGTGCAAGGACAGACTCTGTTGGAAGATACGCAAATCCATTGCGTTCTCTTGTCCAACAAAAATACCTTGATCATATTGTGATGTATATAAAGTAAGACCCAAATTGCAATGATCAGATTTAGAAATGTATATGAACTATGCATCGTTCATCCAGAACACTTTTAACTTCCTTGCTTTGCGGCTGCAAATGTTTAGTTCTGTACTTTTTTTACTGTGCTAGATCCTTGCTGGATGCACTCTGACACTCCCCTTTGCTTACATTGTACAAACCTTTTGTTTTGATCTTGTTGGACAATTAATATTGTGGAACTTCTTGCATTGTTAATATACAGAAATGAATACAAGATGTTGGATAGGGATTACTAACCTGGCATTCTGGGTCACCAAATCTTACATTGTACTCAATAAGCTTAGGAAGCCCAGATTTCTTCTCAATCATAAGCCCAGCATATAGTACACCAACAAACTTGCACCCTTCTGCTGCCATACCTTTAACGGTAGGGATAATTATGCTTTCCATGATAATGTGCTTGAGCTCATCAGTAACTATTGGTGCAGGGGAATATGCACCCATACCACCAGTATTTGGACCAACATCACCATCACCAACTCTCTTGTGATCCTGTGCCGATTCAAGAGGCAACGCATTTTCACCATCTACCAATGCAAAGAAAGAGGCTTCTTCACCCTCCAGAAACTCTTCAATAATAACCCGTGAACCAGCAGAACCAAATGAACCTTCAACCAACATAGAGTCTATGGCTTCGAATGCCTCATCCAAAGTCATTGCGACAACCACACCCTTTCCAGCAGCCAGTCCATCAGCTTTAACAACAATAGGAGCTCCTTCATGTTTGACATAATTTTTAGCTTCCACAGCATCCGTAAATGTCCGATACTACAAGGGAGAAGATATGTGCTAGTATTAGCATGGTCGGTATGAACTAACATATGGAATTCTCAACACCTACAAATGAATGGGCTGTGTTTTTCCCCTTTTTTTTGGTATACTGACTTTACATTCTCTCTTTTCTAGAGCAACACAAATTAGAAACTATTAAAATTACAAATAGTTCTTTAATGTAGTTTGGACAGGAAGCCAAATATACCCATGGATAATCACATTTGACTACTTATAGTGTCTGTGACAATAGATATGAATCTAGTAATATATGGACAGGGATCGCAACCTTGTCTCATCAAAGGAAATATCTCTATGATAATGCCTATTGTCTATACCTATATATCATCACCTATATGGCATCTTCTAAACAAAATCCTGTATTCATACCAAGACTAGCCTATAGAGTTAACAGTCAACACAAATGTAACAGGAAGTACCTTGGCTGTTGGGATATTGTACTTATCACACAACTTCTTCATGAAGTCCTTGGATCCTTCTAGCGCTGCAGCCTCTGAAGAAGGGCCAAAGGTTGGTATCCCAACTTTAACAAGGTCATTGGCAAGACCAGCGACAAGAGGGGCTTCAGGACCCACTACAACCATTCCCACTCCCCTTTTGCGACAGAACGAGATAACATCATCGCTACTGGAGATGTCCAAGTCTGAGATACAGGTTGCATCCCCGGACTGAGCAATACCCACATTACCAGGGGCGCATAGAACTGCATTGCAAGACGGGGAACGGTTCAAGGCATAGCAAAGGGCATGCTCCCTGCCTCCACCACCAATTACTAATACAGTTATCTTCTCATCTGAAAGAAGACAATGGACTGAAATGAAACTAGTTCACTCTTGAATTTTCTTTTACACCAACATTAGTATGTTTAGTCTAAGATAGCAAATTGGAAGTCCGAAAGTACTTTACCAGTAACGATGCCTGCATCGGTTGCTGAAGCTTTCAGGGTGGATCGCCACCTTGCTGAAGCCCGAACACTCAATTGACAATGTGATGTGACATGCCGCGTCGCAACCGAAGACCAATTCCTGCTCCACCCCTGAGCAACGGGGTAAGATACCGAAGACTTGAAACCGTTGCACGAATAATACACATCGGAGCCGTGCCTTGCAGCGAGTTTGAGAGGGCCCCTGATACTGTAAGCAGTGCTCGCCATGGCAGGGGCGGGATTGGTTTGCGGCGCGGGGCTTCAGCTCAAAACCCCAAAATTTCTGGAAAACAAGCTGTAACCGCACGTTGATTGGCAGCAAGAGGTCCTGTATGCCAACTGATGGGTTGGAAAGAATTAGAAGTGCACCACGCAGGACAAGAACCCACAACAAAATGAATAAAAAGAAATTGGACTTTAATAAACCCTGCAAGTACTTTAATAAACCCAGCACATGCAAGATCTGGGGCGACGGCATGCACATTCCAGGTTCATTGAACCCGGACTACCCCTGCCACCACCGCCCCCGGCCGCCGGCCGCGCCACCCACATGCCGCCCTCCGCCCCTCCATTCGCTAACTGAGGAAGCCGTTCGCCCCGCCATCGGCCCTTCCCGCCGGTTGTCGTCCGCCGGCCGACCGGTGGAGCTCACGCCTCCTCGCCACGCCACCGCCGCCGTGCCTACAGCAGCCTCAAGACGCTCCTCTAAGCCCGCCGGCCATGGAGCTCTCCCCCGAAAACCCCGAACCCGAAACCCCAACCCTAACCCAGCCACCACCATGCCTCAATCCGAGAGAGGAGGAGGAGGAGGACCCACCTCGTCGCCGGCCGTCTACCACTATCCACCAGAGCTGGACGAGCACGAATCGGAGAAGGAGGGGAAAAGAGCGCGGCTGAGCTCGGACGGAGAAGAAGGCCCTGCTGTGGCTGTGGCGAGAAGTCCGGTAGGGGATCCGTTGAGGAGGCGGCAGCGGCGGCGGCGGCGGCGCCGGCTGCTGCTGCGTAGAGTTTGTCGAAGGCAGCGCCCACTATCCAGTATCCCACACAATCGAATCGAACCAACAACAGAGTAAAGTGGATCGGACGGCCCAATGAGGGGAGCGGAAAGGCCCTTGGACGGCCCATCATGCCAGGAGGCAGCCCGACATCAGGTCAGCCATTAGTACTTTCTTTTCCTTTAACCCCTTGTCACTGAATCACTAATACCAAAATCGCCACCCCAATCACTAAATTATAAGATATTTGGTACTAAATATCTTATAATTTATCTATTTTTATATGAACTTTAAAATTGAAATACTACTTATGTTACTAAGTATATGAAGTTTAGAAAAACTAGTGGAGATGCACGTGCCACAGGCACATGTTAGAAAAAACTAATAATCAAAAGTTTTATATTATATAAGATGTAGTAAACAAAAAAAGTATTGTTATATTAAAGATGTAGGTAAACAATACATTAGATGCCTATGCACGTTTTTCTCCTAAAAACCTAGTTAAGTTTTTTTACATATTTATAGAAAATCTTGTAAACAATACTTTCATATATATATATATTGATCAACATTACTGCTAATGTAAATTCTACACTACATCAAATAAATGGTAGATATGAATTTTAAGAAATTTTTTCTATAGGTCTAAAGAATTCTTTGCGCCTTTATTTCACAATATGTATCCTTGCCCTCACAAAAAACCTGCAGAACCATAGTTGCTACAAGTGCTAAGTTGTTGACAGGGCAAACCATTGAGTAATGTAATTTCTTAAGAATTCCTGCAAGGAGTGACTGCCTGATTGGATATATCCTTTCAGTCCCAAACAATTCAACAAACAAGCTGTTGGCAAGAGGTTTGCTCCACATTGGCAATAAAAGCCTAATGACCCGTTCTCTATTCTAATTCTAATTAGAATTTGCTTCATATTGTCACTCCAAAAAAACAGACTTCAGATGGATACATAACCATCCCTGTGTTATTGTATCGTAAGATTATTAAAATAGTACTACCACTGTTGTGAGGATGCTATGCAGTACATGTAATGGAAGAATAATCCATTCATATCCTTCCTGCAAGTACTGTTCTAGCCAGTAACTGAGCAATTGTACTGTCACCTCATACATAAACCTGCAGAGTGCAGACAAACAAACCCACTAATTTCTTGTCTACTAATTTTATTGAAAAAATAACTTAATTCAGGGGCAGAGAAATACAAGAAAAACAATCCAAAAAATAGAAAATAGGAGAACAGAATATATTTATGAAGTTGTATCCAGCCTGAGCCTATAGGATATCTTGGACGTGAAAATTCTTTGTGAAATTAGAATTCATGGCCTACTAATTCTACTCAATAGCTGACTGCTCACAACCTGCAACACAATGCTCGATCTATTCTATTTAATATTTTAGTGACAGAGTTTACCTCTTTCTCCCCTTTCCTCCAGGCAGAAACGATACCTCTATTCTGTATCCTGCTATTGTCAGTTTTTTTTCATCCACTTTAGGAAGCTTAATTGGAAAAGGTCACCAAAAAAGAAAATACAAGGTTCACTTAATGGTTTTCAATGTGCTTGTACAATATTTTTTTTAAATGAAAGATAACTTCCATTAAACAACCACCAATCTAGAAATGTACAGTTACATGACCAGAGGACACTACGCATGCACCATGGGCTGCAAGGCAGTCTGCTACTTTGTTGTAGACTCTTAGGGACTGACATCTTACAGTATACAAATTCATTATGAATGAGATCTCTAATCTGCATGAATAAACTCCCATTACAACTATGGTTCATCTCGGGATTGAAGTGCTAAAGCAAGTGCTAGGGCATCAATTTCGAGCACCTACCATCCTTGTAATTCCCAGCCAGGCAATGTGCAACACAATACTGCCGGTGCTTACGAGGCATGCACATAATACTACCAACCCCTGCCACCATACTTACCCTATGCTATCTCTTGCCACAAAACTTGCACACCATTCCCCTCGTTGGCAGAGAAAGCTGCATCAATCAATATCGATCTTGTATGTTCCCTCAACCGGTGGACTTGAGTCTGTTCTCCCTCGATTAGCGTTCAGTTTTCCAAATTCTAGCAAGTGGTATGTTACTGAGGAACTTACATCTGCAACCTCCCACATTCTCTCCCCAGCATCCTCAGCATTTCAGTTGCTTTTGTTGCTCTAGGCCCCAAATATTCCTCAATTGTTCTTCACCTGAGCGACATGCCCCTCAATTGTTCTTCACCTGAGCGACATGCCACCTGGTCACGGGGTACATGTTAATATTCAGTTCAAGCCATGCCTCACACACCTAACATTGAAAAAAAACTGGCCACAATCTCCATCTAAGCGACTACACACCGAGCATATTGTAACAAGATTCACCTCTTTTCTTGTCAAATTTCATCTTACCAGGAGGCTATTATCAGCGACAAAAGGAATTTTGCTTGAATCAGTATATGACTACATCTTATTGAATGCAATATGCATTTCTTGCACAGGCAATGAATTTTGTAGAAAGGGCCAACAACCTTAGAAAGGGTTGCAATTAACTACAAAATAAAAATCAGCGTTTGTGTTCCATCTCCAGCAGTCTAGCTTCCATCCCGCAGTTTATCATGAAGCAATTACAAAGAAATCAGCCACGGTTGCAAGAAACCCATTGACAAGGAAGATGAGAGATGTAGATATAACGTGTCGTGGGATTTTCTATGAATCTATGAAAGAAAAGAGTAAACTACCGAAAAGCAGGAAATCCTTAATTTGGAAATGCTTCTTGACCAAGAAGAATTCGGTAGTCCTCTAGTTTATCATTACACATCCAAAAGTAGTGCCTACAACTGCAAGTATGTTTGTTTGCAGTATAAATTAATGAATCTGTGAGAAATACGTGTTGACCAATGATCAAATCTAATATTTAACACCCTCCCATTTTTACTTCCTGTTTGAACTTCGCAATTGTCTATACCGTTTAGTACTTACGGGTTTGCAATGACATTCAACATTCGCATGCTAGTATCTATTTATTAAGATCAAAAGTACAAATTGATGATCTGCCAGAAGAAGAAAAATATGCATTCCTAGATACAGCAACATTGACCCTAGCTTCAGACATATCACTATATAATACTGGATACAGCAATATTGGTCCTAGCATCAAACATGCATCAATTTAATCATAGATATAAATATGTTAAAAATACTATTAGTCATTTTCATCAAACAATAAGTTGATGCTATCCAATCAAAACATCAGCTAGGCATTTCATCAAACACAAAGAAAGACTGAAACCTTGGGTTCAATGCAACCAGGTATAGTCATTCAACAGAAATGTCAAGGCTTATAATGCTAGTAGTAACTGAGGGCAGCACATCACAGCAAGGTTAAGCGTTTTATCAGGAGGGGCAACTGCAATTACCTAGACAGCAGCCGCGATGCGTTGAGAGGGTGTGAAGTTCAAGCAGCAAGTAAAAATGCAGTTCTGATGCAATGCGGCATTCACTGATACTTGAGAGGATGTTTTTTCATATATATTTTTCGTGCATCAGAATTCCAGGACAAATGTATTTACTATTTAGACATCTCATTTGGCTCAACTTCCTTCCAACAAACAGGAGGAAACACCTGCAGAAATTATAGGACAATTTAGAGGTGTGAGGTGTCATTAAAATCTGCAACAAACATGTGTACTAATCTATTTTTCATACATATACATGTGGGAAAACAAAAGAATCATTTATCAATCAGCCAACTGACAAATTTGAAATAATTAATTGTAGATATTAGTATCTTACCTTGCCTTCCAAGGAATGTCTTACCACAATGATCAGATGAGATGGGAACAACTTTTTGGAATTTCTTACGACAACGATGAGATACACCAACAAATAGAACGATCACATATTTGCATCAATACGGACATACAGGGACCGGGCCATAAATTTTGTTCAACGGTGACAACAAAGGGGGATGATGTACTCACTGTGTGCTTGATCAACACACAGGTATATGAGAGGGAAGATCAATGGCAGATCAAAGACTACATCGCAAGAGTGTCCTGCAAACCCCTCGACATCGAATTAGAGCTGATGGTGTCCGCTTGGTTATTTCATTAAGCAAATAGCGTGCATCAGTTAGAGGTGTACCTTATTGGAGATGGCGAGGTGATTCTATTGGTCGTGCCACCACGCTGAATGTCATGAAGGAACTTCTATTCGACGGTGGCTCAGTTTTTTCTTCACACATTTTGATAAATGGCAAGGATACTTGTTTTCTGCAGAAACATGGTCATGGTTATTTGGTTAGCTCATACCTCCCCGAGACAAACCATCGAGTGAATGGTGTGCATCCATTGGATGTGCCTAGTGGATGTGAGGTCGTTCTTGTGTAGGCGCTTGGCATCGATGGATCAGCGCGGGAACCTCGGGGAGATGGGATCATGGCAGCGTCAGCGCGGAGGAGCACGGCCACCCCCCTGGTACGCCATCTCCGCGTTCGCCTCCTCAAGGACTTGTGGGGCTGCTGCCTGCCGCAGTGCCTTGTCTGCCTCCTCATGATCCTGTAGCCTGCTGTCGCCGCCGATGAGGATGGGTTAGGGATCGGATGGTGCGGGATTGGGTCTAGAGAGGTGAGAAAGAAGATCATGCTGCACACGAGAGGCTGCTGGAGTTGGGAGAAGGCAACGAAATCAAAAGGTGGAAATAAATCACGGAGGGGAGCTCGGGAGTCGGGAGGAGTAATCTGCGGGAGGAGATCACGGAGGCGATGAAAGGAATTGAAGGAAAGGGAGAAAAGAACGGAGGCGTGATTGACGGAAGTCATGAAAGAGCTGGGCAGGTACGCGTGGGCGGGTAAGCCCGTAGTCGCGGTGTCAAAAACTATCGTCAATGGGCGGAATCATTTTCCTTCCATCAAAAAAAATTAGGTCTCCACCCCTTCTGTCAAACAATTTTATCTTCACTCAAAAAAAATAATTTTATCTGATTGGGTCTCTTTTGTGAGGAGCAGGGGTGTATAACTTTACGTGGAAATTGTTTTCAATTCTCTCGTTTTTTATAGTATTAGTAGAAATGCTCGTGTGTTGCTACGCATTTTTATATTCGCAGCTTATTATTCTTTTTTTTCATGTATGGTTGTTTTTTTTTTTGAAAATAGTATGGTTGCTTAGCGTCTCTACAAAACATTTAGAGCACCCAAGAGAGATGTATATTAAAATAAAAGATCTCATGATGTTTGAAGTTTAGATAACTTATATTGAATACAAAGCTATCTAAATAAAGTTATAATGTGAAAATATTATATCACCACAAACTCTCCTATGTAATACGCTAAGATACGGAATGACTAATGCAGTCCAAACCAGCCCACTACACCCTACCGGCCAACTCCCCGCAGTCACAAGGTCGTCATGTTTGTCCCGTCACCATGCTCGGGTTTGACGCGCCGGCCCACATCCTTAACTCTAACTCCATGGTTCCACCTGACGCTGCTGGCCGGTGCCGCTACTACGGCCTGCCCTTGCTCGCCGCTGACCGTCCACGGGATTCCGGCTCGCAGGATGGCGGGAGGGACACTACTACGCGTCTACACCAGGCGCGTGAGTCCGAACTGAAGTCACGCTGCATCCTGTCTGCGTCACCGGCCACTGGCGGCGGAGGAGCAGGGCAGCAACCAAGTGGCGGTGAGGCGACCATGGAGGAGCAGCAGCTTCGCGCTCTACTCCACGACCTCGATGCGCTCAAGCAGCGCCCCGACGACCCCACCTCCATCGATCGGGTAAGCCCCCTCCCACCTCTCCGCTTCCTGGATCTCGGCAACTTGCCTTGCCATCTTCCCTTCTCCCGTGGCTTCCAATTCTTAATCACTGTTACTCTGATTGCTAGATGCGAGATCTCAGCTGGCACATCTCGTGGAAGGGTGGCGACATATTAGATTGAGCGCTTCGCTGGGACCACGGGCCTCGAATCTCTGGTGAGTCCATGTCGCTAGTGGGACCACGGGCCTCGGGAAGCAGAGTAGAGTAGAGAGAGGAAGATGCGGATTCGATTTTTGGTCTGGGGGTTTTTGTTTGGCGAACAAGGACTGCGGGTTGATTACTGAAAACTTGAGGGGATTTTTTTGCAAAATGCCTGCGACAGTTGATGGTTGAAAGAAACATCCTCTCTTTAATATTAGGTATAGATATAGATATAGATATAGATATAGATATAGATATAGATATAGATATAGATATAGATTATTTGGTTGGACCAATGTAGTAATATGTTTTCTACAAAACAGAGTGAGTAGTGAAATTCTTATATTTAACTGGGGATATGCGAATGTTATTCTCCTTTTTCAGGCTCATTACTGCTCATACCATGCTCTTGACTCTTTCCAATCCTCTCGACTCTTCAAAGTATCTGGTTCTTCGTGTACTTTTGGTACTGAGTTGATTGAACTATGGAAGTAAAACCTTAAGCTCAGCGAGCGGTGTAGACGCAGTTGTGCACACCGTCCTTTGAAATGATTGAAAACCTCGGACAATCCCATGTATGCGCCGCCTCCTAAGCTACTGCTGTCCCTCCATCCGCCGTGCAGCGGATCGAGGGAGAGCGGTGTCTTCGAACCAACGCCGGTGATCTGAAGGATCAGGTTTCTGGGAAGCTTACTCGCGACCACTCGTCACTGCTTCCTCTACTCCGACTTCATCTACATCTACGTCAACCTCTTCGTCCAGGCATCTTCGCTCCCGTGCGTGATCCACTATAAGCATAACGGGCTATCTGTTTTCTGCACGTGCCATTCCTAGCATGTGTAGGGTTTGTTGATCACTCATATGACACTACTACAGAACCCTTGCCGGCTCTAAAACCCCATTAACCGCCGATTTTGGATCCGTTATATGCAATTCGACAGTGATAGGCAGAGGCGGGCGCAGGATCTGGACTATGGGTATTCAAAATTGGAGATGGCAAAAAAAATTTTTTGACAGAATAAATTATAGTTTCATAACACAGAATTAAGTGGTAGCATCATTGATTAATAAAATTGATCACAAATTGAAATTGTCCAGCTACTAATGATCAATATATCAAAGTGGCAACATGTGAAATAAATAGAGGCTAAAACAACAAAATGGTAACAAAGATTACAACTTACAAGCTATAGGACAACTTTCCGTTCTGCCATGCTTTGAAAATGAGCGATGATGTCCTTATCCTTAGCTTGCATGAAGAATTCCCTTTCAATCAATGTGACCAAGCAACCATTCAAATATTTCTGCCCCATCTTACTTCTTCTCTTGTTCTTTATCAAATTCATTATAGAAAAGACCCTCTCAACACCAGCCGTTGCAACAGGGAGAACTAGCACCAATTTGAGAAGTTTATAAACAATTTCATACCGAGAAACCTTTCCTTGTTTAACTAGCATCATAGACAACTCTGCTAGACTTCTCAAATTTTTGAAGTTTTCATCATTTCTGACATCATTGATATAGTGGTGCAACTGAAAATGAAGCTGGTGTATTTCTTGAAATTCAAAGTCATGTGGATAGAACCCAGCAAGCTTAACCAAGTTCTCAACATTAAAAGCAGAAAAGGAATTGACTGGACTGAATGATGCCATGCATCTAAGTAGCTATGTGTTTACCTCATCAAACCAATTATTGAGCTCTTGAACTTGTCTATCAATGACACCCAAAAACATATTAGCATGAAATCGGTGATAATTAATAGCACCTCTGTAGAACTGCCTTGATCTTTGCATAGGAATATACTTCCCATTCATGTCAACAACTTTAACATTGTGCTTCTCACAAAAAGAAGTGACCTTGGTAAGGAATTCTTGCCATCCAGAATCTTGTCTCAAAACATCCAGTTCTACCTTTGTGAACTCCAGAAGATCCATTGCATTTACGATATCTTGCTCCCTCTTTTGCAAAGCATTGCACAAGTCATTTGTGTATCCAAATATTTCATTCATCAAGTGTAGCAGAAAAACAAACTCAAAGGACTTAAATACTGTGAGCATAGTTTGAGCTCCATTAGCCTCAGCCCCTTTACTTTCATTCCCAATCCTAAAGAGAACTTTCTTGATTGAAGGATACAAGAACATAACATGCATTACAGTTCTGTAGTGAGATCCCCATTGTGTATCACCTGGCCTTGCTAAGCCCATCTCTTGATTCAATCCTTGCCCGGTTTCAATTTCACCCAATTTCAATGCTTCAATCATGTATTCAGCTTGAGCAATGTGAAGCATGCGGATCTTTTTACAAGACATCCCTAGAACATTCAACAAATAGGCAAGTTGCCCAAAGAACCAATCACAATCAGTATTCTCCTTAGCAACTGCTACAAGTGTTAGTTGAAGTTGATGGGCGAAGCAATGAACATAATAAGCAGAAGGGGACTCATCCATAATTAGTTTCTTCAAACCATTAACATGACCCTTCATATTACTAGCTCCATCATACCCTTGACCACGTACCTTGGATAGGGGCAATTGATATTTGATAAGCAAGGATTGAATTGCTTCTTTAAGGGTCAATGATGTAGTATCTTCAACTTGGACAAGACCTAGAAACCGCTCAACTGGTTCTCCTTTTTTATTAACAAAACGCAAACAAAGAGCCAATTGTTCCAGTAGGTATGCATCACTTGACTCATCAGCAAGAATTGCAAAACACTCATCACCAAGTTCGTCAATGATAAATTTAGTTGTTTCATGAGCACAAGCATCAATGAGTTGTTTCTGGATCTTGTGATCTATCATCTGACAATTTTGTGGTGCATTCTCTAGTACCACCAGATTAACCTCTTCAAAGTTTCCTGCTAGCCATGCTAAAAGTTCCCAAAAATTCCCCTTGTTGAGTGAATCCTTTGTTTCATCATGACCCCTAAAAGCCAACCCTTGACGCAACAGAAATCTTATGCACTTAAGTGACCATGTCAAGCGAGCTAGATACTTAGCCTTGAACTGTGCAGTGTTTGATGCAACAGATTCACGGATTGATGCCTTAGGTCTTGTGAACAATCTATATTTCTCTTCAGCTTCACTATGAGCACTATCGATACCACCAACATGCCTATGAATTCTCCTTTTCATATTCCAATTTCTAAACCCTTCAATAACAAAAGCATCTCCACCAGGAAATTTGCAGCTATCTTTGAACAAATAGCAAACAAAGCAAAATGCAGCATCTTTATCCACACTGTACTCAATCCACCTAAATTCAGCAAACCACTTATGTTGGAAGCGGCGCATACCTCCACAATCATGTTGCGGAAAAGCATCCCTCTTCATCTTTGGTTGACATGGCCCCAATGCAATGTATGCCCTTCTAACTGAATCTTGGTCATTGACATCATAGCTTGAGATCGGAGCCCTCAATCCAGGATCATGCTCAATGCCATAATCATTCTTGTCTTCATCACTAGAATCATTTTCTTCCACGGGTATGGATTCACCAATTCCTGTTGTACCGTCATTTGGTGGCTGATTAGATCTCACAGGTTCAGGTGGTACCGTGCTTGTTTCACTACCACTTTGTCCTTGGAATAACACTACTTGCATTTGACTTTCATTGCAAGATTGATTAACATTCTCCGGTTCAGGTTGTCTCTTCTTTGCAGCAGCCCTTGCCATGAAAATCCTCAAATCAGTAGCGGCACTACCCTTCCTCTTCATGGTTCAAACCTAAAAGTTACACTATTTCACATTGAACTAAATTCATGAGCATCCACATTTTGCAAGTTGATGTGCTATCCTAATTTGACAAACAATTGAAAATGCTCACCTCAATTTCAGATCACAAACAAAATCCTCAAATCACTGTCGGACAGTAGGGGCTCGACTCAACCGACTGGACTTGCGGAGGGCGCTGCGCCTGCGCGCCCGCCGCCGGCCCGTGCGGCCGTGCCCGTCGGCCGCCGCTCGGGCGCTCGGCTCCAGGCCGTGTGCCGTGTGCGCACTGGCGCACTGGCGCACTGCGCCCTGACTGCGCAGGCCGCCGGCCGGCCGAGGGGCGAGGGCTCGGCCTTCCTAGCCCACTGGCCGCAGACTTCCGCCGACCGCCGTCCGCCGAGCGCCGCCACTGCCGGTCCGGCGCCGCCGCCGGACGCCGCCGCCACCGCTCGGCTCCAGGCGCAGGCGACCACAGCCCGCCCGCCGCCTCCTAGGCTCCTAGCCCGCCAGCCGCGGCCTCCTGCCGGTCCGCCGCCGCCGCCGGAGGCCGGACGCCGCCGCCGCCGGACCTGCGCTGCGCCCTAGGGTTCGCGCCGCGCGCAGACCTGGTCACCTGGAGCCGTGGACCGTGCGTGTGAATGTGCTCGCGTGGGGTGGGCCTGGTGGGCCGGTGGGGGACTGGGGCAGTTGAGTGAGCAACTGAGCATGCGCAGGCCGAATGGGCCAGTTGGGCCAGTCGAGGGATAAGTGGGCATGCGCAGGCCGGATGGTTTGTGTATTTTTGTTTTTTCATACATATACCTAAAATACACTATATATATGAAATTTTTTTGCAAAAATAATGGGTATTCAATTGAATACCATTGAATCTATGTGGGCCCACCCCTGGTGATAGGAGTACCCATCACCGCCGATTTTGGAACCACCATTGAAACCTTATTAAAAAAAATTAGCCCCACCCTGCTGCCCCGCCCCTCGCGCACTGCCTGCACCGCACCTCCGGCGACCCCGCCGCCGCCTACTAGCCCCTTCGCCTCCGCGACCTCACCACTGCTGCTGACCCCTTCACCTCCGCGCCTCCATCGACCCCATCGCCACCTGCTCGCCCCTTCACTGCCGTGCCTCCACGTCCCCGCCGCCTCCACCACGCCTCTCCTGCCGCCGCTTCACCTGCAGTGCACTCCGCAGATCCCATCGCCATCTCGCTCCCTCCATGTTCACCCACCACGCCTCCACCTCCGTCAGAGAGAGAGGGAGGGAGGGACGGAGGGCAGGCGGCGAACCTGGCTTGGCCCAGATCTGAGAGATGCCTTGCCCCGCCGGAGCTCGCCGCACCTGCATAAGCCGCAGCTGCCGCGCCGGCCACCACGCCTCACCCGCCGTCTGCTGCCACCGCTCCTCACTACAGCCAGTGAGGGGCGAGTGGAGGGGGGAGGAGAGGGGCAGCGAGAGGTCTTGTGGAGAGGGAGAGGGAGGGAGAGAAGGGGCTCGCCGTCGGGAGGGGAGGGGAAGCTCACCGCCAGGATGGGAGGGGAGGGATTCGGGGGGGGGGGGGGGGTTGGCGGAGTTGTGTTGTCTAGAACAATTTTTTTTAGCATTTGTTGCCCGGATTCAGCTATCACTGCCGGATTTTCTTAAACCGGCAGTAATAGCCCGTCCGGATAGCTATTTGTGTACCAACATGTATTTTCTTAGGTGCTAGTAGTGATTTCGCTATCAAATTAATCTTAGGCCCCGTTAATTTTGCAACACTTATCACTCACATTTGCTTTCGAACTACTAGGCATGGACAGTGTTTCTGTTCAGCTAGCGCAGAAATCATGACAACAGGAAGCACTCTGATTTCTTCCTGTGCATACATGCTAACAGGCACAAAATAATGAAAGGAAAGCTGAATTGAACCATACTGGATGCACCCTGAAATAGACTAAATGCTTGCACAAGCAATTAGACCTGAAATATATAAACTGCACGTATGCTACATTATATGCATGATGTTATTTTGTTAATTTTGTCAAAGCACAGGACAGGCACCTCAAATACATTCCAGCATATAGGGTAACAGAATGCCAATGCTAAGATTTTTAGAACAAGCAACCTGTTACAGTTGTTAATAAATCCAAAACTCTTATGCTCTCAACGCGTAATTCTCTGAATGACTGAACTTGACAAATGCACATATGTAGGGGACCTATTAAGGACCTTCGATGTGCATGTGCAGCACTAGACATCAATCTACAGCCTAGGGCCCACGCGGTGACGCCACCCCTCTACGAGGATGTGTGTTGAGGGATATGGGTACCCAGGAGTCCCCACCGACTAGGATGCTAACCCGCCTGACAGGTGGACTCCACCCGATCTTGGCATGCGGGGCAAGGCATGAAGTTACGTGGAGCACAAGTTTAGAGACCGGGCGAACCAATTCCACCCGGATATTGCGGGATACACGTTGTAATCCAACTCTGATTGATTTTCTTGTAACAACCAACTAGGATTAGATCCTATCCGACTTGTAACTGTAGGTCGTCGGCCTATATAAGGCGGACAAGAAGAAACCCTCCTCCCCCCATCCAGAGGGCATCTCATCTCACATCAGCAATACAATCTATCAGAACACATAACGTAGGGTGTTACGCCTTCTTAGTGGCCCGAACTTGTCTAAACTCTTACAACCCTGCATTACCATACTAGTTTTTATTCTTGCAATCTTACACAGGATATGAAAGGCAAAGGAGATAGTAGGAAATGGCCTAAGGCTTCAATTGGACGCGCCAATTTTGGCCGCCACGGGAATCACATCGGTCGTTGAATTCAATTAGATGGTCAAGATCATCTCGCGACTTAAACAGGCTGACTGAAACTATCTGGATGCGGTATTGCGGCTTACCCTAGGTTTTTAGGACTTAGCCCATGCGTAAGCAAGTCTATTTATCTATCGACAAATTTTAAGAGGTAAAATTTATCGAATTTTATAGTATTGTGAATACTATTATGTAATGTTGCAGGTGTTATCCTTCCATGTTTCATATAACTGGAATATGAAGTACGTGCAACATGCGAGGTAATGTTTTAAACGTTCTAAAATAGCTCAAAAAATCATTTTATCTTTTTCTCACTTAAAATTATGAAATATTTTGAAATGTCACATACGTATGGTCAGAGGACAGCATTTGCAAAAAAACATTTCGAAAGATTTTTTCCATTGATCTAAAAAAGATAAATAGCAAATCTCAAACCCTGATGTATATGCTATTTGGACCGATTAAAAAAGATCTCCGCTTCCCCGGAAAAAAAAAAAGAAAAAAACCTCCGCTGCTTTCCAGTTCCAGCCAGGACGACCCTGGCTGCGCGTTCCTTTTTCTTTCCTCCCTTCGTCTTTCTCCCCTCTACTCTCGCCCTTTCTTTCGTAGCCGCGAGCCGGCGACGACAGGGCAAGCGGACACCCTTTGCCAGGTCTTCGTCGGGCGCTTCGCCGGCGACGAGCATCCGACAGGTATGCCCGCCTATTCCCTCCCCTTCCCTTATTGCTCTGCGAAATCGAACACCCAAACCCTGATGTATATGCTATTTGTATTCGGATTTCACCATGTATTTACCTGCTACGATTCTTTTGCAAAAAATATCGGGTGTACATGTGCTCTTCGTCGAGTTCCTGTTCTTTCCCTACGCGAGCTGGCGCCTTCTGAGAAGTAAACGCGGAAATTTCTCGGGTTTACTAGGTTTCCCATGCTCCGGCTGTGGGAATTGAATCATAGGAGTCAAGGCTTGGGTAAAACAGGGGTGCATGTTAGTTCCTCAAATAGCTTGTGGTTTTCAAGTGGTATGGCTAGCCGATGTAATTTGAGATAATACAGTATGTAACAGCTGTACTAACTTACTATATTTCTACAGCATCAATAAAGCTGCTAGCCCAAGCACCTGGTTTTACAATGTATGGTGAATCATGTTTTAGGGTTTTCCGCATCATTAATGATCCTTTTTCCTGTGGTCAATAAAATTGAATTATTTTAATTCAACGTCAGTGATTGAGTTTTGCTCTCGACCTTCATGCCTGATGGCTGATGCGTATTTCAAATCTCCAAAGTATTCGGAGTCTGTCATTTGTAGATGACTTGCATGCCATGTTATCCATGTTATGAATGATCTCCAAATTCCTTGAGCTGTTCATATTTGGTTTATGGTGCCATCTCAATTACATATGTTTGTTTCTAAGTTAACAAAGTTCACCTCTTGGGAATACATTTTATTTAGGGGTTTTCAAAATCAACATGTTAATCCAAAAGAGGCATAGTGAACAAGCTAATCTTCGTGCATGATAAATCTTGAGGTTTAGTATGCATTTGACAGAAAACAGGACTGGTCTGTATTCCCTATCTGAGATTTGGTTATGAAACAGAGTTAAAATATGGATCCTAACAAGACACTGGTACAAATATATATTAGCTTTCTTAAGTTACCACTGGGGTGCTCCATGCCAGCCGGAGCCCTGTGAGCTATTTAAGTCTGTTGCGATTTTGCAATGCTTATAGATGGGGCATCAAGATCAGAGCGTTGATGAACGCTTCAGTGTGTCATGTGTTCTCGTGGAAGTTGTAATAATGCCCTGCTTCAGTATTCTCTGATGAGTGACTTTTTTTGGGTATTAAGTTAAATACCAAAAAGTTCTTGTTAAGCTTTGTGTCTCATCTTGTTTATTCGGCCTGTACAAGGAACATGGATTTAGGATTTATTCTCTTGATTAATGGTTATTCCTTATGATCCATCTGTGCTAAAAAAAGATCTTAACATTTTAATGATCGAGCTTAGCTGTAGGTTTCACAAGGTGAAGTGTTTCATCTTGGAACTTGTCATGCACTCCCCTGTTTTTCACTGTATGTCTGATATGCTTGCAAATTACAACACAGCCCTTACATTTAAATTCTTAAGGTTTATGGAACCTCTTAAAAGCTATCCCTCCAGGAGCCATTTCACAGAGGTAATTTTTCTTGATTCTCCTTACTTATCATCTTCAACCTCCAACTTACACTATGCCTACTTGTTTATTTTGGTGATTCAGTTGTCTCTGAACTTTCTCGTCGTATGTGTGATCTGTACAACTCTGCCATTTGAAGATCAACTGCATGCCTAACTATGTCATCCATGTTGTTTTCTCGCTTCCAAAAAATCTCCCAAATTTCTTTTGTAATAGAACAACTGAGTTCTCCATGTTTTGTTTATGGTGCCATTCCAATTTCGTATGTTTGTTTCCAAGTTAAAAAATTTCACCTCTTGAGAGTACATTTTATTTAGTAATTTAGAAAATCTACTCTGTAACCTGAAAAGATTCAATGCAAACAAACTCATCTAGTGCATGGCAAATCATAAAGGCTACAACACCTTTATATTAGTATGATTTTGACTGAGAAAACAGCACCAGTCCGTATTCCCTGTCTGAGAATTGGTAACGAAATGGAGTTTACATAGGGATCATAAGAGCACTGGTAAAAATAGGGATAGGAGAATAAAAGAAGCTGGACAGCATGTGTTTGCTTGTCTAAATTACCAATGTAACTTGAGATAATACCGTATGATACCAGCTCTACTAACTTGATATATTTCTATAGCATCAATGAAGCTGCTAGCTCAGGCATCTGACTTTACAATGTATGGTGAATCATGTTTTAGGGTTTGCCACATCATTCATGATCCTTTTTCCTGTGATCGCCTAAATTTTATTTTAATTCAACTTCAATTATTGAGTTTTGCTCTTGACCTTCGTGCCTGATGTGTAGTTCAAATCTCCCAAGTATTTGTATTCTGTCATTTGTAGATCAACTGCATGCCATGTTATTGTTATCCATGTTATTAATGATCTCCAACTTTCTTGAGTTCTTTGTATTTGGTTTATGGTCCCATCTCAATTTCATGTTTGTTTCTGAGTTAAAAAAGTTTACCTCTTGGGAATACATTTTATTTAGGAGTTTTCAAAATCTATACCGTAATCCAAAAGGGACACAGTGAACAAGCTCATTTTCGAGCATGATAAATCTCGAAGGACATAACTTATTTTAGTATGTATTTGACAAAAAACAGGCGTGGCTTGCAGTCCCTATCTGAGATTTGGTTACAAAACAGAGTTAAACTATGATCCTAACAAGACACTGGTACAAGTACTAGCTTCCCTAAGTTACCTCTGCAAAATGAGATAACGCTAAACTGTATGACACCAGTTCTACTACTTGATCTTTGTATAGCATTAATGAATCTGCTTGCCCAAGCACCTGACTATATCTATTTAGATGTGCATGATTATCAGTAGGTATAGTGCGAATTTGAATTACAGAAACTCTAAAGTATTTTCTTGGTTTCTTCATTTTCAAGCTTTTGGCTAGTAATTATTTCTTTCCAGAAATACAGAACAAGGAGCTGATTTAATAGCATTCTTGGACTTCAATATGCTGTCTGATGAAAATAACAGAATCTTTTCCTAATTACCTTTTTTCTCTTTGTTACAGTTCATAATAACATTGTCTACTTTTCGTTACTAGAAAACATAATGTGATGTGTGACCAAATTAAAATTCTGATAGTCTTTTTATCCAAATTAAATTGTTTTGTTTTGAATATTGTGCTAGTTAATACACAACAATGGTTCACCATACTGATATCCAACCTACAGCAATTGAAGTTGAAACTATACTCGTCTTGTTTGTGTTTTATGTGTTAATTTATTTTAAACATGGAGCTTGGTAGCATTTGAACATAGTTATTTGTATGTTTTACTTTCTTTTAAATAGAATCACAAACCTACACTACAAATTTCAGGGATTCTTCTCAGCATTTGCCATCCTATAACTTAGTATTGGCTTATTAAAGAAGCATAGAGTTTGATTTCAGCCTGCTCTTTGTTCATCTTAGGTACTATTATCAATTTTCTTTTTTGTGCTGCAGCATTATACATAATTTGTTGCGTAACAACAGTTTTGTCTTTTCTCAATGCTGCCTGAACTACTGTGAAGCTAATCTTGATGCCGTATCAGTTGCAGTAAACTGAGCTAATCTTGATGGTGTATCAGTTGCAACAAAGAGAAAAGAGGTACTAAGAGATCAAAGCTGGCCGTGCAAGACTTCCACAGTTCCACGGTTACACCACACCCTGGTAAGTTCCCTCATGATTCACAAACTTAATAGCCATAGAGCAAGCTCAGAAACAAACTAATACAGTCAAATAAGTGCACTTCCATGTAACACCAGTGAAACTTTGACATGTCTCGTATTCACTCAATTGTTACAGACATTTACATGTCAAAAGATGTGAGGCTTCAAAAATCCGCCACCTACAAGGCTAAAGGCACCTGTGCCAGTCTTGCATCTTTTGTTAGGGCCATTACTATAAACTGGCCTAGGCCTCTTAGGCTTGTTGAGAAATTTACATGATTTACATACATATCGCTTTGGCACCTGATGAAAATCACTAATACCAGCACACCTAGTGTGCTGCCACACATGGCAAGAGTCACAAGACAGCATCCTCTCACCATCATCATCTGTGGCTCCACAAGAGCAACTGACTGTCCATTTGTCCACGCCTCTCTCCATCCGATAAATTCCAACCCTGCGTTCACCACCAATACACTTGCCTTGGACACGAACATTACCATTTGCTCCAAATAAGAGTTTGAGTTGAGTTGACTCGCTTGCTGTTCCACAATCAAGAAGCTGGTTGGCTACAAAAGTCTGTAACATCAGATAGATGTCACGGAATGTCTTTGTTGCCTCCAACTTCAGATCAGCAACAGTTGCTGTTTGCGGAAGTGTTAGGAGCTCCTGTGGGATGGAAGGCAGATCACCAACCTGGTCTAACAGCTCTACATGGCACCAAATATTCAACATGGATGGATTTTGAGGCAAGAACTCCTGTTCCAGGTCATAATGCTTGGTGAGTTGCTTGCAATCCAAAAGGATCATGGCAGATCTCTTGGCATGCTCATAGTCCTTTTCCGGCTTGTAAGGATTCATTGTATGTGGGTGGAGGAGAACGTCATGCAAAAACTTTATGTCACGGCGAAGATGGTCTCGGGTTGGCATGGATACATTGGGCAGCAAGACAGTTTCATCTGTAAGCCTGCAAATAGTTTAGAATTTTCATGTTGAAACAATAAAACAATGCCAGTATCTTAATCACCCACCTGTACTCTAGTGTGTTTGTCTCATCGTTGCATCTCACTGCAACTGTCAATCCATCAACTGTTCTTGCAGCAAGGGTCTTGAGGCAGTAATCCACCAGCTGAGGTGAACCAATTGGATGGGATATAGCAGCCTTTAGGGTTCGCATCGCCACCCACCTTGTTCTACCAACAGCTCGAAGAACTTTTAGAGCAATGTCTGTTGCTCTCTTTATTTCCTCATCATCCCATGTGTCTTGCATGTTGGTATGCGATTGTTCTGTTTTATGCATTGACCCATAGTGGATATGCATCTTGTTGCTGGTGGCAAGCCCCAGCACATAGTGGAAAAGTTCACGGATTGTGGTGAGAGGGTGCTTTGAAAGGGATTGGTAGAATGAAATGGTATCTTGTAGCTGGTTTCGAGGAAATCGGGAATGTGGGAAGAAGTGCAATAATGGGGTTGAGGAAAGGCTGTCTATAGCTTCAAAGTATTCTTTTGATGTGATTCCAAAGCTTCCCTTGCTGAGTTTGAATCCCCATTGGCCATACCAAGAATGACCAGTGGTGACAGCATGTAATATCCGGTAGTCAGTTCCATACTTCTTAGAGACATCCATCAACGAGACCTTTCTGCAATTAAGTTTTTTTACATGTCAGTTCATACTTACTAGAGACCTTAATGCAATTAACTAAAAAACTAAATTGAGCTCAGGTGAAACTGACTTTACAATTTATATGGGATAGCATTGTATGACATGTGCAATACGGTTTATACTTCATATCTAATTCTAGTCAGATGTGCAACATGTTGCAAATTAGCTGTTTTCATGGTTCACAGATTCAGTGGAATTGCTGAAATATACTGGATCTGAACATCGGTTTCTTGTGTCCACAACTTCAGCGTTAATATCTACAGGACACCATTTTACAAATGTTCGTATCTTCAAGCAAGATGTTATGTCAATGATATACTTTTTTTTTGTTCAGTTCAGCTGAATGCTGCTACATCTGGTTTAATGCAACAGACAAGAAAAATAATGCAGAAGCTTTTCATGTCACAGTTAACCTATGTTCTGGTCATGTGAAGCACCAAAGTCCAGTCTATTATATTCCATAACATTTCTGTTACTGCTGCAGTGTTGCTTGTGCCAAAAAACAGAGCACAGTAGACAATCTCAACATCATGCTGTGTGTGTAAAGGAAATCATTGAAGCAAGTTGGCTTTACCTGACTCTGAGGTATCTGCAGAGCCGATCCCAGAAATCCATCAGTTGAGTCCCTGTCAGAAGACCGGAACCACCCTCTCTGCCATTTATCCGGACAAGGTGGCCGAAGCCATTGTCATGAACAATGCCGTGCAACAAATGGCGTGGATTATCTAACTGCCTATAGTCCCAGTCTTCTGGATCATCATAAGACATCCCATGGTTGCATGACTGGCACCTGATTAATGACAGATGATCAGTACTAGCAGGGACTTTGAGTTGCTTGAATGAAACAATCGCAAACTACAGTACTACTTTCCAGCTGTCTGGGATTATTGCTTTGGGGATTTTGATGTTATACTACTGGAGTGGGTTACTAGTACTGATAGAACAGAATTGATTAGCTCACCTTGTTTCACACAGTTGGGCCATAAGCCCACAGTGCTTGCAGGTTTTGTAGTCCTGAATGTCATATACGTTCCGGATTATGAAGTGGTACCTCCTCCCACAAACAGGGTGCCTGCTCCAGCCTATCAAGAGTCAAGACAAATGCAACGACATTGAGATTCTTCAGCCATAACAATCACCAGCTCGTTCAATAGATTTTGTTTTTCGTTTGGCATCTGTAAAAGAAACCGCAAACTTTCAGGTGAATTGGCCCAGTTCGGCTTCTAGCGTAGGCACAAGCTAGGCAGAGTATGCGTATGCAGAATTGCAGAGCCAGGAATCCTATTCTTGATTTCGTTTTTCTAGTAATCAGAAACATTATCACCAGCGAAGCAGAGGACAATTATAACTAAAGAAGAAGGTGAAGAAAGAAAGGCACGCCAACGCCACTGAACACACTAGTACTAATCCGGTCGGTCAGCGAGAGAGACATGGACCCGGCCACGGACGGCGGGACAGAGTCCGGCACGGTGACTCACCGGCGACGGTGCAGTGCTCGCAGTAGACCCGTCCGGCCCCGGCCCTGGCCACGTCCTCCTCCACGACTTCCATCCCCACGAGGGCCGACGCCGCCGCCCCCTCCTCCTCCCCGGCGCGGAACCCCACCCACCACGCTCCGTCCGCCGGCACCGCGCACCGCGCCAGGAACGCCCGCACGCACTCCCTGAACGCGCCCCGCGGCGGCAGCGGCGGCCCCTCCCCGCCGCCCGGGAACGCCCGCAGGTCCAGCGGGCGCGGCCCCGCCGTCACCCGCGCCCGCTTCGGTGGCCGCGCCGTGATCACCGCCATCTCCGACCGGATCCCCACCGGGTGGTGGTGGCTCGGCTGGTCAACAACTGACCGGGGGCGGCAGATCCGGTCGGTTTTGGAATCGGGAGCAGGCGGCGGTTTTCAAATCTGGGAGCGGCGCGGGAAGGTAAGCGCGGGGAATCTGGGATTTGGATTTGGGATTGGAATTTTTGGTTTGGGATTGGGGAGCGCGCGCGGGAGCGGGAGGAGGAGAGGCGGCGGGATTTCTGGCGGTTTTGGATCAGGGGGAAATTTTGGGGGAGGTGGAGAGGTTTTATAGGCGGAGGGGAGCGGAGTCGGTTTGGGAGAGCATATGCCCCTGCGTGGGGGCCGCGTGGCGCCGGGGTCGCACGCGAGGTGGGAAAGCGGGAAGGGGAGGAGGAGGGGAGCGGGGTTCAGATGGGAAATTTTGGGGAAGGTTCTAGGAGGCCTGCCGCCTTTAGTTGGGTTTGGTTATTTAATGTAGTTGCTGGGCCGTTGAGGGGAATGGGGGATGATGATGGGGCTGAGGTGGGCTCGAATGGGCTGTGGGGGATTTGTTGGATAGGCTGTAGCGAATCAAAATTGTTCCGCGTATGGCTGGACCAGGCCGACGGAATAAGGGAAGCCCAGAACAGACACTAATTGAATAGAATGAACTGCGACTCTTTTTTTTTTGGATAGAATGAATTGCGACTCTATTTGGTTTCGATAACACTCTATGGAAACCTCGTTCCCTTCCATATTAATTTGTTTCGAATGTAACGTATAGAGGAGATCGGAACAGTTACGATACGAACAGCCACAAGTTTATGTTTCAGTTCGGACGGACGGCACTGCCTGGATCGATGTGCTCTTTTTTTATCCACCAAAAGATTGGACGGAATACACAAAAAAAAATCCATCTATGCCTTCTAAAAAAACTTTCATCTCAGTTATTATTATTTTCCTTACGACATCTTAGGGAAAAAAAAGCTACATCATCAGGTGAGCACTGCAATTCTGCACAAATGAACCATGTTCACATTAGGTGAGCCCAAACGCGAAATTTTTCTAGCCCATGAACAACTCTTGGGTAATGACGTATCAACTTGGGCTTGAAGGGTTCTGGTGAAAAAGTCATATTTACCTCCCTGAACATTGGGCCGAGTCCGTAATTTCACCCATAACTCCAAAACCGTTCAACCTGCCTCCTCGTGCTATCAAAACCGGACACGTAACCCCCTTATCCGATTCCACCATGGTTTTGTCCGACGTGGCGCCACGTCGACATACCGATGTGTCATGAGCTCTCGTCTTCTCCCTCTCCATTCAACCATTCCCCATCCGCTCCATGAGTCCCGCGGGCGCGGAGCTCCGGGGCGCGCCGGGCTGGTCCAGCTGGTCTAGCGATGCCTGCGCCGCCCGTTGCTCCCGCCCCCGCTTCGTGGCCGCGGCTCGCAGCACGACGCTGACGAGTGACGACGACTCGACGAGGCCGCTGCCGTGGACTCGGACGCCGATGAGGGAGCATCCGCGCGCTCGCGTCCGTCAGCGACGACGGTGTCCGCGAGACCTTATGGTACAGCTCGGCCCTCGCCGCGCGTGCTCACCAGCAGCTTCCGGGACCGCGCGTCCTGATCGCAGCCGCAACCTCCTCATCCTCACTGCCGCCGCCGTCGCTGCCGCTTCTATCCGACTCCGCCACCGCCACTAGTCGAGGAAGAATTGAGCAGAGGCCCTTCCCGCATCCCGCGCGGGCCTATCAAATCGATGCTGAATTGATTTGTTTTGTTGTGGATCATGGCAGCATTGAGCATCCATTCATAAGCATATCGATTTGTTGCTTCGTTCCTCTGAATTGTTCGTGGATCCATGAATGTGAGTCGACGCTTGGTGGCCGAGCATGCAGCAGCCTGAGCGGGACCCTGGATCAGCTCGCGGCCAGCACGATTTGTCCGCCCTGCACTCCTGCTCGTCAATGCTGGCCACCGCACGATTTCTTCGTCGATTCCTGCTCGGTCTGCGATTGAACTCGAATTAATGTCCGGCGGCTGAGATAAGAGTGAATCACTACCCGGCTTGGGGGGTAGAAATCCGCTCGCGGTCCCCTTTTCCTGCCGCTCCTCTAAATCCATCAAGTGCCGCCTCGCCGCGGCTTGGGGGCAACGACCGTCCGGCGCCGGGGCAGGCACGACCGCACGACCACGCCCAACGCGCAGCTCTGCGTTGCCACCTCGTCATCCTAGGAACTGACGTGTGGAGCCCGCCGAACATGTTGCCATACAGGATTCATGACGTGGCGCCATGTAGGCCAAAACCAGGTCGGAATCGGATCAAGGGGGTCGCGTGTCTGGTTTATGTAGTCCGAGGAGCCAGTCGGACGGTTTTGGAGTCACGGGTGAAAACGCGAACTCGACCTATTGTGCAGGGAGATAAATGGACTTTTTCCTTTGGTTAAATCCACTGAGAGCCGAGCCCACAGCCCATGGCAGGTGGTGGCGTCGATTCGGCTCCCTTCAACGATTATACAATAGTAAAATTACAACTAATTTTGTTTGATTAAAAATGTCCTTGATTACGTGCCTTTTCCTAAAGATAGTTATTCATATCTAAAAAATGTAGCAATCGATTTTTGTTTGGTTGAGAAAGTGTTTGATTACATTCCATTAATATGATATCTAAAGGTCAAAAGCAAGGAGATATACTTTTTTTGTTTTAATTGGTAACAAGTAGCTGCACTTATATAAACAAAAAATTAGTAAAAAGTAGCTGCATTGAGGCGTCCCCACATAAGCAAAGACTAAATGCGATACGAATATCAGTCCCAAGAGGCTGATAACACATTTATTCAACATATGATTTATAAACCGTACAACTCCCGAGGGAGTGGGTGCGAAAGCCATGCCGAAATGATAAGTAAATAAACAACAACAGCGAGCCAAGCCACTGTTAAGAGACAACACTCAGGACTACACGGCAACGGAAGCATTCTGCAAAGGCCAACACCACAGGTAGCGCTGGGTGCGGAAGTGACCTCCTACTCGAAATCCTCGGCGGAGAAGTTCAGGTCTTCCTCTGAAGCAACAAAATGAGGGTGAATACAAAAGTATTCAACTAAACCAACCCCATCCACGAAGGGGGATACAAGCAAAAGTATGCATAGGATATAATAAGGATAAGGCTAAGGTTTATTTGCAATAATGCTAGATTTTAACACATGCAAGGTTTTGTTTCCAAAAGGATTTCCGCAAAGCATTTGTTTTAGTAACCAAATTAATAAGTAGGGTTGATCATACACAAACTGTCGGTGTCAAGAATCACGGGTCAAGACTCCGGCAAGTAAATTTATTTTCTATGCGCGTAAGCCTCGGATGGTTGCACGAGAGGACACGAAGTTTATACTGGTTTGGGCAGGAATAGCCCTACGTCCAGTGTGGGAGACTGCTCGTATTACTCATGCCAAGTTTGTAGTAGGGGTTACAAACGAGCGAGAGAGGGAAGCTGGTCCCAAGTCTCTATGGGTGTGCACTGATGCTCGTGTGGAAGGGTTGTGAGTCGGGGGTCGTTCAGTCCGCTTGAGAGCCGTCCCTTTCTCGGGCCCCTGGCCCTCCTTTTATAGCGTAAGGAGGACACATGAGTTACAATCGAGCCGAGAGTCAGGGGAAGAAAAAAGATAAAGCCTGGGAGATAAAGTACAGGGAGATGGGTCGGGCCACCGGGGACGTCACCTATGCTCCTGGTCTCTGTGTCTCGTCAGCATGGCCATCGGGGAGGGGTGGTTGCCGTTGGGTCCCGTCGAAGGCTTGGTGGTCGGCCACTGTAGCCGAGTACGCAAGACATGCGTGGCGGCGGGCGACCACTACAGCCATGCGTGCTGACCGGGGGGCGCGGCGGACATGCCCCTGCTGCCAGGCCAAGCGGAAAACCGGACGGCACACCCTGCAGCATGGGCAATGAGTGCCCTATGACGAATGTTACAGGGGAGGGTTAGGACGGGGCAGCTGTAGCCCTGTGCAGTCGTGGCAGCAGTGCACCACCCAAAAACTCTGGTGGGTCACGTCGAGGAACGCGGGCACCTCTCCGTGTGTCAAAGCCGTATTTCGAACACGCGTGCCCCATCGGTTGCATTTATGGCGAGATCGGTGGGGGCCCACAAGATCTGCGCCCTTGTCCGCTGGTCCGCGCACGTCTTGGGCGAGGCAAAGCTCTGTCCTGTGGGTCCGGATACGTCTGACCCCTAGCACCCGGGGTCGGCCGAGGCGGAGCCTTGTGACAAGGGGTCGGGCGAGGCGGGGACCTACAACGAGGGGTCGGGCGCGTCTGACCCCTCTTGCCCGGAGGTTGGGCGAGGCAGAACTCTCTCGGCTGGGATGAGGAGCGGCCTCGGGGGGTCGGGCGTGTCCGACCCTGTGACCCGAGGGTCGGGCCAAGTCGACGGAGGTCACTGTTGCAGGGGGTGGGCCTGGGCCCTTATGACCGTCGTTTAAGGAATATAAGGAAGTCGTTAATATTTCCCCCCACACGAACAATCCAAGTTTTAATGCTACCGAACTCCTTGTCCGCAGTAGCTCACGCCACAACTGCCAGACACTTCTAGAATCCAACACACACCATGAAAATCATCCATCTCCCAACACTAGTCATGTATCCAAGCCGTAACTCGTCCAATGCCGTGGACACAGCTACCCGGATAGGTTTTAACTCTGCATAGGTGTACACTTACCCACAAGTAGGGTACCGCATCACGATCACCTTAGTGTCGATGCAGATCCTATCAAAGCCATTTCCCACCTTAGCTAAACTTGACTAGCCAACACGGAAGCAACCAAGGGGTTAATGACCTACCAACGAGGTCTCAACCGGGATCTAAGTCACACAGTTCTTACTCCTTCTCTATGGTCTCCCGTTGCTCACCAGCTCTCATGATGATTAACAGACCGGTCGAGTGGTTGCATGATAAATTGGGTTAGGCAAGATGGCACATCAACTCAATCCTTAACTGTGACAAGATGGATATCTCCCAACCTGCTCAACAATAAAGGTACGAGCCCAACTTGGCATTTCACACAAGAAACACCCATCCATCTCATCTAAGTATTTTCTTTCCTTTATTTCCCAAAAACCCATTTTTCTCATTTAAAACACTCACACATTTATTCTTTGATAAAATATAATGTAGTCATATTTGGGGTGTAATAAAATGAGTAACAAGGTCCTAAGCATTCTAGCAGTAATTATCATCCAAACTGAGCAAGTCATATTTAGAGATAATTACTGGACGTCAAGGAATATTCATAATAATCAAGGGGTGGCTATCCAACCGTGTTTTAGCAGTAAAACAATATGCAATTTTATAAATCAGGCCAATAGGTTGTGTTTGAAAAACTAGGATAAATATGCATCAAAGGTTGAGATTGGACTTGCCGTCCTAAAAGTCGGCCGGGAGTTCTTGCTCGCGGTACTGGTCTTTGGGCTCCAGTTCAGGGTACTGGGCTTCAAGCTCCTCTTCGGGCTCCTCCACGGTCACTGCGCGATCTACGACACACACAAACAAGCACACGATAAATAAAAGCAAATAAAGTTTTACCCGTTGAGCTTGAAGAGAGGGAGTGAACTAAAAATAGGAAATGAGGAGTATTTTTAGGGATCTTGTAGATGACTCGGCGGAAATATATTTGAGAATGACATGGTCGAATTTGAGGTTCAGTGGAGAGGATTTGGCGCATAAAATGACGAGGTAAAGGTGGTTTTAGGGGCTAAACAGAGGATCAGGGGCTTATTTGTAAGGGGTTAGGGACTTTTCTGTAATTATTTTCGAAAGTGGAAGGGTCTCTGATGAAAATGGCAAAGAGAGAGGTGGGAGGGTCTGGGTGTGAAAAGGAATAAGCGGATGGGTAAAAAGGCAAAACAACCCTTTCTTCTTCCTCGGGACAGAACACCACGAGAAGAACAGAAGGAGATGGCCGGTTGGGCAGAGGCGGTACCGGAGCACAGCGAGCGCTGGGGAGGCCGAGCGTGCGGTGAGCGGCGTGCGCCAAGCGGGGGCGCTGGCAGGGCCGGGACGTGGGGCTAGCTGCGTGCGAGGGGACGGCGCTGCGGGGTGTGGGCCTGAGGGCGCATGTGCGGGCTGGGGGCGTAGCGTGCAGGGGCGCCAGGGAGGGGTGCTATGCTAGGTGGGCGCGTGCGAGGGGAGCTGGCGCAGCGCGGGCGTGGCACAGGAGCGGAGCGGGGGCCCGGGGTGGTACGCGGCAGGAGCTGGGAGGCAGGCGCCAGGAGATGGCGTGCACAGCCGTAGCTAGGGCCGGCAGGGGCACTAGTGGGGAGGCGCGCCAGGGAGGGAGCGTGGCAGGAAGGAGGAGGCAGGCGCTCGCCCAGGAGAAGGAAGAAAAGGAAGAAAAAGAAAGAGAAGGAAGAGAAGAAAAAGGAAGGGAAAAGGGGGAAGGAAAGGAGAAGAAAAAGAGAGAGACGGCGGCGATTGCGGGAACGTTCGCGGGCACGCGCGGTGGTCTTCCGTCTGGCACGCGGCATGACTCGTGGAGAGGTAAAGGAAAAAAAAGAAATGGTCGGCGGTCGGCTTCGGTACCGAGATGGCGAAATCGCCGGGAAGACGGGACTTGGGAGCTCAAACGGTGAAAAGATTCTGAAAATGATTTTTAGCGAGTGATTTTGGTTGGTGAAATTTACGGGCATTACTGTAACAACTCTACCTAAATTAAGTACTTTTAACTCTAAACCAGTGATAAATCCCTAAGTTAAGAAGTGAAATGACCTTTATAAACCTAAGAAGCTCTTTTTGGAGTTTGAATTAAAACTTGAAATTTTTATACAAACTTAAGTTTCTGCCCAAATAAGAGTTGTAAAACTTTTTAATTCCAACAACTTTTGTTAAAGGCACTTTGACTAATTCGGAGTGGAAGGGAGTCAAAAACAGCAATCCAAAACCGGTTTACTAAAGGACCCTGAAAATCTCTTAAGTCCTGGAATTCAAGTTTTCCTCCATCTTTGCAAGCTTTCATCTCCCGTTTTCCTATCTAAACTCAAGTCAGGACCTGAATGAAAATTGTAGTACCTCAAGAGTGTTCCAACTTTGTTACACTGACCCAGATCCAAATCGGGCCCGAGCTTGTTCAAAACCCCGGTCAAAGGGAGGTAAACCAGTCAACTCACCCCTGGTGCCTTAAAAATCCTAAGTCTGGAATCCCAGATTTTTGGCTAGCTTTGGCCGGAAATATCTTTGAATCCTTTCATAATCTAAACCAACACCTTAAACAAAGTTTGAAGAACGATCAGAGTTGAGCAAGTTTGTTTAAGGGAGTTTCGGGAGTTGTATTGAAAGACTCGGAGAAGGATCGCTCCAAAGCTGTTCGGGCTTGCTGCCCGAAAGGAGCCTCGACGCCCGCGCGCTAGAGCACGTTCGCTCGCGCGCCGCGCGCCACGTGGCCGCCGGCCACCGGCAGCTCGCCGGCACCCTATCACCAGCGCGATAGCGACAGGACGAGAGCCACGGCGCCCAACCCGCGCCCGCGACAGGACGGAGCGAGTGCAGGGCCAGCCAACCGCTGGCCACGCGCGTGCCACCTTCCGCCTGCCACGGCTCTGCTCCGCCAACCCTGTTCCACCCGTCCGCCGAGAAAGCTAACACGCCCCCGACGTCCCACGCCTCCGCCCGTTCGCCCAACCCCCACGGTAGCCTTCCGCCTCGCCCGCCCGACAGACCGGAAGCCCCAGACGCGTGCCGCCCAAGGCCAATCACTGCCGAAGACCACCTGGAGCTCCGCCTCCTCTGCCCAATGGCGTCGTCAGCCAATGGCCGCCTTGCCCGCGCACTCGCCGCTCCCGGCCTTATCCTTTCCCCACCGGAGCCCCGCCTCGACCCTCCGCGCCACCCCGGCCCTATAAAAGGGAACCCCCTCACTAGCAATGCCATCCCTTGCCACCGCCCGCACCTGCGCCGCCGCTTTCTCCTCTACGCCCCTACTTTCTCCTCTGAGCCACCACCTTCTCCCCGCGCCGCCGCTGAGCTTCCGTGGAGCTCACCCCTTTGCGCCACCCCCACACTCCAGCGATTTTGCCGCCACCCTCTTGGGAAAGTTCCCCTCTCCGCTCCAGCCGCTTCTTCCAACCCACCAGCCGCCCGCTCCTCCGCGCGGTACTCAAGCTTGCTGGTGTCCGCAAGAAGCACCGCCGCCGCCGGACCACCGTCGAAGTCTCGCCGCTGCCCAAGCCTTAGCGCGTATGACTTCCCGTCCCAGCCTACTCCTGTTCGGCCCCAAGGCTTCACCGGTAGACCTGGAGGTAAGCGACCGACCCCTTGTGTTCCGTCTCGCCCGACCCCTATCCTTTTTCGTTTCGCCCGACCCCTTTGTTTCGTTTCGCCCGACCCCTTTTCTTTTCGTCTCGCCCGACCTTTTCCCGTTCGCCTCGCCCGACCCTGCCAAGTTTCGCCGACCCTTTCTCAGCCTCGCCCGAGGGCTCGGCTGTAACTTTTTCTTTGACCCGAGGGTATCGGTGAAATATTTTCGGGGATTCCTCTGTGTTGAGTCTGAGGACCTCAGTACGGTTTTCCTTAAACCTGAGGGTCAAACCCTAAGTTTCCCCCAATCCGACCATCTCATCCTGATCTCCTCCAACAGAAGTTGAACTCCCCCACCTTTCCTGTAGCCTTGCTACAAGTGTCCGTGTTAAAATATTAGTGTGTTGAAATAACCATCTAAAATGTTTAACCCCTGCATTGCATTTCCGTGTAGAGTTGAATCTCGCCGACGGAACGTACGAGCTTCACCCGGCACCGGAAGAAGACCCCGTCGAGGAGCTTCACCCCTTCGAAGGAGAGCCCGAACCAGAGCAAGACCCCGAGGACCCGCAAGCTTTTCTTGAAGGCAAGCCCCGCTGCATGAACTCCCTGTTTTACTTTCATGCCACTCACTGGTTACTTGATTGCGCATTTACGTTCCAGGAGTTGTAATGAAACCTTAGATGCATAAACTTAGTACCTTGTCTGAATACTAGTTGCTAAGGTCGAGTAGTGCAATGCTTAATAGGTTTCGGTAAAAGTCGAGTGATTTCCTGTCACTCGCGAGTTATAGGAGTTGAATGTTCCAGTTATGCCGCAACTATAAGGACGACGGACGGGGTCAGGCTTATGTTCGATACTTGGTGGATTGCCCCGTCTATCTAAATGAAAATGGACTAAGGTCGAAATGTGTCGGCGTTCGTGATCAAGTGTTTGAAAGTACTAATCTCATACCTAGTATGGGATGGGGAAGCCTAGTACCTGATTGAACTGGGGCGTGGCATACCCTCCGACTGTCCTTGGAACGTCGTTCCCATGGTGCATCATGTGGGTGCAAGTGCGGTCACAGTGCAGCAATAGGCTGGGACTGTGGAGCATTGCATGCCAAAGGAAGTTAGCCCTGACACGTGCCTAAGGGATCGATGGGGACGGCTGACAAATGAAGCGACCCTTCGTGGTGCGCGGATGTCGTGAGATTAGGTTGGCCATGCATGGTTAATAAATTCGAATCGATTCGTCTGCCTCTTACAGATTGGGACTACTTGATCACTATTCTGCACTGAGTAAAGATGGAACATGATGATGATTTTAATCTTGATGCTTGTTCAAGAATTGCTTGGAAACCATGTTTGTTTAGTATAAGTTGCTAACCTAGAATGGATAAAGAACATAGAACATGAGCTAAAATGTTGAAAGTAAGGACTGACTTTAGACGCTTTTGGCAAAGAAAACCCCAGAGCCAGAAAGCCTTGCATGTCTAGGTCTCGGTCGTGTCTTTCCGACGGGTCAGTCTTGCTGAGTACTAGTTGCTCAGCCTTGTTGTGGCTAATCTTTTTCAGGTAATGTCAATAGTTTGGTTGCTGGTACCACTTGGCCGACCCAGCTCTCTCCAGGCTGGACCGTCGAGTGGGATCCTTCCTCGGATGGCGAAGGAAGGAATTTTTGATGTCACGATCGGCTCCGTCGTGATGTCATGTATCGACGTTTAGTTTCCGTTGTTTTCCTTTGACTTCGAACCATGCAAAATTTCGGTTTGAATTTCAAAAAAAACTCTGATGTAATAAATTGTTGAACTATGTTGTCATGATGGAATGTTGTAACCTCTGTGCTACTCACCTTCGCGTGAGCGATGCTTCTCGATCCTGTTTATGTGGTTTATCGGAGGAAATCCGACGGTCGACCAAGTTGACTTGCTTAAAGTGCATAATCGCGTGTCAGGCGACTTCAATGCATTTTAGTCAGGTTAATTTGGGCGGTTCCGCCACAATTACATGCATTGATATAAAACTAGCAAATGTGCTCGTGCGTTTAGACAGGAGAAAAATTCCTCGCACGTTTGATAGCCAATATACATGGAAAAAAAACTCGACTGATTCCGCCACCATGTAAGATGTGCCGCTAACCACTAAGATTCTTTGATGCTACTGGACTCAAAAGGCAAGCGTCATCATTCCCAATCACCAGCTCTACCCGTTCCCCCTCCTCTTGTGGTCTGTCGGCTGTCGCCTGTAGCCTGCTCATGAAGTCCGCCTAGAGTTTACTACGCTCTTGGAGTCCCACGAGCTCAGGCATATACTGCCCCGCCACATTAATCTACCGCTGCCCGACTCCACATCTCATTCTTCAAGCGCCTCCCTCGTGATGTGCTTCATGGTGTCATCTTTGAGCAGACGCACCCCATCAAATTTATCGTCTGGACCGACTCTGCGACTCTAGATCCCTAGACGTAGGCCAACCCGAACTAATGGGTCAACATCGTCCAGCTCAATAGCATGTACCCTGCCACCGCATCTTGCTCTGTCTTGAGGCTCTCGATTGTTCTTGTTGTCTCGCTCGTCACTGGCGATCGCATCTTAGTGTAGCAGTATATGATGGTAGTGCGTGTGGGCTAAACACGTTGTTGTCATCAAGGTCAAAAGAAATTTATTACGTTATGGCTGAAGAAATGACAACATTATGCTGATGTCACGCCATATGACCTGTGACCTTCAATTTTTTTCGTTAGATTAAATTGCAGGTGACGTGTATTTGCTGATGTTGCCTACTGTGTCTCCAAGCGTGATCCATTTATCCGCAGCCTGGCTTGGGGGGCTAGCTAGCTGGTCCAGCCGGTGGAAAGCTGGACCAGCTAGCCACTACGCTTGGCCCAGACACGCACGTGTGGGAGTCAACATAGAGATCGCGGGTTGATTAAATAAAAAATAATGGACTTTTTTACAAAACAATTACAGTTGGAAAAAACTACCCCACTTTAATATTAGGTATAGAAAATAGCTGAATGCCATGTATAGATGTTTATTTTAATGGCCATGAGTATTTGAGAAGAATCCATGCTGCTTACTCGGATTAGCCCAAGTTGAGACTGAAGGCCACATGGCTGTTTTTATTAGCGTATCAAAAATAACAGATGTTTCTTGATGTGCATAAACATCTGCACACTAAGATTTTGCTGCTTGCCTGCCCAAGCGCTGCCATTACATTTTTTTAGAAGCCTCTGTCATTACATTTAGCAACCTGAGAGAAGAGGCCCACGCAAGTTGGGAGTGAGAGCAAGATCGGGCCTTGTGGACTGCTGGGCCATATTGGGCCAGCAAGAGGAAATGATTTGCCCTTGTTTTTTCTCCCAGAAAGGAACTCTATTCAGTATTTCAGTTGATGTAAGTACCTTTCTTTTACTAATGCAAATCAACTTAAAGAACTCCAATAAAATAAACAAACAAAGTAGGGCCCCATAATCAACCTTTGCATAGAATTTCTTGAAGTGCTAGATATTCATGAATATTTCGGAAAACATGATCTGCAAATTAAAGTCCAGAAAATTCAGATAAGTTCAAAAAAAAATCAGAAAGCAGTGGAAATTCAAAGGGAAAGATGTAGTTAAAAAATTAACCTTAGTATGAGGTGCTTTTGGCTCAAGACAGTTGATTGTATTCTTGTTTATTTTTATTCAATTTTTTCTCAATTTTCATCTGAATTCACTGGCCATTTGAACTTGGATAATTTAAAGACCTAGAGATTTCATGTTTCTCCCGGTTGCCATTTATGGGCACCACAAGATCAATTATTTTTAAGTCTCTTAAATATGTTATTTAATTTCCCAGACAAATAAAAATTGCAACTGGGGTTCCAAATTATTAGAGGTTCTTGACATTGTTGACAGCTGACACCATCCCTACCTTATGGCCACCTCTTTTGTCATTACGTACTAGTTGAGCCAGATAGATAGTTGGGGCAATGTTTTTTATGGGATCGGCATGTACACATTTCATCGTTCCTAAATGACCTCCATTGTGGTTTAAGTAACAATATTATGAAAGTTATATATGTACGAAATCTATATATACAGCGTGCTGAACATAGTTTTCCTTTTGAAGACAACCTCTCTTTCTTTTATGCTGAATATAGTTTTCTTGTCAAAACCACCTCTTTTATTTTGCGAGGATTCAAGGCAATCGCTTGGTACAACTTTCACATGTAAAACAGATTAATATCCATAACGAAAAACAATTCAATAACCAAAGGCTATAAGGCTTGACTGTACACATTCTACGACCTCACGTACTGCGACGGTAAGGACGAGAGACAAGATTCCATCTCCGCAAACTCATCAATCTAGCAGCATCAGGACCGCATAGGAAAAGACTGAAAAAGCAAATACGAAGAGCAAAGGCTGCTACAAAACAAATAATTGAAAGAGAAAGATCAAAAGCTGCTAGCTGCTAATCTAGCTCGGAGTTGGAGACATGACTTGGGGGAGAATAGTATCTAGTACCAGTCCAGGTGTTCTGACGACGCTGCACAAAAAGAGCAAGCACAAGGTATCAGCTGCCTCGCTACCCTTCAGGCTTCCGGCACAAGCACCGCCAGGGACATGTGTCGACGTCTTGCCTGCTACGTATCGACGTCTTGTGTACTGAGCACGAAGTGTTCAGGACGAGATTTCCTATAGCCTCTCCATGGCGCCCGCCGTTCTTTACGCATGCGCCGTCGGGGTCTCCTCCGGCCTGAATCTGATGGCTGATGGCTGACGGATGGTTCATCTTCCTGGCGCCTTTGTGTTGCTTTTTATTCCTGTTGTTGTCCAGTGCGAGTGCCATGGATTATTGCTCCCACTGCTTTTTTGATCCGTGGATATGGCTCATGGCCATGGAGCGTGATTCTTTCCTGCCAGGCTCAGAGGAGAGCCAGGATTGGATCATGTGAGGAGTGATGCGAAATTGATTCGATCCTATATCTTGTCGAAATTAACGATTTTGGAAAGTACAATTTTTAAGTTGATGAATCCATGATCCACGATTAGACTATAGCTACAAAGTATGTCTCGTTGCCGATTAATCTATTAATAGGCTGGCCTGTTTGGCTGTTTACAGAATTGTCTTTCATACACCGGAGCTTGAAGCAGACTAGAGTAACTCAAAATCAACCACTCCTGTTGTGCCTTTGTACTAAGAGTCAGAGAGATTGAGCCGTATGTGATTGAAAGAGAGTCAGGGATTGAGCCAGTTGTTGATCTACACAAACCTTAATTGGACTCCATAAATGATTGCAACGGAGCTCATTATAGTGATATATTCCTAGAGTACTTAGTCTAAATTGGGGACCCTGGGTTATGAGGGCCAGTGTGGTATGTGCCCAAGGCATCTCTGCTTATTAATCCAGCTATTTATTTCTATGATACTCCATCCGTCCCAAATTACTACTTATTTTGACTTTCACTTTTATTGTATATCCGTCAGTAGAAAAACTAAAACAAATAGTAATTTGGGATGGAGGGAGTAAGATATATGACTGTTGGGCGAAGCTAGCATAAAATCCAACTGTTTTTAAGCCCTCATGTGGTAAAAATGAGCTACCTAGTAGTACCTTATTTCTTGCCCAGTGCCAGTGCAAATACCCTACCTCAACGTGGTGTTGCCCCTGCCCGTCGTCATCGAGGCAGGCACGTGTAGTGACTTTTTTAATTATCAAAATGCATGTGGCCCTCGCTCTAGTCAATTTGACTAAAGAAGAGTATCCTAAATTTTAAAACAGTATGAAGAAGTTTCTTTTGCCTAAAGGACGATATATATACGATCAAGCTTACCCTAACAGCAAATATTGGAATAAAATTGAAACACTAGGATTTCTAGGCACAAATGCTACGGTATATGAGGTGCATGACGCTCTCCACTTTGCGGGGAACCAACTCTAGACTTGCTTTCTAGGGACATGAACAACACACGGGGCATCCCCGTGCTGTTGGCCACCAAGCGTGTCATGGTGTCCAATCACGGCACAATTGTCCTACCGGCCTTTACCATGTTACTCATTCTGTCAATAATTTTTGGAGCCAAAGCATATACTGCGTCCACATAAACCTAGCTGCTTTTTGTCACAAGAAACTAACACTCGTGGCACTTCAAATTTAGTTAATTTACCAAGAAAATGTTCTTTGCATTGTATGCGCTGCGCCGCAACATTCTATTTTAAATGCTGGAATGAGTGACTGTAAGAGAAGATGTCTTGCAGAAGAATATGCAGATGATGTATGGTTATTATTGAATATATACATGTAATATCTGAAGCGAGAACATTTGATAAATGCGAAGTTTACAAACGAAGCTACAACAAAAGCATAGAGCAAACTGAGTGTGAGTGGATTTGTAGCCAATTGCACATGAGCTGCTACTATTCTCAGCGATTGCATGCCACAAGAGGTTGTGAGATAAGATATCATGTACGAAAAATCTACAATTTTCATATCCTTATTATTCGTCTAGTATAGTCTAGTTCCAAGCCAGTCCATGCAAATCCAATCGACATATGCCAGTGTCCCTTCCCGCCCTTTGGCATGTTACTCGTCAATAATATTCAGCACCAAGCATATATACTCCACATATATGGCTTTCTTAATAGGATCCCATCGCTCGTCACACCTAAACTTTATTAGTTATTACACCCAAAAAAATTCTCTTATTAAGATACAAATAAGTGGATGTAAAAGAAGATATCAAGCACATGAACATTAAATGCGTAAATTTCCATATCTTAGAAGAGGCATGCATATATTTTAGGTACCAGCTAGTGTTAAGAAGATATATACTCCCTCCGTTTCAAATTATAGGTCGTTTTGACTTTTTTAGATTTATAGATATTATCATGCATCTAGATATACACTATATCTAAGTGTATACAAAACTATGCACCTAAAAAAGCTAAAACGACCTACAATTTGGAACGGAGGTAGTAGCTCTAAAGAGAGTATACCATATAATTTCTTTTGCAATAAACAACATCAAGACCACATAATGCGTCAGCAGGGGCGGCCCATTACAACAAAGAGTGCAGTGCTAGGATTTTTCAGAAAGATTATTGCGGAAGCCAAATGACTTAGGTCCCCTAATTATTAATTAACTGCTAAAGTCTTTTTGTGACAAATTTTGAATGCTACAATTCTCTGCATGGTGGTGGTGGTGGTGGTGGTGGGGGGGGGGGGGGGGTTAGTGAATTTAGCTACTGCATCGAATGACTATAATGAAGATAACATCCATGAAAAACCTTGGATTTCCATACCTTCATCATTATTTGGAAAAGGTTATATGGTAGCTAGTATCCAATAACTAGTATCCAATAACATGCAATTTAATTTAATCATCTACATCTAAGACCATGGCTACCATAGCTGTTGTCGTTATTCCTTGCTTGCTGGCTTTGTAACTAACTATGGTCCTGATTTTAGTTGCATGGTACAACAAAAGGTAGCCTAGACAGGGGACAAGAAGGCGACTGATGTTATCACTCACCACGCTTGCTTTCTTTGAAGCACCTTGTTGGAGCTATTGGATTGAAAGACAGGTTTGGCATCCGGAGTGCAGCTTGGATCCATGGCTGCTTTCCAGCTCCATATCCAGACAAAGGAAGCTGAGGCACAAAGATTGGCCTGTCTTTTAGGAAATAGAAACATCACAATGCAAATTGTTATTCTATTTTGCTGTCACATATCTAATTGAAGCCATTTTTATTGCTGAGGGAATCGGACTCGAAATTGTGATATCCTTGATGTGGAAAAGTATAGGTATTATTCTGCAAAGAGATTTGCATGCCTTTTAGGGGCTGCTTGATTTATGCCAAAACATGTAATATTCCCTGGAAAAAATTGTGAGTGCGCGTGTCACCAGTTTCGTCCTTGCATTGTCTTAGATTTGCTCGTCAATCTTGCTTATAGACCTTCATATTTACGCATAACATCCGGTGCACATTCAATTATTCCTAATGCCAAACACACGTGTTGACCTCAGATAACACGGACCTGCATCCGTTAGAATTTAGAGGATTTTTTTATTGGAAGCATTATACCCCTAAATTGTTTTGAACTTGAAAACTTAGCTTCAAACATGATCGAAAATAGCAAAAAGGTTGATGTAGAAATTTACAGAAAGCAGTCGCATAAACAATCCGTAAGGGTTTTGACACTCCAGGTTATGCTCATGTGTGAAAGTTACAGTAGCAAAAGAAATGATAGGGTCTTCAAAGGTAAAGTTACACTTCCTTACGATATATTGTGGTGGCTTCAAGCGTGAGCAAGTACATACCATTGGGGAGGCGTGCTGCTGGATCACAACATGCACAGTGGATTCATCATTCTTCATATATCCAAATGGCTAGTATCTTGTTGTGTTTCGTGGCAGGCTGTTTCTTTTTTTTCTTGCACTGTAATTTTCCTTTAATTTTGTTGTGGTCAAGTGAGGTGCATGCTGTAAAACTCTTTTCCTTCTTAATGAATTGCTCTGCTAGGCAAATTCTAAAAAAAATGGTAGAAATATACCGAGAAAGCTTTTCTGCATTAATCATCTCGAGAATCACTCTATGAAAATATTTTGAGGAGACATTTCACGGTATATATGTTGTCACAAAATAATTAGATTAGGCATGCAAGTAAACAAGGAAAAGTTGGGGAGTTATCGACCACATATGCTTGTCAATGCACGTAATTAGATGCCCATTTGACAAAAAGTGTGACCAAGACAGTTGTCTCTTCTTAGTTCACTTTTCAAACACTTTACGGAGTATGACCTGTTCCGAAATGACATATTTATATCTCTGTAAATAAGGCAAGAGCAAACTAGATGGCTAAATAGCTTGAATTTTTCATCAAGACCCCAACATATGCACCTGTCTTTCATAGACACGAAAATACAAAACTTTATTCATCTCTTGGAATTGCATTAATCGGTAAGCTAAGGCATGACAGACGTTTAGTGGCAGACCAAACTAATTCAGTGATCCGCTTTAGTTTTATTTTAAATCATTTGCATTTACATAGCTACATAGCATTTTTTTTCTGCTCCCATGCAAGGAGACTCGGTTCAGCTATCCAAACCACTAGCTTCTACAGTACTACTCATGCATCCTTCATCCTTGCAGGAGTTGAATTTACAGAACTAGCCTTAAAACTTGGCCTGCTAACCAAGTTTAGGTTCAGTCACCTAACACCTTTTTGTGATTAATTTAACTCATACTCATCATATATATCTTCCCAAATGCAAAGCAAAAACCATAAAAGCAGCAAAATAAAAAAAGGTTAACTACACTTAGCACTAGGTTAATTTTGATTAATCGGCTGATGATAGGTTTCATATTTCGTGGGCCCACATTTCAGGGACGACCCATGTTGTTAATAATCTAGCACTCCGAGGTGTCCTTCTCGTCATCCTGCTCACCGCCGCCTCGGACGACTCCGGCGACCTGCACCGTCTCTACGCTCTTGGAATACCACCTCGCCCAGAAGAGGTAGTTGAAGAAGTTGAGGATGCTGAGGCCGGCGAGGAGCCAGTAGAAGAGGTCCAGCCTGTCCTTGTTGAGGTCGTTGTTGGCGAGCCAGCCGCCATCGCCGGCGGCGGAGGTGCTCGTGACCCTGTTGACGAGCGACACGAGCACGGAGCTGAGGTAGAAGCCGAAGGAGTAGGAGCAGTAGGTCATGGAGGTCAGGAAGGCCTGCATGCCGGCGAGCGACTGCTTGTAGAAGAATTCGATGAGCCCGACGGCGGTGAACATCTCGGAGAGCCCGAACACCAGGAACTGCGGCGCGATCCAGAGGATGGAGAGGAGGTGGCCGTTGCCGTCGGCGGCGGCGTGGAGGCGCCGGGCTTCGACGAGCGCGGCGGCGACCATGGAGAAGGTGACGGCGAAGAGCCCCACGCCGATGCGCTGGAGCGGGGTGATCCCCGTGGCGACGCCGGTGAGGCGGCGCACGGCGGGCACGAATGCGGCCTCGTAGGCCGGGACGAGGGCCACGAGCATGGCGTAGGGGATCGCCTGCAGCGACGCCGGTGGGACATGGAAGGAGGCGGCGAGGCGGGTGTCCATGGCGCTGCCCTGCTGCACGGAGAAGGTCTGCAGCTGGGCGAGGATGGTGTTGAAGACGATGGTGCACGCGAAGATGGGGACCACGCACAGGAGCACCTTCACCTGCTCCACCTCCGCCGGCGTGCACAGGCGCCACGGGCTCTCCTTCCCCGCCGACGACGCCCCGCCGGGGCCGTCCTGGGCCTTCACGCATGCCTTGTCCAAGAACCTGGGTATTTGCAAACGAAGATTAATCATTAATGTGAGACAGTGAGAGAATTTAACAAACCTTGCAGGAAACTAATTTGATGCTACTTTGCATGATTTTAGCCCTGCCATATGCTTTTGTTTTAAGGTAACAAACTAGTGACAGGTAGACTCTACAATAATGGATGGAACATTATCCATGTCAAGACCATCTTGTAAAATTTTCTCTTATGCAAGCAACTGCACACTGGTTGAATCTTATAAATGTTGAAAGATTTTTTATGTTTATTTTTTTGTGCAAAATATACAACCTGAAAGTTCATTTCACACCTGAACTTGTTGATGTGGCGAATGTTCGTAGTGTTAACCGACATCTCATGGGCGGTAATGCTTGCGTTGGCCTGCACGGTGGCGGTCGACGGGCAAACTTGCTTCCGCTTAGTCACAGCGGCGACGAATACCTACAAAACAAGTCCCAATGAGTTCAAAGTAAAGGAGGCTACTCTAAAAAATTTGCAAATCATTGTAAACTATGCGCCTTTTTGGTTTTAAGGAAAAACAAACACGTCGAATTGGTCGCGCGTTCATGTCGTCTGGTGCAACCACATGTTACACGCCCCCACTACACATGATTGATTGATGCATTGCGGGCGTAACAGAATGGGCCTCCAGCTATGTGTTTAACAATAATCACACAGCTCAGGCACCTTCCAACAGCTAGTGTGCGCGTCTGTTGCTGTTGTTGACCCACCCAGTGGAAAGCTGAGCCACTAGCCCTTGTCAACTTGTCCCACAGGTAAAAGTAGAGGGAGAGGCCAGTGCCAGTGCTCAAATCATCGAGCCTTACTCTAAAAAACAGACAATTTGAATGTAACGGAATAAAACTGCAAAAACTCCCACTAAAAAGCAGACAATTTGAATGTAACTGATAGAGCTTTCAAGGTGTTTTTTTGCAAAAAAAAATGTGTAATTTTTTTCTTTATTTTGCCATGTCATATACAATGTTAATTAGTACATTACATGAGAAGCTATCAGGTTTTTATCTTTTTCTTTTCTGCAAGAGTCATGCTTAATTTTAATCCTTTTGCTGACAGTCTTCAAATTTGTTTTCTAAAAGAGAAACAAATCAGGCAGGCTTCGAACCCATAACCTCCACCACTACTGCTCAACTCTTGTTCTTGATAGGTGATCCCTGTGGCTTTTGGACCAAAAAAGCCTTTTGCCGATTAAACAACACCCGGCGGCCATCAGCTTTGCTCCTAAAGCAGAGCATATCCGGAGTCCTACTTTCTTCATAAGGAATCATGATACGTATTATGGTCAAACTTTTTTTTCCTTTTTCAGTGTTGGATACACACACCTGCTTGCTCATCCATGTGTACACACCTTTAAATTTTACTCTTTTTTTAAAGGCCTTTAAATTTTACTCTGCTTGGGTGCTAGTGCGTCCCTTGTAATTGGGCCTCGCGTATTATAAGTGTAGCTAGTGCGAATACGTGCAGCGAGGGCCGGCGGCGACTCTCTAATTTGTAGATAGTGCACATACGTGGAGCTAGGGCCGGCTGGTGACCATATTGTGCACGATTGCGTCTTAAATATATGAGTTTGGGCTTGTGGTATCTTTGGCTGCGGTTTTTGTTAATCGACATACGACAATATGCGCTTCGACTTTACATATTCATTATATATTATTACCGGAAAACTGAGCATTGATTTTAGGTTTTAGCCCTTAGTACCAGTTAGTTTTTGACCTGATACTAATGTGAGCATTAGTACCGGGTCTAACGGCTAGTTCTCCTGAAGCCCCTCATGACCCCCTTTAGTACCGGTTGGGAGCTTCAATCGGTACTAAAGGTCACCCATTAATACCGGAGACCCATTAGTACTTGGTGGAGGCTCCACCCGGTACTAATGGGTGACCTTTAGTATCGGTCCGATCGGATCCGAAATCTTTCTCAAATCCAGTTAAGCGCGCTTGACGTCCGCGCTCCCTCTCTCTCCCTCTACCGCTTCTCCCTTTCTCTCCCCTGGTCCCACTTCTCTCCTCCCTCTCTCCTTATCCCGCTAGCCCCCTCACTCCCTCCGCTGCTGACCCCTTCCCTCCCTCCCTCCGCCGCCGCTGACCCTCTCTCTCCCTCCCTCCCCGGCCTCCCCTCTCCTCCCCCCCTCCGCTCGCCCCTCACCTCGTGCCTGAGGTGAGGCGGCGGGGCGAGGCACGGCGGCCATTGGGGCACGGAGCGACGACGGCTAGCGGGCTTGGCGCGACAGGATGTAGCAGCACGGATGGAGCGGCGGCGGTGGGGATGAGATCTGGGGGCGATGAGATCCGATGCACTCCCTCCCCCTCTCTCCCTCTCCCCCTTGCCGGACCTGCCCCTCTCCCAGCCGCATCCTGCCGGCTGCGCCCAGCCGTCCCTCCCTCGTGACCCACCGGCCACCCGTTCTTCGTGGCTGGCTGCCGCTCCTCCTCGCCGGACCTCTGAGGCGCTCCTCAGAGATCCAGCGAGTAGGAGCGGCGGTTGGCCGGGAAGAAGGGGTGGCCGGTGGGTTGTGGGGGAGGGGCAACCAGACCGACGGGATGCGGGGTCGAGCGTCGTTAATTTATTTGGCTTCCTTGTTATATTGTTTGATGGTAGAAGTAGGTTTGAAACATTCAAGTGGACTTGCAGTGTTGTACTTTTAGGATGCATGTGAAATCGACACTAGCAGTAAAATGCTAGACCATTATAAAGATTTATTGTGTGCTCCACCAGTGATCTTACTGAAGAAGCAAAGGCTGAGAGATCCAAAGCTTTGCAGTGTATAACATTGGCCATATTTTCTAAAGATAATTGAGGTATGTTTCTTACTTCTCTCTTTTCCTTTCTCCAGATCAGGTCTTGTTATTTGGTGGTGCTGCTCTGCTTGATGAATAGAGTGCTAATGTCTGCTGGATGGATGAAGTGCTCCTGTATCTGAAATTATACTACTTATTGTTCTTTTATTTTGATGAACTATTGTCATGAAAGACTACCAGTTTGAGTCCTAATATTTTATTATCTAGAGTCTGCTATCAGTTTGAGTCGTGCTACCGGTTTGAGTCTTGATTCTAGTTTGAGTCCTTCTGCTACCAATTTGAAGTATTGGACTGCTATATGTATGAAACGCATGATCGATCCAACTGCCTCTGCAAGAGGCCATCTATTTTGTTTGTTTTGTCTGTATTCGTATAAGTTCTTGTTGGGTGCATAACAGGATGGTATGCAGCTATTAAATTTTTTTCACCATGAAACTACTAATATAGAATAAAGAAATAGAAAAGAAAATGAGAAAAGAAACAGAAAATAAAAAAGGGCCTTTAGTACCGGTTGGTATAAACAATCGGTACTAAAGGCCCCCTTTAGTACGGTTATTTGACCCGGTACTAAAGACCCCCTTAGTATCGAAGTAGCAATACGGGTTGCACAACCGATACTAAAGGGGGGTTAGGAACCGGTACTGAAGGTTCTTTCCTCAACAGTGTATACGTGGACGGGTGACCTACCAATAATTTTGCATTTGGATATGGCGCGCACGTACATATATTCATCCTAGTGAGGGGACTGATGGCACGTACCCTCCCTTAAAATTTTTCACCAATATTAACTAATAATTTTCACCATGTATATTTAGGTTTTCTAAATTTACCTATCCTTGAGGCATCTCCAGCAGTTCCCTAATAAATCTTTCCCAATAACTAGTTGATTAGGATATCCCAATATGTTATTCATTATTTTTGGGAGAGTTACTTTTCCAATTCCCAATAATCTCATCCCAATAAAAGTAAAGAGGATCTGCTGAAGTACAGTTTTTTTCGAACCCTCCAATATGGTAGTTGAATTGGGAAAAAAGAGACTGCTTGAGATTTACCCTCTCTCATATTTTGTCCTAGATCTGTCCCTACATTGCTAAATGCACCGATCTCACAGCGAAATCAGCTGTCATCGGTTATGATGGAAGGATGTTCGCTTAGGTGTGTTATTGCATTATATAATTTGTACCTAATGCATACACGTGTGTAACTAGGTTATGGATTTTGTATTAGGCATGGCATTTGGTTATGTGATTTCTTTATCAGTCTTGGTAAACTATGCTTCAACACTTAACAAATTCCTCCTACGTGGATGGCCTCTTGTCATGCTACTACCTACCATATATTAGAGGTTTTTTTTAGGTCTAGGTATATTCATGAACACAAGGATCACAAAGCAAAATAATCACCTTGCCTACCGGTAAAAAAAAAATACAGGACCGAATCATAGGTGCAGTGCTATGCTATACTTGTAGCCTTGTACGTTGCCAATTTATAGCCTGTCCGTGTACGTACCTTGGCTATGGGAGTGAAGATGCTGCCCTGCGGCGGCTTGTTGCGGTAGAAGGCGACGCCGGCGACGAGGCTGACGAGGCCGACGGCCATGGCGGCGGCGGATACCCCGAACCCGACGTCCATCCCGGAGCGCGTCTGCACCCAGACGAGCACGGTGAGCGCCACCAGCTCTCCCACGCAGAAGCTGAAGTAGGCCGCGTTGAAGTAGGTCGACAGCCGCCGGGCGTCGCCGGCGCTCCCCCGCCGGAACTGGTCCGCGCCGTGCGCGATGATGTTGGGCTTGAGGCACCCGCTCCCCACCGCCACCAGGTACAGCGCCGCGAAGAAGATCCCCGCCTTCACCCCGCCGGCCTCCTCGCACGCCGCCGCCGCCGCGATCATGTCGCACGGCGGCGGCCGCAGCTGCGGCAGGTGCGCCTGCACCGCCAGCAGGATGAACCCCTGCCATACACATCCAGCAAGATCGTTGAGAAAGTTTGTTGGTTCAGGTACTGCAGCATTTCCGCTGTCGCCATTGCTCCGATGCACTGAACGAGCAAAGATTTGAGAAAGTGGATTGGCGTTTAATTCCGGGAGGAGCGCACTGAGGGCGCACTAGGGGGGTTGCCATTGGGGGTGATGATTTCCTCCTGTCCTTTCCTTTACCTTTACTTGCCTACTACACGACTCTCTCTTTCTCTTCTCACTGACAAAATGAAACCGGTTACTATTTGCCTATCATTTCGTTTTGTTTCAGGCCGTTAAAGTTGCAGCATCGCCTTTTTTTGGTTAATGTTCAATTTCCGCATCTTTAGTTTGTGTCGTACGACTAGTTTACTATAGAGAAAAAAACAAAAAGAATAGTAACCGGGAAAGAGCTCAAGTTAAACTACATGATCCTGTTCATGATTAGCCCCTCTTGCACAGAAACAAACAAGAATGCAATCAAGTTTTTTTTTAAGGAGGCCTCAGGTGGCATCTTTATTTTCTTACACCCAAATCATTGAAGGGATTGATTGTTCAGGCTGTTATGGTTGCGCTTACCGAGAGTTCGACGAATCCAAAGATGAGCATGGTCCAGAAGCTGCCGAGGTAGGAGTCGGAGAGGAAGCCGCCGAGGAGGGAGAGGAGGAAGACGGTGCCGATGAAGTTGGTGACGATGTTGGCCGCCTGCGACAGCGGGTAGTGCATCTCCCCGAACACGTACGTGATCAGGTTGTTCCCCACCGCCGCAATCGCCATCATCTCGAACGCCTGGATCCCTGCAGCAGAGACACACTTCATTAACAAAACTAAGAACCGAAAGAACAAGAACAGAGCAAACAAGAAAATTGCAAGCAAGCTTGCTGAAGAACTCTTCTGTGCTAAACATATAAACTCTGAGTCTGAACACGAACCTAGGACGAAGACGGCGGCTTTCATGCCGCCATGCTTGCGGTGGTCGCAGGGCCTGCCTCTCCAGTCAACAGAGACCTCCGATGCAGCCATGGAGTCCCCTTTGGAACCTTGCCTGGACTCAATATCCATCGTTCACTTCTTGTACCCGAGTTTGCAGCTTGCACTAGTGCACACTACTCCCTCCTACAGTGCTCTCTGGTCCCTGCTGGCTTCCAGTGTCTCCTCTCTCTGTCTCCCTACTCTGCTCTTGTTGATACTACAAGTCTATATGGTCACCAGACCTTGTTGGGTGGCCTTACAAGCTAGAGCACACTATGGAGCTAGTGTGTTGTGCTCCACCTTGTAGGAGTTGAGTGCCGACTTGGTAAATTTCTAGGTAACTGGGCCGGTTATTTATAAGGGCCCCTGGGTGGAGGAGCCAATTATCATGGCATAGTGTTTACTGTTTACCCTTGAGAAAATGCGGGAAATGTTGATAAGTATACCGAAAACATCTTAATTAATCATGCGCTCTCACTGATGAGGAACTGACTTGATGAGAAATCTGACGTAAAATGTCGAAAAAAGAAGGATAAGACAGAGGGTGTGTTATCCTTTTTACTACCTTGGATATGGTTCACTTTTATTTTGGATATGGGGATAATATGCACTCTACTGGGTGCATATTTCACGATTAGTTTTTGTAAATGGATATTGGCGAAGAAAAATTTACATGCCATGGAAGTATTTTGGGAGATGAAGGTTAATATTGTTCCACTGTGACAAATCTGAATAATACTTTGATGTGTAATAGCATTAAAAATATAAAATTCAGAAAGCTTGCATTTTGTTCTTGGACGACGACAAATATTCTTGAGCGGAGGTAATCTTCACATTGTGAAGAGATATTCTACCACATGCCATCACTTATGAGATAAGAGAGCATCTTCCTTTCTTTTTATGTCGTTTCAGAATTTAGATCCAGACAGCTGGAGATAAATGTGAAGCTTCAGGCTTGTGACTCTGATCGTGATTGACTGTTGCCATTTACAAAGTTGAACCTCTGAATCTGTTAGTTTTGTTGAACTGTTGCAACATTTTCGAAGTGAGTTTCATTAAAAAACATTTTTGAAGTGTTTATTAGAACCTTTAAGCATCTGAACTTCCTTTATTAGAACTATAATGTTACATCTATATGTGGTGAAGGGACGAAGGGTGAGTGGAATTGGTTGTGGTGAGCAGTTGCTCTCCGTGCAGGTCAGAGATTGTTTGTGCTTTGGGGGAGTGCATTGGCAGAGGCATGGGCCTGAAACCAACACTGGCCATACGCACAACTTTCCAATGGGAAGTGGACACCTCTAACCAAAATCTATTCCGACCTAGCCATGCTCAATCATGCAGCTTTTCCCACTGATGCTGGCAAACAGTACAGCACATATATTCTCCTTAAGCAGTGGCTAATCCAATGGCATCTGTGCTTTGCTGACACAAGTGGTATAGGACCAGGGAAGCAGAAAGCTTGGGCTACACTTGCTTGTAGCTTGGTACCGCAGCATCAGCGGTTAATCTCCGTAGTTTATCTTGAAGATACGATGAAACATTTAAATATTCCCGACAGAAATGGATAGGATATTTGGAATGTATCTAAATTGGGCAAATGTAGCTGTCGGATGCATGCATGATCCCCTGCTCCCCTGCATTTTTTGGATGATTTGAAGATTTGCTATCCATCATGATGCTGACTGGATCTACTGTTGAAGGTTTGATAACATTCAGGAATTAGTAAGCTCCTTTAATTTGGAAACAAAATTAAAACTCCGCCGTCCTCCAAAACCGCACCGCCCAGCTCTTCCGAGGGGCGGGCACGCGTACACATAGCACCCTGCTTACACTTTCATTCTCGCTTCATGTAAAAGGGTTAATCCGAAGGTACTATGGCTGGTTGACGAAGGTACTAAAAATATATGCATTGCGCTCATGGGCCATACTGGGCCAACCAAATTAGGCCGGGTGTCACATTATACCATGCATGAGTATTATCATTAATTAATTGCTCTAATGCTATTGGCGTCCAATATCTTTTAGTTCTTTTGCATCTGTGCTGCTCTTAAAACAGTGTCAGAAATAATGAGTAATTAAAGCTAATTTGTAAACAGAAATAAAAAAAAGATTGTGCTAAGTTGTGAAGTATTGTGGCTTTGCCGGGGTTGACATGTTGCTCAAAGCAACCTTTATCAGTGATAGCAAATTAATTAATAGCATGTTGAGTTCTTTGGGTGACTGCTCTGGTGATTGTCTGATGATGCATTGTATCTCCAGATTGTTCAGGATCCAAACAATAGATCTTGATTAGGACACCCCAGTGCAACTGGCAGCGTGCATTTGGATCAATGTGGATGACATAGTCAGCATTTGCCATTCACCACAGCATGCGAAAAAATAACATTAGAGTACTAGCCACTTGCCAGTAAAATTCATCAACATTAGTATTAGTTAAAGCATTGGATGTGGTTTGGCATCAGATTTCCGATTTGTTCCAAACTCATCAGAATCACAACCATTAGTTCTCTCTTCGCTCTCTCTGGAGAAAGATCTTGCATGAACAGAATAAGTTCTCAACTGTGTTATGCCTAACAGAAATTTCAGTGAGGGCAATGATTGGTACCATATGTTACAATATCCTGTAGTGAACTCAGCTAGTGATCCTGCTTGCTGCAGATCAGAGTTGCCTTAACCTATACCGCATTTCGCATTATATGCACATAGCTTTCTACCTGCTAGCGGGAGCAACAAATGGGAGATGATCTGTCTTCCAATCTCACTACAAGTCAACTTGCAAGATGGATCACAATTCACAAGCTGTAGCTTGATTATCATACACATATGCCAAGATTTTGACACAGTTGTCTAGTTTATGTCCACGAAAAGCAACAAGCCTTTACACCAGCATGATTATGCCAGTGACAGATTATATTCAAGGAAACTTCATGTAAAGCTTGCTTTGGCTCTGTTTGGAACAGCTTAAATCCAGCTTATGGCCAAAATAAGCTGAAACTAGAAGTCAAACGGCGTATTTTTTCAGTTTTTTTAAGCCGCGCTTCTCCTCACCACCTCCATTTATACTAAAACGTAGAAGCTGGTTCAAACTCGCTTCTCAAATAAGCGCTATTTCAATATTTATACATCATATCTAAACGCTTCTCCTTACCACGGTTGGTCTCGGTCTGCGGCTCTCTTGCAAGCCGCAACCTAGGTCAGGTTCCCATAACATCATTTGGTGTGATGTGCATGATGTCCACGTACAATGGTCATTTTCAAATTCATCTGTACTTGTTTTGAGAAAATAGAAAACTCACATGGAGGAACTAGCTTCTGACATCGTGAATTGTCAAATGGGCCATGCTCTAAGATGGTCTGCTAGCTTAAAAAATTACTTTTACTATTTTCTGGTGCCAAATTACTGCTTTTATAGTAAATAGTATCATGGAGGCTATCTATAGCTATGACGTTACTAGCATCCGGATGTCCAATGGAATTTTTTTCATCAGACGCTCCATTGCAACATTAAAATATACCGATACGGAGTATCATTGGTAGAGAACTCGGTATTAGTCCCGGTTGGTAGGGTGCAAATCTCCTGAAAATCCATCCGGGATAAACCAATCGAGACAAAAGGGGGGGTCTTTTGTCCCGGGTCACTCAACCGGGACTAAAGACCCCCTTAATACCAACGGGGATAAAACGGGTCACCACGCCAGGCTCTGAAAAAAAAGAAACCCCGGGAGGCCCCCCCACACGAGTCACAAGTCACACGATTTTTCACGCAAAATATGCGCGTGCGCGCTGCGTGGGATTCGAACCCACGACCTTCAGCCTCGCGCGTAGCTTCCTTCTACACAGCACATCTAACTATATAGGGGATGCAATCCTTTTGTATTAACTCGTGGGGACCCTTTTATCCCGGTTGGAAACACCAACCGGGATAAAAAAGGGTCTTTTATCCCGGTTGGTATTACAAACTGGGATAAAAGGGTTCGAGGAATTTAGTCCTCTTTCAGCCACCCCGTTGGGGACCCTTTTATCCCGGTTTGAAACACCAACCGGGATAAAAGAGTCGATCCTGGTTGGTAACACCAACCGGGATAAAAGTGGGGTCTTTTATCCCGGTTGGTGTTTCAAACCGGGATAAAAGGCCTCTCAGGGTCTTTTTTTTTCCACTAGCTTTTGCAACCGTGATAAAAGGTCCCGGTTGGTGAGCCCCCCACCAGTGACTGAGCTTTAGTCCCGGTTGGTGAACCTTTTATCCCGAACCAACTTTAAATCGAAATAAAATGGGGCGCATGGAAGGTGAATTCTCTACTAGTATGCTCACTAGAGAGAGATGTGTTTTGCCTCAAAATAAAATATTAAAAAGATGCATGGGCAGACAAGGAGAGAACCATGCATTGGCAGACAACTAAGCATGTTTGAGCACATTCAAAACAGCTACTTTTATAGCTGTAAACACGCACAAATCAGGCTCCCAATGTCCACCAAAGTACATGTATGCACACGAGGCCTTATCTACAAGCACATATATTGTCCAAAGTCTAAAGGCTGCATGATAGCATGGTCTTTTCACACACGCATGACCAAGTGAACCACACACTTTCATGAGCTTCCTTTGGTGGTCAAATAATTTGTTGTTTGTTGTGTGCTTGTGATCGTGCGGGTGGCTAAAAATAGGCTTCAAGTGGGTGTGGTTGCTTGGTACTTCAGGAAGTTTTTTGAGCCAGCTAGCCGATACCACTACATGGCTAGCGCATGCCATTACTAACTCCGGACACCAAAGACATATCTATAATATTCTCAGATACCCATCGTAAAATTTTAGAATTAGAACACTTACTATACATAAATTTTTCAGATTTAATATCACTTAATAGTGATGCTATTACATATATTTGTCATCAAAAGTATTATCATCATAAAGTTTTCAATATTTTGTTCCTTATATATATTTCCTTTGAAAAGGTTCTATACAGTGCACATGTCGATGACAACAGGATCAGATTGTCCAAGTCAACGACAGGCAAATCAGACCGGAGGCAGTACCTACCAGTAAAATGAAATGCCAAGAGCACCATACACCATCAACCACTACAAGGCCATTGATTTTACTTTTTTTTACCACTACTGATCTGTAGCTTTTTCATTGGTTGGTTGGTTGTTGTTTGTTTTTTTAATCTTTGTTCACCACCACCATCGCGACTACTGCTTTTACTGTTTTGCGTGGTACACGCTGTCGATACTTTATTCATATACTTTACTGAAACTGAACTTACCTAGTTGCATTTGATAGTGAAAATAGGATGAAGCATTATGTACGCCATCAGATCTGAAATGAAAAGTAAATCGCCTAATCAACTCACCATGCATCAACCGTAAACACCATATGGTCATCTAGTCGATAAACTGTGTTTGAACATCCAGTAAAGTGTTGATTAGGTTGTCTAACAAGGCGAGGGAGTCAGGACTCAGGGTACTTTGAAGAGGAGTTTTTTATTTAAAATGTTTGCATAACTAAATAAGTTTGTGATGTGAGAATTAACCTTTAAATTGAAACTTTCTCAACCGCCAGACATCTTTCAGAAGGTTTTCAGGATAGAGAGTGATCAAATGTTTATCCATTGATGTCACTATTATCGCTACTTGTTAACATGTAGCTAGAAACTAATAGTATCTGAAATGATCTATTGGGCAGAAACAAAGTAAAGGCATCACTAGATCTTTTGTACAATTATACTGGATATTTTACGTGGTGGTCTGTAGAGCTGGACAATTATACGGGTCTGTCTACAGTATGAACTCCATTAGTTTTGCATACGATGAAATTCCAAAAAAAATTATGCTTTCCAATCAATTTTAAAACTTCAGAATATATGTAACCTATCTGTATAGTCAACTCTACGTAAGTTTGACCACACGTCCAGAACATATATAACTATGCAAATTATTGGCCACAAGATAATAGATGCACAATTTTTAAAATTAATAAACTGATGAGATTTTTTTGTAATTGCTAAATTAAATGCTGAAAAGCCACAATGGAAATTTTCAAGGATGCAAATATGACACTGTGCAGTTTCTAAATCAAAATGTATTGTACTTGCAAACTAAGAATAATAGTTCTGCTTGAATGTATATGTGTGTTGGTCACACCACATATATAAAAGGATTGAAGCGAAGATCATGATCAAGCTAAAGTAATCTGATGGATATCAACATCTTTTCCCAGAGTAGATAAAGTGGGGGAGACTTTGAGATCAGGCTCTCCTGAGAATATAAGATCATGGACAACTTTCCACGTAGTCCTATTATGACTTCAGAAAATGCATGTGCATACTGCTGGGGCCACGACAATCAACAACAGAGATTGGATAAGTTCGATGTTGCATATAGTTGCCATGTTGACCTGGGTTCTAGGCTGGAGTTGGACTATGTAGGACATGAGCTCACCAAGAACAGTGCATGACCCCACGCAATATCAACAAGGATAGTTTTATTTGCCATTGTCAACTAACAGAAGAGAACTGCATTAGAAGGATGGCATGCAATTCTTGTTGTGGTCAGAACATCAGACAGTATGAGGGAGGGGGTTTTAGAGAGGAGACTGCGACAGATGTCCGGGACTGTATGGTTGCGGTCCTCTGTCCAACTCCAGGCAGCGTATCCAACTCCAGACCATCGAAATCGGACGCCTGGGATGCTGCCTGGGCCAGAGACAGCTTTCCTAGGACTACATCCAAACAAGCACGAAATCTTGCTCCCAAAGCCTAACTAAGCCTAGTAAACAAGGAACAACTCAAGTGAAAATACTACTAAATCAAAACTTCACCAGCCTCAAGACCTCAACACATTCCCTCCATCTTCTCCAACGTGCCATCTCCGTCGCCTGACGTGTACTCCTCTTTCAGATGTCGCTAGCCAATCAGGCTTGGAGGTACAGGACATCCCTTTGCCTCCCCTCTGACTTCCGCGAGCCTTGTGATATGGTAGAATTACTGAGATAGGGAAGGTAGTAGATGGGATCTTGCCCTCACGCTAGAGGCTCTGAGAGGCTCTGAGATTAATCCTCTACTTCTTCCTTGATTACAATTATGCAACCGGGACTCTTATATAATGCGTGTTATGGCAAGTGGGCCGGCTGCAGGCCTAAGACCACGAGTACTGTAGCTTGTGAACAGTACCACGAGGGAAATAAGATTGGTTTGTTGCAAGTTATTAGAGATAAGGTTATTTAGATTAGATTGGGTTTGTTAGGTAGCTCGCTATATAAGCACAGCTACACCATCCATTGTAATCAACCAAGAAGAACCTTAAAAGTAATAAACGAATAGGTTTTTCGGCTATCCCTAGTTATTCCATATCATTTGGTATTTAGAGCCTTAGATCTTGCGACCCTGCCATCACCAAAATTTTTCCCCCTGTGCCAGATTAGATTGATCCCACAAATCCCCAAAAACCCACCCACAAATTGCATCTTCGCTGAAATGACCCGAATCCCCATTTCTGAGAATTCAAGCCTACACACCTTCGTGATAATCCCAAGAAGGCTATCACGTGCGAATCCCTATCTCAGATAGTATCAATCCATACCAACACAGAAATATAGAATAACATCAGTGTAATAATATCATAAATGTCGAGTACATCACTTCGGCTCATGCCGGTACAAGTCCAACAGGACTGAATCATGAAAGATAAAATACTACGCAGCGGAAACATGAGGTATGGAGAACACCATCTCCAAAGATAAAATCTTGTCTTTGGATGGGTTATTTGTTGGTTATTTTTATTAAGGGATCATTTCCCTTTTTTAATAAATTCCTCTTATTATTATGTATTTATAGCTTTATTGGGTTTTCTTGGATATTTATTCCCGTACTTATTATGTGGGGTTACATATTTTATTTCTTCTTTATATGGGGTGCTACCCCACTTAAGGTGTTTCTAGGGTTCTTTTCTTTTCTTTGTCTTATCTTTTGATCTTATACTTATGGGTAGGGTTTTTATCCATGATCTTCTAGGAGTCTAACTTTGTCTTAGTGCGGGTATGTATTTATTTACTGCTTTTCAGAGTTAATATTTTGATGATCCCGAGTGTTTAGTGGGTGAAGATTTATTTCCTATTTGTTTTAATCCTCAAGTTCTTGGGATCTAGTGTTTCTATTAGATTACTGCCCACTTAAGGATTTTTAACTTTATTTATAACTAGGGTAGGAGGGTAAGGTTATCAGGTTTCGTTGAAGAGGTCTGCTTATTTAAGGTTTTGATCTTGGGTGACTACTTCTTATTGAAAATTTGTATGATGATTCTTCTGGATGTCTAGAGGCAGGATATTCCTTCTAAGGTGTAGTAGTAGTTATGTTTTCCTTGTTTGGGGATCCTTTTAGTGGTGAAGGTAGTCCTTTATATTTTTATCGAGAAACTTGCATGTCTCCTACCTTTTACTTCCAGTTTCTTAGTTTCTGGAGTTTTCTTAAGTCTATTGTTAGTTTACCTTGGGGTTTTCAGATATATTTATCTTGGTGTAGATAAATGTCTCTTTCTTGTGCCTTATTTCTTGTTTTCCTAGTATCCTTATTTTGAGTAGTATCTTTATAATGTTTCCTTTTAGGGGGGTGCCATTTTAAAGTGTCTCTTTATTTGAAAGGCTTGGTGTGATGATTTTTCTCGATAATTTTTGGTCATTTCACCTTTTGACTAGGCTCTTAATTGTTTTCATCCTATGGAATTGGAATTGTAACTTTGTTCAATAAAGTTGATTTTTAACCTTATTATTTTGTTCCTAGTATTAAAGCTATTAGGGTTATATAATTTCAAGAGTAGATAGCATAGAAAGAAGAAGCTCGTGGAGTCGTATTCCTTATAAGAGCATTACATCAAGCACCTTACATATTGGAAGTATATCTACACTTTAGACAACTTCCAATTTCTAATTTACAAGCAAACTACCATACAAACTATAATACAAAAGAAAGAGAAGAACTTATCCTATACAATAATTCTAGTTCTATCGTACACTATTTACACTTGTGTACATATGTGTCTAGTATGGGGGAAGAATTTCTGTTTCCACTATTTTCTGCACTTTCTCCATCTCGTCCAAGTTTTTGTCTTCCTAGGAATCCCTATATATGGTGTGCACAATGTGGTCCTTTTCAGTAGGGGTTTTGCACCTGGGATATAAATGGATGGCTATATGTGCTGCAGTTTCTGCTTCATGGGTAAGGGGTGGGGTTGGGTGTGTGTCTTCATCTCATGCCCCTAAGTTTAAGGTTATATTTTCACCTTCTAATTCTAGGATATATTTGTGTTGAGCTAGGATATATTGTCCCATGGTCCTAAGGCAGGGGTCTTCTTCGTTTTCGGGGGCTTCTTCCATCTCCTCTGCTACTTGGTATTTATCTCTAGGACCTTGGAAGGAGCTGGGTAGTAGGTGGTAGGAGGAGTGGGCGAATCTTTCTGGGTTTTCGGTGTGGAGTAATCATATCATTTTTCAGGCAGCAGAGTCAGCGGCTTGGAAAAGTTAATTTTCTACTATGGTTAGGGAGGTAGATCTATGGTCCAGGTTTTCTAGGGCTGCAGGTACGGTGAGGGTGAGCATAGTGGTGTCCTTTTCTTAGTTAAGTCCATACATACTCCCATGATATAGAGTATTGAAGGCATTGTTGAAGGATAGTAGGGTATCCCTTATGATGTTTCCCACTAAACTGCACTCCATTCCATTGATCCATAATTCCTGCATATTCCATTTATTATGTTTTAGAACTGCAATGGAATAGCAAATAACTTTTATTCTTCAAAAGTTATTTTACAACATATTCTTTTTACAGAATATACTCTGGATACCTCATCCTTATTTATCCCTTTCTACATACTTACACCTATCCCCTCATTTAGGCTACACTCATCCTAGGGATGACCCTGTTGTTACAGCTGGGCTTGATTTTGTTCTTCCATGAGTCCATATCGGTTAAGGATTTCTAAGAGTCGCTCATGGGTTCCAATCACTAGGTAGGATTTCTCAGGGGTTTGTAATTTAGAGGTGATATCATGGTCTGGTTTGACATTAATTGGATTTTCTGCAGTGGATTCTGTGGGCTTTGGGGTATGGGCTGTGGGGATGGGTGTGGTGGAATCTAATCTAGAACTTCCTCTTTTGTAAACTCTTCTTCTTCTTCATTGTCATCTCCAGATTCACTATCGATATATATTTGGAATTCTGGGAGTGGTGGGCTTTCTTGGTGATTTTCTGGTATTATGGCATGTGCTTGGTCAGCATGGATTTGGTCATTAGGTGCTTGATCACCATATATTTGGTTGTCGGGTGCTTGTTCTAAAGCTGCGGAAAGGGCTTTATTTTCTTCATAGATTAGCTACAAAGATTGGTTGAGGTCATTTCCGGTGGTACTGAGGTTGTCTATAGTAGTGGTCATTTCTCTCATGGCTATTTCTGCGTGTCGCTCGGATTGTGCTGCTTGATCTTTAGTGCACATCACTCTATATCTAAGGCTTCTCTCTCTATGTTAGGCTTCTTCAGCTTCCTTCCAGCTTATTTGGAAATCCATTTCTCTTTGTTTATAGAGGTTATATAGAGTAGTGGTGTATTGGACATTAGCGGCTAAGATGAGGTTTTGGAGATACTCTAGGTGTTCCATTCTCTTTAGCCATGTAGGTTGGGTTGGATCTTGGACGGGGTAATATTTTGCTGGGGTTCCTTCCAATTCTTGGGCATATTTCGTGCTTAGTTTTACTAAGGCTTGCAAGGCTACGACTTGTAGGGAGTCAGAGTATTCGGTTCCCCTTACTTGCTCTACTTAGGAGGCCCATTCAGGGTGAGCCTGGATGGTAGATTTTCTTAGGTACATTTCGCATCTGCTTATGCCATTCTTTTAAGACTCTTTCCTACTATACTCAAGATATGATGTATATCCTAGACTTTGTAGTGTCTCCCATAAGATCTTCGTGAACCAATTCTTGTTAATATAATGTCCGTGGGTCCATCTTTCTTCATCCACCAAGTTGTCCCAATTATCCCACTGTTCATTTCTTGCCATCTTTCATAGAAAGAAAGGAAAACTTAAATTCTTGTCCTTCCTTATTGAGAGAAAAGATGTGTTTAGATAAGGTAAGAATAGCAAAGATGTAGGAAAGGCAAGTTGTTTAGAATTTCTTTTAGTACGTTGCCTTATTTTATGTTCTAAGGATCCTATAGCTAACTGCAGCTCTGATACCACTCCTATGGGGACTGCCCCTCGGACGTCCACACTCAAGCAATACAGTGCCATGCCATGGACCAGTATCTGGCACTAGTGTATATTGGAACGATTATCAGAGTAAGAAGAGGAGAGAATAGGAGGAATTATGTTGGTGTTATCTTCAACTTTAGGGAATAATCAAGCAGCAATCAATGTGCATCGAAAAGATGAAAGCTAACTCCCTAGGCAACCTGGCAAAACAAGCAAAATTGAGTACTTTTGCTAGAAGTACTCAGCACATATCTTAACGTAGAAAAGTTAATAACATGTAAGGTAAATCAAGGGAAGCTAGGTTTATATGCAGAAAGTTATTTGTATGCAAAGTATAACACCATTTGAGCTTTAAAAGGGGTAGTTATTATTATAATAATGTTGTTTTGGTCCTGGAGGGGGAAACAAGTCTCCCCTACCAGTTCCCTATTTTAAAGGTAGCGACCATCAGGATCCTGCTTATCACAAAAGCAGGGGCATCTGCCCCAATTCTCTACTTTATACAAAAGGGGGTAACTAATCAAAGAGAGCTTTGACCATGTGAGTTCATGACTGAGAACCTTGGCTATTCGAATAGATTAATTAAATCTGCAGAGCCTGTACACTTTACCTATACGATTGGGTAGCCCATACCAAGCGCTTTGGCAGTACTACCCTATGAGACCCATACCCACCGGCATCCATCTCTAGACGACATGCTCTAGCTCCATCCATGGATAACACTAGGGCCTAAGCAGGGGCCATTCCACGTCCACTCAGGGACACTAACCCGGGAAAATAGATGCATCAGAATGTGGCATACAATGCCACTAGGCCCTACGGATTTCAGCCAATGATCCCTGCTAGCCGGACCTGGGACTCTGTGAAGGTCCTGCTCCAGTCTATCCATTGACCACTGTGTCCCCTTGGGATGGTTTACTAGATTCTGTAGTAGGGTGTGAATCAAGTCGTATGGTTGCATATATACGCTGGAAAAACTTTCTCAATGAACTGGTCCTTAAATGATCGAGATAACATTGGATAGGGGCCCCTCGCGAGTTTACAATACTTACCTCGCGTCCTCCTTAGTTGGTTGCTAGTTAAGTTTAATAGTTCATTTCTGTTCCTACAACTCACACCTAAAGGATTAAATTGGCAATAGAAAATATATGAGATCTATTAGGCCTTAGATACAAGACCATTCCTAGGGTTTTAAGCAAGGAGGAGTAAGGGCTTGCTTATAGGAATATGCTTAACCTTATATTTAGGGGGCTTATGAAATATGCAATATCACATTATTATCTTGGTTGATTTTAGTATTGCAAAATATAGCATGGATAAGGGGTTGGTGTTAAGACTTGCCTTGCTTGTCGAGTGGCAAAACCGAACCCTTATATGGATGACTATCTCCGAGGTGGAGCACGAACTTCTCGGGAAAAGATTAAGTTACTAGTAAACAAAAGAATAAACATGCAATCAATCACCAATCAAAGTAATCCAAAGATCATTGGAAAGAATCTAAGGAAGGTTGTGAAGGGGGGTTGGGATGGATTTTCCTAAGTTTTCGGTGATCTCCTATGTTTCATGTGATTTTCTAGATTTAGGTTCATGGGTTAGAGAATGGTTTGGTGATAGACCCTTGGTTATGCTAGGAATTTCCTAAGTTCCTAGGAAGGGTTTGGAAGTTTGGCACGAATCATAATAGGATTTCTATAGGTTTATTAAGTGCCTCCTTAGTTTGGGGGTTTAGGACATGAGTTTGGGGAGGTGAACTCATGAATATGCCTAGAATATATCCTAGTATTTCTAGAAATTTATTAGATATTTTTGGAGCTATGAAATGTAAACGGAGGAATTCAGGGTACACTAACGGAAGCTTCCTATTGGCTGAAAATAGATTTATTTGGTTTGGCACCTTAATGATGTGCAAAAAGAGATTCGGTGGTTCTAATGTGTTTAGGAACTTTTCTAATATTTTTTGAAATTTTGGTAGAATTTTTGGAGCAAAGGAAGTGGGTGAAATAATGTTTCGTGTACGCTCTAGGGGGTGTACCTAGCATTTTAGGGGTGTTTGAGAGGCCGATAGGTGGGGTTGTGTTGACGCAGTTAGCGGGGCGCTCGGGTGTGGCACTGTGCCGTGGACCAAGCTTGTGGACGTGTGAACCCGAGTGTGGGTGAGTGTGTGGTCCAGTGGACCAGGTGCACGGAGGATGGGGGAGGCTGACGGGGCTGTTGGGGTGGCGTGCGTGTGTTACTGGTGTGCGGGCCCGCTGCTGGCGTGGACACCACCTGGACGCCATGTCAGGGCTCCTCCCAAGATGGGTGCCGGGGTGCGGCGGTGAGACAGAGGAGGCTCGCCAGAATCTTTGCCGCCGCCGACTGTGGGGCGGCTATTATGATGGGGACTAGCTCTAGGGGCTTAGGATGGAACGGCGGAGACAATGGGCTAAGTGTTGAGGTGGACCAAGTCTCACGGCGGCTGGCGCGGCTCGCCGGAGTTGGGTGGTGGCGTGATTAGGGGAGGGACGCGAGCTGGAGGGGGCTAGAGGCTCAGGAGAGAGTGCGGACGGCATAACGGGGCTACCTCGGATGGTTCCGCAGGTAGTGTGATGGCCCAGACGGTCGACAACGAGTGGCAGCGGTGGCAGGCTAGCACAAAGCAGCCGGTAGAGCGGTGTTCCAGTGCTGGGAGGGTGGCTACGAGCTTGCAGTGTACCTTGACTTGGACCCGTCCTAGCTCTAGGGGACAGAGCGTAGCGGCGGGTGGAGGTGCCAAGCTCGGGTTCCTACAACTAGCGGGGGAAGTGAGGAGAGGAGGTGTGGGCTGAGGAGAAGGCCAGGAGGAGCGCTCGGGCCGACAGATAAGGCTGGGGGTGAGGGGATAAGCTCGTCAGCCATTAATGGCGGGCGGGTGTGCAGTGCGCTTGCAGGGGCTCTGGCGTGGGTGTGCAGGTGGGCAAGGGAGGTGTTCCGGGCAGGGTTGAGGAGCCGGGGTGACGTGTCATGACGAGGCAGCTCCAGGGTGCTACTCGGACCTGTGAATAGTGGACGAGGTGAGGAGATCAGGGTGATGGTTGTCGCGGTCACGCCGTGGCGTCGCGCGTGCAGGCACGAGCGACTGAGGTTGTGAGGAAGGGGAGGGGGATTCTGACAGAGGGAGTGGGCAAGACGTGGCTGTGGTAGTACGACGCGCTCGTCAAGGAACAGGGAGATGGTCAGGGGAGGCGGATTGGGCAGCGTCATGTATGCTGGTATGGGGAAATGTACGGGCGAGCGTGAGGGGGAAAAGAGGGGGAGGATGACGATGATGCTAGCATGGCAGGCTGGGCTGGCTGGACCAGCTGGGCCAAATGGCCCACTAGGCCGTGTAGAAAGGGGGAGGGAGGTTGATCGGGTCGGAAGGTGGTTTGGGTTGAAAGTGAAGCTATCGGCCTGCTTAGGAATAAGAGAGTTTAATATTTGTTTCGAGGGGTTTTTGATATACCTTAGTTCAAATTTGAAAATTCCTTATAAGCTTTGGATCTTTTTCTAAACTCTAGAGCACACAAATGGACAACCATGCGATGTTTATGCTTAATACGAACTATGTGTTGAAATAATTTTAATTATTAGGAAGAAAAGAAGAAAATTCCTTTTTGAATGTTTTAAATTTTTGGGATGTTTCACCTACAGCAACCACGTGAGCAAGGGCCACAGTCCTCGCCCACTGAAGCTGCGACTCGCCATCCTGCTCGGCGTGTGGACCCAGTCCTCGCCCACTGAAGCTGCGACTCGCCATCCTACCCGGCGTGCGGACCCACGTGTTCCCCTGCCAGCACCGTCCCTAGCGCACCCATGGGCCAGCATGCCAGCGCCACCTCTAGCACGTCCGCAGGCTGACCCGCCAGTGACGCCCCGGAGCCGGCAGTGGCACGGCACCTGCCGGCAGCGACAACGCACCTGCCGGTCGCAGCTTCACCGGCTGCCTCTTTGCCTGCAGCATCGGCCTCCTCCGCAGACGCTCCTCTCCAGCAAACTCTAGCCTCCCAGCAGCTCAGAGACTCCGCGGACCTCCCAACCTGGTGCAGTCTTCACGCCGCCATCTGCCTACAGCTCATCCAAGCCTTCAAATACGTTTGCTCAAGTGTGCTTCATCGCCACCGGATTCCAGCCATGTATGGTCTGCAGCTCTGAGCATTGCTACAGCTCAAGGACGAGCTTTCTTCGAGGGGTGGTGAAGTGGTATGGCAAGTGAGCCGGCCGCAAGCCTAGGCCCACGTGTACTGTAGGTCATGAACAGTACCAAGAGAGGAATAAGATTGGTTTGTTAGCAGGTCATTAGAGATAAGATTGTTAGAGAGATAAGGTTATTTTGATTAGATTAGGTTTCTTAGGTAGCTGGCTATATAAGCACAGCCACGTCATCTATTGTAATCAAGCAAGAAGAACCTTAAAAGTAGTCGGAGCCTCCTAAGGGAGGGCGATGAATAGGTTCTTCGTGCTATCTAGTTATTCCATATCACCTTGGGAAACATAATGTAACCATACCGATACCTGAAACCTACACCCTGTCCTGAAACGTCGCTAGCCAATCCAGGATTGAGGTGCACGCAGCAGCGCAGAGCAGCTGTAAGTTTGTTTTATTTCAGTCAATGGTTGCCTTGGTCTGAGTGTGGGGGCACTACCCATGCTAACACTTTTAAGACTACGCTGCAATTTCCATGGTAAATGAATCAATGCACTATAATGTAACCATTTTGTTCCTTCTTTTTGAAAAGAAACATAAAGCAACCTTTTCGTCGACAGTGAAATGTATAAGCAAAATTGGGCTGGGAAACAAGCTCACCTTTTTCAGACCCAAATTGTAGAGTGGACACAAGGATTTGCAATATGATGCCCTTGAATGATCGAATGAAAAAGTGACTAGATCCTGTGAAGTACATATCGAACTTTTTAATTTTCACCGCTCTCTGGACATTACAAAGTGGTAAATGTGGCACCAACTGTATCAATCAGTGTACTGTAAACAGTTGCCAAACAGGAAGTCAAACATGGATGCCAAGTCAGGTAGGTAAGAATATAAAACAACTGCAGATCCAAAAGGCATAAATGCACATTTTTCTTGGATAAAGCCATTTTTTGTGGTCAGATGACATGAACATATAGATCATATATATGAACCCATTACAATTTTATCTCTTGAGTGATTGATGATCAGTCTGGTCATTGCACGACATGGACGGACTTAAACCTCAATTCTTGGACTACCTTTCTTAAAACTCTATCAGAAAAACCCTGCTGCTGGTGCGATCTAGTCCTGGAAACAGCCACAGGCCCTAAAAAGCAGCCGAAAGGGATACAAGTTAAACAATAAAAAAGGAAGCTGGGAACAAATTCATCATCACCATGTTCTGTAGCATGTCTCTGAAATATGAACATATTTTAGTTACCGTAGGCACAAGTTCAGATTAACCTTATGCAGTAAACCTGTGATTATATAGTTGGCAAGTATAGTAGTCAACCGACCTTTTTATTTTCTGCAGTAGAACCATATCATATTTAGAGAAACAACAGAATATAAGGGAAATTCTTACAAAAATAGTAATTAAGTTAAGCTTCTTGCACTTAGGTGGCTGATGCATACCAGTCTTTGTGAGATGACAATACCATAGAAGGCACCGAAACACTGTGGCCAGCAAGGAAAACTTAAAGGATCAATCGATGGTGATGAACAAATTTCTTCCCTGTCATGATGTATGCTAGCTTAGGTTATCTAGAAAGGACAGCAAGACTACACTTGATGTGATGGAAAGAAAGAAATGGACGTGCTCATGTCCAGAAGAAACAGAAGCGAGCACTTGAAAAGCATATTTTTATGGTAGTCTCAAGACATAATCACACCTTGGAATATTCGCAAGACCAAACCCACTACAAGCATATGCCAATGTTAAGTTCCATCACCTTAGCTTGTTGCTTTGGTTAACTACATGTTTAAGATAGCTTGTGCCTGTCTCTGTTTTTCTTTGCTCCACATATGAAAATGCTTGCGTGTTGCTTCCAGCCTGTACTCTCCCTCAAAGTTGATGAACATGCTGAAAACGGTTTTACAAGATAGCAGTAATGTTGTCATAATAAAGAAGACAGGAAAACCCATGAAACAGATTGGAGTAGGGTATATAGTTAGTACTACTTATTAGGCGGGTTGCACCACAATTGTATGCAGATAAATAACTTAATCGAGGAGTATAGTGATAAACATGCAGCAGCTTCTCCAAACAAATAGCAGACAGAAAACCAAACTATTTGTATGATTCTTCAGATATAAATTAACAATTTTCTGTATTATATATCCATGATCTTGCACATCATAATTAAAGACCTGCCCTCAGCTCCAAAAAACATTCTATATTTCTGGATCCTTCTCAATGTGTTAATGTGGACCTAACATCTTTCATAATTTATAAATTCATCAACAGTTGAATCCTTGAGAAAGCTATTGTACAACTCCAATTGGAGATGTCCAAAATCATTCGCACTATATCTTTCCAAAAAAAAGTTTATCGGAAAACATATATTAACAGATGTAGGACCAATGATAAGGTGCCACACCAATCATGAATAATCATAAGACTGGTTACATGTTAAACATTATGGGGTATATGCCTACCAAAATGTTTGATGAAACCTTAAACATGACTGACCCCATGTTCTTATAAGAAGTGAGCTATGACTCCTATATCTTATTTTCCTAAAAGCTCGTTCTTTATTCCTCATCCAATAAAAAATGTGTGCAATACTTAACGTGGAATCTTCTGCCACACTAGCTGACTATTGTGGTAATATGTATATATACATGCACACAAGAGGCCATGCTAATAGAAAATTGGCTTGTACACTCCGTTCAAAGAACAGAACACAATTGGATTTTTGCCTAAGTGCCATGTCAAATTCAGAACATATAGTTGGTTGCAATAAAACCATTGCTACAGTCCAAGGGCTCCAAAACTGACAGTGGAAATGCATTTGTACATTCAATTTGTAATTACAAACCAATTGTACAAATACAGACATTTTCACCATTATTCCAACACAAGAATTGATTCTGTAAATGGCAATTCAAGTCAGCTGCCACCAATTGACTATGGTAATGGCTTATTTGTATAGTCAGTTCTAGTCTAATAGCTGTCACTAATAATAGATTTGATACATTTTGCAGCTTTACTTGGAAAATATATAAGTTTTTCCTATAAAGTTGGATTCAGATAAAATTATCCGACAATTATAGCTCACGATGAGATTTACAACTTTGTAGTTGACAAGCTTTTTAGTTGAACTCATTTATATTAAGTACTCATATAAAATATCAGCTAACAAGGTTCAAATAAGAAAACATCTCATTATTTCACAAATGAAGCATATGTGTGAATCTGATGTTTATGTTCGAGCTCTGCTTGCAACACTTGTGTATATTTCATTCACAAAATGGTGAGGGTTGGAGGAGGATCACCTAGGATCATATAAGTGTAACAAAAATACTTGTTTCTGGTGCTAACAAAATATTTTTTGGAAACAATTTGTATGCACTATTTGTGGCTAGAACCACTGACCTCAAGCATCTTGGCCTATGTCACAGTTCATATGATTTGCAATTTTTCACTTAGTGACTAATTGCTCTAGCATATCTGTACACGTTAGTTTTCACTAGGCAAATTGCCGCACCCCCCCCCCCCCCAAGCAATGATCCTAGCTCCGCCACTGGCTAGAACCAACTTTAAAATTCAATTATAAAGTCGGCTCCCAAACTGACTGCGATAATGCTAATGTTCATACACACAAAGTTACAGTTGGGTCAAAAACCAACTAAGCAGGTAGTTAGCTATTCATACAACACCTTGTATGCCTGTAATAATTAGCGGAAGGACATACAAATGAAGTCCTCAATCCAGGCTTAAAAAGATGCATTTGTTGTCACTAGTGCCATAACAGGATAGAGATGAACCCAAATTGTGGGCTTCTTTCCCTCACCTGTGGTTTGCTAAGTAACATCATTGCATTTCCGCTCAAGTCAACTGCAGTTTCAGCTTTTTTAATCTCCTTAACTTTTTTCCCTTCAGTATTTTTAATTTCTCACGAGGGCAACAAAGTCCACTAGGAGGCACAATGATCTCCACTTAGCTCAGCAAGAAGACAGAAAAAAAATTCAAAAGGCCGAAGGCAAAGTTGTTGGAAAACAATAGAATGTTGCCGACCATGAGCACTAATGGTAACAACTTATTGCTTTGGTCACTACTGGAGGTCATCCTTTGGTCCCTGGGCGCCCCAAAAGTGTAGCAATGTGTCTAGGATTTTCTTCTTTTTTCACCTCCATTATAGTTTTGTCAGGCACTAAGTTACGTCTTTCAAGTGAAGGATAAATATGGTTCCTTTGCACATTTATTTATTGTAGATATTTCAGTGGGATTGTCCCTATTCTTAAGAAGAACAAAGTAAAAATTATTAGCTATATATCTATTAGAGGCTGTGTGTAATAAATGTTGTGCAGAGGATGGAACTTGTTTCCTGTTTCTAAAATAAAAGAATGTACAAAATTCATTATGAACTTATAATGTTTGTGATGCTTCAGTCAGACTTTGTCAACCTATCCTACTATGGTCAGTTTTGGCTTCTAAATTTGCTGGCATTACAGATGTTGTTGGAGGCATGAAACCATATCGATCAACATGTAATGCCTTAATTACAATAGTACAGTAACTCTTTAGTATAATGACCACACTACTTTTAGCTTTTTTAATTAATCTAATTAAAAGCCTCAACTGGCACAAGTTATTCAAGCCACATGCTTATTTGTGTTTAGAAAATTAATTAATTCCAAAATTTATAGACCCAAATGAGTTGTGGCAATTCTCTTTCTTTGTTACATGTTTTTCTAGGGTTTTCTTTAGGTTAACAACATACAGGACGTTATAAAGTTGGGCTTTAGTAAAATTGCTTTCCACTATGAGAAAGACAATTAAGAATAACTATGTTACGATTGGCAACTTACAAGCCCACCTTACAGTGTATAAGAGGAATACTTCTATAAACCCCATGAATTTGTTATTAGGCATTTGCCATAAATTCCCTGTTTTTATCATGAAATCCCATTGTTTCCAAAAAAAGTTTCTTCACAGAAAAAAAAAGTTCATTTTGGAAAATGACAGTAATCAAGGCAAAAGGTTGCCTAATTGTGTGATTCCAACACTCAAGGAACCCCATAAGGGTTGGAAACTAGCAACTTCGACTCAGTTTCTGGAAACTGGGCAAATTAATTAGACTATCAACAGGAGGTCAACATCAATATCAAAGCTTGTGTCCCAAGCAAGTTGGGGTATGCTAGAGTTAAAACTCAACAGGAACAGACTAAAACAGGAGATACCAAAAACAAATCCTTCGGAACAATACCATTATTTCAAAATATAACACACCATGCAGTCTCCAGTGATATATTTTGACCGCTAATATGTCTTACATGTCATATAGCTGATTATGGAAAAAAAACAACACCATATGAAAGGACTTTCAATTACAAATCCTATTTTTATTAAATTTCCATCTTCCAACCTACAAACTCTTAGGCTATTTGTTGGTAAAACTTATTAATTTTGAATATCAAAATGCGCCTTATAAAAAGAAATGGGGCAAGTATATAGCGTACATAACAGCATTTTTTATGAGGAAAATGAAGGACAAGCTTCTAAGTAGAAATTAGTTGCACAGTTAGGTCACTAGCAAACTAATAAAATAGGTCCTAGATTGGACCCATGACGATAAATCATGGCTGTGTATCGGCAGGAAAAATTGGTGGGCCCTCGCATGTGTCGGGAGAATGAAAGGCATGATTAGGCAGAGAAACAAGATGATCAGAACGAACTACTCTAGCGTCTGACCGGGCTTTGTTCCGCGCAGTGACAGCACATCATGTGACCAAACCACTGAGACCACCCTTTTCTATCAACCAAATCCTTTGTGAACTTGCCAGTGAGCATATATAACTTTTGGCTGATAATTGTGTCTTGGAATATGTGGCACGTAATGTTGGAGAGGAGAGGGTGTTAATCTCTCTGATTTTTTTATGCTGGAAATTAAAGATGAGCATTCATGTGGTGCCCCTGTCCCACAGCGTGCGCAGTTTTTTCCTCTCTAGAACAATGTGTGTGGGCTCTACAATCATTGGATAATGAAGTAGCAGCTCATGCACAATATCTAGGTCCCAGCATCATGAGAAATTTTGATATGAGAAAAATATGCTTCGCTGTACCGCAGTCTCACCTTGTATTTTATAATCAAAATAGCCAACATACTGATCGAATTTCAGCAGTCTGGGTCATTTCAGCTGCAAATAAGCCGCACTGTCATCAAACAGAACAAAGTCCAAATTCCCCAATTTAAATTGTCATGAAGCCAAGGATGCAAATAATCCAAAACCGTACCTGGCATACCAAGATTTCATCTCACATGCCAATTGCGAAAACACAAGCGATGCATAGCATAACTGAAACTTCAAATCAGAAGATACAACTGAAGAGTCGCTAAGCATCCCACGCAAACCCTACGCCTGAGAATTGAATCGATCTCGAAACGCAAAAAAAAAAAGGGGGGGGGGGGGTGGCCGCCTGGTCGAGAAGCGCGTGTTAGAGGTCTTACCATGTTGTGGCTGGTGGCATCGACGCCTCTCCCGGTGAATGCTCGCCGTGGCCCTGGCGCGCCGTCTTGCCGTTGCCGGCGGTCGGCGCCGTCCATGACGAACGAGCTGGCCAAACCCACCGGGGGCACTCGCAAGAGCTGGGGACACATTGAACGCAGCTGGGCTGAAGATGGGCCATCAACGCGGCCCATTTACTTAGGCCATGTTTGTTTGAGCTTATCTGAGAATCAATTGTCTGATAATTTAGATTTCCTGAGAATTGGCTGTCAGAGAATCTGCTGGCTGGATAAGCTGCGAGTTTGGCAATCCTGCTTATTTGTAGTTGATTATCTGTTCTGAGTGTAAAATGATATGTATACCCCTATAGCTGATGATAGCTCATTTAATTCATGAGTATGAGCAAAGATGATTTTGTCAATATGTTTGAAGTTTGTAAAACACAAATTTTGATAAAATAATTACTAATATATTCAAAGTCATTGAACTGCCAAGACTGGTAGTGTTTTACGCTACGTCAAACAATACCCATTAGTTCAAAAAAAAATACACTTTCAAAGCTTTAACATTCAGACTTGGAGAGCTATTAAACATCCAAACGATGCAGGGGCGCAAGGTCCTAACAAAATGAAAAAACGAAAGAGAATGCATATGCCCAGTGTAGCCTGAATGAAGGGTGTCAGATAAACAGCTAAACAAGCACAGCTAGGTCCAAATAAAATGGAAACATATTTTCAAGTAATTGTGATAAAACAGTATGAACTTATAGTGTCACATTCAGCCTGCAGACCAGTATGCACATAGAGGACAAGCCAAAATTTGCCACTGCTCTGAAAGAAATCTGCAATTCCACGCCTGACACAGGTGGAGCAGCACCCGGCGCGGCAGGAGAAGGGCAGCTCCACGCCCGCCGCGCCACTCCTCCCTTCCTGCTGGCCGAGCCACGCCAAGCCCACCCGCCCGTTCGTCACACTGCACCTCCTTGCTGCTGCCCTGCACCTACACCTGCCGATCCCCCAGCCTCCATCCTCACCTACACCGGATGTGCGGTGGGGGAGGCACCGGAGCTCGGAGAGGGCGGCAGGTTGGGAGGCGGCGCGCCGATGAACCCTAGCGAGAAAGAGGAACGGGATGGACTCGTGGGTATCGGTGGAAAATCGGAAGTGATTTCTCGTACCACGGGGGTGGAGGCGCGTTTCGCTGGCAAGTCACGATGCGGGAGAGGGCTCGCAAGGTGCTACCACGCGAACACGACGGAAGTTAGCACGCCAATTCATGAACCACAAGCGCACGAATCAGTTGTAGCTTTTTCCTTAGAGTATTCCCCAAGGTTTATCAATCCGTGGAACAAGTGGATTGCTGGCTCTCACTTTATACCAATCTTGTAACGAAACTGAGTGTATGTATTGCTAAACTAATAATAGAGATTGAGACAATATAGCAAAGGTTAACACAAGATAGGAGATAGAGATAGATATAATCATTCCCTCCCTGGGATCCTAGGTTCATAAGAATATCCATCTTACTACACGGATGGGTGCTACCCTCACTAGCTATCACAATGGTTACGCGCTCGCTCGACCTTTTCCATCCCGCATACTGTCACTACGCAGGGATACTCAAACACCTTGCTCACACACACTATATCGAAGCATCCGTAGAGTTAAGCTAATCACCACGATTACTAAAACTCTACTAAGAACATATGTTGTACAGAATAAGAGCTCATATATGTAAACGAAGCATTACAATGACATAGACCATGATGCATTAGTGGGCATAAAGAACATGTAGCAGTTACATATTAAGGACCACAACAAGAACATGTAGCAGGTACATGTCAAGGACCACAACAACCCTAGGGATGAACAGAGGCTTTACCCCATGATCTTACACATGTTGACGAGGGCCCTAGGCCGATCGGCCTAGGGGTTTCCTGCCTCCTCTGGAGGTCCCCTTCGATGATAAAGCTCCTAATCAGATCTAAATCCCTATTTCTTCTCTTGTGGCAGCGGCTGCTAGGCCTAAACTCTTCGAGCCCCCCTCCTTGTTAAATGTCTTGGGTATATATAGTTGGCGGTGTTGGTTGGGGTGCCTTCAAGGCCAAGTATCTGTAAAATAACCCTAGGAACATCGTGGGCTTCCTCCTAGTGAAAGGGGACATGAAACGGGGCTGAAAACGGGCCAGGCTAATCGGCCTGGACCGCTATGGGCCAATCGGTCTGCCCTATTTTAGCTTCCAATGCCTGAGCGCTTCATATGAAAGTTGTAGATCTCATCGAGTCATGCAGTTTTCTCCATAAATTCACACCAATCAGAGTTCGGATGAGGAAGATATGGTCCGTGCAAGTTTTAGCTCCTCCTGTGGATTTTGCAATATGCTCCAAAACACAACAAATATGCGAATATGGAGTTATTTTAGGTGCCAACTGGTGGGTTAGTATAAGATTATGCCTAAAAATGCTAGTTAAATGGTACTAAAAGTGTGTCAACAATGAGCGTCAACACGCATCCTGTTCGGCGGGATTATTCGCAGTGGGCTGCCGCACCACGAGCGGACTGCAGAAACAAATGGGGCCTTAGTGTGGCCCTGTGCCCATGAACAAAGGCCCGCCGGTTCTCCAATCTGTGCGCTTTGTCGAGGAGTGTGTTCGACGAATACAGGCTAGGCTGGTCGAGGTGATGGCCCCGCACGCCTAGGCCTCCACCCTGCGGGCTCCTCGGCCAGATTGCTGCCGCCGCGCGTGGCCCCGACGCGCCGCCAAACAGAAACAATTCGAAATGTTGGTTTTTATTTGAGTAAATGTTGAATCTAGTTTGTAAAAATGTTGAACTACACAGTGAAAAATGTTGAACATAATATTTTTCGTACAAAACATTGATCTACTTTTTAGATAATGTTGAGTCTGGTGTTTTAGATGTTGATCTAGTTTTTAAAAAAATGTTGAGCACAATCCTGTCTCTCTCTCATGTCAGCTCTCTCTATTACTCTACTCTATTTGGACTCTTCTCCTCTCTTGATCCAGTACAGATTGACAGAAATAGCGGCAGCATAGTTGAAATCACACTATGTGAATGCAACAATATAGCAACACATCGCACATGATCAATAGCTAACTGCATGATGTCGCGAGGGCTTGATGGCCGGTGCGCATGGCTGCATGGTGAATAGGCCGGCAAGTATGGCTTGTTGCATGCAGGGCCCGTGGCAAGCACAACAACGCAAAGTGAGATGTCCTGCAATGAATATACCGACGCCTTCTCTGGTTGTAGCGAAGAGGGAGTGGAAGCGCCATCAAGGGGGCGGGTCTCGTTAACCATGCTGGTGTCCACGACGTGGTGTCCACGACGTGGTGTCCACGACGTCTACGATGTGCTTAGCCACCTCCTTTTGTGGGCCTCTTACCATTACTCGGCATCCTCATCTCAGGACCACTACCTGTTGTTGAGCACCTAATGCCCATTTCTTTTCTTGTCGAATCCCATTCGTGGTTTGTGCTTTGGGGCTTCACTGGTGGAAAACACGGCTTTAGTCCCGGTTGGACAGGGCTATAGATCCCGAAAATCCAACCGGGACTAAATTTTCGAGACAAAAGGAGGGTCCTTTAGTCCCGGGTCAGTAAAGACCCCCTTTAGTCCTGATTGGTAATACCAACCGGGACTAAAAAGCTTAAAAAAATAAAAAAAGTGGGCCGGCAGCCTCCACCCCCCTCGGCTCCGCCACCACTCGCCTCCACCCACCGCCGCCCGCCTCCGCCGGCTGCCACCCACCCTCACCCTCCTCGCCCCGCCCTCGCCCGCCTCAGATCCGCCTCCGCCTGCCGCCGCCCGCCACTGCTCCGCCTCCGCCAGCCCTCGCCCACCTCCAGCCGCCACGCCCACCTCAACTCCACCTCCGCCCGCTGTCGCCCGCCTTTGCTAGCCTCTGCTGGCCTCCGTCCGCCCTCACCTGCCGCCACGCGCCGCCCGCACCCGCCATCACTTGGCTGCCCGCTCGCGCCCGCCGCTCGCCTACCCTCGCCCCGCTGCTGCTCCTCACTGCCAGTAAGGGGCGAGCAGAGTTGGAAGGGGAGGGGCAGCGCGAGGATAAGAGAGAGAGGAGAGGGAGGTACGGTGGAGGGAGAGAGGAGGCGCTGCGCGAGGATAAGGGAGGGAGGAAGGGTGAGAAAAAGATAAGGTGGAGAGAGAGGGGGCCACGTGGGATGGGGGTCTTTTGTCCGGGTTGGAAACACCAACCGGGAGTAGAGATTTAGTCCCAGTTGGTAATTCCAACCGGGACTAAAGGGTGGGTCTTTAGTCTCGGTTGGTGATTCCAACCGGGACAAAACACCCCCTCATCCCACTATCCGTTACAACCGGGACTGGGGGGAGGGGCCTTTAGTCGCAGCTGTTCTTTACAACCGGGACTAAAGCCCCTCCTGTCGGCGCCCGTCGGTGCCTCATTTTTGACCCGGGACTAAAGGCAGTCCCGGGTCCAAAGTCAACCGGAAAAAAGCACCTGGATGGAAGGTCAGTTCTTTACTAGTAGTTGATTTGATCTAGTTTCAAGGAGGATTGTTCCATATTTGACAAGGAAACAAATTGGGGGTCAACTTGGTGGAGTTCTGCTCGGAGGAGAGAACCATGATGGGAAGCTTGTGGTCAGAAAAAGGGTTGGATGAGTCGTTGGATAAGCGGCCCACCTTTCCATGATATAAATCGAAGTTGGACCTGTATTTCAATGACAAAAGTTGGACCAAAGCAAAAGTTATGGCAAAAACCTTACTCGTTCCGAATGGGCTTTAAATCGTATTGCTTAACCAGCTTCCACAAGTTCTATAGGAGCCCCATGGTACACTACCACGCACTACGAGACTCGTCTTTTTCCCCAACTGTTTCCTTGTATAAATGACCAACAATTCTAACATATTTAGTTCACTAACTATAAACTGTGGGATAATGTTGTAGGGGTTTATATTGTTGGTAGTTCATCAAAACCGTGAGGGGTGATGTAAAATTGTACTACAAACACCGTTAGCTAATTAACATGCTAAAAACTGTTGGGCAACTTACATTCTAGACACTGTAGACCACTTGAAAGAACTGTCAGTAATAATGAAAATTCTTGAAGCGATATGAGCTAATGGAACCCTATCTTCATAAGATGTGAGTTCAAACACTTACTAGTTCTTTTTTCAACACAATCAGAGGAAGACCCTCATATACATGCACGCATACTCACTACTATGAATACACACATGCATACAATCCTACCCGTATGACTATGAGCACTCCTGAGAGACTGAGCTAGCAAATATCAAGATTGATGAAGTCAACATAGGCGTCTCGCTATCGATAGGCACATTGCCTAACACTGAAAGAATAATGCCACTTAAATCTTGAAATAAATAAAAAAAATGCAACCACTCATGCCGAATCGAGGACTAAACCGGGTGGGCAGATTCCAGCCAAAGAAAACCTGCTAGCTGCTCAGTTCGCATGTTCACTATGCTTTTACCTGTGCTTGTCAAGCCAACAAAATTTCAATAAATAAGTGAAGCATAAAAAACAGTGACTTATGTTTTCCACTCTAGAGTTATGGGCTTTAATGTTTGCGGTGCTTTTTGACAGCTATTTCGGTCAAGATGAGACCGTACCCACTATGCATTAACCTTTATAAATCAACTAAGCATTATGAATCCATAAACATTTAGTTTTTTCCCTATGAGCCAAATTTGAGTTGTCCAAATTTGTATATCCAAATTTGCATTGATATTTGTATATACAAATTAAATTTGCATGATATAGTTAATACCAAGGCACCTATACTGCAAAATAAATAATTAAAATACAACTATTTAGATTTCAGAATTCAGACCGAATTTAGGTGATTTTTATTTGATTATTGGAAACCATATGGAGAATACCCAACTTAGCTAAAAACTCAAATATAGATTTTCTGGAAGAATTTTATTTGAAGTCTAGAACAGCTGTGATGCCAGATCCATGGACAATAGATCTCTTTTAACTTATAGCATATACTAAAAAAATTCATGATTTTTTGAAATCATGTTACCGGTAAACAACTTATATGAAAAACCAAATATAGCTCTGCAAGAAGATTTTATTAGAAAAATGTACAACAGCTATGATGCCAGATCTAACCAAAGTAATTTACTATTTATTTATATCATCTACTAAAAAATTCTAAGATTTTCAAAAACCATATGAAGGGTAAACAACTCACCTAACAATTGTAATATAATTTTTTTGGGAGAACATTTATTCCAAATCTATAATAGGTGCTATGGTACTAGTTCCATGTAAAATGGGTCTTTAGCATCTACTCGAAAAGTTTCATGTTATTTGGAAACCATCTTATGGGCAACACAGATTAGGTGAAAACTCATATGTATCTTTTACAAGAAGAAATGTTATTTCAAATATGATGCTAGATCTAAGAAAAATAGATTGCTATTAATTTATATCGTCTACACAAAAAAAAACATTCCTATAAAAATATTGAAGTACTTTGCCTAAAACATAGATTTAGGTTTCACATATTGTTGCTTCAGGTTTAAGAATATATTGAAGGACTTATGAACAACAAAGTCATAATCTAGTAACAGTGTTAGATATAGAGATTGAAATAAAAAACTAAAAACAATTAAAAATAAAAGAAAAATAGCCTACTCATATGTGTTAAGGTATACATTGTTGGAGGACTGTAATAATTGAGACCAGCACAATACACTTACAATGCAATGAAAGTAAGGTAACATATCATATCCTGAGCATGTATCTTTGCAATCCTTTGAGACATCTTTGTCGCATCCATCTCGATCGCGTCATGTGCTCTCACTTTTAAATATGGCTAGTCTAGGATGTGCCTAGTTTGAGCATCAAGCTGCTCTAGTTTTTCCCCCACATACAGCTTCGATGCCCTGGGCGTGGATTACAACATTGTCAGCATGACTTTCATCTTGCATGCCTTGATCGCACATAGTGAGAGAAATAAATACCCTGTGACGGCCTAGGATCCATGGGTCTTCTAAGATGCATGGCATGTATACTCTGGGAAGGGATAGGCTGGCCTGGGTCAAGTACTCATGATGGAAGCGACGATGCAGCACAGCGAAGCTGCCCAATCAGGAGACAGAACTAGTTAGATAATAGGAAAGTACTTGTCTGTAATTAGGATAGGGCTCTTCCCATCTTAATTGGCTATGATTCATGAAAATTGGCCTGTAATCCTACCCTTGAATACATAAGGTGAGGCAGGGACCCTTTAAAACACATCTAACACTAACACAAGAAAATACATCACATATGATGTAGGGTACTATGTTATTCCAATAGCCTGAACGTATTTAAGTCGTGTCTCATGTTCACCTTCGGGTTCGTGTCTTGGCGAAGACCTGCCGATCAATCTACTACCTGAGGGTATCCTTGGTAGGTTGCCGGTTTAAACACCAACACTGTGCATTTGTGGACATGTACTTAATCTCTAACCATGTGTAAAGACCCACTTACCTCACTAGTTACCTTTCGTAACCACATGGGACGTGATGAACTACCTAAGAAAAATATAATCAAACTATATTCCATATCATGCATCTCATTTTATACATGCAAGGATAGTGGTACAAGGTCAGGCTCTTGCAGCTTTCAGTAAGGTGAACACTCCCCTCACTCACGGCTAGAAAACTGAGCATTAGTCCCAGTTGGTAAGGACCATATCTCTCCAATGCCCAACTGGAATAAAATTTTTGAGACAAAAGATGGTCCTTTAGTCCCAGGTTTAGTCCCGGTTGGTGTTACCAACCGGGACTAAAAAGTGTGACATCCCTAGTGTTTAAAAGAACAAAACAAGAGAAATTAAGGAGGAGATTAGAAACAAACCAAACTTGCCAAATGTCAAATTCAAAAACACTTCAAAATTCTTCTAAGTGTTGAAAACACCCCTAAAAGGCACTTAATTGGGTAAGAAATAAAAACAGATTTTTATATAGGAACTCAACTTTTGGCCAATATAAAAGTTGTATAACTTTTCAAACTAAGCAACTTTCATAATTTGCACTTTCTCTGATTTTGAGTGGAAGACACTCAAAAATTAGATCAAAATTTAGTCAAATTTGGGTCAAATTCAAATTCAACCTTGCCCGACGTTCTACCAAAGTTTGCACGAGTTTATCTCCAAATGTGCTGTGAATTTCACTGTCAGCTTTTGTAGAACTTGTAGTCCATAGTTCAAACTCCAACTTCTACATTTGAATTTTTCAAAGTTTAGTTCAAATTTTTGCAGAAAATTTGCTTGAAAGCTGTTGCCCTTGCGCACCATGGCAAGCCCATGTGCGCTCGGATCCGCGGTGATCGCGCACGGCGCGTGCGACGTCGCCATGTCGTGCTGCCTGGCTGGCCTCTGCCGCTTGGCCAACCCCCATCGGCGACAAGACGGGACGAGCGCGGCCGCTGCCCACTCCGCGCCCTCGCAATCTCCCTCTCCCCATGCCACATCTCCGTCGGCCAACCGCGGAACGCAGGCCACACGCGCGGCAGCTGCTCACGCCACCGCCAGCCAACGCGTGCCCCCTCCACCCTGCCGCCTATGCCGGGCCGCCTCCGGCCTGCCCAATGCGCCATGAGCATGTCATGGGCGTTGCCTTATCCTCTTGCCACTTTGCTGCAATAAAAGGGCAGCGCCCAGCTCGCCGGCACCACCCTTTCACCCCCGCACCGAAGCTTGCCGTGTCGCCTTTGACACCCGCCGTCGAGCTCCTACCTCCAAGCCACACCGCCGCCACCCGAGCCCTCCAGAGCACCACCAGAGCCACACGCCACCTTCCCGAGCCCTTCCCTAGCCATCTCCGCCGCCGCCTTCACCGAAGACAAAGCCCTCAAGCCGCCCCTGAATCCTCACCGCCGAGCGCCGCCTATAAAGTATCTGTCTGACTAGTAAAAATACTTGTTTCTGTAAAGTATGTGTTTTTCATTGCTTAAGAAAATACGTGTTGTTTAATCTCCTTTTTATGTAATAAACAGATCTCATGCATATAAAATCCTGAGAAGTTTTACAATAGCATATATTAGTGTTGGTAACCCTTCTGTAAAATTTGTGGAACCAAACTGATGATAGAAATCTAGTTAAAAATCAATCTTCATGTTCTACAATTTAATACTGTTTGGTTTTTAACAAATTCTGTAGATGTCAAATGCATCCTAAATTTTTGCAGTAAATATCTTGTGTAGGGGAAAGCTTATGTAAAAATTTCATGTTCATATCTTAACTGATGCTTCCAGAAACATTTGTTTATTTTTAAGAGCTAGTTTATTTATTAATACAAATTGCTACTAGAAATGGTGGACTAGCAAAATGATTAATTATGTTTTTATTCAGAAACAGGATAACTTTTGAAATGATTGCCAAACAGTACCAACATGACACCACCTTTCTTTTATGAATTCTATGTTGTTAGAATCTTATATGTGTACACAATCACCATCAAAGTAAAACCCAGATTTTATTCACAACCCACCTTGTTTTACGAAGAAAAGATTTGTTAAAGTCTTGTCTAGGTGAATGTGGCCAAAAGAAAGAAAGGTTTAAAATATTGTCTAGGTGAATGTGGTCCAAATGCACTCTAAGATTTTACAATGTGAATGAAATACAACCTACACCATGAAAGCAAGTAATTGAAAACTTATGCACGTGCATCTCTTGTAGAAGCTAATCTCGCTGAAGGTACCTACGCGTTGATCTCGAAAGCTGAAGAACAATAGTATGCTGCGGTGAACCTGCTCGAGACCACACAAGACCTGAGCCAAGATTTGGAAGAGCCACAGGCAAGCCCCGAAGCATAACCTTGGTTTCCAACCTTATGCAATACTTTTGTTACTTATGTTTGTGCATTAAGTTCATAGGAGTTTCTTGAAACCTTAGTTGCATGCTCCTAGTACCCATACGTTGAATACTAGCATGATAAGTCGAGTAGTTGCTATGCTAAATAGGGACATGGTAAAAGTTGAGTGATTTCCTATCACTCGCGAGCTATAGGAGTTGCCTGTTTACTTATGTTGGAATCATAAGGTTGACGGGCGGGGCTTGGTAATATGTTTTGGAATTGGTGGATGCTCCTTCTATTTAGAGGAAAACTGCTAAGGTCAAAATGTGCTAGAGTTGTGGTAAAGTGTTTGAAAGTACCAAGCACATACTGAGTATGGGATCGGTAAGCCTAATACCTGATTGAACCAGGGCATGGACATACTCCCCGCTCTCTCTGGAACCGAGTTCCCCTGATGCATCATGTGGGTACAAGTGCAGCCTCGGTACGGTGTCGTTCCGGGACCAGTGGAGCCTTGTATCCAAGGGAAGTGGGACCTGAACATGTGCCGGGGATCGATGGGGGCGGGTGACATATGTGAACCCGGTGTGGTACGCGTATGTCGTGTGTTTAGGTCCAACTTGCAAGGTTAAGAAATTCAATTCAAATCATCTACTTCTTACAGCTTGGGATTGCTTGATTGCCTTTCGGCACCGAGTAAGAAGAGGAACAAAGGTTGATGATTAATATTGATGCTTGATTAGAATAAGTGCTTATCTAGATTGGTTAATCAATTAGAACTTGATGTTAAAACTTGAAAGTAAGGATCTACTTTAGAAACTTTTGGCAAAAACAAACCCCTCAGCCAAAAAGCCTTGCATGTCTAGGAGTTGGTGGATTAGATACCAATTGACGGGTAAGTCTTGCGGAGTATTAGTTGTCGTTGTCAAGATTAGCGGATCAAGACTACGACAAGTAAATTTCTTTTATGCACGTTAGGCTTCAGATCGTGGTGTGGGAAGACACGGGGTTAGACTGGTTCAGGCAAGGAAAGCCCTATGCCCACGCGGGGTCTGTAGTAGGGGTTACAAACGGGTGAGAGAGGGAGCCGGTCCCAAGTCTCCTGGGTGTGCACTGATGTTCTAGAGGAGAGTGTGTGTGTTCTGTTGGCTCCCGAGTCCCCCTGTCGCAGGGCCCCTGGTTCTCCTTTTATAGCGCAAGGAGAGCTCAGGGTTACAGATGAGCCAGGTGTGAGGAGAAGTAAAAGAGATAAGCTAAGTAAAGTGAAGTACGAAGAGAAGGAGAAGGACCAAGTCCCCGGGTCACCACCTCCTGCTCCGGCCTCCGGCTCATGTCAGCGAGGCCACCGGAGGAGGGCGGCTATCTTCGGATCTTGTCAACGATCTGCTACCGCCCAGCGTGATGATGATGTCCGGTCGCGGCTATTGTGCACGTTGGGGAAGATGGCTGAACCCTGTTGTCCTGCTTGCAGCCCATGGAACACGGACGTCGCATCCTTGTCGCCAGATACGCGGGGCGCGAGAATGGGCGGAGCTCCCTTCAATGCCGGGCGGCGCAAGCCATGAGTGCCCTGTAGCGAATCTGGGAGAGCCGTGGCCACTGTAGCCTGTGCTAGGCGGTCGTGCTTGGGTACCTGTGGCGGGTCACGTCGAGGGGCGCGGGCGCCTTTCTATGTGCCAGGGCCGCGGCGTATTTATGGCGAGATCGGCGGGGGACCCACGAGATCCGCACCCTTATCCTCCAGTCCACGCCCGAGGCGGATACTTGTCTTGTGGACCTAGATGAGTCCAACCCTTTACGCCCTGGGTCGGACGAGGTGGAGTCCTGCAGCGAGGGGTCGGGTGCTCCTGACCCCAAGACCATGGGTCAGGCGAGGTGGAGTTTTGTCATCGAGGGATCGGGAGTGCCCAATCCTTGGGCCCTGGGTCGGGCGAGATGGAGCGTGACGCTCTCTGCTCATGCTGTGCCAGCGGCAAACGTCTTCACCGTAGGTGGGCCTGGGGCTTCATGATTGTTGTTTTGAGGGTCATTAGGAGGTCATTAATATCTCCCCCCAACAGTAGCCCCTGAGCCTGTGGTGGAGCGAGGACGCTCCTCCAGAGGCTGCTTTCGGCGTTCGTCAGGGATCTCTACTCGCTGGGCGAACTGCAGTTAATCAGGGATAGGGTGTGTTGTTTGCCCGGCTTGGCCGAAGAGATTGATCAGGCGGAGCGTCTTGTGGATGTCTTGGCATAGGATGATCCTTCGTCGTTTCGTAGTGCACTCCCTCCTTGAGACCCGAAATTGCGACCACACGGGTGATCGTTAGTTGCGAGGCTTGCCCCTGAGCCCCCCCACGCTGCAGGAGACCGGTCAGGAGGCTAGATCGACTTTTGAACATTGCCCCTCAAGCATCCGTTCGCTGAGATGGAGGGGGTGAGCCGTGCCATGCTATCCTCGCCGGACGAACCGTGGTGCTCGTTGAGCTGCAAACGGGTCGATTCGAGTGGGGTCTCGGTCCCCGTTCGGGCGGGGGGGGGGGGGGGGGGTCCGGCTTGGGCAAAGCTGGTGGCGTACCCCAGATTTCGGCCGGCCAGTTCATATAGTTCCCGAATCCATTCGCTCGGACCCGGGGGCTCGTTGCCTTTCTTCAGGGAAAAACCATGAACTTTGATGCCAGTCCGGAGTCGAATGTGAGGTCGGGACGCCCTAGGTTGTCGTGCGCCCGGGTGATGGCCGCTAGCGGGCCCGTCCCTTCTCACCCCTCGCTCGGGGTTATCCTGGGGCGGCTGTTGAACCTGTAGTGGGCCGGCCTTCGAACTGCTGGATCGTAATGGGCCGTAGGGGCGTTTTCGGTCCCGTATCCCTTTTTTACCTATTGATAGGCCCTGGGTCGGTCGTGGAGGAGGTTGCGTGCGCGCGTTCCTCGGGAGGCGAAGAAGTGGCGGAAGATGCCAGCCCGCGAAACAATGGAGGAGGGGATGTTTTCCTGCTGCAGGTCGTGCGCACGACTTCCAAAAAAGGCGGGCGTGACGGGGTGTACCTGGCGCCGCATTTATTGCGATGAGGCCACCCGTTTTGCTTCCCACGCGCCTTCCTATAAGACGGGGAGTCCGCCTCGCTGGTTCTGCCCGCAACTGCTCCCAAGTCTTTTCACCTTCTCGCGCGCTGTCCGCCTTCCTCCGCCTAGCGCAGCTGCTTTCCTCACCCTCCGCCGTTGGACCTTTCCCCCCTCCGCGATGGGTTCCTGGGCACGCTCAAGCTTCGGTACCTCGTGCGCCGACGGCCTTACGAGGAAAGGCCTCCTCTGCGAGAGGACCGAGAGGGGCGAATGGCAGTTCCCCGAGATGGAAGAGGTGCCGAGTCCACCCGCCGGCTACGTCGTGTCGTTCGCCCACTTCCATGATAGAGGGATCGCGACCCCGCCGAGCCTCTTCTTCCGCGGGCTGCTACACTACTACGGGCTTGAGCTGCAGCACCTCAATCCCAATGGGATCCAACACATTGCGGCGTTCGTCACGCTGTGTGAGGGGTTCCTGGGCATCGAGCCCAACTTCTCGCTCTGGAAGTACTTCTTTGTGGTCAGCTTGTACCAGAAGGCCAAGAAGAAGGGGAGCCGGCAGCGGGCGACCCCAATGCCGATAGGGTGCACCGGCATCCACCTCCGCCATACCCGCGCCAAGGAATACATGGCGATGAAGACGGCGGCGTCCCACAAGGGGTAGCATCAGCAGTGGTTCTATGTGAAGAACTACTCTAACTCCCCCTTGCCGGTGTTCACCGGCCGCGTCATCGAAGCGGCGCCGGAGCTGTGGTCGTACGGCCCGATGGAGAAGGAGAAGAAGCGGATCGCCGGTTTGCTTCAGGCCATCGAGTACCTGAAGGGAAAAGGCCTGACCGGGGCCGGAGTTATCGGGGTGTACCACACTCGGAGGGTGGCGCTGTTGATGCTCCAGGTTCGCTCGCTCGCTGAGATGGCTCCCGGCGCGCCGACCGAGGGCACCATCCTTGCGACGGGTGCGCTCGCCGCCACCGAGATCCAACAGTGGGTCCAGGAGGCATTGGACGACAAGGACGCCAATTACCCAGTGCATGGCCACCCTCCGATGTGCCCGGACGAGAATTTCGTCGAGCTGGGGAGGGATTCATGCTCTCATTTCTTTTTCCTGCATTTTTTGGTTCGTCGCTCTGACGCGGAGCTTTCGTGTCTGTAGGGCCACATGACCAATGTCGTCGACTCGCACGCGCTAGTGCCAGAGGACGCCGAGCGGCGGCAGCAGAATCGTCTCCTTGCTGAGAAGCATAAGAAGCGCAAGGACAAGGAGACGGCGAGGAAGAAAAGGAAGGCCGCCAAGGAGTTCCAACGGTGTGGAAGGGCCAGGTCGTGTTAGACGATGATGACGATGACGATGAAGAGGAAGAGGAGGAAGACGAGGAGGAGGAAGAGGAGGAGGAGATCATTCTGGCCCCCCGGCCGGGCGTGCTCGTCATCCGGGAGCAGCGCTCGCAAACGGCCGCGGGGGACAAGCTTAGCGGACCGCCTGCCTAGGACTCGACCCCGCAAAGCTCTGGGACCGCGCCTCAGGGGTCAGCGCGGGGCGCGCTTCGGGAGTCGACGGAGCTGACCCCCGACCCCCTGCCTGCGGCCCAGGAGCAAAGAAGCAGCGGCAAGCGGCCGTTGCCAGATGCCCCGAGGTCGGCGTCAGGCTCGGAGGCGAAACGCGCCCGCCGCCCTCGCGCCGAGGGAGTGTAAGTGGAAATTCCTTGCGCATCTTATCCCTTCCCTGGCATCGAGCTGTTTTTTGCTGATGTTGTTCATTGTTTCACAGTGCCGCCCCTCAGGACTTCGTCCCGCCGCTGGCGCCAATGAAAGCGTTGTGGGCATCGTCCGCCTCCACGGAGCAGGCCGCGGCCTCGCCGGCAGCGAGCGGCGGTGTCACCGGGAAGACCGCGGAGGTGGCTCCCGCGGTGGCAACCGAAGGGAGGGCGTCGCAGCTGGGCACGGGGCAGGGTTCGACCCCTGCTCCGCCCTCCGCCTCCACGGCCGACCCTGCGGGGTAGGGTGTTGCCCCTGGGGTCCCTCCGACCGGCGAGGTGATAGACCTCGAGGACGAGGCGGTGGAGCCTACGGCCCCGACGGCGACGGCGGAGATGACGGTGGCGGGGGTGGGGGCAATTGCCCCAGCGACCACGACGGAGACGGCGGCAGTGGCAGAGGAGGGAAAGTCCGTCCCCACGACCGCGACAGGGACGATGGCGGCGGCAGAGGTGGGGGTGCCTACCCCGGCGACCACGACGGAGGCGGGGACACTAGCCTCGGTAGTTGCGACGAAGGCCGCGGTGGTGGTGGGAACGGGAACGCTCGCTTCGGCAACCGCGACGGAGACAGTGGCGACGGCGGGTGGATCAGGACGCACATCGGCGTCGACGACGGCCGCGGCGACTTCGACAGGGGCGGCGGCGCACGTGTCGGGGCCGTCGACGAGGCTGGCAGCATCCAGAGCGGTGGCGCCTGCCCCGGCGGCGGCATCGGGGACGGCAGTGCCGGGGTCGGCCGGAGCGACCTCTACCCTCGTCTTGGTTAATCCCGTTCCCAAGGCGTGGAGTGGGACTATTCTACGCTGGATGTCCCGCGATGACCCGCAGAGACCCCTCTTCACGCTGGACGACGTCGGGGAGTGGGGTAAGTGGCAGGCGGTGCAGGGCGGGCTTGCCAATGTCCATGCTGCCTTGTCTTCCGCGTTGGGGGAGCTGGACGGTGTCGTCATCCTCGGTGGCCAGGTGCGGTATTCTTCCCGATTGTTGTTTTCCTCTTGGCTCTCCTTTTGCTGAGCGTAATCTGTTTTGCAGGCCCTCCAGGAATGCAGCCGGGGGAAGTCCGATTTCCTCCGGCTCGAGCGGGGGCTCTGGGAACGCTTCTCCACGGAGAGGCAGCAAACCGGGGAGCTGACCGCGCAGGTCACCGCCGCTCAGCAAGTCATCAACAACCTGCGCAGGCGCGAGCAGGCGGCATGGGAGGACGCGCGGCGGGCGGAGGACAAGTTCCAGGCTGTCGTCGAGAAGGCTCGCCTCAATCTTGAGGAGTTCTAGGCTGCTGCCAAGAAGGCCCGCCTTGACGCCGAGGAGCTTGCACGGCTAAAGGGGGACTATGAGGCCCTTCAGAAGACCGTCGAGCGTATCCAGCACGAGTGGCAGAAGGCTTGGCAGGAGCAGGACTTCGAGGCAGCCCGGAAGGTCGAGGCCAAGACGATGGTGGCCGGGCTCGGGGCGGAGGTCAGTCAGCTCCACGCGCAAGTGCAAGGGCTTCAGACCGCCGTGGCCTAGGGACTCGACCGGGAGCGCGAGCCGAAGGCTGAGTCCAAGGGTAAGGCTCTTCTGTCCCTTTGCTTTCGTGGTGTTGTGATGGTTTCTGACTTGGACTTCTGTGGACGGACCTTACAGATGAACTCGCCCGGCTGAGGTAGGTCCTTGACGCGGAGCGCGCCAAGCACGGCAACCTGCGGGACGTAGTCCGCGTTGTCTGCAACGGCCTCGGTGTGGTCCAGGGGGAGGGGACAAGTTCGTTGGCAGCTCGTGTCCTTGGGACGTACCGGCGGGCCCGTGAGATCGCTCTGGAGGCGCTCCACGTCGGCGTGAGGAGGGCCTTCGGCATCTTCGGCTCCCATTATTCCGGCATCAACTTCGCCGGGATGAGTGGGGGCTACGCCTCCGGCTACTCCGAGGTCGAGCTGGACGGGATCGATGCGTCGGTACTCAACCCAGCAGAGGCCCTGGCAAAGCTTCTGGAGGATGAAGCCATCCCGCCTGAGGACCCAAGGATGAGCTAGCTGTATCGGGCTTAGATGCCCTAGAATGTAAATGTTAGTTGACCTTGAACTTGTTTCTGTGATGGCCGTAGAGGCCTTTCTTATGAAATTGTTGAAAAAGGTTTTTGATCCTCTTCCTTGTTTTTTTAGATTTGGGAAGTTTAGAGCATGGGTCGGACGCGTCAGTAAGCACTGATGAGCAAGGGCACCGTAGCTGCTGGGGCGTAGGTTTTTCGCAGTCCGATCAGTCTTGCCTGGGCGTCGTTTGCGCACTCTCTCCTTTCCACGCCCAAACGTTTAGGAAGAGGGTCGGTTCGGAGAAAAGGTGTTTTGAGAAGATGTCAAGTGACTTGGGCCGAAGCCCCTGATAGCCCCCGAGGGATATGCGACCCTGAGGCAGGGCCAGGGTCGGATATCCCTGAGCTCGGGATGAGACTCGAACGAGGTCAACTCAAAATTGCCTTTTTCCGTGAACTAAAAATTTACAGAAGTATGTATGTACAAACTTGGAAACAAAAACTAAGGATAGAAGCGTCTTAGCTGCTCTATGTTCCAAGCATTGTTGAAGATCTTCCCATCAGGGGTTGCCAGCTTGTACGTGCCTGGCCGTAGTACTTGCGTGATGATGAAGGGGCCCTCCCACGGAGGGGTCAGCTTGTGCCGGCCTCTATTGTCCTGGATGATACGAAGCACCAGGTCGCCGATGTTGAAGGCTCGGCCTCGCACCTTGCGGTTGTGGTATCGTCGTAAGGCCTGCTGGTATTTGGCCGAGTGCAGCAGGGCCACATCGCGCGCTTCGTCGAGCTGGTCTTGCACGTCCTCGAGCGACGCCTGGTTCCCCTGTTCGTGATATGCCTTGACCCTTGGCGACCCGTACTCCGGGTCGGTGGGGAGGATTGCCTCGGACCCGTAGACCATGAAGAACGGGGTTAAGCCAGTCGCCCTACTGGGGGTCGTCCTCAGACTCCATAGGACTACGGGGAGCTCCGCAACCCACCGGCCACCGAACTTTTTGAGGCGATCGAAGATCCATGGCTTGAGACCCTGGAGTATCATGCCGTTGGCTCGCTCGACCTGCCCGTTCGTGTGGGGATGTGCCACGGCCGACCAGTCCACTCGGATGTGGTGGTCGTTGCAGAATTGGAGGAATTTCTTCCCGATGAACTGCGTGCTGTTGTCCGTGATGATGGAGTTGGGGACTCCGAAGTGGTGGATGATGTCGGTGAAGAATTGTACCGCCAGCTCGGATTTGATCTGCGTGACGGGCCGCGCCTCGATCCACTTTGAGAACTTGTCGACGGCGACAAGCAGGTGGGTGAAGCCCCCGGGCGCCTTCTTGAAAGGCCTGACGAGGTCCAGTCCCCAGACTGCGAAGGGCCACGTGATGGGGATGGTCTGGAGCGCCTGGGCAGGCAGATGGGTTTGGCGCGTGAAGAATTGGCACCCTTCGCAAGTGCGTACCATGTGAGTGGTGTCGGCGACCGCCGTCGGCCAGTAGAAGCCCTGTCGGAAGGCGTTCCCGACTAGGGTCCTTGGCACAGCGTGGTGGCCGCAGGCTCCGGTGTGGATGTCCTGAATCAGCGCCTTTCCCTGCTCGATCGGGATGCAGCGCTGGAGGATGCCAGTGTGGCTCTGCTTGTAGAGTTCCTGGTCGATGATGACGAAGGATTTAGCGCGACGCGCAATCCTACGTGCCTCCGTCTTGTTCGTCAGGAGTGTCTCACAGGTGAGGTAGTCGAGGTATGGAGCTCTCCAGTCAAGCGAGGGGTCGGGCCCCTTTGCTGGATTTGCGTCGATCTCCATGACCTCGGGGTCAGAGGGGTTGGCCTCCGAATCCAGGACAGGTGGGGCGTCGCCGACCTTTCCTGGGTCGGCGCTCGAGTTCGGGACAGGTGGCGCGTTGCCGACCTCTCCCGGGACGACGCCCGAGTCCGGGGCAGGTGGCGCGTCGCCGACCCTTCCTGATTCCTGGTAATGGATCGAGGGCTTGTATTGGTCGCTGACAAAGACATCGTCGGGGACGGGCTTTCGACCGGATGCCACCTTCGCCAGTTCGTCAGCGGCCTCGTTGAAACGCCTTGCGACATGGTTGAGCTCTAGTCCGTCGAACTTGTCTTCAAGTTTGCGGACCTCGCCGCAGTACGCCGCCATCTTGGGGTCGTGACAGCTCCACTCCTGCATGACTTGTTCGACGACTAGCTGAGAGTCGCCTCGGATGTCCAGCCAGCGGATACCTAGCTCGATGGCGATGCGAAGCCCATTGAGGAGGGCCTCGTACTCGGCGACATTGTTAGATGCAGAAAAATGGAGGCGGATCATGTACCTCATGCGCACACCGAGAGGAGAGACGAAGACCAGACCTGCTCCGGCGTGGGCCTTCATCAACGACCCGTCGAAGTACATCACCCAGTAATCTTGCTTCTCTGGCGCTGATGGTGCCTGGATCTCTGTCCACTCCGCAACAAAGTCGGCGAGTACCTGGGACTTGATGGCTGTACGGGGGGCGTAGGTGATGCCCTGATCCATGAGCTCAAGTGCCCATTTTGCGATCCGTCCTGTGGCGTCCTGGTTCCAGATCAGGTCATCGAGAGGAAATGATGAGATGACTATCACGGGATGGGAGGTGAAGTAGTGGCGCAGCTTCCTCTTCGTGATGAGGATGGCGTAGATGACCTTCTGGATCTGCGGATAGCACGCCTTGGACTCGGACAAGACCTCACTGATGAAGTACACCGGACGCTGCACCTTGAGGGCGTGTCCCTCCTCCTCTCGCTCCACCACCAGAGCCGCGCTGACCACCTGGGTGGTCACTGCGATGTAGAGCAGGAGTGGCTCCCCGTCGGTTTGCGGTACCAGGACCGGAGCCTTCGTCAGGAGGTTCTTGAGCCGGTCAAGCGCCTCCTGGGCCTCGGCGGTCCACACGAAGCGGTCGGTCTTCTTCAGGAGTCGGTAGAACGGGAGCCCCTGCTAGTTGAGGCGCGAGATGAATCGGCTCAGGGCCGCCAGGCACCCTATGACGCGCTGAACTCCCTTTATGTTTCGGATTGGCCCCATGTCGTTGATGGCCGCAATTTTCTCCGGGTTGGCTTCGATGCCGCGCACGGAGACGATGAAGCGCAGCAGCATGCCCCTCGGCACACCAGACGCACTTTTCAGGGTTGAGCTTGATGCGCTTGTCTCTCAGCGTTTCGAAGGCTAGTTCGAGGTCAGGGATGAGCTGGTCGCCCTTCTTGGACTTGACTACGATGTCATCTACGTAAGCCTCGACGGTCCGCCCGATGCGGTCCCCGAAGCACTTAAGCATGCATCGCTGGAACGTAGCCCCTGCGTTTTTGAGGCCGAATGGCATCTTAACGTAGCAGTAGGGGCCGAAGGGGGTGATGAAAGAGGTCGCGAGCTGGTCGGACTCTTTCATCGCGATTTGATGGTAGCCGAAATATGCGTCAAGGAAGCTAAGGGTTTCGCACCCGGTGGTTGAGTCGACTATCTGATCTATACGTGGCAAAGGAAACGGATTCTTTGGACACGCCTTGTTGAGACCGATATAATCAACACACATCCTCCATTTCCTATTCTTTTTTCGTACAAGGACAGGATTAGCTAGCCACTCAGGGTGGTACACTTCCTTGATGAATCCGGCCGCCAAAAGCTTCTGGAGCTCCTCACCGATGGCCTTGTGCCTCTCCTCGTCGAAGCGTCGCAGGCCTTGCTTCACCGGTCTGGAGCCGGCCTTGATGTTCAAGGAGTGCTCGGCGACTTCCCTTGGGATGCCTGGCATGTCCGAGGGTTTCCACGCGAAAACGTCGCTGTTCGCGCGGAGGAAGTTGACGAGCGCGCTTTCCTATTTGGGAGATAGGGTAGCGCTGATCTGAACGGTCCGGCCGCCGGAGCTGCTTGGATCGAGGGGGACCTCCTTGACGCCTTCGGTGGCCTCGAAGGAGGTGGCGGACTGCTTGGAGTCGAGCGGGTCCTCGGCGCTTTCCGCGAGCTGGACCACGGGATCCTCTGCGCAGGTGATGGCTACGGCGTACTCGCAGCACTCCACATCGCACTTGTACACCTTCTGGAAAGACGTGCCGACGGTGATGACCCCGTTGGGCCCCGGCAGCTTGAGCTTGAGGTAGGTGTAGTTGGGGATGGCCATGAACTTGGTGTAACACGGCTGCCCCAGGATAGCGTGGTAGGTTCCGCGGAAACCCACCACCTCGAAGGTGCGGGTCTCCTTCCTGTAGTTGGAAGGAGTCCCAAAAGTTTCCCCGGCACGATGCCGTGGAACGGCGCCTCGCTGGGCCGGAGGCGAGAGCGGTCGATCCCCATGGCGTCGAGAGTCTCGGCGTAGAGGATGTTGAGGCTGCTGCCCCCGTCCATGAACACCTTGGTGAGGCGCGTAGTGCCGACGATGGGTTCAACGACAAGCGGGTAGTGCCCTGGCTGTAGGACGCGATCCGGGTGGTCGGATTGGTCGAAGGTGATGGCAGACCTTGTCCAGTCGAGGAAGGTTGGCGTAGCGGGCTCGGCCGCGTAGACCTCGCGGCGCTCCAGCTTCCAGCGCCGCTTGGAGTCGTAAGCCGCCAGCCCGCCGAAGATCATGAAGCAGCCGTCCACCTTGGGGAAGCCATCCTCCTTCTCCTCGCCGTCCTTCTTCTCCTCCTCGGGCTTCCATCTGTGGTCGCCCTTCATTGGGTTGCCTACAAAATACCTCTTCATGAGGTTGCAGTCTTTGTAGGCGTGCTTCGCAGGGAACTCGTGGTTCGGGCACGGCCCCTCGAGTAGCTTGTCGAAGAAACCGGGGGTGCCCTCTGGGGGCGGTTGTCCCCTCTTGTGTTCAGCAACAGCCACGAGGGGGGCCTCGCGCCGCTGCTTATTCTTCTTCTTCTGTTGACGGTTGGAGGTCCCCTCGTCGGCGTCCTCCTCCCGCTTCACCTTGCCCTTTGAACGGTCGAAGATCACTTCGACGGCTTCTTCGCCTGAGGCGAAGCTAGTGGCGATGTTGAGGAGCTCCTCCGTGGTCCACGGGCCCCAGCGTCCCAGCTCGTGGACAAGGGGCCAGCAGGAAGTTCCTGCCAGGAAAGCTCCTATGACGTTGGCATCCGCGACATTGGAGAGCTCGGTGCGCTTCCTGGAGAAACACCGGATGTAGTCCCGGAGGGACTCGTCCGGCCCCTGGCGGCAGCTTCGTAGGTCCCAGGAATTGCCAGGGCGCATGTATGGGCCCTGGAAGTTTCCCACGAAGATTTCCTTCGGGTCGTTCCAGTTACGGATCCGACCCGAAGGGATGTGTTCTAGCTAGGCTCGCGCCGAGTCAGCCAAAAAGAGTGGGAGGTTGCAGATGATGAATAGGTCATCGTCCACCCCACCGGCCTGACATGCAAGTTGGTAGTCGCTAAGCCACAGCCCGGGGTTCGTCTCCCCAGAGTACTTGGACACGTTCATAGGCTGCCTGAAGCGCGCCGGGAATGGCGCGTTCAGGATGCGTGCGGAGAAGGCCTTGGGCCCCGCCAGGTTGGGGCTTGGACTGCCATCTTCTTCGCTGTCATAGCGGCCACCACAGCGGACATGATAGCCGCGGTCCACACCCTCCTCCCTATCCGCGCGGGAGTGCCTCCGCGCGTCCATGGTGTCGCAGGCGTCACGGACGGGGCCGACGTGCCGGTGAACGGACTGAGCTCCGCCTCCTGCAGGCGGCGGTGTCCCTCGAGCGGGCGCGGCCTGATTCGCCCCGGGAGGAGGCTGGTGCACAGACTCCCCCCGCCTCTCGGGAGGTGCGGTGGGAGTTGCCCTGCTGGCGTTGTGCCCGTATCGCCGGGACGCAGAGCTTTCCGCCAGCTGGACGGCGGCGCACTCGAGCAGGTTACGCACCTCTTGGTGCGCCTGATGCTCCTCGGGTGTCGCCGGCTCAGGGAGTCATCAAAGCAAGGCCGCCGCTGCAGTGATGTTCTGGTCTTCATCCGCACAAGTGCATTGCAGGACGTCGCACGCCCGTTGTCGTGCCCCACCTTCGTTGCAGGGGCGCTCGACCTCCTGGCGGGGCGCCGCGCGCGCCTCCGGCTGTTGTGGTCGCACCGGGGGCCTGACAAGAGCCCCAGTCATAGCCACGGCGCGCTGTGGGGGTGTCCGCTGGCTCCCTTCGGTGCCGTCATCATTGGATCCCTCGGAGCCAGCGTCGGGCATGAAGCACTCACACGAAGGGTGGTGGCACGGTCATGGACCGCGCCAGGAGGCGACTGTAGGTCGCCGTGGCATTGCGCAACCCGAAGGGTCGCTCCTCCGGAGGGGACCCCGGGGCGCGTGCCTAGGCGCTTGCCATTGTCCTGGCGGCGGAGCCAGAGATGGCGGGGTGAGCGGGTAAGACAAGGAGAGGGATCAGCTCGATCCCCTCCCTGGTGGCGAGGAAGTCCAGACTCCCGAAGCGGACGAGGGAGCCCGGAGCGAAGCTGGTGTCGTGGCTGGCCATCTGAAGCCGGTGGTGTACGCGCAAAGGTCCCCTACCTGGCGCGCCAACTGTCATTGTCAAATTAGCAGATCAAGACTACGGCAAGTAAATTTTTTTTATGAGTGTTAGGCTTCGGATGGTGGTGTGGGAAGACATGGGGTTAGACTGGTTCGGGCAAGGAAAGCCCTACGTCTAGTATGGGGAGCTGCTCATGTTGCCCACGCAGGGTCTGTAGTAGGGGTTACAAACAGGCGAGAGAGGGAGTCGGTCCCAAGTCTCCTGGGTGTGCACTGATGTTCTAGAGGAGACTGTGTGTGTGTGTTCTATTGGCTCCCGAGTCCCCCTGTCTCAGGGCCCCCGGTTCTCCTTTTATAGCGCAAGGAGAGCTCAGGGTTACAGATGAGCTAGGTGTGAGGAGAAGTAAAAGAGATAAGCTAAGTAAAGTGAAGTACAAAAAGAAGGAGAAGGACCAAGTCCTCGGGTCGCCACCTCCTGCTCCGGCCTCCGGCTCATGTCAGCGCGCCCACTAGAGGAGGGCGGCTATCTTCAGATCTTGTCGACGATCTGCTACCGCCCAACGTGATGATGATGTCCGGTCGTGGCTACTGTGCACGTTGGGGAAGACGGCTGACCCCTGTTGTCCTGCTTGCAGCCCATGGAACACGGATGTCGCATCCCTATCGCCAGATACGCAGGGCGCGAGAACGGGTGGAGCTCTTCCGATACTGGGCGGCGCAGGCTATGAGTGCCCTGTAGCGAATCTGGGAGAGCCGCGGCCACTGTAGCTTGTGCTGGGCGGTCGTGCTTGGGTACTTGTGGCGGGTCACGTTGAGGGGCGCGGGCGCCTTTCTGCACGCTAGGGCCGCGGTGCATTTATGGTGAGATTGGCGGGGGACCCACGAGATCCGCACCCTTATCCTCTAGTCTGCGCCCGAGGCGGATACTTGTCTTGTGGACCCGGATGAGTCCGACCCCTTACGCCCTGGGTCGGACGAGGCGGAGTCCTGCGGCGAGGGGTCGGGCGCTCCCGACCCCAGGACCGTGGGTCGGGCGAGGTGGAGTTTTGTCATCGAGGGATCAGGAGTGCCCGACCCCTGGGCCCTGGGTCGGGCGAGACGGAGTGTGACGCTCTCTGCTCATGCTGGGCCGGCGGCAAACGTCTTCACCACAGGTGGGCCTGGGCCTTCATGATTATTGTTTTGAGGGTCATTAGGAGGTCGTTAATATCTCCCCCCAACATTAGTATACTCAGCCTTGCTTGTGGCTATGTTTTCAGGTAATGTTGATTTTGAAGATATGATTGCTAGTGTGACTTGCTGTCTCAGTTCCCTCTGGGATGGACGGTTGGGTGGGACCCGTCCTTAGTTGGCGAGGATTGTAGTGAGTGATATCATGACAGGCTTCACCATGGTATTATGTATCGTCGTTAGAACCATTGTTTTCTTTTTCCGCTACTATGAACTCTGAACTACTCTTTTATGCTTTCGAGTACTCGGTCGTAATAACTTAATGTGGGACCTGTAATATGTTATCTAGATTGTTGTAATCTCTGGACTCGTCTTCGTGCAAGCTTTGTATGCTTGTTTGGATTAGAAACATGTGGTTGTATAGGGTGAAACCCGACAGACTACCATTTTAATTCGATTAAAGTATTTATTCGTATTTGAGGCGATGTTGGGAACACTTTAGCCGGGTTAATTTGGGTGCTTCTAGCACAAAAAGTTTGAAAAAAAATAAAAAAAAGCCACCACGCCCGCCTGCCGGCCGGTCGCTCGCGCCACCCGGCCTCCGCTCCGCCCGCCGGCCGCTTGCCCGCGCCGCACATGCCGCTCGCCTCCGCCTCCACCTCCGCCCGTGCCCGCGCTCGCACCCGCCCGGTTGCGTGCGCCCGCGCCGCTCTCCCGCCCTCCCGCCGCCACCTGCTCCACCTTGACTCCGCCACCACCGGCCTCCGCCTCGGCTCCGCTCCGCTCCACCCGCACCTGCTCGCCCGTTGGTAGCCCACCCTCGCCCTGTTTCCGCTCCTCACTACCAATGAGGGGCGAGCAGAGGGGGAAGGGGAGGGGTAGCAGAGGCGGAAGGGCAGGAGAGAGGAAGAGAAGGAGGGAGGGGGCGCCTGCGTGAGAGAGAAGGAGAGGGAGGAGATAGGAGGGATCCGGTGGAGAAGGAAAAGAAGATAGGCGTTGGTGGAGAAGGAAAAGGAGAGAGATAAGGAAAAGGAGAGAGAGAGAGAGGAGAAGATATTAATTTGGGGAGAGGGGCGCGCGCGTGGGGAGGGCGTTTTGTCGCGGTTGGAGCCAGCAACCGGGACTAAACGCCCTCATTTTGTCCTGGTTGGTAATTCCAACCGAGACTAAATCTTTTGTCCCGGTTGGAATTACCAACCGGGACAAAAGGGGGTCTTTAGTCCCGGTTGGTGGCTCCAACTGGTACTAAGGGGGTCCAATTTTTTTAGCTGTTACAACTGGGATTAAAGGGTTGGTATTTACAACCGGGACTAAAGCTCACCCCCCCAACGGTTGACCTTCGGTGACACATTTTTTATCCGGGACTAAAGCCACTTTAGTCACGGGTCCAATGTTAACCGAGACAAAAAGGGTTGGATGGAAGGTCAATTCTCTACTGGTGACTGCCGATGTAGGGTCGGCTTCCTCCATGAGGTCTCAGCATTGTGCCACCCTAGCTACTGCGGATCAGAAGGAAAATTCGTTGTGTATTTATTTAAAGGGAATTCCCGAAAGTATTTGAATGGAAATCATAGGTTAAGAAAACTATAAGGAAAATCAACCTAATAGATTTAAATGAAAATTTGCATCAGACTTAGGAGATATATATGGGCCTAAACATAAATTTAGCTTGACTAGACATGCACCTTTTTGGTTAAACAGTAAGTTGAGTCAAAGAAGACCATGGGCGGTTGGCGTAGTCGACGTCAAAGAAGATCTCGTAGCCGGTGCCGGCGGCCGCCGTGTCGACGCGCTCCGGCCGTGGGCTCTGGAAACACCCGGACCGCCTGTGCTGCAGGAAGAGCGGCAACGCCGGCCGCTCAAAGAAAGCCAGGTCGACGAACCGGAAGTCCGACGGGCTAGAGGACCGCCGCTCGTCGCCGCATCATGCAGACGGAGCTTTTACCCGACCCCTGGCGGGGGCTTCACTTGCTTGTTGCCGCCATTCACCTACGTGCTGGCTTCGCCCATATGGCCGAACCGCCGGATGCCCACAGCCACACCCACAGACCACCGTGGGAGTATGGGACAGGCAGCTAGGGACACCGCCACACCAGACACGGACACGCCGGCCTCACGACACGGGAGCGCAGGCACGGCAAATTCTAGATGGCAACAGCATGCCGCCCGCCGCTCACGTCGTGCAGCCGCGACACAGCGTTCGCCTTGCATGCCTCGGCCTCGCGTTCGTGTCGCGCGGACACAGCACGCGCTCTGCCCCGCACCGCCGCATGCCGCCGGCCCTCCGCCCTCGCACTCATGTTAACGTTTGTTGCTATCTCATATTTTCCAAATTAATTTGATACTATGCTGGTACGATGAGAATAGTGTGTTGTCTCGATTGGTGAGTTCTTTAATCATGGCTCAATGTCAGTGAGCAGCAATAATTGTGATTGATGAGGCAATTGAAAAATGATTGGTTCAAATGAGTAAGCGTCGTCTCATTAGCATTGTCCCTGTGGTTAGTTGATCAAAAGATTTTGCCCTTTTGCACTGCTGGCGAATATTGAGGTGGTGGGGAAAAGAGTCGAGGGTAAAAAAGACTTTTCACATCAGTTTCATGTCAATAACAAGTGTAACATCAGCACAAGGACAAATTTGATTCAAAAATGAAAGCTGAGGGATTAAATTAGTTTATGTAAAAATTGAGGGATGAATTTGACCCTCGGAACAAAGTTGAAATGACCAAATCGGCCATTTTGACTTTCTAAAATATGGGTGGCAAACATATCTTGTCTTGTGCATTCAGCTTGGTCATGCTAAGGAGCAAAATGGTCTTCTCACTCTCCACTTAACACCGTTAATGCAGAAAAGAGATGGTAGTATCATATAAGGAATGCAAATTAAATTTAGTGTTAAATAGGGAAGTTCAAAATTTGCAGGGCCAAGAAAGGAAGCATTCATTTTAATGGTGTCAAATAGAGAATTTTCTCTTTGGTTAAACAGTATGTTGACTCGAAAGAAAAGGTAGGCCGTTGCAAAATCATTAGGAAGTATCACATTGAAAAGGTGCGCATGCTGGATTGCAGTTCTCAAGTACAAGCATATCTAGGACATTCTTGATAACCCTAATCAGCCTATGAGCCACTCATAAGTGATTTTGCACCTGCATAGCTTGTAATTAATATACGTTTCAATAAAAAAAAACAGAACATGTCAAAGACAAGCTAAAATTTTCCTCCCGTTTCATCATTTGCTTCAATGTACAGCCACTTAAATCAACAGTTAGAAAATTAAATTTTTTCTAGATAATTTTTCCTAATTTTTTAGCTAAATTCCTAGGAAATATTTCCAAACTACTTTTTCTAGCTAAATATTTCTAACTATTTTTTGGCTAAATTTTGCTAACCATTTTTCAACCTAAAATTTCTAACTATTTTTCAACTCATGATTGAGCTGAGGTTGCTGGTGGTGGAGCCACCCATTGCAGCTTATTCATAAGCGCATGAAGAAACTTATTTCACTCTAGCTTTATTGCTATCTATAGAGGTAAGCCACATTGATGTAATGAAAGCTTAGGACCTACAGCAATGATAGAACACCCAAGTAGAGTCTCGCGAAACCTCCCGAATTGAAAGACATGAAAATTCTCAATTCTCTATAGCACACATGGAATTCTATTCTAACTGATGATGGATTAAATTGTTCATCTGAGCCTATTTTGTCAATATGGCATTCAACTAAGCTACATAAGGGTTACGGGCTACCTCCAGAATGTTACTCAAGGAGGAGATGCCTGTGGTGGTGAAGCCTCCAGAAGAGGGGTCATCTGTGGTGGAGACGCCTGTGGTGAGAGAAAGGCCATTGCTTCTGGAGGGGATGGGGGGTAAGTGTTTATATAGAAAAGGAACTTTACTCCTAGCTCATACTAGTGACCCAGAATAATGAAACAAACTGGGTGGGACGGTTAACCATCACTCCTGGTTCTTAATAACAACCGGGAGTGATAGTTAGGTCCCGTTTGGCGTGACTCTGGCTTGTAAGAAAATGATTTTGGCTCTAGCTTCTCTAGTAAAGCATCTTTTTTGTTCGTCTCCGGATCGCAAGAAAATAACTTCAGCTCTGGCTTCTCTAGTAAAGCAAATTTTTTGTTCTAACTTATTTGGTTGGGAAAATGTTTGGCAGAACGGCTTCTCCTGGCTTTTGAAGATCGATGTAAGATGTCAAATGTCCAAAATACCCTTATCAATTTTTCTTTCTTATTTTCTAATTCTATTTTCTTCCTTCTTTTTATCCTTTCATTTTTATTTTTCCTTTTTCTTCCTATTTCCCTTTTCACTCTTTTTCTCTCAGCCACTATTTCTCCCTTAACCATTCAATTTGCTCCCCGATCCCATTCTTTCTTGTTTCGTTGTCAAGCCACGAGCGGCGCTTGCTCTGGCCTCATCTCCCGGTGCTGCACTGCTGCTCCCTCTAGCCGCATCACCCCGCGCTTCTCCCTCCACCTCTCTCTGGTCCTGCTACGCCGCATCTCCTCCGGTGCTGCTCCCCCTGTGCTTCGCAGATGCACCCCCATCACCGCGCCGACGATGTTCTCTGAGCGGCCGCGCCATTCGTTGTGGGTAAGTGCCGCCCCTTCTTCCCATTTTCCTTCCGACACAGCGCTTCATCCACTCCCCCCACTGATCTCTGCCCCAGCCGCTACCTGTGCACGCTCACCCAGCTCCACCCCGGCCACTAGCCTCCGCCCTGACTGCAGCTTGGCCCAATGGCAAATCTAGTAGTTTCCATGAAATAGCAGTGGCGCATGCATCTTTTAGCGTTTTAGGTTGGGGATGAGTCGGTATAAGCTATAATTTCTGGGTTCTCGCCCGCGGAGGAAGCAGACACTGCATTTTGCGGGGCTTCCGTCTGGCTTCTTATCGTGAACCGTTTTCAAGTTTCCATTTGGCACGGCTTCATAAAAGCCGCTTGAGAAGCCGCTTCATAAGCCGTGCCAAAGAGGAGCTTAATCATCACCCTTTATTCGTCCAATAAACTGGGAGTGACGAGGGTCTTGTATTTTCCTAATACACTTTCACACGGGATAATAAATAAAAATCAATTTTTGAATAGATTAAGCTTCTCCAAATCAATTTTGAACTTACTATAACCAATTAAAAATGCTATGTGATAAATACAATATGAATTTTTAGTGCTAGCAGAGAGTTCCTCCTTCATTGGTTTCCCACCAAATGATAAATCCTATGTTTGCAATAGCTTGCACTTGGTATCTTTCCTAGTAAACTTAGCCATGAGTCCAGACTGCAAAAACTCTAGAATTAATGTTATCATCATCTGTGTACTCCAGAAGCACAGCCGCTGTCTACTCTGGTGGTGAGGAAATATATAGTAGCACTAGAATCTATATTAAAATTTAGTCTTTCATGAGAATCTATACTAAAAATCCGTACATGAAATGTAGAATGGGCAATGCACCGAGATGTACCGCTTGTGAAGCCCAATTCTGTTTGGTACTGTTTGCCTTTTTCCCCCTTCACTTCTCCTAACAATAGGTCTGATTGATGCAGTCTCTTTCTCATTGTTGGTAGTGTTTGCATTTTATTGTTTTCCTCTTCGTCAGACAAAGCTCTGGGTACCTTCCTAAGCAGTCTGCATCTTCTTCTTCTTGAAGGGATAATCACACATTATTATAATACTTATGAGAGCTCCGATGCGAACCACAAAATATGTTATAGATACACAATAATACGGTTCTCTGGGAGATCCCATTCTAGATTTACTCTTCTAGACCCTCACTCCCCTTTTTTCTTACCAATGCAGGGTTGTGACACCATGTGCTGGACCAGGAGTATGCATCCATCACAAATGGATCGTGCTGAACCAGCTACAATGTGCTGGTTGTGAAGCCCATTTCTAGTGTACATTTCCATCATCAGCTTGCAAAGTCCAAGAGAGAGAGAATTTCCAACAACATGTTTGATTTCTGACTGAACTTAATGGTAAGATACAAGTGGATATTAAAAATAGTATGGCATCAACCAGCAAGCTAGCTGTGGATGCACATTTCAAAGCGGGCCATGGTTATCCATTGCACATGCCTGGGATCTTACAAGATGGTTACTACAATGAAGATAACAATAGAGAGGCAATAATACAAGGATGTGATTTCAAAATGATATGGGATTGAAGGTCCAGATGAAAAGTGCCACACTGTATCCAATTTTGATTGCATCCTGCACCACTATAGAACATATATTTTTATACCTGGATGAAACCTCTGTTCTTCCATTAAGATTCTTCCGTTGTGGTTTGATGAATTTGATTCTTTTTTTTTTGGCTCTTGAAGTTATATTTGCCAATGATGAGGGTTCCTGAGCTATCCATCTAGACCTTGGTTATGGTCATGTCTAGAAGGATAGCTTTGACCACAACATACTTATGTGAGATGCGATCGAGTATCACCTTTGTGAATTCAGGCATTAACAAGGTGTGAATTTGTGCTCCTTTTTGTCTCCTAAACTTTTTTCGCTATTGTCTAATGCCAATTATTAGTATATAAATGTCCTTAGCATCTTCTTATCTATCCACTATCATCGGATGAGCAAAAGATACATGCATGTCGGAAGGTCCTTATGCACAATGTAAAGTGCATCTTCTTATCTATCCATTTTTATTGGATGAGCAGAAGATACATGCATATCTGAAAGTTTGGACTGCTCCATTCTCTTTTTTTTTTGAATGAACAGGCACGAGATTGTGCCTATTTTATTGATAAAGCAGGAGTTTACAGGAAGGAAACAAATTCAAAAGGAAAAACAAACAGCCAGCTGAGCGGCTAGCCGTGCAAAAAGAAAAGGACTACTCTCGCGTTAGGAGTAACGCTAGGTCTTTTGCCCCTGCCAGCATCCAAGCTGACGACTCCTCCTTGATTTTCGCCAACAACATCGTTGTAGAGCTCTCATATGCATTGAAGATGCGCTCATTCCGTTGTTTCCAAACCTCCCACATGATGAGTAGAGTTAGACTTCTCAGAGCCTGACGCGGTGAATATGATGTTGTGGTTACGTGAGTCCACCATTCCAGTACAATTCCCCATCGTGGAAAGGGAGACCGTACAAGTAGAACGATGATCGATTGCGATGATGAAGATGCTTTAATTCTAACAATGTGAAGAAGATTCCCTATGGTGATATGGTTTTCGCTGATTACCTGCAGCGTTGTTCTTCAATCCTAGTTGCTGTGAAATGGCGTGTTGCCCCTCGCTCCCGATAATTGCAAGAAAAGGATGAAAAACTTTGACACCCTAGTTTGTATTGGCAAACGGTAGTCTACAAGGTGTCTAGCTAGTAAGGTATAACTACTGCATACGGAACCAAATTTTGATGCCTTTTCTTTTGGAAGATAATTTTAAGACAAACGTTAAAAAAAAACATCTAGCATTAGAAGAAGTGTCTGACGTTGCAGATTCGTTCTAGCGATCATAATCAATAATCTTTTTGTCAGGTGACGTTCTAAACCTGCGTACCTTCCAGCGCACTACCCCATGCAAACCTTCGCATCTCAGGAAAAAAATTTTGAACCGAAAGATAAGGAAGACAAACAAACATTTAGTTAATCTCCACATGAACCTCATAATCCCAAATCTTCTACGACAATGGATAGATAACCATATAGGTCAACCAACCCAGTTCTGCAGTGAACACAAACATTGATAGGATAACTGGTACGAGCATACACGCTTCACATCTCACAACTTCTCATTGTCTGAACAAACTTCCAAGGGTGATCGAGCAGGAACTAGTCCAGCATCTCCAGCTCGTCCTCGCTGCCACTGTCCCTCTCTGACAATTCGTCTGGAGATGGTAGGTCTGCCTGCATGTTTAAGGCGCACGGGCCTGTATCCACTGACGACTGCAGCAGCGGATTGCCCGATGAAACGGACCTTGCAAGTTCAGGCCTAGGCGTTGGCCCCCTGTAGACAGGCAGTTTTGGCAGGAGTTGAAGATCCCTGAGCGTCAATCTGTTGTTGACCTGCATGAACCTTGGCGATGGGTTCGCCATCATAGCCGTTGGTGGAGCCGGCGGCCTGCTAACGCCAAGCACAGTGGGGCCACGAGGAGCAGTGGCAGCAACCGGAGGAGCCGCAGCGGGTACCTGTTGGCTGGAGGAGCCCTGCAGGAGCTGCCGTTCAGGCGTGACCGTTGCGGCAGCCGGCGGCCTGAAAACCGGAAGCTTCGGCTGGCGCTGCTGGTGCACAGCAGTGGGCAACCATGGCACGGTGGTCACAGCCGCGGCCGGCCTCATGAACGGGTTGGCCAGCGTGATCATTGTGGCAGCCGGTGGTGCAGGTGGCTGGGAGTTGCCGTCCATGGCAGTACCTCGCACTTCGGGACTGAGACAGCAGACGTGTGTAGTTAGGGTTAGTTGGTTTGAGGCAAATGCCAAGGCATCAAATGAGATATATGTACTGCATGATATACACGATTATTTAAGTAGTAGAAATTCAATAAATTAAAGTTGTCTTCTCCATGATCTATATAAGCAAGGAAGCATGCTAGATTTAATAATTCAAATAAAGTTCAAGATGGCTGGCATACTAAATGATAATTGTGGCACTCCCAGCTCACCGTTGTAAAGCCTGTGCAAATACTACTGTTATGTGCATTTATTTACATAATATTTTTAGGAGGAGAAAACAAGCTGGGATAAATTTTATCATGCAGAAGAGAACAAATTACGCATTTTATGTTAGTGACTAAATCTGGGCAAAAGAAACTGGGCATTTGGAGAATTTTCTTCAAGTTTGAAACATCATATCAAGTAGAGCAATTTGCAAAAGAAGGGATGAGCTGAAGCGTACCCATTATATGGTATAGAACTAAAACAATACTTTTTAACTAGGAAGCAAGTGTGATCGAATTATATTACCTGAACTCCTTAATTTGCCGTGTCTACTACTTGTTCGTTTCACTATTGGTTCTTGATAACGGCAAAAACTTTGTGCAGGTCCTTCCTGTTACAAGTAAAAACAATGAGGATGTGAAGGATGATTGAAGAGATAATTAGGATAAATGTATATGGATGGTCTAAATACATCTTAATGCTACCTGAATTTCTTCGCAAGCAAACAAGTAATTAAATGAAGAATAATTGTGCAAAAACAAACTCATACTGCAGCGCTGCAAGATCAGTGTGGCGTTATGTCTAAACGCTACCTGAATGGTAAGAGGGGAAAAAGACTAGTCACAATGGATCCTGAGTGCTAGAATGAAAATGACAAATCTCAACAGAAGAAAACAAAATCTTGACCAGAAACTTTTCCGAGGAAGAAATAAAAAATGATCGATTCCACAAAAACAAATACAGCCCATATGCTGACAGAATTCTATCAGGCTTGCTTGGACATCATTAAAAACGAAATTGTTTTGATGTTTGAAGATTTCCATAAACATAATCTGGATATAGGTAGACTCAACTATGGAACTAAAGCTTTGATTCTGAAAAGCAAGGAGGCGAATAAAATTCAGCAATATCGCCCGATATGTCTCCTTAATGTGCTTTATAAAATTTTCACAAAATGTTTGATGCTCAGGTTGGCAAAATGTATGGATAAAATTATTAATCAGTCACAGAATGCATTCAGCAAGGGGAGAAATATTATGGAGGGGGTAATGAGTCTTCATGAGATTTTACATGACACAAAACAAAAGGGGAAAGATGGTCTAATACTAAAACTAGGCTTTGAAAAAGCGTATGATAAAATAAACTGGAAATCTTGCTGGAGTGTTTAAAGCAAAGAGGTTTTAATGAAAAGTGGTGTAAATGGATTTGGGAAGTGATGACCAGTGGTACTTTGAGTGTAAAGGTAAATGATGGGATGGGATTACTTCATGTGTGGTAAAGGGGTGAGACAAGGGGATCCTCTGTTGCCCCTGTTGTTCAATATAGCGGAGGACACATTATCCAAAATGTTCAACCAAGCTCAAAATAATTGAAGGACTGGTGCCAGAATATATAGAGAAAGGAGTGGAGATTTTACAATATATAGATGACACCATCTTGTGTCTTAAGGATGACGAGGAAGTTGCTAGAAAACACTAAAATTCTGTTATATCTATTTGAGGAAATGTCTGCACTTAAGATAAACTTCGAGAAGAGTGAGGTGATAATGATTAGTGAGGATGAACAGAAATCCAACACCTATTCAGAGTTGTTTAATTGTGCAATAGGATCATGGCTCATAAAGTAGCTAGGTGTTCCAGTTTCGGGTGGAAGACTGCACATCATTGATTGGCTGCAACTAGATGAAAAACTCGAAAGATTAGATGGATGGAAAGGGGAAGTGCTATCTATCGGAGGGAGAACAGTCTTGATAAAATCATGTCTTAGTAGCATACCTATATACTGCATGTCTATGTACTTGCTTCCAAATAACTATAAACAAAAGAATGGACAGAACTAGGAAAAAGTCTTTTTTTGGCAAGCCGTGGTGGCACTAAGGAAAGTGGAGTAAAATCAGGGGGGGGAGGGACTACATGACTTAAGGAAATGAATCTCAGTCTTCTTTGCAAATGGTGGAGGAAATTTGAAAAAGGAGATGGATTATGGCAAGAAATTGTAAAGAAAAAGTATGTTAATAAAGAAGCATGTTTGTCTCAGTTAAAGATCAAACCAACGAATTCGCCGGTGTGGAATAATCTGATCAAAGTTAAAGAATTATGTTTAAAGGGAAGAGTAATGGTAGTTGGGAATGGTAAAAATATTGACTTTTGGAGTGATCCATGGTGTGGGAATGTATCTTTAAAAGATAAGTTCCCGGAGTTGTATGAGATATGTAATGCACAATCTTGTACTGTTGCTTATATGACGCATGAAACTGGAGGCTCACATTTAGGAGATGCTTGGATTTGGGGAGAGAAAGGAGTCTTTTCAGTCAAATCCATGCATTCTCATATGTTTAACAATGAACCCACTGTTACACACAGCAACATATGGGGAGCTAAGATGTTACTGAAAATTAAAATTTTCATGTGGTTGATGCAACAGAATGCAATTCTATCAAAAGATAATTTGGTGAGAAGGAAATGGCAAGGAGATGAATCTTGTGCTTTTTGCTCAGAAAGAGAGATAGAGTGGAACATATGTTTTTTGGGTGTGCTATGGCTAGATATTTTTGGAGTTTGATTGCCTTGGTGGTAGGAGCAAACTGTAGACCTTGTAGTCTGGAATAGTTTTTGTTGTTGGCTATTTCCTTTCTAAAATCTGGCAGGAAGTTTCACATGGTTGCTCTTTCAGCTATTTGCTGGGCTATTTGGAGAGCAAGAGATAGTGTTTGCTTTGATAAGAAAATTATTCGATCTCCTACTGAGATCATTTGCTCTGCCTCATCGTTTCTTATGTTCTGGGCAGAGTTAAAAAAAAAGAAGAAGAAGACAGGGAAAAGCTGGAAGAAGGGGCAGAAGCGCTCAAGGTGACGGCTCTACATTTTCATCCTCAGGAGGCCCCAGCGGATGACACAGGATGGTGCTACTTCAGTGAAATGAATCTGGCAAGAATGGGGGCTGAAGGTTTGCTTTTGCGGTGGAGAATGCAAGATCTCAAACACACAAGATGGTTGCTAGATGTAGTCTGTGACAGTAGTTGGTTGCATTTTGTTGCCTGAAGCTCTGTGTTGCAGTCTGTTTATTTCATGTTTGAAGTTTTAGTTTAAAACTATGAAAGTATGTTGGGAACTAGTTCGCAGGCCTTGTGATTTCGTTGCTTGCTAAAGTAAGGAATTTCAGGCATAGCCCATGTTGGAATGAAACATCAAATGTTAAACCCAATGAGCTAGCTTATTTATCTAGCTCAAAGGTGGCCACTGAAGAAATCTATATTCATTCCTCTGGAAGCATCAAACTCTTGGCATCCACCATCCATATAATTTAGCTCATGTTTCCAAATCAGAAACCAAAAAATTCGATCGGGAATACGTGGCTAATGATCAGAGACCATAAATAAAATCAAAAACATATTCAACTATCGATATATAACAAAACATACATGCCAATTTCCTATTTCTCGAATCAGATGTTTTCTTCTTTATTAGGTTTCCCCGTATCTCTAGCTGCTGTAGATTTTGTCATCTAAGCATCTGTGGTACCTAATACAGTTTGTATAGTATTTGTAGTTATAAAAAATATATGTGTTCATGGTGTTCTGTCGCGTTTCCTAAGTAAAGGAACAAGATGTCCTAATGGGCCAATGCATCAAGGTCAAGGGCCACTGAAGCACAGATACAGACGCCAGGTGATAAAATAAAAAATTGAAAAGCTGCGCCTCCCTGCGCTCCTATGCTCCCCCCCCCCCCCCCCCCCCCCCCCCCCCCGGAGCACTCAACTTTCTCTCTCCTCATTTCTCCTTCGTGAAATACACCCTAGATCCACCGCAGCAGGCCTTAGAGACACTCAGCGACGTTCGCGGACGGTGCCGCGCAACTTCACACTCGGGTGGCCGTTCAAGTTGCAGGCTGTGGAGGAGCCGACCGAGGAGGCGCGTAGGTGGGCGCCCGAGCGGGCGGAGCAAGGTGCTGGCGCCAGTGCTAAAGGCTGCTACCGGCGAGATCAACGTTAACGGCCACCAGCACCAGCCTTAGGGGACGCAAAAGCCTGGGTCAGTGTGATTCGTGATGGAAAAAGGAGGGTTGGCTTCGCTGATCCCCACAACTGCCTGGCCGTTTAGGTGCGGGCATGCGGCGAACTGAGCTGAGTCGTATTCGTGCGGTGAACCGAGCTGAGTCGGATTCAAACCAAGAATACGTGTTTGAACCCACCCGTCAATAATAGAAGTTGGATCAAACTAAAAAAAATTAAGGTGCTTACTTTTTTAATAATAGGTAAGATGAATGAATCAAGTTACCTCAATATACTGATATCTCCCACCAGATCGATGTACCAGCAGCACCTCTTCCGATGTACCCTTGATGGAGAGAGGGAGGATGAAGAATGGGGTGAGGAGGAGGATAAAGAGGGAGGGAGGTGTGGTGAGAGTGAATAAAGCTGGCGTTACTTGTTAGCTGGGCCGAAAGGGATACAGCTAGCCTTGCACGCCAGCCACGCTGAGACGCAGGCGTGGGGAACGCGGCACAACAGAAATACGGCCGGGCGGCCGCTACTTTTGTTTGGACGCCGCGCCTGCCGTTGTGCGGGTGACGTCCGCGTGCGCCTGACTTGGCTGTCGCCCGTTTTTGCTCGCCGCTGGATCCTCTGCAAAGGTTGATCGAGACTTCTGTCTCAGACACGTCCATTCGCAACACGGCCTGCCCGTCCGCAGGAGCTTCAACATCCGGAGCACACTTCATTGGTGCAAAACTCGCCATTAGTTCTGATTGGTAGGGAGAAAATCTCTCAAAAATCTATCTGGAATAAAACAATCGAGTTGAAAGTGAGGTCTTTAGTCCCGGGTCACTCAACCGGTACTACCCTTTAGTCCTGGTTGGCAACCCGGACTAAAGTCATACTTGAAATTTCAGGCGTGCACGACGTAGGCGCCTGCATGGCGCCTGTAATTTCATGCATCACGTACCCCTTTAGTTAGCGTACATGGCACCTGTAATTTCATGCATCACGTACATACTCTTCAGTTATCTTTAGTAGTTAAGACTTTCTTTTATAATGAAATCAAACTAGTATCTAGACTAATCAAACTAGTATTTATATAATTACTATATATACATTTCTTAGTATATATACAATTATTAGCGTACTATACAAATCTTAGCTTGTTATACAAATCAAATTAAACTATCTAGGATCCTCCCGTTGAGGTGTTGCTCGGTGCGTCTAATTTTTGTCCATCATAATAAAATTCTCCTTATAGATTTACCACCTCGTCCATCGCGAATGCAATAAGACCTTCACATATTGCCGCTACTCTTTCCTTCCTCGTCCACCAAGAATGCAATGAATATTATACATCTATAATTTGGAAAAATGTGAATTTTACACGAACAATTAAATATAAGGAGGTAGAAAATAATTAACTATTAATAGTTTTATTTTATGTACTTTAAAGTTGTGCGGCGTCATCTTTCCCTTGGGTCCCACAAGTCCTATCTTAAGCACTTCAATGGGGGAAAAACAAGTTATGAAATATTCGTGCTATAGAATGTACGAAATGTGCAAACTTCATACGTACCGGGAAGTCTGTGTTCCATGTAAGACTTTTTTTTGAATGGACCTTTGTGTTTCCTGATGAATTCTCTCCATGCGCTACAGATTAAAATAATGAATGATATAATGTTAGGTGAAAATTTAGGAAACAAACTTTTGCATAGAGATAAAGGTCCAAAATTATTACAAGCCTAGCATGTCTTGGTACTCCGTCGGAGCTTTCCTCAACGAATTGAAGAAAGTGACGTGGCTTCTTTCAGTCTCAATTATTATAAGGATCCAGTGGTAACTGCATACGTAAATGTTCATATATATTAGAGCTAACTAACATTAATCAAGGAAAAAGAAAATGAAATTAAACGGTATACGCACACTTACTTGAAGTTGTATGGTAGTATGAAATCCTTGAAATTTTGTTTGTCTAGGAAATTGTATACTTCCACCAACGTTTTCACTAGTTGCTCCTGTATTTGTTTTTAGTTAACTAGGGATGGATCCATGAAGCCAACATGGAGGTAATCTTCTCGTCGGCACGTCTGAATTAGCATCCTAAATAAAATGGAAGACGAAGTTAGTACGACGACGCACGCATAAAAAATAATGATATAAGCCAAAATTTACATATAGATTAATGGACACCTACATAGCCCAGGCGCTGATCAGAGAGACATCAAGGGCATCAAGATGGTACACTTCATATATGTCTTTGAGTTCTAGCCACAGGACTTTCTCACCTTCGCTGTAAAAATCTATCGTTTTACCTTAAGGCCGAAAATCTCCCTCTCGTCGGCCGTAAAAATCCCAAGCACTCTTAGCTTGGTCACTAGTAGAGAAACAAGCACTAGTCAGACCGGGACTAATCATTCGGGACTAAAGTCCCGTAAAGGCACATCTTTAGTCCCGGTTAGTAATACCAACCGGGACTAAAGGGTTTTGCGCCAAAAAAAATTAAAAATTCCTGGATGACTCTTACACACACGCACATCTCAAGTCATGCGATTTTTCATGCGAAATATGCACGTGCGCGGTGCATGGGATTCGAACCCACGACCTCAAGCCTCGCGCGTAGCTTCCTTACCATCTCACCTACATAGCACATCTAATTCAATAAGGGATGCAATCATTTTGTAGTAACTCGTGAGGAATCTTTCGTCCCGGTTGGTGTGTTACCTACCTTTAGTCCCCAGTAAAACACAACTGATATTTTTGTTGAAGATGGAAGATCCTTTTTACACCGGTGGGTCCCTGGCTCTCTGCCGCCTCACGCCCTCGCCTCATCCACCTCCACCTGCTCCAACTTCTGGGGTCAAGGAGATTGCAGCGCCTCCATCTATCGCCGCTGCCTCATCCTCCTCAATCACGCCACCTTCTCCAGAGGAAAGCAAAGCTGCCGCCGTCCCTCTGCAGCTCATGCTCGATGCGACGGCAGCGCAAGAAATGGCACCCCGCCGACCACCCCCGGCCTCTCTCCCTCGCCAGGCGCAGCGCCCCGCGTGAAGCGGCCTACTGGCCAGCTGGTGTAGCTTGCTGCGCGTTAGCCAGAACCTACATGATTGATTTGCTCAGCCAGCGTTTCGAGAGTTATAAAATAACTTAACAGCTCATGTACAGTAGTTTACTCATTTTTTCAGTATATAATATATAGGTTGTTTCTTTCATGTTTACCATAGTTTATTAGGCCTAGAATATTTTACCCAGTTAGCTTTTTATTCCTTTTTACCATTCTTTATTTACATGTTTTTATTTATTTCTTCTTACAGTTGTTATTTTATTTCTTCATATTCTATGAGCGTACAGTTTTTATATTTTACCCACGGTGCAGTTTTGATTGTACACATAGTATCAATGAGACGTTTCAATGCGTATTTATATTGTTTCCCTAATAATATCTGCAAGATTTTCCATGATGTGATTTGGATTGTTCTCACAGTATTTATCAAATATTTCATGTTGTATTTTGATTGTTCCCTATAGGATTAATAAGATGTTCTGTTGTGTAGTTTGGATTGTTCCCACAATATTCGCGAAATGTTCCAATATGTAGTTGGGATTGTTGTCATTGTTTCAACGAGATGTTTCATGATGTCTTTAGTTGTCCTCATGTCATTGTTGCCCATTTGATACCATTGGGGTCTTGATGGGCTTGGCATTTTGATGGGAACTAGGGTGCCTGATCTTCCGTCAGGTGAGGGTAACTCTCGATATGGTGGAGAAATAACACACTCGATCCGGTTTCTGATCAGCAAGATTCGAACCCCACAATCGAAGCACCACTTCTCCTCTGGTTACCAACTGTGCATAACCTGGTTGACCTCGCCACGAAGGATATCCCTTGCATGCAAATTGAGAATACAAGCAAGAACAGGAAGAACACAACTCAATTATAGAAAACCTTGGATTAAGCACACAAAGTTGGGGTCTCACAAACCGATGAACGGCGACTGCCAATGAAAGATTGAATCTAAGCAAAACCCAAATCCTAACTTGTCTGACTCTACTGAATATAAAGTGTTTAGGGGCGTGCAATAACCTTGGACACGCCCCTAATGGGCTCCAACACGATACACGGCCCAACGGCTTGAAAGATGGTGGCGATGCACGCTGATAGATTCTGGACGTCCACTTGTTTTGATGATTCCCGTTGACTCAAATGGAACTGGCTCCATTTGAAGTTCTATCAAATTATCTTTCCATCCATATATAGAACGTCAAAATTCGACTCCGTATGCGGCGACCTAGGTGTCCAATCTAAGGCAGACTACTCCTGGACTTCGAGGTGGACTCAAAGTTGATTTGCATTGGGCCTCCGTGTGACATGGACGCCTCTTGATGGACCTCTCCACCTTCATGCTTCTCCTCAAGTACTCCCTGGTCATCTCCATTGTTTCTAAGCACAATAACATCATTAGTTAGCAACCCATTCTCAAAATTACTAAAAGAAGTACATAAAAACGAGCTCATCTGTTGATTCAATTGTCTAGCTCGTGCTCTAGTGATTGGTTCTTGCAGAACAATGGGAGGAGTTCATGTGTATCTAAAGGAGTGATGTCCTCATCACATTCTCCATGTCAAACTTCTTGAGCATATTTTGAGTGTACTTGGTTTGACTTATTAAGGTGCCACCTTTGAGTTGCTTAATTTGAAAACCTAGAAAGAACTTTCCCATCATGGACATCTCAAATCTCTTTATCATAATCCTACTAAACTCATCACACAACACTTTATTAGTGGAACCAAATAATATGTCATCAACATATATTTGGCATACAAATAGATCATTATCCTTTTTGTGAGTGAAGAGTGTAGGATCGGCTTTGCCTATGTCAAAGCCTTTCCTTAGGAGAAAATCCTTAAGGTATTCATACCATGCTATAGGAGCTTGCTTGAGCCCATAGAGCACCTTACGGAGCTGGTAGACGTGGTTGGGCAACTTTGGATCTTCAAAGCCCGGTGGTTGCTCACCATATACCACTACAGAGATTGGTCCATTTAAGAAGGCACTCTTGATAGCTATTTGATATAGCTCTGAGGGATAAGGGTACCAACAGGTCCCCACTGACCAGGATACTGGTCGGTCCTGACAGGTGGGCTCGCCCGACCACACCGTGCGGGCTAAGGTATGAAGATATGTGGAGCACAAGCTCGGAGGTTGGGTGAACGGATTCTGCCCGGATATTGCGGGATACATGTTGTAGTCTGACTCAGATTGCTTTCCATGTAACAACCGATTAGGATTAAATCCTATCTGATTGTAACTTTAGGTCCCCAGCCTATATATGGCGGCCAAGGACACCTCCTGAATGCAACTCAACCCAATTGAACATCAACTCTTCACATCCCATATCAGCAATACAATCCTGCAGAACACAAGATGTAGGGTATTAATTTTCGAAGGCTCGAATCTGTCTAAACCTTGCATCTTTGTGTTACCATTCAAGTTCTTGGTATTGCAATCTCCACTGCCTACAAATCTACCACCTGGGTAACTCCCTGGTGGATTACCAATCATTAAATCCAACAATTGACGTGCTAGGTAGGGGTGATCATGAGATCCTCCCCAACGAGCTCAATGGCATCTCACCCTAGCGTCATCTTCCCCAACAACATGAAGCCCACCAACACCCACCCTCCAATCTAATCGTGGGATCAACATCTGCATTCTACGGCGGATGAGGGTGCACGCCACCGACTACGAGAGATCAAGCTAATCATGTATTTTGATCTTTTTCTGATCTGTACATGCCGCCTATCCCCCTCCTACTGAGCGCCGCCCGGCGTCGTGCGTCATTGGATGACGGTCACTATGTGCGGAAGACGGGGCAGCTGCCGTGCGCCATTGTCGCAAACACATTTGTCGTGTGCAGTCCGCAACACCGATGCTGCTGTGCTCATCTACGCCGAAGCAGCCGCCCAGGATTCCATCTACAACGGCTTGACGATCGCATGAAGCCACGAAGGGCGCAGCAGTACCCCTGCATCCCTGCTCCACCAGCGTCCATTACGTTCGGCTGCATGCGGCCAAGAAAAATCCATCTACAAGGATATACGTGAACAGGGGCATATCCCTTCTGTTATTTTTTTTATATCCGATCTTAAGTGTTGTTTTGTTTATTTGGTCGGCAAGATTTATTCTAATCTGTTATTTATCTAACGTGATGCATGCTTGGTCTTCCCTGTGGCCAACTTGCCGAGCATCAACGACGGATCGCGTGGGTCGGAGTGCACGCATGTCCGTTGCGCTCGGTAGCAACGTTAATGAGACAGCCGCAACTACAGCGCCACGCACCGCTGCCCTCGTAGCCAACACCGCCGATCACCACTTCGACTCGAGACTAGCTTCATCAACAACTGTTCATCGACGGCTGCCCTCTCCGGCACAACACTGATTCTCCAACTCGGCCATGAATCAAGCTAAGTCCTATTCGCTTTTCCGCACAGTTTCGACTACTTTGTAGCTTGTCCGTCTCTCTTAACGGTTGCTAAAGTACTTGGGTAGCACACGCCTTAATCCGTGAAGCCTGGCCCTCATGTATCACTTCGTGCTAAGCACGCTCAAGCCTGCTCTCGGCAACACCCCGGAAGGTTCAGGTGCTTAAACATAACGAGCTAACTACTCAGGGAAATTACATGGCCTACAAGAGCAGGATGCGCAAGAATTTACTTCTACACCAAATAAAACTCCGAGTTATTCAATTATTAAATACTCTATATTATGCTACATAATCTTTGTATTGTCCTCTTACAACTCCGAGACTACTTGGCATGCCTCCCGTTGCCCAGCCGACCTCTCTGGCTCAGGGTGGGAGGCAACTTGACGTGCTTCCATGGCTCAGCCGGCTCCTAGGCTTGGGGGCTGGGTGCTACACACAACTTGGTGTGCCTCCTGTTGCCCGGCCGACCTCTCTGGCTCGGCGCGGGAGGTGGCTTGGCGTGCTTATGTGGCTCAGCCAGCTCCCAGGCTCAGGGGCTGGGCACTACAGACGACTCGGTGTGCTTCCCGTTGCCCAGCCGACCTCTTTGGCTCGGGGTGGTAGGTGACTCGGCATGCTTTCGTGGCTCAGCTGACTCCCAAGCTTGGGGGCTGGGTGCCATAGACGACTCAACGTGCCTCTTGTTGCTCAGCCGAGCTCTCTGGCTCGAGGTAGGAGGTGCCTCGGTGTACTTCCGTGACTCAGCCGACTCCCAAGCTCAATGGCTAGGCGCCTTACTTTTGTCGGCGTGCCTCCGTGGCTTCGCTAGTCCTCACGCTCGAGGGTTGGATGCCTATTTCTGGTGGATGTGCCTCCATGGCTCTGCCAGTCCTCGCGCTCGAGGGCTGCACACCTGTTTTTGGTTGGCGTGCCTCTGTGGCTCTGCCAGTCCTTGCGCTCAGGGGGCTAGATGCCTGTTTCAGGTTGGCGTGCCTCCTTGGCTCTGCCAGTCCTCATGCTCGGGGGCTGGATGCATATTTCAGGTCAATGTGCCTCCATGGCTCTGCCAATCCTCGTGCTCTAGGGCTGGACGCCTATTTCAGGTCGGTGTGCATCTTTGGCTCTGCTAGTCCTCGCGCTCGGGGGCTGGGTGCCTACTTTAGGTTGGTGTGCCTCCGCAGCTCCGTCAATCCTTGTGCTCGGGGGCTAGGCACCTATTTCAGGTCAGCATGCCTCTGCGGCTCCACCAGTCCTTGCACTCGGGGGCTGGGCACTATATTTGGATCCCTTTTACGACAGAAGCAATACATCAGATTCTTGACCATTGGACCAATTACTTTAATCGCTTGAATGCTTGGGGGCTACTCCATATGGAGTGTGTCTTACAACGCCTTCCATGTGCTTCCCTTTGATCTACAGGATGCCAGACATCCTGGAGCTCGGCAGTCGCATAGACATGCACATTTGGTCATATGCCTGTGGAAGTTTCAATTTTTCTTCCTTTTTTGAGCACTACACAGCCTCTCCATCACTATGACGACATCGAAACTTCATCTAAGTGCATTAAAAGCTTTGTTGCATATCTATCAGGCTCCTGTTCAACTCCACATTGCTCAGGGGCTTAAGGGATAAGGGTACACACGAGTCCCTATCGACTAGGATACTGGTCGGTACTGACAGGTGGGTCCACCCGACCATGCCATGCAGGCCAAGGCATGAAGATACGTAGAGCACAAGCTTAGAGGCCGGGAGAACGGATTCTACCTGGATATTACAGGATACTTGTTGTAGTCCGACTAAGATTGCTTTCCATTTAACAACCGACTAGGATTAAATCCTATCCGATTGTAACCCTAGGTCGTCAGCCTATATAAGGTGGCTAGGGATACCCCCTGAACGCAAATCAACCCAACTGAACATCAACTCTTCATGTCCCATACCAGCAATACAATCCACCAGAACACACAACGTAGGGTATTACTCTCTGGAGGCTCGAACCTATCTAAACCTTGCATCTCTGTGTTACCATTCGAGTTCTTGGTCTTGCGATCTCTCTCGCCTACAAATCTACCACCTAGGTGACCCTGTGATGGACTGTCGGTCACTAAATCCAACAAGCTTGAAATCATGATGAGTGGCAAATGCTAGCAATATATGGATAGCTTCAAGTCTTACCACCGGTGCATAGGTTTCACCAAAATCCAATCCCTCAATTTGAGTAAATCCTTGAGCGACCAACCTAGCCCCTTTTCTTGTCACCACGTTGTGCTCATCTTGCTTGTTGCGAAACACACATTTTATTCCAATAACATTTTGCTTGGGGCATTCCACTAAGGACCAAACTTCATTCTGAGTGAAGTTGTTCAACTCTTCTTGCATGGCCAACACCCAATCCAGATCATCCAATATTTCATCTACCTTAAGAGGAAACAAACAAGTAATGTTCACAAATATTTGCCAATCTAGAACCAGTAGTTACCCCTATTTGGATGCTCCCTAGGATGTTATCCACGAGATGATCACGTTGAACAATCTGATGAACTCTTGGATGTGGGTTTGGAGCTTGATGTTGGATCGAATCATCATCATCATCATCATCTCTAGAATTTTCAGAGATTTGTTCAGAATTTCTGGAACTTGCAAAATTTCTGCAAGTTTCTTTGGAATCTCCAGAGCTTGCAGTGGATCTTGCAATTTGTGGCCCATTACTTGTGTCACAGTCATCTTTCTTCTCTTGAGGCTTTATTTCTCCTGTGGCCAGCTTCTCAATAGCTTGTGATGGAGGTTCTTCATCATCTACATCAATTAAAAGCATCGTTATTTATTCAATTTAAAATCATTTTATAGAGAGCAATCAGTCAAGGCATATACAACATAGTGTAGGTAAAACAAAGCGGCAACTTTTATCTTTTTTCCATAAGCAAAGGCAATATAAAACATTGAGGTGAGCACATGGTCATGCCTATCTATTGAAAATAAAAACAAATTGAGGTTGTCCTCCTAGTAGTCATGTTATTATCACACAAATGATGCACCGAGTTGAAGGTTGAAGGCTTTTATAAATAGGCATTTAGAAAGAGATGGAAAAGAGAATGTGCAAGAAAAATTTACCATCCTGTTGATGATGAAGTGTAGCGAAGCCTCCCCCATGCTTAAGCGTCATGCTTAGCATGGAAGAAGAACAATGACCATGTTTTTGCAGTAATAATCCTCATACTCCACGTGTCATTTTCATCTTTATCCAGCAAGCGCTCCCCCATGCTTAGCAGTGCGCTAAGCATGGAGAAGAAGATAGAGCATCTTGTGATCATCAGCTTGATGCTGTCTTTTATATTCCATCGTGGTTCCCCTCTAACATCTCTGTGTTTCCATGTGACAATGCTCTCGAGGGTGTGATTCCGTCCTAAGATCCAAATTTCATCATGTAAGCTCAATGGAAGCATCGCCCAAGCTTCTCCTCATTGTCGTCATCTTCATCTCCTTTGTTCAGCTATCATTATCTTGCAAGCACCTTTGTTCATGGATTTTCCCCTACGTCCAGAGAAGAACATATACCAAAGTATAGATCTATTGAAATGTGTATGAAATTACCTTTCCAATGAGTGGTCATTCATAAAAAAATGGAGTTCATATGAGAGAGTTATGCCCGTTTAACTTCAGCACAGCGCGCTGTCCATAACTGATTTCAGGACGTGCGTTGTTCAATGATTTGGCCATAACCGCTTGTAATAACATCCCAATGCCTTGCCACTTGATTCGTTGGAAAGAAAACTTCATATGGATTCTAAATATCCAAAAATATTTTGTGTTTTCCTCTGAGGTGATGCAAAATTTTGATGATAACAATAGCTACGAGTATGTCTCTCTGGATGTTGATAATCTTGATCTTGTGGTCTTTAGGGCACCATGTTGTGCATCCTTTGGCTTCAAGGTCATCACCGTTGCTGCACAAACAACTAACATGGTGGCAATGATAGTTCTTCTCCATAATTCTTGATTTTACTGAGGTGATGGGATCATAGTAGGCTTGTGTGCTTCGTGTTGATGATTTGGATTGCCTTCTTCCTAGGGAGCACCACTCACTCATGAACATCTCGCAGGAGAATATTGGTGGTGCCACGGTGCTTCGAATTTTGTTGCCTCCAAATCTGATTACCATCGAATCATATCCCTCTTATTTATCATCTTTTTATCATGAGATCATCTTCATCATGCCTGCAAAAAAATTTAAGTGCACATACTACTCCCAGGGTGATAATTGGGAGTAGAAACAATTGGCAACAAACCAATGACACATCCTAAGATTCTTAACTTGTGGCATAATTAGTCTAGTGAAAAGAAAGATAAAAACCTAATGGGTGTACATGAGTGCAAGGTGCATATGCATATGAGAGGGAAGCATATAAGCAAAGACCATGTTCACGTCTAGTTCTAAACACCATGTTTACAACTAGGTTGTTGAATTTCTCCATAACCATAGAGATTAATTAACCAATATCAAAACACCATGTCTATCCCAAGATCAATAATTCTTTATAGCACAAGAAAAACAAAGCGCATTGCAAAACTTATAAACCAACCAAAGCAACATGTAAACAAGATGGATAGCTAGCGAGGTTTATAGAACTGAGTGATGATGGCCTGCAATCAATTTTAAACACCATGTTTACATGCCCAATTGAAGCACTAACATGGATATGAAAGAATTCATCATAAAACACATATAACAACCAAGCCAACAATATGCAACGCATGACTAGAATGCAAAGAAGCTGCAAGAGAACTTTAGAATGCACACATCATGATGATGGCAAAATGCAATTCACGCAAAAAAAATAAATATGAACATGAACATGATGGTGGTCTAAAGACAAAACAAACCTAGAATAACTAGCCACAAGTTAATCATCATAAGGTGGTGCCATGCATTTTATTATCTAAAAGAAACAAAAACTCAATGAATGGGATGCCTCCCGAAAAGCGCTTCTTTTATAGTCATAGAGCTCGACTTTCTCAAATACCTTATTTTTGTCGCAAAGCCATGATCCTTTATGTAAGAGTTAAAGGAATCCATGCAGCTTTTATTCACTTCCTATACTGTATATGATCATTTAGGCTCAATAGAAAACTTGCCCAAGCTAATTTCTCTCACATCATCATCTCCTTCTTCATCGTTCTTCGTTGTTGCCTCTTCTTCATCGATTTCCGCTGCGTCCAGAACTTACCAAAACTCTGCTCCATTGCTAAGTTCATCAAATTATCTTTCCAACAAGTAGTCATTCACCCAAAACAGACTCCGGATGAGAGAGTTACGTCTGTTTTATTCCAGCACTGCGTTTTGTCTTGAGTTGATTTTAGAACGCACAGTGTTGAAAGATTTAATCATAACACTGCGTACTGATGTAATAAATTAGTGATTCTTGATGTGTTGGAAAGAAGACTTGATGGAACTTCTGAATATCTAATTTTCTCCTATTGTACATCTCTGATCATGGGTAGAAAATTGATCACAATGGTAACGTTGAACCTGACATGCTGATGATCCAACTTGCAACTTTTGGGGCATGACTTCTCCATTTGGATCTCATGTTCCTGCATGGATGTGAAATCCAGGCAACCTCCCAACAAGTGCTTATTTAAGGTCATTTGCTTTCCCAAATGCGAAGCAAGATCGAGATTTGAAAAATTTATTGTAAACATAAGTGTCCATGTTTAGACCTAGCAACCTACCGAGGGGTATGCGAGGTAGTGTTTTATGCGTGGGGCTCGTCGAAGATCAGGAACTCGAAGGTGAACTCAAACACATGATTTAGACAGGTTCAGGCCACTTATGTCGCGTAATACCCTATGTCCTATGTGTTGATTGGATTGTATTGATTAATGATGTTTGGAGGGGGTCCCTACCTCGCCTTATATTGTCGGGGGCAAGGTTACAGGTCGGTTGCTTTACAAGAGTTTTAGTCGAATTCGACTAGAGAGTCCTACTCTAATCGCTACGAGTAGTTTCCTACTCCTCGACTAGTCCTTGTCCTCCACGCAGACCACGCCGTCCTGCACTATAGTCTCCGTGTCTGACACGTCTCGGTGTACAGCCCTATATGTAGGACCATCCAAACCTGCTGGTGGGCCCATAGATGTATGGCTAACAAGCCACTGAGTACTTTTTAGTCAAATGCAGCAGTCCCAAGTACTTCTGTAGACGTCTCTAACTAGTTTGTGGTGTTCTTTTGAGTACTCCATCAGATTGAGTCTTCGAATGTGCTCGAGTACTACCTTGCGGCTAGAAGGTGCTCAAGCCTCATTTAACTTAGTCTTGAACCATGGAAGTGCGATGAAAGCCCCCGAGCCTTAAGTTGAATCAAAGAATTAGACTGAGGGTCAATCTTGTAATTTCACATCTTTTTCCCCTTAAAAACCCAAAGAAAAAACTTTTTGTCCAACGGGCACGTGGCACACAGGCCCCGAGCCGTTACATGACTAGTTTGGGTACAAGGATCAACAACTAGGCAACATGACGCTTCGCCTTCAGAAATCTTATCTCTTCCGAGAAAATTGGTAACTGTCACACCCTGAAATTTTCGAATTTCAGGATGTGAATTAAAAGAATAATTAAATAATGATTTTCTCATAATTTTAAATTTTTCCCAACATTTTTTTTCTTTACACGAAATTTAGTGTAGGAAAAATAATTGTTTGCTTTTCTAAATTAAATAATGTTGTTCTGTGTTTGTGCATTCATGCTGATGCATCTTGGTGTTTCAGGATTGCAAAAGTTTTAAAAATGTGTTTAGGCGTTGTTCAGACCCTTCTGAGAATTTTCCATCTTTTTTCTGAAAATTATTCTCCTTTTCCTAGAGCTAACTCCAATTTTTGGACGGCTCTAAAATCCTTTGCATGAGCTCCAAGTATTTTATTTGGATTGATCGTGTCCCAATCTATCTCCAGGATTTTTCTTGGAATTTTGGAGTATTTTTCGTGAATTATCTGGACTTTCTGGATTTTCCGTTCACGGGAAAATACATCCTATCCTTCTGGGCCAAGCCCGTGGGACGACCCGCTTCGTCCGACCTGCCATGACCCTAAGGTTCCAGCTTTTCACGAGCACTATTCACTGAGTCTAAGGTATCTTTCTTGCTAGACCCTATAGACTACGGTTAACCGCAAATAGGTCCCTACAATCTTGTTTAGCTCATAGATTCCACGTTTTAACTCCCTTTAACCTTGTTCAAGTTGCGTCAGGTTCAGGTTAACATAAAATACACGTTAGTGGTAATGTTTTTCTTCATGAATGATTTTGAAAATAAATTTGATATTAATTTGATTAATACCTGATAAACATGTGTCTTCGCTAAATAAAAGCTACTTGGAGTTATGCACCGCTTTTCATGATAAACATCAATTTGATTAATGCTTATCTAAATAGTTCTTACATTTAAAAGCTAATTAGAGAGATACCTCGGCTTTTCATAAATTAAATTCAATTTGATTAATATCTATTCAATTTGCTTTCTAAATAAAGGCTACATAGGTTATATCTCGAGTTTTCAAAAATTAAATGTTAATTCAACTAATCTGAATATAAATGTGTTTTTAATATAATCTCCTAGTTGACCTCGAAATATAAAGTTATGCGCTTATATGTTTACATATACTTTATTTCCAAATTAAATGTTTAATTTGCATAAATTGTACTTAAATATTTATAAATAAAATTGGACTAAGTTTTACGTCATCTTTTCTTATGAAAATATAAATATGACTTGATTAATACTAACTAAGGATATTTCTCTGAAATATCTTTACATTGTTTTTCTCAACTAAAACATATGCAGCATGTAGCTCTTGTCTTTTCTTTTGTAATTCAAATCACTCAATAGCTTTATCTTTTCAACCATAGTTCCGTTTCAAGCATTTCCTACGTTCGTGAAATCCTAGAATCAAGTCCTATCCTTTAATACGCTCTTTTAAAGCCTTTCTCTTGTTTTGGTGTATTGTTCTTAGTTGTATTTGTTTGCTTGCTTGTATGTTTGTGCCGATGATTGCTTCAAGTAGAATGATCGCTGTTCGCAAGATTTGAAGATTAAGAGTTTCAAGAAAACAAGATCTGAAGAGCAGTAAGAGTAACTTTTTCTTGGAGAAAGACAAGTGTCCCTAACCATCCTTCTACTTATGCTTTGTTCACAATATCATGATAATGTTAATTGGAACATGGAGCGACCACCCAGGAAAACAGTACAACCATAAGATTAAATGGCTCTGGTCTTGGCTAATTAATTAGAGACTCTAGTTTTTGATAGTCATGCTGAAAGGGCAAGAGGGGCTCATAGGTTGTGCGATAGCTTGTCTAACCAAGGGGTGTTCGCACCACTTGGGGGAGGGTTCATCCCCTTATGCGGAAACCTTAGCGGGTTATTACTTATTAGGGAATCTTTGCATAGCATGGTTAGGTCTAAAGCTCTCCTGAACTTTTACGCGACTTGTGGGTAAAGATGTGTGACCTCTGCAGAGTGTAAAACTGATATATTAGCCGTGCTCATGGTTACGAGTGGCCTAGACCCTCACATGATTAATTAAACGTAAAGATGGACTTAAATTGTTAATTCTGGTTGTTCCTTGTGGTCTTGCTGAGTACCAACCATAAGTGTACTCACCCTTGCTTACTGCTGCTCAGAAGAAGAAGGTGAGAAGTTTTTCGAAGATGATGCTGAGTTCTAGGCGTATGCAGCCCCTAGTTGATTGCCTGTGAAGTTTGGAGCCTCCGTTTCCAGAATAAAGCTGTAATCTCTGATGGTTTTGTAAGTCTTTATTTGTATCTTTTTACGTGATACTGTTGCTGTTATTCACTAATGATGTCACTATATGTATGAAATTTGATCCTAGCATATAAATAGGTAGCACTTGGTTTTGTCCTTAAAACCGGGTGTGACAGTAACTGTTCCAGCGATAGCCATGGGCTTTAAAAATGGAATATTCCCCGTTATTCTCGCTGCTCGGTTGACTGTGCCGCGATTTTAAATATCAGAGGAACTTATCCCTTCCATTTGCCCGAGCTAGTGCGCCCGCACATCTTCTCACTGTTGCCCTAGCACTGCCACTTGCCATCCCCGAGCACTATTGCCCAAGCACTGCCGCTCGTCATTCCCGAGCACCACCACCCTCGCCCCCCAACTGTTTAGCCCTCCAGCTCATGCGCCAGAAGAAGCATCCTCAAGCAAAGCGGCGAACACCAAGAAGTGCAAGGTCGCCAAGAAGGAGAAGGAGATCTCACTGCTGGCGCCCAAGTACGGGAAGAACGACAAGACGGCACCGCCGACTCAAGCCTGTGCCGGGAAGAAATCCATCTTGAAAGAGGCAGACGTCCAAGTACTAGTGAATGCGATTCTGCTCCAGGAGAAGGAGTTTGCTGATTGGAGGGAAGTAGTCAGCAATCCGTGGCCTCCAGAGAGCTACCCGGATGAGACAGTCATTTTCGCGCAGTTCGTTGAGCGCGGGCTAGCTCTGCTGTCATCCGACTTCTTCTGGGGTTACTAAGGTACTATAATCTCGAGCTAGTCCACCTCAACCCTAATTCTATTTTGCACGTTGCTATCTTCATGCACCTCTGCGAGGCCTTCCTAGGTATTCAGTCCCACTTCCAGTTATTTAGGAAGTTCTTTAAAGTGAAGCGCCAACCTCGGATGGACCATACAGAAGTAGTCGGAGGGGTGAGGATCTAGCTTCGAGAGTAGTTCAAGAGCCAGTACATTGAGAATGAACTCATAGACTTGCAGAAATACCAGAAGATGAAGATAATTCTGATGACGCCTACATTGGTGATGGAGTTGTTGCTCCAGTCAATATACCTGGAGAAGACAAAGATATTTTCTTTGTGTAATTTGGAGTTGCAAAGTTTACTTCGTGAGCGGAGGCGAAGGCACGTCTGTCGTCATGGCCGCACAGCCCCGACCGTCGCACCTCTGGATCAGTGCAGCCCCGGCCGCCGCGCCTCCAGATTTGCGCTGTGCTGCTCTGATATGCTCCGGATTCGGGCCACACTGGCCTAGTCACCGCTCCTCAGGGCTGTGCCGTGCCCCGGCTGCCGTGCCACTTGACCCGGGAAAAGGGGCCTCCGCCGCCCATGGCCACGCCTCCCACGCTCGATTTGGGGGCCAGCGAGGCCAGGATGGCGCGGCGGCGGGAGGTGCAGGGCCTGTGGAAGGGAGGCAAGAGGTGCCGCTGTAAGGATAAGACTAGAACGCGCAGGCGGGCGGCGGTGCGGCTGCCACGGTAGCGAACGAATAGGAGCTAGGGTTTCAGGGGATCCGTTTGACTTTTGTTTCATGTGGATGCGATCCGATCAGTCAGATCGAGGATCCGATGGTCAGGAAGAGATAGGCCGTAAAGGCCGCGCGGACAAACAAAAAAAAGATGGCCCAGATCTATACTTTGGGGTATATAACATAATTATTTTAAAAGTTACTTCACAAGCGTGTATTAATTAGTTAGTTAAAAAATAGAAAAATAAGCTCCCATTGATCCAGAAAAAAAAAGAACCTTTATTCTATGGCCCAGATCTATACTATGGGGAATTAAACCCAAGTCTTTAGGCTCCCAAACGCAAGCATTACCACTACGCCAAACCTTTATTCTTGGTACTATTTGTATTTCATCATTTTATATAGAACTGCTCTCGTAGAGAAAATGCAAAAAAGAAAGTACAAAATGCTACACACAGGATACAAACCTAGCGCACCAGGGGTCTTAAGCAGTACTAGCATTACCACCACACCACTTGAACATTCGTGCTAGAGAGTTGCATTATTTCTACTTAACAAACCTCTCTCGGCCCAGCAGCGAGAAGCCAGCTCCGCTCGGCCCACTTCCGTCGCCTGCGCCATTCTCGCTCAGCCCGCTTCCTCCCTGCGCCGGACCAGCAAGCAGCCAGGCCACATAAATAGGGCAAAAAAAATAGTGAGGGTCAAGGGAATTGAACCGATGACCTCAAACACAAACCACACATACCTTGTCATTGGGCTACTAGCTCAGATGGGCTTTGACATAGCACAAGAGCTCTTATACAATACAATACTGATCAACTGATTTGGATTAAAGAACACATAAATAGTTGATCTTTCTCTTTTTAATCTAGAATCAAAATTTGTAGCTGGCATTTATCCATCATACATTATCCAAATTTGATGAGGTTTTTTCTAATTTTTTCTAAAATCGCCATATTTTCTTTAGTGGCGTTTATTTGTATGTTAATTGCTATTTCTTGAATTTTTTTATTTGACATGTTTTCTTCCAACTAAATAGAGAATAGAAAAAACATGTTTTTGCATAACAATTGCTAATGTTACTTGATATTTTCCAATGTTATGGTTATCATAAGGTTGTGTTCAATTTTGATGTGCATACAAGTTCGAACATGTTATGAGGTATTCAAATCATAAAATTTGACTTGAATTGTGTGAAACAATGTGAGAGGTCTATCCATTTTATGAACAACGTACACTCTAATTTTTGTGAAATCTTATGAGAGTTTTATGTCAAGCTTATAGACCCAAAATATGTTGACATGTAGATTTGTAGAATTTTCTGAACAAATTTAGATATTATTGTAATTATTATGTAGTAATTTGGAGATAGAAGTTTGAATTGTCCCTAGAAGACAATTGATGTTTTCTTCTATCTCCAAGACATGGGATAGAATTGAACATAGAAGTCTAAATGTAATTTTTTTGCATTTTTTTGAATCTTATTGGAGGTACACATAGTTCAACTTGGAATTATTTTCGATAAGCGTGTAGAAATTCATTTAAATGATAGAAAATAGTAATTCTATTAAAAAATTAATAAAACTCCTACATGACAACTTAGATGTTGTTTATTACATTTTAAAAATATAGTAGTGTATTTAAGATAATTTTCTTTGTGTGTTACTTTATGACGGTGTAATAAAATGAAAAAGAAAAAGAAACATATTAAGCAGAGAAGGAATGAATCAAGCCCATTTTGGCCCAAATGGCCCAACTATTTCTGGTCGTCTATCGTCGATACGATGGTTCTAATCGCACTCATACGATATAAAATCAGCTGACCACCCCACAAACCCTAACTCTCCTCTCACACACCTCCACCTCCAGCCGCAGCCCCCCTCCTTCTCTCACGCGCCCGCCCATCTCATCCAGACCGGTCCTCTCTTCCTTCTCACGTTTCTTCCTCCTCCCCTGCTCTCCCATGGTTTTCCTTCCCTAAATCCCCTCTACAGCAGCAAACCCTTGCGGGGAACTAGAAAAACGGATCGAGGACAACAAGAGGAGCAAGAAAGGTGCATCTTCCATGTAGATCGGTCCTTTCCCCATATCTTCCTGCTGCCCTAGGGTTTGGGAAACGACCAAGGTGAGGTGAATCCACTTTAGATCTGCTAATTGATGTTTTTAGAAGGTTCTTGGTCCTAAGTATTAGTGGATTTGTTGGGGAAAACACGGTTTGAAGGTCGATCTAAGGTGTGTTGTCCTGTAGCTCGGGCAGTGCTGCTGTCCTTGTAGTTTTGGCAATCTAAACAATTTTTCCTCCAAACGTGGATCGTACAAAAGTTGTGGAAGATTATGAGATCTAACTGCTGTGAAAGTTTCGCATGTTTTTGTGGAGTATACTTTTGGTTATGGAATATTGTTTGGACGCTGTTTCTGAATGTCCAGATGGTTGACAGCAGATGTTCAGAGATGTATTAGATGATCTTAAGGATGGAATTCGTGGAAACCTATAATAACAAAGTTGTAGGTTTCTCAGAGATGTATATCCTAACAAAATTTTAGAATTTTTGGACAAGGGGTTTGGGAGATATAAAGTTTTTTATGCTGCTGCCCGAAATTTTAGACAGATTCTGTACTTCACATTCAACTGCAGTTTTACCCCTCTTTGGATTATGCTAAAAATAAAGGATCTGAACAAAGTTGTATGATTTCTCCCTTAGTTTTCTAAGGTGTATTTGCTTGCTGTCATATCTTTTATAATTTTAAAGATACCAAAAAGTGAAGCAAAGCTGCTGCGGTTAGCCTAGGCGATGTTCACCATTGTTGCTTGTTTGACGGGTTGAGCTAATGAGTGATTTACTTGCTATGTGCACATGGTTTTCTACCTCCACCTTAAATTTTAGAATGATAACTTATCCAATATAATCCATTCAATTACAAGTTTATGCACATCTTACTGTTGTTATTACATATGCCTTGTTCTTTACTTTATAACTTGGTAATGGCTCTTGTTGGCATAATTAGGATGAGGTTTATGTTGTCAAATGAGGAGAGACTTATCTAGTGCATGCGATGTATACTCTTTCCATGTGATCTGTCTTGGCATTGCATTTCATTGCATCACAATGCATGGCATATGGAGTTATGTCGCTTAATAGCATGATACTGTAATATTTAAGTCCTTCTCTATGAGAGTTTATTTGTTGCTTAATGATGGCTAAGATTTGTTAAACCTTACCTTTAATCATTTGGACATCATGTTAGGATCTTTCATTTATGCTAGTGTGCTTTATTTTTTTTTCATATCTTTTTGTTTGTTGCTTCCACGATGTTCCTGTTTTAGGGGAGATGCTGTCAAAATATTTCCCTTCCGTCTAGTGTGGCTTAGTAGCATCCTAAGGTGGTGTTAGTTTTCCTGGGGTGTTACATTAACAACAGTATATACTTCTTAACAGTTTGAATTATCCCTGTCAGGTGCTTTGTGCTTTGAGCATATTTTTGTTTCATAACCTAATTCATACAACTTTTGTTGCAGATTGTCAATGAAGCAGCTAAATTTAGATATACCAAACCAACATTTTCCTGAATGTATACATCTTTGATATTCTTCTGAACATCTTTTCAACTGTAGCAGCAATACTTTGTTGTAGTTAAATTGTGACTGTTTCTTTCTTGTCTTGAAAAAAAACTAAAAATGTATACCTCAGAATATTATTCTTATGTGTGTATGTGTATCTAAGGTACATTTTGCTATAGTCCTGCCTACTAAGAAAATGAAGTCTTTCAGTTTATGCAGGTAAATCTGGAACCAGAGCTGAGGACGAATAGGGCAGTGTCAATGATGGTCCACTCCTTGACTACTGAAGAGCGTGTTTATGAACCTGAAGGCACTGGTGTATGCCTGTGCACAGTGTTGCTAGCACATTGTTTGACAGAAATCGATTAGATTTATATATGATTTCGGACCATTTTATTAGTTCTCATATACTATTTCAGTGACATTGATTGGTTATTTTGGATAGGAGTCAAACTATTTTTGAATGTACCTGGCTGTTATTTTTAGTTGATGGGTTCATATAATATTATATGTATTCTGGGTGAAATGATGATTGTGATATATGGGCATATAACGACGATTTCACGTCGTTGCTATATCCATTGAGCATATAACCACGACCCGTATTGTGTTGCAATATCCTGTACGCATATAACCACCAGACATATTCCATTGCGATATGGTTGAAGCATATAATGACGGCACGTACATCGTTGCGATACCTTGTACGCATATTACGACGCTTTCTCATCGTTGCGATATCCGTTGAGCATATAGCAACAATCCATATTTCGTTGGGATATGGTTGACGCATATAGCCATGACTAGTATTTCGTTGAGATAGCCTGTTAGTATATTGCAACAGCATAGGTCTCGTATTGCAACAACATTCTTGCATTGCATTAACGCTTGTTTGCAACAGCGCAATGTCGTTGCAATAGCCACTATAGCAACGACGCCTACTGTTGCAATAGCCACTATTGCAATGACAATGGGCGTTGTAATAGCCACTTATTGCGATGACACACGACGGCTTCCTGTGTCGCTGTAATAGCATATTGCAACACCATTTTACACGATGACATGATTTTTAGCGCCACGACACGAAATCGTTGCAATAGACCCCTATTGCAACGAAATAACCCCTATTGCAACGATTTTGTGCCGTTGCGTTAGTGACAAAACCTTGTAGTGCAACTTAGATTCTAGACACTGTAGACCACTTGAAAGAACCGTCAGTAATAATGAAAATTCTTGTAGTGATATGACCTAAATGGAATCCTATCTTCATAAGATGTGAGTTCAAACACTTTTAGTGTTCACTAGTTCTTTTTTCAACAAAATCAGAGGAAGACGCTCATATACATGCATGCACACTCACTACTACGAATACACACATGCATGCAATCCTACCCCTATTACTATGAGCATCTCTGAGAGACTGAGTCAACAAATATCGAGATCGATGAAGTCACCATAGGTGCCTTGCTATCGATGGGCACATTGCCTAACACTAAAACAATAACGCCGGTTAAATCTTGGAATAAATACAGAAAAATGCAAGTGCTCATGCCGAATCGAGGACTAATCTGGGTGGGTAGATTCCAGCCAAAGAGAACCTGCCAGGTGAGCTATGCTCAGTTCGCATGTTCACTAGGCTTTTACCTGTGCTTGTCAAGCCAAAAAAGTTTCAATATATAAGTGAAGCATAAAAAACAGTGACTAATTGTGAAATATTATGTTTTCCACTCTAGAGTTATGGGCTTTAATGTTTTCGGTGCTTTTTGACAGCTATTTCGGTCAAGATGAGAACAATCTTGACCGTACCCACTATGCATGAACCTTTATAAATCAACTAAGCATTATGAATCCATAAACATTTAGTTTTTTCCCTACGAGCCAAATTCAAGTTGTCTAAATTCTATATCCAAATTTGCATTGAGATTTGTATATCCAAATTTGCATCACATAGTTAATACCAAGGCACCTATACTTCAAGTTAATTAATTAAAATACAACTATTTAGATTTCAGAATTCAGACCGAATTTAAGTGATTTTTATTTGATTATTGGAAACCATATCGAGAATACCCAACTTAGTGAAAAACTCAAATATAGATTTTCTGGAAGACTTTTATTTGAAGTCTAGAATAGCTATGATGCCAAATCCATGCAAAATACATCTCTTTTAATTTATAGCATATACTAAAAAAATTCATGATTTTTTGAAATCATATTACCAGTAAAGACCTTATATGAAAAATCAAATATAGCTTTGCAAAAAGATTTTATTAGAAAAATGTACAACAGCTATGATGCCAGATCCAACCAAAGTAATTTACTATTTATTTATATCATCTACTAAAAAATTTTAAGATTTTCAAAAACCATATGAAGGGTAAACAACTCACCTAACAATTGAAATATAATTTTTTTGGAAGAACATTTATTCCAAATATATAATAGGTGCTATGTACTAGTTCCATGCAAAATGGGTCTCTAGCATCTACTCGAAAAGTTTCATGTTATTTGGAAACCATCTTATGGGTAAACAGATTAGGTGAAAACTCATATGTATCTTTTACAAGAAGAAATGTTATTTCAAATCTACTATGATGGTAGATCTAAGAAAAATAGATTTCTATTAATTTATATCGTCTACACAAAAAAAACATTCCTTAAAAATATTGAAGTACTTTGCCTAAAACATAGACTTAGGTTTCACATATTGTTGCTTCAGGTTTAAGAATATATTGAAGGACTTATGAACAACAAAGTCATAATCTAGTAACAGTGTTAGATATAGAGATTGAAATAAAAAATAAAAACAATTAAAAATAAAAGAAAAAGAGCCTACTCATATGTGTTAAGGTATATATTGTTGGAGGACTGTAATAATTGACACCAGCACAATACACTTACAATGCAATGAAAGTAATGTAACATATCATGAGCATGTATGTTTGCAATCCTTTGAGACATCTTTGTCACATCCATCTCGATCGCGTCATGTGCTCTCACTTTTAAATATGGCTAGTCTAGGATGTGCCTAGTTTGAGCATCAAGCTGCTCTAGTTTTGCCCCCACATACAGCTTCGATGCCCTGGGCGTGGATAACAACATTGTCAGCGTGACTTTCATCTTGCATGGGTCTTCTAAGATCCATGGGTCTTCTAAGATGGCATGTATACTCTGGGAAGGGATAGGCTGGGCCGGGTCAACTACTCATGATGGAAGCTACGATGCAGCACAGCGAAGCTGCCCAATCAGGAGACAGGAGACAGAACTAGTTAGATAATAGGAAAGTACTTGTCAGGGCTCTTCTCATCTTAATTGGCTATGATTCATGAAAATTGGCCTGTAATTCTACCCTCAAATATATAAGGTGAGGCAGGGACCCCTCTAAAACACATCTAACACCAATACAAGAAAATACATCACATAGGATGTAGGGCATTACGCTATTCCGATGGCCTGAACCTATTTAAGTCATGTCTCAAGTTCACCTTCAAGTTCTTGTCTTGGTGAAGACCCGCCGATGAATCTACTACCTCAGGGTATCCTTGGTAGGTTGCCGGTTTAAACACCAACACTCTGCATTTGTGGACATGTACTTATTAATCTCTAACCATGTGTAAAGACCCACTTACCTTACTAGTTACCTTTCGTGACCACATGGGACGTGATGAACTACCTAAGAAAAATATAATCAAACTATATTTCATATCATGCATCTCATTTTATACATATCCTGGGTTTGTGCGAGGATAGTGGTACAAGGTCAGGCTCTTGCAGCTTTCAGTAAGGTGAACACACCCTTCACTGCCAATGTAGGGTCGGCTTCCTCCATGAGTTCTCAGCATTGTGCCACCCTAGCTACTACGGATCAGAAGGAAAATTCATTGTGTATTTATTTAAAGGCAATTCCTGTGAAAGTATTTGAATGGAAATCACAGGTTAATAAGAAAACTATAAGGAAATCAACCTAATAGATTTAAATGAAAATTTGCATCAGACTTAGGAGATATATATGGGCCTAAGCATAAATTTAGCTTGACTCGACATATGCACCCTTTTGGTTAAACAGTAAGTTGAGTCGAAAGAAAAGATAGGCCATTGCAAAATCATTAGGAAGTATCACATTGAAAAGGTGGGCATGCTGGATTGGAATTCTCAAGTACAAGCATATCTAGGACATTCTTGATAACACCAATCAGCCTATGGGCCACTCATAAGTGATTTTGCACCTGCATAGCTTGTAATTAATACAGGTTTCAATAAAAAAAGAGAACATGACTAAAGACAAGCTAAAATTTTCCACCCGTTTCATCATTTGCTTCAATGTACAGCCACTTACATCAACAGTTAGAAAATTAAAATTTTTCTAGATAAATTTTCCTAATTTTTTAGCTAAATTCCTAGGAAATATTTCCAAACTACTTTTTCTAGCTAAATATTTCTAACTATTTTTTGGCTAAATTTTGCTAACCATTTTTCTACCTAAACTATTTTTCAACTCATGATTGAGGTGAGGTTGCTGGTGGTGGAGCCGCCCATTGTGGTATTTCACTCTAGCTTTATAAGCCACATTGATGTAATGAAAGAAAAGGACCTACAATAATGACAGAACGCCCCAAGTAATCGACCCGTTTCCCAAGCAGAGTCTCGCGAAACCTCCCCGAATTGAAAGACATGAAAATTCTCAATTCTCTGTGTCACACATGGAATTCTATTCTAACTGATGATGGATTAAATTGTTCACCTGAGCCTATTTTGTCAATATGGCATTCAACTAAGCTGCGTAAGGGTTACGGGTTACCTCCAGAATGTTACTCAAGAAGGAGATGCCTGTGGTGGTGGAGCCGCTTGCGCGTGGACAGTGGGATGCTGGTAGTGGAGCCTCCAGAAGAGGGGTCATCTCTGTGGTGGAGACGCCTGTGGTGAGAGAAAGGACATTGCTTCTAGAGGGGGTTGGGGGGGGGGCGCTGTTTAATAGAAAAGGAACTTTACTCCTAGCTCATACTAGAGACCGGGAATAATGAAACAATCGCTCCCAATTAGTACATAAAACAAACTGGGAGGGACAGTTAACCATCACTCCTAGTTCTTAATAACAACCGGGAGTGATAGTTAATCATCACCTTTTATTCGTCCAATAAACTGGGAGTGATGAGGGTCGTGTATTTTCCTAATACACTTTCACACAGGATAATAAATAAAAAACAATTTTTAAATGGATTAAGCTTCTCCAAATCAATTTTGAACTTACTATAACCAATTAAAAATGCTATGTGATAAATGCAATATGAATTTTTATTGCTAGCAGGGACGAGTTCCTCCTCCATTGGTTTCCTACCAGATGATAAATCCTATGTTTGCAATAGCTTGCACTTGGTATCTTTCCTAGTAAACTTAGCCATTGAGTCCAGACTGCAAAAACTCTAGAATTAATGTTATCATCATCTATCACCAACAGTTTCTGGGACACTACCAGAAGCAGAGCCGCTGTCTACTCTGGTGGTGAGGAAATATATAGTAGCACTAGAATCTATAGTGAAATTTAATCTTTCATGAGAATCTATACAAAAATCCGTACATGAAATGTAGAATGGGTGGCAATGCACCGAGATGTACCGCTTGTGAAGCCCAATTCTGTTTTGTACTGTTTGCCTTTTTCCCCCTTCACTTCTCCTAACAATAGGTCTGATTGATGCAGTCTCTTTCTCATTGTTGGTAGTGTTTGCATTTTGTTTTTTTCCTCTTCGTCAGACAAAGCTCTGGGTACCTTCCTAAGCAGTCTGCATCTTCGATCTTCTTCTTGAAGGGATAATCACAGATTATTATAATACTTATGAGAGCTCCGATGCGAACCACAAAATATGTTATAGATATACAATAATACGGTTCTCTGGGAGATCCCATTCTAGATTTACTCTTCTAGACCCTCACTCCCCTGTTTTTTTATTACCAATTCAGGATTGTGACACCATTCAACCAGGAGTATGCATCCATCACAAATGGATCGTGCTGAACCGCCAGCTACAATGTGCCGGTTGTGAAGCCCATATCTAGTGTACACTTCCATCATCAGCTTGCAAAGTCCAAGAGAGAGGGAAATTTCCATCATGTTTGATTTCTGACTGAACTTAATGGTAAGATACAAGTGGATATTAAAAATACTATGACATCAACCATCAAGCTAGCTGTGGATGCACATTTCAAAGCGGGCCATGGTTATCCATTGCACATGCCTGGGATCTTACAAGATGGTTACTACAATGAAGATAACAATAGAGAGGCAATAATACGAGGATGTGATTTCAAAAATGATATGGGATTGAAGGTCCAGATGAAAAGTTCCACACTGTATCCAATTTTGATTGCATCCTGCACCACTATAGAACATATATTGTCATACCTGGATGAAACTGAGGCACATCTTACTTCTCTTCTTCCATTAAGATTCTTCCGTTGTGGTTTGATGAATTTGCTTTTTTTTTTTTGCTCTTGAAGTTATATTCGCCAATGATGAGTGTTCCTGAGCTATCCATCTAGACCTTGGTTATGGTCATGTCTAGAAGGATAGCTTTGACCACAACATACTTATGTGAGATGCGATCGAGTATCACCTTCGTGAATTCAGGCATTAACAATGTGTGAATTTGTGCTCCTTTTTGTCTCCTAAACTTTTTTTTTTGCTATTTTCTAATGCCAATTATTAGTATATAAAGGTCCTTATGCATAATGTAAAGTGCATATTCTTATCTATCCACTGTCATTGGATAAGCAAAAGATACATGCATGTTCGAATGTCCTTATGCATAATGTAAAGTGCATCTTCTTATCTATCCATTTTTATTGGATGAGCAGAAGATACATGCATATCTGAAAGTTTGGACTGCTCCATCCTCTACCATAATGAGTGCAAAGAATTGGATGGTTTCCCATCGTGGAAAGGGAGATGGTAAAAGTAAAACGATGATCGATTGTGATGATGAAGATGCTTCAATTCTGACAATGTGAAGAAGATTCTCTGCTATGGTGATGTGGTTTTTGCCGATTACCGCAGCGTTGTTCTTGAATCCTAGTTGCTCTGAAATGGCCTGTTGCCCCTCACTCCCGATAAGTGCAAGAAAAGAATGTAAAACTTTGACACCCTAGCTAGTTTGTATTGGCAAACGGTAGTCTACAAGGTGTCTAGCTAGTAATAGTAAGGTATAACTACTGCATACGGAACCAAATTTTGATGCCTTTTCTTTTAGAAGCTAATTTTAAGACAAATGTTAAAAAACATTTAGCATTAGAAGAAATGTCTGACGTTGCAGATTCGTTCTAGCGATCATAATCAATAAATTTTTTGTCAGGTGACGTTCTAAACCTGCGTACCTTCCAGCGCACTACCCCATGCAAACCTTCACATCTCAGGAAAAAAATTTGAACCGAAAGATAAGGAAAACAAACAAACATTTAGTTAATCTCCACATGAACCTCATAATCCCAAATCCGCTACGACAATGGATAGATAACCATATAGGTCAACCAACCAGTTCTGCAGTGAACACAAACATTGATAGGATAACTGGTACGAGCATACACGCTTCACATCTCACAACTTCTCATTGTCTGATCTATCTTCCTATTAGGATCTGAACTGTAACTCTCATCGAGAGGATGGCACTAGGAAGAGTTAGGGTAATTTTCTAGGTTTTCTTTCCATAATACCATGTCCAACTAAAGGTTAGGGATATATATTTATAGCTAGCCTAGCAGTCAACCAGCGAAGCATCAAGGCATATGTTAGTCTAAGATACCTTTTTGATGCTGTCCTATCTAGTCTAAGATGTTTAGGACTATCATACCCTAAAAGTAGTCAACAAAGTGGTGCTGCAGCAAGCATATGCTGCAGCCCCACTGTCCTCCAGTCAACAAAACAACTGCAGCCCCAGCAGCACAAGGACTAGTACAGCAGCTGCAGCCCCACAAGAACCAACAGCAAGACTTATCCAGCACTTCCAAGGGTGATCGAGCAGGAACTAGTCCAGCGTCTCCAGCTCGTCCTCGCCGCCACTGTCCCTCTCTGACAATTCGTCCGGAGATGGTAGGTCTGCCTGCATGTTTAAGGCGCACGGGCCCGTATCCACTGACGACTGCAGCAGCGCATTGCCCGATGAAACGGACCTGGCAAGTTCAAGCCTAGGCGTTGGCCCCCTGTAGACAGGCAGTTTTGGCAGGAGTTGAAGATCCCTGAGCGTCAATCTGTTGTTGACCTGCATGAACCTTGGCGATGGGTTCGCCATCATAGCCGTCGGTGGAGCCGGCGGCGTGCCAACGCCAAGCACGGTGGGGCTACGTGGAGCAGTGGCAGCAACCGGAGCAGCCGCAGCGGCTACCTGTTGTCTGGAGGAGCCCTGCAGGAGCTGCCGTTCAGGCGTGACCGTTGCAGGAGCGCGCGGCCTGAAAACCGGAAGCTTCGGTTGGCGGTGCTGGTGCACCGGTGGCCTCAGTGCCACAAACCCGACAGCAGTGGGCGACCATGGCACGGCAGTCACAGCCGCCGTCTGTTGGTGGGAAGAACCTTGCACGGCCAGCCTCGGTGACGGGTTGGCCAGCGTGCTCACTGTGGCAGCCGGTGGTGCAGGCAGGGGTGGTAAAGGGTCGGGCTCAATAAGGGCAAGATTATAAATTTATATGATTTTGAACTAAATATTAAATAGGATTAAGTTGGATTGTGAAGGAGGTATGCATAAGGACCATGATCCATTACCATCCCTAGGTGCAGGCGGCTGGGAGTTGCTGTCCATGGGGAGTTGCTGTCCATGGCAGATACGTCGCACTTCGGGACTGAGACTGCAAATACCAAGTTATCAAGTGAGATGTATTCATATATACTACTCGCAAGAAAAAGTGATATGTACTAATATGACGCAACGTGGAGATTATGCGCACCAATTCTGCATGATTATACACGATTGCGATTCAAGAGTTCAAGTGCTTGCCTGCAGCTTTCGGCTGGGGAAGTATCCTTTTATCGTTTAAGTAGTAGAAATTCAAATAAATTAAAGATTCTTCTCCATGATTTATATATGCTGTAAGCAAGGAAGCGTGTGCTAGACTAATAACTCAAATAAAGTTTAAGACGGCCGGCCTACTATATGACAATTGTGGCATTCCCAGCTCACCGTGTAAAGCCTGTGCAAATACTACTGTTATGTGCATTTATTTACAAGTAAATATTTTTAGGAGGAGAAAACTAGCTTGGGTTAAGTTTTGTCATGCACCATAGAACAAAGTGACAATGCATTTTATGTTAGTGACTAAATCAGGGCAAAAGAAGTCGCACCCAACTTATCTGTGGATTAGTATCAATCCCATTTGATAATCTGCCACCTGCAGATGGGTCGTTCTAGGTGATATGTAGCATCTCAGTTAGATGACAATTCTTAATATCAGAAGAACTATATATGTTACGGTAGTACTATTCAAGGCTAACTTATTATCTTTTATTTTGTGTGATAAATCTTGTATAATTGGAAGGCTAAAGTACCTCTGAAAATCAAAATTTTCATGTGGCTTATTTACCAAAATGCTGTACTAACCAAAGCCAATCTGGTAAGGATAAATTTGTCTGGAGATACTAAATGCTCTTTCTGTGAAGATAACGAGTCAATTCGGCATCTCTTTTTTACTTGTTCAATGGCAAAATATGTCTGGAGCTTGATTGCTTGTGTGGTGGGCGCCGACTGTAGAACCAGATCGATTGTGCAGTTCTGGGTGTGGGTTAACAGTCTCACAGATATCTGACCAATGAAAAACAATTTCACATGGCTGGTTTGGCGGCCGTAAGCTAGTTCGGTGCTTTGGAGAGGCCGGAACAATGCATGGTTTGAGCGAAAGGTATCCAGATCTCCTACTGAGATCATTTGCTCAACTAGCTCCTTCCTCCCTTACTGGGCAGGGATGCAGAAGGAGACCGAGAATCATTGAACAAAGTCCTTTTGGTTCTACTGATTTTGATCAAAAAATAACCCCCTGGCCAGTGTTCAAGCTGTGTCAAGGGCTGGGAGTGACAATGTCCCGCTGATCTTTAATCAGGGGTTAGAAAGAGCTAGAAAACCTAGTATTTTTAGATTCAAGAAGTGGTGGCTAGGCAGGGCTGACTTCCATGAGCTGGTTAAGTCAGTATGGAGCACCTCTTGCAACTTTGAAAACCCTCTTGACACTTGACATGCAATACAAAATTAGGATGCTGAGGAAGAAAGCCAAAGACTGGGCCGTTAACATCAGTGCTGAAATTAGAAAAGAGAAACAAAATCTGTTCATGGAATTTGAGATCCTTGATGTTTGTCAAGAATCCGGTCATCTTTGTGAGGAAGATAGAAATAGAATGCAGGACATTTCAGATGAGCTGGAAGGGATATGGAGGATTGAGGAGACCAAAGCTAGACAAAAATTGAGAGAAATATTAAGGAAGGAGACAGAAACACTGCCTACTTCCAGGCTTTGGCCAATCAAGGGGACAGGAAGAAGAGAATTTCTGTGTTATAAGGCCCTGAAGGTTCAGTCACAGAAACCAAAGGTATGCGGGCCCTAGCTGGTGATTACTACAAAACTCTCTTTGGGTATGAAGAAAACCTTTAAGTTAGACTAGATGATAATTTTTGGTCAGAGGAAGACAAAGTTACAGATGAGGAGAATGTGATGTTGGAGAGTCCTTTTTTTTGAAAAAGAAATTAAAGATGTCATGTTCGGGTCATATGCTATGGGGGCTCCTAGCCAAGATGATTTCTCCTTTTTATTCTACCAAATGTTTCTTGAAGATAGTTAAAGATGGCCTAATGACTTTAATTTGGTGAGGCTGTTTGGAACTGGGAACTTTGATCTTGATAGACTGAACTATGCAATTATCACCGTTATCCCCAAGGAGAGTTTTATCTTGATAGACTGAAGTTTAGACCTAATAGTTTAATCATCTGTAGCTTCAAGATTTTTACTAAAGCAATGAACAATAGGCTTATTAAGATTGCTGACAGGCTCATGTCCTCTAACCAGACTGCCTTGATCAAAGGTAGGTACATTCTGGAAAGTATGGTGGCTGCCCATGAAACTATTCATATATGCGGTGTTTGGGAAAGAAAAGACGAGGGTTATCCTCAAGCTAGATTATGAGAAGGCATACGATAGTGTTAGTTGGGATTTCCTAGATGAAATACTAATATCGGGAGGTTTTGGTATAAAATGGAGAATGTGGATTACGAAAGTGGTGAGTTGACTCTATTATTTGTGTTAGAATAAATGATGAAAATTGGGGCTACTTCAAACCTGGAAAAGGCTGGCACCAAGGAGAACCTCTGCCTCTTACATTTTAATTTGGTTGCTGATGTGTTTACAAAAGTGCTAAAAAAAGATGTGAGGGAGGGCTTGATTACAGGACTCCTCACTGATGTAGTAAGTGGGGGGATTATTAGCCTCCAATATACTGATGACACCTTGCTTTTCTTAGAAAATAATAACTTGGATAAGGACAGAAATCTTAAGTGCCTGCTGCTTGGAGCAATTGTCAGGTCTAAAAATCAATTATGATAAGAGTGATCTGCTTACTGTAGGCCTAGAGGAGGAAGAGAAGAGTAATATGGCTAAGATTTTCTGCTGTAAGAAAGGTGAGTTTCCTTTCAAATTCCTAGGTGTGCCTCTGCACCATAGTAAGTTGAGAAGGGAGGGCATCCAACCTATCATTGACAAGATCATTATTAAGAGAGTGGCTGGTTGGAGAGGCAGGCTTCTATCTTATGGGGAAGGCTTGTCCAAATGAAATCCTACCTAGCTAGCTAGCATTCCAATTATCTAAATGGGCTATTGACTTGATTAACTCGTGAATGGCCCACTTCTTCTGGGACAACTCAGAGGAGAGGCATAGATATCACCTTGCAAATTCCAGATAACGGCCTAGAAAAAGACTTTTGGGGTCTAGGAATTCCAGACTTGAGAACTCTGAACACGTGTATTTTAGCTTTGTCGATCCACAGAAACCACCTCCAAAAAAATGTCCTTTGGACTCTAATTGTTCAGAAAAATATAGAACTGAACAACCCAACATATTTTGCTTCCCTATGCAAAATGTCTATCCTTTTCGGAAAGGAGTCATATATGTGGGAAGCACAGGTAGCCTCTATAGGTTATCAGTGGAAAATCAGGAATGGCAGCAGGGTTAGATTCTAGGAGGACCATTGGTTTGGAATTCTAGTCTTGCTGTCCAATATTGGCACCTCTATGTTATTGTGAATGAGAAAGGAGCAACTATTGACCAAATTTGGGATGGTGCCGATCTAAAGCAGACCTTCTCGTGCTGTTGTGGGAGGAGCTGTTGCAGATTGCCTATAGCATCAGTCACTGATGAGGAGGATGCTATTACTCTGGGAGCTGACTTTGAGTTAGTTGGACGGTGGTGGATTAGCAAAAATAAGAATACAGTTTTGAATTGTACCTGTGCTGCAACATGAGAGATGTTGAATGCTGTGTGGATTTAGGCAGGTGGGCTGGGAATACGCTTCATTCTCCAACAGTCTCCCAATAAACCTGTCCCAATAAAGTGTTATTGGGATGTCCCAATACCATTTTCATGGATTATTGGGAGAGATACTTTTGCAGTTCCCCAATAATTTCATCCCAATATCTCACCCTACGTGTCAGCGGTATGTATTTTTTCCCTCTTCCCTTCTTCTCTATCTCTCTTCTCCCACCGGCCGGCCTTTTCCGGCGAGAGCACGTGCCCTCCGGCCCTTGGGTGCCCATGCTCCCGCACGCGCCCTCCGGCCCTTGGGTGTCCCTGCTCCGGCACGCGCAGTCATGGAGGACCGATGGTCCTGATCCAGTGCTTGACTCCTATACACCTATCTGCCGCATGCTGCTCAGGCTGGGGTGGCGGAGCTCCTCAAGTCAGCGAGACGCGCCCTCCTCCTCTCTGCGGCGGCTGTTAAGTTCCTGATTTCCTCATCTTCCAGAAATTCAGCAGGTTCTGATTTCTTTCATTATGTGCAACTGAATCCTCCTAGTGTAGCACCTATGAGCTGCCGAATCGCCATAGACAATGCCCACACGGGTTTTGTTGCTACGCCTAAGGCTCCGTGGCAAATGGTGAAGCATGCAAGAACAAATACAGCTGAAGCACGGATGAGTTCGATTGGGCTGAGAAGGACTCATTCTGCCATCAACAAGCACAATTTGGGCAGGAACACAACTCGATTGGGAGGCCTGCAGCTTCAATTTGACTACTGGACGGCTCGATTTGAGAAAGAACGCTCGATCTAGAAACTCAGAGGCTCGATTTGCTGGCATAAAGCTCTGATTTAAGTTCTCAGCTGCTTAATTTTGGATGGAAGACAGTGGAACGAGAACAGCGGGGATGGCGGCTTCAAGCGAAGGCGACGATGGGAACGAATGAGCAAGACTTGCGATAGCGTGGCGGCAAGGGAGGGAGGGACGATGTTTGTATGGGATGGGCTGGAGCGGCGAGGGCGTGGCGGCGGGCACCAGCGGTGGCACGGTTCAGCACGAGGGCAAGGCAGCAAGCGGACGGAAAAAAAAAAAGAAAGGCACGAGGGCAACTGCTGCCGCCGCAAGGCTTGCCTCCTTGCACAAACTGGCGCGCGCGGGAAAAAACGGCGGGAAGGAATTTGCGTGTTTTTCTCCCTAAATAAGATTTGGGGTAATATAAGGAAGCTTTTGGAGTTGCTCATAGAATAACAATCATCCTTGATATTATTGGAGCATAGCAAATAATTTTGTGGGCAGAACAAATCACCCTTATGTATGAAATAACAAATGAATCAAGTTACCTTAATGTATTGATATCTCCCACAAGATCGATGTACCAGCAGCACCTCTTCTGATGTACCTTGATGGAGAGAGGGGGGATGAAGAATGGAGCGAGGAGGAGGAGCGGCGAGGAGGAGGAGAAAGAGGGAGGGAGATGTGATGATTGTGAATAAAGCTGCTCGCGTTACTTGTTAGCTGGGCAGAAAGGGATACAGCCTTGCACGCCAGCCACGCAGGCGTGGGGAACGCGCGGCACTACAAAAATACGGGCAGGAAGGCCGCTATCTTTTTGTTGCGTGGCCATCAGACCCTGCCCTGCTGGCGCGGCTGTCGCCCGGTCTTGCTCACCGTTGGATCCACTGCAGAGTTTGATCGGCTTAGTCTCAAGCACGATCCCAGGCAGGCTCCTTGTCTTTGAATTCGCGACTCGAGCTGCCCGTCTACAGGTGCTTCCACAACCTTGAACCTTCTGAGCATACACTTGGTCTCATCCTAGCACTCGACCACCTCCACCGTACCTTCTCGGGCTCAAGGAGATCACAGCGCCTCCACTGCCGCGTGCTGTCCCTCTGCACCTCATGCTCGATGCGACGGTAGCGCAAGCCGCGACGCGCTGAGCCGAGAATCCAAGCGCCGACCACCTCCCTCTCCCTCGCTAGATGCGCAAGCGGCCTAGTGGGCCATCTTGTAGCGCCTTAGCCAGCAGCGCATCGGCTATCACATATCACCTGCAGAATTGAGTTGCTCAGCGCGCGGAGAGCTATAAAATAACTTAACACGGCCCATGTACGTATATAGTTTGTCCATATATAGTTTGTTTCTATAATTTTGTCTGATTCTAATTGTGATGGGATGCCGCAGCAGTAGGGTGTGCCACCAATGCAGCTGCTTGACGCGCCGCCTAGCCTCCGCCGCCACGGAGGGAGTCTGCAACCATGGCCCTGGGAGGAGGAGGAGCAGGAGGCGACAAATCTGCGCTAGGAAGAGGCGTAGGAAGGCGAGGTGCAGGTAGGCGGGCGCGTGGAGGAGAACGGAGGCGAGGAGTCCCACCTGCCGGCGAGTCGACCACGGCCGCGAAGGCGAGAAGGGAACGGACAGGGCGGACAGCGAATGGAAGCGGGGCGAAGGGAGCTTGCGAACGGACATGGTGCGAAGGAAGCTTTCGGACCAGGGATCACGCTGGGCCCCACATGTCATAGAAAGAAGACGGACCAAAGTCAATTTAACCACAGACCTAGTCCTCCTTTTACTGATAGGAGAGATTTGGCCTAGAATATTTTACCTGCTATCTTTCTTTTTATTTATACCATTCCTTTTTTTTACATTTGTATTTATCCCTTCTCATTATTCTTATTTTATTTCTTAATATTATATGAGTGTACCTTTATTTTCATACGCATTTTGTACTATTGCCTTTTGTTCTCATATTATTCTTGAAATGTCCCACGGTGTAGTTTCCATTATACAAATAGTATCAATGAGAGGTTTCATGGTGTTTTTTCATGGTTCCCATGATATATCAGTGACATGTTCCATGATGTGCTTTAGATTGTTCTCACTTTTTTTATCAGATATTTCATGTTGTATTTTGGATTGTTTTCTGGGATTAATAAGAGGTTCTGTTGTGTAGCTTGGATTGTTTCAACCACAACATTCATGAAATGTTCCAAGATGTAGTTTGGATTGTTCTCATTGTATCGACTTAGCGAGATGTTCCATGATGTGTCTTTTATTGTTCTCATATCATTTGCGAGATGTTCCACGATGTTATTTGGATTGTTCCATAGTAGTCATGACATGGTTCCTTGTGTATTTTAGATTGTCTTATAGTTGAATATCAACTGTTGCATAGTGTATTTTGGATTGTTCCCACAACATTAATGAAATATTTCAAACTTTAGTTTGGATTGTTCCTATATATAGTATCAATGAGATGTCCTATCATGTGTTTTTTATTTATTCTTATAGCATTCATGAAATTCTCCATAGTATTGTTTGCATTGTTTCCAATAATATTTGTAAGATGTTTGATGGTAAATTTTGGATTATTCTCATAGTCAGGGGCGGACTTTGGACAAACACTAGTAGAGAATTGATCTTCCATGCGCCCTTTTTGTTCCGGTTCAAAGTTGGCCCGGGATAAAAGGGGACGCGCCACGGTAGGCTGGAATAGAGCGGAGCTTTACTCCCGGTTGGTATTTGCCACTAGGACTAAAGGCCCCCCCTTTAGTCCCAGCTGTAATGGCCAGAGTCCAGGCGTCGGTGGCATGCCCCTTTTATCCCGGTTGGAGCCTTCAAACAGGAGTAAATTTCAACTGGAATAAAAGGTATTCCTTTTTATCCCGGTTGGAGTTTTTAACTGGGATAAAAACCCACTCCTCATTATATCCTAGGATTGAGGCCTTTCTTCCTCCTCCAGCCCGAGCCAGTCCACTCCACAAAGATAGAGAGCTTCACCTACTCTCCGGTGGTGCCAAAGCAAGCGAGGTGCTGCCCAAATTTTTTTTCCTCATTTCCATGGGAATTTCACCCATCCAAAGTGTTGTGAAGGTTAGCTACTTCATCCTCTTGTTATGCTTTGATTTATGCTTTAGAGAGGGAGAATGAAGAGGATTCATATTTATACATCTTTTTGAGCTAGAATGTGATGGATAGTTTGCTTGTTATATATGATTCGTATTAGTTAAAACAACTTGATGTGTAGAATGGAGATGGATAGTTTATTTGCTAGAATGTGAAGTAGAAAATGGAGAGGATTTTGAGCTAGAATGTGAGGGAGATTGGAGTGTAAATGTGAGGTAGAATTGAGAGGATTTCAATATTAATTATGAGGACAAAATTAGTATGTCATATGTGTCATATATTGTATGTATCCTTGCAGCGGTTTAAGAATGATGCTACCCTTGTCTAGACGGTTTATCTTATCAAATCCATACTTGTTGAACTTGCATACTGTGTTCATCTCGGTAAGCATGTTCTCCGCCGAGCAGCAACGGACATCAAGGAGGAGCTCCAATTCTACGAGAAAGAGCGGCAACGGACATTGTGGAAGACCGTGTCCCCTTTCTCGTAGAATCGAAGCTCTTCCAAGACGAAGTACGGTGCCACCAAGTGGAGAACATGCTTGTCGAGATGATCACGGTCTTCAAGTTCAACAAGTTCTTTTGTGCTAAGGTATGAATTTTTGTACATAGAGATGGCTTCTACTGCTGAAGGTAGTGGCGATGGTGGGGGTGATCGTCGTTCCTCTCGCGGTAAGGGGAAAACTATAGTTGACCCTCATAATAAGCTGAAGAAAATGAGCACGTGGGAGAAAGCAATACTTCGTTTTTTGCAAAGACATCATGAAAATGCTGTTGCGTCAGGTCAGGAACCTCCTTTTGGTGGTCGTCATGCTCCACCGTCAGTCCCGGGTGTTTCATGTCCACTTAGTACTACCGTTGTAGGAGGCACAAATAAACCACAGGATGAGGCTAGGTCAGCGGAACATTCATCTTCGCCGTCCAAGGATGCTTAAAGTCCTCCTAGATAATACTCAGTGGACGGCTTGTCGTAGTGTATCATGTTGTTTGGATCTGAAATTTAAATATGTGTATTTCTATCTATATCTAAACTTTCAGCATTATTTGCACTACAAAGTTTGACATGCTTTCAATTGTGAATATCATGTAGATAAGTTGTAAAGCGTATAAAAAAATTGTAATCCATTTTCATGCGTAATCCATTTTCAAGTGTAATCCATTTTTATGCGTAATATGATGCAGATGGACCGGCAATGGATGTATAATGCGGACAGACGGAGCAAGGTGTTTATTGATGGCTTTCATTATTTTCTCAAAATGGCCAAAGTGAACAAGCCAGAGAACGGGTTCGTATGTTGTCCATGCTTCCAATTCAGTAACAAGAAGGACTATTCAAAGGATTCCTGGGGGACTATTCACAACCACTTGTTTAGATACGGTTTCATGCCTAACTATTTGGTTTGGACCAAGCATGGCGAAAGAGGAGGAGGATGATGACAACATTCCGAGCTGGGCTGCAGGCCAAGCTTTAGCAGATACTATAATGGGCGAGGCTGATGAAGATGAGTTTGCAGAAGATGCCCTACTGATGACCTTGGTTAGGTGCTATGAGATGCACACAGAGATTGCGAAACTGAGAAGGAAGTAGCAAAGTTGCAGCGCATGATAGATGATCACCAAAAATTGTTGTACCCAGATTGCCAATAGGGCCATAAAAAACTGGGTACCACACTAGAATTTGTGCAATGGAAGGCCAAAAATGGTGTGTCCGATAAGGCATTTCAGGAGATGTTGAAAATTATCCAAAAGATTCTTCCCGAGAATAATGAATTGCCGTCCACAACATATGAAGCTAAACAGATTATTTGCCCTCTAGGATTGGAGGTTCAGAAGATACACACATGCCCTAATGAATGTATCCTCTATCGTGGTGCTGAATACGAGAAAATGGATGCTTGTCCTGTGTGCGAAGCGCTGTGGTATAAGATCAGGCGAGATGATCCTGGTGATGTCGAGGGGCAGCCTCCCAAGAAGAGAGTTACCATGAAGGTGATGTGGTATTTCCTTATAATACCACGCTTGTAGCGCTTGTTCAGGAACAAGGCGAATGCTAAGTTGATGCGATGGCACAAAGAAGAACGTAAGGAAGATGAGATGCTGAGACACCCCGCAGATGGGGCCCAGTGGAGATCAATTGATAGAGCATTCTTGGACTTTGAAAGTGATGCAAAGAACATAAGGTTTGGTTTAAGTACTGATGGATTCAATCCATTCGGTGAGTTGAGTAGTGGCCATAGTACTTGGCCTGTGATCCTACATGTGTTCAACCTTCCTCCTTAGCTGTGCATGAAGCAGAAGTTCATAATGATGTCGGCGCTTATCCAAGGCCCAAAACAACCCGGCAACGACATTAACGTGTACCTAAGACCGTTGGTCGATGAACTTTTACAGCTCTGGAAGGAAGAAGGTGTACGGTGTGGGATGAGGATAAACAAGAGATCTTTAATCTATGAGCATTGTTGTTCGTAACCATCAATGATTGGCCTGCACTGAGTAACCTTTCGGGATGGACAAACAAGGGATATCGGGCCTGCATCCACTGTTTAGATGACACAAACAGCATGTATTTGAAGCACTGCAAGAAGGTTGTTTATATGGGTCATCATCGATTTCTCCCTGCTTACCACCAGCTGAGAAAGAGCGGGATGCATTTCAAAGGAGCGCCAAACGATTGTAAAAAACCTACACACCGTAATGGAAAGCGTGTCTTTGAGATGATAAAGGATGTAAATGTAGTATTTGGAAAGGGTCTTGGTAGCCAACCTGTTCCGAACGACGATAATGGATGTGCACCCATGTGGAAGAAGAAGTCAATATTTTGGGAGATACCTTATTAGGAAATCCTAGAGGTCCGCTACGCAATAGACGTGACGCACCTGATGAAGAATCTTTGCGTGAACGTGCTAGGCTTCATGGGTGTTTATGAGACCTCAAAAGATACATTGGAAGCACGACAGGACCTGAAAGTCATGGGGCAACGAGATGACCTACATCCGGAAAAGAGAGATAACGGACAACACTACTTACGTCCTACCTAAAAGTCATGGACCTGAAGAGAAGGATAACATGTTTGAATGCTTGAATAGTACGAAGGTCCCGTCTGTTTACTCCTCGAATATAAAGGGAATAATAAATATGAAACAAAAGAAGTTCACAAATATCAAGGCCCATGACTGCCACATGTTGATGACCTAGTTGCTTCCGGTTGCACTGAGGGGTGTTCTACCAGAGAATGTCCGATTGCCGCTCGTAAAGCTATGCGTGTTTGTCAATGCGATTTCACAGAAGGCAATCGATCCATCCAAGCTAGCAAAGCTATAGAACCATATGGTGCAATGTCTTGTCAATTTTGAGTTGGTATTTCCACCATCCTTCTTCAATATTATGATGCAACTCCTGGTTCACCTAGTAAAAGAGATTGGTATTCTCGGACCTATATACCTGCACAATATGTGGCCTTTTGAGAGGTTCATGTCAGTCCTAAAAAACTATGCTCTTAATCGTGCCCGTCCAGAAGGAAGCATCGCCAAGGGATATGGAACTGAGGAGGTGATCGAGTTTTGTGTTGATTTTATTAACTCAATTGACTCGATTGGGGTTCCAACTTCACGCCACGAGGGGAGGCTGCAGGGAATGGGCACCCTTGGAAGGAAATCAAATTTGAGCAATGATACTGATTTGTTTGACAAGGCACACTACACTGTTCTGCAACAGTCATCCTTTGTGGCTCCGTATATTGAGTAGCACAGGAAGATGGTAGTTTTCTAAAACCCGACGAAATCCGATGCTTGGCTTACACGTCACCACATGGAAACTTCCCTCCTGGTTGCGCCAACAACTTATGGGTAACTCTGAGATTCACCCACAGCTCGCTTGGTTAGCTAGGGGACCTGCTAGCACAATCGTGAAATTCCGAGGCTATGAGATAAATGGTTATACATTTTACACAAGAGCTCAGGACCAGAAAAGCACGAACCAGAATAGTGGTGTCTGCATAGATGCCATAGATAGAAACAATAGAAAGGAGTCATATTATGGTTTCATACAGGAGATATGGGAACTCGAATATGGACCACTCTACATCCCTCTATTTCTTTGCAACCGGGTTCAGCTAACTGTCATAACCCAAGATCAGTACGGAATGACAATAGTGGACCTGAGCAAGATTGGATACAGTGATGAACCATTCGTACTTGCCAATGATGTGCATCAGGTTTTCTATATGAAGGACATGTCTAGCAAACCCAAGAGAAATCCAGAAGAGCCATGGGAGCCAAAGCGCCACATAGTTCTTCCAGGTAAAAGAAAAATTATGGGAGTCGAGGATAAAACAGACCAATCAAATGATTATGATCAGTTTGATCGCATGCCTCCTTTCGCTGTTGAAGTTGACCCAAGCAACTTGCTATACAAAGAAGAGGATCTGTGCTTACTCCGCGATCATGATCAAGGCACTTTCGTGAAGAAGAAATTTTATAACCTTATATTGTAATTCGTAAAATTTGCTTCACTTTATGTACTACTTGATACAATTTTTTATTTAACGTATGTATGATTTAATGTGTGTTTAAATTACTTGACATGAAGATTTATTAGATAAACATGAACAATGTTAACCACATACATAAATTGAATTTTTCGCGCGTTGAAATTATTTAATTGAATAATTTCTTGTTGATAGCGATGCAGTAAAATAATTATTTTAGAAGCTAAAAGAACTGGTATAGAATAAATGACTAATTCACACTTATTGTCAATATACATGCTAATTTAATATATTTTTGCATGTTCAAAATATGTAAAGTTTTTTGTTTTTGTATCTTGAAATCCAGTGAAAACATAAATAAAATCCATTTCCAAAAAACAGGCGGGAGACGAAAAATGGGAAAAGGCCCTTTTGTCCCGGGTGCCAACAGCAACCGGGACAAAAGGCCCCCCCTTTTATCCCAGTTGCAACTTGTAACCGGGATAAAAGGGTATTTTTCGATTCCCACCGGGAACATACCCTTTTGTCCCGGTTGCTGTTGGCACCCGGACAAACGGTACCTTTAGTCCCGGGTTCAATTACAAGCCTGGATAAAAGGTGCGGGGGATAACAGTAATTGTAGTCTCTTCTACCCCCCCACCCACCCTTCAACACTTAGGCAAATTTTTCACTGCCGCCAAGATCCGCGCCCGTTCGCGTGCTCCGTCGCCGCCCGTCCGCCTCCCTCACCGGCCACCGTCCTTCTTGTCGCCCGTCGCCCTGGCCGTCGTCATCCCACCGCCCCGGCTGCCTCGCCCGCACCTAGACCACCTCCTCCTGTGTCGCCCCGGCCCGCCACTTCCTCCATCGCGCACCCTCGAGCTCGTCGCCGTCGGCCTCCGCCCTCCGTCGCGCCGCCTCCGTCCCTATCATCGTCGCTGCCGGCCTCCACCCTCATCGCCACGGCCACCTTGCTCCGTCCCCGCCTCCGCCGGCGTCCGCCGCCCCAGCCTCCTCATCCTGCGCATTGCCACTCCGCCGCCCCAGCCGTCGTACGGCCTCTAGCCCCAGTCGCCTTCGCCTAAACCCCACTGGCCATAGCTCCCGCACGTACGGCCCTTGCTGACGCAAGCCACCGGCTTGCTAATGCAAGGGCCTTTTTATTTTTTAGTTAGAAAATCAATAGAAATTTGTAGAAAATCAGTAGATTAGTAAAAAATCAATAGGAAATTACTATTATTAGTTGAAACTCAGTATAATTAGTAGAAATTTGTATAAATTTGGTAGAAATTCTTACAATTTACTAGTAATTTGTAGAAATTTAGTAAAAATACTTAGAAACTAGAAGAAATTTGGTAGAAATTCTTAAAATTAGTAGGAATTAGTAGAAATTTTCTAAAAATTCCAATAAATTAGTAGAAATTTGTATATACACTTGAAATTTGGTAGAAATTAGTAGAAATTTGTATAAACACTTCAAATTTGGTGGGATTCATTCAAGAGTGTCATGTATGGTTTCATGTTATTCTATGATTTCATGTATATACCTTAACGTACATGTAACTAAGGCTATTTCATGTAAGTTTCATTTCGTGTGTGAGCTGCCTATTTCATGGTTGTTCTATGATTCAAGACTGTCATGTATGGTTTCATGTGTATGTTTCAATCGGTTTGTTCTTTTCCATGGTTGTTCTATGATTTCATGTATATACCTTAACGTACTTGTAACTATGATTTCATGTGTGTTTAAAGTAGTTGAGATGGCAGACGACGAGACCGCAAGGTATCTAATGGAGCGGATTATTGCTAGTGATGGTAGTGGCTCCAACCTTCCCATAACGTACACTGATGAAGAGGGTACCCAGGCGGACATATTCCTCAACATGTCTGGCTATGACAATGAAGAGCCCGAGCCCCAACAAAACCTTGTCGTGGCGGAAGGTTCTGGCAATGGAAATTTAGAGCTCGAGCCCCAGCAAGACCTTACCGTGGCGGAAGGTTCCGACAAGGTATATAAAATTTCCAATATTTCACCCCATCTATAATGTCTTATTCGTTATTACTATGTACTAATTAATGAATCTTGAACTGTTAGCCCTCTGGATCGATGAAACGTAAGAAGCTCCGAGGTCGTACAAGGGTGATGGATGGAAGGCTTGTCATCACGGAAGTCACAGATGAGGGCAAGCCGGTTGCTTCCGAAAAACTAGCAAAGAAGTACGTGATTAAGATTGGGGCAATCGTAAGGGACAAAGTGCCCATCAGCATCAGGGAATGGAAGGGCAAAAAAACTAATCCATACCGCTCCCGGATAGACAAAAGAATATGTTGTGGGAAGATGTCAAGAGACGTTTCACATTTCCCGAAGGATATATTGAAAAGGATGTGAAAGCGTGGACGCTGAAGAAGATGGCCACACAATTCTAGATATTCAAGAAGATGCTGGATGCCAACTACCTTAAGAAGGGCCAAACTCTAGATTTCGATGTGTGGCCAAATTTGAGGGACCATTCAGAGGCATTTGTCGAATACAAAAGGAACGAAGACGGTGTGAAAAATATCCAGACCAACACTACAAATGCTGGTCAGAAGGAGTACCATCATCGTCTACGACGAGGTTGTTGTGGCACAACAATTCCCAGATGGAAGAAGATGGAACAAGACCTGATCGATCAGGGTATCGTACCAGCAACTATTGAATGGCCCGAACGATCGAAAAATTGGTATTACGTTCATGGAGGCTTCCTGCCAAGAGGATGGGACATTGATATTCAATGAGACAATACGTCAGAAGGCCAAAAGGCTTATCAAGAACATTGAAGATTCTAAGGCTGGGAGGTTGAAGGTGGACCGAGAGAATGATGAGCTCACATTGGCCCTTGGGAATCCCAAGCACCCAGGACGTTGCCGAGGGTTCGGGGTTATTCCGTGGAAGTTTGCTTTCCGAGGTGACAGTGCATCATACAGAAGCCACAAGTGAAGAAAGGAACAGATCAAGGAGAGCTGGCGGCAGATGCTAGAATCCAAAGTGCATTCACAAGAAGTAAGAATGTTAGAGGAAATCAATGGTCGAGTGGCCCACGCAGTTGCGGAGTTGGCCCAATCTGGAGCATTGTCGGATCCAAACTTCGCCAGTCCTTCTCAATGCCTCTTGAACAGTTGTGCTTCTATAGGGCTCCCCGATGCGCAGACGCCAAGATTACTCGTGGACAAGCAACGGTTCACTGTGGATGCCATCACGCAACGCACCTCATGTGAGCTGCATACAACGGTCGGCAACCTCACTATTAAGGTATACTTATACATAATATTTATGCAATCTTCTCAATTGATCCATGCCTCGGGATCAGAGTTTAATAACTTGTTTACTTCTGCTATATGTACAGGTGGCGTACGGGAGTGTCTTACCAATCCTGGCAGGGTAGACAAGCCATGGCATGGAGATTCCACCTGGCTATGCCAGCGTCAGCCTAGAGCAGATCGCTGATAGCCAATATGAAGACCTAGAGCTCGACCTCCAGGGAGGCATCAGGGAAAGGACACTAGGAGATACGCTTCATAGGATCATTCTATGGCGCAAACGCTACATCATCATCCCCAACACGGAAGCACCTCCTCAGAGCTCAAGACCGCTCCCCGCAGATCCCTAGCAGCGACCATCTCCTCAAAGCTTAAGACCGTCATCTCCAGCACAACTTGCTCCAGGACCGTCACTTCCTGCTTGATCAAGGTCTCCATCTCCACCACATCCTAGTGGTGGGAGCGATGACGACAATAACAACACCCCTCCCCGATCACCATCGCTGGGACTAAGAGCAGCCCCGAGGAAGGAATCTACAGAACCACTTAAGAAGTCACGACCACCGCCTCCCAAGCCAAGACAGAGAAAGAAGAAAAGAAAGGAGCCTGAAGTGACTCATGAGGAACGCTGGGAGGCAATGACTCATACAGAAGAGTGGGCCGAAATCCAAGTAGAGGCAAGTGAGTGGTTCAAGAAACAGGCCGAAGAAAAAAAGCAAGGGAGATGGAGCCACCACCAGTAAATCGAAGAGAATTAAATTTTTTTATCAGGATGGAAGAAGGAGTCAAGAAGAGGATACTACTACTATCGAACTACGAACGGGCGTTAGTCAAGGTTGTTGAGAGGGAAAAAAGGAGAGGAAAGTCATCTTCCAGTGGTGCTGTCCCCAACCTCGGGCATCTACCAGAAAAAGACACTGAAAAGATAGAAGCAATGCCCTTTGATCAACAAGCACAAGTATTGAAATTCATGGAAGAAACAGGTATGGGACTTGATGAATGTCTAGAGCAAGTTGAGCTGCCAGCTGCACCACCAGTTGAACCGAGATGGACCTGTGAGCTAGGCAAGTCTCTGGTAAGGCCTGAGTTGGTACGGAAGCTATCAACAAAGATGTACGAATTCCATCAATGGTACATGAAGGTGTCTGCTGACTGGATGGAGATGTTCGGCCTTAAGGTAAAACCGATAGATTTTTACGGCGAAGGAGAGAAAGTTCTGTGGCTAGAATTCAAGGATATATACAAAGTATACCATCATGATGCCCTGGACGTCTCTCTGATCAGCGCTTGGGTTTTGTAAGTGTCCGTTTATCTACATGTAAATTTTGGCTCATATCATTATCTTTTTTGCATGCGTCACCGTACTAACTTTGTCTTCCATTTTATGCAGGATGCTAATTCAGACGTGCCGACGAGAAACGTACCTCCATATTGGCTTCATAGATCCATCCGTAGTTAACCAAAAACAGATATAGGTATCGCTAGAAAAATCTTGGTGGAAGTATACAATTTCCTAGACAAATAAAAATTCAAGGATTTCATACTAGTTCCATACAACTTCAAGTAAGTGTGTGTATACCATCTACTTTCGTTTTCTTTTTCCTTGCATGATTAGTGTTAGTTAGCTCTAATATATAAGAACATTTACGTATGCAGCTTCCACTAGATCCTCATCATAATTGAGCCTGAAAGAAGCCACGTCACTGTCTTCGATTCGTTGAGGAAAGATCTGGTGGAGTACCGAGATATGCAAGACATGCTAGGCTTGTAATAATTCTTGACTTTTATCTCTATGCAAAAGTTTGTTTCCTAAATTTTATCCTAGTTACACTATATCATTCATTATTTTAATCTGCAGTGCATGGAGACAATTCATGAGGACACACAAAGGTCCATTCAAAGAAAAACTTACATGGAACATAGACTTCCCGGTACGTATGAAGTCTGCATATTTTGTACATTCTATAACACGAATATTTCATAACTTATTTTTTTCCTATTGAAGTGCTTAAGATAGGAACTCGGGAATAATCTATGTGGCTACTACATCTGTGAGCGTTTTGTGGGACCCAAGGGACTAAAGATGACGCCGCACAACTTTAAAGGATGTAAAATAAAACTATTAATAGTTAATTATTTTCTAGCTCCTTATATTTAATTGTTCATGTAATATTCACATATTTCCAAATTATAGATGTTAAATATTAAACAAGGACTCTTAAAGAAGGAAAGAGTAGCAGCAATATGTGAAGGTCTCATTGGATTCTTGATGGACGAGGTGGTAAATCCACAAGGAGAATTTTATTACGATGGACGAAATTTAGATGCTCCGAGCAACACCTCGACGGAAAGATTGTAGATATATAGTTTGATTTGTATATATAATACGCTAAAATCGATTTGTATAGTATGCTAAGAATTGTATATATAGTAATTACTAGTTTCATTCATTTATAAAAAAATCTCAACTAATAAAGGTTAACAAAAAAGGCCGGGGTACGTACGTGATGCATGAAATTATAAGCGCCATGCAGGCGTCTGCATGGCGCGTGTTTGTAGGACTTTAGTTCCAGTTGGAAAAACCAACCAGGAGTAAAGGGCCTGTCCCGCGCCTGGCGTGGCAGGCCCTTTAGTCCCGGTTGGTTTTAGATGGCTTTACTCCCAGTTGAAGGACTTAGGACTAAAGATCCCCCCTTGTCTCAATTGGTTTATCCCAGATGGATTTTCGAGAGATTTGCATCCTACCAACCAGAACTAATACTGAGTTTGCTACTAGTGAAATCTTGAACAGGGACATTTTAAGAACAGCTGAAGTTACAAAACTTATTGAATATTTGTTGATTCCCTTAACAAAACAAATTAGATGAGGCTCTGTGCTCTCGCTCTGATCTGTGAGTCCGTCCATGCACATAGTATTAATGTTATGTTCCATGGTATAGATTGCATTGTTCCCGTAACATTCATTAGGTGTTAAATGGTGTGTTCCGTATTCTTTCCATAGTACCTCCATGAAATGCTTCATGTTTTATTGTGTGTTTTAAATTTCTCATAGCATTTACAAGATATCTTGTGACGTATTTATTATTATTATTATGGTATTTGAGATATTTTAACATTGCATTTATTTCAAAGGTATTCATATGATATTTTATAGTGTATTTTTCGATTGTTCTAATGGTAAAAGTTTAATGTTCTAATATAAAAATTCAAATGTTTCCCTAAGATTCGAAAGTCTCCATGTTATTTTTTTTGTTATTCCATATATTAAACATATTTCAAGTTTATAAATTTGTTTGTTATATTTATGCTAGTTCGGGTTGAAATCTATTTATCTTATATACATGAGACCCATTAACTTCTATTCTCTTCTTCCACTGATAAATAAAATCCCTCAAATCAGCATTTTGTCAACAATGGCGCCGTTTATGTCCAGCAGATGCGTTGCTACTGCTGTTTACCTCTCTGGCGGATGCTTTCCTGCCATTGCTCTTCCACGCTGGCGGCACTACAAGGTTTCGTGCCTAATGCTATGATTTTTTTAGCAATAGTTGATTTTCGTTGCAATACATGGTGGTTATTGCAATAGTAGTTGATTTTAGTTGTGATAGGGTGACATGTTGCCACCAATTGTGTGGTGTTGCGACATAAATTTTGTTGGTTGCAATAAGGTGGATATATCTCAACGAATATATTTTCGTTGTTACGGTGACATTATTGCAATGGTAGTTGCAAAGGTTGCAAAAAGATGTTCATGTCGCAACGAACATAAAGCGTTGATATTAGTACTATCATGTGTTGTAAAAGAGTATATGTTATAGTAACGCAAAATGAGTTGTTGCGAATAGAATCTTAGATATAGCAACGCAAAACTATATTATTGCAAATGAGTCTTAGATATTGCAACGAGTCTTAGATATAGCAACAAATACCAAAATCATTGCTACACACAAGGTGGTATTGCAACGATATTTCTAGATGTGGCAATAGATGAGTTTGTAGGTGGGCCTCACACAAGTTGAACTCAACACATATGTAATTTGGCCCATGCAGCAAGCCTTTCTTTCGAGAGGGATCAGACCTAAACCAGATCGAAACAAGCTCTGGCCCTCACGCCGTATCGCCGCCTCCCTGCGTGCGGCATTCACCTCCTCCATCATGAACGCCGAGCGTGCACCACGCCTTCCATCTCGCCCATCCTACGCGCTGTCGCCCTGGTTGATCATAGGAGCGTGAGGAGCCACTTTGCTAGAGAACATTCAGCATGATCGATTGGCCTAAGGTATTTTGTTTCCTAATGTGTTTTGAGCGATCAACCTAAGATATCATCGATCATGTGCACGAAACTTGAGTTATTTCAATATATTTTGTTTCATAATATGTTATAAACATTGGTTATTTTAAATCTTGAACGAGCACCCTTTTCCCATAGTTTAGGAATTGTGAATTTGGTGTTCTAACTCCTGCTGTACCTGGGATTTGTCCAATGGCACATGATGATCATAGTTGGATGCTATTACCTCAGTCAGATGAAGCGTGGCAACTCAAATTTGACAAATTTATTGGGGATACCTTTAAAGGCAACTATCCAGGAGAGATTGTGCCCTGTCCATGTACTAGGTGTCATTGCATGGCGTCCATGTACTAGATGTCATTGCATGGCGTACAGAAGGAAAGTTGAGGTTCAACAACACTTGCTTGAAAGAGGGTTTGACAAGGATTTCATAAAACAGAAACATCGTGCTGTTAAAGCAATGGTCCTGGATGGTGATCGGCATTTGAGTGAAAGACCAGCTGTTGATCGTGATGGTGGTGGCTCCGCCAATAATCTGCTTTCTAGTTTAATCTGTGTGCATCTGAAAGAAACATGGTGAGTTGACGAGCTGATAGACTGATAACATGTTTCTACACAAAATTGAAGTAATATCTTTCTTCTGTTCTGCACTTGCAGACTTTTTACACCTTAATTTTATACTAAAATTCCTATGTTCCCGTTTGCGATGTCACTGCATAGGATTATGTTTGCTTTTTCTTGGATCTGACGGAAAGGCAAGGATGGTTTTCGCCCACCATGAAGTGCTGAGTCATGTGCTTGAAAAGATGGAATATTGCTGGATGTTTTATTGTAGGAAGTTTTGTCACAACAATATGGTTATCTATTTGTTTAGAGCGCATCTCCAAGACTACCCAACAAACACTGCCAATAACTAGTTTTGAATCTGAAGGTGAAAAATAACGCTCCAACAGTAGTCCAATCTTACTCCCATTTTTTTGGCATGTCCAATATTAAAGCTATCTGGAGCCAAATTTCCACTCCCAATCGGCAATCCACGCTCCCAATCGGCGATCTTTTCATGTAAATGGGTGACGTGGCACCTAGTTTTCTTTTTCACCCCGCGAAAAAAATTCTGTCCATTTTTCTCTCCACGAGCGTCCTTGTTTAACCGGTGGAGGTGGCCCCATAAATGCGATTAAAGTTTTTTTTAGCAACTACTTTTGGATAGTTTTGGTGGGGAAGGATTTTTTTTAGATCCCAATATTTTTTAGAAAGGTACCAAAACATGTTTCTTGGAAACCTATTTTTAGGGGCACTCTTAAATCTGAGAGACTTAGTCTGTTTTATGTCTTCTTTTTTTTGTGCTAGTTGTCTATATTCCTGTATGCAGATAGGCGTATGTTAATATATTAATTAATTAATGTATATGTTGTTCTAATAAAAATAGTTCTCGCGTGGGCCCGAATTGTTTAGGCCCACTTGGAATCTGGCCTAGAATGGTACAGGGTTGAAAACTACAACTAGGCTCAATTCAAAAGTATAATGGTACAGGGTCAACAGGCTTGAAAAATGGTTGATATAGTTAAATTGAATTGGGCTTCTAACTCAGCTTAGCCCACAAATAAATTACTTCTTATATGCGCCTTGTTGGGCCATAAAATATTTTAAATCTTTAAAATGACTTGTCACATTAGATCCCTTCCATCGCCATGTTACATGGTGGTCACATTTTATGATTTTTTTTCTACATGGCACCTGTACAGTCTTCTATATGCAACATTTTGCAACATTTTGTAACATTTTCTATGCTTGATGACGACGACGTGACGAAAGGAAAACCTTCACAATATTTATGATGAAAAACGCATTTTCATAACATATTACCTTTTATTATAGGGTATAGGTGACGAACAAATTTTCATAAATGCATTTTTAACATATTACCTTTTATTATAGGGTATAGGTGACGAACAAATTTTGATCACATTAGAGACACAGATTATGAAACATAACGACAAAACTTGTTTTTATGGCATAAATGACAGAAGGCCACATGTGTTGTAGTGTGTGGTGTGGCGTGGCATGGATCTTAAAGAGGAGCGTTGGCACCCACTGCTGGGAAAATGACATTATGCCTCATCACGTACTTCGTATGCAGCATCTACGCTCGGTGATAGAAACAAATGTGTCAAACATACTTTTCAAGTGTATCTACACTCATAGATCTTATACAGGAGCGTCGACACCCGCAGACAAGTCACAACCCCAGTGCTTATAGATAGCATTGTGCCTCTTCCCGTACCTCTTAGGCCCTCTACATCAACCTTGTTTTCTGACGGGGTTATGTAATAGAATCCACAACAGCCTTTTTGCTTTTTGGTAACAACCACCGGAGGACCATTTTGGCACCATGGAGTCGCACATCTTGGCACTTGATGACAAACTAGACCAATCTTCAAGCGCTCGGCGACAATAACAAATGTGTCAAACATTTTCTTCTTAAGTGCATTAAACATCAATAGAGGCAGGTGACGAAGCACTACAATATGTATGTAGCACAGATTTGGGACTACAAATATTCAAGCTAGAAACAACATCATAGTCGGCCTGTTGCCTTTGACGGCATACCAGATTGCCTGACTGGTCCTAGGCTCTCACTAAAACATCAAACTTTTATCTTTTCATGAAGCCGGTATTTTGCTAATCACTCAGAAGTGTTCATCAGATATTTCATATTGCTTGTTGTTTAATTGCTAGAATAGCTACAGGTTCAGTAAACGATCTTAGCCTGTGCAGATATTGTTATATATATGCTGGTTGTTCAAGAAAGATGACTTTTCTTTCTTTTGCTTTGATATTTGCACTAACATTGAATGCCTTGTTGATTTCTATTCATACAGTGCACTCTTAAAACTTTGTTTGGATTATTAACCTAGCATGCTTCCTTGCTTACTTTAACGGATTCATGCCCGACGGCTGCAGCTAGCGCAATCGTGTATACCTGGGCATAATCATGCAGAACTGTTGCGTATAATCCTCACGTTGTATCATATTAGTATCTCACACCAACTAACACCAACTACAAATCTCCTGCAGCCTCAGCCCTGAACTGAAGTGCCATGGACAGCAACTCCCAGCCACCGGCGCCATCACCGGATGCCACAATGGCTAACCCGTTACCCAGGTCCGTGCAAGGTTCCTCCAGCCAACAGACTGCAGCCACGGACGGGGCCACTGCTCAGTGTGCAAGGTTTCTGACACTTAGGCCGCCGGTGCCCCAGCACCGCTGACCAAGGCCGGCTTCTCGTTTTCAGGCCGCCGACTTAAACTTTTTTTGAATTATTAGTCTAGCACACGCTTCCTTGCTTATATATAAGGATCATGGAGAAGAATCTTTAATTTATTTGAATTATTTCTACTAGTTAAACAATAAAAGGTCGGATACTTGCCCGAAGGCTCTGGCAAGCACTTAAACTCTTGAACGGCAATCGTGTATATATCTTCATGCAGAATTTGTGCGCATAATCTCCACGTTGCGTCATATTAGTATATATCTCACTTGATAACTTGGCATTTGCAGTTTCGATCCCCAAGTGCAAGGTACCTGCCATGGACAGCAACTCCCAGCCACCTGCACCACCGGCTGCCACAATGATCACGCTGGCCAACCCGTCACTGAGGCCCGCGCAAGGTTCCTCCAGCCAACAGACGGCGGCTGTGACCACCGTGCCATGGTCACCCACCGTTGTCGGGTTTCTGGCACGAGCACTGCCAACCGAAGCTTCCGGTTTTCAGGCCGCCGGCTCCCGTAACGGTCACCCCTGAAAAGCACTTCCTGCAGGGCTCCTCCAGCCAACAGGTAGCCGCTGCGGCTGCTCTGGTTTCTGCCACTGCTCCATGTGGCCCCACCGTTCTATCGGCCACCGTGCTTGGCGTTGGCAGGCCGCTAGGTCCTCCGACGATTATGCTGGCTAACCCATCTCTGAGGCTCATGTAGGTTAAGAACAAATGTGTCAAACATTATTTTTCAAGTGCATTAGACATTTTGTTTTTAAGTGTACATAAAATGTTTTCGCATGAGGATAAGTTTAAGAGAACATTCGTTACGAGATTTTTAGTTTTAACTAATGGCATAAGTCACGACGGCGGCTCCGGTTGCAGGCCGTTCTGTCGGCCATCGTGTGCTTGGTATTGGCAGGCCGATAGGTCCATCGACAGTTATGCTGGCTAACCCATCGTCGAGGCTCATGAAGGTCAAGAACGAATGTGCCAAACATTTTTTTCAAGTGCATTAAACATTTTATTTATAAGTGTACATAAAATGATTTTGCATGAGGATAAGATTGTGAGAACATTACCAGCTAGTCACTGCAGAACATTACCAGCCAACTTTATTCCCACTCCGGCCGGCTGGTCCCCCGGCACAGCCAACCAAAGCTTTTTTCAGGCCGCTGACTCCTGCAACGGTTAAGACGGCTGCTCCGGTTACGGTACGTTCTGTCGGCCACCGAAAAAATGCCATTTAGTTAAATGGATTAATATATGTAAGACGAGGAAAAAAGGTAGCCTGGTGATAAAAACCTATGGATGAGCTGCAGCTATTTTTGTGTGATTCTGGTCTGTTATTAGAGAATTTTTTATTACTTCAGCACCTAATTTATGCTTTCTCTTGGTGCCATATTTAGGCTTATATCGCCGCAGGTCATGCGGTTCGAGGAGGAACAAGCAGAACTGCTAGCTTATGTCGTAGCAGGTGTGAATCATATTACCTAAACCCCTTAATTTGCTCATCTCTCCTTGTTCGTTTCACTAATATGGTTCTTGATCACGGCAAAAACAATGTGCAGCTCCTTCCTGTTACAATTAAAAGCAAGAGGACGGGAAGGATGATAGGACATTGACTAGGAAAAATGTTTGCTTGTCAACAGGCCGACTAGAGAACAGCTAGAAAGTGTGCCTCAAGCACATGAGACCATCGAGGACCGTGGCATGGAACCTCTGGTGACGGCATAGAATTACACATCTTATTAGGCGTTTCATGGTGAACTAGGCGATCTTACGAGCACTTGATACCAAGGATCAATGTGTCAAACATTATTTCTGATATGAACCCGCTAGGATTGATTCCCAATCTTTCGATCAGAGAAGGGGGATAACTCGATTTGGGGATGGACATGACGTTCACGGCCCGACTATAGCCTTCCAAGGATGCTGCGCTCGTTGCGATCTTGTGCAGCACGATCAACCAAACCACTAGGATAATTCTTACAAATAATTGAAGAACAAGCAAGAACAAGTAAAACAAGCAACTCAATATGGAGATAAAAATCAATCTGAAAATACAAAGTTGGGGTTCTGAATTGAGTAGAACGGATGGTCGAGTCGACACACGCGTCTACAAGGAAGTAGCAATAGCTAAACTTTCAACAAAACAAAAACCCCATTTGTTTGTGGCGGCTCTAATCCTTATTAATACCTAGGAGGACGACCAGGGGGATCCTAGTGTCGTGCTCCAACCCTAGAACACGTCCTTATTGGACCCGACTTGATACAAGGCCTATCGGGCAAAAAAACAAGGTGACACAGCACCTTTGAGAGAAAAACCTCTTGCTAGTAATTTGATCATTGCAGCCTTCTCGGGAAAGATATGGATATGAGTCCAAATCCATATGAAAATAGGCTTCATAAGAATTCCAATGAGTACTTGAATGTCTAAAACAGAGTTCGAACGAGGTCACGACGGCCATCGCAAGTTGGCGCAGTGCTGCAGTCCGAATCCAGCCCCAAAACATGTTGGATTTGATCTCTTTCTTTCCTTGGGCCAAAAGTGACGTGGTGGTCTAGTGGAGGATGTTGGGAATACTTGGACTTAGCCCCCAATCAACTTTTTTGGTCCTTTACACCTTCCATGTATATTTAACACTCTTTTTGATCCACGTATGTATTTCTGAAAATGACAATGAACACACATCATAGTGCAGCATCCATTCATCAAATATATCAAATACAATATTGATAAAGAATTGGTTCACCTTTGAATCAAAATGTACCAATGTAATTGTATCCGAGCACATGATGTCCTCATCACTTTCAAGTGCATCAAACATTTTGTTTTAAAGTGTACAAAACAAGTTTTAGCATAGCGATAATTTTTCACTGGTGGAACATTGAGCATTAGTCCCGGTTGGAGAGAGTCATATCTCTCGAGTATCCAACTAGGACTAATCTTTCGGGACTAAAGGTCCCTCTCTTTAGTCCCAGGTCACTCACCTGGGACTAAAGGGGCCGCCATGCAGGTGCATGCACGTGGCCCTTTTAGTCCCGATTGGTATTACCCTAAATTATTTTCCATATTAATGCTAATTATTGCTTTACTTATATATATATACACCAATATGTATACATTCTTAGCGTAAACTACTTACATGTATACGCTTGTATTGTATGCATGTCGTATATATATTTCATGACAGTATATGCATAATATTAATTTTAACTACTATATATACAATTCTTAGTATATTATTAACATCAAACTAGTATTAATACAATTACTATATATACAATAATTTGTCCTTGAAATTCTTAGGATGCTCCCGTCATGGTGTTGCTCGGTTCGGCTACTGAATGTCCATTATAATAAAATTCTATTTTGGAATTTATTACCTCGTCCACCAGAAATCCTATGAGTGCTTCTTGGATTGTCAAAAGTCTTTCCTTCTCCAAGAGTTCTTCGCGAATCTGCCACATCTGTAATTTGAAAAAATGTGAGTGTTACACAAACAATTAAATAAAAGAAGCTAGAAAATGATTAATAATTAATAGATTTATTTTATGTATAGTTATATGGTCCGATAGCACCTTGTCCCTCATGAAATGGTGTATGTGCTCACAGACGTAGTGTTCACATAAATTATTCTCTTGTTCCTGTCTCAAGCACTTTAGTGGAAAAAAATAAGTTATGAAATATTCGTGTTATAGAATATACAAAATGTGCAAACTTCATGCATACCGGAAAAGTTGTAGTGAATGTAAGTTTTTCACCACGGAGATACTTATGGAATCATTTCCATGCACTGCGAATTAAAATATTGAATATGATACAGTGTTAGGTGAAAATTTAGGAAACAAACTTTTGCATAGAGATAAAGGTCCGAAATTATTACAAGTTAAGCATGTCTTGAATGTCTTGGTACTCATCCTTTGGTTTCCTTGGCGAATCAAAGACAATAACGTTGCTTTGATCAATCATAATTATAAGGAGAATCCAGTGGTAATTGTGTACATAAATGTTCATATTAGAACTAACTAACATTAATTAGGTAAGAAAAGAAAAATGAAAATAGATGGCACCCACACTTACTTAAAGTTGTAAGGCAGTAGTATTGTTGCTTGTAATTCTGTTGCTCCAAGAATCTGTATATTGCACCCAATGTAGACTTTGGTTGATATTGTATCTTCTTTTGGTTAACAAGCATTGGGTCCATGAAGCCAACAATTGAAGTAGGATTCTCGGCAGCACCTCTGAATTTGCATCCTACATAAAATGAAAGCCAAAGTTAGTGGGACGACAGACACAATAATGAGCTGAGCCAAAATTAACATCTAATAAACACACACTTACAGAACCTAGGTGCTAATAAGAGAGACATCAAGGGCATCTTGATGGTATACTTCATAAATATCCTTGAATTCCAACCACAAGAATTCTTACCTTCACCAAAAAAATCAATCGATTTAACAAGAAGAATTAACAAGAAGAGTGAACATGACCCTGCCATTGTCCGACTTCTCCATGTACCACTGATGGAATCATACATCTTAGTTGTGAGCTTCCGCACCAATTCAGACCTGACTAGAAGCTTGCCTAACTTAAAGGGCCGTTTAGGTACAGTCTTTTCTTGAGGTGGCGGTTCATCTTGCCCTAGAACTTCAGCAAGCGAGAGACCTGTCTCTGCCATAAACTTAGCGATCTTGATTTGTTGTTCTAAAGGCAAAGCTGCTATTTGTTGAGCTTCTTGATCTGCTTGCTAATCTTGCTACCCGAGCTGGGGGCCAGTATGACTGGACAACGAATCTCCTCGTTTCTTCTTCTGCCAACACTTAACTAACGAACGATCGTAATTTGATAGTAATGTCTTCTTGACTTCTTTTTTCATGAGAATAAAAAACTTTAATTTGGCTGGATCTACTGGCTTAGGCTCCATCTCCTTAGCTTTTGTTTCTGTAGCTATTTTTTCAAACCACTCCCTTACATGTGCTTGCGATGCCTTCTCCAATTTCTCAGGAGTCATATCACCTGCTAGCTTCTTAATAGGTTTAGACTTCTTTTCTTTTCCTCGGTTCTTTCATCTTTGGTTGCCTTGGCTTGGAAGGCGGTGGTCATGACTTCTTAAGAGGTGCTGCAGGTGCTTGCTCGCACTAGACTTTAATCCCGGCACTGCAGACTGTGATCGAGGAGGGGTGTTTTGGTCATCGTCGCTCCTGCCTTCAGGATTTGATGGTGCTGGAGATGGTGATCAAACAGGATGCAACAGTCCCAATGGTGATGACGGTCCTGGAGGTGGATGTGCTAGAGATGACGGTCTTGAGTTCTAAGTAAATGGTGGTTGCGGGGGATCTATGGGAAGAAATGATGCCTCCTGGCCGGGGATGATGATGTAACATTTGCACCATAGAATGATACCGTGAAGTGCATCTCCTAGTGTCCTGTCACCATCACCTCCCTGGAGGTCGAGCTCTAAGGCCTTCATATTTACAATCACAAATCTGCTCCACCCCAACGCTAGAGTAGCCAAGTGGAATCGCCATGCCACGGCTTATCTGTCCTGACAGGATTGGTAAAGCACTTCCGTACGCCACATGTACATATAGGAGAAATAAATAAGTTATTAAACTCCCAACACGTGGATCAATTGAAATAATTGTATAAATTATATATATGTATACCTTAATAGTGAGGTTGCCAAATGGTCTATACAGCTCACATGAGGTGCACTGAGTGATGTCACCCAAAGGGTACCGTTGGTTGTCCTACGCAACCATGGGTAAGCTTGGCATGTTCTCATCGGGGGTCCTTGTGGAAGCACAACTGCTTCAGCATTGAGAACGGCTAACGATGATGTTGGGATCCGGCAGTGCTCCAGATTCGGCAGTCTCAGTAACTGCCAAGGCCACTCGCCGATTAATTTCTTCTTGCATTCTTACGTCTTGTTCATGCACTTTAGCTTCTAACATACACCACCACCTCTCCTCTTGCTATTCCTTTCTTCTCTTCTAGCTTCTATACGTGTTGATGTCCCTACAGAAAGCAAACTTCCATGGAAACACCTCGAAGCCTGAGCAACGTTCTGGGAGTTCGAGATTCCCGAGCGCCAAAGTTAGCTCATTGTTCTCTCTATCAGGCTTGAACTTTCCCGCTTTAGAATCTTCAATGTTTTTGATAAGCCTGAGGACCTTCTCACGTATTGTTTCGTTGAAAATAAGTGTCCCATCCTCAGGGCTAAGGGTGCCTCCATGAGCGTAATACCAATTCTTCGATCGATCGGGCCAATTAATAGTCGCTAGTATGATACCTCGATCGATTAGGTCTTGTTCCATCTTTCTCCATTTGGGAATTGCACTCCTATAACCACCTTGCCCTAGACGATGATGGTACTCCTTCTTCTGGGCATTACTTGAGTTGACGTGAACCTTGTTCGCACTATCTTCACTCCTCTTGTGTTCAAGAAAACCTACACCGAGGATGAGTGTAGCAAGGCAGACATGTTCCTCAACATGTCCGGTGATGGCAATGTTGAGCCCGAGCACATCATTGATGATAATGCAGAACAAGACATTGCCGTGATGGAAGGTTCCGGCAAGGTATATATCGTTTTCATTATTTTACCCCATCTATAACTTCATATTCATTATTACTAAGTACTAATTAACGAATCTTAAACTTTTAGCCCTCTATATTGATGAAGCGAAAGAAGTCGCGATGTTGTACAAAAATAATGGAGGGAAGGCTTCACATCACCGAAGTGACAGAAGAGGGCCAGCCAATTGCTCTCGAAAAAGTCGCTAGAAAGTTCGTGAGTTAATGCGGGGCTATTGTAAGGGACAATGTATCCATCAGCATTCGAGGATGGAAGGGTAAAAAAGATGATCCATACGTGCTTCGGCAGACACAGAAAGATATGTTGTGGGCAGATGTCAAGAAACACTTCACACTTCCTGACAGCGTCAATTAAAAAGTTGTGTAAGATTGGACGCTGAAGAAGATGGCAACCCAATTTCAGACCTTCAAGAAGAATCTGGATACCAACTATATAAAGAAGGATCGAACTCTAGATTTTAATGACTGGTCAAAGTTAACAGATCACCAGAACTCATTTCTGGAATACAAGAGGAGTGAAGATAGTGCGAATAAGGTTCGTGTCAACTCAGGCAATGCCCAGAAGAAGGAGTACCATCATCGTCTAGGGCAAAGTGGTTACAGGAATGCAATTCCCAAATGGAGAAAGATGGAACAAGACCTAATCGATCCAGGTATCGTACCAACGATTATTGACTGACCCGATCGATCGAAGAATTGGTATTACGCTCATAGAGGCACCCTTAGCCCTAAAGATGGGACACTTATTTTCAACAAAACAATATGTGAGAAGGCCCTCAGGCTTATCAAAAACATTGAAGATTCTAAAGTAGGATGATGAGCTGACTTTGGCGCTTGGGAATCCCGAACACGTAGGATGTTGCCGAGGCATTGGGGTGGTTCCGTGGAAGTTTGCTTTCCGTAGGGACATCGACACGTACAGAAGCCGGAAGAGAAGAAATGAACAACAAGAGGAAAGGTGGTGGCGCATGTTAGAAGCTAAAGTGCATAAACAATAATTTGCTCCATAATATACATTTTATCCTCTTCGTCTCCCATCTCAACTAATAATGACATTAGTTATACACATATGTAATCATAGATACATTAAAATAAAGATTGTATCAAGCAGTACAATTAATGTATAAACAAAAAATCATAGAACAACCATGAAATAAAAAAAAACTGGTTGAAATATACACATGAATGTATACTAAGCATTTATACTAAATTATACTGATGTATGCTAAATTGTACTAATTTATATTAAATTATCCTAATTTTCTAAGTATTATACTAATTTACTAATTTATACTAATTTTCTAAGTTTTTCACTAATTTATACTAAATTATACTAATTTTTCAAGTATTTCGAATAAATTATACCAACTTCCTAAGCATTTCTAATAAATTATACTAGATTATACTAATTTATACTAATTTCCTAATAAAAAAATCAGCTTGTGTCAGCGCCATACCTCTTTAACGAGAGGGTCAAGGCGCGGAGGGAGGCGGCGGCAGGCTGGAGCACTGGGCAATGATGTGGCGGTGGGGAAGGAGATGGCGCCGAGGATGACGATGCGACAGATCTTGGAGGGGACGGGGGTCGAGGCGGCCGGTGAAGATGCGGTGGGGGCCGATGTGGCGGCAGTGCGGTGTCTTGGCGAGGGGTGTGGGGGTGCCACTGGGATGGTGTCGGGGTGTCGATAGGGACGCCGCAGAGGATCTGCCGGCTGACCGCAAAGATGTATCCAAAATATGCGATCAATTTAATTCAATGATTTAGTGTACACATTCAGGGTCTTTTTAGGAGAGCTCTAACACCTCTCAAAAAGAAGACAGTACTAGGATTCAAAAATTATCTCACAAAGAATGAAACCCTATGGACCAGCTAATATTCTACATTCCGGCCACTTAATTGAGGTGGTTTTCTTAAAGTTTTGCATGCACAGCTAATTATGGGCACCTAAGTTATTTTGCTTTAAGCCAATCTGTCTGAAATTTTCTAGAATTGCATTACTTTGGGGATTGGAGTACGATCTTAGTCGATAAATCAAAGTTCTCTACTTTCCACTAAAATGGAAACAAAATGGCTTACCCAACACCCTCAGTCCTTCGGTGGCTTCAGCAACGAGAGTTCTTGAATCTTTGGACTGAGCTTTCCCAAAAAGGCCATAATTAAACCATTCCAAAAAGAAAAGGCAGAACGCAAGGCCATTGGCTATCATCACATGATCTTCAGCAAAAATGATAGATTCTGTAGGTGTATATATATGCATCAGAAGTGAGAGACATCCTTGTAAATCAATGGCTAAAGCATGATCCTATGAATCAATGAAAATATTGTCACAGTCTGTCACAATGACCTGATCTGTTCAAGCTGTAAAGTGAAACAATGGAAGGTAAATGATATTTTGTTAAGACCTATCTCAATGATCTGATCAAAGTGTAAAAGTTAAAGCGACTTATCATCTAATCTATAAAAAGTCTTGCACTCTTTTGTTCTCTGCTTCTCTTTACACACAAACGTGCAGTGATGGTTATGTGCAGTGAGAATTAGAAATCTTATGGCAAGGCAAAACCATCTTCCAGGCACTCAGTTCTTGTCTCATGCATAAGCTGCTGCAGGAGGGAAGGGTTGCTGGTCACAATGGCATCGACATGCTCATGCAGCATCTTCTCCATGGACTTGTTATCGTCAACAGTCCATGCAAAGACTTTCTTACCATGTCTGTTTTCAAATCCATGAAGCGTAAGTTCAGTTTGTTGATAATGTAATGCAAATTGCAAATAGGGGGAAAACAGATCCAAATGTTGGCTATTAGGTGGACATACCTGCGCATGACCTTCACAACTTTCTCATGGATCAAAGGATGATATACACCAGCAACTTTAGCCCCCTCGAGCCGCACAAACTCGGTTTTTCTACCGGTGGACTTATCAACCATAACAATATAACCAACCTATAAAAGATGAGCCACCTGTTGAAACGTATGGCACATGTGGTCGTAGGTGCGGATAATAGACGAACCATTCAAATAAATAAATGAAAAAGAGAGAAAAATGTACCACAACATCTTCAGACAACTTGATTATATCTCTTGCTAGGTTATCAGTTTTTGCCCACACAAGACAATTTTTGCAATTTGTTCTCTTCAGCTGCAAATAACGACAAAGGAAATTGGATCACAGAAGGTTTTCAGAAGCATGCTGCGAAATTGGAACATTTCAGATTTAAGTCAAATGACAAATCACTGAAACGGATAATGGAACACAAATTCAGCAAGTTTTGCTAGAAATCAACAAGGAAATCACATGAAGCCTCGCCATGAATTAAGATGCTATTCCTTGAAGCAACATGTGATCAAGTGCAAGAAAATAAAACAATGTTACTCTGCAACAGTCACAGAGCATTTGGCCATAAAGCATTTATCACAAGTAATGGTCGGTTCGCACTAATCACATCTAAGCTCTAGAAAATTGATGATATGATACAGATAAGATATGTACATCAGGTACATGTGAAGAACCACAAGAGGTACAAGAATAGTAAATAAAACAGCTCATGTTATTTAAATCACACCATTAGGCAAAACAAAACATGACATAAGCAAAACTTACAAGAGACAATACATCTTCAGCTAAACCTTTGTCAAATGAAGGTGGGCCAACTTTCACATCCAGAATCACCTGCCTAACTGATCGTGATATCACCTGTATGAGGAAAAACAGTTCATACATGTAAACAATTAAATCTATACTCAATTATCCAGAAAACTGTAAGATGCTTATAGTAAAGCTTTCGCTGTTTCACACAAGTAGCTTAAAGCTTATGTGATTACAAATACCAAATTTCCTACAACTTAAATTGGTTGGATCAATACTTACTGCCAGAGCATCTTCTGCTTTAGGAACTTCCTCGTTTTGGACTCTTTTCGATAGCTGGAACCTTAGTGCTTTTATCTACAAAACAACTAAAAGATAACTCCATTAGCATTTCAGCTCCAAAATCAGTCCATGATTATGAAATGTCTTAGGAAACTATAACTGAAACAAGAAAAAATGCTGCAACTTCAATCCACATACTCCAATCAGTCATTTAGCAGTTTCTTTTGGGGAAAACGAAAACAACAAGCACAACACAAGCACAGGAGTTTTAGTATGTTATAGTGAGATTAAAATTAAAAAATGACTCACCTCATCTGTGCTCCAGTGGCCAACTTTGGCTGTGGAATTACCAGACATTTTTTGCAGATCCCTGCCTGTGTCAATTGTGAATTAGGTCCAGGCATGTTGTTAGAAAGAAAAATATGCATATTAATGGATGCATTCGTCATACTAAACATTCAAAAATGTTACTCAATCTACTATTTTATGAAATTCCCATGCATTCCTCAATGAAGAGTAGCAGAAGGGTGATCCCCAACCATATCATAACTCTGTGCTCATGTTTATAGGTAGTAAGAACCATGAACACTAAAATAAGACTGTAATTGTATGCTTCCTGGCTATCCCTTCCATCAACTAAGGTGCGCATAATTCATGAAATAAACCAGACATATGCCATTCTGTGACAGGCAGATAAAACTGTTTTCTCATAATTATAATCCAAACTTAAGAGTTTGCATGTTCAATATAAAAAAATGAAAACATATCAGTAAGCCATCCTGCAATATGCAGGTCTCTCGGCCCTTGCTCCGCAGCCAACTGATATATCTCTGAATGACTGGTGGGCGAGAGCGGAGAATGATGTGGATAGTGATGTGCGCAAAGGCTTTAACTCTCTTATCATCCTTGGAGCCTGGACCATTTGGAGACATTGCAATGACTGTGTGTTTAATGGGGCTTCCCCCAGGGTTGCTACGGCTCTGATTCTAGTCAAAGAAGATGCCCAGCTGTGGAGCATGGCAGGAGCCAAGGGCCTCCCCCTGCCTGCTGTCAGAGGGGTTGATTAGGCCTCGGCTCTTGGTTTTTTCGTGGTCGTTTTTTAATCTTGTAAAAGGTGATTAGGATCTTCAGGTTCTAGCGTGTGTGGGTGTGTGTTTGGGTCTCTGTATGACTCTCTTCTCCTATTAATACAATGATACGCAACTCTCCTGCGTGTTCGAGAAAAAAAAACACATCGGTTAGTAACAAAACAATATGAATATGCAGCAAAAAAAATGGATGTCATCCACCTAATCAGCTAATTAGCAATGGTGATGGGTAAACTGTCACACAAAATATCTACTGGCCTTGGAAAACTAGTCAGATGCTTTCCAGTTAGATGCCTTCCTTCCCCATTAATTTGACATAGTTGCAGTTTAATTATTAAAAAAGCTTAGATTTATAATGATATGAGATGGTATGCGCAATATCTACTATGCAGGTAGTTTTCATCACCCATCCTACTTAAAGATAAGCCTTCATTGCCTTTGTATGTAGGTTATTTCATATATAAATGCATCAATGCAGTTGTAAAAATCGTCTTTAAAAGGATTCCACGGCAATCCACCCATGTAACTGCAAACTATTTTATGGTACCCTGTTGACACTTGACAAGCACATGCCTTTTCCTGTGACATTAACATCAACATATCACATAAATGCAAACAGCAAATTGCTATACAGAACATAGAACCATCAAGAACTGCCATTACTATTATAGTTTCTATCTCCAGTTGTATTAAGTACAACCCATACGCATTCACAGATATAACATCGCATGCTGATTTCAAATTAATCATCAAATGTAAGCAAATAATTGCAGTTCCGGTTCTACAGAAGCAACATATGATAGATATTTACCATAGATTGCACCAACCCCAGCAAAGTGGCAATTCAATTACCTGTCATGAAGCGCGAAGAGCACGCCATCTGAGGACCTCGAGACGTCTACCTCCACGCAGTCGACCCGTGCGTCCAGAGCCATCCGAAATGCTTCCATCTGAACCACGAGATCCCCGAAGAAACCAAGTCTCATCAGCACATTTATCTCAGCTTAAAATAAATTGGGGGGGGGGGGGGGGGGGGGGGGGGGGGGGAGGGGGGGGATGGGATGTTAGAAAAGCAAAATCGAATTCACTGGGAGAGCGTCATCTCGAGAGGAAACCCACCGAGTTGGGGAACGCGTTGGTGGAATCGCCGCCGTGCGCGCACACCATGGGCGGGCTCGTGATCCACCCGCACTTCCTCTCCCGCATCTGGAAGACAGCAACCAAAAGGGTTTAGCAAACGCACGAAAGGAACGCACTAAAATCAAATCAGTGAAAATCTCCAGGCGTAAAAGGGCTCCGGTTCGAGAATCGAGGGGATGGGGCTTGGGGCACGCACGCGGTGGAAGCGGCGGAGGCGGAGGTGGAAGAAGGCCGGTGGGACGAGGGAGAGGAGCGCGAGGAGGAGGAGCAGGCGGAGGAGGCGGCTCGCCGGGAGGAGACGGCTGAGGCGCGCGAAGAGGAGGCTCGCCGGCGCGGAGGAGCGCTTGGCGGCGGGGAAGAGGGGGAGCGGCGGCGGCTGCCGCCGGCGCCCGAGGAGCCCCCTCATTCTCTGCGTGCGCTTCTCCTGTGGTGTGCACTCCGATCTGAAGAAAGTGAACCCAGTTGGGATGTCCCAAAAAGGCCGAGGACCAGGCTAGCTCAACCCATCCAGCAATTTAGGCCCATAATGAAATGAGTTTGGAGTTACTTTGGATTAGATATTTAGACGCAGAGAAGAGCCAACTCATTTTTTTTAAAGGAAAAGGGCACGAGAGTGTGCCTATTTCATTGATATAGGAGGGTTACAACCGGCGAGCCGGGCAAAAGACGGGAAGAAAGGGAAAAGGAAAAAAGGCGGGAAGGCACCCAGATTGTTGTGTTTACAAAATAAGGGTCGCTAGGCCTCTCGCTCCCGCTGCTAGCCACTTGTTAGCTGTGGATTTGATTTTTGCCATTAGTGATATCGTCGGGGAACCCTGGTGGCGGAAGATTCAGGAGTTTCGCTCATTCCATATTTCCCACATAATAAGGAGGGTTAGGCTTCTGCTCGCTTTACGCGGGATCCCTGTTGTTGATGTGATATTGGTCCACCAGTCGATGGCCCTTATGCTGTGCTTCCATTGATCCGGTTGCAGGCTTTCATGTGATAACCATTGGGCTACGAGCTTCCAAATTTGCTCTGTATATCTGCATTCGGCTAGGAGATGATGCGCAGTCTCCGTCGTGCAACGGCATAGGGTGCATGTTGGGGTGTGGTCCCAGCCCCGTTTTGCTAGTCTGTCCGAAGTCCAGACCCTATTTTGGAGAATTAGCCAGGCAAAAACTTTGCATTTTGCCGGTGCCCAGGCTTGCCACGCTGTTGCAAGATTAGTCGTCTTGACGCTACCTAGGAGTTGAGCCTTGTATGCTGAAGCTGTGGTGTACTGACCGCTCTGGGTGAATTTCCATGTAATTCCGTCCTCCTGGCTCGGATTTAGTTGGTATTGTTGGATCAGAGGCCATAGGGTTACGAATTCATTCAAGAGGGTGTTTGTAAGGCCTGTTGTGTGTTGTAGATCTCTGATCCAGTTGTTGTTGTGGATTGCATCTCGCACTGTCTTCTTTTTCACATAATAAAATGAGTTTGGAACTTTGGATACTACAGCAAGACCTTCAGAATATGTCACAATTGCATTTCACATACCATGCAAATTCACAACAATGTCAGATCCATCTATATGGGGAAAAAACATAGCCCTCATTTCTTCGTTCGAAGTTCATCAAATCCAATAGATCGATAAGAAGAAAGCACCCAAAACTAGTACCAATATGTAAACTGCAAAGTCGTATGCCTACTTATGAGGCACACCGTAGCACTGCATAGAACTAATGAACAACCCCATTATATCATAACAACATCAGCGATCTCATCAGCATGGAATAGTCACAATGAAAATGACTCAAAGGCATTGAATCACACTATATTTCAGTTTCAGTGGAAATACAATTCCATGCTTGGCTCTACTGTCGTGGAAACACTGGAGCACAACACACGCATGCATTTTCAAACTGGATCGACAATTACGAATTCATAAGATGTCATACGGCAATCATTATGCGCTACCGTTACAATCTGTATGGCAGGGAAGCTTGCAGCATCAAGGTGCGCGTGCAATCGTTGAGTGTGCGAAGAATTCTTTCAGCTTTCCCGTTCTGAGGAGAGGAGTATGGACAGGAGAGCCTGAATCTGATGCCTAGCCGAGAGAAGAAGAAACGCAGCTGGTTATTGTCAAATTCCTTTCTGTTGTCGGATTGGAAATAGCGAATGTCAGATGAGAACTGCGTACGAACGAAGGCATGGAAAGACTGAATTATGCCAGCTACTTCTGATTTTGCACGTAGAGGAAACGTCCATACGAAATGAGAGTAATCATCTAGAATTGCCAAGTAGTATTGATAACCAGAAATGCTCAAGACCGGTGACGTCCATACATCGCATTGCAGTAATTCAAATGGAAAGGAAGTAGCAGAGGTGGAGGAATGGAAGGGGAGCCGAGTGTGTTTGCCAAGGCGACAAGCCTGACCGGAACTTGGACTCGATTTATTACATCTGAATGAAAAAGTACTTAAAATATTGCAGAAGGAATCCTGGCCACGATGACCAAGTCGTCGGTGCCAAGTCGTGGCATTGATGGCGGCGAGAGCTTGAGCTGCCGGTGGAGGGCATGAAGGCAGAGGATAAAGATCGCTCGAGCTGTTACATCGGAGCATCACGACCTTGGTCTGAAGACCCTTAACACAGAAACCATTTGGATCAAATTCATAACGGAGACGGAATTGTCCCGGGTAAGAGCACGAACTGATAGCAAGTTCTTGATAATATGAGGTGCAACTAAAATGTTTGAGAGATGAAGAGCACGAGAAGTTGTGGAAATGGTGGTGGTGGCATTGTGTGTTACAGGGAGAGAAGCGCCGTTGCCAACAATAATATGAGATGATGAAGTAGAAGAGGGGAGGAGGGAGTGGAGATTACCGGCGCCGGACGACATGTGAGAGGAGGCGCCCGTGTCCATGATCCAGTCAGCGTTTCCTTGAGCGCTGGACTGTAGAGATATGGCGTTGAGAGCCTGGATCAGTGCAGCTTGATCCCACTGAGGTGCTAATGACGTCGTTGGAGGAGGTGGAGCCGTGGTGACGTGGTGCGCCTGGGATGGCGCCGCGCCAGGACGCGTGCCGAGAGGATGCTGGCCGAAGACGTCGGTAGGCGGGAAACAGGCCACGCCTGAAACATGCCCGCCCATGGGTTGAGGAAGGGCGCCGGCGATGAGGCAGCGTTGGTGGTGGAGCGGTTGTTGGGGAAGGAGACGGCGCCACCACCAGACTTCTTCTTCGACTTGATCTTCTTGTTGCTCGACGAAGACGGCTGCTGCGGCGCGGAGACGGGCGGTTGTGGCGTGCGGTGCGCGGCAAGGCTGAAGTAGGGCACACACGCTGGCACCTGTGCCAGAAGCGCCGCGGTCCGCTTGTTGCACTCCCCCTGCGCGAGGCGATGCTCCTCCATGAGAAGGTGAGAACGGGCCTCCAGGAACGTGGGCAGACCGTGGACGGTGAGGACAGGGATGGATCCGTGGTACTTCTCGTTCAAGCCACGAAGAAGATTGAGGACGAGATTGCGGTCAGTGATGCGCGTGCCCAGATCGTTGAGGTTGTCGGTGAGGCCCTTCATCTTGGTGCAGTAGGTGAGCATGTTAAGGTCACCTTGGATCATGGTTCGAAACTCGGCGCTGACGTACACCGAGCGCATCTTGCGGTTGTTGAGGAAGAGGGAGCGGATGCCGCGCTAGAGGGAGTACGCCGTGTCCCTCTTGGTGCGCACGATCTTGAAGATGTCGCGGGAGATCGTGGCGTAGAACCAGGAGATGATCGCGAAGTCGATCTGCACCCAGTCGGCGTCACCGCAGGCATCCGAGCTGTCAATGTGATCGATGAGCCCGAACTTGGCCAGGACGACTTGGAAGGAGTGGCTCCAGTCGCTGTAATTGGAGGATTCAAGATCCAGCACAAAGGGAACATGGCTAGCAATGTTGATCAGTTGGATTTGAGAGGTGGGGAGGGGGTTGGTGGCAGCCTGAGCGAATATGGTGTCAATGGCAGAGTCGCAGGAGGAGGAGGAGGAGGAGGAGTCGCTCATGGTGGCCGGGCAGCGGAAGCAAGGCTCCGAACCGGAGGGTCGCTGATACCATGTAGAACGAGAGAATACGAGAGAGTGTAGTTTGATCAACCGTATCCTTTGATTGATCTCTGGATTAAGCTAAATACGGGCCTGTTTGGCAGAGCTCCACGCAGCTCCAGATCCAAAAAAACAGCTCCGCTCCTATTTTTTCCAGCCAAACGGTGCAGCTCCGTGAACTCCAGATCCGCAAAAAAATTGGATCCAGCTCCCAGATCCACCAATTCCACGGAGCACCCAAGGGGGTGCTCTCAAAACGCTGGTTTTGTAACCCCTCATGGAGTTGGTGGAAATTACCCACCAATACCATCGATTACACACATCTAGTACCGGTTCGACCTCTGTTTATTTCCTCCGCGCGCCGCCCCTCTGTTTTTTCATCCTACACTTTTCCTTCTCCTCCCCCGCCGCATCCAGCGCCGGCCGCCGCCTCGTCTCCGTCGGTGGCCGGACCGCCGCCGGGAATGAGGAGATCAGGTCCTCCTCCACCTCCTCCGCCCCCATCATCTTCCAATCCGGCCCCTAGGGTTGGACTTTCCCGTCCCGGCCCCGTCACTGGCGCGCCCGGCGGCGAGAGCGTGGCCGCCGCGGCCCTGGGCGGCGCGCCCGGCGGCGCGGGCCTGGGCGGCGCGCCCGGCGGTGGGACCCTGGGTGGCGCGGGCCTGGGCGGCGCGCCCGGCCTGGGCGGCGCCTGCCTGGCCACGGCTGGCCTGGGCGGCGCGCACGGCCTGGGCGGCGCAAGCCTGGCCGCGGCTGGCCTGAGCGGCGCGGCCGGCCTGGACGGCGCAAGCCGGGCCGCGGGTGGCCTGGGCGACGCGGATGGCTTGGTAAAATCCATCAATCCCGTTGATTTCACAAATTCCACATGATTGCAGCAGATGATTTCTTCCCTTTTGCCTTGGTTGTAGTAGCAGTTTGCTTTGCCGTGGGAATGAAATAATATTGCTAGATGTGCGTATTTGGTTTAAACTTTTGTTGTGCTCAATTAAAATTTGCTTTTTTTGTGATTGTAATAGTTGCTACATATTGTGGCAAATGTGGTTCATGTTAGCCGGTGGTTCAATCGTTCAGTCGCTTTCAAGTGGATTACTGATACCATCATTCATATGGTTTGCTATGAAAAGCGGTTTAATTGTATTTTCAGGGAAAACCATGTCAAATTGCATATGAGTAGGATGTATTTGATGTCAATAGGGGTACACGGTATCTTTTGTTCTAAAAAATTGTTTACAACCAGTATTCATATTGTGACAGTTCAGCTCAAACAATTTGTTACCTTGGAACGTTGTTGGCTTATTGGAAGGCTATGTAGTTAAAAAATAGTATTCTTATTGGAAGCCTTGGTTGCAGCAGATGATTTCTTCCCTTTTGCCTTGGTTGTAGTAGCAGTTTGCTCACTTGACACCTGGTGCTCAATAGAAAGGGCTTCAGGTTGATTAGTACCACTCCTCGACACGCACCTGACCAAGTAATTTAGGTTATGATGAACACAATATAATCAAAACTAGCACAAATATACCTAGTACAAACTATGTTCAGGACCATTTACCTTGCTGATTTTTCAGAACTTGGTGTATCACCTTTTCCTTTTGTCTTGGTTGAAGGTTCACTGTTTTAGCTATGGTTCAAAGAAAGAACCAGGTCCAATTTTCGCTAGTTTCAGAATCAGAAACTCTAGAAGCGACTGGGTACATCCAATTATGACCAGCATAAGCAGTAGCCAACTGCCCCTTAAAAATTTACATTCAAGAATGTGCTGTCTACTACCAAATATGGCATGTAATGGTTTTAACCCAAATACTCTAGATATCATGAGGAATAAATGTGGCAGTCCTTTTCTCTATTTTGTACATTTAATTGCTTTGCAACTTGTAAGACATGTAAATGAGGTAGAAACCTACGACTACAACAGAGTCCAGTTAGCATTTGTACAAGCATGCCACAAATTCATATAGTCTTATAGCAACATAAATTTGGATGCAAAATGATCACAAATGCTGGAATTCTTTGACAATCCTTGCTAAAATAGTTGCTGAGTTGCTGACAAACTAATATGGTGCAGTTGCGTAACAAAAAGCACACACACTACAAAAACAGCGCAGATATTTCACCCTTTTTTTGCATAATGCAAAGAGCAAAAATCTTAGCATATATTGCCACAGATCAAAACAAACTGACCATGAAGAGCTGTCAAGTAAAGCCTTAGCGCACCATTATTCCTCAGCTTGCCCTTTTGCCTGAACATGTGACCATGTCTGTTCAGTATTTTTTTTTTATCCCAAATTATGTTTGCATAGCTCACACTAGTCACTGATACTTCTATGAGGCTTTGCCTATTTCCTATTTAATTGAATCCATTAATTTTGCTTCAACTATTGTTATATTTATGTGCTTATAAATGATCTGTTTACACGAGGTTCATCATACTGCCTTCTAGAATAGCCTTGTAATATTCTCTTGGAGCTCCATATGCTTGGCGTGCTATTTTGCTATTTTTGCACCAGGAGCCAATTGGGATTATTGGATTATTGGAAATATATACTAATTGGATTATTGGCAAATGGCATGTAGGACGCAGTGATCGGCGATGAGTTCCTGATGGCATCGCAGGCATCTTCTACACCGGTTGCGCAAGCTAGGAGGCGTGCTGCATCAGCTAACAAAAGGGCAAGGGATGATGAGGTATATTTTTCTTCCATTGTAGTGGAGCTGTTGTATAATAGAGTTGGAATTTGAACAATATTTTGGGGAAATCATTAATAGGGTGATCATATGGATTGGAATGATGGCTATACCACCATTGTTTGCAAGTTGTTTGCTGAACAAGTTAGAAAAGGAAATCGACCCAACACTCATTTGAACAATGTGGGATATTCCGAGGTGAAAGAAAGGTTTTTTCAGAGTACCGGTATCATGTTGAAAAAAAGTCAACTTAAGAACAAGTGGGATAAGTTGAGGGGTGATTTGTCTGCATGGAAAAAATTAATGAGAAAGCAAACTGGTACTGGTTGGAACTGGGAGAAGGGAACTATCAATATGGACGCCGAGTGGTGGAAAAAAACAAAAAAAGTGAGCACTTCTCGCATGGTATTTTGTTCATATATAGATTATATTAGTCTTGTATAATTTCAATTTAATACCTTTGTCAAACACTTTTAGGACATCCTGGCGTGGGGAAATTTAAGAATAGGCCTCTCCAAAACGAAGATGAGTTGAAGGTGATGTTTGGAAATATCATTAATGAAGAGCAAGATCATTGGAATCCTATGAGTTCCAACCCCATCATACCCCCAAGCGAAGAAGCACCCAATCCTATGAGTTCCAACTTCATTGATGCCGAGGATGGGTTAGAGATGGGTGGTAACAATGATTTAGACAATGGCGATGAGGTCCAGGAGGTTTCTCCTTCCGTTGCCAATGCTAAGAAAAAAGTACATGTGATCCTTGATAAACCTAACAAGAAATCTAAGGCAAGCACAGCATTAGTTATACAAGAACACATCTCCAAGATATCAGATAATGCTTCCTCTTTTGTGGCAAGCAGGCAAGCTGGGATCACTATTGAACAAGTAATGGACCATGTTGCCGCATGTGGGGCTGCGTGTGGCAGTGATGAGCATTTTGTGGCAACTGAGCTTTTTGTCAAGAAAGAGCAAAGGGAAATGTTCATGACTATTCCCACCAATGAGGCTAGGTTTAGTTGGCTTAAGAGGAAGTACGATATGATGTTTGCAAAGTGATGGCCGAGTGATTTGCCATCTTTTTTTTAGACATGTCATTTTTATTCATCTATGTCATATGGACAAATTTGTGATGCTTAATTTGTTGTCATTTTTAATTCATCCATCTTGTGTGGATAATTTTTAATTTGCCATCTTACGTTGTTATTTGGACATGTTATTTTTATTCTTGCAGTTGTCTAGTGATGATTCTAGTGATGAGAATGAGGAATTTTTCAAAACTATCCTAGGAGGTGCTATGCTTGCTCAAATATATGTTGATATGTTCCTTACTAAAAACCCTACAAGGACATCTACCACCAGTGGAATGGGTTTTATTTTGGAGACTTTGCACACTCCAGGCGAATGCCATAGCCAGTTGCGTATGAGCACAAAAATCTTCTTTGATCTTCATGGCTTATTGGTACAGAGGTATGGGCTAACACCATCGTTGCACATGTCTACCGAAGAGAGCTTAGGAATTTTCTTATTTATCTGTGCGGGAAATGAGTCTAATAGAAAATGTCAAAATCGATTCAAGCACTCTGGTGAAACTATTAGTCGAAAATTTGAGAATGTTCTAAACTGTTTGATGGCCATGGCAAAGGATTTCATTAGGCCAAAAGATCCAAATTTTCATAATGTTCATAGGAGAATAAGGGATGATAGGCGAGCATATCCACATTTCAAAGATTGCATTGGAGCACTTGATGGCACCCATATTCGTGTTTCCCTTCCACCGGATGATCAAGTGAGGTATATCGGGAAGACAGGGATAGCCACCCAAAATGTTTTAGCAGTCTGTGATTTCGACATGCGGTTCACATATGTGTCAATGGGCCAACCAGGAGCTATGCATGACACAAGTGTGTTATACAATGCATTGAGTGTGGACGAGAAATTCTTTCCACATCCACCGCAAGGTAAAATTTATTGGAATAGTTATTTTACCATTATACGTGACTACAAATAAATTTATTTTTTGTCATCATTTGTAGGTAAATACTACGTTGTCGATGCGGGTTATCCCAATCGTCCAGGTTATCTAGCTCCATATAAGGGTGAGAGGTATCATATGCCTAAGTGGCATAGAGGTATGGAACCAAAAACCCCAAAGGAAAAATTCAATCGCATCCATTCTTCTATTCGAAATGTGATTGAGCGATCTTTTGGCGTATTGAAAATGAGGCGGCAAATTTTATACAAAATGCCGAACTACCCGATGTGGAAACAAAAAATGGTAGTTATTACTTGTATGGTCCTTCACAATTTCATTCGTGAGCGTAATAGTGAGGATTCAGACTTTGCTCGGTTTGATCGTGATCCTAATTTTGTCCCTACAATACCGCAACGGTACAATCCATTTGTAGTTCCATCGGATGGATCTACTTCAGAAGGCAGTGTCACTACAATGGATATTTTTCGCGATGAGCTGGCCACCAATCTTGCTCTTGCTTGGAGGTAGAATGAAATGAAGTAGTGAATTATCAAATTTATTTTCTATGTATGGACAATTATTTATGTATGAACAATTGATTTATGTATGAACAATTAATCAACTTCTTGGGAAAATGACTGGATGCATGCGTATATAAAAAAACATGTCAATACGTCTTCCTCCGGCCATTTTTCTCCGGCCATTTTTCTTCGGACATAAAAAAAACATGTCAAAATGACTGGAAAATGACCAGTATGTCTTCCTCCGGCCATTTTTATTTTTTCAGAAAAAAATGAGAAGAAAAAATGGAAAATACCAAGGGTATTAATGGACAATCCAACCAAAAACTCTGTTTCTGGATTTGGAGCTGTTGTCTCAGCCAAACACTTTTGCTCAGCTCCACGGTGAGAACATAGATCCACGCTGGAGCTGCTCTGTAGTGGAGCTACTGTTTTTTTGGATCTGGAGCTGCGTGGAGCTCTGCCAAACAGGCCCTACATGTACAAGAGGCTCTCGGCCATAACAGACACATACTTAGTCAATGCTACAAATCAGGATCTGAAGCTATTCTAATGGAGCACGTTACAACAGTCATGTACACGTTCAACATGAAGCACTTGTGATTTCAACAACTATCTCTGAATATTGCGGTCAGGAGCTTCAGAATATGACAAAATTGCATTTCATATGCTTTGCAAATTCACGTCATACGAGGAATGTCAGATCCATCTATTTGGAAAAATAGAGTCAGCTTGCCATATACACACTGAACTGCATGTCAGTGCACAGAGGTATAATGGACTTCTCATTCTACAACATAGCCCTCATTCCTGTGGTAGCGTCTTCCTTCCGAAAAACCTGCTGATTACATGCAGTCCTCACTACATATTAGTGTCAAAGCAATAAAAGATGCATAAGATTATAGAAAATAGGGTTTTACCCTTAAGTGGTGGAGAGCTGTGTGGTTACCCATTCCATAAGCAGAATGAAGTTAGGGCACTATAGTCCTTAATCCTCTACCATGAAAGCAAGTGTAAGTACTCTTATGCATGGTACTCACCAAATCCTAGCCTTGAAATTATATTATATGCATGGGTGATCAAGGAAAGAGCATGAGGTTTGATTTTATTAATAAATCTATTTTATGCAAGGTGAGGTGAGTTTTCGAAAAGAGGAGAAAGAAGGCATATTTATTATGTTGCTGGCCCTGGAGGGGAATCTTTCGCAAGTTTTAAGGAGATGGGACGGCTTATGCCTTATTCCAAATTACTCTCTTAGGGCCTCGGTCCCATCTTACCACACTCAAGTTATGATTTAATCGACGGGAGCTTTGACTATGTGAGCTTGTAACCGTGAGCCTCGGCTATCCAGATAGATTATACTCTACGCAGAGGTGTACACTTTACCCATATGTTCGATCAGCCCATACCTCATCTTCAGGCGGTACTGACCTACGAGACCCATACCCACCGGTGTCTATCTCTAGACAACATTCCCTAGCTCTATCCATACGGCTGGGATCTAAACCATTTGGACACTATCCCGGGATACATATGCATCATAATGTGGCATATAATGCCACCAGGTCCTCTTGACCTCAACCTATGACTCGTGCCGACCAAACCTGGGACTCTGCGAAGGTCCTGCTCCAGTGTACCTATTGCCCACCGTGGCCCCTTGGGATGGTTTACTAGATTCCGCTAGTTGGGTGTGAATCAAGGCCTCACATGATTAGGTACTCCCGAAGGTTGTACCTTTTTGGCATGTATGGTTGCACGTTTCACTAGAAAGACTTTCCTCCGAGCCGGTCCTCATGACCGAAGTAAGCATTGTGATAGAATCCTCCAATGAGGTTGCCCCCTTACTCCCATGTCCTGTCCGGGGTTTCTAACTCTTTAGTTGGTTCATTTTATTAAACTCACACCTTTTAGGGTTTTCCATAAAAACATAATGATTGTGATATTCCTAAGGAATTCTATTTCTAAATGTCACTCGGTCATTGATCTTGTCATGACCAGGGTCATTAATAGGATTTCTGGCCAGAAACGGCTTCAAGTCGAGGCAAGAACGAAAACAGATGACGCTTCCTCCTATAGGTTTTTAAAGAGATGCAAGTTAAATTATTATCTTAAGAAATTTTAATATCTATGTAAATATAGGATAAAAATATGATCAAGGGGTGAGTGCTAGGGCTCGCCTTCATTGACGTTTCCTAGGTTGACCAAGGTCTTGACTTCTCATCTTCTGGATCTTCGGCTTTTCAACGAAGCCTGATCAGGCTAGCGTATCTACATGTCTTCTGGATAGCCAGATCTTCGACTTCACATCTTCTGGATTCTTGGCTTCAAGCCGAGTCTTGGTTGCGTCCTCGGCTCACACGAGTATGTAAACAGGCAAACAATGAATCCTAGAAATCAATGTGAAAATATATAGCAAAATAAGTTATGAAATATTTGCTGTATTCAAGAAAGTGTTACGAGATGTGAAAATTCAACACATACCGGGAATTCAGTCTTGAAATCAAGTTCCTCCTTGAATTCACCTACGTGATTTCGACGGAAATAAGCCCATGCTTTGTTAAAAATGTCTATATATGAGGTTTTTGTATTGATCAAAGAGTCCATGATATGGACCGCGCTTCGATCAACCACGATAATAAGGAGTATCCAGTGGAAGTTGTACATATATGCATAGCCAAAGCTAGTTAGTCTTATGTTTAACTACTAGTTCGAAAAAGAAAAGAGATGGGAAACACGCTCACTCGAAGTTGTACGGTAGAAGTAAGTATTTCTTATAATGTTGGTTGCCTAGGAACTTATATATGTTCTCAACATCCGATTTGATCTATCTCTTACAGTTGACTCGTTTATAATATCTGGGTCCATGAAGCCGATGTCATAGTATCCTTTCCTCCGGCAAGTTTGAATCTCCATCCTGCATGATATAATCGAATAGGAGTTAAGACATCACGACGATTTAAAGACTTACAGAACCAAGGAACTAATGAGTGACTTGTCAAGTGCGTATTGATTGTAAAGGAAATAGAATTCCTCCGGCAGCACATTTATAATGTCTTCCCCACAGAAATAATGTTGATCTCCAATCCGAACTTCGATCATGAGTAAACCATTGGTTGAAGCCTCCATGTACCATTGGTGCAATTTGTACTTCTTCATTTGAAGACGGTCCACCAACTGCGGCCACACAAGCTCTTTCCCTAACTCAAATTTCCATTTACCAGCCCTAGGGTCTTTTGGGATGTGATCCTCCCCTTGAAGTTAAGCTACGGTGAGATTTGTATCTTTGGTGAATAGGTGCAGGTTCTAATCAAACTCTGAAAGCACTTGGAGCAGGCAATCGATTGGTTGGATTGGGTTCCGAGCTGTGGAATACTTGACTCACTTTTCTCTAGCTTTTTCTTTTTCTCCAACTCCATACCTTTAATGAAAGCCCAAAATTTAACCTTATCGAGTGGTGGATCTTTCTTCACGGGAGGCTTTGGTGCGGAGTGAGCTTTAACCTGAGCATCCACTACTGCATCAAGTTCCGCATTAGTCATATCATAAGGTTTATTAGGCTTTGGCTGCTTCTCCTTTGGCTTCTTCTGCTTCTTCTTTGTAGGCGCAGTAAGTGGAACTGAAGGCGTCTTTCGCCGTGTAGCCTTGCTCATAACAAGGGGAGGTGGACTCATGCAAGGCTCCTTGTTAGTTGGTGGAGAGTGTGGACTCATGCTAGGATCCCTGTTAGCTAGTGGAGAGGATGTCCTAGCAGATGGCGTAGGTGATCTTGCCCTTGAGCCTTGAGGAGATGATCCGAAGGTCAGAGGATTCGGCTGCATAATCCTTTTGTAGCGCTTGAGCCATAGAATCCAACCGTGGATGGATTCTCCTACATTCTTTTTCCCGTCACCTCTAGGAATCTCTAGTTCCAGGTCAATCCAACCGTCGAACACTCGATCCACCCCAACTTTGGCATAACCATGAGCTGGAATTTCCACGCCATGAATTGTTTGGCCTTGTGTCAGTTGTTCAACCACACCGTAAGCTACCACGATGACCTTGTTTTTCACGGGAGTAACAAGCTCACAAGGGGCTCTCCTAGTGATGTCGTCCACGGTGTCGTGTTGGTTGTCCTCAAATAGTTCAGAAGATCCTCCAGCTGGGGCTTCCGTGGAAGTGACAGTGCTTCGACGTTGAGAGGGGCTTACGTCGACATTAGTCCTGGTGATACAGCTGCTTGTTCACTAGCTTGTTTGTTAAGAGCTAGAGCCACACACCGGTCGATTACTTCCTCCATTCTTGCCTCTTCCAAAGCTACGTGTTCTTGCAACTCTCGCAACTGTCGTGCGTGTTCAGCCTTACTTCTTTGGCGACTTCTATAGGAATCAATATGCTCACGAATGGAAAACTACTATGGTATCACTCCTTTGCCTCGGCAACATCCAGGGTGTTCTGGATTACCTAGTGCCATAGTCAGCTCGTCCTTCTCTCGATCAGGCATGAAAGATCCTTCAGTCGTTGCCTTTATTAACTCAACAAGGCTCATAGCCGCTTCTCTTAATTCTTCGCCGAGCACAAATGATCCATCTTCGGGATTGAGCGTGCCTCCATGAGCATAATACCAATGCTTTGCTCACTCCGGCCATTCGAGAGTTGCCAGTACTATTCCCTTAGCAATTATGTCATCTTTCATCCTCACGACATCTTTGCACATAATGAAGTATTGCTCTCTCCCATGTGCTCATTTTCTTCGGCTTATCATGAGAGCCAACTATGGTTCCCTTGCCCCGAGAGGAATGACGATCACCCCCGTCATCGCCACTACCTCCAGCAGTAGTAGCCATCTTTATGTACCACAATTTATTTAGCTCATATTTGCAAATGACTAAACTATGAAAGAATTATATTTTTCCCACAATTTATTTAGCTCAAACATAACATATAAATGAAAAATTTCTCCATTGTAGCTTATTCTGAAAATGACTAATTACATACCTCTATTTCATCTTATTATCTCTATGTACCACATTTTATCTCGCTCATATTTGCAAATGATAAAAATATGAACAAATTATATTTTTCCCCATAGCTCATGCTTGTAAAGGACTAAACTATGGAATCATTCCTCTAACCTCATATCAATTTCTATGACTAATATGAAACATAGCATTCAAAAAATTGTAGCTTATTCTAAAAATCACAAATATGAGCTCTACATGCATATAAATGAAAAATTTCTCCATTCTACATTATTCTAAAAATCACAAATTACTCTAGCTCTAAAGCATAAAACTAAGTATAATAACCATGTATTAAGGGAGGATAAAGTTTCCAACCTTTAGAACACTTGAATGAGTGAAATCCCATGGAATGGTCAAAAATCCAGCAGCACCTCCCCTATTTCACCATGAATGGATGAAGCTCAAGCTGTAGGAAATGGCTCGGGCAGGAGGAAGACAACGCCTGATTTATAGGAGGGAAGTCAGTACTGGTTGAGGGCTCCACCCGGTACTAATGGGTGACCTTTAGTACCAGTTGGACCAGTTGGAGACCCCAACTGGTACTAAGGGGGTCACGGGGGGCTCCTGGGGAACTAGCCGTTAGACCTGAAACCACTAGTAGAGAACTCGCCTTTAGTCCCAGTTGGTAGGCTGCATATCTCCCGAAAATCCATTCGGGATAAACCAATCGAGACAAAAGGGGGGGGGTCTTTAGTCCTGGGTCCTTCAATCGGGAATAAAGCCACCCTTTAGTCCTGGTTGGTTTTACCAACTGGGACTAAAGGGCCTGCCACACTAGGCGTGGGACAAGCCATTTACTCCTGGTTGGGTTTCCCAACCGGGACTAAAGTCCTACTTAAATTTCAGGCGCGTGCCTTGTAGGCGCCTGCATGGCACTTGTAATTTCATGCATCACGCACGTGCTCCGGCTCTTTTGTTAACCTTTAGTAGTTGAGACTTTTTTTATAATGAAATCAACTAGTATTTAAATGAATGAAATTAGTAATTATACAATTACTGTATATATACACAATTCTTAGTATATATATATACAATTCTTAGCATACTATACAAATCGATCTTAGTGCGTATTATATATACAAATTAAACTATATATCTACAATCTTCCCATCTAGGTGTTGCTCGGAGCGTCTAAATTTCATCCATCATAATAATTCTCCTTGTGGATTTACCACCTCGTCAATTGGAAATCCAATGAGACCTTCACATATTGTCGCTACTTTTTCCTTCTTCAAGAGTCCTTGTTGAATATTTAACATCTATAATTTAGAAATATGTGAATGTTACACAAACAATTAAATATAAGGAGCTAGAAAATAATGAACTATTAATAGTTTTATTTTGCATACTTTAAAGTTGTGCGGCGCCATCTTTAGTCCCTTGGGTCCCATAAAATTGTGCATGTGCTCATAGATGTAGTAGCCATATAGATTATTCCTGGGTTTCTGTCTTGAGCACTTCAGTGGGGGAAAAAATAAGTTATGAAATATTCGTGTTACACAATGTACAAAATGTGCAGACTTCATATGTACCGGGAAGTCTGTGTTCCATGTAAGTTTTTCTTTGAATGGACCTTTATGTGTCCTCATGAATTGTCTCCATGCACTGCGGATTAAAATAATAAATGATATAGTGTAACTGGGATAAAATTTAGAAAACAAACTTTTGCATAGAGATAAAGGTCAAGAATTATTACAAGCCTAGCATGTCTCGGTACTCCACCGGATCTTTTCTCAACGAATCGAAGACATTGATGTGGCTTCTTTCAGGCTCAATTATAATGAGGATCAGCTGGAAGCTGTGTACGTAAATGTTCATACATATTAGAGCTAACTAACATTAATTAGGTAAGGAAAAAAGAAAACGAAAGTAGACGGTATACACACACTTACTTGAAGTTGTATGGAAGTAGTATGAAATTCTTGAATTTTTGTTCGTCTAGGAAATTGTATACTTCCACCAAGGTTTTTTCCAGCGATACCTGTATCTATTTTTGGTTAACTACAGATGGATCCATGAAGCCAATATGGAGGTACGCTTCTCATCAGCATGTCTGAATTAGCATCCTACATAAAATGGAAGACGAAGTTAGTACGGTGACGCACGCAAAAAAAAATAATGATATGAGCCAAAATTTACATGTAGATAAATGGACACTAACAGAACCCAGGCGCTGATCTGAGAGACGTCCAGGGTATCATGATGGTACACTTCGTATATATCCTTGAATTCTAGCCACAAAACTTTCTCGCCTTCGTCGTAAAAATCTATCGGTTTTTCCTTAAGGCTGAACATCTCCCTTGAGTCGGCGGACATCTTCATGTACCATTGATGGAATTCGTACATCTTTGTTGATAGCTTCCGTACCAACTCAGGCCTTACTAGAGACTTGCCTAGCTCAAAGGTCCATCTCGGTTCAACTAGCGGTGCAGCTGGCGGCTCAACTTGCCCTAAACATTCATCAAGTCCCATACCTGTTTCTTCCATGAATTTCAATACTTGTGCTTGTTGATCCAAGGGCATTGCTGCTATCTTTTGAGCGTCTTTTTCGGGTAGATGCCCGAGGTCGGGGACAGCACCACTGGAAGATGACTTTCCTTTGTTTTTGTCCCTCTCGTCAGCCTTGACTAAAGCCCATTCATAGTTTGATATTAGTGGTATCCTCTTTTTGGCTCCTTCTTCCATCCTGATAAAATTTTTTAATTCCCTTCGATTTATTGGCGGTGGCTCCATCTCCCTTGCTTTTTTTTCTTCGGCTTGTTTCTTGAACCACTCACTAGCCTCTGCTTGGATTTCGGCCCATTGTTCTGCATGAGTCATTGCCTCCTAGCGTTCCTTACGAGTCACTTCAGGCTCCTTTCTTTTCTTCTTTCTCTGTCTTGGCTTGGGAGGCGGTGGTCACAACTTCTTAAGTGGTGCTGCAGGTTCCTTCATTGGGGCTGTTCTTAGTCCTGGCGACGGTGATTAGGGAGGGGTGTTTTTATTGTCGTCGTCGTTCCCACCACAAGGATGTGGTGGAGATGGAGACTTTGATCGAGCAGGAAGCGACGGTCCTGGAGCATGTTGTGTAGGAGATGGTTGCTGTTGGGGATCTGCACGTAGCGGTCTTGAGCTTTGAGAAGGTGCCTCCGTACTAGGAATGATGATGTAGCATTTACGCCATAGAATGATCCCATGAAGCGCACCTCCTAGTGTCCTTTCCCCATCGCCTCCTGGGAGGTCGAGCTCTAGGCCTTCATATTGTTTGCCATGCCAGGATTGGTAACGCACTCCTGTACACCACCTGTACATATAGCAGAAGTAAACAAGTTATTAAACTCCGATCTCGAGGCATGGATCAATTGAGAAGATTGTATAAGTATACCTCAATAGTGAGGTTGCCGACTGGTGTATGCAACTCACATGAGGTGCGTTGCGTGATAGCATCCACAACGAACCGTTGCTCATCCACGGGTAATCTGGGAGTCTGCGCATCGGAGAGCTCTGTAGAAGCACAACTACTCAAGAGGCATAGAGAAGGGCTAGCAAAGTTTGGATTCGGTAATGCTCCAGATTGGGCCAACTCCGCAACTGCGTGGTCCACTCGACGATTGATTTCCTCCAACATTCTTACTTCTTGTGAATGCACTTTGGATTCTAGTGTCTGCCGCCAGCTCTCCTCGATCTGATCCTTTCTTTGCTTGCGGCTTCTGTACAATGCGCTATCACCTCGGAAAGCAAACTTCCATGGAATGACCCCGAACCCTCGGTAACATCCTGGGTGCTCGGGATTACCGAGGGCCAACGTGAGCTCATCATTCTCTCGGTCCACCTTCAACCTCCCAGCCTTAGAATCTTCAATGTTCTTGATAAGCCTTTCGACCTTCTGACGTATTGTCTCATTGGATATCAACATCCCATCCTCTTGGCTCAGGGAGCCTCCATGAGCGTAATACCAATTTTTCAATCGTTCAGGCCATTCAATAGTTGCTGGTACGATACCCCAATCGATTAGGTTTTGTTCCATCTTCTTCTATCTGGGAATTGCTATGCCATAACCCTCGCCCTAGATGATGATGGTACTCCTTGTGACCAGCATTTGTAGTGTTGATCTGGATCTTCTTCACACCGTCTTTGCTCCTCTTGTATTCGTAAAATGCCTCCCAGTGGTCCCTCGACTTTGGCCACACATCAAAATCTGGAGTTCGGCCCTTCTTAAAGTAGTTGGCATCCAGCATCTTCTTGAATGTCTGGAATTGTGTGGCCACCTTCTTCAATGTCCACGCTTTCACATCCTTTTCAATATATCCTTCAGGAAATGTGAAATGTTTCTTGACATCTTCCCACAGCATATTCTTTTGTGTATGCAGGAGTACGTACGAATTAGTGCTTTTGCCCTTTCATTCCCTAATGCTGATGGGCATGTTGTCCCTTACGATTGCCCCGATCTGAGTCACGTACTTCTTTGCTACATTTTCAGGAGCAACTGGCCTGCCCTCTTCTGTGACTTGCGTGATGAAAAGCCTCCCGTCCATCACCCTTGTACGACCTCGGGGCTTCTGACATTTTGTCAATCCAGAGGGCTAACAGTTCAAGATTCGTTAATTAATACATAGTAATAACGATGGGGTAAAACAATGGAAATTATATATAGCTCGCCGGAACCTTCCGTCACGGTAAGGTTTTGCTAGGCCTCGGGCTCTTTGCCATCACCGAAACCTTACGCCACGGCAAGACTTTGCTGGGGCTCGGGCACTTCATTGCCATAGCCGGACATGTTGAGAAACATGTCCGCTTGGGTACCCTCTTCATTGGTGTACGATATGGGAAGGTTGGAGCCACTACCATCACTAGCAATAATCTGCTCCATTAGATACCTTGCGGTCTCGTCGTCTGCAATCTCAACTACTGATTGAAACGTACATGAAATCATATGTGACAGTCATGAATCATAGAACAACAATGAAATAGGCAACTCACACGAAATGAAACTTACATGAAATGGCCTTAGCTACATGTACGTTAAGGTATATACATGAAATCATAGAATAACATGAATCCCACAAAGTTCGGAATATTTATACAAATTTCTACAAATTACTAGTAATTGTAAGAACTTCTACCAAATTTATAAAAATTTCTACAAATTTATTGGAATTTCTAGAAAATTTCTACTAATTCCTACTAATTTCAAGAATTCCTACCAAAATTCTTCTAATTTCTAAATATTTCTACTAAATTTCGACAAATTACTAGTAATTTGTAAGAATTTCTACAAAATTTCTACAAATTTCTACAAAATTACTGGAATTTATAGAAAAATTTCTTCAAATTCTTACTAATTTTTAGAATTCCTACCAAATTTCTTCTAATTTCTAAGTATTTCTACTAAATTTGTACAAATTACTAGTAGTACTTGTAGTAATTTGTAAGAATTTCTACCAAATTTATACAAATTTCTACTAATTGTACTGAGTTTCAACTAATTTCCTATTGATTTTTGACTAATCTAATGATTTTCTACTAGAATTTCCCAATAAGGTAGGTCCCAAAATATTGACTTTTTCTTCCACATGGGTGCACGTCCGTTATCATCATTTAGAACAGGTCGGCTAACATGACCCTTTCCAAAGACTACATTTACATCATTTATCATCTCGAAGACAGGCTTTCCATTATGGTGTGCAGGTTTTTTACGATCGTCTGGCGCCCCTTTGAATGCATCCCGCTCTTTCTCAGCTGGTGGTGAGCAGGGAGAAATCGACGATGACCCATATAGGTGACCTTCTTACAGTGCTTCAAATACATGTTGTCTATGTGTCATCTAAACAGTGGGTGCAGGCCCGATATCCATTGTTTGTCTATCCTGAAAGGTTACTCAGTGCAGGTCAATTATTGATGGTTACGAACAACAATGCTCGTAGATTAAAGATCTGTTGTTTATACTCATCCCACACATGTACACCTTCTTCCTTCCAAAGCTGTAAAAGTTCATCAACCAACGGGTCTTAGGTACACGCAATGTCGTTGCTGGGTTGTTTTGGGCCTTGGGTAAGTGCCGACATCATAATGAACTTCTGTTTCATGCACAGCCAAGGAGGAAGGTTGAACATACATAGAGTCACAGGCCAAGTACTATGGGTACTACTCAATTCACCGAATGGATTGAATCCATCAATACTTAAACCAAACCTTATGTTCCTTACTTCACTTTCAAGGTCCAGGAATGCTCTATCAATTGATCTCCACTGGACCCCATCTGCGAGGTGTCTCCGCATCTCATCTTCAATACATTCTTTTTTGTACCATCGCATCAACTTAGCATTCGCATTGTTCCTGAACAAGCGCTTCAAGCATGGTATTATAGGGAAATATCACATCACCTTCGCAGGAACTCTCTTCTTGGGAGACTGCCTCTCGACATCACCAGGATCATCTCGCCTAATCTTATACCGCAGCGCTTCGCACACGGGACAAGCATATATTTTCTCGTATTCACCACCACGATAGAGGATACAGTCATTAGGGCATGCATGTATCTTCTGAACCTCCAATCCGAGAGGGCAAATAGTTTATTTAGCTTCATATGTTGTGGACGGTAATTCATTATTCTCGGCAAGAATCTTCTTAACAATGTTCAACATCCCCTGAAATGCCTTATCGAACATACCATTTTTTGTCTTCCATTGCACAAATTCTAGTATCATACCTAGTTTTTTATGGCCCTGCTGGCAATCTGGGTACAACAATTTTTGGTGATCATCTATCACGCTGCAACTTTGCTGCTTCCTTCTTAGTTTCGCAATCTCTTTGTGCCCTAGGATAGTCCTTGTTACTGCATTGGAAGCATGGACAACATACGAACCAGTTCTCTGGCTTGTTCACTTTGGCCACTTCGAGAAAATAATGCAAGCCATCAATAAACACCTTGCTCCATCTGTCCGCATTATACATCCATTGTCAGTCCATCTGCATCGTATTACGCATGAAAATGGATTACACATGAAAATGGATTACGCATGAAAATGGATTACACTTGAAAATTGATTACGCATGAAAATGGATTCACGATTGAAAGCATGTCAAATGTTGTAGTGCAAATAATGCTATAAGTTTAGATATAGATACAAATACACATATTTAAATTACAGATCCAAACAACATGATACACTATGACAAGCCATCCACTGATTATTATCTAGGAGGACTTTAAGCATCCTTAGGCAGTGAAGACGAAGGTTCCGCTGACCCAACCTCATCCTGTGGTTTATTTGTGCCTCCTGGAACAGTAGTACTAAGTGGACGTGAAACACCCGGAACTGACAGTGGAGCATAACGACCACCAAATTGAGGTTCCTGACCTGCTGCAACAGCATCTTCATGATGTTTCTGCAAATAACGAAGCATCGCTTTCTCCAACGTGCTCATTTTCTTCAGCTTATCCTGAGGGCCAGCTATGGTTTTCTCCTTGCCGCAAGAGGAACGACGACCGCCCCCACCATCGCCACTTCCTCCAGTAGCAGAAGTCATTTATGTACAAAAATTCATACCTTAGCACTGTAGAACTTGTTGAACTTGAAGACCGTGATCATCTGGCAAGCATGTTCTCAACTTGGTGGCATCGTACTTCGTCATGGAAGAGCTTCGATTCTACGAAAAAGGGGGCATGGTCTTCCACGATGTCCGTATCTGCTCTTTCTCGTAGAATCAGAGCTCCTCCTTGACGTCCGTTATTGCTCGGTGGAGAACATGCTCACCGAGATGAACACGGTATGCAAGTTCAACAAGTATGGATTTGAAAAACTATATTGAATTTGACAAGATAAATCGTCTAGACAAGGGTAACATCATTCTTAAACCACTGCAAGGGTACATACTATATATGACACATCAATCTCCCTCACATTCTAGCTCAAAATCCTCTCCATTTTCTACTTCACATTCTAGCAAATAAACTATCCATCTCCATTCTACACATCAAGTTGTTTTAACTAATACGAATCGTATATAACAAGCAAACTATTCATCACATTCTAGCTCAAAAATATGTATAAATACAAATCCTCTTCATTCTCCCTCTTTCTAACAAACAAACTTATTTTTCTCCCTCTCTAAAGCATAAATCAAAGCATAACAAGAGGACTAAAGTATAAATCAAAGTATAACAAGAGGATGAAGTAGCAAATCTTCACAACACTTTGGATGATTGAAATTCCCACGAAAATGAGGGAAAAAAATTTGAGCAGCACCTCCCTTGCTTCGGCACCACCGGAGAGTAGGTGAAGCTCAACTCTCTGTCTTTGTGGTGGACTGGCTGGGGCTGGAGGAGGAAGAAAGGCCTCTGTCTTGGTATATAATGGGGGATGAGTTTTTATCCCGATTAAAAACTCCAACCGGGATAAAAAGGAACACCTTTTGTCCTGGTTGAAAGTTTACTCCCGGTTGGAGCCTCCTTTTGTCCCGGTTGGAATTACCAATAGGGACTAAACTTTTGTCCCAGTTGGAGGCTCCAACCGGAATAAAAGGAGCACGCCACCGACGCCCGGGAACTAGCCGTTACAACCGGGACTAAAGGGGATCCTTTAGTCCCGGTTGCAAATACCAACCGTGAGTAAATCTCCATTCCATTCCAACCTACCGTGGCACGTCCCCTTTTATCCCGGACCAACTTTAAACCGGGACAAAAGGGGGCGCATGGAAGATCAGTTCTCTACTAGTGTACTAATGTACTAATACTCACATTAGTACCGGGTCAAAACCAACCAGTACTAAGGCCTAAGACCAATGCTTAGTTTTCCGGTGGTGAACAGCGTCAAGGTCACCATGGTGGTGGACTACGACCATCTCAGCTGCTGCGACAGAGCTAATCTTTTTCAAATGCAAATATATTTCAAGTTGCAGCATAATTCTGGTCAAGGGAGCCTGTCAAAAAGTGCATTATAAAAATACAAGCATATCTACAGATCAGCTCCGGCCCAGTGATTGATAATTTGCATCTTACGATCAGGTATTTGTAAGTATTTTACTTTGAGCAGTGAAGTGTTTATTTGGTTGGCAAGTCTTTAAGGTCTGAGACATGGTCTAAGTACACACCGACACACCACCCGTACAAGATGATAAATTACCGCATTCTTCATTCTTATGCTTGTAGTAGAATTCAATAAAGGACATAATACTACCGCTTAATGGTATGTAGTATATTATAAGATTTAACTTTAATAATTATTACATTGTAAAAAGTGATATTTCAAATTGAATGGTTTTTAAACTTTATGCTAGTGTTAAAAATAAAATTATAGTGATGCCATTTGTTATTTTTTACCATGATACCCTTGTACTACCTATACCACATGTTTCAATAGTATATAATTAATCTTGACCGTCAGATGTTTTATACTTATCCTTTTCGAACACTGGTATAGCCTAGTATTATCCTTTTCGAACACTAGTATAGCATAGTATTGTGTACCGAGCTTTAAAAAAATCATGGAGGGTAAGAACCATGCGTCCTATCATCTATGTTATAGTGATGCCAATAGGACAGGGATGCAGCAGAAATTCTAGGTCAATTGGCTTACAAGGTAGCTGCCTGAAGTAGTATTATGATCTCATTACCAGATCAGCCACGTGAAAAATGATGAGCGACCTGGTTGCACAGTCCAATTGTGAAGGTTGTGCATCGTGTACACCCAATTCAACCAACCGTTTTCCTTGTCATCTGGTGTTCGGCTAAGTAGCGTTGACTGTGTTTATTGTAAAATAACATGCCTACAATTATTTGTCCCTTAGAAAAAGTTTCTCTCTTTCAATGAGGACTTGAAGTTAAATTTGCACCAAGCTTCTTTCTAGGAAATGCAGAAGGTAACAGAGTTTCCACCAAGCGTTTTCTTTCTAGTGGTAGTATTACCTTTCATTTTTGGGCAAACAAATCTTATTATTATTATAAGGCTTCAAGAAATTCATCTAACTGCAAAGCACTCACCAAGCCTATTAACTAGAGCCAGCATTAATGCACATATCAGTAGCCATATATACTCTATATAACATTAGGTATGCGACCTAGAGTCCCTATGTGGCATCCGACGAAATCCTTGTGACAAGCGAACCAATTCTTGTTAGTCCAGCTGATTAACAGCCATTCATAGTAGTCATTCTGAGAAAGCTCATCTTTTTCAAGAGCGAGTCCTGGAACAAACGACAAGGAGAAATACAACAGTAGAGGATGAAAATGAACAGGCAGATATCAGTACTGTACAGCAAGATGCTAAATTCGGATAGGGAACGGAGGCACCAGGAAGACATGTGCAGGCTCAACTGGCTTAAGACTCAAACAGATCTCCTCTTGAACAAGGCAGCACAATTTGCAAATCACAGTACAAAAGCAGACGCTCACAAATACACGCACACTCAACCCTATGACCCGTACAGCATTCTGCGGGCCTATATATTAACAATGTCCATGCAGTCTCTCTTGTCTTAATATAAATCTATGCTACAAGAAATTATATAATAATAGGTCCATGTCCTGATGTTCACAGCATCCAGATGATTCGTGAATTCTTCACGGTTTGAGTGACAATCCTAAGTTGAATAATACAAGAAATTGGCATATCCATTTCCTGATGTCCACATATAGCATGACAACGACCACTCTCATCTATTTCAGTGAAGAGAAAAATAACAGGGAGGTTAAAATGGGAATGTCTAGTTATCAAGTTATCTTGTCAATTCGAGTATATAAGAGAGACACCATAAAGTGGTGTACCGGTGTTACTGGAAACTGGTGTGCTTTGATCCAGTATAGGCTGTGGCACGTTTTAGTAAAGCCTGTCAACTAATATTAGGAACTCACATAATTTCGGCCAAATGTTAATCTCCTGCTGTTCGTTACGATAGAATTCGTCTCCTGTTTGGAGATAGACTGTTTCCTATTGTCAAAATGCACTTGGTTGCTTCAATTAATCACTGTTATGAGCATGCTGCATCGCTACTGTGTCTTGCTGTATAACTAAATTGCCAAAGCATGCACTTCAATATTTAGAAATACAGTAGTGAAATTGACTAAAAACAGTATAGTGTATTTTACTCCAACGAAATTATTTTTCTGATCTTACTGCGGAACAATCTTTAGAAAGAGCATCTGTACTTGTGGAACTATCGATAATATGCAGCTTCTTATTCTTCCAACATGCATGTATGACACATTTGTCTTCCATTCTATTGTACCTGATTTATCAAGCAACACTACCGGACTTGACAACAATATGTTGCATCGATGAACGATGATTCTGAATATCTATCCCCCTTATTTTGTAATTCATAATAGACATATATCTCAGATACTAGCAACTGGACCTTTTTTTTTTATAGCACAGCTGCACAGGTGTGTTTATTTATGTGGTTAATTAAGCCGGCCTGCCAAAAAGTGCATTATAATACAAATCATGTGTACAGATCAGCTCCTGGCCAGTGAATAATGCTTTGCACCTTAGCGGTCAGGTACTTGTTAGGTTAGAGAGTCTTTATGTGGTTCGAGTCATGCTCGTGTATACACTACCATACCACCCAGCTAAAATGATAAATGGCAAGCACCACAATGTTCATACTCGTGTTTGTAGTAGAATTCTAGTATGTATAATAGCAACAAATAAAGGAAGGTTAGAACAACGAGTGCTCTCATTTATGTTATAGTGAAATGGAAGCAACACGAATTCCTGGATCCAGTGACTCATAGTGTTGCTGCCATGAGCTAGTATTATGAGCTCCGTACCAGATGTTTTGAGCTAACAGGTTGCACATCATAAAGGGGATAACCAGATGTGCACTCTAGGAGAAGGATCAGAGTACTGGAGACTTGGATTATTTCTTTCTTGATTGATTATGCAGTACCATGCGAACTAGGTCTGCACATGTGCACAAAGTCCTAATAGCAGATCCAACAATCGTGGACGCACAGAGCATTGCCTTGCAGTTGATAGCTTGGAAGACAAAGGGTAGCTAGCTGGTTGCATTTCTATGCCATGGAGCTCACTTGATGCATATAGCATAGCCTGGGAAGAGTTGAGCATTCTGACTGAAGAGTTCCTGGAGCAATCTAAAAATCGAATGAGGGAACTGAATACCATGAAATAGACAGTATATGTATGAGAAGCATCAGTAGGAAAAGGAGGCACAGTAAGCAGCTTGTTCTTGGAAATTTCAGTTTACAGTAGACCAGACAGCAACAGGACACTGGACAGGCCTGGTAATTCTTAAGATGGTTGCGGATCATGTATATTCAATTAAATTTCCTTGTCATGTAGTGGTCAACAAATGCCGGCTAATGTGCTCTAAAGATGCTTGCCACAAAGTTTGTTCTCCCGTAGGAAAAGAAGAAAAAACTCGTACTTGATTTTGTATGGATGATATCTCATCCAAGGCCTACAATACCAGTTACACCGTGCTCTTGTTGTCTTTTAGTAGCATACTTGGACCTGTACAGCTTTGACAGTTTCAATGAATTGTTAGATTGATCTCCTCCCCAATGAGCCCAAAGGCCCATCGGGACCCTGATCCGCGCCCTGATCGGGGGCGCTCACCCTAGCATTGGGTGGTGGGCCCCTGTCACGCTGCGCTATATAAACAGGGTGGGGGACCCGGCTCAGCTCACGAGGTTCGCCACAGCCAGCCGCCCCACCGACACACCTACCGATCTAGGTTTTGCGCAGTAGCGGCGGGAAGTACCACCGCTATCTCACCGGCGACCGGACTCAGCACTGCGCGTCGCTGCCTTGCGCAGACTCCACCAAACGAACCAGCGATGGCTAGCAGCTCTGCTGCTCCCACCCCTAGGGGTGAAGGTACCCCTATCTCTCTCACTCCCTCTCGGCACACACCAGGAACACCAAGACCCTTATGTCGTTTATGATCCCGACTAGATGTGCATCTAGAGATCCTAGGCACGTGTCTAACAATGGTATCAGACACCTCACTAGAAGCTTTTCTAGATCGGGAAAAAGAAGTAGATCGAAAAGAAACAGAAAAAGTAAAACCCTAACCCTAACCCTAGATCTAAAGAATGAAAGCGGCGGTTTACCTGTCGCTGACTTCACCGCCGCACGTCCACCGACGGCGAGCGGCAAAGGCCGGCTGAGCCTCGGGCTCGCCGGGGAAAAGGTCCACCCGAGCCACCGGAGCACTCGCTCGGGACTCGGGGGGGAGGGGGGGGGGCAACAGCACCACCAAAGGACCGCTCGACGGCGGCGCGCCCAACCTCGCGGTGGACGCGCGCGCCGGCGAGGGGACCCGCGGTGGCGCCAGCCCTCTTCCATGGTCGCCATGGCCACCTCCTGGATCTTGGAGTAGGCTCCGAGGGAGAGAGAGGGGGAGGGAAAGCAAGAAAGAGAAGGGAGGGGGCTGCCGCGGCCGTGCGCCGGCAGGGCCATCCCTCCACCGCTGCCGCCGGCCATCGCCGAGCGCGGGAGAGACAGCCCCGCCGCCGCCGCCATGGCGGAATCTCGCGGGGGCAAAGAAACAGAATGCGCTATGGTTTCCGGGGGAGCCGGCCGTCGGGCGGTTTTGATCCGCCGAAAATGCCGCTGGACCGTCGGATTTGATGGACGGCCGAGATTGTCCGGGCTAGATTTGGCCCAGGCGGGTAAGAAGTGCAGGCCGTTTTGGCGGCCCAGGCCCAGGCTGCGGCCTGCGAGTGCACGAACAGAGCCGGCCGGGCCTCAAGCCTGCGATGGGCCATGCGAACCGCGGCTGCTGGGCCAAAGGCCAGCAGGCCGCGCTCACGACCGGCCGTGTCGCGTGAGCGGGCTGAGCGCGGGAACGGGCTGTGGGCCGTTTTTCGCGGCTGGGCCGAAAAGTGAGTTTTGCACAGTAACGCCTAGTTTTTTCTTTTTCCAGAAGCATTTAATTGATGTTTTTTGCATAGTTTTAGTCTCTAATCTAATTTGAACCAACGGGATAATTTGTATTAGAGATTAATAAAGTTTATACAGTGTTTTTGCTTCTGAAAATAGTTTTATACCACAGTTTTCCGCTACAAAAGTCAAATTTATTGCTCTATTAAAATTTAATTTGAACCAACGAGACAATTAATTTTGTGAGAGCATGATAAAGTTAATTAGATTATGGTGCTGTTATTTTCTGACCAACGTTGTTAAATAACTGTATCATGATTTAAAAAGTTTTTTTAATGCTTTATTTCTATTTCTGCCCAACGGTGATATAGTTTTAAATTGCATAAACAGTTGTATGTTTTATTTTTTGACCAACGTTGGAAATAAATCATGCAATTGTTGTTATGATCTCACTTTGGATTGCAAATTTCAGGATCATTCAACTTAATGGCTTGTCTCAAAGAGATACCCATTCTGAAAGGCAACAACTATACAGAATGGAGGAAGAAGATTGAGTTCTCCTTCGTTTGTGGAGAAGTTGACTGGGTGCTGACTACACCGCGGCCACAAGCTCCACAGAAGCCAGTGAGGGCTGAAGGTGATGATGATGCTGCATGGCAGCAAAAGGAAAGGGACTATGCTCCACTGGAGTTGGCATACACCCTTGAAAACAAACAGTGGACCACTGCCAATAAGAAATGTATGGCTTTGGTAAAGAATATGATTGAGCCTGCTATTTTGGGCTCGATCCAGAGTGTGACTCCGTCACAGAGTACCTCGAGAAGATAACGAATCAGTTCACTGGTTCCTCAAAGATATACGCTACCCAGCTGTTCAAGCAGCTGGCCACAGAGAGGTACAATGGAGGAGGGACTGGCATAAGAGATCACATCATGAGGATGTATAACTTGGCAGCACAGTTGAAGCCAATGGATCTTGAGCTCAAGTCTGGGCACATTATTCATTTGGTTTTCGCTTCTCTGCCAAAAGAGTTTGACACTTTTGTTGTCAATTATAACATGCAACCAGAACAGTGGGACATGGAAAAATGATAGTCATGTGCGTGCAGGAAGAGGACAGACTTAGATCCTCATATGGTGGTTCATTGCACTATGTGAAGGACAACAGGAAAAAGAATGCTAACTCCTCTTTCAAGGCACGAGGAAAGGCTCCTATGCAGCAGAATCACCAAAAGCCTCTCACAGTAGACAAAGATCAATGTCTACACTGCAAGAAAAAGGGGTACTACAAGAAAGACTGTCCCGACTGGTTAAAGTCAATAATGGCAAAAAGAGGTGAGAATACTATTTCCTTTGTAAATGAATCCTTGTATACACAGTATTCGAAATCTACTTGGTGGATTGACTCAGGTGCAACTGTTCATGTTGCAAATTCTTTATAGGGATTCCGTTCGACGAGGACTACGCAAAGAAGCGAAAGATGCGTTGAAGTCGCAAATGGAGTCCAAGCAGAGGTTGAAGCTGTTGGCGATGTCTCTCTAGAGCTAGTTGATGGTTTCATGCTTGTACTTAGAGATGTGCTTTATGTTCCTTCGTTACACAGAAACTTGATTAACATTTCACGTATAGACCATGATGGATATGAATGTCATTTTGGAAATGGAAAGTGTGCCATTTGGTTCGATAATGCATGTGTTGGTGTTGCCATCCTTCACAATGAGTTGTATTTATTATCACTGCGTGAAAAAGTAAATTCTGTGTGTGATGTGAATATGAATGTATCCTCGTCAGAGAAAGAAACAAAGAAAAGAAAGAGAACTCATGAAATATCGTCGAAATTATGGCACTGTCGTTTAGGCCATATTTCGAGGGGGAGAATAGAAAGACTAGTTAAGAATGAAATTCTTCCTCAATTAGATTTCTCAGACTTAGAACAATGCGTTGATTGTATTAAAGGAAAGTTTGTAAAACAAATTAAAAAAGGCGCTAAACGTAGCACAGGAGTTTTAGAGATAATCCACACTGATATTTGTGGACCATTTCCTGTGAAAAGCATGGATGGCTATGACTTGTTCATAACATTCACAGATGATTACTCCCGTTATGGTTACATTTATCCAATTAAAGAAAGATCAGAAGCGCTGGATAAATTTAAGATATTTAAAGCTGAAGTTGAAAATCAGCATAACAAAAGAATCAAAATAGTAAGATCCGACCGTGGGGGGGAGTACTATGATCGACATACCCCATTTGGCCAAGTTCCTGGACCTTTTGCAAGGTTTTTGCAGTAAAATGGCATAGTAGCCCAGTATTCGATGCCGGGCGAGCCTCAGCAAAATGGAGTAGCTGAAAGGCGTAACCGTACACTGATGGATATGGTGCGTAGCATGATGAGTTATTCCACCTTACCATTGGGACTGTGGATGGAGGCGTTGAAGACCGCCATTCACATTCTAAATAGAGTGCCAAGTAAGTCGGTGCCCAAAACACCGTATGAACTATGGATAGGAAGAGTACCCTCACTAAACCACCTGCGTGTGTGGGGGAGCCCAGATGAGGCCAAAGTATTTAACCCAAACATCGGGAAGCTAGATCCCAAAACAGTAAGTTGCCACTTCATTGGCTATCCGGAAAAATCAAAAGGTTTTCGTTTCTACTGTCCAGACAGATATACAAAGTTTGTAGAAACGAGACAAGCGATTTTCTTAGAGGATGAGATGGTGAGGGGGAGCATGGTAGCTCGAGAGATTGATCTTGAGGAGAAGCGGGTGTGTGCACCTAATCCGATGATTCAGGAACCATTCTTCTCACTACCTATTATTCCCGCACCAATAGTTCCTGAGGTCGTGGTGCAAGCACCTGCTACAGTAGCTGATATTGTGGTGCAGGCTGTAAATGGGTCTACAAGACTAAACGTGACTCCAAAGGGAATATAGAAAGGTATAAGGCGAGACTTGTGGCAAAAGGCTTTACACAAAGAGAAGGAATAGATTACAATGAGACATTTTCTCCTGTCTCATGTAAAGACTCCTTCAGAATAATAATGGCACTGGTTGCACATTTTGACTTAGAGTTACATCAGATGGATGTAAAGATGGCATTTCTAAATGGGGATTTAGAAGAAAATGTCTACATGAAACAACCCAAGGGTTTTATCATGGAAAGTAAAGAGAATATGGGATGTCGTCTAAAGAAATCCATTTACGGATTAAAGCAAGCCTCTAGACAGTGGTATCTAAAGTTTAATGATATAATCAAGAAATTTGGGTTTCAAGAGAATATAGAGGACAATTGTGTCTATGCAAAGTTCAAAAATGGGAAATACATTTTCCTAATTCTGTATGTGGATGATATCTTACTTGCAAGCAGTGATATCAGTCTACTGCAAGAGACAAAGAAGTTTTTGTCCTCAAACTTCGATATGAAGGATCTTGGTGAAGCATCATATGTTTTGGGCATAGAAATTCACCGAGATAGACTGAATGGGGTCCTTGGATTATCGCAAAGGGCATATTTAGAAAAGGTTCTAAAGAAGTATAATATGCATGCGAGTAAGGCCACACCTGCTCCCATAGTCAAGGGCGACAGTTTTGGGAATTTTCAATGTCCCAGGAACCAGTATGAGATCGATCAAATGAAAGCGGTTCCATATGCTTCAGCTGTCGGAAACTTACAATATGCTCAAGTGTGCACTCGCCCTGACTTAGCTTTTGTCACCGGGGTTCTTCGTAGATATCAAAGTAATCCAGGTGTAGAACACTGGAAGATGGTAAAGAAAGCATTGCCTACGCGCAAGGCACAAAAGAACTCATGCTTACATATAAGAGATCTGATTCCCTAGAGATAAAAGGGTATTCAGATGCAGACTTTGCGGGAGACAAAGATGATAGAAAATCCACGTCTGGATACGTATTCACTCTCGCAGGAGGAGCTATCTCATGGAGAAGCTCAAAACAGAAAGTAACTTCGCATCAACGATGCATGCAGAATTCATAGCATGTCATGAGGCCACGGGGCAGCCGATGTGGCTAAAGAAATTTATACCCGGATTGAGAGTGGTTGACTGTATTCACAGACCACTAAAGATGTACTGCGACAATGAGCCAACAGTATTCTATGCTCACAACAACAAATCAAGCAATGCTTCCAAAGCCATTGAGATAAAGTTTTATGTTGTGAAAGACAGAATCCAGGATCGCACTATAAGTCTCGAGCATATAAGAACAAAAGATATGCTTGCGGATCCGCTCACGAAAGGCTTACCACCCAATGTGTTCAGAGAACACTTAGCCGGCATGGGTTTAAGGGAAAGCCTATGATTCCTGGATTGGAAAAGGCCCAAAAGAAACAGAATTGTTTCAAGATAGAGAGGTGTGTTGTAGCTGTTGATTCTATCAGCGATTAAGCTGTGACGATGAGGCATGCTCTACATATTAATCTATGATGAAACGAATAAAAGCGAAAAGTGTAAAGTTAAAAGTAAATGATGAGATCAAGGGGGAGAATGTTAGATTGATCTCCTCCCCAATGAGCCCAAAGGCCCATCGGGACCCTGATCCGCGCCCTGATCGGGGGTGCTCACCCTAGCATTGGGTGGTGGGCCCCTGTCGCGCTGCGCTATATAAACAGGGTGGGGGACCCGGCTCGGCTCACGAGGTTCGCCGCAGCCAGCCGCCCCACCGACACACCTACCGATCTAGGTTTTGCGCAGTAGCGGCGGGAAGTACCACCGCTACCTCACCAGCGACCGGACTCGGCACTGCGCGTCGCTGCCTTGCGCAGACTCCACCAAGCGAACCAGCGATGGCCAGCAGCTCTGCTGCTCCCACCCCTAGGGGTGAAGGTACCCCTATCTCTCTCACTCCCTCTTGGCACACACCAGGAACACCAAGACCCTTATGTCGTTTATGATCCCGACTAGATGTGCATCTAGAGATCCTAGGCACGCGTCTAACATGAATCACTCCCATTGAGTATAAGACGGTGTACTCATATGTCAACACGGTTTACAATTTTGTTTTCGGGTTTTTTCGGTCACCACTGGAATTACTGAATTTCACAAAATTTCGGTCAAATTTCACCAAAATATTTTTAGAGTCTTCACCAAATTATAAGATTTTTGAACTTTTTGGATCTAAAAAATTATTAGTACGATTTATGGCTGTACAACTACTGAGTTAAAAAATATGCAACATAAACAATTGAAAATATAAGTCTAGGGTACTATGTTTATCAATAAAGCATATGCATGTGTAATAGTGATTTTTTGAATTTTCTTTTGGTCACCACCGAAATTCGTGAAATTTCAGCAAAATTTCACCGAAAATAGGAATTTTGCAAGTCACTGCCTCAAAGATACAAGTAGGAAGCATTCTTATGGATGTATAAGTAGATTGTTCATCTTTCCATGACAACTTAGGCTTTTGGGTTGTACTATTCAGTGCCTTCTTCGTAATAACTCCTTTCCAGTTGAAGGTTATTTAGACATTAAACATTCGAAAGAATGAAAATAGTATTGCTCATTTTACAATCTAGACCATGTTATCCTATAGGAAAGGGAGGCAACAGGAATGGAAGCTTCACACTCAAGTCTCAATGCTGCGTTACATTCATCCTTCGTACTACGTACCAACCAGGACAGACGAACTAGTGGATATGAAAAAACAAGCAAATGATGCTGATGGCACACATCTGCTGCAGAAAAGGCTCTCCAATGGTACAATACAGAATGGCACTCCTGTCATTGGCACTTTCCAATGGTGCAGACCAAGCTTTCTTACTGGCCACTGTATCAGCGAGCACAGATCTAGACCCTAATACTCTACAGAAGGTGCGAGCATGCAGCAGCCAAGAGCAAGAATGCCGCTGAAGAACTAATTTCACTCTTAATTTCATTTAAACTCTGTGTTTCACAACATGCATGTTGTACTTCTACTTCGGCGCTGCGAGCAAAGGTAAGAATTTCAAGAATGTAACTAGAGATGAGGCAAGTGTCATGACCAAGCTGTTAGACGCTAAATTCAAATAGGAACCGGATGTTTGAACACGTGAGTTGCGCATCAAAACACAGTTAAGTTGGTAGTAAACCAAAAGGAGTCGCAGGATGGCACCAGAACAAATGATGTACGTGTAGCGGCTCTGCACATTTCATACTCCAGTGTCATCTAGTGGTTCATGTCTTAGGGTAGCTCTGGGATGGGAGAGAGCACCAGAACTTGTTCATATATATTTCTTGGCATCATTGTTTAGGAACAAAAGGGTCCTCCCACAGCAATCCAACTCAACTCTACCTCTTGTTCATTGGATTCGCACAACTGGAGATCTCCTTGGAAGTGGCAACAGAATTTGGAGAAACTTAATTAATTAAGGTGCTGCAGCTTCATCATTACAGAAAGCTAATGGAGCTTCAGGAATGAAGGGATAGCCAAAATGTGGACTCGACTCTAATAACACTACTACAACTAAGATCGTCACTACAAGTTTATAAACCCATCCTGGCAAGTGTCTAGTTTCATACCAACTAGACTAGCAAGTTTTTAGCTGGTAGTCACTGCTGGAGAATTGACTAAGTATTGGTGCTCAACCCCCCTTAGAACTAAAAGGTCTCCTGGGAGACTAGCCGTTAGACCCGGTACTAATGCTTGCACCAGTACCGGGCTAAAAAGCAATCAATACTAACATGCTGGACAAAAAGGCAATTCTCCAGTAGTGAGTACCAAATAAACAAGCAATCAGGGTAGTAACTAAGTGATTAAGTCAGGCCTTATTGTAGCTTGTATTTGGATGTACACAGAGAAGAAACCCAGAAAAGCTGTAAGTCTCCAGCAGCACCATACCACCGTTTTCATGTTCTTTTCGGTGACACTGGGAAGACCTTACAGCAGTAATCGGCCACGGGCTACCTGTGCCGGTAGCAAAGGCAGTTATTTATACTGGGTGCTGCAGTTCATTCCACAAACTGGCAGAGATAACAGGGTGGGCGTGCGTGTTTGTGTGACTTTTGAAGTGCCACATCCTGTGTCAGATTGTTGGTGCAACAACTGAAGATGTTTTGGATGACTGATAGTCTGCCATTATTTACATTCCATCTACGTACAGCACAGCAAGGGTATGTACAACGAGTCATCTGTTCCCTTCAATATAAGCTAGGACAAATTTTGAGCAAAACTTGTTGTACAGAAAAGAGTAATATTGATTCAATACAAGATATGTTTTTTTTATGAACTTGGAGATATACAGTAATGAAAACTTTCATAATGTGATCGTGTCCTTTCATTTTCCGCATCTTTTGTCATTAATGGCTGCCCCCAATATATCAGTTTTATTCTAGAACATGAGTGTTTAATTTCACTTGGTCTTGACACGATTATGGCACATTATGCTATGATCCAATAATTATAGATTACATTTCATCTGTAATAAGAAATTAGCATTTCATTACATTCCCATGCTATGTCGCTATATATATAGAGTTGGTGCTTACCAATGATAAACATAGTAGAGGAAGAAACGAACAGGCAGCTGCCAGTACTCAAGAGCAACGTGGATGCTAAACTGAAATCTTGGAAAGGGAGGCACCAGGAAGGCATGCACATCATCAAATGCACATAACTGCGCATCTCTTGGGGAACCACGCAACAGGCACCCTATTGTCTCTTAAAAGACTTTATTAGATGGTGCCATCCAGTTTGGCTACTTGTGTAGCATGCTTCGCATCTCCTTATATAGAGTTTGCTGCCAGACCACTGGAGAAATATTGTAGATGATGAAATGAACAGGCAGCTGCCGCTACAAGAACTCAAGAGCAATGTAGATGCGAAATTGGACGGAAAGGGAGGTACCAGCAGGAAGGCACGCGCAGGCTTAAGTGGTGACCCAAACATGGGTGCGCATATCTTGTGCAACCAATCATGAGTAACGACGTCGCGTCAGATTGCCTCTTAGCAGACTTTCTTTTGTGGAGCAACAGTCTCGACCCCAACTATGAAATGGACTATATTATTAGATGCAGGGACAGCCTGCATGCTAAACGCAGTGACAGTACCTATATACATCCACTGTCGATAAGCGTAGTGCGTGGCAAAGACTGGTGAGGCCTTCGGTTCCTTCCAGATTATTGTTAGAATATAATGCAGTTGTTTTATCTTTTCTACACTCACTCACCTTAGTGGATTAATGTAATAATTATAAACGTCCAAAAACTATATCAGATGGCTCATACTGATAGTTAGCTGTGTACGTCCAACAATTAATTACACCAATGTGACTTACGTGCAACCAGTTCAGCCATTTGCAAATGTGGGTTTTATCAGCACATCCTATGTTTTCTTATTGCGAAACACAGTACACACATAGAAACTCACACAAACGCACCCCTACTCTTATGAGCACCTTTGAAAAGTTGAGCTGACACATCCTCAAGATTGACGAAGTCACAAAATACGTCTCGCTGTCGGCACCCATAATAAATCTAGAAAAATATGAGCACTAGTGCCGAGTCGAGGACTCAAACCTTAGTGGCTAGTTTCCACCGTAAGGAATCGTACCAGCTGAGCTATACGCTCAATTCGCTAGCATGTCCTATGTTACTAGCAAGAAACAAGTTAATGATAAACTATCTTATGCTCCTAGCCATCAAATGCCAAGTTACAATATAATGACATACTAGCTGAAGATTGAGCGGTTCTCTAAGGGCTGTGCAACACCTCCTACCTTGTGTCTCCTTCTCTAAGGCTGTTGCACAGGTACGGTGATACCTCATAATAGTGAGATTGCTCAATTTATCAAGGAAATGCCCCCATATTTTCATTATATTGGTGGACAGATATTTGTGGATTATTGACACTGATCCATTCTATGTTTTAAATTGTTCCTTCAATGAAAATCTCATTGTTCCTGTAGTACAGTTAATAGCCTTCTTTTCAGCTATGAACAAGACGGGCTGTATGTAGTGATGCATATGGGAATATATATGAGATTGAAGGGCAAGAATGGCTAGGGTCATAGTGTGGTTAATCTAAATAGTAGATGGAGGCACCTGGAATTTTGATTTAAATTGATGTAGAATCATCTCTCAAGTTAAACAATGCATTACAGTGTCCTTGATCATATGACTCTCAGAATGACATAGCAAAGCTTAGGGCAGTGCACAACCTGTCTCAAACTACTGATGAATCAGGCTAAATCGAAAAAACCTTTATTGTACGTTGATCATTTGATGCCTTTTCCACTGCAGCTTTGATACCAATGTAGCAATATGCAATGCCATGCTACCCCTGTTCTTAATTTTGCATGGACCCAAACATATACTAGACTTATTTCAGTCTTTGAGTAAATACACGAACCGTCTCCGAACTTTTCACGTTAAAATGCATTTTCAGATACCTGATGGGGTGTCATCCGGGGTCCCCACCAACTTGTCCTCGGGTGTATGCAAGCCCCTAAACTTTCAAAATAAATTTTTAAAATGCTCGAATTCGTGACCAGTCCAAATAGCAGGGACTGAGAGATGAGAAATGCTCCTTTTTTAGTGCTTGATCTTGTCACCTCCCGCTGCTATGTTATTTTTCATGCTCTCTGATCCTTCGTCTCTGGAGCCCTGCCATTAGCCCTGTTTGCGGAAGGTGGCGTGCGATGAGCAAGACCTGTCATTAACGGCGGGTGACAAGTTTTGATATTTGAAAATTACATTTTGAGAGTTTAGTGACCCGAATAAAATCCGCGGATGGGACATAAAAATGTATTTTTAGAGTTTGGGGATCCGGATGATACAATGAGACAAGTTTAAGGACCTGAAAATTCATTTTTAGAGTTTAGGGATCTGTATGACATCTTGGGACAAGTTCAAAGACTACTTGTGTATTTTACTCTCAATCTGGCAACAATTGGAACTAGCACTATAATGGGCTTACAAGTAAAGTGGGGACTCAGACTGCAAATAAAAGTCTCCTCATAAGGCATCAGTACAATTCAGTTGTTATTGACCCTAGACATTAAAAATGAACCATACTGTAGTTTTCATGTTTCTATTTTAGTTTTTCGACTATTGAACCCACGAGTAATGAGCTAAACGATCGTGTTCATTGAGTTGCATTTGTAAAGCCCATTCTCTTTCATTAATGATGCTTTGGCAAAACCTCCACAACATGGGTTATTCGGCTATGGAGCCTCAGTTGTCGCCATATAGTGTCGACTGATTTGACTTATTTATTGTGATATGGAGGCCTTTTCATTATTTTCATTAACAAGATATAAATGGGAGAAGAAAGTTCGGAGCCAACTGCACATGGATTCCATTCCACAAATGAGAAGACTAAGGCATTGGTTGGTGCCATAAAATTAGTAGGCCTGGGAGGCATCATGAGTCCAGTTTTACTTATCATCACAATGTTTCCCCGACAACCGAGCATTGGAGCTCAAAAAATCGTCATGCGGGATTGAATATCATGGTCTCTAGGTAGTTGGTATCCTTGGGCATGTAATAACCTCAAGTAGAGACACTTTAATAACACCATAATACTCAAGCTCATTGTTGTTTTCATCAATATAAGATACACAAATACCATTATTAACTATGGTTAACCTTTATTTACTATGCTCATCACTTTCAAAATTTCACCAATCTCTGTTTTTTCTTGTCCAACAGCTATGTACAGGGTAGTACTCATTCCGTAGTAGTGTTGAATAAGCAACTGAGATACCATGACTATCTTTGGCAACTTGCCTATGACATCTTTGACCCATAGTTGTTGGATTGCTAGCTTGTCATGACAAGGAACATGGAAAATAATTGTTACTTTCTGATTAAAGCTCTGTTGATTATGTGGTCTCACGTGCTTGCTTACATGGGGAGCTTGCTCTGAATAGAATAGGAGGAATCAAATACTTCAACTTAAATTCATTTGATGGCATTTGGCAATTCAGCTTTAATACAATGCAATGTGCAACGCCATGCTGCCGTGCTTAATTTCGCATGGAAGTTTGTACTTACATTTTTTTGGCAATTCAGCTTTGATATCTATACAGCAAGAGCTCTTTTACGGTACACAATACTATCTTATACTACCGTTCGAAAAGGACTCATATGTAAGGATCCGACGGTTGAGATTAATTGTATACTACTGAAACCTTAAGCTGTAGTATAGGTAGTATGCATGAGTAGTATGGGTAGTATAGGGGTATGATTGGAAATATGTAAAATGGCACTGGGCGGGCGGCGGCGGTGACGCGGCTGGTGGCAGTGATGACTCCGCGACGGCGGCAATGCGGCCGGCCACTCCCCTGGCCCTGCATGTCTTGTAATCCCGTGCCTACACACGAGCACGAACTGATCCTACACGTCGATGGTGGTGGAGACCGGCTAGAGGAACCAAGGTCGATGATGCTAGGCCAACCGCGCCTAGCGAGCATGGACTCCTCAAAGTCCTGGAAGAAGACGGAGGCGTCGAACGTGTAGGCAGCCACAAGGCTGGCGACTCCATCGTCGTCCTCTGCCCCGGGCATGGCTGTGCCTGACATCGATGCTAGTTCCTGGTCGGACAGCTGCGCACCGTCCGTGCCTTGCC